>NC_085141.1:180791354-182157134 GCF_024139115.2 Armigeres subalbatus | reverse complement strand
TACAAAATCAATTTAAAACGTAATCAAATTTAATTCTTTGTTCATAGCTCCTGAGAACCAAATCTCTAAGCCAATTTAAGTTTCTGTGAACTCAATTCCGCCATTTGCCTCAAATCATGTGGCGCATCTGAACTATATAATTCTCCACGCCGGTTCAAATTTGTAGGAAAACGAACAATTTTCAGATCTTCCGAAAATTTTGGGTTAGAATTCAGTTCAAAATGCCAAGCCAACATTCCAATAAGTTTTCGTTAAAATTTCAATAGAAATTTTCTGATTACAGTAACCTTTAAAGTTTCCCGATAATACTTCCAAAAGAACTTTCCGTAAAAATTTCAGTGCTTTTCTTAAAAATTCTATGCAATATCTTGTTGAAATCCCAAGAATTTCCTTCTAAAATCCAAAAGTTTTCCCGATATTAGTTATTCAGTGGAAATCTAAATTTATTTTTGAAGGTAATTTTTAAATTTAAACGAACATTTCCGAGGAAATATTTCCATGGAATTTTAGAAGATGGTTTCCTATGATATTTTTAAATTTCTGTTTCAAATTCAGACAATTTACATTCCAAAGAATTTTTCTGAATAATTTGCGATATGAAGAATTTTTAGTTGAGATTTTTATTGAATTTCTAGTCAAAATTTCAAATACATTTTCCTGAAAATTTATAAAGCTTTCTTACAAAAATTGCAAATATATTTTATTTGTTGGAAACTCAAAAGAGTTTTGGTGGGAAATTCAAATAATTTCTCGTGGAAATTTTCAAATAATGCATTCTATAGCAATGCCAAAGGATTTTCTCCATCAATGAAGAAATTGCCATTAAAACTCCGGAATAAATTGCCGTAGCATTTCTAATAATTTCCCATGGACATTCCGAAAAGAGTTTCAACATATATGTTTAAAAAGAATTCCTCGTGAGGAAATTCCGAGGAATTGCAGAAGTCAACCAAAAAGTTTTCAAGGACTTCCTATAAAATCATCCAGTTGAAATTCTGAAGGTCTTCTCTCTTACAGAAATTTCGGAGAATTCCCCTTACAAGTTTTAAGAATGTCTTTTGGAAATTCAAATGACTTTTTCTTTGATATTCCAAAATGCTTCCTTTGTAAATTCCAAAGAATTTTCCGTTAAAGTATGACATAATTACCCGTGAAAATTTTCAAAAATGGCCTTTCGTTTCTATAGAAGTTCCTGCCGAATCAAAGATCAAACCCTACCAGAGGGACAGCAGCGGACTATGTCCAAGGAAGCTTGACGACCCCTCCTCCAGCGGTGTTGGTAGAATCATGCTCAAATCTCCTCCACCGAAGCCTCATATGCCATTTGAGCTGACTCGCTTGCGATTCTGCATTTTCACGCCATGAAGTCATCCGTTTCGCTCATCCGTTGAAAATGAGTTTCGCTCCAAAAAGTGTCAAATGTTTACGTATCCATTATTATTTTAAGCAAAGAAAGTTTAATCCGATGAGATTTAACCAAAGAAGAACACGCAAAAATCACGCAATGATGCAAATCGCATGAGTCAAATCATAGACGATTCTCTGAGCCACATGGAGTCGGGTAGAGGTTTGCCTCGCGCTTGATTTGAATTGGGGATTGAGATTTAGAATTTGAGTTTTACCAACACTGCTCCTCCAGGCCCACAGCAGAGTTGTAGGGCTTGCCTAGTATCTGATAAAGGGTTTGACAGTGGGCTCTGTTAAATTTCTTTAAAAAGCTGCATTTATCCGCAAATAGGACTCTAACTTGCTCTTAGACGCTCCAACCCCACCGAGCGTCTTCTTCATCAACGTCTGTTCTTTGATTATCGTCTGAGTGCCAGCGAGGGATTCTAAGCAAAACTGTGCAACATGCTCCACCGCAATTTTAGGGGAATTAACCTCCATAAATATAGGGGGTGACGTCAGGTCCTGCAAGCCAGCATTAAAAAATCAAAGTAACGAATAAGCAGCAAGAGAATACGGACCGGAATAAGGGACCACAGTGACGAAAATGGAATAACGATAGAAAGCTCGGATCGTAGAACTGTAAATCTTCATCAGGACCACACATACTCGCCGATGTGCTGAAGGACCGTGGATTCGGCATCAATAGCGCTGTAGGAGCTGTGTTGGAAGAGATCAAAGGGTGCGAACACAGATAAACAGACGTCTCACTTCGAACAAAATGCAATCAAAATCATCGTCCTTGAAAACATTATCGCCCAATGCTAAATACCCGTGTGTGGTCAAGCGGCAGCAGATAGCGTTAGTGTACAAACGTCAAACACAAGCAAAACCGATGGAAGCGTCATCGGTGGCCGAACGACCACCTACCATAATTACCACCGTTAAAAAGTTGAACGATTGGCCATGTTTTGAGTGAGACGTCTGTTTCTCTGTGGTGCGAATGTTTAGAATGTATGTACCATCTACCAGGGCTGCGGCAACACACGAGCTGGGAACATCTTCCCTTCCATAGTAATGAGCGATATGCAGGGACGGAGGATCGGGTGTTGGCCGTTTAAAAGCTCAGGTTGGCCAGGAGTAGGAGTTTAGACCGTTGTTGGGCGCCTCCAATAATAAGGCGATTCATACCACCTGTTACCAGCAACGCCTTCTGTATCGATATACCTGAAGATTACCACTGTAAACAAAATCACAAATCAACCACGTTCTGATACTTTGATGGATGGCACTACTCCGACATTATCGTCGTCAGGACATATAGTGGCGCTAACATCAACTCTGACCACTATCTGGTGTTGGTAAAACTGCACCCAAAAATATTATCATGAACAATGTTCGCTACCAGGCGCCTTTGATATGACCTAGAGTGTCGGAAGCAACCGTATGTCTCCCATGCATACGCGCAACATCTCGAAGCAGCGTTGCCAGAAGAGGGTGAGCTCGATGGTGTCTATCTTGAGGACTTTTCAGTACAGTTAAAGAAACCATCAACAACGCAGCAGAGAACAAGGTCGGCTATGTGGGACGAAGCCGACGGAACGATTGGTTCGACGAAGGGTGCAGACAGATTATGGAGGAGGAGGACGCAACGCCGTCGGTCGCCTTTTCCAGTTGAAGAAAAGCAGCTTGGAAAAAACAGAGTGCGAGGAGATGGAAAAGCTGTGCGCTCTCAAGAAACCCGCAAGTTTAATTAGTAGCTCAACGCATCCCGCAAAGAGAGAGACAAATATAAGACTGAGAGCATCTTGATGGGCGAACGTGTCATATTTAATCGAAAGAGGGAAGCAGTGCATCGAGGAGCACGCTGAGAGTACAAGCAGTAAGGGTGAAGGTAGCGGAAGAGGCGACTACGTCAATTAAATAAACGATGGCGACCAACCAGCCCCTCTCTGAGGGAAGATAAGGACGCTATCCAACAGCTAAAGAACAATGAAGTAGCTGGTAGGGATGGCATTGGAGCTTAACTCATCATGGATCCGGAAAAGCTGGCCTCTTGTCTGCACAGACTGATTTTCAGATTCTGGGCAACAGAACAGTGGAAAGAAAGGGTCATATTTAACATTACATGTGCCATCCACTATTAAAGTGGTAATCTGAAGTTTGGAACTTTAAAGCGATACCACAGACAAACAGACGTGTCAGCTGGAACATGTTTTGAAAACATCATCACTCAATTACCTTGACACCGTCTCGTGTGCATGCTGTACGAAATCTAGTTTAGTACAACAATGTCAACCGAAGGCGCTAGCACAGAGAACAGACGTTGAAGCTGCACTCACTATGTTGTGATAAGTTTTTACTGTTCATTTTGAAATTACTTTGGAATGTCGCCGTTATCCGTGCAGAATCAGCGTTAGCGTCATCAAAATATGCTCACTGTGCGCTAATGTCGTTATGCATGCAAAAGAGCATACCAGCGCCATCGATGTTGTCAAAATGAGCTTGTGACTTGCAATGTCGACGTCGATGGCGTTGAGGTTCGGTTTGTTTGTTTACACATGTTTTGCAAGAAATTTTGTTCGAGCCTCCATGTCTGTTCTCTGTGGCGCTAGTGTGAATAGTCAAACTCAAAGGTATACGATGCGTGCACCTCTGCATGTGAAAATTGCAATTAATTGAATTTGAAAGGACCGTTGAATTCATGGTCGATTGGAATTTATTCTGTGTTACATCTGTTTGCCTGTAGCGAAATCATCTTGAATGCTCCCATTTCATTTATGTTGGCCACAGCAGAATAAGTTCGTGGAAAGTTATCAAGCCGCCTTCGTTGACAGCCGCTCGACAATGGACCAGATCAAGATGAATACACCAGTAGGTGCACAGAGAGCAGACATGGAGGCTCGGAAAAAAATTCTTACAAAACATGTGTAAACAAACACACCGAACCTCAACGCCATCGACGTCGACATTGCAACTCACAATCTCATTTTGACAACACGTACGCATAACGACACTAGCACACAGTGGCATTTTTTGATGAGGCTAAGCGCTGATTATGCACGGAATAACGGCGACATTCCAAAGTTATTTCTAAGTGAACAGTAAAAAGTTATCACAACATGGCGAGTGCAGCTTCAACGTCTGTTCTCTGTGGTAGGTGTTCCAATTTGCCAAATCCACGATTCAGCCATCTTGGATTTAAGTATGGGAGAGCCAGCTTGTTTGGCAGCCAGTTTGTTTTCGTTTTGCACTGAAAATGAAATTTTCACCACCGCCTTCTTCTCTTCCACAAACTTGGCAGATTAGAGCACCTAGTATACTGTATTCATCTTGGACCAGATCTTTACTGCACGGCAAAACCTTCAAAAATGCCCGCGTAGGGCGTAGGGCTGCAAAGATGGTGCTCGCTTCCGACCCTGCAGGTACAAGAAGGTAGGAAGCGCAGCATGCTAGATGAGTGGACCAAGTACAAAACAAATTACCGAGCGAGCTGAATTGCTTTGAAATAATTTCCGTTTTCCTTGTAACTACGAACAAAACATCACAAGTCTAGGTATCAGAAAGGCGCTTGCTGTAGTTTTGCAGAAAACCGACCATATCGACGGTTTCATGCAATACTGACACAACTAAAAAAAACTCATTTTAAGCATGGAAAATGGTATAGAGTTTCAACTGAAACTAATTCACAATAAATCAAAAGTTATGCGTATTTAAAAATTTTATGATTTTTCGAAAAGTTTATGTAAATCCATGAATTGTTCTTTGGTGCGACGCCCGCAAATATTGAGGATCAGAAGGATTATAAGGTGAGATTGCCATCGAACCGAGTTCAAGTTAAAAACGGATGATCGGAGAGCTTTTAGAGTAATTGAGCGTAAGGTGCTGCGGACAATACTCAGCGGTAAACAAGAGAGCGGCATCTGGCTGCGTCGCATAAATCACGAATTATACCAGCTGTATAGAGAGCTGAATATTGTAAAGCTTATACAACACGGCAGACTACGGTAGGCTGGATACGTTGTTTGTATGCCGAAAGAGTGTCAAGCGAAGATATTCAATAGAGAACGCGGAAGAGGCCGTCGGTTTGGTGCAAGGCCGCGTACAACCTGAGAGCGATTGGTCCAGAATCGGGTGATCAAATATCAAGTAAATGATATTTAACAGTTCTTCAAGTTCGCCATGAGTGTCATGTGTTCTAAATTGGCAGAACTATTGAAAACTAGCATCACATGAGATCATTAAATTAATTTAAAAGTATTTTTTTGTAAAAATAAATGAGTCAAAACGTTTAACGTTTAAATCTAGCAAGACACAAAAAAGTATTGTACTCAAATTTAATAGTGCTCATCTTCCAGGCAAGGCGCCATACGAAATTTATCTTAAATAGGGGAAATTACGGCTTTGGCAGGTTTGGTTCTATCATTGTCAGGGGGGTTTTTGTTGGCCACATTTTATGAAATTTGGATACAATATTCTATGATATGCAAAGAATATTTAGGCCAAATTTGAGCATGACCAGTTATAGAAAACCCCCTGACAATAATAGAACAAATTCTGCCGAAGCCATCATTTCCACTAGATTATTTTATTTTACTAAATTTCAGCCGCATCAGAAACACCGTGAAGTACTTATGCTATGCATATACCATCTTTAAGCACATATGCAGATCGATCGTGATCGATTACTATCAATATTCTTCTTCACCTCGATGGTTTCGATGATTTACTAGACCGTTGCACACCCAATCACATTATTCCACCTTTTATCGGCTGTTTCGATGTAGCGACGGCACTCTGCTGTGCTGACAGGGTCGGTAAGGAAAACTCACAAAATTAATGAACATAAAATGCACCTCCAACCAAGCGATATGCACTGCACCGCACTACCAAACTGAAAATAACTCGTTTGAACCCCACAAAGCTTTTCGCATAAATATTCTTACTCTTCTACAAGGTTACAATCAGCACAAGAACACCACAAACACCGAACCTGGAAAGACACATATCACGAGAAAGTGAACAAGCATGTTCGAATCCTGTACGCTTCCATGTAATTGTCGTTATGAAATCCAGATATACACGCGTATAAACATTTCGTTCGTTATTATTTTATCGCATAATTTATTCGCTGCATATGAGTAGTTCGTATTTCGGAAGAACAGCAATTTCGCGAAAGCTTCGATCAGCGTTCTTGTTTCCCGCACGCTCAGGTGCACCTTCAGTCGTAAATAAGTCAACTGTCGCCGCGCGCGCTGCTGGCAGCAAACGTTCTGCGCACCACAAACTCTTCTGACTCAGCAAAGTGGCGCGGACCCGCGACTCGACAAGTGACTGTACTTTGCACGACGAATGACTAAAGCCGACTGAGAGAAGCTGCGACCGCCAACGAGTACGAGAGTTGAGAGAAAACTAAAGTAATCCAATTCCTGGGCTCCGGTTGTCCGCCCGCGGCGGTAATGGGGAGTTTCCGCCCGTCCCAGGAAACCGGCATCGAAGACAAACATGCTCAACTCGCTCTTGAGGTGATGGCTGCGCGCGCGACACCGCGCGACCGGCATGCATGCAAATCGTAGAGCGTAAACTGGAGAGCAGCGATATCATCACGCTCTGCATCATTGGATTTATTGGAATGAAAGTGTTTAAAATCAAAATTCATGAGAAATATATGAGCGTAACCAGTACAAGAAATGGAAGATTGAGAAAACACGAAAGAGCTTACAGTTTTAGAACACTACATACATTGAGCATACATTGAGGAACATTCATCAGTATTCAATAGTATTCGAGCTACTGTTGCTACACTCCTGATGCCGTATGGATCAAGCATTTTTCACGAGGTTTATTAGCTCATACTACCGTCGAACTAAAATTGAAGAATCTCTGATGATGTTACTCAATTTATCGCTAAAGGCTATGTTCGATTCATTCATTTATTTAGTTTACATCTAAACAAATAACAATAAATCAACAATTTTTCGCCACAATACTCGGTTCGAAGGCTCATCTCTCCACCCTCAGTTTGCGCCCCACGCTCGCCAAATCCTTTTGAACCTGGTTCGCGGTACTTCCCGCCTTTTCATACCCGGTAAAAATCGTTTACTCATTAATGGGTACTTTTTCTCTGTTATCTCTTTCACCCTGCTGAAAAATTAAATTTAAATGAGTAGATCCACTTATTCTCCCAAAATGGGTAAATTTTTTAGCAGAGGGAATGAGACAGCAAAGAAAAAGTACCCATTAATGAGTAAACGTGTTTCTCCATGTACCTGCCCCTGCCAGGTCAGATGCGAACACCATCTTTGCAAGGTTGCTATCCGCCATTCTTGCAACATGTCCTGCCCAACGTACCCTTCCAGCTTTTGCTAACTTCTGAATAGTGGGTTCACCTTTAATGTGGGCGAGCTCGTGGTTCATCCTGTGCTACCACATACTGTCCTCCACACCGCCGAGGATGGTCGTAAGCACCCGTCTCCCCAAATAATCCGAGTACCGGCATGTCCTCCTCGAGCATGTTGCAAGTTTCATGTCCCTAGAGTAGAATTGTCCTACACACTTAATTTTTGACGTAAACTACGTCTAAGGGGAAGACTCGAATACAGGGTGTAAAATGAAAATTTCCAAATTAGCGACCGTCACGAAATTAGGCAAGATTTTGAACTAAATTCACAAGGAAAGGACGTTACAGCAAATTTTTAACGTAAACTGCGTCTAAGGGTAAGGCTAGGATACAAAGTGTACAATAACTATTTCAAAATTGAGAACCTTCATGGAATCATGTAAGATTTTAAACGTTAATCTTCTTCTTCTTCTTCATTGGCATTACATCCACCACGGGACAATGCCGCCTCGCAGCTTAGTGTTCATTAAGCACTTCCACAGTTATTAACTGCGAGGTTTCTCAGCTAAGTTACCATTTCTGCATTCGTATATCATGAGGCTAACACGATGATACTTGTATGCCCAGGGAAGTCGAGACAATTTCCAAAACGAAAATTGCCTAGACCGGCACTGGGAATCGAGCCCAACCACCTTCAGCATGGCCTTGCTTTGTAGCCGCAAGTCTTACCGCACGGCTAAGGAGGGCACTAAACGTTAATAGCGCCTTTATTTTTGAGACCGCATCGTGCTTTCGTGCTGTGTAGTTCTTTTCTCTCTTTGCGGAAGGAAAATACTACCCGAAGCTATTTTAATTTCAACAGTGCTTCTTAGCGCTATTTGTACCCAAAAGCGGAAAAATAGAAGGAAGCTGGAGACTTCAGATGTTCCTTCTAACTCTAACATTGGAAATAATTCTTCTCCTATCGAGCTGAGCAATCAGTTCGATTTGATTAATGAAGAAATTGAGCAAATCGAATCTACCTCTAGCCCAGGTGATTCGATCCATGCAAAAAAGCAAAGGATTCCGCCAATTATGGTATCTGTTGCCGAGTTTTCTGGCTTTAGGAAAGAGATTTTGAGTAACCTTCAGGGGATCAAGGTTTTATTTCAGATTGCTAGGAAGGGTGACTGCCGCGTTTTGCCGAGATCTTTTGACGATCGCAAACGTCTTCTTCAGTATTTAACTGAGAAGCGCCATAAATTCTTCAGATACGACGACAAAACTGAGCGATTGTTCAAAGTCGTCTTGAAAGGTCTCCCCAGTGATGATAAATCACTGGATGAGATTAAAATTGAAATTTCTCAATTACTTGGATTTTCACCAGTCATTTAGATGAAAAAGAAATCTTCTGGTACTTCCCAGAGGGGTATTTTTTAACAAAAGTGCACTAAATAATATGAAAAGATTGAAAAAGGCCTGTATTATGTTCCATATCCTTGTTACATGGGAACATATTCGCAGGCCTGGGGGAAATTTCCAAAACCCCACTCAGTGCCGTAAGTGCCAAAAGTGGGGACACGGAAATAAACATTGCCACATGGATGCTAAATGCATGATTTGTGGTGGAACCTGTCCTGTGAGAGAAGATTCCAATAAATTTAAATGTGCCAATTGTGGGAGCAATCATAAATCCAATTTCTGGAAAAGCCCTTCACGCAAAAAAGTTTTGACTTCCCGTGCAAAATTGATGACGGGAAATTCCAATAGGATCCCAGATTCGCCGGGTAAACATATTTCAAACGCTCAAAATCCGCAATCATTTGCGGTCGAGCAATTCATACCAACCACAATCAACGAACAAATTTTGCTCCTACCTCTCACCGAGTAACGAGCAGTTCGTCGAATTCTAATTTTTCAAACTCGTCCACCTATGCAAGCATCGCTGCAGGCAGGCAAAATTTCACTTCTGAAAATTTACCGACGATGAATGATGTTCATACCCATTCTTCAACGGAGAATAACGTTCGTTCTGACTAGGGACGTTCCGATACTTCCGATATATCGGAATATCGATATTTTTGTTTCGATATCCGATATTTTTGTATCGATATTTTGTTTTCAATATATCGGTCATATCGATATTTTTGCTTTCGATATCGATATATTGAGTCAGAACAAAGTAGCACAAAAATAGCAATTAAAATACGAAGAAATATTCTTCAAAGGGGCCCTCCTTAGCCGTGCGGTAAGACGCGGCTACAAAGCAAGACCATGCTGAGGGTGGCTGGGTTCGATTCCCAGTGCCGGTCTAGGTAATTTTCGGATAGGAAATTGTCTCGACTTCCCTGGGCATAAAAGTACCGTGTTAGTATCGTGTTAGCCTCATGATATACGAATGCAAAAATAATATGCCGTTTTTTATAATGGTTTCACAGCAGCGCGGATGGTGTGAGGTGTGCGCTGCCATCACAAATAGTTTTTTTTTGGCAACTCGACACTTCGCATTGACACTCCCGTTGTGCACTATCTGGCATGCCGCTGGTCCTTGGATCCTTATGCGAAATCAATTATATATTTCACGTGCTCCTATGATAAATTAGATAAATTACCTTTAGAAATCAGGAACGGATTTGTAAAATGAGAATTTAGAAGAATTTGAAAACAGGGAAATTTTACTACGAAATTTAAAAAAATGCCCCTAGGAATTAAAGAGAATTCTCCTAAAATATTTCCACGGGTTTATATTGAAAATTTTGATTATTTTTTTGATTGAAATTTTTGCATAAATTTTGAAGAATGCCCGTGAAAATCGATCATAATTTCCTGCCGAAATACCAGGAAATTTCATGTGAAACATATTTTGTGAAAGTTGAAGAGGATTTTCTTTTTTTTATTAAGAATATTCCAATGGATTTTTTGTGAAAATTCTTTATTTTCTTTGAAACCAAATTTTAAAAAAACTTCCGTGGAAATTCTGAAGACAGAGTTTTTGCCTTTCTCGTATACTAAGTATACGTAAAGGCTATATGTTCACTCCAAAAACAAACTTTTTATAGAAGGCTCGGAAACCCATAGTGTTATATACCAATCGACTCAGCTCGACGAATTGAGGTGATGTCTGTGTGTGTGTGTGCGTGTGTGTGTGTATGTGTGTGTGTGTGTGTGTGTGTGTGCGCACCAAAAGAGCAAAAGTCTCGCTCACTTTTTGTACTTATCCTTGACCGATTTCTTCGCAACAGGTTGCATTTGACGCAGTATTCTGCCCCATTGTTTCCTATTCAAAGTTGGCCGGATCGGACGATGGGCTTGGGAGTTATGGCCAAAATACTTTTCTCATAAAAAGCGCGTAAAAAAGTCTCGCCCACTTTTTTGTACTTCCCTTGAACGATTTCTTCGCAACAGGTTGCATTTGACGCAGTATTCTGCCCCATTATTTCCTATTCAAAGTTGGCCAGGTCGGACTATGGGCTTGGGAGTTATGGCCAAAATACTTTTCTCATAAAAAGCACGTAAAAAGTCTCGCTCACTTTTTTATACTTCCCTTGACCGATTTCTTCGCAACAGGTTGCATTTGACGCAGTATTCTGCCCCATTATTTCCTATTGAAAATTGGCCGGATCGGACTATGGGCTTGGGAGTTATGGCCAAAATACTTTTTCTCATAAAAAAGCGCGTAAAAAAGTCTAGCTCATTTTTAATGCACTTACACTGAACGGATTTCCTCACAACAGGCTGCATTCGACGCAGTATCCTGCCCCATTGTTTCCTATTGAAAATTGGTCGAATCGGACTATGGGCTTGGGAGTTATGGCTAAAATACTTTATCTCATAGAAAAGCGCGTAAAAAATCTAGCTCGCTTTTAATGCACTTACCCTAAACCGATTTCCTCGCAACATGTTGCATTCGACGCTGAATCTTGGCTAATTATTTCTTATTGAAAATTGGCCGGATCGGACAATGGACTCAGAAATAATGCCCAAAATCTCGCCGAAAATACTATTTTTTTACCGCACGAGAAAGGCATCATCACCGCTAGGTGGATTAATCTGTTTTTTTGTTAATAATCAGAATAACCCGAGGAGAAATACAGAAAAAATCAGTGGATTTTCAGCAAATTTTTCGAAACTTCAGTTGATTTTTCGAACGAACAAAAAATATCAAGTATCATGCCGAAAACGCTACCGATTAAAACTACGACGAACGCTGCCGCCGGTGATTTTTGGACTGACACACTTTAGAAGCAGATTGGATTAAGTCAGGCGGGTGCTAAGGTGTCAAATATTTGTTGCCTCAAATCAAGCGAATGCCGACCGCACTAACACTACGCCGTAGTCTATGAAAAATAAACACTGCAGTGAGTGAGAATGTTCTGAAACGCACAAAGTTTGGATAATGCCAGAAACAACTGTTTCTGCTCAGCACAGAGTTTTTTCTACCAACATACTTATTTATCTGCATATTTCGCGTACGGAATAAAGTGAAAACACTATATTTTTTAGATTTGGTGTATTTTTGTTCGTTGCAATCTTTAATTTAGTATGTGCTTTCGACACCACTCTCTCTTGTAAAAATGGTAAACAATACAAATTTTCACAAATACCACGACAATTTATGTAAGTATATGAGTATTTTGACATTGGAGTATAAATTTATGCGCCAAATAAGAGGGTACTGTCATACTTGCCAAACTCCATATGAAAAAAATCGTTGTCGCCCCTCTGGATTAAGTAATGAAAAAAATTTCCAATCATTATTGTAAAGGGGAATACGGTAATTCGATAGTAATACAATAACTACAACAAATATATTCTGAATATTCTCATTTCTTAAATATCATATGATTTTCCGATATATCGATATTTTCATTCCAATATATTGGTGATATCGATACTTTGATTCGATTATTATATCGAATCAAATATCGATATTTTGAAGTATCGGAACGTCCCTCACGCAAGAAAATTGATTCCTTAAATGTATGTGTAATTTCTCATACTTTTCTAAAAGACTCCTTCTCATTAAATTTATTTGATGCTAATGATCACCATACGTCCGGCACATACCTTGTATTTGACAAACTACTGAATTAGATGACTAATTGAAAGTCCTCCAGGCATTCACCGACCAACTCGACGACCAGTAGAAATGCTCATCAAGCTGATGACAAGTTGGTAAAAAATGGCGCCCTGTGAAAATTTTCATTCGAGTGCGTCAGTTGACTAGCGGATCCGTATCGTTTGCGGTACAGTTTTGTTTGATTTGGTAAGTAATTCAATCTAATCATAACTAAGTACGGTTTGAGTATTATTTGTAGAATTTGTAATTCTAGGTGCCGCTATTTGCATACGCCAAATAAAGTTAATCAGAGTCATCGATGGAATCTCTTGTGCGTCTCCAGCGTGCATTCCTGCTCTGGCAAACAGTTTTTCATTGGGAACAAGACAACTGATGCCAATATCGGAGCACATAACCGTACGTCTTCGCGTACGTCCCATCGTCAACATCCAGCTGCTTCTAAATGTCACGCTACCGGATCTTGCAGATGTAGGAATTGTAGAGCCCATTGGACAACTCAGGAGGGTGAAACGCCTGTCATCCGCGGTACAGTGGCACTCTACCCAACATCGTTTTTGGTACCCAGTTTCTGGGTGGTATACCCGATTTCAGCAGCTCGTTTTGGGTGATTGGTTCGTTCGCAGTTAGTGCTAATTGTTGGCATATAACTTCTCCTGGTGAAAACTTGCAATTGATTGAGGTATATCGAGGCTTTTGTGTTTGCATGACTTTTTTATGTCGAAAAGAAGCCCGTGAATACTTCCGAAGCTTTGTTTTATTATGAAATCAACGAAATTAAAACAAAAACATTGTACGCCATATTGAACGAATGGTGGGTAGGCGTATTAGCCTTCTCTTCAGTCCCCTGGAACAACTACAGGCACTTTTAACACGAAGCACAATTTGTATACCATTTTTTGTTGCATAAAAAAGTTGCTTCTCCGTCGCATGACTCACTATGATGATCGGCAAAGGTCCCTTCAAAAACTCCAATGAAGCAACCTAATGAAACAACCTTCTCAGATGTAAACAAACATTTTATCAATAAATTATCGGTCGTCTATCACAATTGTAGTTTCATTAAAAAAATACAAATATTCCAATAATAATACAGTAAAAGCACAAAAATCCAGCGATAAGAATCATTTTCCTTACGCATGTACTCCATAAACTGAACTTTTTAAAAGTATGTGTTAACTTTATAGATTCTATTTTGTCAACCCATGTATTTGATAGAAATGCATACTGGCGATAATTCATTAATATCACACATACTTATCATGAGTACAACCCCATTGCAAAAATCCATGTGGGTTGGCACATGAATTGAATGACCTTTTTTGTTTGAGTGATAGTTCTGACGACTCAGTAACATGTCTGCTTCCGACTTTGATTTTCTTAATGAACAATTGCATCACATGATTGATGCAATGTTCAAATCAGGGGGAGAAGGCGGAACACTGAATCCCTACACCGACATGTGCTGGTTCTAAGGCTGTGAACCATTCCACCGATTCGTTTAACTTTTAGTTAAAATTTGACTGTTTGATGGTTATTTTCCCATCGTAGTTAAAATTTTATTCCGAAGCCGACCCATTTGAGTCTTGATAGATTAATAGTTATTTGGAGCGAAATGAATTTGGCGCCAATTTTCTCGCGAATAAAGTTTAACTATCGAACTGTCAAATCTAACCATGCTCCGGAGCAGGGTTATTTTTAACTACGGCGAAATAACCATCGAGCTGTCAAATTTTAACTAAAAGTTAAACGAATCGGTGGAATGGTTCACAACCTAAGATGTAAACAACAGTGTTAATTCTCTACCACCTTTTTGTTATGGCGAGGGAATTTTTATGCACACTTTTGTTTTCGATATTTTATCAAAATTAAACACTCAATCATGTAGCAATATAACAATGTGGTATGATACCTGCTTGATTAAAGCGACTCGAAAAAGAATTTATTTGCAGTAACTAACCGAAGATAAAAATGTTCGCATTAACGATTGTGCCCTAACACTGGTTTTAAGCTTCGATGCAGAGTACACGAGCTTTGTTCGCCAGTGACAGGCGTATGGGGCCCTTGGTTCAAAGCAAATACCAAAACTGAAGCTGTTCAGGTTGGTATCAAATTTACTCAAAAAATTGTTATTGGACTTCGTTTTAATGGATCCAAATAATTCTTTGAAAAATTTAAATTGGAATGCCCGCTCTTTGAAGGGTAAGGAAGATGAATTATTGAACTTCCTATCAGTTCATAATGTGCACATTGCCATTATAACTGAAACATATTTACAACCTGATCTTTTCATCAAAAGAGATCCAAATTATTTTATTTACCGAAATGATCGTCTTGACAGCGCCTGTGGTGGGGTCTCCAATGTCATTAATAGACGTATCAAACATAAATTATATTCTTCGTTTGAAACCAAAGTTTTTGAAACCTTGGGAGTTTCTGTTGAAACAAATTTTGGACAATTCTCTTTTATTGCTACCTACTTGCCTTTCCAGTGCAATGGGCAGCAAAGGAATTTGTTGAGAGCTGATCTTCAAATTCTAAATCGCAACAAATCCAAATTTTTCATAATTGGTGACTTCAATGCCAAACACCGTTCATGGAATAATGCTCAAACAATTCCAATGGTAAAATTTTATTTAAAGACTGTTCAGCGGGATATTATACTATTCAATATCCCAATGAACCAACTTGTTTTTCTTCCAGTCGAAATCCTTCTACAATTGATTTAGTTTTAACGGATTCAAGTCAGCTGTGTGGCCAATTGGTAACTCATGCTGACTTTGACTCTGATCACCTTCCTGTGACGTTTGAAATCTCACAAGAAGCCATTAAGCCAATCAGCTCTTCTTTTAATTATCATAGAGCTGATTGTGATTTATATAAAACGTATATCGATAGGAATTTTGATGTTGATATTCCTCTCGATACCAAAAGTGATATTGATAATGCTCTCGTATCTTTGACAAATTTAATTGTCGAAGCCAGAGGCATTGCAATTCCTAAATGCGAAATTAAATTCAACTACATTATTATTGACGACCTTTGACGACGATCTTCAGCTTCTGGTCCATCTTAAAAATGTGAGGTGAAGGCAAAGGCAAAGAACTTGCGACCCCGCGTTGAAAGTTATTTGGCGATATTTGCAAAATGAAGTTTAAAAACCCAAATTAATCCACCTAGCGGTGACGATGCCTTTCTCGATTAATTCAAGATATACTGAAGGTGAAGATATACTGAAAGGTAAACAAGCATAATACATTATAATCAAGTTATGACGATCGTGAAATTTTCTTTCATCCATTTTTGACAGAGAATTTATAACAAAATTATTTCAAGTATTGTTATTTGTAACACATATTGATATAATTGTTATGACTAACTGGTCGGGTTATATATTTATTATTTATTCAGACTAAGGCCGAAATGGCCTGTGTGTGCGGTATATAAGTCTTCTCCATTCGGCTTGGTCCATGGCTACACGTCGTCAACCACGCAGTCTACGGAGGGTCCGCAGGTCATCTTCCACCTGATCGATCCACTTTGCCCGCTGCGCACCTCGCCTTCTTGTGCCCGTCGGATCGTTGTTGAGAACCATTTTCACCGGGAGAACCATTTCACCGGTCCGACATTCTGGCTACGTGCCCGGCCCACCACAGTCGTCCGATTTTCACGGTGTGAACGATGGATGGTTCTCCCAACAGCTGATGCAACTCGTGGTTCATTCGCCTCCTCCACGTACCGTCCGCCATCTGCACCCCACCATAGATGGTACGCAGCACTTTCCTTTCGAAAACTCTGAGTGCGCGTTGGTTCTCCACGATCGTCCAGGTATCGTGTCCGTAGAGGACTACCGATCTAATGAGAGTTTTGTAGATTGTCAGTTTGGTACGGCGGCGAACTCTATTCGATCGGAGCGTCTTACGGAGTCCAAAGTATGTACGATTTCCAGCCTCTATGCGTCTCCGAATTTCTCTGCTGGTATCATTTTCGGCAGTCACCAGTGAGCCCAAGTACACAAATACTTCTACCACCTCGATTTCGTCACCACCGATGCCAACTCGTGGTGGGTGGCTCACATTGTCTTCTCTTCCTATCATGTACTTCGTCTTCGACGTGTTGATGACTAGTCCGATCCGCTTGGCTTCCCTCTTCAGTCGGATGTAGGCTTCCTCCATCTTCTCAAAGTTACGTGCCATAATATCTATGTCGTGCGAAGCCAAATAGCTGGATGGACTTGTTGAAAATTGTACCACTCGTGTTAATCCCTGCTCCCTTAATCCCTGCACAAAAGACATGCCATAGTTGGTTCCGATCGATTGTATCATATGTGGCTTTGAAGTCGATGAATAGATGATGTGTGGGCACGTTGTATTCGCGGCATTTCTCCAGTACTTGGCGAATGGCGAACATCTAGTCCGTGGTGGAGCGTTCGCCCATAAAACCCGCCTGGTACTGCCCCACGAACTACCTGCTTGCAATTGGTGCTGAACGACGGCATAAAATTTGGAAGAGTACCTTGTAGGCGGCGTTGAGCAATGTGATTGCGCGGTAGTTGCTACAATCCAGCTTATCGCCCTTTTTGTAGATGGGACACACAACACCTTCCATCCACTCCTGCGGCAAAACTTCCTCCTCCCAAATCTTGGTAATCACCCAGTGCAGCGCTCTAGCCAGTGCCTCACTACCGTGTTTAAATAGCTCTCCTGGTAGTTGGTCAACCCCAGGGGCTTTGTTGTTCTTCAGCCGGCCAATCTCCTCCTGGATTTCCTGGAGATCCGGAGCCGGTAGAATTATGTCCTGCGCGCGTTCCCCCAGGTCCATCACCATACCGCCATCTTTGTCTGCCACATCGCCATTCAGGTGCTCTTCGTAGTGCTGCCGCCACCTTTGGATCACCTCACGCTCGTTCGTAAGAAGGGGTTCCCGTTTATGTCCTTACACATATCAGGCTGTGGCACGTGGCCCATACGTGAACGGTTCAACTTCTCATAGAACTTTCGTGTGTTATTAGCGCGGTACAGTTGCTCCGTCTCTTCACGGTCTCGATTTTCCTGCTGACGCTTTTTCCTCCGGAAAATCGAGTTTTGTCTATTCCGCGCCCGTTTATATCGTGCCTCGTTCGCCCTCGTGCGGTGTTGCAGCAATCTCGCCCATGCTGCATTCTTCTCTTCTACTGACTGCTCATATTCGCCGTCATACCAGTCGTTTCTCTGATCCGGGGGCACCGTGCAAAGTGCAGCGGTTGCGATGCTACCAATGGCGGATCAAATATCTCTCCAGCCATCTTCAAGAGACGCTGCGCCTAGCTGCTCTTTCGTTGGGAGTGCCACTTCCAGCTGCTGCGCGTATACTTGGGCTAGTCTACCGTCTTGTAGCCGCCCAATGTTTAGCCGCGGCGTCCGACTTCGACGCGTATTGTACACCGTCGAGAGTTTTGAGCGCAGGCATACTGCAACGAGGTAGTGGTAGGATTCAATATTCGCAATATTCGTTCGTGATGTCGGGGAAGAATTTACCGTCAATTATAACGTGGTCGATTTGGTTTTCCGTTTCTTGGTTAGGTGATCTCCATGTGGCCTTGTGGATATTTTTGCGGGGAAAGAAGGTGCTTCGGACCATTCCGCGGGAGGCTGCGAAGTTTATGCATCGTTGGCCGTTGTCATTCGATACGGTGTGCAGACTGTCCGGTCCGATGACCGGTCTATACATTTCCTCCCTTCCTACCTGAGCATTCATGTCACCGATGACGATTTTGACGTCCCGCAGTGGGCATCCATCTTATGTCTGCTCCAGCTGTGCGTAGAACGCTTCTTTCTTGTCGTCAGGTCTCCCTTCGTGTGGGCAGTGCACGTTGATGATGCTATAGTTGACGAAACGGCCTTTAATCCTCAGCTTGCACATCCTTGCGTTGTTTGGCTGCCACCCAATCAAGCGTTGGCGCATCTTACCCAGCACTATGAAGCCGGTTCCCAGCTCGTTGGTGGTGCCACAGCTCTGGTAGAAGGTAGCCGCTCGATGCCCGCTTTTCCACACTTTCTGTCCTGTCCAGCAAATCTCCTGCAGCGCCACGACGTCGAAGTTGCGGGGATGTAATACATCGTAGATCATCCTGTCGCAACCTGCGAAACCTAGCGACTTGCAGTTCCATGTTCCAAGCTTCCAATCGTGATCCTTTATTCGTCGCCTAGGTCTTTGCCGATTATATCGAGTCGCATTATCTCTTATATTGTTCGTAATTATTGGTTTCCAGGCGGCTTATTGGGCCTGCGCAAACCTCCTGTCTCGTCGGAGGGCCATCGTGTCAGGGCTGTTTAGCGTCCCACCTAACACCAGGACTTGGGCTTGTGCGCTTTGAGGGGCACACGGTCGCTTTGGTGGGGCCTACTTGCGGATACATGCATCTTTTTGTATGAATTTAACAGGGCCCACTGTCAAACCCCACCACATCCTAGGCAAGCCCCACAACTCGCAGATGGCCTGGGGAGGGATCGTCAAGCCCTTGGACATAGTCCCTGCCAGAGTGTAAAATAATCGAATTTTTTTGGTGAAGTCCGCCTTTGTTCAATTGTCCGTTCACTTCCAGACACATTCATAGTCGGCTCTGGACAGTCAATATTCAGTTGAATATTAGAAAAGATATTTTAGTTACTAGATAAAGATTGTCGCTGTCGTCGCTGTCCGGAACATCTTTTGCTGGCGAGGATAGGGGAGCTAAATGTCAAAGAAGGAAAATCCATACGATTTGACAGGTATGTACCACACATGTTTCGGACAGCAGAACAAAGGGAACCGAAGCGACAATCTTTATCTAGTAACTAAAATCCCAAAGTTCAGATTTTACTTAAATTTAATCTTAACCGAACTAATTGGTTCACTATGGTTCACATCAAGTTCCAAGCATCCTTAACGGAACTTTAAAGTTCACTTTCACGCTCCCACCATACAGAAAATTACTTAAAATGAGAGCTGATTAAGCCAAAATAGCCCTTCTTATCCGAACTTCTGGTTGCTTGGGATATCTTTTAATATTAGTCATTGAATATTTATGCACATTTTACAAATTGATAAATTATCTGGAATCTAAACACTTTTCAAATGAGTAAAGTGATTTATCACACAGGACTGAATCCGATTTTCATCCGCGAGGCACTTTCAACGGTAAACATCAACATAAACAATACTAATGTTTTTTCTGCACATAGTAAACACACTCAGTGACAGTCGAATGAATGAGTTGGTGGAGTAGTTGTCTGACTATGTCATTCTATGTTTTGAATATTCATGCGATGTTTGTCAAAATTCGGACTGAAGTTGCTTCATGAAGATGAATATTTTAGGCTCTGGTCCCTGCTGCCCGCAAAAGATATTTTAGTTACCAGATAAAGATTGTCGTTTCGGTTCCCTTTGTTCTTTGTTCATTCGCTCTGCCTATTCGACTACGCTTTGGGAGATATTCAGCTTCAACGCAAATCGACAGTCAAGGATCTCGGAGTTTTGGTCGACTCGAAAATGACATTCAAGGATCATGTAGCATATATCGTTTCGAAGGCATCTTCACAACTAAGCTTCCTGTTTCGCTTTGCCAAGAAATTCCGGGATGTGTACTGTCTGAAATCACTGTTTTGTGCAACCGTTCGCCCAATCTTGGAGTACTCGTCAGTTGTCTGGGCTCCGTATTACCAAAACGAAGCTCAGCGCATCGAAGCTATCCAAAGGAAATTCGTGCGCTTTGCTCTACGACATCTAAGGTGGAGAGATCCGGTCAACCTACCAAGCTACAGTAGCCGTTGTCAGCTTATTAACCTCGACTCTCTTGATGCAAGGCGTAACGTGGCTAAGGCCTGCTTCATCGGCGATCTTCTGCAAGGAAACATCGACTGCCCTACGTTGCTCAGCTTGCTGAACATCAACACTCGCCGCCGTAATCTCCGATCACACTCGAACTAACTATGGACTATATGAGCCGGTCCAAAGCATGTCCCGTTCCTGTGTTTGATTCTAATGTGTCGTGAGAAACTAATAAGCGTAATTTTCAGCATATTTTTCTATCTTGACTATAAGTTAACGTATGTACGTAGTTAATGTATTTATTTTAAGATAGCGGTCATTGGGGTGTCTACACAGAGAACAGACATGGATGCTCGAACAAAATTTCGTTGAAAACGTGTGTAAAGATTTAAATCGCACCTCAGCGCCGCCAACGCAGGCTGCCCGACATAAAAACTCAATTCCACTAAGTGATGGCGTTGGTATACACTTAATAAACAATGTAGTGCTGCCACCTAGGAGCGAGCCTAGGAGCAATTCGGAATGAACACTAGCGTTAAAAAGTAAAACACGGCAAATTTTAACCATATTTATCAGCACACTAGCACCGCGCAACGGGGGCATAACGACATACTTTAAAATGACCAGTACAAACTTTTACACAAGCACGCGAATGAAGATGAACGTCTGTTCTCTGTGGTGTCTATTTCACCTGTTGAAAATAAATCATAATAATAATAATAACAGCCATTCTGGTGTTCGAAACAACTGTCAAATCGTATGTATGTTTCCTTAATTGACATTTAGATCTGATTTAGATCCCCTATCCTCGCCAGCAAAACATGTTCCGGACAGCGACGACAGCGACAATCTTTATCTGCAGATAATTCCGCAAATTTAGCAATAATTAAGCCTTCATAGCAATTATTCGGAACGGCACCGCTAACGCTAGGGTTTGTAGGACAGTTAACCCATATATTTTCCTTGATATTTTCTGTCAAATCTTGCCGTTACCTTCTCCGTTCCGATATATTGCGTTCGAGTCTTTAAAATACAATATTGATTTGATTATGCATATATTTTACATTATATTTTTTCTGATAAAACTTTACAGAAAGTATTTTTAAGCCTTATATAACTAACATCTTGAACATTATATACATGAACAGGAGGTCCATCAAACACATCAATGGTCATTATATTGTACACTGACTTAGCCATATTAACTTTAAATGCTGCAAAATGATAACAGTATTCTTCCACCTCCCATTGTTGGCATGCGATTCTTACCGTGTTATTTGCGATCAATATGTCTTTAATTTCATACAACTCTACTGATCTTAGATTAGAGAGGGACTTCGTGAGAAATTGTCCAACCTTATACTCAGTATCCTTATATGTCAAAGCGCAAACTGTCTTAAAGTTTAATGTCAGCAGTTCATTTGTTAAATTTAACTTTGAAAAGTATGGCAAATCGATAGATCGTAAACTTATTGGATTTTTATATGTTAAGGGATCTTTAAAATGATTCAGATGTTTTATGTCGTTCATGAATATCAACTTAGCCTTAGTGCATAACGTAAAACATATGTTTCGTCTAGAAGTAATATTCCTACAATACTTTTTGAAAATTTGGTGGAATGCTTCAAAGCGAAAACTCCAAGTGTAACGCGGAGGTCCAATTTTCCTAATGGTTTGAACATAATGCAATAAAATGTGATATTTAGGTTTAAGTGGCTCTGCAAAGAGCTGCCTATAATGAAAGTGATGATATTCAATTTGATCTTCTAGAGTTTTCAGCAATTCGTTATTAAATTTAGGTAACAACACAAGAGAAGTTAACTCAATAATGGCCGTAAGCTCCAACGAGGATAATACGAGAATCTCGTATTATCCCCGATTTCAATAAGCACCAAGCGGTATTATCCTTCATTTTAATACCGGTATTAACTTTAATACGCCGATTTCGACGTATTAAAGTTAATCCGAGATTTTCTAATTATGGCTGCGTGCGCTGAAATTATTGCACACACACCAATGCACAAAAGGAAATGTCAAACTAAAAAGAAATCATAACAAACTGACTACCCAAACCGTGGGAACATCGATCCTGTTACGACAGACGGCAGTATCAAGTTCCGCCTTGTTAAGGCTTGTGATTAGCCGGTTCCGATGTTCCAGAATCCGGCCGAACATGATCCAGTAGATAATAAATCCGAACTTCCGGTGCTGTTTCGGTCGTTCCCACAAGAAGGTATGTATTTTTTAGATTTTGCAAAAGGTGGAATGCTCACTCAACGCTTATTTACAGAGGACAGCAATGCATTGATGGCATTCTGATACATCATACAAGGGAGATGAGCGGACGGATGATGGCCATCAATTTGATACCAGAAGGAATACTGATTTCCTGGAGTAAGCAGTTTGCGCTATCCGATACAGGCTAAATTCATACGAAATATGCGTCGCATCATTTAAATGTCTCCGCCGTCTCCGCATTTTGTATGTAGCTTAATAACTTATATTAAAAATATAATCTTGAATTCATGAACTAAACTAAAGCTTAGGCTAAAACTATATTTCTACAGTAAAATGAAAGATTTCCAAACTAATAACTTAAAACATTGTCCAGAACTGCAATCGAGTTTCAAATAAAATAATGATGAGCTACGGAATAACAAGAATACTGGAAATTCCTTGGGAATTCTAGCTATACAGAGTAATTAATTCATTAATCCAAGTATGGTTGAATTTACCAAGTATATTCTCTGTTTTTGTTGAATATTTTCACTAAAATTTGTTCAAAAGTTCTTAATATTCTTCATATTATTTTAATCCTTCCAAGAATACTACGAAACAGTTTTGGAATTCGTTTGAATTTTCGTAACTCACATACCTGTAGAATTCAGATAATTTCTTGCAAATTTTGATAAATACTGGGGAATTTTGGAAATGCCTTGCAAATTTTGGGAATTCTGAGAATCCCTGGGGAGTTCTGCGGATTATTTATGAAATCTGGGATTTCCTTAGGAAGTTCCTGAAAAATTCCTTCGGAAATTTCTGGAGAATTCTTCAAAAGTACATTAAGGATGATATCGCAAATAATTCATCGCGAGTTCCTTAAAAATTCTTTCGGGTTTTTTCTGCAGAATTCCTTCCTTCCTTCTTTCGGGATTTCTTGAAAAATATCTCCGGAATTCTTTCGGCAATTTCTTCTCTAAAAATGTATGGAGTATTCCGTCGATAATTCTCGAAGACTTTCATCGGAAGTTGCTGTATCATCCTTCCGGGAATTCATAAAGTATCCTCCGAAAAAACCCTGATGAATTCTGTCGAAATTTTCTGGAAAGTTTCTTCAGAGGATGCCTTTGAGAATTCATGAAGAACCCCTTCGTGATATCTTTGGGAATTTCTTCAAGAATATTTGGAGAGCTTTTTCGGGATATCCTAGATCATTCCTTCTGGAAATCCTGGAGAATATCTTCGGGAACTTTTGAAGTACTCTTCCAAGAATTTCTGGAGAATTCCTTCGGGATTTCTCTCTCCGGGAAGCTCTTCGGAATTTCTGGAAAGTCCCTCCGTGACATCCTGGATAATTCTCTGGATATTTCCTAGAGAATTTCTGGGATAGTTCCTTATGGCAATACTGGAGAATTCCTTCGAGAATTTCGAAAGAGTTCGTTTAGGAAATTCTTGAGAATGCCTTCGAGTTTTTCTGAAGAATCCGAGAATTCCTTCGAGATTTTCTGGAGAATCCGTCTTGGAATTCCTTGATTTTTCGTTTGAAAATATCTGGAGAATTGCTTAGAGACTTTCTGTTGCATCCCTTCGTGATATCGTGAAGAATTCCTCAAGGAATTCCTTCCAGAAAACCTGAAGAGTTTCCTTCGGAGTTTCTGGCGAATTCTGTCAAAAAATACTGGAAAATCCCATCGTTATATCCTGGAGAAATGCTTTAAAAAGTTTAGAGAGATCATTCATGATGTCCTGGAGAATACCTCCGACAATTCGTGAGAACTCGTTCGAAAATCTGTAAAGAGTTTCTTCGAGATATCCTGGAGAAATCCCTCGAAAATTCTTAAAAACTTCGGAAATTTCTAGAGAATTACTCCACGAAATCTTGGAGAATACCTCACTCACTGATGTTTCCTGAGCACCCCTAGGAGTACATAGGGCCAACGTAAAAGATCTGCATCCTGTGCGGCTGCACGCTTTAGCCTTGACCTAGGTCGGATTCCTGTCGACTCTTGTTGAGGCTACGTCGCCAAGAGCTCCTTGGTCTGCCTCTGCTTCGATGTCTTGCCGGATTTCAGTCCAGCGCTTGCTTGCAGATTTCGTCTCTGCTCTTTCGTAATGTGTGGCCGACCCACCTCCATTTACGCTTTCGAATTTCTGTCGATATCGTTTTTCTGATGGCAGCGTCGATGGAGCTCAGCATTTGAGATCCAATTGTGAGGACACCAAGACTGAATTATAAAACGTAGACATCGGTTGATGAATACTTACAGTTTCTGCGTGATCTCTGCTGATACACACCAAGTCTTACTGGCGTACAACAGCACGTCTAAATTGAATATTAGAAATTTGGTGCAAATTTTGGAGAATAGCTTCAAGAATTTCTGGAGAATTCTTCTGGGAATTTCTGGAAAATTTCTCAGCGAATTGAAGGATTCCTTCGAGCAATTCTGGAGGCTTTCTTTGAAATACCCTGAAGAATTTATTCTGGAATATCTGTAAAATTCTTTCGGGATTTTTGCATAATTTTTTGGGGACCTGGAGAACTCCTCTAAGAAATGCTATGAGAATTTCTGGAGAATTCCTCAGGAATTGATGGAGAAATCCTTCGGGTATTCGCGATGAATTCCTCAGGCAATTTCTCAGGGTATTTCTGAATAATTTTTTAGAGAATTCCTTGAGAATTTGATCGAGAATGACAGGAAATTTTCTCAAGAAATTCTAAGAGAATTCTTCCGTGAAGTGCTTAAATTATTTCCTGAAGAGTTCCTTCATGATATCCTTGAGAATTCCTTCAAAAATTTCTGGAGAGCTCCTTCGAGATGCCCTAGATCATCCCTCCAGGAATTTCTGGAGAAGTCCTTCAATAATTTCTGGATAGTTCCTTCTGGGTATCCCGGAGAATTCCTTCAAGCATGCCGGGAAAGTTCCTAGAGCATGCCTTCGAGATTTTCTGAAGAATTCTTCCCACAATTCCTAAGAGATTTTGTGGATAATCCGTCCAAAAATTTCTTAAGAATTCCTTCTGAATCTTTGAGAATTCTTTCTGGAATTGCTGGAGAACTTCTTCGGAAATATCTGGAGAATTCCTTCGAGACTTCCTGGAGTGTCCCTGCCCTGGAGTGATATCCTGAAGAATTTCTTCGGGAGTTCCTGGAAAATTCGTGATGTCCTGGAGAATTTTACATAAGAAATCTGGAGAGCTCCTTCGGGATATCCTGGGGAATGCCTTCGGCAAATCGTGGAAAACTACTTCGGGAATCTGTAAAGAGTTTCTTCGGGATATCGTGGAGACATCCCCGAGCGTGAGGTGATCCAAAGGTGGCGGCAGCACTACGAAGAGCAGCTGAATGGCGATATGGCAGACAACGGTGGCGGTATGGTAATGAACCTAGGAGCACGCGCGCAGGACATGCGACTTCCGGCTCCGAATCTCCAGGAAATCCAGGAGGAGATCGGCCGGCTGAAAAACAACAAAGCCCCTGGAGTTGACCAACTACCAGGAGCGCTGTTTAAACACGGTGGTGAAGCACTGGCTAGAGCGCTGCATTGGGTGATTACCAAGGTTTGGGAGGATGAGGTTCTGCCGCAGGAGTGGATGGAAGGTGTCGTGTGTCCCATCTACAAAAAGGGCGATAAGCTGGATTGTAGCAACTACCGCACAATCACATTGCTGAACGCCGCCTACAAGGTACTCTCCCAAATTTTATGCCGTCGACTAACACCAATTGCAAGAGAGTTCGTGGGGCAGTACCAGGCGGGATTTATGGGTGAACGCTCTACCACAGACCAGGTGTTCACCATACGTCAGGTATTGCAGAAATGCCGCAAATACAACGTGCCCACACATCATCTAGGGGAACTGTACCTATATCCATCTCATTAGCAAGCATCGATGCAACTTTCGGCAATAACTTGGCAATGGTACACCTGTTAATTCGTGAATGAACATCAATGGGCATGCTCATTATCCAAAAGTCATACATGTTGTTTAAATCAATCTATTTCGTTCTTCAATTATTCTAATTATTTCACCAAAATGTTACTGACTCAAACCTATATTAATCTCACCGTAAAATTTCCATCTCACTTGAATGTAAAATGATGCACCGATATCCATCTCAAATCACCTTTGTGCTCTGCACAAGCATAGCCATATCCGATTAGCATAGACCTATCTTTACACCCAAACTCAAAACTTCCTTCATACAGCGAATGACATTTGCAATAGATTTGTTTTGTCTTTTTCCAAAGCGAGGATTGACAACAACAAGACAAATGACGCAATGTACAGATATGTCTATCGTTCAACCCACGTACGCACACATGGCAGTTAGCGCATGCGTACATGATTCTTTGGCATCGAAGTCGCTGTGATGCCAAACTTCCGAAATTCTGTTATATGCAGAAGTAATGGTATTTATAAAGTATGAATCTTATTTTTAACAAAACTATTGGAAATATTCAAAACAGAATTCATGGTTGTTTCTTCCAATATTCAGGGATTTCCAAGACTATTATACACGTTTCATTGATTGAATCGCAAAGTATAAATAAAAATTATAACGGTTAAAAGCAGTTCTATTTTAATAAAACTGGTACCACTGTGTTGTTTTGGACGAGGTGGGAAGAGATGAAAATGTGGACAAGCATTATGTTGTTCTGAAAATAATTCATCTCATTGTTTCCTAGCCTTTTGTAGCTAGTTTCAGTATTAGAATAAGTGGAATAGGTAATTTATAAACATAAAAATAATATGTGTAGTGATATTCAATCATCAGTGATGTATACTCATAAGAATTAAGTGATAAAGTTGAGTGCCGGTGAGTGTATTGCAGTTAGTAGGAATACACCAGTGCGACGATTCTCATGCTCGAAGGTAAGAGTTTCATCCTTAGCTTACATGAGTTTTACTTTTTACTGCAATTATATTAAATCAAAGATAGTTTTTAATTGTTTCCGGGAAATAAACCTAAATTAAATCTCTGTGAATGTGTTGCAATGGTCATTTAGAAAGAACAGTGCAAATATAGGGCGTTTTCGTTAGCTAAAATGTAGTACGAGCAGAATGGGATGAATATATGTGCTGAGATGGAAAAGGGAACATATACCCTATTTATCGACTTCAAAGCCGCATATGATACAATCGATCGGGACCAGCTATGGCAGCTAATGCACGAAAACGGATTACCGGATAAACTGATACGGTTGATCAAGGCGACGATGGATCGTGTGATGTGCGTAGTTCGAGGTTCAGGGCATTCTCGAGTCCCTTCGAAACCCGTAGAGGGTTACGGCAAGGTGATGGTCTTTCGTGTCTGCTATTCAACATCGCTTTGGAGGGAGTAATACGAAGGGCAGAGATTGACACGAGTGGTACGATTTTCACGAAGTCCGTCCAGTTATTTGGTTTCGCCGACGACATTGATATCATGGCACGTAACTTTGAGAGGATGGAGGAAGCCTACATCAGACTGAAAAGCGAAGCTAAACGGATTGGGCTAGTCATCAACACGTCGAAGACGAAGTACATGATAGGAAGAGGCTCAAGAGAGGTCAATGTGAGTCACCCACCACGAGTTTCTATCGGTGGTGACGAAATCGAGGTGGTTGAAGAATTCGTGTACTTGGGCTCACTGGTGACCGCCGATAACGATACCAGCAGAGAAATTCGGAGACGCATAGTGGCTGGAAATCGTACGTACTTTGGACTCCGCAAGACGCTTCGATCGAATAGAGTTCGCCGCCGTACCAAACTGACTATCTACAAAACGCTTATAAGACCGGTAGTTCTCTACGGACACGAGACCTGGACGATGCTCGTGGAGGATCAACGCGCACTGGGAGTTTTCGAAAGGAAAGTGTTGCGTACCATCTATGGTGGGTTGCAGATGGCGGACGGTACGTGGAGGAGGCGAATGAACCACGAGTTGCATCAGCTGTTGGGAGAACCATCCATCGTTCACACCGCGAAGATCGGAAGACTGCGGTGGGCCGGGCACGTAGCCAGAATGTCGGACAGTAATCCGGTGAAAATGGTTCTCGACAACGATCCGACGGGAACAAGAAGGCGAGGTGCACAGCGGGCAGGTGGATCGATCAGGTGGAGGACGACTTGCGGACCCTCCGCAGACTGCGTGGTTGGCGAAGTGCAGCCATGAACCGAGCTGAATGGAGAAGTCTTTTATGTGCAGCACAGGTCACTCCGGCCTTAGTCTGATGATAAATAAATAATCCCTCGAGAATTCCTCAAAAACTTCGGAAATTTCTAGAGAATAACTCCGCGAAATCTTGGAGAATTACTTCAATGACAGATTTTGTCAGTTCCTTCGGAAATTCTTAAAGATTTTCTACGGACGTTCTTGGAAAATCTTTCCTGGAGCTGCTGGAGAATACCTCCAAAAATCCCTAAAGATTCTTCCTGAAGAATTCCTTCGAACATATTTGGATAATTCCTTCGAAACTTCCTGGGGCATCCCTTCGTGATATCCTGAAGAACTCCTCCTAAAGTTCCTTTGGAAATATCTGAGCAATTCCTTTGAGTTATACTGGAAAATTCCTTCGAAAATTCCTGTGGAATTCCTTCTGGAAGACTTGGAGAATTCTTTTGAATATTCCTGGCGAATTTATTCGGGAATTCCGGGAGAATTATTTCAGGTATTCCTGGAGAATTTCTTCGGGAAGTTCTGGAGATTTTTTTCGGGAATTTCTAGAGAGTTCATTCGGGAATTTCTATATAGTTACTCAGGGAACCTGGAGAATTCCTCAGGGAGTTTCTAAAAAAATCCTTCGGGAATTTGGAGAATTCGTTAGGCAGTTTCTAGAGAATTCCATAAGGTATTTCTGGAGAACTGTTTCGGAAGTTTCTGGAGAACTCTTTCGGAAGTTTCTGGAAAATTCCTTCGGCATTTTCTGGAGTTTTTTCGGGAGTATCTGGAAAATTCTTTCGGGAATTCCTAATAATGTCCAAATGGAACTTCTGGTGGAATTCCTAGATAAATTCCGGGTTAAGTTTTTTAAGGTCTTCTGATGGAACTCCTAGAGCAATTCCTAGTAGAAGTCCTGATGTATTTCCTGGTGTGATTCCAGATGGAACCTTATAGAGTTGGATCTCCTGGAGGACTTTCGGATAGTATTCCAAGTGGAATTCTTGGAGGAATTCCTTATGGAACTAGAGGAACTATTGTTGGAATTCCTGATGGAAATCTTGGGGAAACTCTTGGGGGAACTTCTGAATTGAATCCAAATCCAACCCACATGCAATCCAAATCCAATTCAAATCGATTCCAAATTCAACACAAATTCAATCCATATCCAATCCAAACTATTTCCAATCAAAATACATTCCAAATCCAATCCAAATTCAAACTAATTCCAATCCAAATTTAATCCAAATCCAATCCCAATCCAAATTCTATCCAAATCCAATCCAAATTTAATTCAAATCCAACTCAAATCCAATCCAAATCCAATTCAAAACCAATACAAATTAAATTCAAATTCAATCCAAATCCAAACCATTTACGATCAAAGTATATTCCAAATCCATTACAAATTCAATCTAAATCCAATCCAAATCTAATCCAAACCCATTCTGAATTCAATCCAAGCAAATCAAAATCCATTCTAAATCCAATCCAAAATCAATACAAATCTAATTCAAATCCAACCCAAAACCAATCCAAATTTAATCCAAATCAAAACCAAATCACATACAATGCAAATTCCAACCAAATCCAAACTATTTCCAATCAAAATCCATTTCAATTCCAATCTAAATCAATTTTAAAATCAATCCAAATCTGATCCAAACCCATTCCAAATTAAATCCAAAACGAGTCAAAATCCATTCTAAATCCAATCTAAATTTAATTCAAATCGAATCCAAATTCAATCCAAATCACATCCAATCCAAATTCAAACCAATTCCAATCAAAATCCAACCCACATCCAATCCAAATCCAATTCAAATATAATCCACATTCAATACAAATTCAATCCAAATCCAAACCATTACCAATCAAAATACATTCCAAATCCAATCCAAATAAAATTAAAATTCAATCCAAAACTAATCCAAATTCAATCTAAAGCCAATCCACATCCAATCCAAACCCATTCCAAATTCAATCCAAATCGAATCAAAATCCATTCTCCATCCAATATCAATACAATCCAAATCTAATGCAAATCCAACCCAAATTTAATCCAAATTCAATCCAAATCCAAACCATTTCCAATCAAAATACATTCCGAATCCAATCCAAATTCAAACCAATTCCAATCAAAATCCTACACAAATCCAATCCAAACCCAAATTTTAATCCAAATTCAATCCAAATCCAATCCAAATTCAATCCAAATCCAATTCAAATTTTATTCAAATCCAATCCAAATTCAATCTAAATCAAATGCAAATCCAAACCATTTCCAATCAAAATCCATTCCAAATCAAATTCAAATTCAATCCAAATCCAATATAAATCCAATCCAAACCTAATTCAAATCCAATCCAAATCCAACCCACATTCAATCCAAATCCAATTCAAATCCATTCCAAATTCAACACAAATTCAAATCAATTCCAATCAAAATTTAATCCAATTCCAATCCCAATCTAATCAAAATTCAATCCAAATCAAAATCATTTCCAATCAAAATCCATTCCAAATCTAATTCAAATTCAATCCAAATCCAATACAAATTCAATCTCAATCCAATCCATTTCCATTTCAAACCAATCCAAATCCTATCGGAATCTAATCCAAAATTCAATCTAAATACAATCCATTTTCATTCCACATTCAATCCGAATCGAATCCAAATACAATCCTAATCCAATTTAATCCAAACACAATGAAGGGATTTTAAGCAATTTATTATGATTTGTTCAATCTAACGCGAACTCATTTTTATCCTAATTTTTTTCTAAAAATTAATGCAATGATTCTGGTAGGTGGGTCGCAGTTTGTGAGACTCTGCCTTGATTACTGGAAGGATTCATTCATGATTACCGTAGGGATTTCTTCAAAAATTTCGGAACAAATCCCATGAATATTGGAACGATTCCTCCAAGAATTCCTTCAGGCATTTTAAGCTGATTACTCCTGGAAACACGAGATTTTTTTTTTAATTTTGAAAGAATTCCTTCTGGAAAGACGAGTAAATTCCATTAGAAATTCTAAGTAAATATTGTGCTACTCTGAGAATTATGAAAAAAGTTCTTCCAAGAAAATACCCCAAAGAATTCTGGGGGGATTGATTTTGAAATGTTGTTGTAATATTTCGAAAAAATCAGCAGAAAATAATTTCCGAGTAAATTTTATCAGGAATTCCAAAACAAATCCTTCAGGAATTTCGAATATCCTCCAGTAAGTTTGAAAGAGCTGCTCCAGGAACTCAGAAGCATTTTTAATTCAAGTTTTCCGAGAGGATTCCTCCAAGAACTCGAAGCGAATTGCTCTAAAAAATATGAAAAATTGCCACATTCACATTGTGATAAAATCTTTATTAAAACACGTAATTATTTTGTTATAAAACTGTTAACACCCCACTCCACTCTATCAACTAACGGGTATTATTCTTTTTCATCACCTCACCAGTTTTCTTAAGTTTTTAGAGGCTTTTCCTCACCTCACCGGTTTGTACGATCGGTATTGGTTCTCCCCCATTTGAGCTAATCGCCTTCTTCGATACCGAAATGGTTGAAATTCCTCCTAATGAAACGCCGTGAGATTTATCCGTGGTCGTCCTGCTTCTCTTCGTGCTTTCCTTCGATGGTAATGTTGTTGCCCAACATTTTCACCGAGACTTCGTTCGGGGTGAGCTGCTGAACGTCGAGATCTGAAACTTGTCCTTGTTGCAACTAATCGTTGGTCTGATGTCCTGTGGAGCAGCGATGCAAGCATTGTGCCTTGGACTATTATACATCAGGCGTCTGTAAGTATTCTGCATTGCCGATCGCGCTGAAGAAGCCGTCAGCAGGTCAGAAGTAATTCCGCTTCCAAAGTGCAGGTTCAGAATCCTGGATTGGCGCAGCGCAGTATCGCAGTGGTCATCCCACCAGCTTCGGAACACAATAAGGAGGATGTTGGACATCTTGATCCGAAACAAAACACACTGATGAAGGTATTTTCACAAATTTGATATGGCCATCACGCAGAGCATAAAACTCAACACTTGCTACGGAGAATCTTTTTCAAATGTAAATCATTAATTTCATGCTAATCCACCAAGTCAAAACCGATTATATTGCCGAAAAAACTTGATTTTCTTTATACAAAACCCGAGATTGCAAGAGCGGCAAGGCCCGAATCATTGACAATGTTATGGAAATGATAGAACAGCAAAAAGTCATCGCTTATTATTTATGATTTAATCATTCTCACACGCATACATTCTCAGTATCGTGTGGAGCGAATAGTGGTTGCGTACTTAATACGAGTTTGGAGCTTACCGTTCGAAGTATTAACTTTAATACCGTAATAACAAAAATCCGTATTAAATCGAGTATTATCCTCGTTGGAGCTTACCGCCATAAGAGAAAGAATAAAATTCCAAACTTTGTCGTTTTCTGGTATCACATCGCCAAACAATAAAGGGAAGTAATGAACAAATAGCATCATTTCTCTGGCAGTCATTTTAAAACTGGCTGATTTTATATGGTCTCGCGATATTACTTTGAATGTGTTTCTGTTTTCTGTCTTCTTAAAATCAAACTGTTGTATTCGATAATTGATAGTCTGCAAAGATATTTGTAAAGTTTGTATCATGTATGACAAAACCACAGATAAATCATAGCTGCAAATACCGTGGGAATAGAAATCATGCATAATGTCAACGATAGCAAAATCAGCTACATGATAATGCTTCATTTTATTAAAGGCAGAAGCTTCCTTTATCCCTGATTCTTTGAAACTTTTCTGTACATCAATTTCATACTTTTGCCTTGTTCGATTACGATTAGGATCTAGACTTATAGCGGTTTGCGAATCGTATTTATTTTGCGTACAAAATCTGCAATACAGTAGTGAGCTAAAGGATGTTGCGAAGCCCATAAGTGTATTGATTCCTAGATTATCACCCAGGATACCCATCAATACGAAATATACACGAACGTCATCGCCATCTATTATCAAGTTTATTCCAACTTGCTCTAACTCAATCAAAATATCAATTAATTCTTCTAATGCCTTAGACGGACCAAGACGGGCCAAATCGGATGCTTTTATGAAACCTGCTACAAAGATGTTCTCCAAGCGTGATAAAAATGTGATGGTATCGTGGGAAATTGTAATAAAGACCTGTTACTTTATGAGTACCAGAGTGAGCTCCTATTGCATCGTTCAATTCAACTTCATCTGAGTACAAAAAATAGGGAACGACTATGCTACCTTCATACTCTTTTCGAACGTTTTTCCATAGTGTACCATTAACGAGATTTGCAATTTCTTCACTGTTATCTAACACTCTCATATGCTCGATTGTCTCCTTAAATACGTTTCCACTTTCAAAATAGCGTTTGAACCAGGAACTAATAACCGGGACGCGACACTCGCAATTTTCTCGTGTTGCACTTAATTCTCAATCGGTGTGTAGGAGTCCTAGGTATACAACTGAAAATACACTAAATACGCTGTCAGTTATCACGCATGTTTTTCTCACCGTGCATTACTGACAGCATCGATGTTTTTGTTATTTCTGTCAAACCTGTGTGTCAATCATTCGGTTGATTTTAATATCGCTTATATTTTCGTAAGTATTTTTTTGCAATTTCCCCAATTTTCAATAGAAATAGTTATTTAATAACATCGGTTTTTTTTTCGTTTCATAAGGGCGCTACTGGCTCATTCTCTGGTTTAGGTAGTGATCCACACCGATCAGTTTGCTGTTCCAGTGGTTGGGCCGTAGTCTGTGCCATCCGGAAACTGGTGGAAGACCGGCGCCAATGGTGTTGGTTAGGACTTGATCCGTGATCCTAATCAGGAAACTGCTGGGGATGTCGTCCTCTGTTCTTTCGGTAAAACTGATAGTCCTACCACATAGCGCTGCCGTTGCTCGATATCGAAACTGTAAAATTCCAGCTTCTGCGCATGCAACTACCGCCGGCGTGGAGGGCAGGAGTATCTCGTTCAGGTCGTCGTATTTGATGCAAATTATTTCTAGGACATAAAAAAGTCGGCTGCTTACTATGGCGTCCTATGGCGACCGCTTTCATCGATCCAGCGGCCGGATTCCTCATCCATTTGGCGGGATCTGTTATTTCCGATCATCACTCTAAAGGTTAAGAATTTGAGCATGTTGCTAGTGGACGAGAGTCGTTGTAGGACTCCTGTGGTGCAAGCCCTATTATAAGCTATGGCTAAATCTAGCGTTGCGATTTCAATATGCATTCCATCTGCAATTGCATCTTCAATGATCTGTCCCAGCGCCCCAAGGTACGTTCCGGTTCCTTGACCCGGACTAAAAGCATGTTGCCGATAGTCAGTTTTTGCTCCGTGTTGATGAATTTCATCAAGCGTCTGTTTACCATCCTTTCAAGGATTTTGACCATACAGTTTGTTAGAGCAACGGGTCTATACTTTCGCACGTCGTTTGAGGAGCCGGTACACTTGGGAATCAGAACTACCAAGCTATATTTCCAACTATCGATGGTATCGATGAATCGCAACGTTTTGGATTGCAGTCGCATAGTTTTTATGTTTGTTAAGGAATTTAGTAGAGTAGCCGTCGAAAGCCGACATATCATGGAAATAGGTAACTAAAGCATCCGCAATCATCCGGATCATTGGACGTTGTACCGTCTATGTTTAAGGCAATTCCAGATTTTCTTCTTTTCCCTTGGAGGCTATTAACTTTTATGCGCTCCAAGATTTTTCCTTGGTCTCTTTAATGATTTTTCGACAATCAAGTTGAGCCTCTCTATACGCGGTAGATATGCTAATTACGTCAGGATGGTAGTTTTCTCCTTTTTTGGTACAGAGTTGTACCGAAAGGCTATAGGATTACTTCAAAAATGAGCTTTTGATAGAAGGCCCGGAGACCCATAGTGTTACATACCGATCGATTCAGCTCTACGAACCGAGGTGATGTCTGTTTGTATGTATGATGTGTGTGTATGTGTACAAATTTTGTAAACACATTTTTTGGAATTTAGCATTACCCGATTTACTCGCAACAAACTGCATTCGACGTAATGTGGTCCCATTGTTTGCTATTGAAAATTGGCCCGCTCGGACATTGCATTTCGGAATTATTGAAAAATCATTGTTTTTTCCCAAGGGTCCTCCCTTGGAAAAAAAAACATCAAAATCAAATTACTTGTCATAAGACGAGTTTGTACCATCCCATTTAATTCCACCACTTGATTGTAGGTCAAGTTACATACATACAAGATACGTATTTCGACCTCAACAGTAAGGTCGTCTGCAGTGTCTCGTAGTTGACTCGACTCGAGCTTTTTGGCTCAAAATAATTTTCTTAATAATTCAAAATCATAGTTTTTTCTTCAAAAATGTTGGCAATCTGGAGGTGCTAATTCGTAAGTTTTTCGGCGACGAAACCCATCCGGTCCACGATGCCAGAAAGAGTGGTTAATGTGGTGTATACATGTACCGGATCTCGATGCGAATAAAGCCCGGTAAGTGCCATTGCTGCAATGGAACCGGAACATAAACGATGCTTACACACCAGCGTTTTACCTGTTGGTAGTGGCACGGTACCTGAATGCATATCGATTATCGGTGACAGGTGACCAGTAGTCAAGAACAGACGGTACAGCAAAAGAGAGCAAGCGTACCAGTTCCTGGTTCCTACAGATGTTGAGGATGGACGAACGAAACAAATCAGCGTGGGAAGCAAGGAACTGTTCATTACATTCAGGTAAGTTATAGAATTATTGTTCGGTTTTTTGTCTCATATGTAACTCTCGATATAACTCTTATTCATCGTATCAAATTCAAAAGAGTGAAATGAATTTGTTTCATATTGTGATATGTTGCAATGATATAATGTAAAAATAATTGATGAAATTTGTGCTTTTTTGTTAATAATAATATGAATTATTTGTTATCGTGAATTTTAGTAGTAACCGACAAACTATTCTACAATAAATAACAATTCATTTTTATTTTTATCCTTCACAGGTGTAACGGAACTGGCGTTCTAACCAAATTCTCATCCGTGTCAGCAGTTTTATCCACAACTACATACCCAGCAAAAGCTCGGCAAAAATTGTAGGACGAAAATATTTTACCGTACACGAATAATACATCTGCGGGTTTACGGCACTGAATATCGGCCGAAGAGCTGAAACTGGTAACGGTGGAAACTGGTTGTAGAAAGATATATACACTCAGTGCTTAATGTAACAGCAATTAGTCGAGTTGTGAAGGATTTAATTTATTATTCGGCAGAATAGCAAATGATAAATTTAAATATGTAAAACTAAAAATAAATTCTGATAGAATTAAAACTTAAATAAATGTTAAGTATCAATTGAATAAAAATGTATTCGAACAAGACTCAAGTAAGATTAGCACTAAATTTAAATTTCATAGAAATCATAGGTTATATTTATTTGAAATAAAAATAAACTAAATTCCAATTTAATAAGTTAAACAAAGACTAAAACTTGAAATGGATTATAATTTAAATGAAACTAAATAGAAATTTACTAACAATCAAATTGAAATTGTATCTGTATTTAAATAAAAATAAAACATTGAATGGAACATACATTTAAATCGAATAATTATTGCACCAAAGTTAAATCTAAACTAAATTGAAATTATTATGCTTTCAAAATAAATCTAGAAAAAGTTAGGCTATATTAAAACGGGAGGTAAATAAATAAATTGTGAATTATTAAAATCTGAATTGAGATTAGAAAATATTTTATATCTATTGAAATTGAAAATAATGAAATGTGTTGAATTAAAACGAAAATAATGTAAATTTTATCAAAATTAAATAAAATTGAATTATAGTCAGATGAGAAACAGACAATTCTTGGAAAGTTGTTAACACAGTGATCAAGAAAATATTTACTAATATGAAATAATTTGCTTCCATGGGTACCGCGTCATATATGTTCAATAGTACATCGACTTATGGGGGGGTTCACTGTAAAATGTATTAAATTCATATTAAAATTGTTCTCAAATCAAGTCAATCTAATTTTAATTCAAATGAAATAAAAAATTAATAGATAAAATGGAGTTAAAACAAAACCAAATTTAAATAGAACTTTTATTGAAGAACTAAAAAGTTAAAATACAAAAGAGGATTTTTATTAAGATATTTTATTTTAAAAGTAATTGAATGTGTCAAATTTAATTAAGAGTAATTCAAAGTAATAGGGACCCTCCTTAGCCGTGCGGTAAGACGCGCGGCTACAAAGCAAGACGATGCTGAGGGTGGCTGGGTTCGATTCCCGGTGCCGGTCTAGGCAATTTTCGGATTGGAAATTGTCTCGACTTCCCTGGGCATAAAAGTATCATCGTGCTAGCCTTATGAATTACGGATCCAAAAATGGTAACCTGGCTTAGAAACCTCGCAGTTAACTGTGGAAGTGCTTAATGAACACTAAGCTGCAAGGCGGCTCTGTCCCAGTGTGGGGATGTAATGCCAATAAGAAGAAGAATTCAAAGTAATTTGGAATTTATTTCATATTAGGATTTTTTTCAAATTGAATTTCAATTAAACTTTGAAAATAAATTAAAATTAAATTCAAATCGACTTAAAATAAAATTGAAGGTAAATTATAATAAATAAAACTAGATGAAAACTAATTTGGTTTTGAACCAAATTAACAATGCTTCTGGCCTGCTTTTCAACGTAGTATACGGAAGTATTCTATTAACGTTTCCTCAGTTATTAATTAAAAGCTTTCTATACCCGCCTTTGCATGAGTATGTATGTTATATGGCAAGTACAATGGATACACTATGCCCAGAGAGTCGATAATCTTTTCCATCCGAAAACATCCTAGACTGGACCGAGAATCCTACGTGTTTCTCGCAAGGATAACTGGAGACCCTAAATGAAACTTATTCAAAAAATAAATTTAATGTGACTAATGAAAATATAAAAATGTAGGTCTAAATTTAATTAAGATTTAATTGATATTACAATTGGGATTGAATTTGAACTGAACTGAATGATAAAGATAATTAATAAGATTGAAGTTCTCATCTAGCATTTTCTTCTTCATTATTGGCATAACATCCCTCACTGAGACATTGCCGCCTCGCAGCTTAGTGTTCATCAAGGAGCTTTCACAGTTATGAACTGCGAGGATTCAAGGTCATGTAACCATTTTTGCAGTTGTATATATCATGATACTTTTATGCCCAGAGATAATAGAAATTAAAATTGAACTGAAGTAAATTAAAACTCAATTGAAATTAAATAGGGAAAAATAATAAACTAAACTTATATACTAAATATTTAAATGATGTTAGAATAGAAATAAATTGGTATAAAATTCGTATCGAATTTAAATGAAATTACATTTGAATTAAATTGTGATGTAAATTTATTTGAATAATATCAATTTAAATTAAAGGGAAGTTAAGTTCAATCTAAATTTAATTAATTAGAGATAAATAAAAACTAGATAGAACGTTTGTCTTATTTGGCTAAATTGGCCTTTGCTTATTTATTTTATCTAATTTGTTCAAGTACCGACATCCGACATGTTAGAGTTCTATAAAATATTATTTGATAGCACAAATGAATTACTGTTTTCTTCCTTGAGCCTTTTCTTCCGAAATAATCTCGGAAATAATAGCATTTAATAAAGTTGTTCTAATCCAGGTTGGGAAATGCTGCATTTAAATAAATCGACCAATACTCTGAGTTCTTCATCTCTTCTTTTTCCTCCTCTGCGTCATCTTCGGTGTTCTTCTTCTGGCCAACGCTGTAAATTCGCACAACCGATTCCTGCACTTCCATCCTGGTTCTCTACAATGGCTATCTGACTTCCGTACAGGTTGATGGCCAAATCATAGATGTTGCGCATGACATCGACCATCGAAATGTGACCGCCAGTCGTATAATCTACCGGTACCACCATTCGCAGGAGTAGATGTGTATACTGGTAACATCCGGTGCACCCTGAAGAATGGCCTGTGCTGTCAAGTTACTAATGTGCCATTAGTCATTTTACTTTGCATCCTTGAACGCTGTATGGAGTCACATCAGGCGACCGAAAATTGAATGTCAAGTGATGTGAGTTTCGACTTAAGATAGCCCCTTGCTGGTGACACATTGACGCTCAACATTGGTTCCGAGCCATCGGATGCTTGTGGGTCAACTCATGTGATTTTCGGCAAGGAAAGTTTCCTGTTCACGTTTGTCCGTTGTCGAATCGGAGATCAGTACTATCTCCAGCATATTTCGGAACTGTAGTACGGCTCGAGTGCGGTGGCCGATGCCATCTTAACTAACCTGATCGATGAAACTTTGGCAGTGGTGCTTCGTTATCCGGCGAGTTTTCCGGGTTATCTCTATGGTTTGCACTTCCGTTTGGATTGGCATTTTTGCCAGCCTTGCTGCAACTTTTGGTCATACATTTTTCGATGCTTAGATGACTGTCTGGAAGCAAGAAAAATGTATTAAGTTTTTACTCATTTGAAACATTTATTACAAGATTTCTAATAATTATTATCGCAAATATATAAATAACATTATCTGTGCTGGTTTTTCTATGTTGAGCACAGCACTATCACTGCTGCATTACACTTAATTTGTTTCATAAATACCTTGTTGCGAGTGAATACTTTCACACGGTAGTCCACGGGACGCGATTTTGTTGGTACTGGTTAACTGGTTAATGACGACACTTGCTTTAGAAATATGTGCGCACTGCACTGGTAAAATGGCTTGTTCCGGTGTTGAAGTAGAGCTCTTGTATTTCCGACGCAAATCGTCAAAATCCAACAAAATAATAGAAGCTCAAATCAGCAACAGGCCTTGACGTAGCTGGTACATCGAATAGAACGGGAAACGTAAATAAATAAAACGTGTTGACGTTAGGAATTTGTCAAAACTCACAGCAAACACTTTCAAATATATTTACCAAAATGTGAGTTAAATACACTAGCGCCTCTGGCGGTGCTGGTCTCGTGAGCTCATCTGGGTTGCATGAATTTTAAATCGGTTCTTCGGGACTCCGATGTCCCGGTTATTAGTTCCTGGTTTGAACTGTTGTTTGATGGGCATCAAGCATCCTTTAGAAACTATGCTTTCTTCATCATCCCTAAAATTGATCACGTGTAATTCATCGTTAAGATTAATTCTCTGTAACGTAGCATTGAATTTTTGTTCAGTAGCTATGAATTGAAAAGGTTGATAGATATCATTAATCAACTCTTTGACACAAACTTTACTGTCATTTATAGAAGCAACTTTCAGCAATGCATCACATATAGGTTTAACAACTTTTTCAGTAATGGCTTTTTGTAAAATGATTACATCTTTCCTTGTGTAATTGGACTTATCATGTAGGCTTAAAGTAAAATTTAAAAACTTTTCTCTTAGAGTATTTCTTATATCTAGTATATCTTTATCACATATTTGATTTTTCTTTTGGTCTTCCATATTCTGTATTTCAGGGTCCTTGTTTGTATGCGGCATTTCACGGCACTCTTCCATATCGATATCGAGTTCCGCCAGATCGTGGTTAGCGATACTCGATGGTGTTTGATTGGGATTTCGCTCAGCAGCGACCGGTTTGAATAAATCGAGATGTTTCATGTTGACGTGACGTTTAAAACGATGGAGGTTCTGGAACGATGCTGATGGTACACATGCTGTGCACATGTACTTGAAGACTGTCGGAGTACTGTGGTATATTGCCAGGTGGTCAAAAATGTGTTGAACTGATTCGTAAGAGGCTTGACACAGATGACAATTCATGATGGCAAGTTGTTTCCCAAGTGCGCAAAGAGCTGGAGCAGTTGGCTATTCTTCGCCTTACGCGAGAAATCAAGCTTGTAGAAGTGTTTGGCGATGAAACACCAAAACAACTCGCAGCTCTCGGGAAATTCGTAGTTGAGGGTAAATTTAATTTTAACTATTAGATCGACGCACCGGAGGAATGTCGGCAGCTGGTACTAAAGTTTTGAAGTAACTACGTAGAATCCAGTGAACTCACCAACTTGACCAACAACATATATGCGAGGAGTGAAAGGAATTTTATCCGAGAAAAGCTCGTTACGCAATGAGCTCACTGCTTCGAGAAACTCTTCGTAAGTTGCACATGCATAGCACATGTCAGTTTGTGCTTGAAGGATGCTTGGTAACTTTCGCAATGATGTCCGTACGGGCTTAACAAGACCATGGAAAATAGTACAGCAAATGAAGTCACGAGTATCTGAAATAATCAATTATTGAGTTACTTTCCCCAAAATTTATTCATGGCTAATAACAAACCTTTAGGGACAACTTCCTCCTCCAGTTGTATCAGCAGTTGACGAGAATAGTCATCCTTCAAGCCATTCAGTTGAACGTATTCCAGAAAGCGAGGAATAAAACCATCCCATTCCTCGAAAATAGAAGACCCGGTTGAGTTTCGGTAGATAGCCTCGAAGTCGGCGTCAATCTATGAATGAATTAAACGTACTTAGAAATAAAGTATACAAATTTAAAAAAATCGCGCTTACCAGTAGGTAACCGTTTTCATCAGCCAATCTTGGCCATTCAGCCACCAGCTGCCCCTTATCTGGATCTGTCTCTCCCACAATTTCTCTAACGCGCAGTAAAAACGATTCTCGCCAATGATCTACTACTTTTTCGGAGGGTTGTTGATTATTTCGGAGCCATGATTTAAACGAATTTTGTTTTTTGATTTCTGAAATCAAAGATTACATTATTAATAAAAAAACAATCAACAGACAACAATAATACCTTCACTTGTCAAAGTCAAAGCCTTGGCCTTGAAGATTTTCCAATAATCGACGGTGGTATTTTTCTGCTCCAGTTTGCTTAGCAGCTGATGCTTTTTGTTCCGGTTGTGGAACCGATCATAGAGAATCCCAGTTGGATGCTTTTTGTTTATCGCTGCGTTCCGTGGATTGAAGTACACTTCCTGTGGAGGAAAAAAAATGTAATGAGGGTTGAGTTACTACATAATGTGGTTAATTACTGGTAGCTCTGGTGGAAATTTCTCTGCGATGCATTGTGAAAATCGTGCCATATCTGGTATCGGGAAATAATTGCCATTCGCAATGTAATAGTCGACTACGGTGTGTGCCAAGTACTTCCTATGTTGAGTGTCTAGTCGCTGATGAGTTTTATAAAACTGTGTCACAATCTTCCCTTTTTCGTTCCTTCCGAGAATGTCCTCCAGAAGATTCAGAGTAACTGATGTAGGCAGAAGAGGATATTGGGGTGCTGATGCGAGAACTTGTGTTTGTGATGGACCAGGGTTGCTAACGATGGGTGAATTTTTGATCACCGGATCTACCTGAAACATAGCACTTTTTTCCCACAGCTGTAACTTTCTCCTGAGAGCGTGCTTATGGCCTGTCCACTTCGCGACTGAGAAAATATCTGCCAAGGCCACTTCGTCAATGAGTGCAAGATATTCCACCGTCACACCATGTCCTATATTGAAAAACTTATACGAATTCAGCAAAAACTAACACAAAATAATCTTACCGATCAAAATAGAATAGATTGATGAATCCATTTGCCAATTATCGACGATCAGTTTACGTAGCTCTGGGTTTTCATCACAGGCTGTAGGAATAAACAAGGTTTTACGATAAATGTCTTCTAAAACATAGCCATACAAACCATCAGCTAGCTCTTCTTCCTAAATTATACCATCAACAGAGATTTTAACCATTTGGTTTTCGTTTTGCGCATTCATTCTTACATTAGATTTAAAATAACACAAGAACTTAAATCGTTAATACGTCCTGGCGGTTAAGATGACGTGTAATGATGAAAAATGTCAGTCAAGTGAACCAGGAGCAGATGTTGTTGTTTTTACTATGTACACGGTAAAATATACCGTGTTAGCATAGTGTTTTTAAAAACAATGTTGCTATTTCAACGATCTTTGTATTTATTTTGACAACACTAGAATTTGTTATTTTTACTACAGCACCATGGTTGAATTTACTATACGCTTTGTTTCAGTGTGGTAACTAAAATATCTTTTGTTCCGTGTGTTCGGCATGTTGAACCTGAGTTCAGCTCTGATTTCCAGCAGCTGTCAAAACAAGTCGACATAAGTTTGATTTCGTGCGAGCTCGAGTCATTTTAATTTCTGTTTCGTTGTAGATTTGCCTCTCATAATTTATTTAAACATTTTAGTGTTAAAGGCTCTTCACGTTCGAAAAATCTTCAGTATACCAGGTATTTATTACGTTTCAGTTAATACAGGTAAAATAAGTGTAGCAAATAATGAAAGTTTCGATTTAGAGCCGAACATGAATGATTGTTTTCATTAATGGATTTCTTATGGGCGTGCCTCCATCAGAAAGCGTCTGCTCAAGCTTGTTTGGATCAAGTCGATATGGGGATAACATCCCTGTTTTAGCCACATGTAAATTACCGTTTCCAAAAATATTAATATTACAAAGCGTGAACTAAACCTCAATGCTACAATATTCAATAAACGTGAAATAAAAAGTAATATTTCCATTAAATTTGCCTAATTGATGTGCCTTTACAAGATAAGGAATTTGCTCTCACTTTTAATGTTGTCCAATGAGCAGCTCGAAGTAATTCTCATCCCTCTGATGTCCAAAACAAACGAGCAGGACAGGAACAACTTCGAGCTGCTCATTGCACAGCACTTTTGTTTAGCTTAATGGCTACAAATAATTTTAGATTTCTCGCTTAACTTTTCAAAAGGACCTAAGTAACATTTTTTTCATGAATTAATTTGAATAGCGGAATCAACAGAACAACATGGAAACTTTTGATTGCAGTACTCAAATTAATTCATGAAAAAAATGTTACTTAGGACCTTTTGAAAAGTTAAGCGAGATTTCTTTTAAACATGCACAGTTAAGTTTGAATGCAGTTTTTCATTTATAGTTTTGGTAATCCTCACTTCTTAAATTTTAGATAATTTTTCAAGATGGTTTGGTTGGAGTCTTGCTGGTCTCCTTGCATCTGGTCGAATTCGGTTAAAACAGGAAGTTATGCCGTAGCAGCATACACGGTTGCAATATGCATTGTACTCATTACTATGGTAAGTTAAACGTAAGCATAAATCCAAACGATAGCTGAACCATTACTTACGTTCCACGTAAATATAATGATAATGGTACTGGACCATAATCGTATTATAGTCTGATAAAGTTTTGACCATAGGGGCTACGGTTTTCGTAGTTGACCGTACGAAAAATCGATTTTCTTGGACGAAAGATTTTATCAGTATTATATTGGTTATGGTTCGTAGACTGTAAACCTCATTATTACGGTTGAGGTAAATGTTTTATCATAGATATGTACTGTTCGATGGGTAACGTTATCAACTATGTCCATGTTATATTTGTAACTGTACGAAGAATGGTAAATGATTACGCGGGTAGGCTAGTTGAATGTAAAGTATTTATTATGCTATTAGGTTGGCCTAATTGATTTGATTCACATTGTCATTTTTTGACTCACAGTTAAATGAAAATGGAAAAATAAGATTAAACGAAAATGGAGATAAGATAAAAATACATCGCCCATAAAACGATTTGATATATTTAAATTGATTCATTTTAGACTGGCTACATGCTCGCTGGTGGTGATTCGTCGCAACTGTATACGCCGCTGTTCGAAACTGACATTCGCGACTCGATGCAAGTCGTCGGGGGATTCTTCATTGCATACTTCGTGTTGCTGATTATTTCCTCGTTCGGCATTTGCTATTCGCTGAAAACGACGACCCGAGGTTGGATGCTTCCGTGGTTGACATTGTTTGGAGTGGCCATTCTGTTCCAATTTGTATTTGGCCTATGGTTGATCGGTGGTTACTATATTTATGTAAGATAATCAATGCCATGCTACTGTAACTGCCTATTCAGACTACGAGCTTTATTACTTGATAAACAATTGCCGTATGCTTCACACACAGACAAACAGACATAACACTAGAGATTTGATTGAATGCGCGTTTCGTCGACCAGAGGCGCTAGCGTCGTAATCCTTCAAGTCTGAATTTTCACTCAAGTGCCTTCCGGTGAAAATGTCACACGAAACATTGTTCCGTTTAACATACTGAAGATGGTGGTAGAGGAGTTGGGCGATGGATTTATTAGAAAAATGTTCAAGTTACCGTCGTGCGGGGCTTCTTTTGACAAATCAGGGGCTACTTTGGACATTTTGAAACATGAATTACGACGTTAACTACTCTCAAATTGCCATTACCATTGCCGGGTGTCTTGTTGATAGTTGGATGGCAACTTTTTGTTTCAAATTTGGAATTTTTTTCTTTTAGTTTTTTTAGAAAATCAAAAATCCAAAGTAGCCCCCGGAGTCAAAAGAAGCCCCGCACGACGGTACGTCTGTTTGTGTTTCACAATCTAGTTTTCATGTATTGTTGTATATCAAGAGATAAAGCCTGTTGTGTTTACATATAGGCTGTCAGAGGTTAAAACTAAAGAATTTTTTTTACAGCTCCAACAAACTCTATCCAGTTTAATATTGTGGGTTTGGATGGCATACAACGTAAGTAAATTGTAAACCGCCTATGAAACATTAAATAAACAAATATTTTTTCTTCTAGATTTATTGCTGGATGTGCGTTTATTCACAGTATCAGATTTTCGTTGAAATGCAATCTCCCAATATTGAACTTTTGATGCCCTGAATGTTCGAACCACATGTAGATCTAACTACAGGCATGTCAGATATGTATCGGACCATACATTTCTACAGCTTTTAACTACTCGACATGGAGAGTACTATGACTCATAAGCAGAATTAATCAGTTTATTTCTCGAAATAAGTAACAAAGTGCCTTCGTCCATTCCAATAACGGTATTCAGTTGCAGTTTTTTGTTGGTATTTTAGATTACAATTAAGTATGTTTATAAGTTTAATGTATTTTTATAATGAACCGTAGTTATGATTTTGAAGACAGTTCAAATAGCCTGATAGTGTTTAAAAAAGACGACCATTTACATGTTCCATTTACTTCCAATCCAATTGAACATGTTTCACTTATATCGGTAGGAAAAGTAAACCTCAATTTTACCGTCCATAATGAGTAATATATATTCATATAACAATTGTTGTTATCGTCATATTTAGAAATTGAGAAAAAAAAACCTTAGCCCAGATATCCATGCAGTTTCTTTTCAACTCATCGTGCAAGCACACTTTAATTGCGACATTCTCAACATATTGATTAGATCGAAAAATTAAACGGGGAACAATACCCATTACCCGTAAATTTGTTTACGATTGTTCGTCAGGCTACTCGTAGCATGCTGCAGTAAAATATATCCATTTTTTACTGAAAAATAACTGCTCAGAAATGAAGGTGTCGTCCAGCCTGCGAGCTATATCACTTAAATAAGCACCAATCTAATTTTTACCGCAAAGAATACATAATGCACGTCTCATACCAAGATTCTATATATTTAGTGATATATCTCATAGTCTGACCGTAGTGTAATACAAGGCCGAAACACGTGGGTTTTTAGTATTTGAATGTGTGGTGGTATAGAAATGTTTCTCAATGAGGAAAAGTCGGGACTGATTTGGGCGTAACTTATTTTGTAAACAAACATTAGGAGGCAAATTCCTGCTAAAGTAGGCATTTTTTGGGAAAACCACGGTATGTATCTGAAAGAATAAACACAGACAAACAAGGGGATGAAGCAGACCGCGATAACTCGTCTCCTTTTATGCGAATTGAACTCGGCGTTGATGAACTCAGGTCGGCAAGTAGCGCTGCGGCGGTGGAGCTGGTGGTGCTGGTCGTGGTGATCGTTGTGATAGGAGCACTAACACCTCCGGTGCATGTACTGGCAACCGCACTTCCCGATAAATGGTGCTGGTGCTGCTCTTGAGCTCACTGGTGACCGCCGACAACGATACCAGCAGAGAAATTCGGAGGCGCATAGTGGCTGGACGATGCTCGTGGAGGACCAACGCGCACTGGGAGTTTTTGAAAGGAAAGTGTTGCGTACCATCTACGGTGGGGTGCAGATGGCGGACGGTACGTGGAGGAGGCGAATGAACCACGAATTGCATCAGCTGTTGGGAGAACCATCCATCGTTCACACCGCGAAAATCGGAAAACTGTGGTGGGCCGGGCACGTAGCCAGAATGTCGGACAGTAATAAGGTGAACATGGTTCTCGACAACGATCCGACGGGAACAAGAAGGCAAGGTGCACAGCGGGCGAGGTGGATCGATCAGGTGGAGGACGATTTGCGGACCCTCCGCAGACTACGTGGTTGGCGAAGTGCAGCCATGGGCCGAGCTGAATGGAGAAGACTTTTATGTGCAGCACAGGCCACTCCGGCCTTAGTCTGATAATAAATAAATAAAATAAATCGCAAATCAGTCCCGAAGTGTAAAAAAACATAAATTATCCCCCTTTGGCAGGGTTTGCAGAAATCGCTCTCAATAGATAACAAACAACGATAAAAGAGAGGCAAAAACTGTTCCGAATCATAACAAGCCATGATAACAAATTTATCAAATTTGTATACAAGTCAATACCAAATTTTTAAAACGACTGATCTGCTTTTGTAAACAAAGATTCAATCGTCGATTTGTCGAATCTGAGAGCACTCTCACGCAAACCAACATCATCAACACATAGGTGAAGACTTCGGCTACCTGTTAATGGTGTTGGTTTGCGTGGGAGTGCTGTCAGATTCTACAAATCGACGTTTGAAACTTTAATGCTGTCCAATGAGAGCTTGAAGTAGCTCGAAGTTTGTCCCTGTCCTGCTCATGCCCATTTGCTGACAAAAAAGAACGAGCAGGACGGGAACAACTTCGAGCTACTTCGAGCTGCTCATTGGACAGCACTTTTGTTTACAAAGCAGATAAGTCGTTTTGAAAATTTGGTATTGAAGTGTGAAAAAACAGAATCGGATAGGACGCCCCCACAGAAAAATGGTGATTCTCGCTTTGTTTTTGCTGTGTAGAACAAGTTGAAATTCCAAGTCAGAGCCAGTGCTCCCCATATTTGTAGCTTTCTAAAAGAAATTTATCATGGGGTATAGCCTCCCGAATCAGTTCTCTATAATGACAGTTTGCGAAAAAAGTCTCTCGCGGTATGCTACATATTGTATGTATACAGAAATGATAAGTCTAGATTGCTTTGAGAATAGGTCGTATGTGCAAAAGAGAGACTCTCTTTGGTCACGCTCTCTTTCGCTAATAGATCCGCTAGTTTTGAATTTTCTGCTACATTTTCAATACAGCACGCTAGACAAAGTTATTGCCTTTAGATATCTGCCAAAAAATCCGAAGTAAACTTTTGTATAGTTTTGTAATAATCACAAGAGAATGGAACCAAAGAGAGACTCTCTTTTGCACATACGACCTATTCTCAAAGCAATCTAGAAGAGAGAGACTTGTTCATTCTCTTTAGGATTCAATCCCTGCCCTTTGATGATGGTTTTATTATAGTATTTATTATGGAAAACGCATGAGAAAGATCGAAATAGCGCTAAAGGGAGATAGATACCATTATTTATTTTATTTATTTAGACTAAGACCGGAGTGGCCTGGTTAGTACATAACAGTCGTCTCCATTGTCGGAATACGCTCTTCTCATATGTATGTCTATATAGATTATCCGCTCGACACGGACACAAAATACTGGCAACAATTTTACAATAATAAATATTATTATTATTTACAACAAAGTTCGTGTATATTGTATTTTTCACGAATGATTAGATTCGCATGACAAAATTCAAGAGTTTGTTGTCAATTTTATCTGTGAAGGCATTTTCAACAACCTTTTTAAACAACCTTGATTCATAATCGACCACGTGATTGAGAACAATGGGACTGAATGTAAACATTGAAGCACCAGTGGTTTTGTTGTGTAACATGATCAGCTGGAAACTTGAGAACAATGAAAAATATGTAAAGATGAGGGGGCTGGCGGCAACTGTCACGATCTTCAAGTGAAATGTGCACGGTAGCCATCAGCGAAATCTGAGAAAGAACATGGTTAGAAAAAAGTACCTAATTTTAGGTACTTTTTTTCTCTTGCATCTCCCTCCCTCTTCCCTTTGTTGTCATAAAATGAAGAGTAAAACCACTCAACAAGGGCATTAAATTGTGGGAACACAACGTTGAATAATCTTATGTTTACAAAAGCTGAGTGAAATTTACCTAACTTTTGGATAGTTTCTATTTTAAATTAAGTAAATTTTACTTAATATAAAGTGAATTTTACTTAATTTCAAGAAAAAATTACTTACTTTTGGGTTCCCACACTAAACCAGGGAACCGAAGCGACAATCTTTATCTGATAACTAAAATATCTTTTGCTCACACATCATTTAGTCAAAGCCGCATTAACCGGATAACCCAAGTAACCATGAAGCTATAAATATATGCTTGTAAAAAACACAGCCCTAAAAGTTGACTTAAAGTGGAAAAGGGCAATTATCAGACCGAATTAATGGTTCATTGCTTTGGCATGTTGAAATAAAGCACCAGTAATGCATCGCTGCATTCGTATTGCTGATTTAGAGCACAGAGAACAGACGTTCATCTTCATTCGCGTGCTTGTGTAAAAGTTTGTACTGGTCATTTTAAAGTATGTCGTTATGCCCCCGTTGCGCGGTGCTAGTGTGCTGATAAATATGGTTAAAATTTGCCGTGTTTTACTTTTTAGCGCTAGTGTTCATTCCGAATTGCTCCTAGGCTCGCTCCTAGGTGGCAGCACTACATTGTTTATTAAGTGTATACCAACGCCATCACTTAGTGGAATTGAGTTTTTATGTCGGGCAGCCTGCGTTGGCGGCGCTGAGGTGCGATTTAAATCTTTACACACGTTTTCAACGAAATTTTGTTCGAGCATCCATGTCTGTTCTCTGTGATATATGTGCAATATTGTAATGCTTGGTGTTACTTGGGAAACCAGAGTGTATATGTAATTATAATTATATTTACATACAAATTATACAAATTACAAATTATAATTACATATACACTCTGGTTTCCCAAGTAACACCAAGCATTACAAAATTTTTTTTTTCCAAGTTCGTTTATTTGGTAGGCTCAGGCGTGTATAACACTTTACGGAGCCATGGTTCTTTGCGATATATACAATCAATATCATTTATTTTTTCAGTTAGTAAGAGAGGGGTAGAAGCCAGCGTACTCGTGGTGACTCGAGGTGAGTTTACAATGTTTAAGGATGGACGGGGCTAAGGATTTTGGATCAGGGAATTTCAGCTTCTCATCCGGGTATTTGGCGTCAGGGACGATGTGGCGTGTCGTCGTGCTCGAGGAATGGTTCGACTGGGAGCATCTTCCGGATGGCAAGAGCTATGGTGCTCTTTGGAACAGAAAGCAGAGACTAAGCACAAAAAAAAACTTTGAAGAAAGAAAAAAAAACAAACTGTTAGATTTTAATATCAGAAGCACAAAGAAAACTATAAATGGCCTGCATATAGACCACATCACGATCTCCCAAAACACCTCGAACTTCCCTGAAGGGTTGTTTACCTCGGGCCACTAGGGTATCCAATAATTGCTCTCTGGAGGCGTCATTTTCCGAGCAGGACCAAACTACGTGATCGATGTCATCATAACCGGCTCCGCACCTACATAAGTTGCTATCGACAAGGTTTATTCTGTACAGATGTGCGTTTAGTGAATAGTGATTGGACATAAGCCTCGACATCGTGCGGATGAAGCCTCGACTTAAGTCCTCACCTCTGAACCACGCTCGCCCAGAAACTTTTGGAACTACAGAAAATAGCCACCGTCCAAGTTCGTTGTGTGTCCAATTTCTTTGCCAGCTTTGAAGAGTACTCTGACGGACTAATGGGAAAAACTCGTTGCTCGAGAATTGTCTATCATAAACCTCACCTTCCTGTGCGCCCACCTTTGCCAGCGAGTCTGCCTTCTCATTGCCGTAGATTGAGCAGTGAGAAGGGACCCAAGCAAAGGTAATCTTGAATGATCTTTCGACCAAAACACGCATCTGCTCTCTTATGTTTGTAAGAAAGTAAGATGCGTGCTTAACAGGTTTCATCGACCGGAGTGCCTCGATAGAACTAAGACTATCCGAGAAGATGAAATAATGGTCTACGGGCTGATTGGAAATTATCCCCAAAGCGAAGTTAATTGCTGCCAGCTCAGCAACATAAACCGAACACGGTTCCTGAAGTTTTCGGAAGGTGGTTGAAGCACAGAGAACAGACATGGATGCTCGAACAAAATTTCGTTGAAAACGTGTGTAAAGATTTAAATCGCACCTCAGCGCCGCCAACGCAGGCTGCCCGACATAAAAACTCAATTCCACTAAGTGATGGCGTTGGTATACACTTAATAAACAATGTAGTGCTGCCACCTAGGAGCGAGCCTAGGAGCAATTCGGAATGAACACTAGCGCTAAAAAGTAAAACACGGCAAATTTTAACCATATTTATCAGCACACTAGCACCGCGCAACGGGGGCATAACGACATACTTTAAAATGACCAGTACAAACTTTTACACAAGCACGCGAATGAAGATGAACGTCTGTTCTCTGTGGTTGATGTTACATTGAAAACACCGAAGCCAGTGGATCCGTTGATGCGAGAACCATCAGTGAAATATCTGTTGTTGCAATTGACATGTTCATATTTTTCAGAAAAAAGTGAGGGAATAGATATTTGTCGAAGATGATCTGGTATTCCTTGAATAGCATGTTTCATGGACAGATCGTATACAATTGAGGAACTGTCGTTGGTGAAGTGAACTCGAGGTGGATTATAACACGGAAGACAAAGATCTGATGATATGTAGTTGAGATATACTCTCAAGAATCTTGAACGACAACTTAGTTCAAGCATATTATCGAAGTTATCTAGAACAAGTGTGTTACTTGTTCCACATTTGATGAGTATTCTGAGTGAGAGCTCCCAGTAACGGTGCTTTAAAGGAGTGACTCCAGCAAGCACCTCCAGGCTCATGTTATGCGTTGAATGCATGCAGCCAAGGGCAATACGCAAACAACGATACTGAATTCGTTCCAATTCGATCAGGTGGCAATCAGCTGCTGAGAGGAAGCAGAAGGAGCCATACTCTAAAACAGAGAGAACAGTCGTTCTATAGAGTTTGATGAGGTCTTCCGGGTGAGCACCCCACCATGTTCCGGAGATAGAACGTAGAAAATTGATCCTTTTCCGGCATTTTTGTATCAAATACTCAATGTGGAGTTTCCAGGTATATTTGGAATCAAACACGACCCCAAGGTATTTAGAAGATAAAGATTGGTTGATGTCATCATTCAACAGCTTGAGTTTCAGTTGAGCAGGATACCGCTTCTTAGTAAACACAACCAACTGAGTTTTTTGCGGTGAAAACTCGATCCCTAAATGTCTGGCCCAAACAGTCAGATTATCCAGGGTACTTTGCAATGGTCCTTGCAAGACAGCTGCACATGGACCTCTTAGAGAGACCACGGCATCATCTGCAAGTTGTCTAAGCGTGCATTGTCCTTCCAAACAATTGTCAATATCTTTAACATAGAAATTATAAAGCAAGGGACTTAAACATGATCCTTGGGGAAGGCCCATGTAGCTATTTCTGGAAGTTGTCAGAGTGCCGAGTGTGAAGTTCATTTGTTTTTCTGACAACAAATTGTACAAGAAATTATTTAAAAATACAGGTAGTCCATTACTGTGCAGATTGTCTGACAGTACTTCTATGGAAACAGAATCAAAAGCGCCCTTAATATCCAAGAAAACTGAAGCCAGTTGCTCCTTGTGCGCATAGGCCAGCTGTATATCTGAAGAAAGCAACGCTAGACAATCGTTTGTTCCTTTCCCTTTTCTAAATCCAAACTGAGTATTTGAAAGCAATGCATTTTCTTCGACCCAATGATCAATTCTTGAAAGGATCATTTTCTCCAATAATTTTCTCATGCACGATAGCATGGCAATCGGTCGGTATGAATTGTGATTAGACGCTGGTTTCCCAGGCTTTTGAATAGCTATTACTTTGACCTGTCGCCATTCAGGTGGCACAATGTTGTACTCCATGAAACAGTTGTACAGGTCAAGTAATCGTCTTTTTGCGATATCTGGGAGGTTTTTCAGAAGATTGAATTTGATGTTATCGCATCCCGGAGCAGAGTTATTCGATGAAAGAAGAGACATAGAAAGTTCCAGCATTGAAAATGGTCCACCCAAGGAACCGGGATCATTGACTGATTCTCGAAATAGCGGTTCTGCTGGTACGGAATCTGGACAGACCTTTTTTGCGAAGCTGAATATCCATCGATTGGAGTATTCTTCACTCTCGTTGGTGGAAGTGCGGTTCCGCATGTTGCGGGCCGTTTTCCAAAGTGTTGTCATTGAGGTTTCTCGCGATAGTCCCTCGACAAAACGTCGCCAGTAGCTACGTTTTTTAGCCTTGAGAAGATTTTTGAGCTTTCTTTCAAGCCTCAAATACACACTTAAATCGAGAGTTTCGCCTCGGTAATATTTTTTACCGATTTTACCCGGTAACCATAAATTTAAACCGAGAGGTCAGTTAATTTTGAAGTATTTACTGATGTTTGTAATAAATTATACCGACCTTTCGGCAATATAATACAATTTACAGGGTATCGGTAAAATAGATAACCGGGGTCTTCTGTTCAACAAATTCTGTTTGTAGCTGTCAGATAAAAATACCGAACAATCAGTAAAAAGAATTTGCTTTGCTGAAGTTACGGTAATACTTTTACCGAGTTCAGTTTCCCGCATACTCGCATGACGCTCGGTGTAGCGCCATTTTTGATATTCAATTTTTTCGGGTTTTCAACACTTAGTTGGTGCACTTGCTTGAATGTCCAACAAAACAAATTTCTAGTGAATATTTTGGTAAGTAGAAGTGACCCAACTCACAGCAAAAAATAAAGCCGCATGCATTTTCAGGAAATTGGCTGCATCTTTTGAGTTTGACCCGTCTGCGCACCAAGCACAGAGGATGCTAATATGTTGTTCGATTCAAAGCTGATGCACGTCAACAAAACGAATGCCTACAACTCCTCTTCCTCCTGATTGATTCACCTTACTCGATGCACATCGTTGTACCCATCGGATCGAGCATCGAACGCAATGGAACGGAGCGGTCGGGGTGACGGTAATGACAAGATTCTGCATAACATACGTATGGGCTAAATCTGAAATCCTACCGTTACTGTTTCCGTTCCATTGTGTACATGAGACCGAGCATGGGACTATATCAACATATATGGAGAATGATTTTTATCGATTTAAATGTTTAAAAATGGTACGGAAAAAAATATTTTTTATATAAACATATTTCAAAAGAAAACATGCTTCTTTTATTTTTCACATCCATGAAATATTAAAAATTACATTTTGCTCGGTGATATTTATAACCGAGGTCTGTATTATTTTTACAAATTATTCAGTATTTTTTCACTGAGTGCTCAGTATTTTTTACAGATCATCTCAGTAATATTTGACATTTCATCACCGAGAGTACAAACCGAGGACTCGGTAAATAGTTCAACTTTTTTACTGAGCGACTACCGAGAGCTCAGCTGTTGAGAAATCGGTAATTCGTCTACCGAGCCCGTTAAACTAAATTAAGTGTGTACTCTTCGAAAAGCTCAGACCTTCCGTGTTTACGGAACGCCTTGAAGGCATCAGATTTCTCAGAATACAACTTAGTACATTCTTCATCCCATCCAGGAGTGGCTGGTCTTCTTATGACAGATGTACTTGGAACGCGGCGTTTCTGAGCTTCTAGTGCGCTTTTTTTAATTAAATCGGTAAGGAATCGATATTCATCCAGCGGTGGAAGAACATCAGTTGATTCAATACCAATATTTACCGCCGAAAGTTTTGCCAGTCAATGTTCTTCGTGAGGTCGAAAGGAACATTAACTGGCTCAGATTGTTGATAGCTACTTTTAATTGTAGTAACTATCGGCATATGGTCACTACCGTGGGGATCTTGGATAACCTTCCACGTGCAATCTAACGATAGTGAATTTGAACATAAAGACAGATCAATACGGCTTTGTTGACCATTTGGTCCTATTCGAGTTACTTCACCAGTGTTCAAAATATTCAAATTGAAATCGTCACACAAATCATAAAAAATAGGCGCTCTATAATCGTCATACGTTTCGCCCCATCCAATACCATGTGCGTTCATATCTCCCAATATCAACACTGGGGATGATAAAAGGGAGACTGCGCTCCAAAGATGTCGACGATTAAGAGAGGCATTTGGAGGAATATACACTGAAGCTATACAAAGATCTTTATTCTTCACATTTACTTGGCATGCGACGATTTCTAAGCCGGGAACAGTCGGAATGGGAATTCTGTAGAAGGAGTAGCATTTTTTGATCCCCAAAAGAACGCCACCATAATGATCATTCCGATCTTGGCGAATAATATTAAAATCGTGGAAGTTGATTTCGTCTTCGGAAGAAAGCCATGTTTCACAGAGTGCAAATATGTCGCAATCGGAATTGCGAATCAAAAACTTGAACACGTCCAATTTATTTTTTAGACTATGACAGTTCCACTGCAGCACAGTGATTGTATGGCCGTATTATCCATCGAAAGATACAATTCCTGCAAGAAGGGGCCATGAAACAGTCAATTGCTTCAGATAACTTTCCACTGTTGGTATAAAGAGGTCAATGATTGGCCTCAATGAATTCGGAATATTGAATAAATTCAAAAAACGGTCCACAAGGTCCTTAAAGGAGATCAATCCTCGCTTGGACGGAGTACTTTTTTGGGAAGAACGAATTGTAGTTTTTCTTTCATTGATTCTCCTAGCCGGATGTTTCTTGGAAACATCGGTTTTGGGCAATGGCGGGAATGTCTTGCTGCAAGATGGATCCAAAGGAGCAGTGAAGACAGGTTGCTTCGGGATTTTAAATAATCCCCCATTGCCTTCAGATTTGGGCAAGCTTTTATGGATGACTTTTGATTTCTTACGGCGCGATCCCGGGGAAGACGGTTGCTTCCTCTTTTCGGGCACGTGTACCTCCGTAGAATCATCCATATCAGCTGCGTCAGAGTCCAATTCGTCAATGCATATGGAATCATAATAATCACTTACTTGGACGGTAGCTGAAATAGCAGCCTTTGCAGTGGTATCGGCGGATGTATCTTGCACTTTAACCATTTCCGCATAAGTCTGCTTGGAGCGCTGTACCAACGAGCGCTTCACTTTTTGGGTGCGCTTTCTGTACACCGGGCAATCTTGCAAACCATGGGCAGGAGCCATACCGCAATAAGCACATTTTGTGGCTTGTTGCTGGCAGGATTCCTCCCGATGTCTTTCGAAACATTTACCACAACGTGGTTTGTTGTCACAAATTTGGCAGTGTGACCAAGTTGTTTGCAATTGGTACAATTAAATACCCTTGGTACAAAAAGACGCACCGGAAACAACATATTCTCTAAATCGACATATTTTGGGAGAATCGAACCGGCAAACGTCACCCGAAGCGAGCCTGACTTAGAATATACTTTTTTGCCATCTACCATGGTTGCTGAATGCAATTCCTTGCAATCCAGAATATCCACGGTAGACTCCATTGCGTTCTTTATGTTGGAATTAAATTAAGTGTGCAATCTTCACCCCTCGTATTCGAGACAACTGTTCACGGCATCATGGATGCACTGTGATTATTGTATTATTGAAAGTTATGTTTATGTTGTCGAATGTAAATAAATAAGAATTGTATTCGTTCGTGTGAAGTCTAAGAGACTGGTTGAATCTTTTCTTTTGTCCGTTCCGATTCACTTTCCCGGTCCACTGTTAATCGTTGTCCACTGTTGTGCCGCTCCCAACAGGTTATAGGCCCAGGTATGGACGAGAAAGTGAAAATCGCCGCGTTCGACGGGTCCGGCTTCCACAACTGGAGGTTCCGGATGGAAACCGTCCTCGACACGTTTGATCTGCTGGATTGCCTCCACCGGGAGATAAGTGAGATCGTCGAGTTACAAGTGGTGACGGATGATTCCGCGAGTACAAAGTCGGAAAAGAAAAGAAAAATGGTAGAACGAAGGACCGCGGAGAAAAAATGTAAGGCAATGATAATTCAAGCGATTGCTGACAGCCAGCTTGAATTAGTGAAGGACTGTGCGACTCCGAAACAAATTTGGAAAACATTGAAGGCGGTTTTTGAGCGTCGCGGTGTTGCCGGACAATTGTTTATAAGGAAGCAGCTACTCACATTGAAGTATGTTGAGGATGATAGTGATAGTTTGCCGGAACACTTACTAAAGTTTGATCGTTTGATTCGGGAGTTGAAAGAAAGTGGTGCGGCTGTTGAGGACTCCGACGCGGTTTGTCATTTGTTGTTGACGCTACCACCGTCCTTTGATTCCGTGGTTACTGCAATCGAAACGCTTCCAACCGGTGTTACAATGGCGTTTGTAAAGAAGCGTTTACTCGATGTGGACATAAAACGAAAAAATATGCTGGCTCCTGGTGGCGACGATGAAGGGGCCATGTACAGCAGACACAGCTGGCGAAGGTTTAAGTGCTTTCGGTGCGGTAAAGTTGGACACAAACATGCCGACTGCAATGCGAATTTGTCGCAGGGGTCTGGTCCGAGTGGATACGGTAGAGTGAATTTTCAGAATGGTAGAGCAGACATAGCAATTGAAGAAACACGTTCCTCGGATCGTTTTGATGTGGCCTTCATGGCGTCCAAAGAAGATAAGGATATCTTGGTGAAGATGCAGTGGTTCCTAGACTCTGGAGCTACGGACCACATGGTGAATGACTGTAAATCCTTGAGTGAGATGCGGCGTTTGGAGCGACCGGTAGAAGTAACAGTGGCGAATGGAGAAAAATTGTTGGCAGAATATTGTGGTGATGTTGTGATGTACGCAGCCGTTGGAAATAAAAAGAAGAAATGTGAAGTAAGGAATGTCTTGTACGTACCTGGACTCAGCTGCAATTTGTTTTCGGTGAATCGGGTAGCAAGAGCCGGTATGAAGATCAGTTTTGTCGGCAATAAAGCGGAGATCACGAAGTGTGGAGAAGCATTGGCTTTTGGTCACTACAATGGTAGACAATATGAATTGAATGTTTTATCTAAATACAAGCAGCAATCTTGCCATACAATGTAACCATGTGATAATAAAAGGAGTCAGCAGGAGGCAAAAAATTATGAAGCTGAAAGAGCGAAAATGCAGAATATGTTTATGAAGAAGTATCAGACGAAAAATAGTAACGCGAAGGGTGAGCAAAGTTAAGAAGGCGATGAAACGACAAAAGAAAATATGTTTTTAAATGATTTGGAGACATGGTATGAGGTCACCAACTAGGAGGGGCTGATAAGATAAATGTAGATAGAACATAAAGAGGGAATAAGTTTTTTGAAAAGGTCCTGTTCTGAAAAATTGAGTGATTAAGGGAACTTGGAAAGCAAGTTATCGATGCTCAAGTAGATGACTATTCAAGATAGATCTGTGATTATTTTTTCTGTGATACTCGGGTTGACGACTTGAGGAGGGGTGTTGGAATTAAATTAAGTGTGCAATCTTCACCCCTCGTATTCGAGACAACTGTTCACGGCATCATGGATGCACTGTGATTATTGTATTATTGAAAGTTATGTTTATGTTGTCGAATGTAAATAAATAAGAATTGTATTCGTTCGTGTGAAGTCTAAGAGACTGGTTGGATCTTTTCTTTTGTCCGTTCCGATTCACTTTCCCGGTCCACTGTTAATCGTTGTCCACTGTTGTGCCGCTCCCAACACTTTAAGCGGCCTTTTCCCGCAAGTACATCTTTGCAAGTCAGGCTCGCTGCGTTGATCACACCTTCGATTTCGACCTCCCGCGAGGGACATAAACTAAATATTCTACATTGTAGGCCTTGTCTTTAGCAATTTCGTTCGCCACCTGATATGTAGGTGCGGTGATTCGTAGCTTGTTCCTGTTGATCTGATTAAAATCAAGCTTCGTAAAACGACGCGTCAAATCTCGCTTAATGCCGAGAAAGTCTAGACTTTTCACTTTCTGCCGAAAGTAAACAACCCAAGGCCCAGGCGAAGCCGCATGGTACAATCGTGTGCGGACATCTTTTGGAGGACTATCGCCCCCCATAGTCTCTGCCTCCATTCTCACCTCGCAAGGTGGAAGGACAATTAATTCTTATGCTAACTTAGAACTAATAGCAAATTAGAAAAAAAAAATATAAAAAAACTAATTTAATTTATTATAATTAATCCCACTCTGTATCAGAGGGATGGGAGAATCCAGCTTTCCACGCACGGTAATGGCGGCTTGTCGGTGTGTAAAAATCAATCGATCACTGTACTTTACTGTACTGTACTGTACTGTACTGTACTTTGGGTGATTCTTTTGTCTTTCATTTGTTTGGAGAATCACAAGAAACTTCTGCTTTATAAACAATGGATGAAATTAATGTATTGCACATAGGTATTGATAAAAGCTTTAAGTATAACTTTATTAGGCATTTGGTTTTATTATATGCATTTTACAAATATTAACGCAATTTTGACCACCATCTCGAGAATAGCAGGTCTCGCATTATGTTGAATAACAGCTCTTGCCGCAGGAATTACTGGTGTCGTCGAAATCCTGCCGCATATTTCCGTTTGTGTGAACGAAGCGGATTCGCTCATTGCGCACATCGCTGCCCCAAATCTGGATTTCTTCTTGGCACTTCGTTTCGACCGACGCCTGTTAACGAAGAGAATTGATTTATCATTCATTTTATGATATAGAGATGAAAAATGCAAACTCACCCAATAACGAAATGGCTGGTACGTGACTGATTGGGCGAGCTCCGTCTTCCAAAATCAAATTGGTTCGTTGTATTCCACAAGCAAGAAGGCTCTGAGAGGATTGAGAGCGCCCGAAACGGTGAGTTTTTCGCTGGTGCCATCTAATTCTGTTGATTCGTCCTACGAGGGACTATGCGCTATAGGATGACCGAGTGGGTTGCTGAGAAGTGATCCGCAGTTTTGTTCCCTGTTCCCTGGGAAGAACAATAACCGTTCAAACTTAAGGCTGTAAATCGTAGGCTAGTAGTTTCGACTCTTATCGGTTTTCTGAAACACGAAATTATGGAAATTTTAGGTACATATAAATACAGTTTTTCTCAAAGGACAAAAATATATATTTCCCATTTCGCTTACCTTTATGCGGTTCAACATTTCCGCTCCGGCCGATGCCGTGTTTCGGTTGGTCGATTTGCAGATGGCGGAGAACCCGGTGGTTAGGAAATGCACCTGTTTTAGCACCAAGAAGTGGCAAAATTCTTCATGAACTTTCCCCGATGCAGTGGCAATCTCCTGAAGCTGGACTGCACGGTTCCATGGCGTTTGCTATTTTGTAAGAATATTTTAATTAGGATGGATTGTCACAATGGAATTCAAAGGTGCGAATCATTCAAACTTACCTGTTGATCGTGGTATCAGCGTTTTAGTTATAGTACTTCGATCCTCGACAAATATTTTTTTAGCGACAGTTCCACGTTCCACGCTGTTGGGTGCGATTCTGTTCTGACGCAAATGTTTTTATTTTCATCCAAATATGGGTAAATTAATTTACCCATATATAGGTAACATTATGTAATTAAAAATATGGGTGAAATTTGCTGATTTTTTCGGTACATTTCACCCATAATATGGGTAATGTTTGCACTACCCAAATATGGGTGATCAAAGTACCCATAAATAGGTAAACTGATATAAGCGTGTGGAACGCCAGTGAGCTTTCCTCCAGCTAGTGTCAAACAGTACAGTGATCGATTGATTTTTACACACCGACAAGCCGCCATTACCGAGCGTGGAAAGCTGGATAATAAAACATTGCCTTCCACTTATCTGCGCTGCTGCTGTAGGTAGCAGCAGAAACAATAGCCTGCTTCACTGGCGTCGCCAGAAGCAGCTACTTCGCTCGCCGACAGTGATCGCCTTGGATCCGCAGGTAGGCACCACACAATAGACTCGCACTACCGAACAAAACCCGCGATGAAACACAGCACACACGTCTGGCTCGTTCGAACTATCGGCACGGAATGAAGCATTACAATATTGCACATATATCAATCACAAATCGGCATGCTAAATGCTAATTGCATTAGATCTGTTTTAACGATGTGTTGTTGCATTTATTTATCAACTGTCAGACAACGATACTCTATCACTACTAAAAATCCACACATATTTATTGGCAAAAATGCATAGATTTAACTTATACTGTATATCAGCGCACACATAACCATTCTCCATGCGAACTACTTATAAAATATATATCCAAATAAACTTTATGTGTGGTCTCGAATTAGCAATTATTTAATTTATGTGTGGTTCTATATTGATTATATTAGGGTGGAGCTATTGCAAAAATTTATAACGGCGACACATATATCTTATATAGATATGTTTGGCAGTGTAAATCAGCAATACGAATGCAGCGATGCATTACTGGTGCTTTATTTCAACATGCCAAAGCAATGAACCATTAATTCGGTCTTATAATTGCCCTTTTCCACTTTAAGTCAACTTTTAGGGCTGTGTTTTTTACAAGCATATCCAGTTTTCCGCGAGCGGTAATGGCCGCCAGCTTACCTGCGGGTTAGACTCTGATTTGACGTTTCTAGAGGTCAACTTCAACCACCATTCGAGCATTTTGATCAATGTGGTATATAAGAAGGCTTGAATTCACTGAATCAGCACCTTCTTATATGCAACATTGGTCAGAATGCTCGGAGCGGTGGGTGCAGTTGACCTCCAGACACGTCAAATCAGAGACTGAACCGCAAGCAAGCTGGCGGCCATTACCGCTCGCGGAAAACTGGATATAGCTTCATGGTTACTTGGGTAAGAGTGGCGACATGCGCGGCATTTGACAGGTCTCCTGCTCGTTTGGAACACGATTTTGTATGGGAATGACAAATGAATTCTGTTCCAATTCTGACAGTGTCGCCACTCTTAATTACACCCAAGTAACCATGAAGCTATATATGCTTGCAAATAATACAGCCATTAAAGTTGACTTAAAGTGGAAAAAGGCCCTTTTACGACCGAAATAATGCTTCATTATCCCACAGAGAACAGACGTTGAAGCTGAACTCGCTATGTTGTGATAACTTTATACTGTTCATTTTGAATAACTTTGGAATGTCGACGTTATCCCGTGCATAATCAGCGCTAGCGTCATCAAAAAATGCCACTGTGCGCTAGTGTCGTTATGCATGCAAGAGCATACCAGCGCCATCGTGTTGTCAAAATGAGATTGTGAGTTGCAATGTCGACGTCGGTGGCGTTGAGGTTCGATGTGTTTGTTTACACATGTTTTGCAAGAAATTTTGTTCGAGCCTCCATGTCTGTTCTCTGTGATTATCCTGACATGTTGAAATAAAACATAAATAATGCATCGCTGCATTCGTGATGCTGAACTACTGTATCGTTGCTTGACAGTTGATGAATAAATGCATCTTTAAATCGTTAAAACTGATCTAATGCAAATAGCATTTATTATGCTGATCTGTGATTGATTACATGCAATAATTAATGCTTGGTGGTTACTTGCACTCAGCGAACTGGACTATCGAAATTCATAACTGGCGCCTTATGAATCTTCGACAGATTATTCTACCAACAGTGCTTCTTATACGTAGTTACCTTCCCGAGTATTCAAGCGTCGATGGGCGTGTGGTTTACATACCGGCCTCCCGACCCCGACGTCCATGGTTCGAATCCAGTCTGCCGCACTTACCTTTTTTTTAAATGAAAATCATCGTTCATAAGGCAACATATTGAAATTCATACCGATTCCTTGTGGCAAATTTTCATAAGGCGTTCGATTGAAAATCATACGTCGATTTTCCTCAGTGTGGGCATACACTCTGATGGGATAAACGTATTCGGTTGATCAAGGCGACGATGGATCGGGTGATGTATTTACGTAGTTCGAGTTTTAGGGGCATTCTCGAGTCCCTGCGAATATTTATATTTATTCAACCCTTAAAGGCGCAAGGCGATTTTTTAGAAATCGTCGAAAATATGTTTAACGTAAACAACCATTAACATTAAACGTATAAGCCATTTTATGAGACAAATTCGAACAGCTGATCGAAATTTTGAGTGAACGGCTCGGTCTTTGTTTTGGTAAATTTGCATGCAAACTATAGATAGTGGAATATATAGATAGTGGAATATATAGATGAGCGAAGATAAATCCTCTGTCTCCAAACGAACTGTCAAACGTGTCTCCAAACGAGCATGACGTCACGATTTCAATGAAAACATTAAGGGCTGTGACGTCACATGCGCGTGTGCACGGGCAAAAAATTCGACTCAGCCATGCTTTCGCTCATCTATAGATTCTACTATCTATAGTGGAATATATAGATGAGCGAAGATAAATCCTGTCTCCAAACGAACTGTCAAACGTGTCTCCAAACGAGCATGACGTCACGATTTCAATGGAAACGTTAAGGGCTGTGACGTCATATGCGCGTGTGCACGGGCAAAAAAATCGACTCAGCCATGCTTTCGCTCATCTATATAGATTCTACTGTCTATAGGGCACTGCACGGAAACATCTCCTTCTTTTTCGTTCCTAATAAATTTTGACGTTTACTGGCCTTGTTGTTTTCTAATTTCTTTGCAGCGAGAAAGAGACAAAGTAGTCCGTGCAGTGCCCTATAATGCAAACCATCATCATTTCGTCATCATCATCATCATTTCATTCCATTTTCGCAAATGTTCCTTGTAAAATGTAAATATTAGTGTTTGGTCTCCTGTCATTTGAGCTTTCTATAAAATGGCTTATTTTCGGTTTGTTGTTTTAAAACAACATTTCGCATTTAAGGGCTTAAATAACACTGGCTTGCCCGGCTGGCTTTCCGTGCCCCTTATACGCAAGATAGGTATATTGGCGAGACCCTGGGAACACACCCCTACAATAGTCGACATAACAAATTGTCAAAAATCGAAACGTCATCCGCGTGTGAGCGATCGAACAAACTTTTCGTCTTCCCCGCAGGGCTTCGTTTTTCATCATCAGTCTCGCGGAACGGCAGCAGCACAAAACGTCATTCACTCATTTTATATTTTTCAATCAGTCGTCGCAACAAAAAATATTTTTTGTGCTATTCCGAGAGATTTTCTACCGTCGTAATATCTGCCACCGGTTTGCCAACCGCCCGTACTCGCGAAATGTGCTGATATTGTCTGGAATCCGATCCCCACAGAGTCCGTTTTTGTGATATTAGCGTTTAGTTGGTCGGGGTGTGGAAGGTTGCGGAAGTGGGAAGGGTGGCGTAGCAGCCCTCCTCGTCCGTGAAAAGCTTCAGGTCCCAAAATCTTTCAGTGTGTGTGTGCTTGAGGAGCAGCGTTGTGAAAAGGAAGGAAGCGGAAGAAAAATTACATAAAGAATAAGAAAAATCCCGAGGATTTTCTTCGAGCAGTTTGCGGAGAAAACGGATTACCAGCTGAGCGGTTATTCAACTGCCCAACCGGAGCTGCAAGAAAGGTTATTTCCCCCGTTTGGCAAATCCTAGGAGTTCAAGGACACTTGACTTTTAAGGAAGCAGAATGTCCACTCCTGCCCGTAGACGTCTAATGCGAGATTTCAAAAGGTAGGTTTCTGTGCTGCTTCCTATGAATCTTACGTCAACTCCATTGTCAATGCAAATGATTTTCTTTGTTTTGATTAGGATCGTTAGTGACTGACTCATTTCGTTTATTTTATCATGAATTGAAGAGAAAGTTTTCTGAGCACTCATGTTCATCGTTTTCTCATCAACAAGCTCGAGTTGAACAGCTGCTTCTGCTTCCGTGCTGGCTGATGATTGCGATAATCTATTTTCGAACATTATTTCGCTGACTTGACAGAAATGCAATGGCGAATCAAGGGGGCAAGGGGCAGCTGTTTTTACTGTTCTGAAGTATGTATGCGCTTTGTTATGTTGGTATGTCACTTGTAATATTTGACATGCAATTTCTTGAACAACTGTGAATAATCAACATACACAACTAGGTATGTGCCTTAAAAGAAAATAGAAAATTTTCAATTTTATTTGGGCAAATGTTGCTCAACAAGTATGACATTTAACGTAAAAATTAAATCTTTAAGATTTATGGGATGGGTTACAACATATGAAGTAAAGCGTGAATTAAATTCTGGAGATCATTAAATACCAATCAGTTTAATCTAAGAAGAAGGTTTATTTGTGTAGAACCTCCTTTTTTTCGTCACCAAATTTTATAACTCGGCCACATTACAACCATATGACGTTATTTTTTTTAACATCGCAAGGCAATACCAAATTTTCAAAACGACTTATCTGCTTTTGTAAACAAAAACTTAAACGTCGATTTGACGAATCTAATAGCACTCCCACGCAAACCAACATCATCAATACGTCGATAAAGGCTTCTGCTATCTGTAGATGATGATGGTTTGCATGGGAGTGCTCTCAGATTTGTCAAATCGACGTCTGAGTTTTTATTTACAAAAGCAGATAAGTCGTTTTGAAAATTTTGTCTTGAAGGAATCTACAGATACGTTTAGGGTGTCGACTTCCTGGAAAAACCTGTGAAATCAGGGAATTTCGATTCGGACTATGTCAGGGAAAATTAGGGAATTTTGATTGAGGTCAGGGAAAAAATCACAAAACACAATATTGATTTTTTTTTTAAATTTAAGCTTCAATGTTTATTCATTTCGACTAAAAGTTTACTCCGGCCCATTCCATGTTTCCCATGATAATCGAGTTTGTTTCTATTAATCTATATTATAGATCAATAAAAGAGGTTCCAAAGTCACGTTGCTCAAATGGTCACTGTTGAGGCCTGATCTAAATAGTTTTTTTTATATAAAAATCACTTTTAATATTTCAGATGATTTAGTTTGAGTGATTTAGTGTCGGAGTCGTTTTGAATTGGATGTAGTTTCCTTATCAGTAGAGTTAATGCTATGTGCTTATGATATAGGAAATGCAATATATTGATACATTTTAATTGCTGACTATTATATAGCAAGTAATTAACTCTAATGAAAACCCTAAGATATCACATTATCTCTTGATGAAAATTTATCGCCCAAATTTGTGGAAATTATCTATTGAAAGTAGTCGAAACTGAATCAAATGGCCTCTTCGTAAACTTCCATCCGATGATGGGCTTATGAAGTCATTGATCGATCCTTACGTCCTTAGGTGGTCAAATCATTCGTAAAGAGATAGATATGTAAATATGATCGGTCTACCTCATGTACGCAGGTGGCGATGGTCTTAATTGAACGTTACTCAATACTTCATAACCATACTCGAACGCAAGAGAAGAACAATGTTATTGTCAGTGACAACGTTTCAGTTTAACATTAGCTGCTTTTGATGTTTATAGAACTATTTTATTATGAGATATTCTAGTTGATGTTTGAGAATTTTCTCCAGAAATTACTTCGGTGAAAATGCTATGGGATATCTTCCGAAGATAATTCTTCCCTGCATAGAATGAATTCAGAATTCTCCCTGAAACATAAAAAACAATAGCAAAGGATTTCCAAAAGCTCATCTATCGATAGTTTTTATACTGAAGCTCCCCGATGAATGTTTGGTAGATTTCTTCAAAAACGCTCCAAATATTTGGTGAATTGGCGTAGCCAGAATCAGTGGCGTAGCCAGAAAATTGGTTTGGGTGGTTTTCTGAACATTTTTTTAATTTGAGAGAGTTCGAAAAAAAATTCCTCTAAAAATGTTGTATCTGGGAGGGGGTGTTGTTTATGTCCAATGGCCTATTTTTTATCGGTTATTTTTCCATGGGGCCATGTTTCATTTAAACCGAAGGTCACAGTCGCAAAAAAAAACTACCTGGCTGTATTTAGACCAACATATATGAAGTATTGCAGTGGTTAGAATGTTTTCTTGGGCTTACTGTAAGTGCTGAATGGATTTATGTGAGCTTGTAGGGATTGCATTTTTGATTGTATGGATTCTGGAAAATTGCAAGCAGTCCGTTACTATTTTTAGAAGTCCATAAACTCCACAAAGTGTGAATAAGAGCTCTTATTCCGTAAGTTTACTTGAGTGTCAGTGGAGAATTCTCAATGTCCACAAAAAATACTTAACCGGTTAGATTTTTTTTACAGAAATAGGATTTCTAGAAGCTCCTACGATTGTTTGGAAATAGTTCAAAAGTCGTTTGGAAGGAAACAAGATTTCACACAAATTTCCAGAAAGATAATGAAAACTTCAACTATTTGAAGAAGTCCGTCAGTTATATTGGAGGTCTATTGGTTCTATGACACTAACCCGAATGTCACTACCCGAACACCAATACCCTGAATATTCCACTAGCCCGAATACCCCACTACCCATATAAATATATTACGCAATTATTTTAATTATTACTTTTGCACATTACCTTGTCAGAACGGTGTTTATTTAGAGACCAACGGAGAGAATGAAAGCAAATCTGGCTTTACGACCTTTACGAGAAACTTGTGAAAACGTGATGTGACTTTCACTATAAGCAATTATTTCTTTTTCTTCAATACACAGGGTGTCGACTACCTGAAAAAAAAACCTGGAAAGTCAGGGAATTTCATTTTGGACCTGGAATGTCAGGGAAAAAATCACAAAAGCCAATATTGCAAATTTATAGTGATTTTTTTTAATTGGAGCAATATACTTAACTAAGGGCACTTATGACAATGCAATTCTGAACCAATTTTATTCCATTGAAAAAGGACCAATAAAGGTACTGAATCGGAATTAATATAACTTCTGGTCAGCAGATTGCATAGCCGATAATCAATACTTCGAGGCAGTTACAGTCGACAACCACCTCCACTATCAAGCTATAAAGCTTTTTTGTGTGTGGCCGTTGGAAATCTCTAGACCAAAAGTCTACTCCGTGCCCTTTTCATGTTCCCCATGGTAATCTAGTTTGTTTCTATTAATCACTAAACAATAACAGAGGTTCCAAAGCCATGTTGCTCAAATGGTCACTGTTGAGACCTGATCCAAATAGTCCTTTTTAATATTTTAGATTATTTAGTTAGAATGGTTTTGTATCGGATTCAATTTGATTTTTTTTTTGCATTTTCCTTATTAGTAGCGTTTGAGTCATGTTCCCATCAAACAAAAGAAGTTCTGAAAGTTCGTTCAAATACTTTGATGATGATTATCAATCGCAAGAGTCATTCCTTATAAAATAATTTGATGTACCTAGGATATAGCAAAATTTCATTTAAAGCTCTAATGAACTCTACTAACTCTAATGAAAAATCTAATATAGTACATTTCCTTTTGATAAAAATGTAACTCCCAAAAAATTATCTAGTGAAAGCAGTCGAATCTGAATCAAATGTCTGAAATAGGACATAGTTTAGAACAGTTCAACAAAAAATCATCAAACAAGTTCAACCTACAATCAACAACTCTCGGGTACTTATTCAAAAGGACGTATGTGATTTTGTAAACAAAGATTCAAACGCCGTCCAATCTGATAGCCCTCCCACGCAAACCATCACCACAGACAGGTAGGGGAAGCCTTCGGCTATCTGTTGGTGGTGTTGGTTTGCGTGGGAGTGCCATCAGATCGGATAAATCGACGTTTCAATCTTTGTTTACAAAATCACATACGTCCTTTTGAATAAGTACCCGAGAACTATATATTTGGAAGCTTGTTAAACGAAAACCCCAAATAGTATCTTTGTTGACTTGTGACGGTACTCTACAGCATTGGCCTCATCTCCAAACATGATTCTGAGGGTAATATTTCAAAAACATTACGTGAACTTCCATTTGATGATGGGCTTATAAAGTCATTGGTCGATCCTCACGTCCTTAGGTGGTCAAATTAATGGTCATGTAGAGAAAATGATAGTGGATAAAAGCATCATATGGACTACCTCATGTACGCAGGTGGCGATGGTCTCAATTAAACCACATTAAACGTTACTTACGGACGCAAGAGGAGGATGATGTTGTTGTCAATAGTAATGTTTCAGTTTTACATTAGCTGCTATTGAATTTTATAAAACAAATTTATCAAGAAGTATTCTGGTTGGTCTTTGACAATTTTGTCCAGAAATTACTTCAGAATTCTCACTGAAACATAAAAAAAAATCCCAAAGGATTTAAAAAAGCTGTCTGGATAGTTTTTATCCTGGAGCCTCTCGATGAATGTTCAGTAGATTTTTTTTGAGAAGCTCCGCTCAAAAAACTTGGTATGGTATTTACTCAAATTTGAATACAATGTCTTCGTGAAGGGATTCATATAAAAAATATGCAAAGGAATCTTCTAACATATTTCCACGAGTTCTTCAAAAAAAACTCTATCAGATGTTCCTTATTAAGTTTCCTTGCTTGTTGCAACTCTCTATAAATAAAACAATGGTGGAACTCCAAGACCATTTTTGAAAAACAACTAAAAATCGATAAAATAAATATAGTAGGTGTAACTCCCCTTAGCATTTGAGACTAGTTATGCCCCTTTTAAAAAAAACACCTAGGTATTTTTTTTAATATTTTTCCGAGACCATTGCTTTATTTAAACCGAAGGCCACTATCGACAAAAATTTAACGACCTGACTGTGTTCAAACCAAGTTATTTAAAGTATTGCAGTGGTTAGAATATTTTGCTAGGCTTAATATAATTGCTGCAAAGATTTATGTGAGCTTGTAGGAATTGCATTCATGATTATCTGGAAGATTGCAAGCAGTCTTTAACTATTTTTAGAAGTCCATAAACTCCACAGAGAGTGAATAAGAATAGGTACTTACTTTGTAAGTATACTTGAGAGCCATGGAGGTTTCTCGATGTTCACCTAATACGTAAGATTTTTTAGATTTTTTAACGGCTTTAGAAGGATTTCTAAAAGCATCTAATTCCCAATGATGGATGAAGGCACTAGAAAACTTATAACATTAATTGGAGCCAATTTTGGAAAGATGTGACATTTTCAGGAGTTATACGCATTAACTTGAATCTTTATGAACAACCAGATTTGCCTACGATATTCTCCAAATCCTCAATGTTCTGTTTCTAGAGGTGATTAGCAGTGGCGTCGCGTAACCTCATTTTTTACATGTGCACTGACCCAAAAAATGAAAATTCTGATATTTTGACAGCCCAAATGGAAAATAAAATTATCAGAGACGTTTAAACTAATCAAAATCTAGTAATTCTACGCATTTCCGCACACCAATTCCTCAAATTTAAAGTCAGTGCACAGGTAGATTGAAGTTAGGGATACGCCACTGGTGATTAGGCTTCCAGTAGCTCAGAAACTCATAATGGACTTCAAGGGTTTATACATGCAGAGATTTTCATGCGCTTCTAGGAATTGAAGAAAACATTTTTCATAACTGGATTTTCTCGAGGAATGGTCTGGAACAGAGCATAAAATATTCATCTTCATGAAGCAATTTCAGTCCGAATTTTGACAAACATCGCATGATTAATCAAAACATAGAATGACATAGTCAGACGACTACTCCACCAACTTATTCATTCGGCTGTCACTGAATGTGCTTACTATGTGCAGAAAAAACATAACTAGCATTGTTTATATTGATGTTTACCATTGAAAGTGCGTCGTGGATAAAAATCGGTTTCAGTTCTATGTGATACACTACTTTACTTATTTAAAACTTGTTCAGATTTCAGATAATTTATCAATTTGTAGAACGTACATAAATATTCAATGACTAATATTCAATCGAATATTGACAGTCCAAAGCCGACTATGACTATGTCTGGAAGTGAGCTGACAAGTGAAGAGAGGTGGACGTCACCAAAAAATTTCGATTATTTTACACTCTGGTCTGGAAAGTCAGGGAATTTCATTCTCAAATTAGAGTCGACACCCTGATACATGTCCTGTCTATGGAACGGATATAAATATCTTCAACAACAAATAATGTTAATGCGCTAAATACACGCACTTGTCCGGGACAAGGCAACATAGTAAATTACTTTTTTCTTTCAAATTATGCACTTGCTCGGAATAAGATGGGAGAGTAAATAAATACTGAAATTTGGCCTGTGGCTTGAAAAGGTTGGGCAGGCCTGCTTTACAAGAAGGTGGTAATGTACAGCGTGCTTGCGCAGAATAATGCGAGAAGTGAATGCCTCTTTCTTTTAAAGCACGCATCTGCCCGAAAATAGGAGGGAGAATGAATGACACCTTCTTTGAAAGCAGGCGCTTGTCTGAAATAATGCGAAAGAGTGCACGGAAGAAATAAACTACCCAATAGTGAGTTCAATTCACCCAACCTCGAACATCCGTACGGGAAGCCAAAATTGAGTAAATGGAGTCGAAGTAGTTTGCCTTTACTCCCATGTTAAAAATGTACCCAACGGAAAATTTATTTACCCAAATGGAGGTTTATTTCACCCAATTTCGACCTCAGGTAATAAAACTCAAAATTGGCTTACCGTATTGAAGTGGCGTCGTTGTTTCGCTCTTTTGTTTTTGACAACAGAAGAAAGAGTGGATGAAAGAGAAGAGAAAAAATAACTCAAAAGTAAGTTTAAAAAAACTCAACGCTGGGTACTTTTTTTTCTTCCGTGTGAATTTTTCCTTCTTTTGAAGCACGTATCTGCCCGGAAAAAGGTGGGAGAGTAAATGACACCCTTTAAAAAACGTGCTTGCCGAAAATAAAGAGGCCCGCACATAGGATACGTTTGCGTTGCATTTGGCACATTTCTCATGGGAAAACTGTCAAACGCAACGCAAACGTATCCTATGTGCGCGGCTCTTAATGCGAAACAGTGAATGCCTTCTCCTTTTAAAGCACGCATTTGCCCAGCCCCGTGGCAAGAGATGCTTCTCAGCGTAGCGAACATCTTCATGAATATGTCCAGCATACATTTTGAAAAGTACTTCTCCCGAATCGTGCCTTTACAAGCAACTGGATTTTATCCAAAATATTGTTGGCTACACTTGTTCAATTTGGTCAAAAATAATACCAGTTATTATGGGCATGTAAATATAATCCTAAAACATCTTTCAGCACACCATTTATTTCATTTCATTTTCACTAATGAATGTTGTTCGATTTGCATCCCCGGACCATTTCAACTGTGATGCTCGTCACAGTATAAACAATAATAATATCTTTTGTTTGATTCGGAGCGGGAGAACAAGCTACGAAATATGATTTCTTGTAGCGTTTGATTTCACCTGTAGATTCCCTCCAATTCGTAAGTTTATTATATTTTATCATCAAATAACATAATCCCCATGGTCGATGATGCAAAACTTGCAAATTATTTTGAAAACAATTTTCAGATTTAACCAAAACAAATAGTAAACAAAACACATGATGTTTATTTTCGTACAATAACAACGGACGGTAATGAGCTACCGTCCGTGGACATGGTGGCTATTGTCAAACCCCTTGTGATAGTATAGGACGCCAGGGGGGTGCATTTGCCCGAACTAATGCGAAAGAGTCAATGACACCTTTTGAACCATCCGCTTCTTCGGAATAATGCATCCTTCTTTAAAATCACGCATCTGTCCTGAATAAAGTGGGGGAGTACATGACTTCTTTTAAAGCACGCATTTGACCGGGATGAGGCGAAAAACTAAATGTTTCCTTCTTTTGAACAACGCGGTAGCCCGGAATAAGACGGGTGAGTAAATGACTCATACTTTAATTATTTTGAATATGTTATTTTTGACTGCTTGGTTCTATTTTCAACTTCATTATTGAAATGCAATCTAATAAAGTAATAAAGTGAGTACAAGTTTTTTTTATTTTTTTACAAATTCGGGGTAATGATAACTCGGGGTAGTTATAGCCTATTCAGATTACGCCATTAATGACATAATAATTGGCGTTTCAGGGTAAATACGCTTTATGATGTCATTATTTACGTAATATTCCATACATTTTGCGCTGTCAAAAGATACCCTCTAAAAGAATTTATTACGAACAATTATTACGAGAGAGCTTCCGTTCTAACTGGAATGCAGGGAGAAATTCAACAAAACAAAACTGACAAGCGTCACGCTCTCTTTACCAGAGAGAAAATTCTCTCTGTTTTCATTTCGTTTCGTAGTTGACAGTCATGCTCTTTCTGTCTCCCCAGGGTCGAATGCATGTTAGATGGAAATCTTCTGAGCGCTGAAGAATAACTCGGATTGTGATGGTTTTGTGGAAAGCATTTTATATGATGAAAAATAATGATGATAATTATTTATTCTCCACTTATTCAACATGAATTGTTTAAAAACAGATGCTCTCTAGAATTAACATGAAGTATTTAACTTAAACCTAGATTTAATAGAACAAATCGAATAAATTTTCGAAGTTCAAGGGCCGTAGGAATGGTTGTAAAACGAATATATTTCATGAATAAACATGATTTCATAAATTGTTTCAATTCTGCTCCTTGAATGGCTTAATATACTTTTGGATTTCAACATTTTTCACGTGGGACAACTGTACGATTTGAATGGGTTTATACATATAATTTATACATATTCATCCAACATCCAGTTTAAATTATATCACATTGACACGATTCGATTTTGTTAAAAGCTGTATCATTGATTGTCGAGTAGAACGCAATGGTTCAGTTTCCATTTTTGAAAAAAAAAATAAATTGCTGAGTTGCCCTTCATACATGGAGATACTGGTGGAAATACATTTTAGTTCGATAATATTTTTTGAAAATTGGTCCAATCGTCCTTTTTTTATTTATTTGTGAGAATTCCCAAAAGTATCTAAATTTTTCTATCAAATCTCCTTTCGATCATAGTACAGAATCAAAATATTTTTTAAACTTAAAAATAAATTGAGGAATAGTCTGATTCCCCGAAGAACGGCACACCCAACTAATGAATGTAGCTTCGCTCATTATCCTTAATGAGAGCTTCAAATATTCTTCGAAAATCCCTTTTCATATTTTTTTTAAATATTTTTTTTCGTAGAAACTTTGTTCAGAAAAAAATGTTCGATTGTCGCCACACAAATGCTTTCGCAAATTAAATTTTAAAACTATCCTTGAATTCAACCCTGTATTAGCGAGCAAATGAGGAAGCATGGAAACGTCAAGATATATTATCTTGCTGCAGTCTGAACACCTCGTAATAATTGGATACCCTCTCACTTAACAAAGTCATAAATAGCCCAATCTGAATAGGCTATTAGTGACATTCGAGGCAGTGTCATAGAATCGACATCCATATATAGATAAACTGACTTGCAATTCACGGCAGCGTTGGTGGATATAGGCGCCTAAAAGTTTGTAGCATTGATGAGCCAATCAATAAGCAAAACGGAGTAGAGTTAACCCAATCGTAATAAAAATTGCAATTTTGTATGCCCATCAGTGAAAAAAATACCAAGTCATGTTCGTCCCATGTTGAAAATACCCACAGTACAAAGTACAACAAGAATTTAGATGACCTGATGACTTGACCTGAGCATGAGCATTATCACCACACAATTCGTAGTGGCTACTCCGTGATTGACTAGAACTTGCAAAATTGTACAGAGAACACAATGAATGGGGCTTGAGACTAGCTACCCATTCTCAATGTACATGTTTCGAGAGCTCAAATATTTAAAGTCAATAACGGCGCCGGCCACGTCCTTACGATCATATAGGAAGGGATGGATTGTTAGTCCTAGAGACCGATTGCTAGATTGTTGCTACTAGAGACCGAGTATACCTCTGTATCTCCACGATTGTTTTGGGATAGGATATCGTTTTAGTTACAAAGGATAATTTATCTGGATTCACTTCGGTAAGTGATGCGATGTATGGGATGGAAAATAACACTAATTCTCTGTCTGCAAACTATTGAAGTGTTTCGACCGGAGAAAAGCGCCATACATGCGCATGAGCCACAGAACACAAAATAGATATTTTATTATTGTCCCGACGATTAAAACACGCACTCTACTGAAAAAAACCGGACCGGTACAAATGTTTACTTTCTGATTAATTAACTCACCCGCACAAAGCAAAACAAAACTTTAATGACCGGTCGATCGTTCTGCTTACTGAAGAAAACACGACCGCACTCGGTACAAACTTTTACTTTCTGATTAATTAACTAACCCGCACAAAGCAGAACAAAACTTTGATGACCGGCCGATCGTTCTGCTTACTGAAGAAAACACGACCGGACTCGGTAAAAACTTTCACTTTCTCACAAGAATTTAGATGACCTGATTGCACAAAACTATTTAAACAATTTTTCGATCAAACTAAATCGCTTCATGGTAATATACCTACCTGGTACCTGGTTGGCTACAGCGTCGATACATCTATGCCTGGCGTATTGTAGAGCTCCATAATCATCAACATCGGACGATGTTTTTCCAGTTTCCCCGAACGTTCAGGGCCTCCAGGTCCAACTCCACCGCGTGCATCCAGCGTGTTCGTGGCCTTCCACGAAGTCTCCGGCCTCTATCTGGTTCTCTGTTAAATATTGTTTTCGCTGTTCTTTCTTCCGACATTCGCACTAAGTGACCAGCCCACTGAAGTCTGCCGTATTTTATGAGATTCACAATATTTTCTTCTTTGTATACTTGATACAGCTCATGAATCATGCGTCTACGCCACACACCATTTTCTAGTTTCCCTCCGAGTATTTTACACAGCACTTTTCGCTCGAAAACCCCGAAATTTCTCCGGTCCCCCTCTTTTAACGTCCATGCTTCATGTCCATAAAGGGCCACTGGTAGAATCAGAGTTTTGTATAGAGCAAATTTCGTTCCCGTCTGCATGTTGCGGGACCTAAGCTGGGTACGTAATCCGTAAAGGCCATATTCGCAGCAGCAATGCGTTTTTCACTTCACGGGAAACGTCATTGTCCCATGTCACAAGTGTTCCAAGGTAAACAAATTTTTCAACAACTTCAAACACATCCCCATCAAGCACTATCTCAGCACCAACACCACTAGGTCTTCCTCTATCTCTACCTGCCACCGTGTATTTTGTCTAGGTAGAGTAAATGGTTAGGCCTATCATCGCCGTCTCCCTCTTCAGTGGGACAAAAGCCTCCACTACTGCTCTGCGATCGATTCCAATAAGGTCGATGTCGTCCGCAAAGCCTAAGAGCATATGCGACCATGTGATGATAGTGCCGTTCCTCTGCACGCCAGATCTCCTAATAGCGCATTCGAGTGCAATGTTGAACAATAAATTCGAAAATGCATCACCCTGCTTCAATCCGTCTAAGGTCACAAACGAGGTTGACACTACGTCTGCAATCCGAATACTTGATTTCAAGCCATCCAGCGTTGCACGTATTAGTCTAATCAGTTTCACAGGAAAATCATGTTCGGACATTATCTGCAACAGCTCATTTTTTTTACTGAATCGTACGCTACCTTGAAATCAATGAACAGATGGTGAGTCTGCAAGTAATACTCCCGGAATTTATCAAGGATCATCCGCAGGCTAAACATCTGATCCGTCGTTGATCGGCCCTCACGAAAACCTGCCTGTTATTCGCCGACGAAGGACTACTCAAGAGGTCTCAGTCTGTTAAACAGGAATCAGGATACGCGGCAGGATTTTGTACGCCGAGTTCCGAAGGGTGATCCCTCTGTAATTGGCACACTCTAGTCTGTGCCCTTATAGATTGGGCATATGAGGCCATCTGCCAGCCGGCAGGCAGTTCTTCATCCTCCCATATTTTCTGGATAAGGTGGTGGATTGATTGATGGAGCCCTCACTTCCATGTTTAAGAAGCTCGACCGGGATCTCGTCCTTCCCAGCAGCTTTACTGTTTTTCAGCTCGTTTAGAGCCTTCTTTACCTCGTCCAGCGTTGGTGGTTCCACAGCTTGAGCGTCTATGTCCATCCTGTTCCTTAATACACCTTCATTTTCACCGTTCAACAAATCTTCGAAGTGCTCTTTCCACCTGGCTGCCACCATAGTCTTGTCTGTCAGCAAATTCCCCTTTCGGTCATTGCAGATGGCGGGCACTGGCGCAGTCTTATGCCGCGCGCCACTGACAATTGCGTAAAACCTCCACATATCGTTTCTATCCATGTGCTCTTGCGCTTCAGCTATCACACTCTCTTCGTGTTGCCTTTTTTTCTGCGGTGGATTCGTTTCTCTTCTGGCCTCGCTACACTGTACCGCTCTCTGTTGGGACGGGTACGAGCCACTAGCATTGGACTTCTAGCAACATTTCTCTCGTCCTTTACTAGCTGGCACTCCTCATCAAACCAACCATTTCGTTGGCGTCGCTGGGCAGTGCCTAACGCTTCCCGCGCTGTTGTAGTCACAGCTTCGTGAATATTTTCCCACAATCTGTTGACGTCGCCAGATCCGGTGGCATCTCGTATCCGCTCTTCCAGCTTCTGGTGGTACTGTTCAGCAACATCTTCAACTGACAAGCGTTGGATATTGAAACGCATCGTTCTGTTGTTTCGTGAATTCGTGACGTTGGAAACTAGCGCCCGAATTTTTGCAACTAAAAGATAGTGATCCGAGTCAATGTTCGGACCTCTGAAGGACCTTACACCTATAACATCCGAGAAATGTCGTCCGTCGATCAGCACGTAGTCTATCTGTGAGCAAGTTTCTCCACTCGGAAGTTGCCAGGTGTGTTTGCGGATATTCTTACGTGCGAAGTAGGCACTGCTGATTGCCATCCCTCTAGCATCAGCAAAGGCTACAAGTCGCAGAACATTATCGTTGGTAGCGGAATTAAGGCTTTCCGTACCAGTGACAGGACGAAAGAAACTTCCTCTTCCGATCTGCGCATTTGCATCCCCGATGACAATCTTTACATCGTGTATTCGGCACTCTCCGTCAAGGCTCTCATAGAACTCATCCTTCACGTCATCAGGCTTATCGTTCGTTGGGACATAGATGTTGATCAAGCTATAGTTGAAAAATTTGCCCTTCATTCTCAACACGAAAATGCGGTCGCTTATCGGCTTCCACCGGATAACACGCTTCATCTGCTTCCCGATCACCATAAAGCCAACTCCTCGTTCTGCTCTGTCACCGCTGCTATAGATCCACGTTCCAAGATCCGACTTCCCAATGTTGTCCTTTATTCGTTGCCAGGTCTGTTGCCGTTGAATCAATCTGTTTGCTCTACTTTTGCCTTAACTGTAGAATCTTCGGTTGGCTACCTTACCAGGGTTACGCTACCTACATCGCGTTGAAGGGGCTGCCTTCTCGATGCTGACATGATGCAACATAATGTGCACAGTTTAGTTTAGAGTTCCTCGCTGGCACTCGGACGATGATCAAACGCCCCTAACATGGGGAACAGACGCTGTTGTGAGCCGCTCCTAACATGGAGGACAGACGCTCGATCAGATTTGCACCTCCGGAGAGGAGCACATCCCCCCTTCCCTGTCAGCATACGACCGTAGTTCCCACCGAGGTTGGTTACCCGATATTCCCTAAAGTGCCTCGTATCCCGGCTACTTCTTTCTGGCCTGTGCGGAGGTCATTCCGTCATAATGTGCTGATGGCCATTGCCGCAGCATTCGCCTCTTTCACATTCGACGATCATAGGATCCCTCTCCTTATTGAAGAGGTTCGAATCCTGCGCACGATGGCTGACACCGGTCTACCCTCCTTGCTGGTGACGGATATTTTGGCTGGGACTTTGCGACGACTGTCCCCCTGACGAACGCATGGACATGGATTAAGAAGGTTGTCTGGGAATATTGGGATGATTGGATCCTTGCTGGGAATTGCAGATGATTGGATCCTTGCAGCACTCATCTCTTTCCCCGATATACGGATCGGGGGTTATATTGCCTCATTTAATCGTTACTGCTCTCCTTAGCCTAGCGGTAAGAAGCGCGGCTATAAAGCAAGACCATGCTGAGGGTGGCTGGGTTCGATTCTTTTTACTGGTCTAGACAATTTTCGGTTTGGAAATTGTCTCGACTTCCCTGGGCATAAAAGTACCATCGTGTTAGCCTTATGATATACGAATGCAAAAATGGTAACTTGGCTTAGAAACCTCACAGTTAATAACTGTGAAAGTGCCCTATGAACACGGCTCTTTCCCAGTGAGGAATGTAATGCCAATAAGAAGAAGAATAATCGTTACTGCCATTAAATAGGAACTCGAGAGTCATTTTGTGAACGGTTTGAGTCAGTTTTTGTTGACAGCATTCTGAAGTTCCTTTCGTCAGTACCCGATAAGCGGCGGAGGACGACGGAAGTCCTGCGTAGCCTAGTATGGAAAGCACATGTCGTAGGATAAACGTAGATTTCTTCAAAGAATCAGATTTTGCGCCGTTGTTTATAGTGGCTTTAAATCTAACTATCTACATTGGTAACAATTGCTATCAAATCCGCATTCATAGCTACACGCACGATGGTCAATGATGAGCCGTATAACATTGACATTCAAATCTAATGAAACTTTGAACTTAAACTCAATTGGTAAACATTCGCCACCCAGACTGTTGGACTTCATTCGATCATTGATTAACCATTCCCGCCATTCGTTCGTAGCAAAAAAAATTGGCAAAGAAAGCAAAACGAATTAAATTCATTCTTGGACACATGGGGCTCTTGTGTAGGGTAGTTTGCCATTTTTCCCACAAAGCAAACATAGCTACTTGGCTGCTTCTGTTACGTATGATGAAATGAGATTGCTTTCGAAAAGATACGGGAAGCATACAAAGCGATTGAAAGGCATTATAGAATTATTGAATCAACAATTCAATCAAAATCCTTTCTGAAGATTGTCCAGACGTTTTATGAAATTGAGATTACGTTTCAACCCTACTGCTTCTAGTGTGTATTCTGTTCAACTTGAAGCTATCTGCAGAAAAGCGCTATAATAAATTATTTTCAGTCCTGAAGAATGACTGTGCCAAAATCGTCTGTTTCTGCATTGTGTACCTATACGCATTTCAAAAACATCCAATCAAAGTTTATTTATATTTTCAAAACTCAATCACCGACGGATTCAGTTGTATTTGCAATTTACACACAGCAATCTTAGTTCGGCGTCCCCTCCACTACAAATTTGACGACGTCGGCGAGAAGAAAGCAACGTTCATCATCAATAATAAAAGAGAAATGCGAATAGAAAATTTTTGTTTGGTTTACTGTTGCTTATCTGATTCTGTAAACGTAATAACTTGAATTTGAGATTGATAGTTTGGTCCCGGATATATTGCGGGCGGTCCTATAGTTTTTTACGTGGAATTATTACCGAATACAGCTTTAGTCTGTGTTGTTAAAATACCATTATTATAATACTTCTATTGATCAACTATGGGACGTATTTCGGACATGTTTTGACCATAAGCATATCCCGTGATGGCAAAATTACAGAAAAAAAAGTTTGATTGATCCACCTAGTGGGTGTTGTTGCCATTCTTGTGCGTTAGACATATTAAAAACTTGAGTAAGAATTTTTCAGCGTTTTTGCCTTTGTTATTTGATAGTAAAGTTGATGAATTTTAATTTTCCTCTGTACATTATTAAACTGATCCAAAATTATCTATCAGATCGCATACTGCAGGTAAACTATCAGAATAGACTACCTGTAAGAGCTGGTGTTCATATTGTATAATATTTATACTTCTGACTTACCTGATTTACCACCAGGGTGGCAAAAATCTTTGTTTGCAGATGACACGGGCCTTTCCGCGAAAGGGAGAAGCCTTCGAGTCATATGTCATATGTTACAAACGAGAAAAATGAGAAAAACGCATTTGAAGTTTCAAAATGAATTCATCCTATTATTGCAAAATTTTGCTTTTTATTGACTTTAACGCAATAAACTATAGAATAATATTCATATTCGTTGGGCCGGACTCAAACTTTGCCAAAAACAACTATTTTTCCACCTGTCATAAGATGAGTTTATACAATCCCATACGACTTAAGTCGAGTCAAGTACGAGACACTGAAGACGGCCTTTCTTTTGAGGTCGGAATACGTATCTGTCAAGATACAATTAAGTGGTGGAATTCAATGGGATTGTATAAACTCGTCTTATGACAGGTGAAAACATTCCACTAAAAAGCTCAAAATAATTTTCTTATCAAAATATTTTTCCACGTTTTGCCTTTCTCGTATACTAAGTATATGGTAAAGGCTATATGATCGCTCCAAAAATGAACTTTTTATAGGAGGCCCGGAGACCCTCACTTATTTTTAAAGTACTTATCCTTAACCGCATTCGACGCAGAATCCTGTCCCAGTGTTTCCTATTGAAAATTGGGCGGATCGGACCGATGGGCTTAGGAGTTATGGTCAAAATACATTTTTTTACATGAAAATTTCTCACTCCTTTTTTGGCACTTATTCTCAACCGATTTGCGCTCAACAAAATACATTCGACGCAGAATCGTGTCCCATTATTTCCAATTAAAAATTGGGCGGATCGGACTATGAACTTAGAAGTTATGGCCAAAATTATTTTTTCTGAATAGGCCGATACGAATACGATCCTGAAGCTGCCTCCGCGGTATAGTGCCAATGAACTTCATACAATTTTTAATATTGAGACATTGCAGCAAATGTCCAATAAAATAATTTCCAATTTTAGACAAAAATCATTGAAATCTTCTATTGCAATGATTAGCTCCTTGTACCCTTAGACTCTTATACACCGCACATGCCACTTTGGCCTTAGTCTGAATAAATAAATAATGAACCCTTAGGGTCTGTCTTATTTGGAGAATTAAACTGAAATTAAACTTGAAAGTGACATTTCAATAATTATCGAATACCCCTGCTCGCAGAGCAAGATTACTTTTAACAGATATCGAATCATTTTAATCGATATTTTATTGGAATTGCTGGGTAGCACCAGCCATTCTTATGACCAGGTGATTTTTTTAAATTTTGAACTTTCACTCGAGGATCGATCATTTAGTAATCTGCGTTCGATCATTTAGTAGTTTGTCAATAACTTTTTCCAGAGGATAAATTTTAAAATGTGTTGTATGGTTGTATGGTGTATGGTCCCAAGGCGTTCCTGTAAAAATGTTCAGAAAGAAGTATAATTCACACACTAATCTGCCATTATAACTTTCTTATTTTGCAGACTTCAGGAAGACCCACCGACCGGAGTTTCTGGAGCACCCACAGATAACAATATCATGATCTGGAATGCTGTAATTTTCGGTCCACATGACACACCGTTCGAAGATGGCACATTCAAGCTAACGATAGAGTTCACCGAGGAGTATCCCAACAAACCTCCAACCGTACGCTTTGTATCAAAGATGTTCCACCCGAACGTTTACGCCGACGGAGGCATTTGTTTGGATATTCTACAAAATAGATGGAGTCCAACGTACGATGTTTCTGCTATTTTGACTTCCATACAGGTAAGCGAACGCAAATAATCTATTGATGGATTTTTTACAAGTTCATGTTCCTTTGCATCTTTCTATTGCAGTCACTACTTAGTGATCCTAATCCAAATTCACCTGCAAACTCAATGGCGGCACAATTATACAAGGAAAACCGTAGAGAGTACGAAAAGCGAGTAAAAGCATGTGTCGAGCAGAGTTTTATCGACTAGCCCCTTTCCCCGGAGAAATGTCGCGCCCCCTGGTGTAAGAATCCTTGTGTAGGGAACCTTCATTACCATCCCGACTTCATTTCTCTTTCCCAACGCTGTTTCCTTGTATCTTTTCCATTCAGTTAAAATTCGGACAGTCAGTCGATTAGTTCTCTACAAATCTGCGAATAATTTCCATACTTCAACTGAACCTTCTCTGCAAGTAGAAGCTATTAATAGCAGACGACGTCACGCAAAGAGCAATTCTATTAGAGAACTCGGAATTTGATCCACAGGAGATAACTTACCACAAATACTAATAACGGAGTTTAAAATCGTACAGTTATGAGTGAATACCAACTACGCTGTAAAAACATTTATTTGACATTGTTCCCTCTCGGCAGATGTTTAGACGAACAGAAAAAAAGTTGATATAAATAATAAAAGCATACATAAATGTACCAACTACAAGGTGTTTAATATTAATAAGCAAAAATCAACAATGATATGTATGACCACACTCACTCACACACGCATGATAACTACAGATAAATATAAAAATATCAAGAATAACAATGAACTATGAGTAGATGGATCGGACGACCTACATTCAAGAAGCACTTATTGAAGTGAAATGTGAAATAATAAAATCCAAGTCTTATTTAAACAATAAAAGTTTAATTTAAAAGTAAACTTACTGTACTACAAAAATTAAAGAAAAAAATAGTAAAATAAAATATATAAAATGTAGATCGCACGCTTGAATTGTCTTGCTACATGTATCCGATATTTCCAGAAGATTTTCTTATATCGAACGACGGGAAGGTGCCGACTTGTTTACACCCTGACCAAATAGCTCGTCATTGTACGATGTGCAGTATCTACAAAGCGCTTATTAGATTTGTGGTTCTCTAGTGAAACAAGAATGCGCTTGAAACCGCTGACGGATAAAATAAGGTACATGAAGAAGGAGATTGAACCACGTATTGCTAAAGCCACGTCTATAGCGTGAAAATCTGATGACTACGGTAGGCAGGACAAAGAGCCAGAATGTCGGACAATCCGGTGAGTTCTCGATAGAGTTCCGTTCCGACTGATGCAAAAGGTGAGTACGCATTCAAAAATCGATCAAAGGGGAAAAAGCAAAACTTTTGTTGACGTGCGGATGGAAATGGAGCGACATTCTAGGGATCAAGTATTTTAACCTTAACTTCTGATCCTATAGTCCGATCCGGCCAATTTTCAACAGGAAACAATGGGACCGGATTCTGCATCGAATGCAACTTCCTGAGAGCGAATCGGCTGAGGGTACATTTTTGAAAAATGTATTTTGACCATTACTCCGAATCCCATAGTCCGATTTCGCCAATTTTCAATACGAAATAATGGGACAAGATTCTACGACGAATGCAACTTTTTGCGAGTAAATCAGCTGAGAGTAAGTGCCAAAAAGTGAGTGAAAAATTTTCTTATAAAAAATATATTTTGGCCATAATTCCGAAGCCCATAGTCCGATTGAGTCAATTTTTAATACGAAATAATTGGACAAGATTCTACGTCGAATAAAACTTGTTGCGAGTAAATCAGCTAAGAGTAAGTGCCAAAAAGTGAGTGAGAATTTTTCTTATAAAAAAATATATTTTGGCCAAAATTCCGAAGCCCATAGGCCGATTGGGTCAATTTTTAATACGAAACAATTGGACAAGATTCTACGTCGAATAAAACTTGTTGCGAGTGAATCAGCTAAGAGTAAGTGCCAAAAAGTGAGTGAGAATTTTTCTTATAAAAAAATATATTTTGACCATATTATCGAAGCCCATAGTCCGATTGGGCCAATTTTCAATACGAAACAATGGGACAAGATTCCGCGTCGAATGCAACTTGTTGCGAGCAAATTGCGGTTAAGGATAAGTGCCTGAAAAATGAGTGAGATTATTTAGCGCACACACTTACACACACACACACACACGCACACACAGACATCACCTCAATTCGTCGAGCTGAGTCGATCGGTATATAACACTATGGGTCTCCGGGACTCCTATCAAAAGTTCGTTTTTGGAGCGAACATATAGCCTTTACGTATACTTTGTAGGGGTGATCGGGGCAATATGGGCCACCTAAGGAAATCGTTCTGAAAAGCGCTAAAAAGCTCAAAAAAACATCGTTCAAATGTAGTTGACTTATACTAGAGAATGTTACCTTTCATATAACGTCGATGAATGACGAAAAATGCGTTTGGAAATTGTTGGAATGCACTTTTGAAAATGTATTGATTTCAATGTGTGTTCCCGACTATACGGGGCAATATGTGCCACCATTTGGGGCAGTATGGGCCACCTATCCAAAACGTTTATTTAGGCGAAAAAGTATCGTAATATGGAAGAATATGATATTCCTACAACAGTTGTGATTCCATACCAAATAAAATAAAAAAAAACCGCACAACAGCGGACTGAACCGATTTGCCGCTCTTCACTGTTTGAACAGCCATATTTCAATTGGCCAATGGTATTTTTTTCTGTTTCAATCGCAGTAATGCGCTGTTGTAAGTTTTCGGTAATGAATCTTACATATCAAGCTCTATCTGGTAAAAGGGCGAATGTCGCAAGAGAGGATTCTCTTCGTCGACTTCCCCTCTTTTAAATAAAAGTGACAAGCAGAGGATTTCATCGCGGTTTATCACCTCATAATGCAAGTTTTTATTGTTTTCTTTCGTTCTGAGGGGAAAAACCGCAACGTAATCATCTGCTTGTCACTTTAATTTAAAAGAGGGGAAGTCGGCGAAGAGAATTCTCTCTTGCGACATTCGCCCTTATTCCAGATAGAGCTTGATATATGATAATATTCTTGTATTTGACTACTGAAATTTGAAATCGTTTGCATTTTAAGGCCTGATATCTTGCTCTGTGCAGGTATGCCCATATTGCCCCATATATACTGGTTTTGGAAAAAAAAAAGTTTTATGATAAATTCAGATTTGTACCAATACAAACATGTGTGTACAATATTCAATTTTAATATATCTTTTGATTGTGGTGTATTTTTGACCTGTATTTAAATCAGTTTTGTGTCAAAACCTTATTTATAAACTCCAAATCTTATAATAATTTTGCCTATGCAGCGAAAATTTACATTTTCAAGTGTATTTTGATGTTTGAATTGAATTTTAATGCGGTTTTCACGTTTATGCATATGTGGAGCATCCTCTTAAAGATCATATAACTTTTACATAATTAAACTTGTCAATAAGCTCAAAATAAGGGTGGCTCATATTGCCCCGTATGTTCATATTGCCCCTACTGCCCCTATACGAGAAAGGCAAAAAGGCAAAAAAATAAACTTTAGCCATATCTGTTTAATACCGATCTGTTTAATTTTCAATACGAAACAATGGAACAAGATTCTGCGTCGAATGCAACTTGTTGCAGGCAAATCGGCTAAAAGTAAGTGCCTAAAAAATGAGTGAGAATTTTTCTTGTCAACAAATGTATTTTGGCCATTACTTCGAATCCCATAGTTCGATTCGACTAATTTTCAATACGAAACAATGGGACAGGATTTCGCGTCGAACGAAACTTGTTGCGAGCAAATCGGTTAAGGATAAGTGCCTGAGAAATGAGTGAGAATTTTGTACGTGTTTCTCATGTGAAAAAGTGGATTTTGGCCATAACTTCGAAACCCATAGTCCGATCTGTCCAATTTTCAATATGAAACAATGGGACAAGATTCTGCGTTGAATGAAACTTGTTGCGAGTAAATCAGCTAAGAGTAAGTGTCTAAAAAGTGAGTGAGAATTTTTGTTGTAAAAAAATATATTTTGGCCATAACTCCGAAGCCCATAGTCCGATTCGGCCAATTTTCAATACGAAACAATGGGACAAGATTCCGCGTCGAATGCAACTTGTTGCGAGCAAATCGGTAAATGATAAGTGCCTGAAAAATGAGTGAAATTATTTTGCGCACACACATACACACACACACACATACACACAGACATCACTTCAATTCGTCGAGCTGAGTCGATCGGTACAAGTCGACTCCTACAAAAAGTTCGTTTTTGGAGCGAACATATAGCCTTTAGGGGCTGTCCATAAACCACGTAGACTCTTGAGAGGGGGGGAGGGGTTTAGAAAAAGTCTACGTTAGTCTACGAAGGGGGACGGGGAGGTATACTAAAAGTCTACGTAGACTTTTTTTGTTTTTTTGCCTTTCTCGTATACTAAGTATACGGTAAAGGCTATATGATCGCTCCAAAAACAAACTTTTTATAGAAGGCCCGGAGACCCATAGTGTTATATACCAATCGACTCAGTTCGACGAATCGAGGTGATGTCTGTGTGTGTGTGTGTGTGTGTGTGTGTGTGTGTGTGTGTGTGTGTGTGTGTGTGTGTGTGTGTGTGTGTGGGTTTTTTTTTTTTGCAAGGGTTAAAGGCCATCAAAAATCTGCGCGACAGACACCTTGAGCATCCACACTATGCTCGAAGGCGAACAGGGATGGGCTCCTCCTGACCTGCTAAAATGTGCCTCCCGGATAAACCGGGTCCCTTATCCTCCTTGCCTCGATCCCCTGGGACCAATGGATGTTGCGACTACTTCGAAGGGGGCTGTGCTCATGCACTTCTTCTAAAATTCCGGCCCCTAGCTTAGGCTAGTTCGCCGACTGGCTTGCTGAGATCCGCTGCTATGTCTCGATCCCTCGGCGGTTGTGCCGCAACCTTCCTCACTCGAATCCTCCTGACTTCCTCCGGCGTCGAGGGTGGTCCACCAGTTCCGGTGAAGGAAACTTCCGCACTGATGGTGCCCCGACTACCGGCGGCTATCGCAGGGGACGCTTTCGCGCATTGCGCCGACTTCGTCTTCGGGTTGCAGAGGTGGTCCGACAGTTCCGGTGGTGGATAACGTCCGCACTGGCGGTGCCCTACATACCCGAAGCACTTCCTTCTTCTTTCTTCTTTCTTCAGCAGGTTGACGGTTCGAGTGCCGAGGTCGGTCCGACGATTCCGGTTGGCAGAAGACTTCCGGTTCGCTGGCGCCCTGACGACTCGAGACCCAACACTGCTCACTGTGCTTAATTTTGCTCCAAACCGACGCTTACTTGCTGGTCCCTTCTCCATCGACGCTGCAGCTCTGACATTATTTGTGTCACGACTCTGGTTACCGCATGCCACGTACCTTCATCGCGACACATTCGCTCTGCGATGTTGTCCGCCCTTATGGCAGGCATTCTCCTACGTGCCTCCGCAAACCTCGGGCAGTCGAATATCACGTGCTCTGGAGTCTCCTCTACGTCGATACACGCCGGGCAGAATGGCGATGACGCATGGCCACACCGGTGCAAATATTGGCGGAAACAACTGTGTCCGGACAGGAATTGTGTAAGCTTAAAGTTCACCTCATCATGCTCCCTGTTCACCCACGTCGACACATTGGGGATGAGCCGATGGGTCCACCTTCCATTATCCGCATTGTCCCACTCCTGCTGCCACTTCACCATAGAGTCCAGTCTCACCGCCTTCCTCACATTTCTGGTATCCCTCCGTTGGTAGCACTCGATGTCCTCTGCTAGGGTTATGCAGACTGGAATCATCCCTGCGATAACGCAAACTGCCTCCGACGAAATAGTTCGGTACGCACTCGCGACTCGAATGGCCATTAGACGAAACACGCTATTCAGCTTCCTCCGGTTACGTTTCGTCTTGAGCGCAGCTCCCCAGGCTGGAACTCCGTACCTTAGTATCGAGGATGATACTGACGCAAGAAGACGCCTACTGCTGCCTTTCGGACCGCCGACGTTCGGCATGATCCTTGCTAACGCATTGATCATTTGAGCTGCCTTTTCACAGGAATAGTCCACGTGGGTGTTGAAGTTCAACCGGTCATCAATCATCACACCTAGATGTCTCAGAGTCCGCACCGACGGGATGTCGTGCCCTCCAATGGTAATCTGCATCCGCTGGATTACTTTGCAGTTGCTGACCAGCATCACTTCCGTTTTGTGATGAGCCAGCTGCAGCTTGACTCCATTCATCCAGGTTTCTACTGCGTCGGTCGCTTCCGCCACCAGCATTTCCACCTCCTCCAGTGACTCACCGGTTATCGTTAGGACGACATCATCCGCGAATCCGTAAATCTTTACACATTGTACATCACATTCCGTAACGTCGGGCCTAGTATGGACCCTTGTGGAACGCCCGCCGTAACCCTGATCGACTTCTGCCCCGAGTTCGTGTCGTAAACCAGAATCCGGTTCAGGAAGTAGCTCCTAAGGATCTTACACAGGAAGTCGGGGATTCGCATTCCATGCAGCGCTGCGGCGATGGCCTCCCAGCTGGCACTATTGAACGCGTTTTTGACGTCAATCGTCACTACCGCGCAGAACCGATTGCCGCTCCTCTTCTTCTTGGACGCCCTCTCTGCATCTTCAATGACTGTCCTGATTGCATCCACAGTCGATCTGCCTTTGCGGAATCCGAACTGTTTATCCGATAAGCCAGTCTCACCCTCCGTGAACTGTGTAAGCCTATTAAGGATAACCCTTTCCAGAAGCTTCCCCAGTGTATCCAGCAGACATATGGGCCTATACGATGCTGGATTCCCCGGCGGTTTCCCTGGTTTCGGCAGCAGCACAAGTTTCTGGATCTTCCACGTGTCCGGAAAATTACCGTCTACTAAACACTTCTGCAGCACCATCCTGAACAGATCCGGGAACGCCAAAATCGCGGATTTTAGAGCCACATTTGGAATTCCATCCGGACCCGGAGCTTTTTTCAACTTCAAACCTTTCGCCACTGATAATAGCTCGTCATTGGTGACTTGCATACCTGCAGCGGTTACTCGGTCTTCATCTTCGTACGGCGTACGCGGCCACGTCGTAGAACCATGCTGCGGGAAAAGACCGTCCACGATGATCTTCAGCTTGTCTGGACACATTTCGGCTGGCGTCGCTGGATCCCTGATCTTCTTTGTCACAACTCGATAAGCGTTACCCCAAGGATCAGCGTCAGCTTCCTGGCACAACTCCTTGAAGCAGTTAGACTTGCTGATTTGGATCGCCCGTTTGAATGCCGCTCTAGCTTCACGGAAAACTATCTTTCGCTCCTCTCTGACCATTTCAGACCGTGCCCTCTGAACGTGTCTCCTAGCTCTGAGACAGGCAGCGCGAAGGTTAGCAAGATTTTCGTTCCACCAGTAACTTGGCCGTCGGCTATTCGTTGGCTCCAATTTCCTCGGCATCGTCGCATCGCAAGCCCTCGCTAGCGTTTCCGTCAGTTGGTCTGCGTCAAGGTTTGTAGCGTCGCTGTTCACTCGAAGTGCTTCGATAAAAGATCCTTATCGAAGTCCTTCGTCTTCCATCTTCGCCAACTAGACCTTGTCTCCCGTCGTACCGTCGGCGTTCGCGTTCCAACACTATATCGGATCGCCTGGTGATCGCTATGGGTATATTCTTCACAAACTCTCCAGTTCATGTTCCTCGCCATCGACGGACTGCAGAACGTGACATCGATGATGGACTCCCTGCCATCTCTGCGGAATGTACTAACGGTACCTTCGTTGCACAATCTTACTTCCAGCTTAGCCAGCGCCTCCAGCAAACTGTAACCTCTGGCGTTAGTCAGTCTGCTTCCCCAATCCACTGCCCAAGCATTGAAATCGCCTCCGATGATCACTGGATTTCGGCCGATCAGCTTCTCCGTGAGTGAGTCCAGCATCCGGTTATACTGCTCCAAAGTCCACCTTGGGGGTGCGTAACAGCTACACACAAAGATCCCGTTAATTTTGGCGATTACGAAACCCTCGCTTGAACTGTCTACCACCTCTTGGATAGGAAATCTGCCCATCACTTGGATAGCCGCAATCCCCGTAGCATCCGCCACCCAGTTGCCGTTGTCAGAAGGAATCCGGTACGGCTCAGCAATAATTGCCACGTCGCACATTGCTTCTGTTGTCGACTGCCACAACAGCTGCTGTGCGGTGTCGCAATGGTTGAGATTCAACTGGATGATCTCCATTAATCTCGGCCCGCCATCGCCTTCTTGTAGGCAGGGCATTGAAAGCCACCCGTCATGTGGTCGTTTCCATCCTCCGGTTTGCAGAGCAGGCATCTTGGTTGCTTCGTGCAGTCCCTAGCAACGTGTCCTTCTCCACCACATTTCCTACAAAGACCGGATCTGTCTGGGCCACTGCAGTTTCGCGCCTGGTGTCCAAATGCCATACATTTGAAGCATCGCTCCATCTGTTTGGTGATTCGAGGGTGAGTCTCAACGGACACATAGACCATCCGACCTTCACCTTGGCCACCTCCACCATTTTGTTGGCGGCATCTACCGGTAGTCGTATCGCTGCTATTTGTGTACCACCGTACGCTTTCCTCAACCGAATGGTCATCTGAACTTCGCCCAGCATGCATTGTGAGATCAGTGCATCCCTCAGTTCGTCTATCGTGGTGATCTCGTCCAGGTCTCTGCATTCGACCACGGCCTCCTGCGTTAAAGCCCTTACGTTTCCTTCACTACCTAAGGAATTGGCAATGAGCTCCCGGAAGGCCGAGCTCTTGACCGTGGGATCCTTCTTCAGCTCGAACAGCAATTCCCCTTCTGAGTACGCCTAGTCCTCACCGCTTTTTCATCCAAGTCCTTGAGCACCGGGTCTTCTCTCACCTTCCGTAATATCGCTGCGTATGTCGTCTTGTCGCTCACTTCGACTATCAAGGCGTCCCCCTTGACCCGCTCACGAGAAGAGCGATGTTTTTCTTTCTTCTTCTGCTCCTTCTTCTTTTCCACGTACTCCTTCTGCTTCTTTCTCTTCTCTCGCTGACTTTCCACGGTTTGCCAATCACCGTTCTTGACGCCTTCCTTCAGTACGCTAGCACTATCTTGCACGTTCCGCTGCTTCTTCGGGATTTCCTGCTCTCCTGGAGAGTCCCTGCTTCGCTTCTCCGTGCGAGTATTTTGGGGGCTCATTGGTGTTTGTATGCTTCGCTGCATCTTTCAGTGCTTTTTCAGCTGCTTTCGCTCTTCTTTTGAGCGCTTTCTGTTCGTGCTCAGCAGATTTAACGGCGGACTTGATGCTCGTCACTAGAAGCTTGATCTTCGTGTGAGCATTGTGCTTGTCCTTCACGAAGTCATAGAGCTCGTTGACTCGCTTCCGCACCTCCATCAGGTTGGACCTCGCAAATTGTAGATCCTCCTGAATAGCACTACTTTCCGATTTTGGGGTGGACACCCTATTTCCGGATCCTAGCTCCTGTTGGCCTGCCTAGTTCTCAGCAGCCTTGGCCATACTGCTGGTACTTGCTACTGCTGCCTGCGCCATCACTGGAGATCGCTGCAGCCTCCCACTCTTTGCGAAAACATTCGCACCGCCTGCTCCTTCGTTGATTGTAGAATTTGTTTCCATGTAAAAGGGTCCCCTCCGGGCCGTTATCTCTTCCTGTTGTAGATAGTCGCCTCTTGTGATCCCATGGGTGCCTTTGTAACAGTGAGGTCCATGCAAGGGTTGACTCCGGTGCCTTATAACACCGTGTTCAGAGCCGGATCGGCGTAAATCAGGAATGGTGCATCTGAACCTACTACCCACCGGTATAGGTGACAAGTGTTGAGCGTTACCGGAGGCCTGCCAGGTTGTTTACCGGGACGGAGGCAGACGAACCATTAGCCTGCTTGCCATTTCAAAAAGATGTCACTCTTTTTACTCAGGAAACAGAATAGCTCGACTGTCAGCCCATATACGCCTAATCCTATCCAAAACCGAGAATCGTCCAATGTCGTTTGCCGTGACCAGTATACCATAATCAGGATCTTACTGGCATCAATCCTGATGTGCCGGTTGGCACACCTGTTGGGCTTGTGTGCTTTGAGCGGCGCACGGTCGCTGTGATAGGGCCTGCTTGCAAACACATGCAGCTTTTATAGAGGTTCAACAGAGCCCACTGTCAAACCCCACCACGTTCTAGACAGGCCCCTAACTCGCAGTGGCCATGGGGAGGGGTCGTCAAGCCCTTGGACAAAGTCCCTGCTGCCCCCGAGTGTGTGTGTGTATGTGTGTATGTGTGTATGTGTGTATGTGTGTGTGTGTGTGTGCGCAAAACTACTCAAAAAATGTCACTCATTTTTCGGGCACTTACCCTCAACCGATTTGCTCGCAACAAGTTGCATTCGACGCAGAATCCTGTCCCATTGTTTCCTATTTGAAATTGGCTAGATCGGACTATGGGATCGAAAGTTATGGCCAAAATACAAATTCATACGAAAAAATCGCGTAAAAAATGTCACTCATTTTTCGGGCACTTATCCTCAACCGATTTGCTCGCAACAAGTTGCATTAGACGCAGAATCCTGTCCCATTGTTTCCTGTTTGAAATTGGCCAGATCAAACTATGAGATCGAAAGTTATGGCCAAAATACAAATTCATACGAAAAAATCGCGTAAAAAATGTCACTCATTTTTCGGGCACTTATCCTCAACCGATTTACTCGCAACAAGTTGCATTCGACGCAGAATCCTGTCCCATTGTTTCCTATTTGAAATTGGCCAGATCGAACTATGAGATCGAAAGTTATGGCCAAAATACAAATTCATACGAAAAAATCGCGTAAAAAATGTCACTCATTTTTCGGGCACTTATCCTCAACCGATTTACTCGCAACAAGTTGCATTCGACGCAGAATTCTGTCCCATTGTTTCCTATTTGAAATTGGTCAGATCGGACTATGGGATCGAAAGTTATGGCCAAAATACAAATTCATACGAAAAATCGCGTAAAAAATGTCACTTATTTTTCGGGCACTTATCTTCAACCGATTTACTCGCAACAAGTTGCATTCGACGTAGAATTCTGTCCCGTTGTTTCCTATTTGAAATTGGTCAGGTCGGACTATGAGATCGAAAGTTATGGCCAAAATACAAATTTATACAAAAAATCGAGTAAAAATGTCACTCATTTTCGGGCAATTATCCTCAACTGATTTACTCGCATCAAGTTGCATTCGACGCAGAATCCTGTTCCATTGTTTCCTATTTGAAGTTGGTCAGATCGGACTATGGGATCGAAAGTTATGGCCAAAATACAAATTCATACGAAAAAATCGCCAAGAAATGTCACTCATTTTTCGGGCACTTATCCTCAACTGATTTGCTCGCAACAAGTTGCATTCGACGCAGAATCCTGTCCCATAGTTTCCTATTTGAAATTGGCTAGATCGGACTATGGGATCGAAAGTTATGGCCAAAATACAAATTCATACGAAAACATCGCCAAGAAATGTCACTCATTTTTCGGGCACTTATCCGCAACCGATTTGCTCGCAACAAGTTGCATTCGACGCAGAATCCTGTTCCATTGTTTCCTATTTGAAATTGGCCAGATCGGACTATGGGATCGAGAGTTATGGCCAAAATACAAATTCATACGAAAAAATCGCGTAAAAATGTCACTCATTTTTTCGGGCCCTTATCCTCAACTGATTTGCTCGCAACAAGTAGCATTCGACGCAAAATCCTGTCCCATTGTTTCCTGTTTGAAATTGGCCAGATCAAACTATAAGATCGAAAGTTATGGCCAAAATACAAATTCATACGAAAAATCGCGTAAAAATGTCACTCATTTTCGGGCACTTATCCTCAACTGATTTACTCGCAACAAGTTGCATTCGACGCAGAATCCTGTCCCATTGTTTCCTATTTGAAATTGGCCAGATCGAACTATGAGATCGAAAGTTATGGCCAAAATACAAATTCATACGAAAAATCGCGTAAAAATGTCACTCATTTTTCGGGCACTTATCCTCAACTGATTTACTCGCAACAAGTTGCATTCGACGCAGAATTCTGTCCCATTGTTTCCTATTTGAAATTGGTCAGATCGGACTATGAGATCGAAAGTTATGGCCAAAATACAAATTCATGCGAAAAAATCGCGTAAAAAATGTCACTCATTTTTCGGGCACTTATCTTCAACCGATTTACTCGCAACAAGTTGCATTCGACGTAGAATTCTGTCCCGTTGTTTCCTATTTGAAATTGGTCAGATCGGACTATGAGATCGAAAGTTATGGCCAAAATACAAATTCATACAAAAAAAATCGCGTAAAAAATGTCACTCATTTTTCGGGCAATTATCCTCAACCGATTTACTCGCAACAAGTTGCATTCGACGCAGAATCCTGTTCCATTGTTTCCTATTTGAAGTTGGTCAGATCGGACTATGGGATCGAAAGTTATGGCCAAAATACAAATTCATACGAAAAAATCGCCAAGAAATGTCACTCATTTTTCGGGCACTTATCCTCAACCGATTTGCTCGCAACAAGTTGCATTCGACGCAGAATCCTGTCCCATTGTTTCCTATTTGAAATTGGCTAGATCGGACTATGGGATCGAAAGTTATGGCCAAAATACAAATTCATACGAAAAAATCGCCTAAGAAATGTCACTCATTTTTCGGGCACTTATCCTCAACCGATTTGCTCGCAACAAGTTGCATTCGACGCAGAATCCTGTTCCATTGTTTCCTGTTTGAAATTGGCCAGATCAAACTATGAGATCGAAAGTTATGGCCAAAATACAAATTCATACGAAAAAATCGCGTAAAAAATGTCACTCATTTTTCGGGCACTTATCCTCAACCGATTTGCTCGCAACAAGTTGCATTCGACGCAGAATCCTGTCCCATTGTTTCCTGTTTGAAATTGGCCAGATCAAACTATAAGATCGAAAGTTATGGCCAAAATACAAATTCATACGAAAAAATCGCGTAAAAAATGTCACTCATTTTTCGGGCACTTATCCTTAACCGATTTGCTCGCAACAAGTTGCATTCGACGCAGAATCCTGTCCCATTGTTTCCTATTTGAAATTGGTCAGATCGGACTATGGGATCAGAAGTTATGGCCAAAATACAAATTCATACGAAAAAATCGCGTAAAAAATGTCACTCATTTTTCGGGCACTTAACCTCATCAATTTGCTTTTTTTTTTTTTTTTTTTTTTTTTAACTAATTTTATTTGCTAATTATCTAATACATGCATTCATCTCTTAGACTAGGTGTTCCGTGTTTTCTTAACACTATCATCCTTATTTGCTATGTTACGCTTTTAGTTATTATTAATACATTTCAATTGCCTCTAGCAGTTAGAATTTTTCCTCTGGTTGAATTGAACCATGTAGGAATTACAATGTTTTCTACTTAAACTAAACTTAACCTAATTTATACTAAGGGTACAAGGAGTTAATCGTTGCAATAGAAGATTGCAACGATTTTTGTCTAAAATTGAAATTATTTTGTTGGACATTTGTTGCAATGTCTCAATATTAGAAATTCTATGAAGTTCATTGGTACTATACCACGGAGGCAACTTCAGAATCATTTTCAAAATTTTATTTTGAATCCTCTGGAGTGCCTTCTTTCTGGTATTGCAGCAACTAGCCCATATTGGCACAGCATACAACATGGCAGGTCTAAAATTTGTTTGTAAATCAAAAGTTTGTTCTTAAGACAAAGTTTTGATTTTCTGTTTATAAGTGGATATAGGCACTTAATATATTTGTTACATTTGGCTTGAAGGCCTTCAATGTGATTTTAAAAGTTAATTTTTGATCTAGCAGAAGTCCTAAATATTTAGCTTCGCTAGACCAATTAATTGGAACCCCATTCATAGTGACAATATGTCTGCTAGAAGGTTTCAAATAAGAAGCTCTCGGCTTATGTGGGAAAATTATAAGCTGAGTTTTGGAAGCATTCGGGGAAATTTTCCATTTTTGCAAATAAGTGGAGAAAATATCCAAACTTTTTTGCAATCTACTACAAATGATACGAAGGCTTCGCCCTTTGGCTGAAAAGCCCGTGTCATCTGCAAACAAAGATTTTTGACACCCTGGTGGTAAATCAGGTAAGTCAGAAGTAAAAATGTTATACAAAATGGGCCCCAGTATGTTGCCTTGGGGACACCAGCCCTTACAGGTAATCTATCAGATTTAGTATTCTGATAGTTTACCTGCAGTGAGCGATCTGATAAATAATTTTGGATCAGTTTAATGATGTACAGAGGAAAATTAAAATTCATCAATTTTACAATCAAACCTTCATGCCAAACACTGTCAAATGCTTTCTCTATATCAAGAAGAGCAACTCCAGTCGAATATCCTTCAGATTTGTTGAGCCGAATTAAGTTCGTAACTCTTAATAACTGATGAGTGGTTGAATGCCCATGGCGAAAACCAAATTGCTCATCAGCAAAAATAGAATTGTCATTAATATGAACCATCATTCTATTTAAAATAATCTTTTCAAACAGTTTGCTTATTGAAGAAAGCAAACTGATTGGGCGATAACTAGAAGCCTCAGCTGGATTTTTGTCCGGCTTCAAAATTGGAACAACTTTGGCGTTTTTCCATTTATCTGGAAAGTATGCCAATTGAAAACATTTGTTAAATAAATTAACCAAAAAGGATAAAGAGCTCTCAGGAAGTTTTTTGATAAGTATGTAGAAAATACCATCATCACCCGGTGCTTTCATATTTTTTAATTTTCTAGTAATAGATCTCACTTCATCCAAATTAGTTCCCAACGAAGGGTCAAAAACATTCTCTTGATTGAGAATGTCTTCGAAGCTCCGTGTAACCTGATCCTCAATTGGACTAGTGAGACCTAGACTAAAATTATGGGCACTCTCGAACTGCTGAGCAAGTTTTTGAGCCTTTTCGCCATTTGTTAATAAAATTTTATTAACACTTTAAGCGCTGGAATTGGCTTTTGAGGTTTTTAAGAATTTTGTTAATTTCCAAAAGGGTTTCGAACTGGGATCCAACTTCGAGACATTATTCTCAAAGTTGGTATTTCTCAGAATAGCGAAACGTTTTTTAATTTCATTTGCAAATCTCGCCAAATAACTTTCAACGCGGGATCGCGAGTTCTTTGGTATTGCCTTCTTCTCACATTTTTAAGACGGATCAGTAACTGAAGATCGTCGTCAATAATAATGGAGTTGAATTTAACTTCACATTTCGGAATTGCAATGCCTCTGGCTTCGACAATTAAATTTGTCAAAGATACGAGAGCATTATCAATATCACTTTTGGTATCGAGAGGAATATCAACATCAAAATTCCTATCGATATACGTTTTGATAAATCCCAATCAGCTCTATGATAATTAAAAGTAGAGCTGATTGGATTATAAATGGCTTCTTGTGAGATTTCAAATGTCACAGGAAGGTGATCAGAGTCAAAGTCAGCATGAGTTACCAATTGGCCACACAGCTGGCTTGAATCCGTTAAAACTAAATCAATTGTAGAAGGATTTCGACTGGAAGAAAAACAAGTTGGTCCATTGGGATATTGAATAGTATAATATCCCGCAGAACAATCTTCAAATAAAATTTTACCATTGGAATTGCTTTGAGCATTATTCCATGAACGGTGTTTGGCATTGAAGTCACCAATTACGAAGAATTTTGATTTGTTGCGAGTCAGAATTTGAAGATCAGCTTTCAACAAATTCTTTTGCTGCCCATTGCATTGAAAAGGCAAATAGGCTGCAATGAAGGAAAATTGTCCAAAATTTGTTTCAACAGAAACTCCCAAGGTTTCAAAACTTTGGTTTCAAACGAAGAAAATAATTTATGTTTGATACGTCTATTAATGACAATGGCGACCCCACCACAGGCGCTGTCAAGACGATCATTTCTGTAGATAAAATAGTTTGGATCTCTTTTAATGGAGAGTCCTGGTTTTAAATACGTTTCAGTTATAATGGCAATATGCACATTATGAACTGAAAGGAAGTTGAATAATTCATCTTCCTTACCCTTTAGAGAGCGGGCATTCCAATTTAGAACTTTCACACAATTATTTGGATCCATTGAAACGGAGTCCGATAACAATTTTGTGTGTGTACTTTATACCAACCTGAACAGCTTCAGGAATGGTATTTGCTTTGAACATTGCATCAATCATGTGATGCAATTGTTCAGTTAAAAAAATCAAAATCGGAAGCAGTCATGCTACCTGAATCGGCAACATGACCGTTATTTTCCGTTGGGGCATGGGTATAAACCTCATTTTGAGAAGAGAAATTTGGTCTACCAGCAGCGATGTTTGCATACGTAGGTACATTGGAAAAATTGGAATTTACTGAAGTGCTTGCTACCCGTTGACGAGCGGCAAAATTTGTTTGTGAATTGTGGTGGGTATGAATTGCTCGACCGGTAACCGGTTTCGAAATTTGAGCGTTTGAAAAATTTCTACCCGTCGAATCTGGGATCCGATTGGAATTTCCCGTCATCAATTTTGCACGGGAATTCAAAACTTTTTTGCGTGAAGGGCATTCCCAGAAATTGGATTTATGATTGCCCCCACAGTTTGCGCACTTAAATTTATTGGAATCTTCTCTCACAGGACATGCGTCCTTGGCGTGAGAGGTTCCACCACAAAACATGCATTTAGCATCCATGTGACAATGTTTGGTTCCATGACCCCACTTTTGGCACTTACGGCACTGGGTAGGGTTTTGGAAATTTCCCCCAGGCCTGCGGAAATGTTCCCATGTAACACGGACATGAGACATAATACAGGCCTTTTCCAACTTTTCATATTATTTAGTTCACTTTTGTTAAAATGAACTAAATAAAATTCTTGAGAAATGCCCTCTGGGAAGTACCAGAATGGGATTTCTTTTTTATCTTAATTACTTGGACTGGTAAAAATCCAAGTAATTGAGAAATTTCAATTGAATCTCATTCAGTGATTTGTCATCACTGGGAGACCTTTCAAGACGACTTTGAACAATCGCTCAGTTTTGTCGTCGTATGTGAAGAATTTATGGCGCTTCTCAGTTAAATAGTGAAGAAGACGTTTGCGATCGTCAAAGGATCCCGGCAAAACGCGGCAGTCACCCTTCCTAGCAATCTGAAATGAAACCTTGATCCCCTGAAGGTTACTCAAAATCTCATTCCGGAAGCCAGAAAACTCGGCAACAGATACCACAATTGGCGGAATCCTTTGCTTTTTCGTATGAATCGAATCACCTGGGCTAGAGGTAGATTCGATTTGCTCAATTTCATCATTAATCAAATCGAACTGATTGCTCAGTTCGATTGGAGAAGAATTATTTCCGATATTAGAGTTAGAAGGAATATCTGAATTCTCCAGCTTCCTTCTAATTTTCCCGCGCTTGGGCAGGACGGTCTTGAAACCTTGTTTCTTTGAAGGAGGTGGAGAATTCAGAGACTCTTCCTCTTGTTTTTGTTAATACTCATTGCTGAGCGTGGAGACGTGACCTTCTAAGAGGTTTTTTCCCAGAACGGTGTCCCTGCAGGATTACCACCGCTTGTCGGAATTTTACTTCCGCAAACGGGTCCAACGTAAAACGAAGGCACGGGTCCTTGCAAAGATCGTAACGGGATCAGTGGGTACAAATAGCGCTAAGAAGCACCGTTGAAATTAAAATAGCTTCGGGTAGTATTAAAAACTTCCTTCCGCAAAGAGAGAAAGAACCGCACAGCACGAAAGCACGATGCGGTCTGATCAATCGATTTGCTCACAACAAGTTGCATTCGACGTAGAATCCTGTCCCGTTATTTCGTATTGAAAATTGGCCATATCGGACTATGGGATCGAAAATTATACCATTTTTTGCCTTTCTCGTATACTAAGTATACGGTAAAGCAGGCCTGCCCAACCTTTTCAAGACACGGGCCAATTTTCAAATTTAACATCTGCTGGCGGGCCAAAAAATATTCGGTAAATTAAAAAAAAAAACATTTTCAAAATTATTCAAACATTATATTTCCAGAAGCGCAAAAAAAATCTTCAGAGAAAAACTAAACACGATTGAATTGCGTTCAAACATTTTTTTTACGTACCCGATTTTTTGGTTTAAAATTGTATCAGTTTTTAGAAACAAACTGTGACAAAATGTTTCGTGCCAAATTCGTTTTAAAATCTTTTATGTTGGATGATAAAAGTTGACTATAAGATAAAAGATAAAAGATGACTAGTTGATCTGTACCTTGCCGCTTTATGTTCAACTCAACTAATATCTACCAGTAAAGCTAAGTCACTCGCCCATTCAGGATCACTCAGTTCGAGGATTGGGTTTTCTTTATCTTGTAAAAATAGTGCGATTTCGTTTCGAAGAGAATTCAATCTCTCAAGCCTGGTTCTACGGTTCTTAGTCAAAGAACTTCGCAATAATACAGAAAATCTACGTATTCTGCGTCACGTACTTCAGGAATATTAATCGTTTTCGCTCTTAGATTCTCATGGTGAATAATGCAATGTGCGGGAAGGTATAACCATGCCACTGTGATTGCTTTTCCTTTCATAGAAGTGTCACAATGCCAGAGTTCTTTCCCGTCATTACCAGTGAAGACTCCTTCAGTAGTAAGGCCACTTAATTTTCTAGAGAAGTGTCCAAGCCCCTTTATACAGGTCTTAACAGCTCCTCTCAGGTCTTTTCCGGTAGTCGTTCCACTCATTGGAATCAAAGCTGCCGATTCCTCTGTTATTTAAAGATGGTCATCAACTCCCCTTACGAAGACAGCTACCTGCACCATGTTTTCAACATCAGTATTGTCATTGATTGTGAGAGCGTATAATTTAAAGCAGGCGGATTTTCCACGTGAAGTAGTTTTAGAATCTTCTGCAAACTAACTGGTGGTAAACTAATGCTACTGAAGGAGGCTTGTCCTTAGTCACACGATGCCGAGTCATTGCATTGGCATTGCCGACAATAGCCGATGCGCATTCCTTAACAAGTTCTTTGTCCTAGAACAGTTTCATTCGTTTTGCCAGAATTTCACTAACAGCAAAACTGGCCCGCACTGCATTTTCCGACTTCATGTTTGTCACAGCGAAGAGAATTTGTTGCTGTCGTTGTATCTTCCTAGCACAGTGTAAATATCGTATTTTGTATAGGATGCTTGTTTTCGGTCATCGAAATGTCGTTTCAGATCGTATTCCTTCAAAGCAGCAATACTTTCCGAACAAACTCAATATAGCCATTTTATAATATGTAAAATATTATATTTTGTTTCAAATACGAATAAAAAAAATATTGGAACACATAATGTGAAGGGTTCGTTTACCAGACTATTTTTTTAAAGTTATATCCTACAGTATTTATTAATATTTAAAAATAAAGAAGCTCCTCGAGCCACACAGATAAGCTTGTGGGCCGGTTATGAAGAATTTTCTACCAAGGTGCGCGGGCCACAAAAAATGGAGCCGAGGGCCGCATCTGGCCCGCGGGCCGTACGTTGGGCAGCCCTGCGGTAAAGGCTATATGATCGCTCCAAAAACAAACTTTTTATAGAAGGCCCGGAGACCCATAGTGTTATATACCAATCGACTCAGTTCGACGAATCGAGGTGATGTCTGTGTGTGTGTGTGTGTGTGTGTGTGTGTGTGTGTGTGTGTGTGTGTGTGTGTGTGTGTGTGTGTGTGTGTGTGTGTGTATGTGTGTGTGTGTGTGTGTATGTGTGTGTGTGCGCAAAACTACTAAAAAAATGTCACTCATTCTCATTCGCACTTATCCTCAACCGATTTGCTCGCAACAAATTGCATTCGACGCAGAATCCTGTCCCATTGTTTCCAATTTGAAATTGGCCAGATCGAACTATGGGATCGAAAGTTATGGCCAAAATACAAATCCATACGAAAAAATCGCGTAAAAAATGTCACTCATTTATCGGGCACTTATTCTCAACCGATTTGCTCGCAACAAATTGCATTCGAAGCAGAATCCTGTCCCATTGTTTCCTATTCGAAATTGGCCAAATTGAACAATGGGATCGAAAGTTATGGCCAAAATACAAATTCATACGAAACAATCGCGTAGAAAATGTCACTCATTTTTCGGGCACTTATCTTCAACCGATTTGCTCGCAACAAATTGCATTCGACGCAAAATCCTGTCCCATTGTTTCCTATTTGAAATTGGCTAGATCGAACCATGGGATCGAAAATTATGGCCAAAATATAAAGCCATACGAAAAAATCGCGTAAAAAATGTCACTCATTTATCGGGCACTTATCCTCAACCGATTTGCTCGCAACAAGTTGCATTCGACGCAGATTCCTGTCTCATTATTTCCTATTTAAAATTGGTCAGATCGGACTATGGAATCAGAAGTTATGGCCAAAATACAAATTCATACAAAAAAATCGCGTAGAAAATGTCACACATTTTTCGGGCACTTATCTTCAACCGATTTGCTCGCAACAAATTGCATTCGACGCAAAATCCTGTCCCATTGTTTCCTATTTGAAATTGGCTAGATCGAACCATGGGATCGAAAATTATGGCCAAAATATAAAGCCATACGAAAAAATCGCGTAAAAAATGTCACTCATTTATCGGGCACTTATTCTCAACCGATTTGCTCGCAACAAATTGCATTCGAAGCAGAATCCTGTCCCATTGTTTCCTATTCGAAATTGGCCAAATTGAACAATGGGATCGAAAGTTATGGCCAAAATACAAATTCATACGAAACAATCGCGTAGAAAATGTCACTCATTTTTCGGGCACTTATCTTCAACCGATTTGCTCGCAACAAATTGCATTCGACGCAAAATCCTGTCCCATTGTTTCCTATTTGAAATTGGCTAGATCGAACCATGGGATCGAAAATTATGGCCAAAATATAAAGCCATACGAAAAAATCGCGTAGAAAATGTCACACATTTTTCGAGCACTTATCTTCAACCGATTTGCTCGCAACAAATTGCATTCGACGCAGAATCCTGTCCCATTGTTTCCTATTGAAAATTGGCCAGGTCGAACTATGGGATTGGAAGTTATGGCCAAAATACAAATTTATACGTAAAAATCGCGTAAAAAATGTCATTCATTTTTCGGGCACTTATCCTCAACCGATTTGCTCGCAACAAATTGCATTCGACGCAGAATCCTTTCCCATTGTTTCCTATTGAAAATTGACCAGGTCGGACGAAACACCATTTTTGCCTTTTGTTTACAAAGTATACAAAAAGGCTAAATGTTCGCCCCAAAACCAAACTTTTACAGAAGACCTGGAGACCCATAGTGTTATATACCAATCGACTCAGCTCGATGAACTGAGATGATGTCTCTGGGTGTGTATGTATGTGTGTGCTCGCACCAAAAGTGCGAAAAGTTTAGTTCACTTTTTTGGTACTTATCCACTTGCAACAAATTCCATTCGACGCGGGATCCTGTCGTTTTGTTTTCTATTGAAAATTTGGAAGATCGGACTATGGGCACAAAAATTATGGCCAAAATGCTTTATGTTATAAAAAAGCGCGTTAAAAGCTCATTTTAATGCACTTACCCTCAATCGATTTACTCACAACAAATTGCATTGGACGCGGAATCCTATTCTATTATTTTCTATTGAAAATTGGCCAGCTTGGACCTTAGAAAATATGGCCAAAATACTTTTTGCCTTTCTTGTGCTACAAAATTGTACCGAAAGGCTATTATTTCTCTCCGAAACGAACCATCGGATGCTTCCACACTGATACACTTCCCTCCCTCTTCATACGGGAGTTTGGCAGAAGGACGGTCATGAGATTTATATCATAACAAATATTGCCCTCCGCTCGCTCGATGGGAATGACATTTCCGTTTTCTTTTTGTGTAGTCAGAGCTTCAGTTTAACAAGCATCCAAATGTGATATACTTAAAATATATAACTGGGTAAAATAAAACAGGGGAATGTACATCAAAAGATTGGAAAAGGAAAAAAATAGTCGAAATTCTTATTAGCATATTGTTGATCAAGTTGAAAACCGAACCGAGATCTCGCGTTCTCAACTGGATCTACAATATCTTTGCTTGAAATAATCCGATTTTCAAGTTTTTCCGGCCTAGAAGTTTTTCTTTTTTACTCTTAGCTACTAGCTCATCTACTTTCAAGCAAACACATTTTACGAAGGTCGAGAAAGGCACCATCACCGCTAGGTGGATTAATCTGGGTTTTTTAGGATAACAATTCATACAGCAGCTTTGTGCGAAGTTCACTTGTTTGATTTTTATTAAATAGTTTTTTTCTGGTTTTTGCAAGATTTTACCGAAACAATCTTTCGAATTGCTCCAGAAAAATCTTATGGATTTCACTGAAGTAATAGTCTGAACTACGGCTTAAAAATATCATGATTTCAACAGCAAATTCTTCTGTGTTGAGCAGGAAAGTTCTCCAAAGTGTTCTATACAAACTTTGGAAAAAAATTCAAAATTTCCACTTGGATTACATTGATTACATTGCAGATTCTACTAAAATATCTTTTGATTTTCAGCAGGAACTTCTTTAGAAACTACAAGTGATTATTTAATTTCCATGGAAAATTATGTCGCGCTTCAACGGAAAATTCTTTAGAATTTACAAAGGAACTATTTTGGAATATCCAAGAAGAAGTCTTTGGAATTTCCAAAAGACATTCTTTTGAACTTGTAAGGGGAATTCTTCGAAATTTCCTCGAGAATCACTTCAGAATTTTCACTGAAGATTTTTTGGGAAGTCTCCAGGATTTTTTTTTATTTTCGGATATTCTTGGAATTTTCGCGAGGAATTCTTTGGACATACATATAAGCGAAATACTTCGAAATTTAACGACAATTTCTTCGGCAGTTCTAATGCAACTTCTTTTGAATTATCGATGGAAAAAGAAATTGATGAAAAGATTCACAAGAAATTATTTGAATTTCCCACCAAAAACTCTTTGAGTTTCCACAAAAAAAATGCAATTCTTGTAAGAAAATATTTGTAATTTTCATGAAAATTTATTCGAATTTTTTACGATAAATTTACCACAAATTCAACTGAAATTCTCCATAATTTCCACCGGAAATTATTTGGAAAAATCTTTGGAACGTCCATAGGATTTTTTTAAAATGTCCTCCTTATTATCGTAAGAAACCATGCTAAAATTCAACGGGAAACAACTCTAAATTTTCGCGGAAAATTAATAGACAGTTTAACGGGAAAACTTTTGGAATTTAGAAAAAAAAATCTTGCGATTTCAACGAATTATTCAGCGGGATATTACAAGGAATTATCACGGAGAGTTCTTTGGAGTATTACCTGGAAACTTTAAAGGTTATCAATCGAGAAATTCTAAGGAATTTTCACAAAAAGCTTATGTAGACCCCGCATAGTGAAAAAGATTTTGCCAAATTGTCATAACTAAATACGAAGTTTAATACGTGTCTTCACCCTTTAATTTATGATTGAGGAAATGTCGTACTCTAGTTATTTTTCAATGCTTTACTTTATATAACAATGACTCTACGTCATATCTGATTATCAGTTTATGTCATGTCGTCGAAGAAAAGTTTTGCGATTTGCGATTTTGCGATTGATAATATAAATGATATAAAATTGCAAATGGATCGTCTAACAAGCTGTGATTTTTCAGTATACAGTCTGAGTATAATTATTTGATCTCCATATACTTGAAACATGTCACACATACGTTGAAGCATCAAACTATTTCAGGTTAAACCTACTCCATCTGTTACAGTTATCTACATTAGTGTGCATGCAGGAACTTTCAGTAATGTTTTGGCTTTATTCAACTGCCATCTTTGATTTACAATGTTATGAAAACTCATATGTGGATATGTACGTTATGTGGAAGATATTGATTTGGAAAATGTATTGGAGGTAACCACTTTCCCTTCGATGGGACTCGAACCCATGACCCTACAGTACTGTAGGGTCATGGGTTCGAGTCCCATCGAAGGGAAAGTGGTTACCTCCAATACATTTTCCAAATCAATATCTTCCACATAACGTACATATCCACATATGAGTTTTCATAACATTGTAAATTAACGTCCAAGTCGGGTGGTTTAATCCCCGGAAATAGGCAATTAACTTTGATTGAACTGCCATCTTTGTTTATTTCCGTCTGGTCGTCTTGCTGTTCGTGATGGAAAAAGTGAGTTTGTTTTTATCTATTATACAGAAACAAAAATCATATTTTTTGTATTTCATTCAACAGGAGCCCTTATCGAATACGTAATACAGCATGATTGAAGGTAAGACATATTAAAACTTTAGATTGATGGCCATCTTCACATCGAAGTTCCATATAAACTTTTCTAGATGACTACTGTGACCGGTGAAAAAAATTATGGAAATCAACCTCCTTCCGGATGTTTTCGTACCAGGTGGATTCTACGACAGCATCCAGTAGATTCCTGTGGCGGAGCAGCTTAATGTGGTGTTGTTTTTGCGCCACTATGCAGGAAAAACTACGGCGCATACCGTAGGTGGTTTTGCGGGGTGGACAAACAAGACCTCAACAATAACGGTGCGGATTAGTGCGGATAATATTAATAAACAAGTGATTTAAGTTATACATATATTGATTCTAATAAAAATGAGTAGAACTAATTTGTTTTTTTTTTTTCAATTTTTCATCTCGAATGTACGTATTTTTAATTTTGGCATAAATATATAATATAATGTCACAACTATTCTTTCTTTTTATTCTCCAAAAATTACTTCACAGTATAGATAGTAGAATCTATAGATGAGCGAATGCATGGCTGAGTCGATTTTTTTGCCCGTGCACACGCGCATATGACGTCACAGCCCTTAACGTTTCCATTGAAATCGTGACGTCATGCTCGTTTGGAGACACGTTTGACAGTTCGTTTGGAGACAGAGGATTTATCTTCGCTCATCTATATATTCCACTATCTATACTTCACAGTATGAGTTGCAGTTCAGCTTCTAAAAAATGGATAGTACATCAACTGCTTGGTATTAAGTTGAGCGAAAATTTTGTTTGAGAAAATGGCCATATTTTTATGGTAACCTAACTTAACAACCCATTCAACATATGGTGATTCCGCTAATAACCTTTTATGATGTGGTCAAAACCATTCGGCAGAATGTGGATATATGGTTATTTAACATTAACAGAAAAGGTTAACAACAGTGAGAGATATCGTCTATGAATGGTTTAGAATTATGCGGGACTTCACGTTCTCGTAATTTTCCGAAATTCTGAAAATTCTTGGGTTTTTTACAAATTTGAATCGGCATAAAGAATTATAATTCGGATTTATTCCTCTAGATGGAATAAAATTCAACAGAAATTAAATTAATTGGCTTCGAGGTTTGGTTTCAGGAGCTACGGACATTTGATTTCGTTTTGAATTTCTAATTGATATTGTGTTGGATTTTGTTCAGTTTGATTTTGTTATGTTTGAAATTTGAATTTTAGTGTAATGTTGCTGAAAAAGTGATTGATTTCCATTTTTTGCCAATCACATATATTTATTAAAATTTGAAATAGTCTACGTAGACTTCAAGGGGGTGGGGGAGGGGTTTCGGAAAAGTCTACGAAAGTCTACTAGGGGGGAGGGGGTTGAAAATGTGAAATTTCGGTCTACGTGGTTTGTGGACAGCCCCTTACGTATACTTTGTATACGAGAAAGGCAAAAATATTACCCAATAATTTTAATTATTACTTTTCCATATGCTAACAATTATCCTAATAGGTATTTGAGCCAGAAGCGCTCGGAATAATGCGAAAGAGCGAATGCCAGAGACCTTGCTAGAGACGGTGTTTATTGTCGACGTAGCACCAACTTAGAATTCGGAAATCGGGAAGCGGAGAGAATGAAAGCAAATCTAGCTTCACGACCTTAACGAGAAATTTGTGAAAACGTGATGTGACTTTCAGTATACCTAAGCAATTATTTCTTTCTCTTCAATACATGTCCTGTGTATGGAACAGATATAATTATTTTCAGCAACAAATAATGTTAATGCGCTAAATACAATTCACGCACGCACTTACCCGGGACAAGCTCTCGCCTTACTTTTTTCTTTTTTCTTTCAAATTATGCACTTGCCCGGAATAATATAATAATAATAATTGTCACCTTCTTGTAAAGCGACTTGCCCAGAATAATGCGAGTGAATTCCTCCTTCTTTTAAAGCGCGCAATCGCCCGAACTAATGCGAAAGAGTAAGACACCTTTTTAAAGCACCTGCATGTCCGTAGTTATGCAAAAGAGTGAATACTTCCTTCTTTTAAAGCACGCATCTGCCCGGAAAAAGGAGGGAGAATAAATGACACCCTTTAAAACACGTGCTTGCCCAGAATTTCCCATGGGAAAACTGTCAAACGCAACGCAAACGAATCCTATGTGCGGGGCTCTTAATGCGAAACAATGAACACCTCCTCCTCCTCCGCTTTCGGCTACTACTACTTAGTGGAATCTGGAGCCTCTTACTCCAAGCTTCAGAATTTCAGTCTCCCTTGCCTGTGGTAGGCCGCTTGGTCTTAGTGTTGCTTGATGTAATGATGACAGCATAGCGTGTTTTGTTGATTCTCTGATTAAGGTTGTGGTTGGCAGCGATTGCTGCTTAGAGCAAGATTACCGGTGGTGAGTTTGAGCCGTTTGGCAGCGCAGTATCATTACTTGACACTTTACCGGTCGCTACTAAACGCGTTGCTATAACAGTAGCGCGACTGACAGCTGACCAAATTTGGTAGCGCGATAAGAGCGCTGCTATTTGATGAACTTTCAACTGTCAAACGTCACCGGTACGGAATACAGCAACCAAATTGAGAGCCGAAAACAGTGACCGATACGGAAACGAGTGACGAAACTAAAATGAAAGCGCTGAGCGGGTGATTAAAATGCTCGCGACCGATAATGATGCTCTTACATAGCTGAGGGAGTGTCAAGGTGGAAAGGTAGTTTAAGGTGATTATAGAATGAAGCCAGAAATCGGCCATTTTGTAAACCACGTGCTTTTCAGATATATTTTTCAAGAGCACGAGATGAAAGAACCATAACGCGTATGGGGCTGAAATAATGGAAGATCGTTTGCTTAGTTATGTTGAACAATCATAATTTGAGTATTGGCACTGTACGAAAACTATTACGCCAGATATGGGCTTTTGAAAATGTATGCAGATAAACGAGTGGTGAATTTGAAATTCACCACGGGATGATGAGTTATTGTCGCCTTTCGGTGATTCTTGATTCCGGTGCCGAGAAGTTTATTCTGCGTAGAGCAGCACCGTCCAGGTCCTCCGTGTTTCCGGAGCCCGTTCGCTTGATTCTTCACTGCGTATCTCCTGCTACCCTCGGTTGTTGTCCACTTACTCGTTCTACACCGTTGAATCCTGACTGCTTTCCGTGTTTTGTTGATTCTCCGTGGATAATCTGTAGTTGATAGCCTTTGCTGTTTACATAGCTTGCTAAGTACTGCACTAGTCGGGTTTAATGTCCTTGGTTAGGTACTGACCACGCTTGCCATTCCGTACGTTCTCCAGCATGTATACGTTGCTTCCGATAATCTTCACCACTGTAGCTGGATCGAACTTGGAATCGAGTTTGGGATAAATGTGATCCACCTTGGATGACTGCGAGAAGATTCTTCGCGAAACGAGATCGCCGACCTGGAACGTGACGATCCGTGTCCTCAGGTTGTAACGCTGCTTGATTTTTTCGTGGTTATTCTTGATGCGTTGGATGATGAATTTTTGGAATCTGGCGTATTCAACTCCTGCTGAGTGTAAAGATTGGTGTGCAATATTAGCTCCATGCCGAAGTTTGCGAATTGCGAACTGACACCGGTGGCTTCGTGCTTTGCTCCGTTTATAGCTGCGACGATCGCTGGCAGGTTCTCGTCCCACCCTCGGCGGTCTTCATCCAGAAGAGCCCGTATGCACGTGATAAATACGCGGTTCACTCTTTTGGCATTGTTCACCAGTGTTTGCGTGTTTTATAATGTGCTTGGAGATTACAGCTTTGAAAGCTGTCAAAAGAAAGTGCTTTCCATTATCGGAGAAAATGATCCGTGGCCGCGGGCGGGTATCGAAGGAACTCTTGTTTTTTTGTTCCAGAAATTCCACCATTTTTAGCGAGTCTGATGACCTCATTGGATGAACGATGACATATTTTGTTACCCAGTCCACTAACGAGCATCACCGTGTTCCCGATTCGTGAGCGAGTGAACGGATTAACGAAGTCAATGGACACTAATTCCCACGGCACGCGAGCCTACTTGAGACCTCCCATGTTTGGCATCATAGTTTTATTTGGGGCTTTGCTTGCTTTACAAGTTTCACAGCTTCTGACATACTGAGCCACGTCTTCAATTATCTTGGGTCAGTAGAAGTGGTTCTGGATCTTCTGCCATGTTTTCTAGAAACCTAGATGTGCTCCTGAGGTTGAATCGTGGAATTTCTTCCACTTGTGTTCTAGAGTAGAGTGGGGCAAGAGTGCGCGATTACTTGAATAATTTTTGGGACTGTGGGGTAAAAGTACGCAGGAACCGGTGGGGCAAGAGTACGCATATGAATCTTCAAGTTATGATGTCAAACCCGTATCTCCGGCCGAAATAAGACTTCTTCCAAAGCGTAAAGATCCACAACTAAGAAAAAAGGGACAGAATTCGAAATTATCACAAGTGTTTAGGATAAGTTGAAGTAATTCGGTGTGAGAAAGGACTTAGCGAACAAAGCACTGAAGCGAAATAATGAAATTGTATTAGGACTTGTTGTACACCTAAACATAGTAAGAAAACACATTTTCTTCTAAATGATAATTTCATTTAATCAAAAGAAACATTCATAAATTACGCAACGTTTAGCTGGGAGGGGTTGAGAGATGTGTGACGATCCATATATTTTTATAGGATTTATACAAATAGTGTAAGATAAGGGGGAGGGGTGATGAAATAGCCAAATTTTACGTTATGTGATTGGTGGACTTTCTTTAAGGAAAATGCCTTTGTATACGCCACGCGAAACCTGATATATAAAATGATATATGAAATTTACACGTGGACTCATGTCTTGGAGGGATCGAACCCTCAACCTCCTACTCTCTAGATAGACGTGATAACCACTATACAACAAGACCACTTAAATGTCACGTTTGCGGAAAAGCCATCAGAATCGGAGTAGCATCCGAAAGATATTCAATTTGCAAAAAAGAGCTAACCGCGGTGGCATATGCACAGCCAAGATATTTAACAAAGAAATGGTTTTAGTACGGCCGAGTTGCCGAATAATATGCAATTAATTGTAATCATGTGTCGGTCTTCCACCGTCATTAGTCGTCTGAGTACACGCGACCGCATACGTAAGGAAATCAAACTCATCAAATGCTTTAGCAAGCCTTTGACATAGCAGAGTGCGATTGATTTGCACTCTATACAAATCCGCCCAGCCCGTTGTTGGGGGCATGGAGTGCGATTCTCTCGTTTAATAAACAATGTGCACTCGCTTGACTGTGGATATACAACAGTAAAGCACATGTGGAGATTGGACAAATCAAACATCCGGAAGATGTTCAATTTGCAAAAAAAGAGCTAACCGCGGTGGAGGTTGGTACTCGGATTCTGATGGCTTTTCCGCAAACGTGACCTTAAGTGGTCTTGTTGTGTAGGGGTTATCACGCCTATCTAGAGAGTAGGAGGTTGAGGGTTCGAGTCCCTCCAAGAAACGTGGATTCAATTTCAATTCAATTTATTTTCTTTTTTTTAGCATTACATTGGTGCTGTTATTGTCCTAAGCTGAGTTATGGACTCCCTTTCAAGCAGCTCATTAATTCTACAGGCAGGCTGTGCTTTTAGTTACAAATGATGCAGTTAAACATATTGATGGAAAAATTAAAAAAAAACCTTCGTAATTGCAATAAAGGATAGGGATAGTTAAAGGAAAGAGAAAAACCAATTAATCAACCTAGCGGTGACGATGCCTTTCTCGATTAAATCAAGATATACTGAAGGTGGTAACTTCGTTTTTTTTTTCCAATTCCTACTTACCAAAAATGTTGGCAATTTTGTTTTCTGTAAAATAAGCATAATACATTATGTTATAATCAAGTTATGACGATCGTGAAATTTTCTTTCATCCATTTTTGAGAAAAAAATTATTTCAAGTATTGTTATTTGTAACACATATTGATATAATTGTTATGACTAACTGGACGGGTTGGTATATAACATCATTGGGTCTCCAAGACTTCTAGGGTTAAAAATGAAATGTACACGAACATTTTGAAAATTAAGCCAATTATTCTCAAGGCCGACTAGAATATGACGTCAAATACATTTAAGATTATTCAACCAACGACACCCCACTTCCTGGTCAACCCAGGATGTCTGTTGAGCAGATTCCCCCTCCATTGTTTAGGAAGAAAAAAAAAACACGTTTTCAGAGTGAAATGATAGCCTTTCGGTACAACTTTGTTGTACGAGAAAGGCAAAAAATGAACTATTCTAAAATCACAGACTACAGGCTCAGAGCCTCCGGCAAATGATTTGCTGAGGAGGTACATCCCATCCAAAACTTTGGAAGTACTCGGTGGAACCATTCGTTGATTTCTTCGATTTTCGCGATCCTGTGGACGTCTTCAGTAGGGTGAAAAGGGTCCAACTTGAGCATCATCTTTAGAGTTCGATTCTGCTTCACCTGGAGTTTCCTCTTGTGACTCTCAGCGCAGTCATATCAGGCTGGAAATCTATAAGTTATTGCTGGCTTGAATACCGTCTTGTAGATGAGCAGTTTCGACTTGACGTCTAGATGTGAGCGCCTGTTAACCAGCGGGTACAGTAGTCTGGTAAGTTTGTCGCATTTACTCAGGGTCTTCTTGATGTGGGTGGCGAACGTGAGTTTGCGATCGAAAGTAAGCCCTAGATATCTCGCGTCGTCCGACCAAGGGAGTTGGCGTCCGCATACGGCAATTTGACACTGAGGAAGCTTTTGCGGACTGCGTTTGCGAGTGAAAAAGATTGCCTGTGATTGATCCGCATTGGTTTTAATCTTCCACCTATTTTGGTAGTTTTCGATCGCGTTTTGAGCTGATTGGAGTTTGGTGGTTACTGCCGATTGCTTCGATTAAGAAATTCAAATCTCATTCAAATAATCCATGCTTTCATTTCGTATCTCCGATTATTATTTTAACACAATCCGCTACTACCACAGTTACAACGATCGGGTCGGAATACGATGCAATGTATCCCGTATCGTCAGAAAGAGGAAGTACTTCACATCGTCAAGCATCACCAGGTCTGCAGTGAAGATGTTGTACAGCGTGGGACTCAGGACAGCCCCTTGTGGTACACCAAAGGGTACATTGCGCCGGCTTGATGAATGCCCATTCACAGACACGTGATAACTGCGGTTCAGCAGGAAAGAACGGATCATTTTTAGGACGTAAAGTGGGAAGTTCCCAAGTTTCATTTTGTGTAGAATTCCTTCCTGCCACACAGAATCGTACGCTTTTTCGACGTCCAAAAGCACCATGCCTGAAGACCTGCCTCGCGTGAAGTTGGTACGTATCTCCTTTACAAGGCGCACAAGTTGATGGTTGGTGAAGTGTACTTTTTTAAAACCAAACTGTTCGTCAGGTATAATGTGGGTGTTTTCCAGGTGTTGCTCGATGCGTATTAGAATCACTCGTTCGATCAGTTTGCTGAAAGTGGGCAGTAGACTTATTGGCCTGTAGTTGGACGCGTCCGTAGAGTCCTTATTGGGCTTGGGAATGGCAACTACCAGCATGTTTCCAGCTGTTCGGAAAGTATCCAAGTTTAATGCAAGCGGAGAAGATTTTGGCGAGGAAGATGTGCGCTTTTCGGGGCAGTTTTTTGAGCACACAGTTACGGATGTTATCTTGGCCTGGAGACTTTTTGGATTTAAGCCTTCGTATGATACGAGCAACTTCCTTCGGACGAATTAGCCAAGGGTGAGCATCAGTCAGCTGTCGGTCGATGAATGCGATGGACTCGTTCACCGCGGTAGCAGTTTCAGGATCATCTGCCATTTGATTGGAATGTGCCTTTGCGAAGCTCGTGGCTAGTAGCTGCCTGCGCTTTATCTGTGGGAGAGGCTATGATGTTGTCACATTGTGGCAAGGGGGGACTGTATTTAGAGGTTTTCCGCAGCGCCTTAGTGATCCGCCAGAGGGTGTCGCGGTTGTCGTTCAGTGTGCTAAGGGTTTCTATGAACTTTTTAAAGTTGGCTTGATTGCACTCCTCGCGAATCCTGCGGTTCAGTGCCGTTACGATGTCCTGATAGATGGGATATCTTCTTCTGTACCACTGTCGTCGACGTTTGTTACGCAAAGCGATCAATCTTCGGGTGTCATCTGGAATCGTTGCAATCTGATAGACTCGTTGCTGGAATTCAGGAACCGAAACAGCTTCTCCTTCTAGTATGCTCGTTGTCAGGTATTAAATAGCAGCGTCAATCTGTTCTTCGTTGGTCAAATTGGTGGTGGCTGGGTCTAACAAGTCCAACTTTGAGTTGATCTCGCGTTGGAAACGAGGTTAATCCGCATGGGCGTAATTGCGAAATTTCGGTATATTCAGTTCGGTTGGAGCCGTTGGAGCTGAAAGGCTAATGTTGAACAGTACCGGAAGGTGGTCCGAGGACAGTTCGTTCAAAGTGACCGGCTTACTCATGTCCAGCAGAGTGTATGTAATTAAGAGTGGCGACATGTGCCGCATTTGAGCTCATTCGGAACACGATTTTGTATGGGAATGACAGATGAATTTTGTTCCAATTCTGACAGTGTCGCCACTTACATACACTCTGATGTCCAGTAGGTTATTGGAAAGTGCCAGATCCAATGTAGATGGCCGACCACATCCAGCGGGGTGGAAAGTGACACGTGGATTCTTTTTCAATTTGTCCATTTCGAAACATGTGCACAGCCAAGATATTTAACAAAAAAATAGTTTTCGTACGGCCGAGTTGCCGAATAATATGCAATTAAATGTAATCAATGAACTGCCAAACTTCTTGTCGCGTCTACCACAAAACAGATAGGCATCATAGAACAAACTGCAAGTTTCTAAATGGGCTCTTTGTATTAATATCAACAATCAACGAACGGCTCTCCTGTATATGCAAGGCGAAATAAAGAGACAGCAAAGCATGCGTTGCTGCTCTGTCTCATGTGCGATGCTTTAGTAAAGCTTGACTTCCTCCGCTAGGTTCGCTTCAAAATCATGGAAGGACCCCATTCCATGGCCTATATGTTATGTGCATCTACTCTGGTTTCCTCCATAGGATGACGGCCAAACGACGTTGACAACCCAGCTTTCACGATAAGCTTTTCTGTAATGAGCTACCGGAGGATTACACTGACTTAGTGGCGGGTGTTTAGTCTCTGTTCCAGTTTGCGTCGCTGACGGTTGCAGCGGTACACTATCAGCCAGGGTTGTGCTGAATCTTTCTCATACGATAATTTTCGGAATTATCATTTGATAACTTCCTAGGTGTGAAAAGTAGCAAGTTGTCATCGGCTATAACTTTTCAAATTTTGGAATCGATTGATAAAAACACAAAATTTCATATAAATATCAATTGAATGTCAACAATGAAGTTCAATCGGATGTTTAGCATTGTGTATTGATGTTATGTAGGAAAATAAGTTTAAAGGTAGCGTTTACATGTTTCGAATCGAGATACAAATATCGAATGATTCTAATTCTCTAGAAAGTTTTTATCAATTGATAATTTGGATATATGATCGCTTGAGAGTGTTGTTCGTCCTTGATTTTAGAAAAAAATATTTTTATCATCTTTTTCAAATTTTGGTCTTAAAATTATATACATCACCATCAGTGTTCGTTATGCTCACTCAATCTCAGGAGCACAAGATAAACAACGAAAACAGATTCACCCTGGGCTTGAAAAATGCTTGCTTTGGTCGCATCGAACAGAAAAGTCGAAAACTTCAAGACAAAATTTTCAAAACGACTTATCTGCTATTGTAAACAAAGATTCAAACGACGATTTGACGAATCTGATAGCTCTCCCACGCAAACCAACATCATCAACAGGTAGCGGAATCCTTCCCCTACCTATTGATGGTGTTGGTTTGCGTGGGTGAGCTATCAGATTCGTCAAATCATCGTTTGAATCTTTGTTTACAAAAGCAGATAAGTCGTTTTGAAAATTTTGTCTTGACTTGTACATTACATACAGCTACGTAGTTCAACGTTATCTTTGCGTATACAACCCGATTGCCACTCAAACAAAAAAGGTCATTCAATTCATGTGCCAACCCACATGGATTTTTGCAATGGGGTTGTACTCATGATAAGTATGTGTGATATTAATGAATTATCGCCAGTATGCATTTCTATCAAATACATGGGTTGACAAAATAGAATCTATAAAGTTAACACATACTTTTAAAAAGTTCAGTTTATGGAGTACATGCGTAAGGAAAATGATTCTTATCGCTGGATTTTTGTGCTTTTACTGTATTATTATTGGAATATTTGTATTTTTTAATGAAACTACAATTGTGATAGACGACCGATAATTTATTGATAAAATGTTTGTTTACATCTGAGAAGGTTGTTTCATTAGGTTGCTTCATTGGAGTTTTTGAAGGGACCTTTGCCGATCATCATAGTGAGTCATGCGACGCAGAAGCAACTTTTTTGTGCAACAAAAAATGGTATACAAATTGTGCTTCGTGTTAATAGTGCCTGTAGTTGTTCCAGGGGACTGAAGAGAAGGCTAATACGCCTACCCACCATTCGTTCAATATGGCGTACAATGTTTTTGTTTTAATTTCGTTGATTTCATAATAAAACAAAGCTTCGGAAGTATTCACGGGCTTCTTTTCGACATAAAAAAGTCATGCAAACACAAAAGCCTCGATATACCTCAATCAATTGCAAGTTTTCACCAGGAGAAGTTATATGCCAACAATTAGCACTAACTGCGAACGAACCAATCACCCAAAACGAGCAGCTGAAATCGGGTATACCACCCAGAAACTGGGTACCAAAAACGATGTTGGGTAGAGTGCCACTGTACCGCGGATGACAGGCGTTTCACCCTCCTGAGTTGTTCAATGGGCTGTACAATTCCTACATCTGCAAGTTCCGGTAGCGTGACATTTAGAAGCAGCTGGATGTTGACGATGGGACGTACGCGAAGACGTACGGTTATGTGCTCCGATATTGGCATCAGTTGTCTTGTTCCCAATGAAAAACTGTTTGCCAGAGCAGGAATGCACGCTGGAGACGCACAAGAGATTCCATCGATGACTCTGATTAACTTTATTTGGCGTATGCAAATAGCGGCACCTAGAATTACAAATTCTACAAATAATACTCAAACCGTACGTATGGTAAAACGTCCTATCGTTGTGGTATGTCCTAATGTTGCGGTAGTGTTAAAGTAGTCCATTCTGGATATAATAGCATTAAAAACAATTGTGTGTACGCTAAAACTCTTCGGATTAACGTCTAGAACAGCTTTTGTTTGACAAAATTCCGTTCAAAATGATGAAAAATCAACATTTTTCGTTAAAAATTTGAATCCTTTGAGCCTATTATTGCGGTAGTGCTAAGGTCCTATTGTTGCGGTATCGCTCTCCATAAGAATTACATGCAATACCGCAACAATAGGACTGACCTTCAAAAAATATCGCAACGATAGGCAACTGCGTCCTATTATTGCGGTAGTTTGTTTTTATTGTGATAAAAACAAAACAACATAAGTTCAGCACAATTGACGTAATATTTACTAAACTGTAGTTAACGAGCATCCTATTCAACTACTACAATGTGGAAATCGACCAACAGGTAATTTTTGAAGAATTTTTGAAATCAATTTTGTTTTGACACGGTGCTTAACCCCTCCATAATAGGTCGTTTTACCCTAGTTATGATTAGATTGAATTACTTACCAAATCAAACAAAACTGTACCGCAAACGATACGGATCCGCTAGTCAACTGACGCACTCGAATGAAAATTTTCACAGGGCGCCATTTTTTACCAACTTGTCATCAACTTGATGAGCATTTCTACTGGTCGTCGAGTTGGTCGGTGAATGCCTGGAGGACTTTCAATTAGTCATCTAATTCAGTAGTTTGTCAAATACAAGGTATGTGCCGGACGTATGGTGATCATTAGCATCAAATAAATTTAATGAGAAGGAGTCTTTTAGAAAAGTATGAGAAATTACACATACATTTAAGGAATCAATTTTCTTGCGTGTGGGCTGCACCTTTGAGTTTTTACACATTGAAGGTAATGTCATCTGTTGGTTCTTTTTGTAATTAAATGTAATGAACTTAGACGATCCCCACCGATGCGTATCCAAATGAGTGTCTAGTATAGGAACGAAATGCGTTCATATTTTATTTATGCACTTGTTCTCGCACCGGTTGTTTCTAAATATCATGGTTGTTGAAGTGCAATCATGCTTCGCACTGGTGGTGAATATCCGGTTGCTATTGAGGCAAACACGGAAATAAATAAAATCAGGAAACAAATATTATTTATTTTCAAATCTTTCAAAACGCGCTCCAACTTTTGTAATATAAATATGTGCGTAATGCATTTTGTGATTATCCGATTAGCTAGACACACATCTGCTAGGTGGCGTTAGCTTATATGCAATAATTTAGTGAGGTGGATATCTCGAGATCTATAAGACTTAGAAAGATTTTGTCTTCTACAAAGTTGTTCTAGTAGCCATAACATTTATGATGGAGACTAGTTTAGTTTGGAATTCATACGCATAGCGGCGCTAGTGTATGAGAAATAACCTGTTAGGTTAAATATTTCTAAATCCGTAGTGGCCATCTTCTACAAAGTTATCGGAATTATCTGTTAGGTTGGTTATTATGTAAGATTTAACAATCAAAACCAGAAGTTTAGTTTGAAACCGCAATACTAATTGGCGCTCGAGTTGAGTCGAATCGAGTCAAATACGAGACACTGAAGATGGTCTTACTGTAGTATCTGTCAAAGGTACAACCAAGTGGTGGAATTAAATGGAATTGTACGAACTCGTCTTATGGCAAGTTACTTTGTAGAATACGTCAATATTCTGAAAATTCCAGATTTTGAGATATTTAATCTATCAGTTTATTTCTTATACACTAGCGCCGCTAAGCGATTGTGTTTAAAACTAAACTTGCTTGCATCATAACGGTTTTCACCACTCGAACAACTTTGTGGAATACGGCAATATTCTAAAAATTTCAGTTTTCGAAATATCTAACCTAGCAAGCTATTTCTTATACACTAGCGCCACCAAGCGGTTATATCTTAATCTAAACCTGCGTTGATCATAATGGTTTTGACCACCCGAACAACTTTGTAGAAGGCGGCAATATTCTAAAAATTATATATTTTGAGATACCTGACATCTCAGGTTATTTCCAATACACTAGCGCCGCCACGCGGTTGTATTATTAACTAAACTTGCTTTCGTCATGGTGATTTTAATCAACCGAACAATTTTGTAGAAGACGGCAATATTCTTAAGATTTCAACTATCGAAATATCTAACCTTTTAGGTTATTTCCAATTCACTAGCGCAGCCAAGCGGTTGTATTTCAAATTAAACTTGTTTTCGTCATGATGGTTTTGACCACCCGAACAACTTTGTAGAAGACGCCAATATTCTAAAAATTACAGATTTCGAGATATCTAACCTATCAGGTTATTTCATATGCACTAGCGCCGCCAACCAGTTGAAATCCAAACTAAACTGACCTCCATCACAATGGTTTTGATGATGAGTACCCGAACAATTTTTCAGCAGACGGCATATTTTTTATTTATGGGTTACTTTATATTTCCGTGTGATGGTTTGGCAACGGTTGGAGCGGGTCGCCAAATTTGCCAACTCGCTATTCACCGAAGGTTGCGTTTACATTTCCCAAACCCGTTTACCAACGACCGGTGCGAGTTCGCGTCATGATAGAGGTTGCTATTTTGGCTTTATTTACGCACTGGTGGGGATCGTCTTATAACAAATATAAATAAAAACCCAGATAAATCCACCTAGCGGTAACGACGACTTTCTCGATTCAATCCCTAGGTTTTGCCTTAGTGTGATACACATCATAAATAATTGCCTACATTACGGCTCTTACAAACGCTGTAAGGCAAACAACCAACGAACCGTATATGGCTCAACACATCATTTTCTTCATAACTTTTGAAAGCAATGACCGATCGTGATTATATTCTAGAGTTTGTCCCCCGTCGAATGCAACTTGTTGCGAGAAATTCGGTTTAGAATTACTGTATGAAAAAAGGCTAATGTTTTTCGGTTTTCGTGTGCACACACATACACACAGACAGAAAGACATTTGTAAGATCATGGGTCTCCGAAAATTTAAAAAAAATTTCGATTTTGGAGTGAAATGATAGCCTTTCGGTACAACTTTGTTGTACAGGAAAGGCAAAAGGCCTGGCAATAGCGGAGTAGCAACCGTGGGCATTTTATCATGCTCATGCTAAAACTAGTGACATAGGTACCTAATCTAATGAATTGTTTTATAATCTTCATGTATGATGCTTGATGGCACTACATTACATACCTCATACCAAATGCTTTATGTAGTTTACGTCGAGCGGTACTGTCTTTTGCATAACCGTTTGGATTTTTTTTGTCAAAAAAATGTCACCGGTGGTTACTAGAAACCTGGTTTCAGCTTGGATCAAGACAATTTTTCATAATTTATTACTAAGCGTAATATTTTCCAAGGTTACTTTGTGAAATGCCCAGGAAAGTTGATATATTATTTTCTTTAAATTCCCGACGATTTCGATTTTGTATTCTTTCAGACCCGTTCCGGATAAAACTTTTTGAGTTTTAAACCCCTAAAGATACATTGTCAGTAAATGATATTCATTAAATGCATTGTACGCCATTTATTTAACACCTATTAGATCTTAGATTACATTGGGTAGCATTACTTTTTAAATCAATTTTGTATACTGTCTTTTGTTCAAAATATGTTGCAAATAATTAGTATATGCTGGCATCAGAAATAATGTTTGATCTATATGAACATTTTACTGCTTCTTTTAAAACTTTCACTTGTCAAAACTGATCGCTTAATATTACAATATATTTGAAGAAAAACTTAGAAACGCTGAAATATTTCCATGGTGTTGGGCGTATTGCCAATGACTGTTCTACAAGCTTAGAATAAAATAAATCATCTGTATCAGACATTTAGCGCAATAGTTATTCAACTATTTCTGTGATGTCCGAAAATGTGACACGCCGTGATGCGTTTAACGCGTCTGCTCCACTACCGTTAAACAAGTTCTCTGCGTTGTTTGTTGAACAAACGTCGCTATACTGCACGCCGCCCTCCCTCGATCTGGACGATTCATCATCAACCGGAATTGGGCTGGCATCGCGGTTGGTATTAGTTGTTTCCGCCTGTGGCTGATCCTCGGTTGCCTGTTCTCCTCCACTGGATTCAATACACTCTGGCTCGGTCGACTCATCCAGCTGTGATGATTCGTCTTGTTGGGAATTATCGTTGGTATCCGGTGACGGTTGCGGGCATATTTCCTTTGTCGGTTCCACGTGAGCTGTGATTGCTTCCGGTACCGGCTGTGGATTGGTGAAGGAATCCACAGAGTCATTCATACCAGCTCTTGAATCATCTGGAAGAATTTGTTCATTGGTGTCATCATCCACGTCCGGCAAAATCGAAACCTCTGGTTCTGCCTCGTCCGGAAGAATCGAAATTTCACCCTCATTTGCGTTATCCCGCGCAACATTACTCATATGCTCGGCACTGTCCAGATGTTCACTGAATTGCGATCCTTTGAGATATTCTTTCTTGCACAGTTCGCAATTAAATGCTCTATTGTTTTTACGATTCTAAAAAAAGACAACAATAAAAGTATAATGTTCGAACGTCTTTCTATTCTATCGGACTTAATCAATTACAAATGGATGAATTTTAGTTAATGACAATTTTAATCAGTCACAGTTATGCTTCTTCTTTTGTATAAAAGGTATTGTTTTTTTTGGAACTAAAACTTAAGTTTATGTCGATTCGGGTTTATTTTTACTTCCAGATTATTATTTAAGAAAACCGAAAACCCGGCAGATGCTCATTACTTCTAGTATTGAAAACCCTTTCATGTACCGGCAGATGATCATTGCCTTATCTTGTCACGGATGATTCTCGATATGTAAAACTGATCTGACTGAAATAGGATTCAACCGAATCGTTCATTTAGTTCTTTCTGTGTAAACATCAAATGGAATATTATCTAGAAACTATATTTAAAAAAAAAAAACAATCTAAACTTCTCTGCTTCAATCATCCTAATTTTAGTTTGTGAATATAAATATTTGCATTAATTTTACAAGAAGAATGTGAGTGACATAACAACAAACAAATGAGGTGGAACTTTAAATTGCACGGTCGATTCAATTGTGAAATTGCCTTTTCTACTTGTAGGTAGAATGAGCTTAGTTTGATTATACATTAATATTTCAATTAATTGTTTACAATACTTACATTTTCATGTGCAGCCATGTGACGACCCAGGCTCTTTACACTATTGAAAGTCTGTGTGCAAAGCACGCACGTGGCTTTTGCAACAGTTGGTGGAGCCGTCTCGAAATTTTGCTTTCTTTTTTTCGGCGGAACGGAAGAATCAGCTCTTTTGGCCTTGTGTTTCTTTGCAGCTGCTGCAGCTGCAGCCTTCGATTGCCTTTTCTCAGCTTTAACCACTTTAGCCTTAACTTGAGGTTTGACTGCTTTAACCTTAGCCTTAACAAGAACCTTTTCCTTAGCCTTCACGATTTTAGCTTTGACGACCTGCACTTTGACCTTAACAACTTTAGGTTTGACTTCAGGCTTGGGAGTAAGTTTTGGCCTGCCTCTCGGTGACTGAGGAAAGGATTTCATCGCGGCTTTTGTTTGAGTTACCTTGGGGGTGGCAGCTGCCTTTTTGTACTTGTTGATAAGAGCTGATGAAATGGGCGTCAAGCAGACCACCAATTCTCTGGAAAACGTAGGGTGAGTTTTTGCACCCTTATGGCCGCGGCGCGATGGTGTATACAACTGGCTGAGAGAAACTTCCCCGAAGCTTCGCTTGCCTACTCGGCCACCACGTCTAACTGGTGAAGGCGGCGATACAAAAGTATTCAGATCTAGTTTCTGCACTTGTACCACCGGATTCGAACGAGAGGGCGTCGCTGGTTGAGGTTGAGGTTGAACCTGGAGCTGAGATTTCTTCTGGGGACTCAGAATCGCATGCAAATTATGAAGGATTTCATCATTCTTCCAGCAAAGCAAACGAAACTCATAGCATTGATCCAGCTGCTTCTTGCATTGTCCGCATATTGAGTTTGGGATTCCATTACTCAAATTCTCTTTTATCTGGAAAAGAAAAAAAAGTGTATAAATAACAGATTTATTACTTTTATTTCGGGCAACTCCTAATATCTAACAGCGTTAATCGAAACGTTCAATGTTCTGTTCAAATGTTCAAACATTTCCAAAATAAGTACTGCCTTGTTATTTTTGTTATACTCAACGCATCCCCAGCCCGGGCCCTGGCCAACCTACGTTATATATCACTAGGCAAGACGTTTACAGTATTTACATAGTTTTCCTAAAGTTTCAACGTGACTCGTCGTCGTCTATAACACTCATTAAATCAATGTGAATTCGATTCGTGAAACACTTATTCGAGGTTATCCGGGCCTTGTGATAGTCCTTTTATCACAACGAATCTTTCCATCCACTGACCTAAAAAATATATAGTTCTGTGGCGATCACAGTGAACCCAAAATTATCGAAACAGCAGCACCAGGGTAGTCACCAGGGTTTTGTTTAGTCAGACGATGAAACATGTCCATATTTTATCAAAAAACGAGATTGTATTCCTTGAAAAAGTTTTAATATCAAATCGAAACCGTAGGATGCAAAGACAAACTCGTTTTTGCTGCTTTTACTTACTGCCAAGGCTGAAAGAAATTCCTAAAGCATACATTTTATCGATTTTCAACTACCGTTCTTCCATGAGTTAGAAGTGAAAATTTCAAAACAAAGAGAAGCAGATTACTTAACAGATAGAAACGCCTGTACCCTGTACCGCCACTCAGTGATAAGCATCATAAACTTGATGCTCGGAAGGTGATGTCAACAGTTTTCGATGCTGCTGCCACCTGGAAGTGAATTTCATCGAAGAAAACAGTCGGTACCTCATTGACCCAACACGATGCATCCGAAATAACCCTCTGGGTCAAAGGACCTTTGATTGCTGTATCTCATGCTCTTGGCCAACGAGGCTGCTCTTTTGACATGGTGCGGTATGCGCTTGTGAAGTTGCGACCCGTAGACACATTAGCCGTACGCTGATCAATTTCTTGACATTGTACCCAGCGCCAAGTGTCATATATATATCGCTAATGATGCCCTTTGGTATGCATAATCGACGTGGCTCGTAAAATTGAGGTTATCGTCGATCATCACGCCCAGATGATTTAATGCTCCCAAGGACCTGTGCAGGTCTCTACTCTCTACTCTCTACTCTTTGCGGGCTTGGTAGTCATATGGCTACTGCTTCTGCCTCATACGCAGGAGGTCGTGGGTTCAATCCCAGGTCCGTTCCATTCTCCTACTTTATATCTTTCTCTTTATTTCTCATGTTCTAACAATCGCTAGAACTGGAAATGGACTTCCATACCGTTTCCATTACTATTCCTATACCTTCAACTTGAGTATTCTAACAGTAATCTGCTAGAATTGGAAATGAACTATAGATCTCGTTTCCTACATCCAATCAGAAATTCCATCAGTTACCTCCTCCTATCTATCACATTGGCAGCTCGTTAACCAAGACGGACCTCTGCCTCTCCTACCTAACCCAGATCTTCCAACAAATTCCGCATGAACTCGTGGCAAGTGCAGAGGTATATTCGGCTTGCAGTGGGCGAGTGATTACATCATCATTTCCTCCCCCTTCCCTACATTGACTTGCATTCTGACGTGGCAGGCGCCAGTATGACCTAACAAATGAGATCACCAGTACTTGTACATTGAAGATGTGTGCTAGTCCCAAGCAAACATCTGTTGGTTCCCTGTGCAAGAATAGCTGATCTGGTCATAATGGAGTAGCAACTACGAGCAGTCAATCAAGCTCAAGCTCAAGCTCAAGTCAAGGACCTGTGCAGGTCTCTACCTGTATCTTGACTTTGCAACCCATGGCGGTTATGCACCACTACGATTTTCGTCTTGTGATGTACTATCGACAACCTCCTTGAGTTGAGCCATTCCTCGACTCTGCTAATCGCATATGAAGCTTTAAGTTCAATATCATCGAGCTCCTCAAGCTCCTTTCCATCCGGTGTTGAACTTAATCTAGAATTAAAAAACACCTAAATAAAGAATAAAAAATAATATATCGAGTGTGTCCAAGGGTGATTACTAAGGTTTGGGAGGATGAGGTTCTGCCGCAGAAGTGGATGGAAGGTGTCGTGTGTCCCATCTACAAAAAGAGCGATAAGCTGGATTGTAGCAACTACCGCGCAATCCCATTGCTAAACGCCGCCTACAAGGTACTCTCCCAAATTTTATGCCGTCGACTAACACCAATTGCAAGAGAGTTCGTGGGGCAGTACCAGGCGGGGTTTATGGGTGAACGCTCTACCACAGACCAGGTGATCGCCGTACGTCAGGTATTGCAGAAATGCCGCGAATACAACGTGCCCACACATCATCTATTTATCGACTTCAAAGCCGCATATGATACAATCGATCGGGACCAGCTATGGCAACTAATGCACGAAAACGGATTTCCGGATAAACTGATACAGTTGATCAAGGCGACGATGGATCGGGTGATGTGCGTAGTTTGAGTTTCAGGGGCATTCTCGAGTCCCTTCGAAACGCGTAGAGGGTTACGGCAAGGTGATGGTCTTTCGTGTCTGCTATTCAACATCGCTTTGGAGGGAGTAATACGAAGGGCAGGGATTGACACGAGTGGTACGATTTTCACGAAGTCCGTTCAGTTATTTGGTTTCGCCGACGACATTGATATCATGGCACGTAACTTTGAGAGGATGGAGGAAGCCTACATCAGACTGAAAAGCGAAGCTAAACGGATTGGACTAGTCATCAACACGTCGAAGACGAAGTACATGATAGGAAGAGGCTCAAGAGAGGTCAATGTGAGCCACCCACCACGAGTTTCTATCGGTGGTGACGAAATCGAGGTGGTTGAAGAATTCGTGTACTTGGGCTCACTGGTGACCGCCAATAACGATACCAGCAGAGAAATTCGGAGACGCATAGTGGCTGGAAATCGTACGTACTTTGGACTCCACAAGACGCTTCGATCGAATAGAGTTCGCCGCCGTACCAAACTGACTATCTACAAAACGCTTATAAGACAGGTAGTTCGCTACGGACACGAGACCTGGACGATGCTCGTGGAGGACCAACGCGCACTGGGAGTTTTCGAAAGGAAAGTGTTGCGTACCATCTATGGTGGGGTGCAGATGGCGAACGGTACGTGGAGGAGGCGAATGAACCACGAGTTGCATCAGCTGTTGGGAGAACCATCCATCGTTCACACCGCGAAAATCGGAAGACTGCGGTGGGCCGGGCACGTAGCCAGAATGTCGGACAGTAATCCGGTGAAAATGGTTCTCGACAACGATCCGACGGGAACAAGAAGGCGAGGTGCACAGCGGGCAAGGTGGATCGATCAGGTGGAGGACGATTTGCGGACCCTCCGCAGACTACGTGGTTGGCGAAGTGCAGCCATGGACCGAGCTGAATGGAGAAGACTTTTATGTGCAGCACAGGCCACTCCGGCCTTAGTCTGATAAATAATAATAATACCATATATTTTCTGATTCGAGAGTAAACTAAACTTTTGACATTTCTCGATACTACTTTTTTAATAAAATGTTGCTAGAAAGCAATAATATAATAGACCAATGATTTCGTAAATAAACCAATTAAGAACTAAACCAAGTGAGAAAACTGACTATGCTTAGCTTGAACCTTATGGAATGAAGTGGAAAATTATATACTTACATCCAGATTGGTGCACTGGAAAATTTTCTGGGCAAGTCGCTTATCTCCCGGGAATGGGAATATCGGCTCCATATTGGTGTTTGACAACAAGCACAAGCGACATAGTTTGTTCAGCCTAAAAATGACACCATATTGAAACAAAACAAAATCTAATATATCGCACCAGAATAGCCATGGCCCTACTTACGGATAGCAATCGTTAGTCGCTGGATGGATCTTCGGCGTAGCGGCAGCGATGTTGCTAATCGATGTGGCAGGCTGCTGCACCTTACCCTTTGCAGGGAAATTTGTTTTTGCCTTCCCACCGCGTTTGCGTCCGCGTTTCGGCATTGCGTTTACTGGATTATTTCGCTGATTCTTCGCAACTTTTGAATACTTGTTCGATTCCTCAACAGATGTAAGGGGAAATATATGCGAAATTAACACAAATCCACAAGAAATCAAAGTTTTTTAGCCCAAAAAGCCAAGCTGAATCGAAGTTCCACAACTTTCTTTTCCACAAGCGAGCAAAACCCACCAAACCGACTAACCGAATCCGCGGGATTACACGAACACATCGATGATGCAAAAACGTCATCCGATTTGACAGTTACACACTTAACCATTTCTACTACTTGGCTGAGTGTCAACGTTGCGTTCAGCTCTACCCAGATTTTTCCGATTTTTCATGTTATTAATATTGAGCAAAGTTCTCCAAGCGCAGAGTTTTGTCAACGTTACCGCGTTCACTTCGTGTAAATTACGTCATTTACAAATATTTTTGCTGTGCAGCACACTTCGACGCAGGAATACAGCGTAATAGCACAGATTATTCATCTGATGGGAGAACGAGGAGAACTGAGTTGAGTGAAAAAGTCGAAAAAGTGTAATAAATTAGGTAGTTTTTTTTCTAACCGTGCATATGGGTAAAAAATCGCTCTTTGGGTTTTCCATTTCTGCGTTCACTGACGAACATCATCAATCGTCATTGATTTGGTGCAAGCAGAACATGGCGCTATGGTAACATAGTTTACATTTAAAAAAATCGTAGTTTTTGCATGAAATTAGGAAAAAATTGTATCAAAAACTGCACTAATCATGAGTGAGGTATGCTGCAGGTGCAATCTACCGAAAGAGCCACCGAAAAGCACTCCGTCAGGGTAGGTAGCACTACGGACAACGGGATAAAATGCAACTTTGTACAACTCTCTGTGTTAAAATTTTGTTTAGGTCAGCATCATTTCGCTACATTTGCCGCCTTTGCTTGATGCGAGCGGAAGACACGGAACCGATTTTCATTCATCCTGGAGACAGTTCTTTGGCCGATAAAATCTTCGCTTGCACTGGTGTTCAGGTTCGTATTTTTGTACATGAATTTATATTGCAATAATAAGATAATTATTATTATTTTAATTAGTACAACGCAATCCCAAATGTGCGAATTAGACGAATCCTAATGAAAATAAGAAGACGAACAATATTATTCACTTTGACAGGTCCCACACCTCAGCATATCATTTAAAAATGCTTATACAGTGTTGACCCGATTTTGTCACCGCCAAAAATGTTTTAAAATTTTAGCCTAATGGGCCAAACACAATGAATACGTTTGCGTGCGTTTTGACAGTTTTCTCATGGCAAAACTGTCAAAACGCACGCAAACGTATCAATTGTGTTTGGCCCATAAGGCCGGTCCCAATGCTGAAGTTGCAGTTTCAGTTTGGTACTGCTTGAAGTTATAATATTTATAGCTGTCAAAATAAAACTACAACTTGGTGCCCGCAACGCAAAGTTGTAAACAAAATAAAACTTGGTTTTATTTTTTCAAAACGCAAAAACAAAACAAACTAACATTTTCCGCGGTAGTTTTTCTCTCGCAAACGAACAACAATGAGTTTGTCTATCATCTGAGACACACAAACACTATTAATTAAATTTAAAACTCAGTTGCATTTCAGTTTCAAATCAGGTCATATTTACAACAAACCAATCGAGCAGTTGCAAATCAGTTTCAAAAAGTGCTCGAAAAATAAAACTACAACTCTGCGTTGCGAACTGGTAGTTTCAGTTTCAGTTTGATTTCCAAACACGCCATACAAAACCCAACAGCATTGCGACCGGCCTAAGGCTTTGGTCCGATTCGTGAATCAAAATCGAATTAAACCTAAAAGTGACAACTTGCCCACAGACGGTCCGACTTCATTCCGATCGAATCAAATTTCCTGGGGGCGAAGTCAAAGTTGTATTTTGGCGCTCACGACGATTTTTTACACAGGATATATTTATAGGACTCAGCCTAAGGTGCTCGCTAGAGTAAACGCAATGTGCGATGCGACTCACGTAAAAGAATAACAATTATTATCAATGACCAGCTGTTAAATTCCACTGTCGCGTCGCATCGCGCGGTCGCGTTTACTCTGGATTAACCCTAATTGTAGGGTATCCTATCATGGTTTGAACTAGAAATACTAGAATAAGAGATCAGCGAATCTTGTTTCCAATCGAACCGTCAAAAGCGGTTCCAATTCGACTTGTTTACTTTTTGCTTCCATAAGTCCAAGTGTTGCCAGTATAATTTACCCGATTTCATGCATTTTCATACGTTGCCATTTCGTCAGTTTTTCACTCCGCCGGTCTCTGGCTATACACTGAGGAAAATGGACGTATGATTTTCAATCAAACGCTTTATGAAAATTTGCCATAAGGAATCGGTATGAATTTCAATACATTGTTTTATGAATGATGATTTTCATTTGACAAAAAGTGAAGTGCGGCAGACTGGGTTCGAACCATGGACGTCGGGGTCTGGAGGCCGGTATGTAGACCACACGCCCATCGACGCTTGATTACTCAGGAAGGTAACTGCGTATAAGAATCACTGTTGGTGGAATAATCAGTCGATGATTTAAAAACGTCCTGAATTTGCGCTAAATCCCCCCCACCAGTGGCATCATTTCAGAAAGCTCGTAAAGGACGCATTTTATGACACAGGAGTGAGATCAATATATCAAAAGAACGCTATTTTTATCTGTAATCGATTGACATCATCATACAATTGAGAAACAGTTTCAAATAATTAAAATAGTAACATTTATAGAAGGTAAAAACTGATCATGGTTTGAACTTGTAAATGCAGCCTAGCTAGAGCATTTTGTTTACATTTCCAATATGAAAAAATCGCTATTTTAATATCGATAATTTAGACGATTTTCACACGTTTCGTTTCTAATGCGAAAAGATGAATAGTAAAACAAATTTGCTTTTCTATACATTTCCTCACCTTTTCATGCATGTGATTAGTATTATATTTAGGAGCTGCTGCAGTAGTTCAAACCATGATACAAATTTAGTTCAAACCATAAACAGTGTAGTTCAAACCATGGTATGAATTATTAATGTATGTAATTATTAAGTTTTTTCAATGAAACTAAGCATAAATATGTGCACCCAGGATGTTTTTAGAAAAATAATAAACTAAGCTTCCATATACACTAGAAATCGCAGTTGTAACATGTCCCTTTAATGAAATAAATCAACTTTTTTTTGATGGCTCATCTGAAAACCGCCATTTGGTTCAAACCATGATTGGGTACCCTATGCTTTATTGAAAACATTAAATCAAGACAAAATTTTCAAAACGACTTATCTGCTTTTGTAAACAAAGATTCAAACGACGATTTGACGAATATGATAGCTCTCCCACGCAAACCAACACCATCAACAGGTAGCGGAAACCATCACCTACCTATTGATGGTGTTGGTTTGCGTGGGAGAGCCATCATATTCGTCAAATCGGTCAAATCGTCGTTTGAATCTTTGTTTACAAAAGCAGATAAGTCGTTTTGAAAATTTTGTCTTGAAATGGTAATTTGGTGTACTCTTTATCGAGCTCTTTAAACAGACCCCACACGACGGAAAAAGTTTGACAAACTCTTGATTATTGAAAACAAGATTGATGGTGTGAGTGCGAACCCAAAATATTGAAGTAAATATTGAGGGAAATCAGAAAAGTTTGATATTCCTTTCAATATTTCCCCTCATCTCCCCCCGCAGTTTGCCCACAGGAGTCGATGACGGTTGAGTGTGTGCGTGTTTTGTGCGTTATACCGCTATTTGATTCGTATTAGGGAGTGAGTGCTAGGGGCCCTCCTTAGCCGTGCGGTAAGACGCGCGGCTACAAAGCAAGGCCATGCTGAGGGTGGCTGGGTTCGATTCCCGGTGCCGGTCTAGGCAATTTTCGGATTGGAAATTGTCTCGACTTCCCTGGGCATAAAAGTATCATCGTGCTAGCCTCATGATATACGAATGCAAAAATGGTAACCTGGCTTAGAAACCTCGCAGTTAATAACTGTGGAAGTGCTTAGCGAACACTAAGCTGCGAGGCGGCTCTGTCCCAGTGTGGGGATGTAATGCCAATAAGAAGAAGAAGCTAGTAATGGACCCCTTAACGACGGAAACTTACTCCAATCGCTTCGCTATAGTAAGACTCATGAAAAATTGCCATTCTGTAGCACTAGATGACAAGCAACAGGTATCAGCATCGCGTTTCGTACATAACACATGGTAAAACATTCATTTTTACTACTAAAATATGTATTTTAAAATTATGTAGCCAGGTTGCCTATTATGGCCACCCCCGGGTCCATAATACGCAACATCGAGTTTGTTTACATACGTATTATGGTCCCCCCATTTGATTTACATGTTCCATTTCCACATGTTCCTGTTGCCTATTATGGACCCCCCCTTCTGTGCTAGTAATGGACCCTCTAGCGCGTTTACATTCATAAATTAATTAATATAACTAAATTTCAGTCTCCCAGTGCAAAACAATTGTATGGAACTACTACCCTGATAAGTGAAGCAACTTTATCCTATGGAAGTTTGCAGGAAATTTTAGATTACAGCGTAAACTTTCGGTTTTTGTTCAGGGGGTCTTTGTATCTAAACACGCCCACATGTTTCCAATACACAAAAAAGGCAGTAAGCGTGACGTTAACAATTACCGAGGCATCACATCGCTGAGTGCGTTGCCGAAGCTCTTCGAGCTGCTTATCATGGAACCATTGCTCTAGCACTGCTAAACAACACCTCTGCTCAGATCAGCACGGTTTTACTGCTGGACGTTCTACGACCACCAACCAATGATACGAGAATCGGGCGCGTGAATCAAGTGAAGGATCTGGGAGTTATTTTAGGTTCGCAATAAACACAACAAGCAGCATGTGTCGTATATCGTTGAGAAAGCTTCAAAAGGCGTTAGGATTTATTTTCAGAACAGCTAAAAATTTTACCGATGTCTATTGCCTGAAGTCTTTATATTGTGCGCTTGCTCGATCCACATTGGAATATTGTGCAGCAGTTTGGAGCCCGGCCTACAATAATGGCTTATCACCAAAAAAAGATACAGTAAGAGCAATGACGATTAGTGACACGCTTCACGGTCGAATCAATATTAACGTTCAACAACTCACTCTCGCTACAACATAATGCTTCGGTTGCCTTTGCGACGCACTGACTAGATTAACTATGACTTGCAAGAAGGAGATAGTGGCTTACAGCGGATCTTCAATAGAGTGGCATCTTTGTTCGACTTAAACCAGGCTATAGACATTCCTATCAAACTCCCTTAGCTTGAAAATAGTCATCTATATGTAAGAAAATGGCAGACCCCCTCCCCCCATAAGTGCTTACGTAATTAGTGTACGACCCCTAACCCATTGTGGTAAGGAGCTGTGAGCTCTTGTACGCTTATGCGTTGTATGCCCTCTCCAAGAGCCCCTTTCTCAATTTTTTTTCTTTTTGTTGCTGACAAATTTTTTCGGATCTTTGTCGTTATTATTTATGACAAAAACAAAGCTTTGTCCTTGGTTCTCTTTTGTCGCTTCTTTCGCGTGCGCATCCAAGAAAAAATGATTCCCTGGTGATGACAAAGTTTGTGAAGGCGATGGCACAAATCTCACAAATTGTGGTGAACTTGCCCCTAGAGTCGACACCTGATACCTGATAGACATTCAATTTGTGTTCAGTTCAGGCGACTTGCTCAATTCCTTTGCCCGGTCCATACTTGAAGCCTATTCAGATTACACCATTTATGATAATAAATATAATTATAAGGAATAACTTTATGCCAATTCATTTTTTTCTTCCAACGGTTCTACATGACTTTATGATGGTTTACATACATTCTTGCTCCAATCAGCTGTTGAATTTCGAGTGCTTTTTAATTGCATTCCTACGAATTTTCCATTCGTAATGTTATATGAAAATATTTATTACGAAAAATACAAAACTCAAACTAAGTTTATTTTTTTTTTTTTTCCTAAACAATAACAATATTTCTCAATATAGCATCTGAATCGAACACATTCAAAATCTTCAATGTTTGGGCTCCGGCACAATACAAAATTTTGGTTTCATTTAACATCGATGCTATTCACACCACCCATAATTAATTTGCCGAAAGGAGTAGTTCTAAGTGAATTGAAGAGTGAGAAGTGGGTAGTGAGAAATGTGAAGTATGAGGAGATGAGTGAAAAGTGGGAATAGAGTGCTGAGTTGTGAGACGCAAAATATAAGAATTAAAAATTGAAAAAATAATCCTTATTCATTCTTCCATCTTTTTTCTTCGTCCTTTCTTTTGTTTATTTCTTCCTGCTTCTTCCTCTTCCTTCTACTTTCTTTTCCTTCTTTCTTCTGTTTTCTACCTTCTATCTTTTCCACCTTTTCTTTTACATTCTTGTTGTTCCTTCTTTCTTCTTCCCTCCTTCTACCTCCTTCTACCTACTACTGCACATATCTCACTTCTCACTACTCAGTACTCACTGCTCACTTCTAACTACTCTCTACTCCACTCTACTCACTTAAAAATCACTTTTCAACTCGCACTTCACATCTTCTTCTTCTTATTGGCATTACTCCCCACACTGGGACAGAGCCGCCACGCAGCTTAGCGTTCATTAAGCACTTCCACAGTTATTAACTGCGAGGTTTCTAAGCCAAGTTACCATTTTTTGCATTCGTATATCATGAGGCTAACACGATGATACTTCTATGCCCAGGGAAGTCGAGACAATTTCCAATCCAAAAATTGTCTAGACCGGGACCGGGAATCGAACACAGCCCAGTCTTGCTTTGTAGGTGCGCGTCTTACCGCACGGCTAAGGAAGGTCCCGCACTTCACATACTTTTATTTATTTTCTTTATTCTCCATTTGACGACGTTCGGAGAAAACGTGATCTGACCTGTGATCGCCCTCTTGTATATGGTTGTAGCATTTAAAGCCATCCCGCTTGGTCGTTTAATCGCAAACCAACGAATCATCAAACATGTAAATCCAAGACACGATTATGATCCCTTCATTTGTTCTACAGGTTGACGAGAATGCTGGTGTTGGTCCCACTTCTATCTGCTTGCATTGTAAAACATCCGTATACAAAAGTTACCAATTTTTGGAACTATGCCAACGAAACAACAAAATTATCCAAAACTTATTGGCAACTCAAGAGAAGCCTCCTGATCAAAATTTAGCGTCTACCGGCAGCGAACTCCGGATGGTAATACGCACAGGAGTCGGCTGTCAAATATCGCCAGTGTCCAGCAAGCGCGTGAATCCGCGTAGAAAGTCAACGCAAAGTCGATTGGAGGAGTCCACCAGTGCGAGCGAAGTTTCCTGGAGTGACAACGACGATGACAAAGATGAGCAAAGTGACGACGATGCTGAGGTTCCGGTTCGACAATTGGCGTATGAGACGGACACCCAAGAAGATCCTCCTGCAGCGAAACGACGTATGATAAGTTCCCCCCAAGTGAACCGAGTTCCTTCGTTAGTGATACCTCGAGCTCGCCTGAATGGAGCAAACCAACGGTCGAGCCGTTCAAGTGAGAGCTCACTTAGTCACGCATCTTTTGGTTCTCCTACGTTAGAACCACTAAAGCATGACGATTTGTTCCAATGCGAGTTCTGTGATCACTCTTTCCCATACCAACTACAATTCCAGCAGCACGTGTCCTTATGTCACGCCGATAAAAGTAATGAATTATCTTGTAGATTCTGTTCCAAGACATTTTATACGCTCACTGATCTCAACAAGCATAATAATGAAAAGCATGCCGCAGCCAAGATAATCGAATGCAAGTTATGCAATCGTTACTTCACCTCCCCGGTAGGTCTGCACCAACACTACCGATCTATTATGCACCGCGCAGCCACTGGGGAAGCGGTTTTCCCCAGGCGGCGAAATTCCTGCGTGAGTTATGGCTATGTTAGCCCCGCCCGTAGAAACTCGATAAGTTCCGATTATGGAAGTGGAAACTCGTACAGACAAAACTCCCGTAACACTTCTGCGGACGATTTCAATCCTTACGATGGATCGTATTATGACGAAATAGTCACCTATAAGTGTGATTATTGTGACCGAACCTTCGATGACCGGGAGACTCTCGGGAAGCACATCGACGTCCGACCTTGCCAGGTGGTGCTGGAACCGCTCGACTTAGACCTACTGTTAGAGAGAATGGATCTCGATGAGCTGTTGATGCCGTTGAACGACGTACCACCTGACGATGTCACAATTATTGAACCTCCGATCGAAATTGTAGACCTTACCTAGCATCCCGCCATCTGGAGCAGGTTCGTGCCGGTGGATAAAATGATAAAGATTTGTGCTAGCAAAAAGAAGAAGTGTTTGATGTTCAAATACATACCCCTAAGAAGAGATACGTGTTGATAAATTTAAAAAAAAAACTGACGCATGACTGTAAGCGATTTTTGGAAGACTTGTAAATTTTATCACAATTTCTACGGTAGATGTTAGTAAACATGTTTACTGTAGTAGATTCTTTGTATATTACTCTTGAGGGCCTAAACTTAATGCAGAGCTAGATGAATCAATGCAAAATATCTTATTGATTGGCAGGAACCAGTTAGTCGAATTTAAAAAAAAATGCAAAACATGAAAGATTCAACTATTTTTAGTTACTAAAATTGATTGTTATTTTGAAAATCAGCACAAAATTGATGTATATTATAGTTTACGATATATGACAAAGATAATAGTCAATGGAGTTCTATATAAATACCAAATCAAAACATTCAGATGCAATTTTTTATACTATAAGTATATTGTTTAAGCTTAATTTCAATTTGTTTTCATACGTCTTAACGTACACAACACTTAATATATTTTAGCATCTTAGCCAAATTATATAATGCTGTAAAATGGAAAGTCGTTTACTTTGAAACCCCTTCCAGAAAGGTACCATCAACGGGGGTGAGAATAATTTGTTGTTTCAACAATGCAGGTTGTCTGTAAAATAGATTTAATATATCTGAGAGTCAGAAAATAAAACTAAAAGAAAGAGACATTTTATGGGATTTTGAAATCTTACTTCCAGATATGGTATGTGAAAGACATAGCCCAATCTCCACCCTTAGTTCCATTTTCACCCCCGAAAACGATAACAAATTTGTGGCGAGGTGCATCAAAAGATCTTCCTTTCATAGCGTTACGATATTAGCTAAAGATGCATATTTAAAATAGATTAAATAAATGTGCTTAACAGATGGAACTATATATGTTTTCGGTATTTTCTTTATATTCGCATTTCATCCGAAACATTGACAATGATAATGATCATGAGCATGATGACCGTACATTTCGTATGTTGCTACTCCGTGATTGACCAGAACAATCGTCATTGATTACTATGTCTGAAACTCGATTTGTGCAATTGCACAACATGTGAAAGATTTAGTTTGAAAAATGTATTTGAGGGCAATCACTTCCTTCGGTGGGGTTTGATCGCACGAAACCAGTACGCCAGACAGGTGCTTTTCCTACTAAGCTACGAAGGACCTCCGATGTCCTCCGCAGCTCGAGTGGCAAAAGCTCTTTCGTCGCTTACGTGGTCGGGATGGGATTTGACGACCATACTGGTACGATCACACAATCCTACTTCATTGAGCGCAGTTGCTGATGAAGCTGTGTATGGATACTAGACATAACTAAATATTCATCCTACTCGGTTGGCATCGCGCAAAACAATACGTGGGAAAAAAATGTTTTTTAAATAGATTGCGAGAGTTCGGCTACGTTCCTGGTATTGGAAATTTGATCTCATCAGTAGCCTTCTGAGCTGCGGAGGGCACCGAAGATCCTTCGTACCTTAGTAGGGAAAGCACCTGTCTAGCGTACTGTTTTTGTGGGATCAAACCCCACCGAAGGAAGTGATTACCCTCAAATACATTTTTCAAACTAAATCTTTCACATGTTGTGTCCTAAAGCCCTACCTCGTTTATCATTGCAAACGATAGTGCATCGGTCAAGAATACTTGAACCGATGTTATAAAAAATCTGGTAAAAGCTCGGGTAAAAGTCTAAATCAGTAAAAATAATATTTTTGTGTTTAAGAAGGCAAATTTTTGGCTGTGTAACATTTCAGAACGAATGAACCATCAGCCCAAAACGTCAGGTCCATATATTAACTGTCAAAGGTTGAATCAAGTGCCCTGCGGTGTTTTTCTAATGCGTTTGAATCATATTATTCCGTACGTCAAACAAGACCGAAAATGTCGAGGAAGCATTTTTCATCTATTTTGAAATTTCAATTTAAACAATGTTCCTTTCGATTTTTGAATCGAAAGAAAAACTGACGCGTTTAGGATGATTAGAGAGTGAGTGCTAGTAATGGACCCCGTGCGTATAATGGACCTGTTACGGATCAAGCAATCGTTGATCACTAAGGGTGACTTCCAGATGTTTATACCAACTAATAACTACGGACTATTTTTTTCATTCCAATTCAAACCGTTAATCCCAACACACGTTTAAAATAAAGAGCTGTTCCAAGTTACAGAAGTTTGGTCTTTTCTTGACTGCAAAGTTCTACGGACGTATCAATAGGTTATGGGCGACAGCAAGAAAGAAGTGGCCGTTCACGGAATCCCTCAGTTTTCTGGAACTGGCTACGATACCTGGAAGTTTCGTGTTCAAGTGTAAATCGAAGCCTCGAAGGTGTGGGACGCTGTGGTGAAGGATGTTCCAGCAGCGGCTGACGAAACTGTGAAGTTCAGGGAAATGGACTGTAAGGCGAAATCCCTGCTGGTGAGCTTGGTGTCGGACGAGTACTTGGGATGTATCCGAGAAAAGAATGCGACCAAAGAAATGTGGAAGGTTCTTGAAGATACGTTTGCCAAGAAATCGGCCGGAAAGCAAACGGTAATTAGGAAGCAGATCGCTCGTCTTCAACTGAAGGAAGGGACATCATTGCGCGTCCACCTGCTAAAGTTTGAGGATCTCATTCGACAACTCCGAGTTGCCGGCTCAAATCTTGAAGAAAGCGATGTTTGTGCAGCCGGAGTCGTAAGACCCCCTTATGACCGCTCTTGAAAATCTTCCGGAAAATGAATTGACTTATGAGGTGATGAAGACCCGGTTGCTTAGTGATGAATCGAAGCGTTTGGATCGAATGCATAGTTATGAAGAAAAACCTACTGCATTTGCTGGAAATCAACGCCGGAGACATGGAAGCGGGAAGTTTAACGGAAAATGTCATGGCTGTGGCAAGCTTGGTCACATGAAGAAGGATTGTAGGAATAAGGTCAGTCGTGTTCATGGCAGACAGTGCGATAAAACGGAAGAGCTGCGGTGAAAAGCTCGAGTTTCTGCTGGACTCCGGGGCCAGCGATCATATGGTTAATGCGAAGTACCATCTTTCAATCGTAGAAACCTTGAAGCAACCAGTGTACATCGACATAGCTAAGAATGGCGAATCCCTAGTGGCTAAGGAAGCAGGTGTCACTGATGCACGCGAAAGATGTACCATACGTTCCGACTCTCAGCGACAACCTCATGTCGGTGAAGAAGTTAACCAAGGCTGGTGTTGAAGTTGTCTTTAACAACAAGATGGTGATGCTGAAGATAAACGGTAAGACTATTGCAACGGCGCATCTACGAGGAAACCTTTACGTTCTTGAAATAGCGGGGTACAACGAGCTAAAGCTAGCTTGGCTGAAGTAGAGTGTGCTGAACTGTGGCATCGTCGGCTTGGTCACATCAGTGAAAGCGGTATGGCTACACTGACGTTATACGCATAACTGTCCCATGTATATAGGGAATCCCAGCAAACATGGGACAAGTATGCGTATAACGGCAGTACACTGGTGCGTGAAAATCTTGCCCTCGGTGTATGTTTCAAACCGAAGAAGTTGAAGTTCTGTGACGTGTGTGTCCTTGGTAAACACAGCCGGGAGCCATTCAATGGTGCAAGAGATCGGGCAACTCGACCGTTGGGACGTATCCATTCTGATGTGTGTGGACCGATTGAACTTATGTCTTGGGATGTACACCGCTACTTCGTTTCGTTTATTGACGATCATTCTCATTTTGCTGCCGTATATCTGTTAAGAAAGAAATCAGAGGTATTTCAAGTATTTCAAGAGTTTGCGGCGATGGCAACAGCAGGATTTGGTAACAAGATCTCGGTAGACCAGGGACGTGAATATTGTTCGAATAGCCAGAAGCAGTATTACAAAGCGATGGGAATCCAGATTGAACCTACGGTAGCCTACTCACCGCAGCAAAATGGAGTTGCGGAGAGATTCAACAGAACTTTGATAGAAAAGATACGTACTATGCTAATAAGATCCAATTCTCCAAAATCGCTGTGGTGTGAGGCCGTGTTGACGGCCGTGTACCTGCTAAATCGAAGCTCAACCTCTGCGTTGCCAAGAAATGTGACACCGGCTGAACGCAGGTACAAGAAGAAGCCCTACCTTCGCATTCAGATCTGGACATGTCTTCTGGTCCAAGTGGCGAGCAGTCCACGAGGCGCAGCGAACGGGAGCGCCGATTCACCGGTTTCTCAACTATCTTACTGGGTTTAGCGCAAATGCTGTTGGTTTTCCCATCCCATCAGATGCTCCCGAAACTTATAATGAGATTGATACCCGTGAGGATCGTGCCCTTGAGGATCGTGATCGTACCAAGCGGTGCAGTACGAGCTGAACTCAATGAAGGCCAACAATGTGTGGAAGCTGATAAAGAATCCTGGCGGTGTGAAGCCTCTCAAGACAAAATGGGTCTTCCGGCTCAAAGAGGACGAGGCTGATCGACCACTTCGATATAAAGCGCGACTGGTGGTAAAAGGGTTCCTCCAACGTCCAGGAATTGATTTTGAAGATACGTTTGCCCCAGTAGCCAAACTGTCAACGGTTCGTGTGGTGTTAGCTATTGCCATCAATCAGGGCTTTCATATACACCATATGGATGTCAAGACGGCTTTTCTCCATGGTGTGCTGAAGAAGGTTCTCTACATGGAAGTACCCCAAGGCGAAGAAGCAAAAGGAGGTACGATTTGCAGACTTCAGTAATCCCTATATGGCTTAAAACAAGCTCCACGATGCTGGAATGACAGGTTCAATTCAACGCTGCTCAAACTAGGGTTCCGTCGATCAAACCGAGATTACTGCCTTTACGTGTCCACCGCCAAAGGTGATGAGGTTTATCTAGTGCTTTATGTAGATGACCTCTTTCATGATAGCCGGAAGAAACATACGAACGATCGAAAAATTGAAGCACTGCCTTACAAAAGAGTTTGAGATGACCGACTGTGGCGAAACAAATTTTTTCTTGGGCATGCGGTTTGAATTTAATTCGAACCGTACTGAACTGAAGTTAACTCAAGAGACAGCTGCTTTGAAAATCCTGGAAAATTTCGGCATGGCTGAGTGTAATCCAAGCAAATCCCCGATGGAAAAAGGACTCCAACTAAGACGCGAAGGATGTTGTACCTCCCAGCCTTACCGGGAGCTTCTCGGCAGTATGATGTATCAAATGCTGTGTGTGCGACCTGATTTGAGTTATCCGGTCAGCTATATGGGAAGATTCCAACAAAAACCAACGAATAACCATTGGTAGGCACTCAAGCGCATTGCCAGATACCTAAAGGGATCAGCTACAATGGGTCTACATTTCACAAAAAATGAAGATAGTAAACCAATCGTAGGATACGTAGACGCCGACTGGGCTTCCGATGCAGAAGACCGCAAATCAGTTACGGGATTTTTGTTCAAAGTTTTTGGATCAACAGTATCCTGGGTAAGTCGCAAACAAGCTACAGTTTCCATGTCGTCAAGCGAAGCCGAATATGTTGCACTGAGCGCAGCAGTATCCGAAGCAATATGGTTAGCTGGACTTATGGAAGACCTCAACTGCAAGGCACCGTCGGATCCTGTTCTAATATATGATATTAACTTAATATATTATATTAACTAATTTATGAATGTAAACGCGCTAAAGGGTCCATTACTAGCACAGAAGGGAAGGTCCATAATAGGCAACAGGAACATGTGGAAATGGAACATGTAAATCAAATGGGGGCACCATAATACGTATGTAAACAAACTCGATGTTGCGTATTATGGACCCGGGGGTGGCCATAATAGGCAACCTGGCTACATAATTTTAAAATACATTTTTTAGTAGTAAAAATAAATGTTTTACCATGTGTTATGTACGAAACGCGATGCTGATACCTGTTGCTTGTCATCTAGTGCTGCAGAATGGCAATTTGTCATGAGTCTTACACTAGCGAAGCGATTGAAGTAAGTTTCCGTCGTTAAGGGGTCCATAACTAGCACTCACTCCCTAACTTCATCGTTCCCTGAAAAGAAATCGAATACCGAATATTCTTCATTTTTTTTTTTCGCGCTCATTAGTGTTTCCCAACCTCAGCCCAGAGATAGATCATTGTTGACATGTCGTCAAAGGAAAAAGTAATTTCTTTGAAAAATATTAGCGGGAAGCTCGTTTACAAAAAAACCCGATTAATCCACCTAGCGGTGTTGGTGCCTTTCTCGTGCAAAAAAAAAACTAAAAAAAAGTGAGTGAGTGTTTTTAGTGTGTTTTGCGCATAGAAAATAGTATTTTGGCCATTACTTCTGATCCCATAGTCCAATTTGGCCAATTTTTTAAAGCAAACAATGGGACAGGATTCTTAGTCGAATGGAACTTGTTGTAATTTGGCATAAGAATCCTGTCCCATTGTTTGCTATTGAAGTATTGCAGTGTGTGTCTACAAAATTTTGTACACATATACACGTGAACAAACATACATACATACATCACACAAACAGACATCACCTCAATTCGTCGAGCTGAGTCGATTGGTATATAACACTATGGGTCTCCAAGCCTCTTCTGGAGTGATCATTATAGCCTTTACGTATACATAGTATACGAGAAAGGCAAAAATGTAATATTAGATTACGGACTCTGTAAAGCCGTTTTTTGGAGGAGTGAGCCTTTAATAAACCATTTGAATAAAAATAAAACTTTTAGGATTCGAGGCATTTCTTCAATAAGGTCGGGACGATAAACAGCATTCCTCAAATGAATAATAAACATGCATAATTATTACGAAAGTCTTGTACTACGATACCAGAACGACAATCCCTTTGAACTAACCTTAACCTGTTCATTTGAACTACGCCGGCGTGGATGATAGAAGCACAAACATTACCCACAGGTGCAGTAGGGCAACGTAGAAAATGACCAATATCCGAATCAACGGATATCGACGAAGAAACACACCCAGCCGTATGCCGATGGAATCCAACGACGAGTAGGCCCGTTTCACGCGCCTTGCCATTTTGTTGTCGAAGGGATTTTCGACCATGAAGTTCGGTACCTGTGATTTGGCTGCAAAACAATTCAACGGAAATTATTTTTAAATGATTGAAAAGTTTAATATAAGGACGATAAAATGCAAATCTTTCCTATGGGAATTCATCACCACCGATTTGGTGTCTTTACTCACCATCATCTGTTTCATTGGAACTTGTGTATGGCACTCGTTGCTGTCGGACTTGTGAGACCACTCCTCGGTATTGAGTCTGGAAAAGTAGAATCATTTTAGCAAAACCTAACAGTTTTAACGAATTGATCGACATATTACATCCAATTTCTCAAGTTGAAGACGCAGCGCATTCCTCTCGGCGGTAACAGATTCCAAGGTATTCTGTTTCTGCACTAGCGATTGTGTGAGAGAAGATAATCTGAGCTCCAAATCCGAAGAGGGACTGGTGGGCCGATGGTGCATTCTGTTGCGCAGCTTTGTAATTTCCGCTTCTCTATAAAGAAAACAAAAACTCAGAATAATCCGACTAGCGGTACTTCATTTAATTGTCTCTTTGTTCCACCAACGATGTTTGTCTATCTAAGTTAGCAGTTAAGCATTTGTCCATCCATGATATTTCTTCATCAGATATTATGACTGCATTTTATAACTAATTTTATTCTAATTGTAAAACCCATTTTAGTCACCGCAAGATAGTGAAGCTTATTTTACTGTTGTGGGATTAGATGTAGTAAATTGAGCTTTCTGAACGATTCACAGGCTTTTCACAAAAGGAAAAAAAAGCGAGTATTAAAAATATGCAATCATGGGCGGTACAGCCACCGAAGAAAAGCGACGTGGAAGTGGGACAACTTTGCTGAAGTACATCCTTAGAACATATACCAACAAATATAAGTAGCATTATAGAAGAATTGAGGAAATAATGTTGGTTTCTACATATTAAAATTAGGTATTTTATCTCTTAGAAACCAAAACAGTTTCCTACTAAGCAAACACTCACTTCTCATGAATTCGAAGGGAAAATGCAGTTCGTTGCTTGACGATTTCCTCCCGCGCTGAAAGCAATTCTTTTTGTTTGATGCTCATGTCATCATCCAGCTGGTGCAGCTTGGTAGTTTCTACGTTTAACCGCTGCTGCAAGTCTTCTACCTTGCCCTCCAGCTCACTCACGGAGCCTCGGAGTCTCTGCTCCGTCGTTTGCCAATGCTGTTTGCTCCGTTCAAACTTGTCGTTGAGAACGGAGATCTCTTCAACTAGATTAAGCCGTTCGTTTTTCAATTGTTCCAGTTCAATAAGCATAATTTGCTCAGAATTTACTATGCCGTTCCTACTCTCGGTGTTTGGGATTACGTTATCCTTTAACTGTTCGATCATTTTCTCCTTCAATTGAAGGGTTGCATGGGCTCTCACTCGATACTGTTGCAATTCCGAAATGGCGTTATCAGTTTCCGTTTTAGCGATATTCAGTTTTTGTTGGAGTTCTTGTTCGTTCTGAATATGTTTCGAAACTATCGATTCTAGCTCCGATATCGATTTGATGTATTTGGCATTGGAATCTTCTATTAGGGTTTGCTTGACAAACATCTCATTTTTCTCATCAATCAATGATTGACACAAAGCTTCCAGCTCTTTGATCTTATCTTCTTGGTCAGAATTGTTTAATTGCGTTTGAGCACTGTCTAACTCGATTTTCAACTCGTCTCTTTCGGATTTAATTTCCGCTAGAACGATTTTCGTTGCAGCCAGCTCTTTTTCTAATGTGTATCCAGTACTGGAAGCCGCATTACTGACCTCTGGAGTGGCATTGAACTCAATAACAGTTCCATCTTTTTTTGAACTGATGGAGCTTCTCCGAGATGATGTTTGTCTCTCAGACTTCGCGGAACCTCCCTCAATATCGACAAAAATGTTCCTTTCGTGTGACGCCGAAGACGCAGATCTAACCATTCCTCTGGGAGATGAAGTTTTCACATTCAAGGAAAGTGCTTTCGAAGCCGAAGGTTTCAAGATTACTGCTGAAGAATATTCAACAGCGGGAACGGTTGTGACTTCCAAAAGGGATTCCACGGCTTCCACATCACCATTTTCATTTGTTTGGCGGGTCAGAACTGTCGCTGCATTTTGATCTATTTTTGTGAGAATATTTTCTGCCTTTCCGGCCAGGTCTTGTAGCCACGACATGATAACTACAATTTAAACGTTGTCACCTCGGGTTTAGAACATAATTTTATGCGTAAGTAACGATAAATCACTTTATAATTGCAAAACTTTTAAAATATTATTGCACTTGGGTGACTGAAAACAGAAAACACTGGAAGTAAACAATAATTCAATACCAAATTTTCAAAACGACTTATCTGCTTTTGTAAACAAAGATTCAAACGTCGATTTGACGAATCTGAAAGCACTCTCACGCAACCAACACCATCAATGCGAAGGTGAAGGCTTATGCTACCTGTTGATGGTGTTTGTTTGCGTGGGAGTGCATTCAGATTTGTCAAATCGACGTTTGAATCTTTGTTTACAAAAGCAGATAAGCCGTTTTGAAAATTTGGTATTGAATTATTGCCAGTGACCTGCAGTGACAAAAATTGAGTGACATATGTGTTGAGTGACTCTTGAATCATTATTAACGCGTCATCAATCAATGTCTTTATTTTATACAGGTCCGGTTGAGCGTGCCTTTTGTTCGTATTAGTAGCTCAAAAAGTGTAAACATTTCTGATCAGCTGATTGCTGACGTCAAACTCACACCAAATTTCATTCATGAGGTGTGAGTTTGACGTCACCGTTCTTTTGTTTCCGACACCCAAGCCACCGCCGTCGTCGTGCGAAACAAACACTGTTACTGATTCCGACATTTCACGAACACGTTTGCGCTCTCTCACCCGAACCTGTATAAAATCCATAACATTGGTCATCAATATCATTAACACAGTATTACCCCGCTAATCCGATACCACCCATTTAAATTGACCTTCCCAGGGGTCTGCGAAACCGCACGGCTAAGGAGGGCCCCTATCATAAAATCATAAAACGCTATTACTTGAAGAATTATCATTCCAGGAATAGAAACCAGGGATGCCAGATTTGAAGACATGTCTTCAATTTGAAGACATTTGAATCTCTGTGAAGACATTTATTTCATGAAGACATTTTGAAGACTTTTTAAAATATTTGAAAAGTTACCTTCTTATTTAAAGATACTTGAGGGAAATCAACTAGCCAGCGAATAGAAAATATAATTTGATGACTGACTTATAAATTTTGTGACTTCTATATGCAGATCATAGAAATATTTCAAAATTTATACATATTAGACTAATGTTTCATAAAATTTCAAACGTAAAAACACACACTAGCCGGTTGATAAGGTTGACAACTGCAACGCATTTCAGTTATTTGCTGGTTAAAAAACTTCCGATGGCAGCATTCGTTTAAATTTGGTAGCGGTGGCGTTTTCGACGTGTCTGCTAAAAAGATGTTTCGATCATTGTATCAGAACGCAATGACCGATCTAATTTATTTCATATGGCAAAAAAGAATTTTGCTATGAGTTGTTGGGCTAGAATCATTTTTTTTAAATTCATGTATAATTCTTTTGATCTTTTCGGTAATCCCAGAATAACCGTCGAGAAAAAGAATAAATCGAGTTCTTCGATGATTTTTCCGTGGATTTAAAAAAAAATTAATAAAAATTCGTTTAAAAAAAATAATTCGTGTAAAATAAGGAGAATTGGGTTTCAAAGCCCTACCTCGTTTATGATTGCAAACGATAGTCAGGAATACTTGAACCAAAGTTATAAAAAATCTGGTGAAAGTCTAAATCAGTAAAAATAATATTTTTTATTTAAGACATATTAAGGCAAATTTTGGGCTGTGCAACATTTCAGAACGAATGAACCATCAGCCCAAAACGTCAGGCCCATATTTTAACTGTCAAAGGTTGAGTCAAGTGCCCTGCGGTGTTTTGATAGTGCGTTTGAATCATATTATTCCGCACGTCAAACAAGACCGAAAATGTCGAGGAAGCATTTTTCATCTATTTTTAAATTTCAAATTAAACAATGTTCCTTTCGATGTTTGAGTCAAATAGAAAACTGACGCGTTCAGGATGATTAACTTCATCGTTCTTTGAAAGAAATTAAATATCGATTCTTTATTTTGAGGCCCAAAAATCGTGTAAAATCAAGAGAATTTCCCATTAATAGTCCGAGGAATTTCTCATAAAATTTCAAGAGAATTGAAATTGGAAATTCTTTAAAATTATTTTGAAAATTTATAATAAAGCAATAAAGGAATTCCCCAAAAATTTAAACGAGAAATTCATCTTAATTTTCACAAAATTATTTCTAAGTTCTTGCAGGAAAATCATCTGAACTCCTACAAAGAATTCATGTTTATTTTCACAAGAAATTTGTCTAAATTGGTCTGTCTTTCTGTCTTTCAGTTCTGTCTGAAAGTTAAGGGATGTCTCTTCTTTTTACGAAAATTTTCACAGGAAATTATTTTCATTTTCTCAGAAAATTTTCTTTAGTTTCCATAGAAAATTCTTACGAATGTCGACAAGAAATTGAAATTGTTCTGGAGTTAAATGGATGTTTCTCAGAATAGCCACCGTAAATTATTTTTATTTGTTCAGGAGAACAATCTGAAAAAAACAAGAGGAATTTCCTAAAAACAACCGCCAGAATTTTTATTAAAAACTCAGTAGAAAGTTCAGGGTAAACTCGTTACAGTCCCGTGTTGAATTCTTCCTTGAATTCCTTTGATATTTTTCCAAGAAATATTTTTGGGCACTCTTTCAGTATTTTAACTGAGAATCCCTTTAAGAATTTCGCCAGTAAATACATCTCTGGTATTCTTCTGAAATTTTCCATGAAATTCCTCCAGGAATTCGTGCAGCAATTTCTTTGGAGATTTTTCAGAAAATTTCTCCAGTTTCCTTTGGAAGTACCTCTAGCAGCTTCTCCATAAGTTCGTCCAGAAATTTCTCGGTTAGATCCTCCAAGAATTCCGTCGGAAATTCCTCCAATCGCTCCCTCATAAATTCCTCAGTTTGTTTCTTTCACGACTTCCTCCAGCAGATCTTCCAGGAATTGCTCACAAAGCTCCTGCAGGCATTCGTTCGAAAATTCCTCTAAGAATCCTTCCGGAAGTTTTTCCAGGAATTCCTCTTGGTGATGCTCCCGAGGATGCTCCGAGAATGTTGCCGAAAGATTCTCCAATAATACCTCTTGAACTATACTCTGGAGTTTCTCTGATATTTCCTCCAGTAATTATTTCGGAAATTTCTGTGCAATATTCCTGAGCAATGCCTCAGGAAGTTCCTCCAGAAAGTTATCTAGAAGTTCTTCCGGAAGTTTCTTCAGACATTTCTTCAGAAACCCTATCAGTAATTGCTCTGAAAAATCCTTCAGGAAGTCCTCAGGAAAATCCTCCAGGAATTCTTCAGAAAAATCCTTCATTAATTCTTCCAGAAAATCCCTCCGGAATTTATCATGTAATTCCTCCGGGAGTTCCATTAGCATTTCAGCATCCGGATGTTCTTTCAGAAATTTATCTGAAAGTTCCTTCAGAAATTTTTTTGGATGTTCCAATCCTATGGAAGTTTCTTCAAGTATTTCACGGTGAATTTTTCCGAATCCCTACAGGCAATTCTTCAAAAATAAATTCAGAAGAATTCCACAAGGAAATTCAGTTAGAAAAAACCGTTGGAATTATATTTAAACACTCATTAGAAAATCCAAGGGAAAGTCATTTCCCTACTCATGAAGATTTAAAAGAATATTCTCTTGAATTCAAACAATTTGAGTGTGTAAAAATAAACGATACATAAAACAAGGAGTTGATTGAAATTACAAATCTATTGGATTTTGAAATTTTTTCACTGATATCATAATTTTGACATTGAAGACATTTGAAGACATTTTAACTCAACTGCGAAGACATTTGAAAATATCCCCTGGCATCCCTGATAGAAACTGAATATGTAATTAATATGTACCTTAATTGGAGTAAACCAATTTCAGCGTGTATGCGCTATAAACTATTTTATAGTTATCGATTTGCCTTCTGCTTTGTTTCCCGTACACTAATAAAAATCCACACATTTTTATTGGCAAAAATCTAAAGAAATTTACAAATAAATTTTATGTGTGCGTTAATAACCACCCTCTATAAGAGAATCCACATAAAGGTTATTAGTTAATAAGGGTTATGTGTGTTTCCACATATATGCCATGCGGATTCACATAGCCATTATGTGGGAAATGCTATAGTCAAAATTTATGTGTGCCACACATAATGGATATGATTGGATTTTTGTCAGTGTACATTTCATTGGCGACGAGGAAAACGGTTCAACTGCAGTGCGTGTGTTAAAAGCTGTGCTGTTCCCGGTGCGACATTGCCGGACGGAGTTTAACAGTGAAGATAGTGTCGTTGCCATTCGGCGGCGGCGAGAAAATCTTCAGCAGCAACAAAGTATTGGTTGCAGAGCAGGTGGCAGAGATACGGAATAAATCAGACGGGAACGTTCCGGGAAAAAGGTATAGGTAAAGTAAAACGGGATTGTGAAGACGGTGAAAACTAGTGGTAGCACGTTTTAGTGCTCGTAAACACCATTTTGTGGTGTACGATAGTGTTTTCTTTCATTGAAACAAATAAAACAAACAACAAAACACGGAAAAAAAAAGTTGTGAAAAAGATTTTTTCATATAATTAAATAATCAATTTTTCTTTTCTTTATGTTTAGCCGGTGATAATTGTATGCTAAATTAAAACTACGCCTATTGTTTTACGTTTTTAACAAAGGGTTGGAACAACAAAGGAAGAGTGAAAAGGTTTTTGAAACCAATTATCAGGTTGATTAATTAGTGTTCTTCTCTATTTTCCAAATAGTGGCGATTGCCGGCGAAGAGGAAGTTTTTCCTTTCCTTCTGGAATTAGAACCCGCTGAAACTACCGGAGCAAAGCATTTTTTCGGGTTTGATATTATTGTATTGCGGTAAGTCCTTTTTGATTATACATTGTTTCTTTTATTTGAAATTTGAAAGTTTTGAGAAAAAAGTGAATATTATAGCTCTGGATTATATTTGTTTGTGAAAGAGGGCACTGTGTAGAAGAATAATTGGACAAATTGCTGTTTATCGCATGAATGGCGGATACACTAACGTGAAACGGTTTTGATATATTTATTTGGTGATTTTTTCTATTTTTCTTGATAATCAATGGAAGTTTTTTGCTTTTAATTAGTTGTGCGTGAATTTTTTGAAACCAGTTAAGATCCTTTTAATTAGTGTGCTTGGTATCATTGTAACAAATTGATTTGAAACATTTATCCGAGTTATTTTGGGGTTATTCTTTATTCAAATTGAATTATTTTGGTTGGTTTTAAAAGTTATAGAAATGATTTCGTACGTAGCACCAAATATCGATCCGTACCGTAAAGGACAATCTTTCGCATCATGGTTCAAGCGGCTTGGGTACCATTTTCGTGTCAATAAAGTAGCAGATGCCGACAAGAAAGACCAGATGTTCCTTCTTGGAGGTGATTATCTTTTTGAAGTGGCTCAAAATTTGTACTTTAGTGAACAGTTGCTTGATGATGCACCGTTAGATGAACTGATTGATAAACTCAAACAAAAGTTAGACAAAACTGATACAGCTTTGATTCAACGGTTTAAATTTGGGTCCCGAGTACAGCAACCTGGTGAAACAGCCAGTGATTTTCTTTTTTCGCTTAAACTCCAAGCTGAGTATTGTAACTTTAAACGTGATAAACAGGATCGCATACTTGATCGGGTTCTCATTGGCTTGTCGGATGACGCCTTGAGACAAAAGTTATTAGCGGAATATGGGGACAAATTGAATCTAGCTCAAGTTGAGAAAATGTTATCTACATGGGAGTTAGCTGCTTCTGATGCAAAAACATTAACACAAGACAATTCTTTTGAACAAATCGCTTCTATTTTTGGAAGTTGTGGTAACCTTTTTCAACGTATGACAGATTCAAATCGAAGGCATGGTCCAGTGAAGAGCCGAGCAGGCTATAGACATTTTTCAGGTGATGACGAGCGCAACACAAAACCCTACAATAGGTACAGCAATCGTGTGAATCATCGTTCACAGACCGGACGGGTTAGACAAGTGCGGCTCCAGGAACAGCGAAGAAGGTATCTGGATGCAGTGGTTAACCCGGTGGAACTGAAGAGCGATGAACAACTAGTAATCGACCAGCGAGTGTGCTACTATTGTGGAGTTCGAGGACATGTTCGAAGGAGGTGCCCGAAGCTGGAACAATTCAAGAGGAGTTCGATCAACAACATCAACTTTGAAAAAACCTGTGCGAAAAATGACGATAATTTGTCGAATATGATAAGTTGTTGGGTAGACAAGAGTGATGATTCGGATCCAGGTGAATTACAGTGCATGCATGTTTCTTCCATTAACAAAAGTCATCCATGTTTATTAGAACTGGATATTCAAGGCATCAATGTGCAGATGGAGATTGATAGTGGCTCCGACGTTTCCGTGATTGGTAAGAAGCTATTTTTGGCTAAATTCGATATTCCACTTAAAAAAAGTTCCAATAGTTTAATAGTGGTAAACGGTTCCCAATTGAAAATTGCTGGAGAAGTTATTGTTTCGGTAATTTTTCGGAATATAAAGGCAAAATTAAAACTTCTGGTATTGGATAGTGATCATGATTTTGTTCCTTTATTTGGGAGAACCTGGTTGGATGTTTTCTTTCCCAACTGGCGTAATAGTTTTGAAAAACAAGTAACTGGAAACAGAATAAGTATACACAAGAACAACGATTTAATGATTTATGTCAAGACTAAATTGTCTGATGTTTTCATTAAAGATTTTTTGACTCCTATTAAAGGTAATGAAGCCGAGTTGGTTTTAAAAATTGACACACCTATTTATAGGAAAGCTATTGACGTTCCAGATGCAATAAGGGATAATAGTGCTGATATTTGTTTGCGATTCCCATTGGAGCAGTCAGTTGCTGATTTGGAAAAGATTGTTAGTGCTTGTGATGCTTCTGCTGTTATGGCAGAGCAACCAAAACAGTTGAATAATTTGAAATGTACTCCTTCCACAACACTTTTTGATAGAATACACCAAGAATATTTCTACTATAAGCATTACATTTGTTTATTGAACGCTTATGGCTTTTCAAAGTGGATGGAAGTTGAACGGAGGAAAAATAAAAATGAATGTGAAGAATTGATAAAACTACTGTTAGCATATTTGGCTAAATTTGGGTTTCCAGACAGAATGTCAGGTAATGGTCCTCTATTAAATCCTCATGATTTCAAGAATTTTTTTGAGAGGCAAGGAATATGGGTTTTGGACAGTCTTCCATGTAATCCCGCTATGAATGGCAAGGGGAAGAGACTAGTTCGTAAAGTTAAAGATGTAGTGAGAATGTTTCTACTTGACCCAAAATACTTAAAGGCAAAACTGGAGGATCTAATTGGACTATTTTTAATAAATTTAGAAAACAATGTGACGATGGAAGGATTTATTTCTTCTCAAATAGTTTTAGTCCATACTTTTAAACTGTTAATCAATATGATTAATGTAAAGAAATACCAAGACAATAAAATCGTACCATTAATTTATTGTGATAACCGTAGTGATGAAATAACCACTGGATATAGTACCGATATTAGTAAAATGCCTAGTGAAAATCCTTTGGATAGTCTGATGGCTAATGATGCTCTATGGTACAAGAATAGTAATCGTCATCAGGCTAAATTGTTAAAAGCGTATTTGTTTAAACGTATCTGTAAAAATATTTCCCAGATAACGATTGGACAACGGACAACAACTACGGCGAACCGAAGCCAAATGAAGTTCGTTGACGATGTGGGTATTCAGCGACGCCGATCGATGGTGGTGTATGTCGATCTCTATGTCGATGATCCCGGTCCATCACCACCACCACGTAGTACGATCGGCGAGGAGCTTTGCAAGGTGCCTTTCCGGGGATTCCTGGAGCGCGAGTTGCAGAGACGAGAAGATGAATTGCCGCCGGTTAAGCCGAATCGAAAACGAAAGTACGTGAATTTGGCGCTCGATGGCCTGCCGTGGCGTTCGAAGAGAACGCGAAGAAACAGAAGTGAATTTCAATATTTTTTTCATTCGAATTGTTAATAATTTGTTAATAGTAACTATCGATTTGTAAATGATAATAATACTATCGAATAACTTCCGAAGAGGGAAGGACTAATATGTACCTTAATTGGAGTAAACCAATTTCAGCGTGTATGCGCTATAAACTATTTTATAGTTATCGATTTGCCTTCTGCTTTGTTTCCCGTACATTTCAGTAATAGACGAATCCAAGTAAAAATAAGAAGAAGACACACGACGGTGTTAACTTTGACAGATCCTACAGTACAGCATAGGGAGATAATTTTAAAATGCTTATTATAAATTCCAGACAAATTGTAATTAAAATCTGATTGAAGTATGATACGGAAAAAGTTCCGAACTGTATGATAGATACATTTTTGGAAAATATTCGAAAAATTGAGATAAGCTTCCGAATATGTAATTCAGAACTTTTTCCGTATCGTACTTCAATCAGATTTTAATTACAATTTGTCTAGAATTTATAATAAGCATTTTAAAATTATCTCCCTATGCTGTACTGTAGGATCTGTCAAAGTTAACACCGTCGTGTGTCTTCTTCTTATTTTTACTTGGATTCGTCTATATTATCTCCCAGATATTACCGATTTGATGAATGGTTCATTTCTATTCGGGATGTTTCTGATGCCGGCATCAAAATCATCGATTAATTTGATACGAAGGTGTAAATCATAGTCGACGAAAACCTGCCATTGCAAAATTTTTATGTTTTAAATAAATATCATGATATTTTGGCGAAGTACCTATAGAGCGCTTGGAGCCGATCAAAATATAAAAATTTATTAAAGGTATCAATATACGAAACAGTTTTTGACGAAGAATTACGTCTTTCGGTACGATAAGAGGTCAGGAAGTACAGGAAGTACGAGCCAATAACTCAGACGTTTTTCAACGGATTCCGGAGATGGTATGAGTCGATCAGTAAACTTTCTAAGATTCTTTACAACTATTGTAAACAATTGATTCAATGCATTTAACTATTGAACAATTCAATTTCGCCAACCAATGTTGAAATTGCACTTTAACAGTAAATTGCCTACATTTCGGCTATTAGTCATCTGGCATGAACATGCATAAAATGTTGACGATCAAATTTCGTATCCGCTATCGCACTATACGTAATTCTATGTTCAATTTGCGGTCGTATCTTTGATATATTTGTATACAACTTTTTACTTTTTTTACCATCGATTTTTGTTTTCTGTTATCAAAGAACAGTCAAATTGCACAGTCGCCTCGTATCGCGCGGTCGCGTTTTATCTGATTTCCCCCTAATAAATGATCATCAGTGAGTTCTGATCCCGATAATGACCGATGTCAAAATCAGCTGATACATGTCAAAATAAACGAAAATCAAAAAAATTGCTAGAAGTTGTGTTGATATCGATTTTTATGTCGCAGGATTTAAGGTTTTGTAAAAAAAATAGACATCTTATGAATGATATAGTGTGTAACATTAAAAATAGTTCTCTTGCAAAATATTATACTTGGCTCGGTGTCAGGGAAGAATAGTGCGTTATGGATTTCGATAGCCCTGACGTTGAAAAGGATTTTCCCGGGCTGTACGCATCGGAGACTGGTGGCAAAAGCAAGAAAGATGACAAAGATTGTAAGTTTTCAATTGATGATTGATAAAGTTTTAAACTAGGTACTTATTTCTAATTCCCAATAGTTGCTGAAGCCGACGCGGAAAAGGTGAGCAAGAAAGAACTTCTAATTGGTCGCAGGAAGGACAAAAAAGAAAAGAAAACTGCGTATGCCACTTTGGAAGGTGAAAGCTCTCCGGAGGAAGAATTGGAAACGAAGTAAGTTTTGTAAAGTGGTTCTATTGGCAAGATTGATTAACTAAAACTTTTGTTTTCTTTTTAGAAGCCCATCAAAATCTAAGAAATCCAAGGCTTTCAAGTTTCCTTCAAAAAGTAAGGAAAAACGTGAGAAATCTCGTGAAAAAGAAAAACCCGAGGGATATAAAATAGAAGATTCTAAACCACCAGAAAAACCAGAAAAAGAAAAGAAGAAAGATAAAGATAAGAAAGAGAAGGACAAAAAAGATAAGTCAAAGGACAAGAAAGACAAAAAGTTAAAGCAAAGCAGCATAAGCGAAGAAGTATTAGAATTAGGAGATGCTCAGCCGATTTTCGGAGTATCGCTTGGACTAGCAGTAGAACGAAGTCGGTGCCATGACGGTATCAACCTCCCGTTGGTGGTTCGAGATTGCATTGACTACCTGCAAGACCACGGGCTACGAAGTGACCAAATCTATAAAGTAGAGGCTGTAAAATCAAAGCTACAGCAACTGAAGAAGTTCTATAACAATCGCGACGGAAGCTACGTAGATGAGTTTGACATTCCCACCGCTTGTGGACTACTGAAGCTGTTTCTTCGTGAGCTTCCCGAACCGATTTTGACCACTGATTTATCGACGCGGTTCGAGGAAGCTGCTTCGCACTCGCAGGTATCACAGCAGGAACAGGAACTGGTGGGATTGGTTGAGCAGCTGCCGAGCTGTAATCGAACCCTGTTGGCGTGGGTAATCCTTCATCTGGACGCCGTCACCCAGAACGAGACTCACACGAAGATGAACGCACAAAATATTGCGATGTTGCTCAGTCCGACTTTGCAGATGTCGCACCGCTTGTTTGTGGCTATGCTGTGCTATTGCAACCATTTATTTGCGGAAACGGAGCTTTTGAGGTAAGTGCGGGTGTGCTTGGTATCCTTTTAAATAGTCATATGGGTGAATGGTTAAACGGAGGATTCAGATAGGGTATGCTAAATTCGCTGTTTGCTGTTTGATATTTTGCATCTCTGTATATATGGAATGACAATTCTCATGTGATTCCATATATACAGAGATGCAAAATATCAAATATCCTTTCGGTAGGTTATTTGCGTAACCCAATGTCCTTACGCCTAACGTCTTTATATCTAACATCAGTATACCTAGCGTTCTTATGCCTAACGTTAAGACAATTTGCAGAGGTTAGACAGGAAAGGTTGAGATCAAGACAAAATTTTCAAAACGACTTATCTGCTTTTGTAAACAAAGATTCTGTTGTATTGTATAATCTTTTATTAGAGTGTATCATCCCTCACATGTAACCACCTTGACTCCCTCTCTAATTTTCATCAGTTGAATAAAGCTATTAGTGAAGAACAGACGTACAAGCCTTTTCACTCTGAACCATATCCGTAACATGGTGTCAGAAGTTTTCGCGGTATAAAGTTCGAAAAAACGTTTGGAATCGTCGGGCATTAGAAAACTCGAGATCGCGTTTAAAGTAACGTAAAAGAAGCGATTTAAACTTCGGTTACGTATCGAATCGAAATGGAGCAGCTAACTAGATTGCTGGAACATCAAACTCAACTTTTTGAAAGGCTGCTACAGCAGCAGAATGGGCCCCAAGGGGTAGCACCAATACCTCAAAATGTGCCGCTTCCACCTCCATTGTCTCTCGAAGGAGACATGGACGAAAATTTTTCTTTTTTTGAAGACAATTGGAAGAACTATGCCACCGCGGTTGGCATGGACGACTGGCCAGCCACGGAAAATGCAAAAAAAGTAAGCTTTCTGTTGTCAGTTGTCGGAACGGAAGCTCTAAAAAAGTTCAGCAACTTTGACCTGACAGCAGCAGACAGAATATCGCCGGATACCGTTCTGGCGGCAATAAAGCTTAAAGTGACACGTACCAGGAATATCATTGTAGATAGGATGGATTTCTTCACAGCCAGCCAGGCAGCAGCGGAAAGCATTGACGATTACACGACTCGATTGAAGACTTTAGCCAAACCGGCCAGATTTGGAATTATTGAAGCTGAAATGATCACCTACAAGCTAGCCACATCCAATAAGTGGCCACATCTGAGATCTAAAATGCTCACTGTAACCGGACTTACTACAGCAAAGGCTATCGATATGTGCCGTGTAGAGGAGATCACAGCAAAGCACGTTCTAACACTTTCGACGGACAAAATGCCGGAGGTAAACAAGGTAAAAGCCTCATCGTCAAAATCTCGTCTATGCAAGTTTTGTGGCGACTGGCATACGTTTACAAAAGGCTCCTGTCCAGCATACGGAAAAAAATGCAAAATGTGTTCCGGAAAGAATCACTTCGAAAAAGTTTGTCGGAAGAATACGTCAAGCACGTCGAAACACAATCGTGTACGCAGAGTCAAGAAAATCAACGAAGACACCTCGGATGACAGCGATTCGGATAACGAGTGTAGTGAGCGGTCGGAGGATTCTGAAATCGAAAGGAGATTGGCAAGATTTTGACAATTCGAAGAAGGGAGGACATGTTTTGGCGGAAGTGTTCCTGAAGGTTGGCAACAAATGGAGAAATGTGAAGTGCGAGTTAGATACAGGTGCCAACACCAGCTTGATAGGTTACGATTGGTTATGTAAATTGACCGGAGAACCAGATCCAGAGTTGCAGCCTTCCCCATACAAACTTCAAGCATTCGGAGGCGGCATAATCAGTGTCTTGGGTCAAGTCAAGCTGCCTTGCATGTGCCAAACGAAACGGTATCTTCTTGTACTACAAGTCGTTGACGTCAGCCACAGGCCACTCTTGTCGCTGAAAGTCTGCACGACGTTCGGTTTGATTAAGTTTTGTAACACTGTCAGCATGATACCTATCAAAGCAAAGCCGGAAGAAAGTGATCAAAATGTCATGAAGATATATCGCATCGAAGCAGAGAAAATTATCGAACAGTTCAGCGAAGTTTTCTGTGGATATGGTAAAATGGATGGAGAAGTGAGCTTGGAGATCGATAGCAGTGTTCCTCCAGTGATACAGCAACCCCGACGAATCCCGATCGCGCTGCGACCAAAGTTGAAGGCAGAGTTAGACCAGTTGCTAAAGGACGGCATCATTACGAGAGAGTATCGGCATACTGAATGGGTGAGTAATATTCTTATTGTCAAGCGTGGATCTTCGGAATCTGAATCCATCCGCATATGCCTCGACCCTATACCATTGAACAAAGCTTTGAAAAGACCCAACCTTCAATTTGTTACTTTGGATGAAATTTTACCGGAGCTAGGTCAAGCGAAAGTCTTTTCAACCGTAGATGCACGAAAAGGTTTTTGGCACGTTGTGCAAGATGAGCCAAGTAGCAAAGCTATCATCGTTTTGGACACCCTTTGGTCGTAACCGCTGGCTGAGACTTCCTTTCGGTATCTCATCAGAAATATTCCAGTCAAAGCTGCAGGAGATTATCCAGGGTCTCGAAGGTATCGAATGTTTAGCGGACGACGTTCTGATTTTTGGCAGAGGTTCAACAATAGAAGAAGCACTTCGTGATCATAATTCTAATTTGAGGCATCTGCTGGTCAGACTGAAGCAAAACCACGTGAAACTCAATAAATCAAAACTTAAACTCTGTGAGACGTCCGTGAAATTTTATGGGCATGTTCTCACTGCCGAAGGATTGCAACCCGATTATACAAAGGTTTCGTCTATTGAACACTATCCGGTCCCAGTCAACAGGAAAGAATTACATCGATTCATTGGGATGGTCACGTACCTCAGCAGATTCATTCCTAACCTTAGTGCCAGCTTTTCCAACCTACGGCGACTAATTTCGGAGAAGGAGACGTGGCAATGGACACACCAAGAAGATATGGAATTTTCTAGAGTGAAATCGCTCGTATCCAACATCGCAACATTACGGTACTACGACGTAAATGAACCACTAATTATCGAGTGTGACGCGAGCTGCTTCGGGCTAGGAGTGGCTATATGATGGATGGAATCGTTGGCTATGCGTCCAGAACACTGACCGAAACGGAAAAAAACTACGCTCAAATAGAGAAAGAGTTGCTCTCTATTCTGTTTGCATGCGTTCGTTTTGATCAACTGATCGTTGGGAACCCTGTACAACTGTAAGAACCGATCACAAGCCTCTAATCAACATATTCAACAAGCCATTGCTCACAGCCCCGAAAAGGTTGCAACATATGCTGTTGAATTTGCAACGCTATCAGCTCACCCTGGAATATGTAACCGGAAAGGAGAATGTTGTGGCGGACGCTATTTCGCGTGCACCTTATGATGACTCAACCGAACACAACGAATATCGAAAACAGAATATCTACAAAATCTTCAGACAACTAGAGGATTATAATATGAGCAGCTTTCTGAGTGTTTCCGACAGTTGCTTGGATAGCATCATTAAGGCTACGGAGCAGGATGCAGCTTTGCAAGTTGTAATCGATTATACCCGAAACGGTTGGCCTAACACCATCGAGCGAGTTCCTGCAGCCGCCAAAATTTTCTACAAGTATCGAAGCGAATTATCTACCCAAGACGGATTAGCTTTCAGAGGTGATCGTATTTTAATCCCTAATGCACTACATCGTTCCATGATTGAGAAAGTCCACGTAAGTCACAACGGTATTGAATCGACTCTGAAACTCGCCCGGGAAAACATGTTTTGGCCAGGAATGAGCGCGCAAATTACGGATGTTGTGAAGGAATGCACTATTTGCGCCAAATTTTCTCCGAGTCAGCAGAAACCTCCGATGAAGAATCACGCAATTCCAATATATCCGTGGCAAACTGTATCGATGGATGTATTCTTTGCAACCTATCGCGGCAAGAAGCATCAATTTCTAGTAACCGTAGATCATTATTCAGATTACATTGAACTTGATCTTCTGAAAGACATGACAGCCAAAAGCCTCGTTGAAAGCTGCAAAAGGAATTTCTCCCGCCATGGAATCCCTCAGATCGTCAACACAGACAACGGGACAAATTTTGTTAACGAAGAGATGAAGGATTTGTCTATAAAATGGGACTTCAAGCACTCGACGTCTTCTCCTCATCACCAGCAAGGTAATGGTAAAGCTGAAGCAGCGGTAAAAATCGCGAAACGATTGCTACAAAAAGCAGAGGAAACCGGGCAGGACATATGGTATGTTTTGCTCCACTGGAGGAATATTCCGAATAAAATTGGAAGCAGCCCAGTAAGCAGACTTTTTCGCGTAGCACAAGGTGTGGTGTGCCTGCATCGTTTGACAAATACAGTCCGCACATAGTAGACAATGTTCCAGAATCGATCCTAGAAAACAAAAGGAAGGTAAAATATTATTATGATAGGAAATCTCGCGATTTACCCACACTGCAAACTGGTGCACCAGTTTATGTTCAAGCTCATCCCGAAAACAACAAACTCTGGACTCCAGCAATCGTGAGTGAGAAACTGAATGATCGCTCCTATGTGGTGGATGTTAATGGTTCAAACTACAGGAGGGACCTAGTACACATCAAACCGCGTAAAGAACCAGCACTAAGCCCTATCGAAACAACTTCCGGGTGTGTACGAAGTGACAATATCACTACCAATAATTTTATGGTTGACCGAACAACTGAATCTCAATCTGAACAGTTGGAACCACCTATTTTGAGGAAAAATACTGAAAGAACAAACAGAACAACACCGTCAGTGACAGCAGTGACTACTCCCGCTACCACAACAGCTGATTCGATGACTTTGATGACGAGTGACAGTCGCATCAGTAACACACCACACGATGGATTTAACCGTGCAGCAAAACAGACCACAGATGTGACGAACAGACCAAAACGTGACAGAAAATTACCAAGCAAATATAATGACTTTGTAATGGAAAAATAATTCATTATTTGAGAAAAGAGAGGATGTTGTATTGTATAATCTTTTATTAGAGTGTATCATCCCTCACATGTAACCACCTTGACTCCCTCTCTAATTTTCATCAGTTGAATAAAGCTATTAGTGAAGAACAGACGTACAAGCCTTTTCACTCTGAACCATATCCGTAACAGATTCAAACGACGATTTGACGAATCTGATAGCTCTCCCACGCAAACCAACACCACCAATAGGTAGATGAAGGCTTCCGCTACCTGTTGATGGTGTTAGTTTGCGTGGGAGAGCTATCAGATTCGTCAAATCGCCGTTTGAATCTTTGTTTACAAAAGCAGATAAGTCGTTTTGAAAATTTTGTCTTGAGATATGCAAAATATTGATGAAATTCAAAACAGTATAACAGAATAATCCGATTTTGATAAACTGGGACCATCAGAAGCGGACACACTCTAGTATTCTGTCCTCATCTAAAATTGCTGATCGCTCCTTGGGCACCAAAGATGTTTTGGGTTTTTTGAGGGTATGTTCAAAATGCATTTTTTATACTGTTTGTCATTTTATGTGACGTTCAGAATATTAGTTCTAGTTTCTGGGGAAAGCATAAAACATGAGGAAAGTAAACGTCACATTAAATGACAAGAAGAACAAATGCACTTTAAACATACCATTGAAAACCCCGGAATCTCCGGTCTAAGGTTTTGGATGGGAACCGAATACTAAAAGTGTTTCCGCGTCCGATGGGCCCAGTTTTATCAAAATCGGATTATTCTACGCAAAGTTATGCTGATTTGAATTTAGACAAAATTTTGCCTATCTCAACCTTTTTGTCTAACCCCTGTGTTACACAGCCTATACTGCCGTCATACAAATATTTGTCCCATGTTTGCTGGGATTTCCTATTGTGAACTATTTTGTAGCAGGTGCTAACGGGCAAATCGATTATTGCTGTGTGCGTATGGATGTAGAACACCCCCTGATGTAGAAGTAAAAATTTCAGCAATATAAGTTAGTCTACTAATAGCAACCAAACGAGCTAGTCGCGTTTGTCCAGCGATCCGAAATCTCTCACAGTTGTTCGTCGGGTGTGTGGTTCTGGGAAAACGTCGGGGAGTAAGTCGCGAGATTCTTGGGTCAACGTAGAAGGTTGGTCAAGTTCTGCAGTTCGGACGCAGTTTACAAGCTGTAGACAGAATACACAGCCCCGCGTGGTGAAGTTCGGGTCGTGATCGCGGACAAAGGTTCTCGGACAGTAGATCTCGGAAACAAAAGAACCGCGTGGACAATTGAAGCACATGGTGGCCACGAGTAGGTGCCAGTAAAATTCGGTGTCGTTGATCGTATGTCCAGTTCTGGGGAATACGAAAGTGAGTGCGATCAAGGAGACGGTAGTGAAAACGTAACAGTCTCCGGTCGTAGGGATCAATTTGTGACGTTACGAAACAAAGGCAAAATGTCACGAAGCGGCGATCAAGAAGCTGCGGCATTGAAGGCGGAGTTAGAGGCTAAGGTTGCCGAAATACAACGCTTGCAGCAGCGGCTGACCATCGCGACGAGGGAATCTGCGCCAGGCAGTTGTTCGACGACCAGATTTTCGCGAGTTGAAAGAGCTAGTCAACAAGTTCATCCCGAAAGAAGCAACTTGTCTGTCGGCACAAGAGTGGATTCAGGAGATCGAATTTACGGTTACACATTATGGCTGGGATGACGCGACCAAGCTGCATTGTGCTCGTCTGAATCTGGAAGGTTCCTCAAAATGGTGGTGGTCTGGTGTACAGGATCAAGTGAATACATGGACGCTGTTTTCGCAGATATTAGTGCGCGCGTATCCGTCATCACGCGATACCACACTCAGATGACCAAACGTAGAATACTGCGAGAGGAAACGACTGAAGAGTACGTTTACTCGCAAGTAGCCCTCGGAAAGCGTGCTGGCCTAGATGAAGCTGTAATAGTGAATTATACAATCGGTGGTTTGGGAGAGTTCGTCTCTAAATGCCGAGTACAGCTGGGGGGAAATTGAAACGGTTGAGTAGTTGATCTCACAATTGAAGTGTATGGAGGGTATGGTCGATACACCTTCGGAGTCAACTACTACACGAGTAGCCGAGAAGAAGATAGAGAAGGTGGTGAACTGTTATTGATGTAATCAGTCGGGACATAAAGATGTAGCCTGCCCCAGCGCAGTTGAAAGGTCTCAGGTGGGAAGGTGCTGCTACAACTGGGGTGTTAGTGGCCATATGTCGAAAAATTGGCGAGGATGCAACTGGTAGATGAAGAAAACAACTTCGTGAAATGGGTGGAAGTGGGAGGAATCAAACTGAACGCTCTGATCGATTCGGGCTGTAAAGTGTCTACTATAAAGAGTCGCGAATAAAGTCGGCAACAGTGAAGTGACAAATACAACTCTGGTCGGGTTCGGTGGAAAAAAAGTGAACGTAGACAAGGTTGTGAGATCGAGTGTGAAGCTGGACGGGATAGCAGTACCGGTGAAGCTCAACGTCGTTCCGAACTGGGTACAGAGCACTGCGATAATTCTCGGACGGGACATGTTAAACCAAGAGGGCATAGTGATGGTAAACCGCAACGGAAAAGTTGAGTTCCGACGTGATAGTGTTCACAGTACCGAGGCGGTGGAAGCAAACCAGATGATGGTAGAGGTTCAGCCGCGGAAGTATGGGTCGATGTTTAAGATCGACAGTAGTAAGTAGTATACGCGAATCGAGGCTGCGGATCTGAATGTGGAGGGACTGAAAGAAGAGATTTTGGACTTGGTGAACCAATACCGGTCTTGTTTTGCGAAGAGTATGAGTAAGTTAGGAGTCGCGAAGGGAACAAAATTTTTTTTTATTCGTATATTTATTTGGTAGGCATTCTGTGCCGTGATCTACTGTGGTACTCTGCTGTACAGAGTCCACACAGAATCTATTTTTAGATGTTCATAATTCGTTATTGTTGTCGTTGCCAGTCCATATCATCGTGAGTCCATTGTGTTCATTTGTCCATGTGGTGAATCCAGTGATCGTTGCTTTGTTCGGTTGCCATTAATCGAAGAACGTTGGAGGAATGCCTCCGAGAAGAACAGTTTTGTCAGTCGTCATCAGGCAGCCGTGTCGGTGAGGCGCGTTCCCCAAAATGCCACCGTACGGACTGCGCTTCTGGCGACTGACAAGGGTTTGTTGGAGAGGCTGGGAATCGAACCCATGACCATTCGCTTATGAGGCGAACGTGTAGCCAACTACGCTACGGGACCCCCCTTAGGGGAACAGAAATGAAGATCGTGCTGAGTGATTCTGAAGCAGTGTATGTGAAGCCTCATCGGATGGAGTACGCGAGAGTAGCTGCTCTGAGTGGTATAGTGGAAGAGTTGGTGGAAGCTGGTATTGTGGAGGAGTCTAATTCGCCGTATAAAAGCAGAGTTGTGATGGTGCCGAAGAAGGACGGTACGTTCCGGATGGCGGTGGATTACCGTCTGCTGAACAAGAATTCGGGGTACTATCAAATCCCTGTTTCGGAGGATAGCCAAGAGTGTACTGCATTTTCGACTCGTAACGGACATTACCATTTCCTTCGGATGCCGTTCGGGTTGGCCAATGGCTGTTCTGTGTTCCAGAGGGCAATGAACCAGCTGACGGGAAAACTCCGAAAAGAGGGAATTGTGGCCTATATCGATGACTTGATGATTGGTGGGAAAAACGTAGGAGAAGTGTTGGAGGTGTTAGAGGTGCTCCAAGAAAGTGGTTTCACGATCAATCTCAAGAAGTCACACTTCTTTAAGACGTCAGTTGATTTTTTGGGTTTCGAGGTGTCGAGGAAAGGAATCCGGCCAGGCGCGGTGAAGACTCGTGCTGTCGCGGAGCTCCCGGTGCCGGAGAGTGTGCTACAGGTCCAGCAGTTTCTTGGGCTGGCGGGATTTTTTCGAAGATTCATCCCACAGTTCAGCATCGTAGCAGCCCCTCTCTTCTCACTGCTGAAGAAGGAGGCGAAGTTTGAGTGGAAAAGTGAGCAAATGGAAGCATTCGAAAAGCTGAAAAAGTCGTTGAGTGAGCTCCCTCTATTAGTGTTGTTTGACCCGAATAGTGAGGTAAAGCTCCACACAGATGCATCACAGGACGGGCTAGCAGGAATTTTGCTAATGCACACAGAAGAGGGTTGGCGCTCGATCAGCTATTACAGCAAGAGAACATCAGAAGCGGAACGAAAATACCATAGCTATGAGCTGGAAGTGTTAGCGGTGGTCTCAAGCGTGGAACGATTTCACCATTACTTGAGCGGGAAGTTTTTCGTGTTGCGAACAGATTGTAGTGCGGTAAAAGACGCTTACGCGAAACGGGACATGAATGCTCGAATTGGTCGGTGTTTTTTGAAGCTCACCGAGTATGACTTTCGACTGGAGCACAGACCAGGCAGCTCTATGAGGCACGTCGACGCGTTAAGCAGAAACTCGGTTGAAGAAGCGAGAAGTGTGGATCCAGTCATGTGTGATATGATGTCTATCTAGGTGAGCAATACTGACTTTCTTGTGGCTCTACAAAGACAAGATGCCCGCTTGTGTGATATCATAGATGTATTAGGAAGAGACCCCGTGAGTGATGAAGAGAGGCAAATTAAACAGAACTATCGGTTGGAGCAGTACAGATTGGTGAGATTAGTGGAAGGTGAGAAGTGTTTCGTGGTACTCACTCGAGTTCGTTGGCGGCTGGTTCACACCTACCATGACGAGATGGGTCACTTCGCTGAAGAGAAGATGTTGCAGCGATTGCGGCAGAAGTTCTGGTTCCTGAAGATGCGCAAGTATGTCCACTCCTACATACAAGCGTGTCCACAATGTGCGTTCTACAAAAGTAAAGGTGGAAGACCGTAAGGGTACCTACACAGTGTACCGAAAGAACCCGTCCCCTTCAGCACGGTGCACATGGATCACACAGGTCCATTTGTTCGATCTGCGCGAGGAAACTCCTATGTAGTGCTTTTAACCTGTGGATTTTCGAAATTTGTGGTGGTCCGAGCAGTACGTTCCACCAAAACTGGACCGGTGCTGAGTTTTCTTGAGGATTTGACCGCTACCTTTGGCACCCCGAGTCGCATTGTAACGGATCGGGGCACGGCCTTCACGGCCAAGGTGTTTGAGGAATATTGTCGGGTGAACGCGATTACCCACATCAAGACAGCCGTTGGGTCACCGAGAGCAAACGGCCAAGCCGAGAGAGCAAACCAAACTGTGCTTAATGCTATTCGTTGTATGGTGGGAAAGCAAAACACTCCTTAGGATGAGCATCTACCGAAGATCCAGTGGTCAATCAACAATGTATTGAATTCGACGACCAATTTATCGCCAAGTGCGTCGGTGCTATCCTACAAGCCACGTGATGTCCATCATAATGCCATTGTATTGGTGCTGCACGACGGGGTGAACAACGCGGTGGAAAACTCTTAGGAGCTGAGACAGCAAGCGATGGAGGCAATTGAGAGAAGGCAGCGTATACAGAAGCAGTACTTCGACGAACATCGTAGGTTGCCGAATGTCTACGAGGTAGGTGATATGGTGTTGGTAGAACGAAATCTCACCGCGATGGGCCACAGTCGCAAATTGGAGGCGAAAGGGCCCCTTCGTGGTGAAAGCTGTGTTGGACAACGACCGATACGATTTTTTTTTCTTCCTAAACAATGGAGGGGGAATCTGCTCAACAGACATCCTGGGTTGACCAGGAAGTGCGGGGTTAGGGATCACCGAGGGAGGCAGGACTACATTCCCGACCCGCTAAACCGTTTCCATTGCCGCCAAGCCCATAGTCCCTTCGGTACAACCAGAAAGTAATGCTTCAAAGGGGGGCCAGTGCACAACGCACCCTCGAGGTTAGCTGCGTGTCCTTGCAGCACCGAACATCCTAACTCGCTTTTTTAGAAGAACACCATGGTATCGTGCCAGCGCATTGCCGGCTTTCCAGGTGGCCTTACCACGCCCTATGTCCTCGGAAGGTGGGTAGGGTCGACTTCGCGCCTGCTTCCCTCTGCACGACTGGTATCAAGAATGATGATGCCGCGTGCACCCCAAATTGACCTTTCTGCGATAGGGCCTATTCGCCAGCACACAGAGGGACTTGCCGACGCGGTGCCTACGCCTGCCCCAGCCTTGACGAGGACCCCTTTCCGTCCTCGGGCTCGGAACCCGCCCGGTTGACCGACGCCGCGAAAGCGACGATACCATGTTGTTCTTCGCGCGGCCACTTGTTCGGTAAAAGGATCGAGTTCGACCACAGAGCATGACCACCGGTATGACCCATGAAGCCGACTCCGATCCCTTGGACCACCTCTTATTTGCGCCTGAACTTGCCATCCTTGAGTGCACGCGCCACCTTCTATGTAGCTCCGAGACGATTTGGGCGATAGCCGATAAAACGGCGTTCCAGCCAAGTTCATCTTTACACATCCTCCGAACTAGGTTGTCCGGGTTGTCTAGGTGTCCAGACCACATGTGGCAAGCATGTGGTCACGTATTGTGCGAAAACGTGAGCACACGAACAACACGTGTTCCGCCGTTTCCTCTAAACCTGCGCACGAATGCGATACGAATTGGAGGATCTACCAGGCGCGCACCACTAGAACCGTCTGAGAACTACGGTGTATGCAGTTGATCGGATCAGGCGTTGGTGTCAACTGGTGGATGTGGACGATTCGGATGCGGTAACAGATAACGAGTAATAGAGGCAATGTGAATTAGTGTTTGAACTCTGATACTGATATCCCAGTTAGCAATTTGTCTTCTATATCAAAGTTGCAATTGAATTAATCGGACTTATATAAGAGCAAAGGAATCGTATTGATTGCACAAAAGCGGCATATACATCCCAAAGTGGAGGCCATATAGCAGCATACATTCGATTGTACCAATCTAATTTATTATTATATGCGATTTTACGACATTTCTAAGATCACTTTACGATTGTATCGTATTATATATCAGATTTAATAACTACATCAATACGATTTTTTTTGCAATTCAGTGTAGAGGAAACATTAAAGAAAACGACTTTGAGGAACATGTATACGATTTTTGCATGTCAATTACGATTTAAAGAACCGATATGCGACTGTAAAAGGCAACGGTAATTAAATAAAAAAAAAAGTTCTTTGGTATACTTATTTTAATAAAGTTTTTTTTTGTTCTATGCTCAAGGATCATGCTTTCGATTTATTTATTTTGTCTTTTTAAAGATTATTTCAACTTGGTATTTAATTACATAACTTACTTTTCGTGGGTATCGAACCTTCGACGATCATATTGAGAGGAACCAGTTATAGCATTGCATCACCTGAAACATGCATTTGATAGCGATTTTTGGCATTGACTTTCTTCGAATTATTCTACTGAAGCATTTTTAGCCTTTGCAATTCGATGAAATCATTTACGATAAAAAATCACAAACTAGAGAAAATAACAACAAACACGGGGATAAACTGGACTAGATTTACGATTTACTAGAACTATATACCTTAATCATAACCTTTAATACGATTACACAGATATCACGTATCTATATCCGATCTTTTCTCAAGATATACGATCTGAGTAACAGAAAGCAAGATGCAAGTACAATGTTGCTATTTTCGCTCTGTTTAATGATTTTGTACAAAAACATGTATTCATTTAAAAAACTTTCATTAGTTAAAAACTTCAACGCTATAATACACTCAGTACCTTAACAACATAAAATACTGTTTTCAAGTATGCATAAATTTGTTATTATGTTACCCATTATGTTCAATTCTAATCAATTTAGTAAAAAATTTACACTTCTGCCTGCACTGGTAAGTGACATCACAGGGAATAAATAAGAAACACGCATCGTCCGCATCCGGCTGAGTCTTTAAAAATTAGATTTCGGTTCAAAAATTCAACATTGAAAAGGTTGGTACTTTCGGCTAAAATAAGAATAAAACATGCGTTCGTGTTCACAGTCTAAGAACTTCTGATCTCGTGTATTCAGTCCTATTTCGTTACATGTTATGACTTCTAGCTCACTCTCTACTCTCTCGACTCTCATCATATTCATTCGAGGTAACTGTCCCTGTTACTGATCTTTATGAATCTGAAAGGTGGATTACACCGCTACAACTTCTTCACCGTTTAGTTGAGAGACCAATAAATATATATTCGACAGATCAAATTCAAAACAAAACAACTTACGTCTAAAACTGAGAATTCGATAACAGTTAATTTCAATAGTATACATAATCTTCTTTCTTTTTCTTCACACATCTTCTTTTCGAACGCCTAAACTCTTCAGCCGGTTGCGCAGTTCGATTCCGACTGACATATTCGAAATCCTCACCAGAGAAGATAAATGAATCGGCAGCAAAGCCATAAAAATCGGTGCTCGAATTCGAATCGTCATCCTCCTCTCTTCTACGTTTACTGGTGCTTGCAACCGCTGGCATTTCGACACAATTTTCCGTTGACAACTGTTCTGCTGTAGCATTCCCAGCTTGTAATGAAGCACTCTCTCCTTGGAAAGCAAAAGTCCTTGAGGCCTTCCGGCGAGAGGCAGGAACTACTTTTAGTTGACGTTTATGAGCTGAAATCACTCTTCCCCCTAGCGACACGCTTTATTTCAAAAAATTTTTCTTCGTCATTTATCGCATTGATCCTTTCCATAGCCGCAATCGATTTCCCAAAAACATTCCTCCAACCTTCGTAAACAACATCGAGCCAGGTACGTCCCATTAACGGTACAAAATCATTCTCACAGCGCAAAATCACCAAAAATAGTTTCCTACGGGTGCCTGCTAACTGCACAGAGACTTCAACTTTTCCCAATATCTTCAGCTTTTTTCCATCAATAACTACTAAACGCTTATTGCATGATTCTAGAGGCAGATTTTTAAAGCACCGCATGTACATATTCTCGGAGATAACGCTTTCAGCCGATCCACTATCAATTTCCATAGTTATTCTCTTCTTTTCAATTATTGTTTCTACATAACAAGGTTCACTGATTTTATTCACAGATGCAATCATCATACACGGCAGTTCATCGTCAGAATCTGACTCCATATCTTCCTTTAAACGCTTGAATAATCCATCAGTTCCCGAACTTGACGGTTTGGGAGAATCTAAAAACTTTACACTTGTCTGAGATTTGCGAGGGCTTTTGTTTCTTAGTCGGTAACAATATTTTCTAACATGCCCTTTTTTCTTACAATAAGAGCACACAAATTGTTTTTCGGAATAATGGTTCTTATTGTTATATCTGTCATTCTGCGACTATCACTGGGCCAACTTCTGCTGTCACTTCTACTTCTGCTCCTGAATCTAGATTGGCGATAAGGTTTATCATCTTTACGACCTAAACGAGCTACTATACCAGGTTTTTTATCATCATCGGTACTTAAAATCAGTGTTCTATCAGAAGCAAGCTCCTGATTAACAATTATTTTTTCGGCTTTGGCCGCAGTTAAATCATCCTCATCAAAAAGTCTCTTTTGTAAACCTCGATCATTCAAGCCGATAACTAGCACATCTCTAATTGCTCTGCTTTTAAAATCGCCAAACTCACACTGTTCTGCTAAATGCTTAACGTCTAAAACAAAATCTACTGCCTTCTCATATTGCCCCTGCCGACGTGTCCAAAATCGGTAACTATGGATAACATCTGAGTCCTTTTTATCATAGCGTTGCTTCAATTTATCCGTGATTTGTTTATATGTTAATTCTCTCAAACTTTGTCCTGGAAACAGAAGCTTTAACTGAGAAAACACCTCGGTACCGCAAACAGCCAAAAACGAGGTTTTATAACTATCTTCCGTATAGTTATTATGCTCAAACATCCACTCTAATTGCTCTTGATATTGGGAAAAGGGAATAGTACCGGGGATAAAAGGCTCAGATGTAGGATTAATAGACATCTTGTCTTTGTTTTTATTAGGCGAGGCACTAAAAATACTATAAATAACAAAATACTTGCGTTGCATAGAACTACGTTGGGGTATTGAGGTAAAATTGCATTCAATATAAGAAATAAAACCACATACCTGATGACAACGATGTCAATTATATGTATAACCACCCTACTCAGAATGAGTCGACGTCGATATATTTGCAACAAGGGTCCCACGAAGCAAAAGATAAATACAGCAGCAACAACACGGAAGCAGGTCCACAGCAACAACAGCAAACAAACAGCAGCAGCAGCAACACCCCTTTTTTTTGGTTGCAAACGCGTATACGACCTCACAGAACAAACCTTCGATAGCACTTGCGGATGCACTTGCATGCATACAATGCACCGCACCTGTCTTCCCACCGTCACACTTTTAGGTAAGATAGGAACCGTGGAAACGGAACACCACCGCTATTACAATTGTACTCACTGGTACTCACTGGAAAACCGTTCAATGTGTGACTCTCACGGTGTACTCGGTATACTTTTGTAAGGTAAAGTATCCAAAGGATGACACTCAGATTTGCGGTAGAAATGGCGTTGACGCTCTATAGGTGCTCACTATAAACAAAAGTAAAATACAAAATGGTGAGAAACACACCAGAAATAAAAACGGCCAAATAATGAAAGGGAATCCTATTGTTAGATCCAAAATGGCGTTTTCGTGAAAGATATTTTCTCAAAAGCTTTCTATTTTAACCGAATTAAATATGCTCTTTGAATCTGCTCACAGATAAATTGCTTTGCGGCTCGTTAGGAAAAATGAATTTTATGATATTCAACCACCTTAACGGCAAAACAAGTCTGGAGTAAAATTTCAAACTGCAAACAGTCTTACGATGTAATGTAGCTTACGCTGACATGTGGTGGGATTCACGATAAAAACAACTTACGCGAAAGAACTTTCCACGCGAATACGGAATATTCCTTCCAAACACCCACTTCACTTTTCACGCGCGATAAAGTTAATTAAGATTTTTCACTTTTTTTTGTCCTCGTCGCCACTGAAAAGGTTGGTACTTTCGGCTAAAATAAGAATAAAACATGCGTTCGTGTTCACAGTCTAAGAACTTCTGATCTCGTGTATTCAGTCCTATTTCGTTACATGTTATGACTTCTAGCTCACTCTCTACTCTCTCGACTCTCATCATATTCATTCGAGGTAACTGTCCCTGTTACTGATCTTTATGAATCTGAAAGGTGGATTACACCGCTACAAACATGTTTGCTGTGGTACAGTTCATAGAGAACAAAAAGTTTCAGGTACTTACGGTACCAATGTCCTGGATAAAAAACGGTATTTTGTTGTGGCCAAAGCTCTCAAATGAAAAAATTGAGAAGCTGCGCGAGTCTGGCACTGAGTTCCACGGCTCGGTTAAACGCATTCCCGTGATTATTTGGAAAAAGTTTCGGAACTTTGAGGCGGCTGAAAGAGCAGCGGACGACTTGGCGAAGACAGAAGTTTCAGACGTAGAAGGTAAAAAAAAGATTTTGAAACAAAGCGTCAAGTCAAAACCTGTGGATTCAAAAGATTATAACGCTATGTTTGCAGGTAAGGAAAAACTGTTTAAAATATCGATCAAATCTTTACTCTATCCTATTAACAGCCATTGCAGATCCGCTGAGCAGCATCCAAAAACCTACAGCTGGAGCTAAAAAACATTTTGATACCATGGATGTGGTTACTGGTGAAATGTGTAAGCAGAAACGTCAAGAAATCATACATCCGCTACCGGGTGAATCGATTTTCAAGCGACCTTCAACGCCGTCCATTTCCATGGCTTTTCAATATAAGCAACCGTCGACATCGAAGTTCGTTGCGCAGGACAATGCAGCCACTATATCTCAGCAAGTTGTAATCCAGCAACCATTGACACAAGTTTTGATACCGCCAGGAAATATGTCACCTGGGTCGCAGGCCCCTCAATCATCGTCATCACAAAGCTCCATACCTACTTTGAAAGTGACGCAGCCAGTGGCGGGACCGTCAGGAATTAAAAATGCTCCTTTGACCCAATACCAAATCAGCCCAACACCCTATTCTGTTGTGTCTCTGGGACAATCTCAACACGAAACATCGGATGAACAACCAAAGACAGTAGTTTTGGGTATGTACAATTATTTGAAAACATCAAAATGAATTGAATTATATTTGCTTCTTTTATATATTGTAGAATCGATTCCGTCCCAGGCGATGCAGCAGGAGATAGAGCCTATTTATTGCTCTGAAAACGGAATAATCTATTTGACGAATACCGAGGAACAACAATCTAATTTGGAAAACCATGTTCTTACAGGTAAGAGCCAATTATTTGCGGAAAAGAAACTATAAAATAATACACCATCACGACAGCGGAAGTAGCAGAATGTGCCAGAAAAAATATGAACTGTCAAATCCTACATTTCCGTCACCGGTGCTGCTTTGCTTTCGGCGATGTGGCTTTTTCTGACTGGTGCAACGAGTCGTGTTTCATATCTTCTGCAAGCATCCAAACATATAAAAAATACTCAAATTTTAGATAATGACGGAGCAATAACTTATGCGGACTTGAAAAAGGATTTACAGCAATTCATCCAAAACAGTGTTAAGGCTGCGGTAGAGGAGTGTTTTCAAACTCATTTCACTCGCATGACTGCACTGGTGGAAATGCAAGCGCGATCTACTACTACAACATCCGAACCTTCTGACCACCCGGTGGAACAACATGCTCGAATCAACAATGAAGTTGAGCTCCACGACTGGAATGTGAAACTACGTAATGAAGAACTATGTAGCCAATATGTAATTATAATGTACTTGTTATTTCCATTTATTACGGTACTGAGCTACGGTATTATGAATCACCTATATTTTAGACAAACCTGATATATGATCGGATCCATGTTTTATTCCTTGAAAATTTGATTATATCAATCTTCTATAATAGTCGTTAATACAACTCGTCTATAAATAGCAATAAGTGGTGAGACCATTTTTTTTTTCGTCGTTTCGTTTTTTCGTCAAAAAGCTATGTTACCGCATATATGGAAACAAAACCTATATTATGGCAAACGAGATATTGTAACATTTTTTTTATTTCAGCTACAGTATTTCACACGCATCATCCCCCCAAATTCATATGAAAGCAACGGAAATAATGCGTGCTACACGATTGTTGATTGTCTGTTTACACGGGACTTCTGGAATAACTTCACATGGACCGGAATCAGTCGCGGCGAGAAATCCAAAAGGGGTTTTAGAGAATTTGGCAATATTCTACAGTTGCTACTTAAGCTAGTTCGTATTGGCGACCCCACATATACAGCTCAGAAGTTAGAAGTATTCTGCAGAACACGTTTGTTCAGATACAGCAAATCGAGATGCACAAACCAAAGACTACGTAAGTCATCATGCCGTCCAACTCGTAAACGCAAGGAGATTATAAAAAAGAAAAACGATAATCTGAATGATATGACTCATCACGAAGAAGAACCTAATGATTCAAGTGACCATACGGAGCCCTTCAACAGCAGCCAAGGAGAAATGGATCCAGATACAACATTTGAACATGACGCTGATATCGAGCTAGATGATGCTGATGACCAAATGGAGACCAACGAAGTTTCTTTGGAATGATGAATAATTTAAATGAAACATTTATGATTTTCTCGTTAAACTTAAGAACACATAAAATGGAATTCTGTACAGTGTTTTTGAAAAAATAAAGAGAGTTTAGAAAATTATTTTGAGCTTTTTAGTGGAATGTCTTCACTTGTCATAAGACGAGTTTGTACAATCCCATTTAATTCCACCACTTAATTGTACCTTGACAGATACGTATTTCGACCTCAATCGTAGGGTCGTCTTCAGTGTCTCGTACTTGACTCGACTTGTTGAGTCTGAAGACGGTCGTCGTGTAGAGGTCGAAATACGTATCTGTCAAGGTACAATTAAGTGGTAGAATTAAATGGGATTGTACAAACCCGTCTTATGACAAAAGAAAGTTGAGGTAATTTCAAATATTCAAACTGTACTGTGGGTTCTTTGGTGGATTTGTCTATCTATTGAAATAATCGACTTAGTCGCTGTGTCTTGAAGTCAACTTTCCATCTCGGCACATGCATAAGCTAACATGCCCAAAGAGATGCTGTGTAGCATAAATATTGCATTACTAAAACTGCCTTGAAGGCAATAGAGATTTTTCATCTAAGCACTATTCATAACTAACCTGCCCACTGTGGTATGTCGCGAAATAAACGGTTGCAAGCTTTGGAACGCTATATAATAATATAGTTTTCTACTCATAGCTTTCAAAACATTAACATTCGATTAGTTATTGCCTTCTTTATATAACAAATTGTATCGAACGATATCTTTTCACTCCAAAAACGAACTGTTTATAGACGGCTTGGAGACCCATACTATTATATACCAATTGACGAACTGAGCAACTGTTTGTCTGTTCATGTGTATGTGTATATGTATGTGTGTGCACAAGGACTAAGAAAAGCATTAGACAACTTTGCTATAGTAATTCTCAACCGATATTCTTGCAACAGATTGCATTCGACCGGGGGCAAAGTCGGCCATTGTTATGAAGAAGAAAATGAAAATGCGAGAAATGTGTATCACTACTATGTCGAGTTTGGATTTCTTAAGTTTGGATTTCTTCTTGGGGATATAATATTTGAAAAAAAATTGCTTTTTTACAAAGGGTTTGATATTTTGTTTATTGTCAGATATCATTTGAGTTACATATGAGCTTACAAAATTTAGGAACTAATTCTAATGAAGCATCGGTTAGTTATTAAACATGTTGAAGAAATTATACCAATACCGAATTGCAATCAATTTATGGTATGTATGAGAGGTATAAATACCACCCCTGTCACTCTGTGTATGGCTACTAGCTTACAAAAAATAAAATCAATATCAATTACACTTGGTCTATCCAAAATTAAATCTGCAATGTAAATATGCAAATACGATGATTTAAATGGTTTTTCAAAATAATTATGTTTGGATTGGACCTTCCTGCCTTCGATGAAATAGTTCGATTGCAATTTCACTACTTTCGTAAACGCCATAATCTGATGGTCGTTAGTCAGAATCCATTTGTCTTTGAAATAAGTAGTTAGTGTGAACTGTTCTACAACCAGACGGAATTCACTAGTAATCTCAGTGTTAACAAAAGTCTGTCTTCCTTTAGTATCAACGGAAATGTTGTATTGGTTGATATTAACAGGCTCTATTGATTGCATTGCTTCTGTAATACGACCTGCTATTTGTGCCAAAGGGTTAGGCCCTGTTCTGATCATCTTTTTCATCGAATGTAGGCAGTTTTCAAAAGGGTAAGCAGAAAGTGTCGGAAGAGGCCCGAATCTCGAAACTTCATCGACAATATGACACAAATTATGTATGTTGCTCGTCATGAACTCAACCCCGTAGAGAACCTTAAAATCATTCAAAAAATCATTGATCAGAGAACGCGCAATATGAAGTAAATTCGAATATAGTTTTACCGAACATATGCGAACAGCACAAAAAAGCATAAGAAAATGAGTGAAGTATTTTTCCGGCAAAAAGTCCTTCAATATAACAACACCTACGTAATTGAGAAAGTTGCGATATTCCAGTCCTTTCCAAAGAGATACAAAGTCAAGAGATCGCATTCTACGATGAATCTCCATGGGAAACTGTACACTAACCAGAATTTTAGAAATCTCCTTTTTTTCGTAAGTACTCCATTTTGTCTTCATTGACATGCAACCTGTTCGCCATCCATTCAAAAGTTTCTTCATAACTCCTAATTCTAATAAATGCAGCGCATCAGCCACAATTATGTCTTCAATCATGTTTATTGGAAGCATGATTAGTGGTGAGTCGCAGCGTTGGTGGTCGGAGTATTCCTTGGCTCTGAATAACTCGTTAGTTCGCAAAGAGGCATTGCAGTTAGGGAATACCATTGTTCTCGATATTTGCGAAAATGTCCCTTTAGTAGTACATTTGATACATCCGTACTTCGCATTAAAATTCATAACTCCTTTAATGAAAGCGCGTGCTGGCGTATCACAAATGAAGCATCGTACTCTCAAAATTACTTTATTGTCCCCAATTTGTAGACCAGAGTTCAGTAGCGCTACCAATTCTTCAATGAATGGATTTAAAAACTCAGTGGCGTTTTTAGGTTTACCAACTCCATAAAAAATACCGATCACGAACGGTTGTAATTTAGGAAACTCATGAATGTTGAACAGTATCGGCCAAAAGTTCTTCATAGCACTTTTGTATATTGGTAGGCCGTCAATATTTATGTTCAATGAAATAGTTATAGATTGTTGTATACCACTCAACGCTCTGAGAAGGCACCGTTCTAGTCCTTGATGCCAATAGAAACCGTCATCTTCCATGGGCGTTATCACCAAATTCCGCGGTGTGGACATTATTGTTCGAGCATCTTTGGGCAGATCTAACTTCAAATTTGAGTTCAGCAATTGAGTGAGAGATTGTATAGCAGACTGTGATATGTGAAATTCTGTTGCCCAATCCTGGAGAGATCCGATAAGGTCCGATCGGGTGCCTAAAAGAGAATTATCACACATTTTATTATTAGTTATTGCCTATGAAATATGAAATACTTATTATTACCTTCCGTTTCCAAATAATCTCCATCCGATTCTCTACAGAAATTGGAATTAGCAATCATTTGATACGCCGATTCAGCTTCCAGAACATCCATTTCAGACTGTTGACGAGCCTCCGTAACCTTCGGAATATCTGTCATTTGAGTTTTGCGTTTTTGAGCAGCTGATTCAAACGATGATCTGTATTTCCGCAACAATCGGCTGTATGTTCCGGATTTTCTCATGCTTTTCAATTTATGGTTCAGTAAAAATTGACGCATTTTCGTTGTATTGTTTTTTGAAACAAAACTCACAAAAATATTTACTTTTTTAAATATGACTATTGTCCGTACTATACGATATTGGCGATAACATGATTTAACATCTGTTTATACGATAAATATAGGTGATATTAACGATTTGACAAAAACTGATATACGATTGAGGCGCATTTCAGGAAACAATCGTAATTATGATCAATTTTCTCACCTATTACGATTCGATGCTATTGAATACGGAAAAGTATAAACATTTATACGACTTAATAAACCCAATCGTATTTGTGATGAAACATGTAATTAATAAGGATTTTTTATCTGCATGGAACAATCTTATACAGAATTATATACGATTTCGATTATATCTCCACATATATACGATTTTTTGTGTCCATTGATATACGACATATGGTTTGCTGGGATACTCATTGAATTTGTATTGAATAATCTTTTTCTTCTTATTGGCATTACATCCCCACACTGGAACAGAGCCACCTCGCAGCTTAGTGTTCATTAAGCACTTCCACAGTTATTAACTGCGAGGTTTCTAAGCCAGGTTACCATTTTTGCATTTGTATATCATGAGGCTAGCACGATGATACTTTTATGCCCAGGAAAGTCGAGACAATTTCCAATCCGAAAATTGCCTAGACTGGCACCGGGAATCGAACCCAGCCACCCTCAGCATGGTCTTGCTTTGTAGCCGCGCGTCTTACCACACGGCTAAAGAGGGCCCCTAATACCTAATTTGAAATCAGGTGAATCTAGGTATCCGATTGTGAACTATTTTGTAGTGGGTGCTAACGGGCAAATCGATTATTGCTGTGTGCGTATGGATATAGAACACCCCCTGCTATAGATGTAACAATTTCAGCAATATGAGTTAGTCTACTAATAGCAACCAAACGAGCTAGTCGCGTTTGTACAGCGATCCGAAATCCCTCACAGTTGTTCGTCGAGTCTGTGGTTCTGGGAAAGCGTCGGGGAGTAAGTCGCGAGATTCTTGGGTCAACGTAGAAGGTTGATCAAGTTCTGCAGTTCGGACGCAGTTTACACTGTATACATGGGACAGTTATGCGTAGAACGGCAGTACAGTAGGCTCTCCTAAGCGTCCTGCTGGTTAGGGGTGATCGAGGAAATATGGGCCACCTAAGGAAATCGTTCCGAAAAGCGCTGAAAAGCACAAACAATCATCATTCAAATGTAGTTGACTTATACTAGGGAGTGTTACCTTTCATATTACGTCGAGAATGGTGAAAATGCGTTTGGAAATTGTTGGGATGCATGTTTAAAAATGTATTAATTTCAATATGTGTTCCCGACGGGGCAATATGAGCCATCATTTGGGGCAGTATAGGCCACCCATCCAAAACGTTTTTTGGGAGAGAAAAGTGAGGTACTATGGAAGAATATGATATTCCTACAACAGTTTAAAGTATTCCATACCAAATAAAATTAATAAACCGCACAACAGCAGCGGACCGAACTGATTTGCCACTCTTCACCGTTTGAAAAGCCATATTTCAATTGATCAAAGGTCATATTTTCTGTTCCGATCGCAGTAATGCGGTGTTGTAATTTATCCGTAATGAATCTTACATAGATGATAATATTCTTGTATTTGGTGCAGGTATGCCCAGCCCATATTGCCCTATAGAGACTGGTTTTGAAAAAAAAAGTTTTATGATAAGCTGAGATTTGCATCACTACAAACATGTGTGCACAATATTCAATTATAATAGATCTTTTGATTGTGATGCATTTTTGACCTGTATTTTAATCAGTTTTGTGTCAATACCTCATTTATAAACTTCAAATCTTATATTAATTTGGCCTATGCTGCAAAAATTTACATTTTCAAGTGCATTTTCATGTTCGAATTGAATTTTAATGCGGTTTTCACGTTGAGGAATATGTGGAGCATTCTCCTAAAGATAATATAACTTTTACATGAAAAAACTTGTCAATAAGCTCGAAATGAGGGTGGCTCATATTGCCCCGTATGTTCATATTACCTCTACTGCCCCTATATCATTAGTTCAATGTGATCAACAGATATTTGAATAAATGACGTCATATAAACGAGGAAATTAGTTTAAAGTGATGGGTTAAATCAGCTTTTGCTTACCTCGGATGCTGAGGACAATGCAAAAGTCGTGGTTGAACTTGTAGATACTGTGGTCTGAACCCATTACCCAAGGACGTTTTTGAGGAACTTGAACATCTTGTATAAATAGCATGATTTTTTAAAATGTCGTACCGTGGAGGTACCATGTTCTGCGCATTGAGGAAATTTTGAAATAAAATCGTTGTTATCGAGAAACCACAATGGTTTATGAATATATGTAGTATATCTGTAACTATAGTCCGCGGAAGACTGTGAATCATGAAAATTTCGATAAAATTGAGTAAGAACATATATTATTAATCGATTTGTAAATTGCCATATGGTTCCTAATTCTGTCCACATATTTTGAAATGTTTCATATTCTGCGCACAATGTTGCTAATTCTGCGCACAATAATAAAAACTCGATTTGGGTAATTTTTTGTGTCATGAAATGGTTTTGAACATTTATACAAATATTTCATTACTTTTGCACGTTTTTACAGTCTATCTGACTCGGAGACGAGCCAGCCTCGGGCTGAAATTCTCCCTAATAAAGACAATAAAAAAAAGTCTATCTGACTACAACGTTTTACCGTTCTTGTACGCTATGTATACGAAAAAACGTCAATTCCAAAACGAACTCTAATATAAGACTTACTTACTTACTTATGCATCTTGTTAGAGGAAAAATGAACAATGTACAATAATTTTATAGAGTTTTAATAATTGGAGCGCCGTAAATTATTTGAGCGATAAATTCATGCTGCAGAGCACCGCAAATGTCAGTTTTTGACATGAGCTTTCTTGGGTAGATTTTTATTCGCGCGCCAAGTTGAAAGCTCGCTAGATAGAGTGGAGGGAAACGGGAAGTACAGTACCCGAAAATAGGCAATGTGAACGCAAAGCATATTGCAACAGGAAACAGTCCACTAGAAGACTTTGAAGAGTGCGGTTCTCGCGAAGTAAATTCGAATGTTAAGTTAGTTAATAAAATGTTTGTTTGTTGAAGACTAATACACGCGTTTTCATTGTGCTACATAATCACTTCCGCCAGAAAATTCAAATTCCTGAGCTATACGATTAACATTTTGGTCCGTCCGAGCCGGATGATGTGATTGGATTTTCTGGAAGTTTCTCGAAGTTGTAGCTGGTGCATGTGTGAAAGTGCGGTCCGTGACCGAAAGAACAACGACGATTATGCCCATGGCATAGTATTCGGGAAAATTGACTGCATCGTGTGCAGTAGTGCGGCATGTGGCCGATCCGCGTTTCGATTTTGCTCGTAGCGAAAGTTGAAATTGGTTCGTGATCAATGATTGGCTGGATTGTGTCCGTGGCAAAATCCGACGCACCGTGTGCGTAATTGCCAAAATCGTAAAGTGCGCTTTTCCGAAGCTGATTGCACCGTGTGCAAAGCGAAGCGAGTTTAGTCCGTGACTAAACGCTGTGAGTTGAGTCGTGTCGTCGTGCGCGTGGTGCAGCCCATGGCTGTAATTAAATCGAGTGTTGACCAATTGAGCGCACCGGGTGCGTATCGTGGCCGAGGCCACAGAAAACAGTGAACTTTCAAAAGTGTTCCTGCGGCACATGTGTCCGTGACACGTCGCGAGCGTGATTGAACAAGAGTGAACACGATTGAGCATGAGTGAAGAAGAAACACCCCGTGGAGTGTTTAAACAAATAACGAAAAGAAACATTTTGGAAGCGTTAACGGGCACGCAAAGTGAAGAAGAGCCACTAGTTCCGTCGGTGGCAGACCAGAAGATTGCAAAGCAAGTGCGCGAGGAGAAGAAAGCGATGGAATTCAAAATAGAAGTGTTATCGGATCGGCGTGATCTCATCAAGGAGAAGCTGACACGCATGAAGGAGACGTTGAGAGGAGAAGGTGTCAGCATACATTTGCTTAACCTTCACCTTGAAACATTGCGGCGTTGCGCGGACGAGTTTGATAAAATTCATGCCGACATGTCCGCCCTATTGCCGAAGGAACAACGAACTGGAATACGCCAGGAGTATGCGGCATTCGAGGAGATACACAACGAACTTTACGTTGACTTGCAAACTCGAGTTGCCCAAGCGCAAGACGCACGTCGCGTAAATCAAGGTACGTCAAATAGTTTAAGTATTCCAGGTATCCAACAGCCGATTGTGGTACAAGCAGCAGCACCACAGTTGCATGCTCCCTTTCCAACCTTTGATGGAACACCGGAGAACTGGTACAGTTTCAAGAGCCTCTTCAAAAGCATCATGGCGAAGTACCCAAACGAGACACCTGCAATGAAGATTTTGCACTTGCGTCATTCCCTGAAAGGAGATGCGAGAGACAAGATCGACCAAGACGTCGTCAACAACAACGACTACGAGAAGGCTTGGAAGATTCTTGAAAATGCGTACGAAGATAAACGGCTGATACTGGATACACACGTCGATGCTATTCTTGATTGCGCAAGGGTTAGCAAGGACAACCGAGGAAAGTCGATTTCGCAACTGGTTGAAACATGTTCGAAGCATGTCGACGCTTTGGAAGGGCACAATTATCTTGTTGACGGATTAGGTGAGCTGATCCTATTGAATGTGCTCTACAAAAACTGGACAAGGAAACACAAGAGCAGTGGGAGCTGAAGGTACCACGAGGAGAGGTTCCTGATTACGAAACGTTCATGGAGTTCCTGCGTGAACGAGGACGTGTTCTGCAACGTACAAACCGCTCGCAGCAGCAACAGGTACCACAGCAGTCAACGGTCCAAGGGAAACAGCGAGTCGTGATAGCTGGTAACAAGGTATCAGCACAGCCATCTAAGTCGTTCATCCAAACGGCTAAGGACATGTGTCCGTGTTGTCAGGATGAGCACGTCATCTATAAGTGCAGTCGGTTCCAGAACATGGATGTCCAGGAACGCAAGTCTGTAGCTGCAAAGTCAGGCTTGTGTTATAACTGTTTGAAGCAAAAACATCGGGTCAGTGAATGTCAGTCTGACCAAGGGTGCAAGGTCGAAGGCTGTGGTCGCAAGCATCATAGTCTATTGCATCCCAAATACGAAGCGAGTCTACCGAAGAGCAATGAGAAGCCACAGTCTACAACGGATAAAGGCAACAAACAGGAATCAGGTTTGCGTGCAACTGCAATGTGTGCGAAGATTGGATCAGCGAAGCGGCAAGTGCTGCTCTCAACGGCAGAGGTCTTGATGGTTGGAAATGGTGGTTCTACCGTCAAGTGTCGTGCATTGTTGGATTCAGGGTCAGACAGTCACATTCTCACAGAGAGATTGGCTAACAAACTGATGTTGGAAATGAATCGTGTCGACGTACCAATCAGCGGTCTCAACGACATGCAAACGAAAGTGAAACATCTTTTATCAACGAAGATTCTTTCTCGAATCAGCTCGTACGCAACGAACGTGTTGGATTTCTTGATTGTGCCGAGTATAACATCGAGTATTCCAGTAGTGGAAATCAACACAAAGTCCTGGAAACTGCCAACCGGAGTGCGACTGGCTGATCCATCATTCTATTCGCCAGGAGATATTGACCTCATCATCGGCAACGAGATATTTTTCGACTTGGTGAAGAAAGGGCGCCTGAAAATAGAGAACAGTGCGATTACATTAGCAGAAACGGAGTTTGGTTGGATCGTTGCAGGATCAGTGGAAATGAGGAAGAGTGTACCGCGTGCACGCATATGCCAGTTTGGTCGCCAAGAACAAGCGTTGTGTGAAACTATGGCAAGATTTTGGGAAATCGAGGATGTTCGTCTTGGTTCTAACTTATCAGAGGAAGAGGCAGTCGTCGAAGAACATTTCAAGCAGACTCATGCCAGGAATGAGTGCGGTCGTTACGTGGTGCGACTTCCTTTCAACAACAAAAAGTGTCAACTTGGTGATTCTTTCGTTGGGGCGAAGAAGCGTTACGAGCGGCTGATGATCTCCTTATCGAAAAAATCCTGAAAGGCGAATGCAGTATTCCGAGTTTATGGCAGAGTACCTCGCTCTTGGTCATATGAAGCAAGTTGATGATCCCAGCGAAGACGGGTATTATATACCACACCACGCGGTGTATAAGGCATCTAGTTCGACTACGAAGACGAGAGTTGTTTTCGATGCTTCGGCTAAAACGACTTCCGGAGTATCGCTGAATGACACTATAATGGTTGGACCCACCGTCCAAAGTGACTTGATTGAAGTAATATTGCGATTCTGTGGTCATCAAGTGGTACTGACAGCTGATGTTCCGAAAATGTACCGACAGGTCGGTATGCATCCGGAAGACTGCAAGTATCATCGGATTTTGTGGTGCAACGAACAGAACGAGATGAAGATATTTGAGCTGCAGACAGTTACGTATGGCGTAGCAAGTTCACCGTATCACGCAACGAAGGCGCTGATGCAGTTGGTTGCAGATGAAGGCGAGAAGTTTCTTTTCGCTTCTGCGGTAATCCAGAAGGACAGCTATGTTGACGATTTTCTGACCGGTGGCGAAACAGTGATGAAAGTAAAGCCATGTACAATGAGCTTTCTATGCTATTGAGCCGAGGAGGATTTGGTGTTCATAAATTCTGCTCGAACAGCCATGAAGTACTTGCAGCGATTCCAGAAGAGCTTCAAGAGCAACAAGTCTGTTTTGAGGAATCTGGGATTAATAATACAATCAAGACTCTTGGTTTGATTTGGAATCCTTATCAAGATTATTTCGCTTTCCACGTCCAACCGGTAACCAAAGAACGTGTGTCGTCCACAAAACGTGCAGTATTATCGGATATTGGTCGGCTTTTCGATCCGTTGGGATTACTGGGACCGATAATTGCATTGGCCAAGATGATCATGCAAGACATTTGGCGTCTCAGACTGGACTGGGATGAAACACTTCCGGATGAGTTGATGCATCATTGGCAAAATTTCCGTGAAGAATTACCAGCAATTAACATCAAGCAGAAACGACGTTGTGTTGTTCAAAGCAAGGCTACTTGGATCGAACTACACGGCTTTAGTGATGCCTCCAAGCGGGCGTACGGGGCAGTAGTCTACATTCGGAGCATAGCAGCAGATGACACAGTGGAAGTAAATCTGGTTGCTAGCAAATCCAGAGTAGCACCATTGAAGCCGTTAACAATTCCACGTCTTGAGTTGTGCGGCGCCAAGTTGTTGGCAGAGTTGGTGCAGAAAGTTACAACGTCGATGGCGCTCCATTTCAATGAAGTTAATTTGTGGTGTGATTCGCAGATCGTATTATGTTGGTTGAAGAAATCTCCGTTGGCGTTGAACCAATTTGTGGCCAATCGAGTAGCAGCTATATTGGAGCTCACGCCAGGCTGCAGTTGGAACTATGTTCGATCCGAAGAGAACCCAGCTGATGTCATTTCGAGAGGTGCGATGCCGAATGATTTGTTGCAGAATGAAATGTGGTGGAACGGTCCAGAATTTCTGTGGCAACAAGCATACGATGTGCAAGAACTGGAAGCATTTGAAGAAAAACAGTTGCCGGAACTGAAAATAGTGAAGAGTTTAGCGGTTATCAGCAAAGTTCCGTCAATTTCGTTTGATCGCATAAGCGATTATAGAAAGCTACAAAGAGCGTGGGTGTATGTGCTGCGATTCATTCACCTAAAGAAAGAAAAGATGAACGTTAGTATAAATGCAGAAAACATGGCTATGGCGGAAACAGTTATATTAAAATTGGTTCAGCAAGAAGTGTTTTTTGAACTGTTGAAGTTATTACGATCGAAGTCAGGCAAGCGACATAGTCTGTCCAACCTGGCTCCGTTCATTGGAGAAGATGGCCTCATACGAGTTGGAGGTCGCCTGAAATATTCGGCGATACCATATGATGGTAAACATCAAGTGCTAATTCCGGAGAAGCACCACGTGACAGTGATATTAATAAGGAAGCTACACGAAGAGAATCATCACGTCGGTCAAGGAGGAATGCTGGCCATCGTACGAGAGCGTTATTGGCCAGTGAAGGTGAAAACGATCATCAAGAAAGTGATATCAATGTGTCAAATCTGTGGAAGATGCAATCCAGCCATAGGAAGTCAGTTCATGGGAAATATTCCGGAATCCCGTGTTAAACCAGCGCCAGTGTTTTCAAAGGTTGGGATTGATTACGCTGGACCCTTTATGTTGAAGCTAGGAGGAAGAAGTCCAAAGCTCTACAAGGCATATGTGGTAGTTTTCGTGTGTATGGTGGTGAAGGCTATTCATTTTGAAGTTGTCTCGAATCTCTCTACGGACAATTTCATCGCTGCATTGCATCGGTTCGTTGGCAGACGAGGTCTGCCGAGTGATATATTTTCAGACAACGGAACAGCATTCGTAGGTGCCAATCACGAACTAGTGGCACTAAGGCAATTGTTTGAAGATCAGCAGCATCAGAAGAAGGTCGAGGAATTTTGTGCAGTAAAAGGCATTTGCTGGCACTTCATTCCACCGAGAAGTCCTCATTTCGGAGGTATTTGGGAGGCTGGTGTTAAATCTATGAAATACCACCTCAAACGAGTTGTCGGTGAAGTGAAATTGACATTTGAAGAGTTGACAACATTCTTGGCGCAAACGGAGGCGATACTGAATTCGCGACCATTGATACCAGTATCCGATGATCCCAACGACATGTCGGTTCTAACCCCATTCCATTTTCTGATTGGGCGTTTGGGATTGACAGTTCCGGAACCGGCATTACACGACGAGAAGGTGGGTCGACTGAGTAGATGGCAACACATTCAATTGATGCAACAGCATTTTTGGTCCCGATGGTCCAAGGAATATCTGCATCAATTGCAAACCCGACACAAGTGGAACAGCGGTGTGAAGCAGGTCCAAATTGGCGCATTAGTTCTGCTACTAGACGAAAATCTGCCCCCACAGCAATGGAGACGAGGACGGGTTATTGCAGCTCATCCTGGTGACGACGGAGCGGTACGAGTGGTGACTGTTCGAACTACGACTGGAGAGTACAAAAGGGCAATAACTAAGGTTGCATTCCTTCCATCTGTTGAGCCAGAGGCCTTAACGGGGGAGAATGTCAGAGGAAACATTAACAATGTAGAGTAATTTTATTGAATTTTAATTAAATTGGAGCGCCGTAAATTATTTGAGCGATAAATTCATGCTGCAGAGGACCGCAAATGTCAGTTTTTGACATGAGCTTTCTTGGTAGATTTTTATTCGCGCGCCAAGTTGAAAGCTCGCTAGATAGAGTGGAGGAAACAGGAAGTACAGTACCCGAAAATAGGCAATGTGAACGCAAAGCATATTGCAACAGGAAACAGTCCACTAGAAGACTTTGAAGAGTGCGGTTCTCGCGAAGTAAATTCGAATGTTAAGTTAGTTAATAAAATGTTTGTTTGTTGAAGACTAATACACGCGTTTTCATTGTGCTACATAATCACTTCCGCCAGAAAATTCAAATTCCTGAGCTATACGATTAACACATCCTGTACACCTCCGGTGGTGCAAAGGGCCGACTTGAAAGATCTCCATCCTGAGCGTTGCCCGGCTATCGCTTTAACTTGTTGCCAGGTTAGATTTCGGTCGACTTCTTTTATTTCTTTATTGAGGCTTCGTCGCCATGAGCCTCTGGGTCTGCCTCTGCTGCGATGTCCCGCTGGGTTCCAGTCTAATGCTTGTTTACAGATTTCGTTTCCGCCCCTACGTAGAGTGTGGCCGACCCAGCCCCACTTCCGATCCCGAATTTCTGTTGCTATCGGCCTCTGGTGACAACGACGATGGAGCTCGTTGTTTGAGATCCAGTTGTGAGGCCACCAGGCCCGAATTATATAACGCAGTTATCTCTTAATGGACACCTGCAGCCGTTTAGTGTTCTCCACTGATACACACCATGTTTCGCTAGCGTATAACAGCACAGATTTCACGTTAGAGTTGAAAATTCGTATTTTGGTGCGTTCACTTTTCCAGATATTTCTTAAACTCGCAAAGACAGCCCTTGCTTTCTTGATCCGTGCGCCTATGTCGATCTTGGTACCGCCGTCTGACGCCATTTGGCTACCAAGAAATTGGAAGCTTTCAACATTCTCCACTGGTTGCCCGGCTACTGTGAAACTGGAAGGAGTCACCGTGTTTACATCCAACGATTTGGTTTTGCTGACGTTGATGACTAAACCTGTCGAAGAGGAGCGCTCGGCAAGGTTGTTGAGCTTACTCTGCATATCAGAGCGCCGTTGCGCGAGGAGTGCAACGTCATCAGCCAATTCGATGTCGTTTAGGTGCTCCATGGTTATAGGCTGCCATAACAGCCCGCGGTTTGGTTCACGGTCAATCGCATTTACCAGAATCTCGTCGATTACGATGAGGAACAGTAACGGAGGTCACCCTTTTTGGGCACCTTCACTAAGATACCTTGCATCCAGTCGACCGGGAAAGTTGCGGTGTCCCAGATATTATGAAATAAACGATGCAATAGTTGAGCGGATGTCATGGGGTCAGCTTTGAACATCTCGGCTGATATGCGATCGACCCCTGGGGCTTTATTCGATTTCATGCTTTGGATGGCTGTTTGAATCTCTAGCAGTGATGGAGCTTCGGTATTGACGCGTGTTATACGTCGGATCCTAGGCAGATCATGTCGAGGGGGTGATGGCCTGGCTGGCACTTGAAAAAGTTGTTCGAAGTGCTCGAACTGGGTTGGTCAATAACTGATCATTCGCGTCTTTCACAGGCATCGTTGCATTCATCTTCGCCCCGCTTAAGCGTCGTGAGATATCGTAGAGGAGGCGATTGCCCCCGGTTGAGGCGGCTCTCTCTCCTTCGTCGGCCAGAGAATCTGCCCACGCTCGCTTGTCCCGTCGACATGAGCGTTTTACCACAGAGAACAGACGTTCATCTTCATTCGCGTGCTTGTGTAAAAGTTTGTACTGGTCATTTTAAAGTATGTCGTTATGCCCCCGTTGCGCGGTGCTAGTGTGCTGATAAATATGGTTAAAATTTGCCGTGTTTTACTTTTTAGCGCTAGTGTTCATTCCGAATTGCTCCTAGGCTCGCTCCTAGGTGGCAGCACTACATTGTTTATTAAGTGTATACCAACGCCATCACTTAGTGGAATTGAGTTTTTATGTCGGGCAGCCTGCGTTGGCGGCGCTGAGGTGCGATTTAAATCTTTACACACGTTTTCAACGAAATTTTGTTCGAGCATCCATGTCTGTTCTCTGTGGTTTTACTTCCTTCTCAAGAGCCGAGTATCGTTGACGGGCTAAGACTTTGGCTCCTCTGGTTTTTGATCGCTCTACCGCGGCTTTATGACAGCAAAACCATTTCCAAGGACCTCCCATTAATCACGGAAGACCAGTTAGTGGTCCTCCGGAAGTTCCAGATCTTCCAAAGAAGTTGTAAATTTGATAATTTGTCTTACAAAGCTGCATCGTGCAACTTTTTTGATTTTTTTGATTTTGCTCTCACAATGCTACAATAAGGGATCTTCGAAGTCGTGGTTTTCTAGGACGGAATTCCATAATTGTCCACTTCTCCGGATGTTCTGAAATTTCTGAAGGGTCACTTATTGGCCATCCGGAGTCGATGAGTGTTCTATGGAACATTCTATGGAATATTCTAGAACACTCATCGACTCCGGATGGCCAATAAGTGACCCTTCAGAAATTTCAGAACATCCGGAGAAGTGGACAATTATGAAATTCCGTCCTAGAAAACCACGACTTTGAAGATCCCTTATTGTAGCATTGTGAGAGCAAAATCAATGCAAGGACCACAAACTGAATTCAATTGGCCATCAAGTGGTCTTATGGAAGTTTCGGAGTACCCGGATTAGTGACCAAATTGGAAATCGTCCTAGACTTCTGTAACTTTTTATACACCATTTGCTCTGGCAACGTGAGGGACAAAATCTACTAAACGGTCCTCCATTAACTCCGGAACATCCAAAGTAAAGGAAAAAATTTGAAATTCGTCAACAAAAAGTAACGGTCCAGAAAACAATGTTTGCTGCAAAATGACCGCAACATCTTTCCAAAAACCTTCCATTGTCCCTGGGAGGCTACTAAGTGGTGCTTCAGAAACTCTGGAACATCTGGAAAAGTAATTAATTCTAGAAATACGACCTAGAAAGTTTTTTTTTGAGTTTTTATAAATAAAATATAGGAACGAGGAAACTGATTAGACAAGTCAGTTTTTCCATCGAGTGAGGGAGCGCGTCTAGTAATAGAACACTATTTTTTTCATGTAAATTATTTTTGATTTGTACGGAGCGTAAGAAAATTGCAGACTTCCTATCCCCCCATAAGTAATACAAAAATTTAGAGAAAGAGTTCCTGATATTGTTAATTTACTCTTCGCAGTTAATTACGATTCAATTGCGACAATTACCATGAAATTGAATATTATGTTTGCCTTCAACCTATTTTTCAATCACGCATTTTCAATATCATATGTTCTTCTCCTTTTTTTACTGGCATCGTATCGCACTACTGGAACATTGCCGGCTCGCAGCATTCGTTGACATTTTTATATAACCCTTGAGAATATCGCATCAACTTGCGTAATTGCAGCTCAATTCAGAACAGTTACATTACCTACTACAACAGTGTTCAAGATGATGCTTGCGTCTACCTGTATGAGATAAAACTCTTCCGAAAGATACAATCATAAGCACACATGCTGTCGTCGCGTTGAACAAACAAAGATAACGTGGCTCTTCTGCTTTTGAACGTCTGCTGTTTAGGAACCTTACACAGGAAAGGTGACAATGGCTTGTGAAGCAATTCTTATTAATTACTCAGTCGTTTTGCTGGTTTGCAGTCGAGTGATCAATGAAGCGATTCAAGAAGCACAAATTATCACTTTTCTCACGATTGTTTGCCAAGTATTGTATCATTTTTTTGCACTGACGAACTAATTTATTATCGAATATTTTGTTTTGCTATGTTTCAGATATGTTCCACCGATTACTGCATCAAGTCCTAATCTGCCGGAAACACCGGAGGAAATTTCTACCGAATTGAGAAAACAGGAGAGCCTTTTGGCACAAATACACGCCGAAATGAATGCAGGATTTGTATCGAAGAAACGAGAGGAGCAACTGTGGGAAGTGCAGCGAATCATTACACAGCTAAATGTATGCGACTGATGTTGCAGATGTACTGTTGGCCATGACCTATTTTCACGTGTTTATCTTTATTCATTCCAGAGAAAACTTAAATCGTTCGAGAAAAAATCCGATGGCGCTCAAAAAAGTTTGGATGACACGGTGGATGGCGACATGTCCATGGATTTGCAAAAGGCTAAGCTGTCATGTTCGGATGACGAATCTTCAATTAAAACCGTTGCCGGCATATCGACCGAATCCGCGACAAACACCGAGACGAAAAATACTCCCCACGAGACGCCAGAAGATTCTGCGTTAATCGAACAGAAAATAAGTGAGATTGAATCACCTGAACACATAAAGTCGGACCCACCTCAGACCGTTGTTCCCAAAAATGTCGACCCAGCGAGAGTAAGCGATAAAGTCACTGTAACGGACAATGGATTCATGCTGCTTCCAGAAAACCATCCTGACTATCTGCTTCTGATTCGCCTACAGTTAGAGAATCAAGAGTTACTAAACTGGAAGGCACAACTGCAGGCTCGAATCAATGCAGAGCGAGCAGAAATTGTTCGAATGAAGCGATTGTTGGTCACCGATAATGGCGTAATAAACCACGGTCCCAGTAGTTTGGACTGCAGCGTCAGTGACAACGAAGATTACGAACGGTTGGTGGGCCAGTACGCCAAGGAAAATGCTTTACTGGAGCAGAAGCGTCAAATGCTGGCGAAGGAAATTTTCGAGGAAAGTAAAGCTCTTATTCAAATGCAAGTTGACCTCGCATTGAATCGTTATAAAATATGAAATTGAACCCGTTGGATTTAATGAAGTATCTCTCTATGTAGATTTAAGCGCAATATGGTTAAATGCGTATCAAAAACATGTATACTGTAATAAACGTACCCTGTGGTTCTTGAAATTAATTTTTAATCTTTATTATTGTGAAATTTCTTGGACTAGTTGGTTTTATTGCTATTGGCGTGGAGTACAAAATAATGTTGACGAAAGTAGACTTTGATCACAATGAAATGCATATTTCTATAAACTGTTGAATGTTCAACAGGGTTCATCTTGAAAATCCTATGTTTAACATTTGTGCGATCGACAAAAAACATGTGGTACCCGTTAATTGAAATGTTCCACTTTGACCATGAATTTAACCGTATTGGACGAAACCGGGAACATCGGCCATTTTTAATAGCGTTTATAACATTTGACTAATTTCGGATTTTTTTGGGTGGTTTCAAGAGATAATTTAATAGTCTTTCAGGACGTTACCTAAGTTTGACCACGGGCACCCCGTGGAAAGCGGTTTTCGTAAAAAGGTATAAAATCAGGGATTTTTTATGCTTATGTTACTAACATCTGAAAATCCTGACCATCTTAAATTATCAATTTTCAAAAAAGTACAGGAAGGTGTTTGCTTTGACATAAGGCATTGATTGGTTTAGAATTTGGCCGGTAAGTAGCGGTATGCATGAAATCATTATTAAAAAAGTTAGCAATATATACCGATATATGGAATATTCTACATTATCATATATATAATAGCCCTGTTTGTCTGTCCGGTGACTAGCCAACCAGACGCAGCACGCGGGAAATTCTCTCTAAAAATAAAATATTTGACACTTCAATTCTTTTTTTCTATCAGATGCATAAAACAAAACCAGTGACAACCTTAGACAACCAGACACAGCATTTGATGAAAAAAATCACAGACAACAGACGTGGAAAATTTTGATTGAAAAAAAAACACTTGCCACGGGCGCTACAGCGTCCACAAATAAACTAGTAGTAAATAATGTTATCGCAAAATTTTGAAATTTGTAAAGATGATGTCTTTATCAAAGTTGGTCAGGTGGGGTGCAGTCTAATGGTACCATGAAGATGTGCCAAATATTGCTTTTTGTTGTTGGAACAATTCGATGAATTTTAGAAGGTGCAAAATTTGATGGTGCTCCACAGACACTATCATTTTTTCATTTTTCAGCACAAATTGATATTTACCAAAGCTGTTGTACAACTAAAGCCTATCTTTATTAATAATTTGAAGAGATTTGCCGTAACTATGATCAAAAACATGTAAATCTTTGGATATATATTGACTTGGGGCGGTATTACCAACTGTATTAGGAACAAGATCATCTCCAGGATTAAGATTCGCCTAACATTTAAAAAATAATCAAAATAGTTTCTGCCTGCACCAGAGATGCTTCAAAACAACGGATATGGTTTTAATCGTAAGACTTATGCTAATAGGCATATTCAGATATTCTCATACAGCCAGTGGTTAACAAATCAACATGGAATACGACATGTTCGAGCGAAGCATCATTTGAACCTAATCCCTAGAAGTGCAAGAAATGTGTCACCCGTTCTAAATAAACTCAGCACACTTTTGATATCCAGAATCGAGTACTGGTATACGACACGGAGGCGGGTCGGAAGTGTGTTGACATAACCTCAGGGGTTCCGCAAGGTTCCATACTGGGTCCGGTGTTATGGAACGTCATGTACGACGGTGCCTTGAGGTTGAAGTTCCCGGTGGGCGTGGCAATCGTCGGCTTCGCTGACGATATTACGCTGGAGGTCTACGGCGAATCGATCGAAGAGGTGGAGTTGACTGCAGCCCACTCGATCGCAATTGTGGAGGAGTGGATGAGTTCCAGGAAGTTAGAACTGGCTCACCACAAGACTGAGGTGGTTGTTGTTAACAACCGAAAGTCGGAGCAACAAGCGGTGATAAGGGCAGGCAACTGCACGGTCACCTCTGAACGCTCCATCAAACTCTTGGGGGTAATGATCGACGATAAGCTCACCTTTGGTAGCCACGTCAAGCCTGCAAGCGTGCCTCCACAGCTATAGTGGCATTGTCCCGGATGATGTCCAATAGCTTTGCGGTTTATGTCAGCAAGCGCAAGCTTCTGGCTAGCGTTGCTCTGTCCATACTGAGGTATGGGCGGCCCTGCGTATTAACTGCTACAGAACGAAGTTAGAAAATACGTATAGGCTCATGTGCCTAAGAGTTGCGAGCGCGTACCGTACCGTGTCGCACGATGCACTTTGCGTCATCACCGGTATGATGCCTATTGACATCGTTATCGGTGAAGACATAGAGTGCTTCGAAATGCGCGGCACGAGAGGCATCCGTAGGACTGTCAGGTTGGCCTCAATGGTCAAATGGCAGCGTGCGTGGGACAGTTCCACTAAGGGTAGATGGACACATAGGTTGATACCGGAGATAGGTACGTGGGTCAAGAGGCGCCATGGGAAATCACTTTCCACCTGACCCAGGTCCTTACAGGCCATGGTTGCTTCAGACAGAATCTACACCGGTTCGGACACTCGGCCTCGCCTGAGTGTCCGGTGTGCGTAGGTTTAGAGGAAACGGCGGAACACGTGTTGTTCGTGTGCCCGCGTTTTCGCACAATGCGCGACCACATGCTTGCCACATGTGGTCTGGACACTACCCCGGACAACCTAGTCCGGAGGATGTGTAAAGATGAAGTTGGCTGGAACGCCGTTTTATCGGCTATCGTCCAAATCGTCTCGGAGCTACACAGAAGGTGGCGCGTGGACTCGAGGAATGGCTAGTTCAGGCGCAAATAAGAGGTGGTCCAAGGGTTCGGAGTCGGCTTCATGGGTCATACCGGTGCCCTGTGGTCGAACTCGATCCTTTTATCGAACAAGTGGCCGCGTGAAGAACAACATGGTATCGTCGGTCAACCGGGCGGGTTCCGAGCCCGAGGACGGAAAGGGGTCCTCGTCAAGGCTGGGGCAGACGTAGGCACCGCGTCGGCAAGTCCCTCTGTGTGCTGGCGAATAGGCCCTATCGCAGAAAGGTCAATTTGGGGTGCACGCGGCATCATCATTCTTGATACCAGTCGTGCAGAGGGAAGCAGGCGCGAAGTCGACCCTGCCCACCTTCCGAGGACATAGGGCGTGGTAAGGCCACCTGGAAAGCCGGCAATGCGCTGGCACGATACCATGGTGTTCTTCTAAAAAAGCGAAAAAAAAAGCAAGGACACGCAGCTAACCTCGAGGGTGCGTCATGCACTGGCCCCCCTTTGAAGCATTACTTTCTGGTTGTACCGAAGGGACGATGGGCTTGGCGGCAATGGAAACGGTTTAGCGGGTCGGGGATGCAGTCCTGCCTCCCTCATTGTAGGTGGCCCCTAACCCAGCACTTCATGGTCAACCCAGGATGTCTGTTGAGCAGATTCCCCCTCCATTGTTTAGGAAGAAAAAAAAAAAACACTTTTGATATAATTTTTAGTCTTCGCTCGTCTTGCCCTAAGAAGTGGCCATATCCCCCATATGGTAATTATAGGCGTCATAAAAACACCATAAACACACACAATTCAGTTCACAGTTCAGGTTTGAGTGATAAAACGGCCTACTTTTCCATTCCAATGAGTGGGTATTTTAATGATCATTATGCAACTCAAATGGGTTGCATAATAGTAGTTTGTGCAACAAGTTGCAAAAAGATGATTTTTTCAGCACGAGTTGTACCTATAAATACTACGAGTGCTGAAAAAACCGAGTTTTGCAACGAGTTGCACACGCTATTTTTTGCAATGACGAAAAATGAACTTTAATTTGATAAATCTGTCCAAAATTGTATAGTCTAATTTACTCCACATGGCAATAAATTATTTTGCTGCATAGAACAATCAGATTCCATCTCACCGTGCCACATTGCATAGTTCGATGAGCCGTGAAGCGATAGATGTACTTGCCTTTGGAAATTTTTGATGTCATGTCCATCAAAGTATTTCATTTATTACGCGACGCAGAGAATACACTATTTGAAGACTTCCCCTAGCTCATTCAGCAATATGAAGTCATGTAACTACTGTTCTGATGTTGGTTTTTCATTATAGCACCCAAATGAGTGTTATAATGAATATTATGCAACCCATTTGAGTTGCATAATGTTCATTAAAGCACCCATTTCGTTGGTATGGAAAAGTAGGCCATTTTATCACTCAAAGACAAACTGTAAACCAGATATTATGATCAGGAATTGCAAAAAACACATTGTAGCATTCATTTGGGTGCTATAACGGAAAATCAGCTTTGGGACAATAGTTACATGACTACATTTTGCTCAATTAGCTTGGGTTCAGGGCTGGAGTGTTCATTCATTTGATTCAAACTTCAGGACAATTTGGAGATTTTACAACATCTCATATGCCTGGATTTGAGACGCAACTGAAAGACAAATACTCGGAGGACATAACTGGGTTTCTCCCATGGCACGGGAGATCATGGAAGCCTTGGTTGATACGATAGATCATTTTACTCAAACTCTAGGACAATTTGGAGATCTTACAACATCGTATATGCCTGGAATTCAGACGCAAGTGAAATACAAATACTAAGAGGTAATAATTGGGTTGGTACCGAGGCTGAAGACATCATGGAAGCCTTGGTTGACTCGGTAGACCATTTGATTCAAACTCCAGGACAATTTGATGATTTCACAACATCTCATATGCCTCATATACCAATATCCATCATTCGCTCTTCGATGAACCTACGCCGAATGGAGTAACCTTCTCCACTGGACTCGCTCCTGGGCCAATCGCTTCCAGTCGCCTTGAACATTGAGCGCCCTCAGGTCCTCTTCAACTGCAAAAAGTCATCGTGTACCCGGCCTTCCACGAAGCTTGCGGCCCCTTCCGGGTTATCTACTAAATATTATCTTTACTTGACGTTCCTTCCGGGTTCTCTACTAAATATTATCTTTACTTGACGTTCTTCCGGCATACGTACAACGTGTCCAGCCCATCGTAGTCTGCCGTGTTGTATAACCTCAATTAAGGAAGGTTATTCCTCGGTAATTGACACACTCCAGTATGTGCCGTTTCTTTAAAAGAGGTCAAATTAGGCAGTCCAACCAGCTAGCAGGCAATTCCTCGTCTTCCCATATTTTCGACATAATATGGTGCAGAACTTCACAAAGCTGCTCACTGCCATGTTTGAGAAGTTCAGCCGGGAGCTGGTCCTTCCCCGCAACCTTATGTTTTCAGCTCTTTAATAGCTTTTTTAACCTCATGCCCCATCTAGTGTAGGCGACTCCACAGTTTGTCCATCGTCGCTAATATTTATTCTGTTCACCGATGCACCGTCACTTCCACTATTCAACAAAGTCTCGAAGTGTTACTTCCACCTGGCAGCCACTTCGGTTTTATCTGTTAGCAAATTCCCTTCTTGGTCGTTGCACATGACGGGAGATGGCGCTGTCTTTCTGCTCACGCCATTGACAGACTCATAAAACCTCCGCATATCATTCTGCTCCATTTTTTCCTGCGCCTCGCTAATCACTTGTTCTTCATATTCTTTCTTTTTCCTGCGGTGGGTTCGTTTTTCGGCTGCTCTTGCTTCCTTGTACCGATCTCTATTCGATCGGGTACCCGACACCAACATCCGGCTTCTGGCAACGTTCTTTTCGTCTGTTACTCTCTGACACTCCACATCGAACCAACCCGTCCTGGGTCGTCTCTGTGCAGTGCCTACCACTTCTCGTGCTGTTGCTCACCGCTCCATGGATCGCCACCCATAGATCGTTGATGTTGTCGCTAACGTTGATTGCACTTATCCGTTCGTCGAGCTGGATATTGTAACGCATCGTTCGATGTGATCTTTCGTTCGATACAGTTGACAACCGTGATCGAATTTTACCGACAACGACGTTAGCGTCTCCGATAACAATTTTCATCTCATGCTTTGGGCACTCTCCATGGCTTTATCAAAAACGTGTCCTTCACGTCGTCAGATTTATCGTTTGTCGGTGCGTAAACGTTGATTAGGCTGTAATTGAGGAATTTTCCCCGTATCCTCAACACACAAATTCGTTCGCTAATGGGTTTCCACCGCATCACTCGCTTCATCATCACTACGAAACCAACTCCATCTTTTCCTCCGCCGCTGTGATAGATGTTATATTTGGATGCAGTGTTGGTCGTGGTGTCCACGGCTCGGAATTCACGTTCTCCGGATCTGGGCCAACGGACTTCTTGAATAGCGGCCACGTTCACTCCAACCTTCTGGAATTCACGAGCCAGAAGGCTCACTCGTCCAGGTTCATTTAGGGTCCTGACATTCCAGGTACCGAGTTTCCAATTATAGTCATTATTCGTGGAGCTGCCACCTTAGGTATAGCTGACGCGATACAGCATTTCGTGAATCAGCAGCTGATGTCAGAAGGACAACTGACTGCACCACCAGTTAAGTACACAACCCTTAGCTGGCGGTCTGAAATATGAGTATATCTCCAAAATCGCATTTTATAAATTTGTTGCATTACTCCCACAGCTCTAGTAAAAAAATGAACACTCCTAGATACTATATTTTGTAATGTCCAGAGACTAGAAGAGAAGGCTAAGAGGTTGATGAAAAAACTGAAAAAATCGTTTAAAAAAACAACTGAGATATAGCCAATTGAAAATTTAGTAACAACAATTTTTCTGCACGAATATATCCGAGTAAGTTTTTTAGCGAATAAACCCTAGTGTTAATAACATTTAATTTACAATGTTCTGAAAACTCATATGTCAATATGTACATTATGTGGAAGATATTGATTTAAAAAAATGTATTGGAGGTAACCACCTTCCCTTCGATGGGACTCGAACCCATGATCCTCAGTCCCATCGAAGCGAAAGTGGTTACTTCCAATACATTTTTCAAATCAATATCTTCCACATACACCCGATTCTTTTTTTTACACGAAGGATACGTTCCGTGTAAAAAAAATTTCAGTTCAAAATTTGAAAATCCCCGTAAACAAGTTTTATGATTTCTCGACGAATCATGCAAAATGGATCAACTTTGCAAAAATTTTGTATGAGATTTTTTTACACGGCCGTGTAAAAAAAATCCGTGTAAAAACAGAATCGGGTGTAATGTACATATTCACATATGAGTTTTCAGAACATTGTAAATTAATGTCCAAGTCGGGTGGTTTAATCCCCGGATTGTACTGTACTTAAGTGTATTGAAAGTATATTATGAAATATTAAAAATTACGTAACTTTAAATGTTGTTTGCGAATGATATTTGTTATATATATCAGGATCAAGTAAAAAATCATCCACATGAATTTTTCATTCCATGATAGATAATTGAATGATTTTTAATGTATTACATGGCGGGTGATTTGGCTCAGTGTAGTTGGTCAGAATACCTTCTAGTTTACCTTTTGTCCAAACTTCAGAAAATCTAAACATATTCTTACTCCACGCACACTCTTGCCCCACTCTACTCTAAGTCGTCTTGCTTCAAACCATCGCGTATAAACGATAGCCTTGGCGTATAACAAATAATAAATAATAAACTAATCTGATACTTTTAATAAATTGACCAAATATATTTTTTCAATTTTCGGAATCATATGTTCTTCAGTTCTTACTACACACATTTTTCACTTCTAACTTCTCAAGGAAAGCAGGAAGAAAGGAGAAGGAATGATGAGAAGGAATAAAGATTAAGTTAAAAAATTCCAATTTTCACCTCACTTTTCACTTCTCACTTCACTCTTTTCGCTTTTAACTTGTCACAATTCACTTCACACTTCTCGCTCCTCACTTCTCCCTTCTCACTTTTCACTTCTCACTTCGCATTTCTCACTTCGAAATTTTCATTTCTTACTTTTCACTTCTCGCTTTTTACTTAAAGCTTTTTGCTTCTCACTTTTTTATTCAAATTTTTTACCTTTCACTTTTCACTTCTAACTACTGACCTTTCACTTTTCACTTCTCACTTATCAATTCTTACTTCTCACTTCTCACTTTTCACAATTTACTTTTCACTTTTTGCTTTTCTTTTCTCACTTTTCATTTCTCACTTCACAATTCTCACTTCAAATTTGTCACTTCTCACAATTGAACCGTTTGTTTGAGAAACTGCATATGTAACATTTTTGGCCAAAATGAGATTTTTATATATTCTGAATCCTCGTCCAAAAATACGTATTCTGGCAAAAAAAATTTTTTTTCAGAAGTGCATGAAATTTTTTTCGTTTGTTTGAGAAACTTCATATGTCCACGTACTTTGAAGAGCAATTTTAGAGTACTGCTTAGATCTCTTGCACTGAAAATGCCCCAGGGTGTTGAGTTTTGCCAAAAACTATTGATCAGTATCGAAGAAATCGAAATATTCGGTGCAAATTTGTTCAAAAAACAGTTTTTTGTTGTTTTCTCGAAATAATGTAAAATGGACTTTTCAAGTGCAAATGGACATTTCAAGAATTCCAACGGAAATATTCCAGCGATTCTGACGGGAAAGTTTCAGGGATTCCAATGAGAATCTTCTATATATCCTCCATCCTCCAGGAATACTGATGGGAATATTCCAGGAATTCTTAATCGCAGTAAGATGTGGTTTGAAGGCTAGAGTCATCGAAAATTCTGAATGGGAACGCTTGGAGCAGATCTGGGTGACCATCGTCCTGCAAGATCGCCTCCTTCATATTTGCGCTGTTTACATTCCTCCTGACAGAACTAGAGATCTGGTTTACATCGATACTCATTGCCACTCTGTTTCATCTATAGTGGAAAATATGGCCTCAAGCGACAAAGTTATTGTTCTAGGAGATTTCAATTTACCCGGTGTTTCATGCAAACCATCTCACAATGGGTTTCTTTATCCCGACGGCGAACATTCCACTTTCCATTCCGGGGCATTGAAGTTAATCGACAGCTACAGCGCGGCGACGCTAGTTCAAGTTAATCACGTCGCAAACGAAAATCTACGCAGTTTGGACCTATGTTTTGTGAGTGCCAGAGACGTCGCTCCATGCATCTACATGACCCCTGCTCCTTTGGTCAAACTCGTCCCGCATCATCCACCTTTAGTTGTCTCTATTCCGGAGAACTTGGAAAACGACTTCGACGATTTTCCTGTTCCCGTAGCGTACGACTACCGGAAAGCCGACCACGAAAGTATCGTCGAAGTGTTGGGAAGTATGGACTGGAGTTCGATATTCTCCTACGACATCGAGAATGCTGCTCTTACTTTTTCGCACGTCTTGGAGTACGTAATCGAAAGGCACGTTCCTAAAAAGATCAACAATAGAGATTCTCATCCCTCCTGGCAAACAAAGGAGCTTAGAAAACTGAGCTGCTGAGCAAAGAGCTCAGAAACATCGTACACTTCTACTTAAATCCTACTATGTGAGATTGAACTAAAATTATAAGCGGCTCAGTCGTTTATGCTACTCGCAATACCTAAGAAACGTGCAATCGAAGCTTAAAACCCATCCGAAGACTTTTTGGATTTTTGTGGACAAACAACGGAAAGAATCTGGTCTTCCTTCGACAATGACATTACACGATGGAGCCGCTTCAACTCCTAAGGACATTTGTCGTCTTTTTTCGTTAAAATTCTCTGACGTTTTCATCGACGAGCAGCTGGCCGACGCCGAAGTTACTCTCGCAGCGAATAACGTCCCACTGTTCGTCCAAGCACTGAGCAATATCGACATCGACGCCGAAATGATCTCGACTGCAGCTTCACGACTCAAGCTTTCATTTAACACCGGCCCCGATGGTATCCCCTCTGCATTCCTGAAGAAACACATTTCTAGTTTAATAAACACCTCTGCTTGCGCTGTTTAGGCTATCTATCTCCAATGGTCACTTTCCTTCATGCTGGAAGACTGCTAACATGTTTCCTGTTCACAAAAGGGAAATAGACAAGACGTGGATAACTATTAGAGTGGGGCGTCATGGTCATTTTTTAAAATCAATGGTTTTTCGAAGCCATTCTGGGTCCTGAACAACTGTGCGGAATTTGGGACCGATTGGTTGCTTCCTCGCTTTCCGCATCGCGTTTGAAGTTTGTATGGAAATTAGTATGGGAGAATGTATATTTTTGCATTTCTACTACTAGAAGTTTCAGTTCGTCGTAAACCAATTGGCACATTGCGTTAAAGTATAACCCAAAGGATGCCGAAAAATTTTGCTGAAGAAGGCACGTTGCTGGAACGTCCACTAAAAAAAGTTATAACGCTTCGTACATTGAGTGTTCAGACCATATGCAAAAAATCGTTTATTCTGCCAGCACTGCCGTACTACGTAGACCAATAATTTAATTGAGTGTTATTTCAAAATAATTGATCTTATAGGGCTTTAGAGCTAATGGGAGCTACCCGGAATCATTTCACAAAGAAAAAAATCCGACGAGAAGGAAGATGGGTTTTGCCCTTCGAGAACCATAGGTTGTCCGGTAGTGCTGGCAGAAACATTGATTACTTCCATATGGTTTACCTTCCAGCTACGTACCTTCTTCGGCAAAGTCTTTTAGCATCTTCCAGACTAGATGCTAACGTATTGAGTCACGTGATTGATGATAAATTAAAGCCGCTAAGAGCAAAAATGAAAAAAAGTACGTTTTCCCATACTAATCTCCATGTAATTTTCCCATACTAATCTCCATGTTCGAACTTGTCATCATGGAACCTCTGCTTTCCTGCAAACTGTCCGAAGACCAACATGGGTTTACGATCGGCCGTTCCATAATTTCTAGCTTGTTGTGCCTTACTTCATATATTACGGAATGCATGAATGACAGGGCGCAAACGGACGTAATATATACCGACTTATCCGCCGCCTTCGACAAGCTGAACCACTCTATCGCTATAGCAAAACTCCAAAGGCTTGGAATATGTGGTTCTTTCTTAGAATGGCTCCGTACATACATGACTGGACGCCAGCTGTCGGTCTCCGTCGGCGAATGCACATCTGACGATTTTTCGGCTTCATTGGGAATACCACAAGGAAGCCACCTATAGGACCGCTGATTTTCTTATTATACTTCAATGACGTGAACTTCATAATTAAATGTCCAAGGCTTTCATACGCTGACGATTTGAAGATGTTCCTCCAGATCAACTCGATAAACGCTTGTCGCTTTTTGCAGAATCAACTACAATTATTATCTGGCTGGTGTTCCATCAACCGAATGGTGCTCTGTGATTACGTTCTCCCGGAAAAAAGAACCAATCAATTTCGATTATAAGCTACTTGACTCCACGATCGAACGGAGGACTCAGGTGAAAGATTTGGGGTTTATCTTCGACTCCCAACCCACGTACAAGCTGCACATCTCATATGTCGTGGACAAGGCTTCCAGAGCGTTAGGATTTATCTTTCGCACTACAAAGGACTTTTCCTATATTTATTGTCTGAAGTCCTTGTACTCCTCGCTGGTACGTTCTATACTGGAATACGCCTCCGCAGTGTGGAACCCGAACTATAACAACAGTTCCGACAGAATCGAGTCGGTGCAACGCCGATTATTACGTTTCGTACTACGTAAACTTCCATGGAGGGATCCACAACGTCTTCCAAGCTATGAATCGCGATGTCAGTTGATACATTTGGAACCGCTTCGACACCGTAGGGAGACAACTTGCGCTCTTCTAATTGCTGACATCTTGCAAGGCCGAATTGACTGTAGCTCTATCCTGAATCAAATTAGCATCAACGTCCGTCCCAGAGCACTACGAATCGGCGCAATGCTAAGAATGCATTTCAGCCGAACTAACTACAGCATGCATGGTGCTATCAGCGGGTTGCAGAGAAACTTCAATCGTGGTCTCAGCTTTGTTCGACTTTAACATTCCCCGACAGACGCTGCGCCGCCGTTTCTACCAGTTCTTTTCAGCACAGACTACGTAAAGACTGATATGTTTTTGTAAATTGTTTTAAATGTATAACTTTTAGTTTTGTTTTATATTCGCCCAAATATTTTTTTTATCACACCATCATTGGGACAAATTAGTCTGTTGATGTAGCAACAATAAATAACGGGAATGTTCCAGGTTTCCAAACAATCTGTCGATGGATCCCGAAGCAAATCAACAAGGGACTCCGAATTAATCCTCCAGGGATTCCATAAAGAATCCTTCAGTGGTTCCGGAGAAAATCCTCCAAGGATATTGAAGCAAATCATCGAAGAATTTCGAAGCAAATCGTCGAATGATTTCGAAGCAATTCGTCGAGGAATTCCGTTCTTCGATGGATTCCGAAACAAATCATTGAAAGATTCCTAAGCAAAACATCGAGACATTCCGAATTAAATATTCAAAGATTTCCGAAGCAAATAGCCGAAGAATTCTGAGACAAATCGTCATGGAATTCCTAAGCAAATCTCCGAATGATTCAGAAACAACGACTCTGAAGGAATTCAGAAGCAAATCAACGAGAGATTCTGAAGCAAATCCTTAATGGATTATGAAGGAAATCCCCCACAGCCAAGGTTATCCCTCAACGATATTTGGTAGTTGTTAATGTTAAATGACACCAATTTCATTTTTGTTAGCAAATTTATTAGCTTATCTGTTTGCTAAGGTAGTAAAACTTTGTTACCGACGCAGTGGAAACAATTATGGAATCATTATAACAAAAAGTGGCCGGTTCAATTTAAATAATTTTCCGTATTTTGATGGAATATCCAACATTTTGTCGAGACAAAACACCTTAGCGTGACTTACCTACAATGTACTACGCGTCTCCATGCACTTTCAATACCAGAATTCTGATTCGCCGACGCGTGGTGCCTTGTTGTCTAAGAGCTGCCAGCTAAAAGGCGTTTTGCCGCATGAGTTTTCCGACAACAGAATATCACTACTTTTTGAAAATGATAATATTATCAATATAGGGGGAATGACGGCTTTGGCAGGTTTTGTTCTATTATTGTCAAGGGGGTTTTTGTGGACCAAATTTTATGAAATTTGGCCACAATATTCTTTGATATTCAAAGAATGTTTAGGCCAAATTTGAGCATAATTGGTTATAGAAAACCCCCTTGCCAATAATAGAACAAAACCTGTCAAAGCCGTCATTTCCCCTAATTAAGATTTCCTACAATTTTAAGATGGCATAGGCTAGCTATATTATTTAACTGTTGCATGAGGCAAAATACCCGTGAAATACGTTACAGCTAAGACATTATAGCCGGCTTTGCTTCAGCTGGGCATATTAACCCTACCCCCATATTGCTCCCCATTCAGTGCACGAGTCGGGAAAATGGTGATCGAAACAAATCACGTTCAGCTTACTTCATATCTGCGAATTTCACCGCTTGTCTGAAATAGGAAGGCCCCATTATAAACCTACGATACTGTTTGTAATATGCTACGTAAATAATTATTTTCCCTCTACTACTATTTTGAAATTCAAATATGTGTTTCCTTACAAGAATGTTCCGTTCATCAGAGCATCTGAAATCACAATGAACGGAGAATTTTGATGCAATATCTGCACGCTGATAGTGCGTTCTGATCCCGCTTTTCCGGAGAGGATGTATGCGCAAGTCACAATATCTACACGGCTGAGCTTTCGGGAAAAAAGAGAGCGAGCGAGCCAAAAATCGCACACATGCACTGATGGACACACGAAATAAGACGTTCATCATATGACATGTGTGCCCTCAACTTTCTCCAAAATGTAATGGGAATTGAAATGTATTTTTCCCGACTAGGTGGAATCCAGTTCCCTGTGTTCCACTACACATTGAATTAAGCATCTAATTTTATTGTTCGCACCCTCGAACGATCATTGTAATCTGAGAGATGAGCCAGTAGAGGGCTGCAAGTTTCTCTAATAAAGATTAATAATAATAATAGCATTGTAATGAAACAATAAGAAGAAACAAGTCGATACAAAAACAATTTTGAGACAAAAAAATATGAATTAAAAAATTAAGTAAGTAAAGTCGGAAACAAAAAACAAAAACAAATAACATTTGAAAAAATAAGACGATTACAAAGAAGTTTAAGTGGAAGTTAGTAAACTTTAAAATATGAAGAATGGTACGTTTTTTAAACGAGTTCAATCACGAGGTTCGTTCCTAATGTTCATAGTGAGCTTTCCTTCTTAACTCAAGATTAATAACGGGAAATATATATTTTTAATATTTTTAACCATGTTACATTACTTAACATTTCAGTTCCTTCCACCCTACTAGGTAGCTTGTAAGTTTCTCAAAATATAAAAAAATCCTGCCTTTGCACTGGTGCCACAGTTAGCTTTCGGCAGGCGAACATCGGTGTAAGCATTAGGGAAACGTCTCTCCCGCCTTGTTCGGATCACTCAAGCCGACCATCACCGACTGACGAGCTGCCGGATGGTCGCTCCCGATTTCGAATGAGTGATTGTTGAGAGGGTGGCAGCAAAGGGGGTGGCCGAGCAATGAGTAGCGAGTACATGATTCACTTTTTCAATTTTTTTTCGTGTTACGAAAATTTCAATCCACTTTACTCTCACTTTCGGCAGGTCACTGTCACGGAGCACCGACGAGGACCATGTCGAGGCACGATACATAAACGGTGTTCAGCGTTCGCATATGTGTATGCAAGGATGGCCGCGCTTATATGCAGCACCATATGACTACCCTTCCTCCTTTGACGACAGTCCTGCTGGAGAATGGCAATGATGATGATGGCGAAGGAAAAATTTCCTCACTTCCCTGCAGCCCTTGTCGTCGGCGAGTTATCGTTGTTGAGGGTGGTTGCACCGGCCGTAGTGATGGTGGCTGGAGAAGCGTCGCTTGTTGTTCCCAGGTTTGTGCGTTCTGGAATGGCGATCTTGGAAGCAAAGGCGTTTTTAGAGTTATAGACAAGTAGGGGCGCAATGAATGAATATGATTTAGGATGATTTTTGATTATTAGGGAACAGGTCAATCGCAGTAGTAAGTATGTTTAATTCCACATACGATAGCATCAAGATAGTTTATAGATTGTGAAGTCAACACAAACAAAGCGTTCATGAATTCGTGAACTAACAAGTTTACGGTATATTTTTAGTCACGATTTCGAGTTCTGGAAAAATTGACTGTTGTTCCCGAATCCATGACTTTCACGTTCCAGAAAACGTGACTGTTGTTCCCGGCGTTATGACTCAAAATACACCGTAAACTTGTTAGTTTACGCTTTTTTACGTGTAATAATAATAAATAGCTGATTCAGGATTCAACAACCTGCCACCTGGACCCAAACCTCTCAGACCCGGACCTAGGCTACGTTAGGCATAAGTACGTTAGGCATAATGGACGTTACGCATTACGGACGTTAGGGGTAATGTACGTTAGTCATAATGGTCGTTTAGCATAATTCTGATTCAAGATTCAAGATTCTCGAACCTCCTTGAATGCCTTTGTTATATCTTAACATGAAAAAAATGCTAAGGTAACAAACTTTGTATAGGCAAGTTGAAGTCTGCAATCCTTCCCGTATGCTGATTGTAGAGTCCCAATCGCTGATGTTTTCTAAAAACAAAACTAGATAAAGATAAAGCTAAAGCTAAAGTTAAAGCTAAAGCTAAAGGTAAAGCTAAAAGAAAAGCTAAAGCTAAATGTAAGGCTAAAGCTAAAGCTAAAGCTAAAGCTAAAGCTAAAGCTAAAGCTAAAGCTAAAGCTAAAGATAAAGATAAAGATAAAAACAAAGATAAAGATAAAGACTCTCACTTTTCGATTCTCACTTTTCACTTCGCACTTTGCACATTTTGAACAGATTTGGTTGATGCAACTTAATTGTGACCGAATTCAGTAACGCACAAGTTGCGACAACTAACTTGCAACATGTGAGCTATTCGCTACATGTGAGCTACTTCTCACTTGTCATTACTCACTTTTCACTACATGCATTGTAAAATTACTTCGACTTAACCGATTCAATACGGTTGAATTTTGATGTTCGAAGCAATCAACACAATTTTTTACCACATTCTGATTAAATAATTTAAATTGAAATGCTTTATGATAATATCCCGCACCTGTCCTCCAGTATAACAGATCTTTTTCAATACCTAAGATACTCCAAACAGTTCTTGAACTCAGATCTTAATATTCAAATCGGTCAACAAAAAGATCTACGATGTCCCCACTATTTTTATGAGTTGGGACAGCTCCACGGTTCTTCATTACACCATTACAGACACACCACAAAATTCGTTCGGCATCTACGGCACTCCAAACTATCCTTGAGTACAGATCCTAATATTCAAATCGATCAACATGCAGATCTTCGATGTCCCCACTAGTTTTATGAGTTGGAATAGCTCCAGGATACCTCGTAACATCATTACAGACACACCACAGAATTCGTTCGATATCTACGACACTCCAAACTCTCCTTGAGATCAGATCTTAATATTCAAATCGATCAACATAGAGATCCTCGATGTCCCCACTAGTTTTATGAGGTGGAATAGCTCCGCGATACCTCGTAACACCATTACAGGCACACCAGAGTTCGTTCAACATCTATGGCACTCCAAACTATCCTTGAGTACAGATCTTAATATTCAAATCGATCAACATGAAGATCTTCGATGTCCCCACTAGTTTTATGAGTTGGAATAGCTCCACGGGATTTCGTGACACCATTATAGACACATCACAGAATTCGTTTGACATCTACGACACTCCAAACTGTCTTTGAGCGCAGATCCTAATATTCAAAACTATCAACATGAAGATCTCCGATGTCTAAACTATTTTTACGAGATGGAATAGCTCCACGGAACTTCGGTACACAGAAAGATATACACCACAGAATTCATTGAACATGTACGACACTACAAACTCCAAACAAGCTCAAATCCCTATTTACAAATCGATCAACTAGAAGATCTTTGATGTGCCCACTATTTTTATGAATTGGAATAGCTCCATGAGACTTCATTACACCATTATAAATACATAACAGAACACGTTTGAACATCTATTATACTCCAAACTATCCATGAGTACAGATCAGAATATTCAAAACGATCAACATAGATATCTTCGATGTCTCAACTATTTTTATGAGTTGTAATTGCTCCACAGGATTTGGTTACTCTATTAGAGACACGCCACAGAATTCGCTCGACATCTACGACACTCCAAATTGTCTTTGAGCTCAGATCCCAATATTCAAATCGATCAACACGAAGATCTTTGAGGTCTCCACTATTTCTATGAGTGGAAATAGCTCCACGGGACTTCGATACACCATTACAGATACATTACATAACTCGATGAACATCGACGACACTCCAAACTGTCCACGAATACAGATCTCAATACTCAAATCGATCAACATGAAGATCTACGTCATCCCATCTATTTTTATGAGTTGGAATAGCTCTACTGGACTTCGTTACACCATTATAGACACATTGTAGAATTCGTTGAACATGTACGACAATACAAATTGTCCATGAGTTCAATTCTTTATATTCAAATCGACCAACAAGAAGATGTACGATGGTCTAGCATGAATTTTGGTGAAGGACATCTAGGGAAGATCGATATAGTACGTACAATTACTATTTTCAACACCCCTCTCCCCTTCGCCACTTCTTGTAATGAACCTCTAATTTTTTTATTATTCGTCACGCACTTTGTGAATAACCAACTTACACAAATTACATCAATAATGAGAGCATTTCTCGAAAAAAAAATACAATGACCTGTTACCTGTTAGTCTACTAAATATTTTTTCGATGAAGAAGATTATTATTGAGAAACTTAACTATTGATTCCTTTTGGTACACTGCTTTCAAAAAGTTTACTCCTAGTGTGCTGTATGTTTGCAGCAGTGCACCAGAGCTTAACATGTCGATTCGAAAGTTTTACTGAAACGCCTTCTGTTGACGATCTCGCAGAATCACATCAAATGGTTGCAGAGGAACTGAGAGAGAGATTTTTTTAGCAACATGATTTAGCTATTACATCGAAGTAAGGGAGGAATCGACATACGGTGGGAACGCAGTATACTAGATTCACGGGACTTGCATCGAGTAAGGGAAAATATAGAGTTACAGAGCATCGAGTTACGGAGATCTCACTGTATTTTATGCAACGATTTACTAATTCTAATTTAACAAACGGGGTTTGAATCAACGCGATTTTTTACGCTCCACGATGGCCCCATAATGGCCCTAATTATTAATTTCCGGATTCTACTGATCGAGTCCACTTTGGCAATATCCAACGCGGTTTTTACACGGTTTTTGACGTATTTCCCTTGTAAAAAAATTGAGTGTAAATTGAACATTTTCATCAGTTTTTCACTAATATTCTCCAATTGTCGTATAACTGAGACTAGTTCTAATTGAAAATTTTCAAATCTCACGAACACTATTTGGGGCTTACAAACATCTAGTGAGCTAAAACATATGTTTATGGTGGTCCGATATTTCCCTTTCTCATGCATTATAAAAACTCAAAGGTGCAGCCCAATCGGGTTGTACGCAAAGGTGACGTAGGACTACGTAGCTATTCGAAATTGATAGTATTTGCCATAATAATTTGTGTCGTTTTATTAACATTGAGCAAACTGCTCGGAGGCCAACTGAATCAAGAAGTCGAATAGTTGTTCCCAGTTGGATGGACTTTGAGTCTCTAACCGTGGAATTAACATGACTCATCGGCCGCAGAAGCCACTCGACTGGCTTTCAGTCGGGGACATCACAATCCTTACTTTGCCACGAACGCTTACATCGCGGGCGAAGACCAAACGTTGCATATAAATATATTTGTGTTTGGTTTCACGCCACTTCTGATTCTGCTTATTACTCCTTTATTTCGGCCATTTTTGAGGATGGTGTCCTCCAAAAAGGTCTTTATGTATACAAAAGAAGGTTGATCCGACAATCCGATATGAACTTTCTTTAAAGTGCAAAACTCAATCATAACTAGCAAATTTGATAGCGCGGCGGAGGGAGATGATGCAATTAATTTGAACGGGTGGAATTACTAACAGCAACCAAGCTACCACGCAAAACCCGATGCCGCCGAAACAATCCATTTTCGCAATTAACTCTTTCTTTCCATAAAATACTGGTCCTGAGAAGAACCAATTTTCTTTTCCCAATGCGTCTTTCCAATAACTAACTGCATCCAAACGCTTGACAGTACCTTGCGTTGAAATTGTCCGCCTTCGTGCCTTCGCCTTCGTGCTGCTGTGTCCGCTCCGCTGCATCGAATGTCGAACCGAATCCCGATCAAAACGGCTAGCGCGCGTAGTAGTAAAAGTAGTAAAATTCTTCTTTATTTAAAACATTTTTTGTTCTACAATCATTTTATACATGTACAGTGATCGGCCGGCTTGGCCCTCCAACTTCAATTTCAATTATTGTTATTATTATTATTATTATGCTATTACTTTATTTTTAAAATATAATGTATCATGACGGCCTTTAGGAGGCGCTGGTGTGTTTTTTAAAATTTGATAACCTAACTACTATGTACACTAATATTTACAATAAAAAATTTGATAACCTAGATTGGAACTAGCGCCCTAATTGGAGCCTGATCCGAATGCAAGCAACGGACCCTAAACTTTTCTTTACACTCACCAAATCGTTCATGTAAGGTTTTTATTCCGGCCAGACGGTGGACCTCGGATGTTCTTGTCCTGGGAGGGGTGTTGAGGATCATCCTCAGGAATTTGTTTTGGACCCGTTGAAGTTTGAGGTGGTGGGTTTTAGCGCAGCTCTCCCAGACCGGCATGCCATATTCGATCACAGGGAGGATGATTTGCTTGTAGACAGCAAGCTTATTTTCAGGGACAATGACGACCGGCGGTTGATCAAAGGGTACAGTAGTTTCAACAAGACGTTACACTTTGTCACCGTTTTGTCAACCTGTTGCCTGAAAATAAGCTTGCTGTCGAGGGTCAAGCCAAGGTAGCCGGCCTCATTGGCCCATTCCACAGTCGTGCCATTGAGGATGATTTTACAGTCCCCAGGCGGAACAAGTTTAGGGGATTTGGAGTGGGGAAAAGTGATAACCTGAGTCTTCGCCGCGTTGATACAGATCTTCCAGCTGGTGAGGTACTCTGTCAGGGCATCCAGGCCTCGTTGGAGTTTTGCCACTAGCGCTCTGATCACTCTACCGTTGTAGACGATGGATGTGTCATCTGCGAACAGAGACAGAATGCCGCCTTCTGGAGGTTCTGGCATGTCGGAGGTGAACAGATTGAAAAGCAGGGGCCCGAGGATACTGCCCTGGGGAACGCCTGCGACGATGTTGTGCGCATTGGAACTCGCTCCGCTGATTGAGACCCGGAATGTCCTTGCCGACAGGTAATTGTTGATGATTTTCACCAGGTAGCTGGGAAGATTGTAGCGTTGTAGTTTGTACACCAGGCCATCATGCCATACATTGTCAAATGCCTTCTTGACATCGAGTGAGGCCATGGCGGATGTTTTAGAGACATACTTGTTCCGTCTGAGGTCGCTTGTAATTCGGGTCAGTTAGTGTACGGTTGATCGACCGCGTCGGAAGCCAAATTGTTACTCGAGCAAGATGTTGTGGTGTTCGGCAGACTCAAGTAACCGATGATGAATAGCTTTTCGAATAGCTTGGATAACCCTGAGAGAAGGCTGATGGGTCGATAACTTTTGGGGGAGGAAGGATCCTTCCCAGGCTTCCGGATGGGGATGACTTTCGCTGACTTCCAGGACGATGAGAAGTAGCTAAGCCGGAGACACTGATTAAAGATCAGCGAGAAGAACGGTGCACTCATGTGTTTGAGCTCGAGATTCAGGATGCTGTCGAAGCCTGGGGCCTTCATGTTCTTCGACGATTTGATATAGGCCGTCAATTCGTCAGCTGAGATCTCCAACTCCTCCGAGAAGTCGTTGGGAATCAAATGGATGTTGTTAGCATGCTCGTTGACGGCTGCTTCGTGTGGACTGACGATGTTCTGCCCAAGATTGTGAGAGCTGACGAAGTGACGACCTATTTCAGCGACCTTCTCTGCAGGAGTTATCAAGCGATCCTTAGAGCCATTATTGTCTAGTGGGATCAAAGGTGGAATGGGCCGAGGCTTGGATTTTAGAATTTTGGTCATTTTCCAGAACGGCTTAGCATAATCTGGGAGAGTGCGGATCTTATTCGAGAAGTCGTTATTTTTGAGGTCCACCATTCTGGCCTTGATAATTTTTGTGATTCGATTGCAGCGTGCCTTAAGCTCAGACAGTCCAGTACGCTGAAACTGCCTGCGAGTGACATTCCGCAATCGAATCAAATCTTTGGTGAGTGTATCGATGTTTAAGGAGTTGCTTACCTGCCGAGCCGTCGGTACGTGTAGCTCTCGGGCCGCCGTGATCGCCTCCTCGATAGCGCACAGCTGGCGGTCGATACTTTCCGGCGTCTCCGGACGCACCTCGTAGTCGACGGTGTTATCGACGCACTGCTGGAAACGCTGCCAGTTCACTCGGTGGTAGTTCCGCCGTAACTGCTGGTGCCGATTGACCGAGGAGCCCAGTTCCGCCACCACCGGATAGTGATCCGAACTGAGCTCCTGGTATACAACCGGCTGCGAGACGTGGTCACTCAGGTTTGTTACGTAGAGGTCGAGCGTTGCGTGGGCACCGGACCAACTCAGCCGAGTGAGGGAGTCCGGGCTCGGGATCGTGTAGTGGCCTTCCTCCATGTCGTTGCTCCAGATGGTGCCGTTTCGATTGCCGCGACTGTTGCCCCAGGCTTGATGTTTGGCATTCAAGTCGCCGGCAATGATAAACTGGCCTTGCCTCCGCGTCAGCTTGACGATGTCCCTCCGAAGGGCAGCCGATGATCCATCGCCGGCTTTGGCTTGCGTTGGACAGTACGCCGCGATGAGCGCGATTGTGCCGACCGAAGTGGTGATTTCGACACCGATGGCCTCGATGACACTGAGCTGGAAGATTGGAAGCAGAAGACAGTTGATGTTGTAGCGAAGAGCGATGGCCACCACCTCCCCTGGTCGGCCGGTCGAGTCGCACGATGCGGAAGTCCGGGATGTTGATGTTCACCTCCGGTTTTAGGTGCGTTTCGGTGATGAACGCCACGTCTATTTCCTTCTCCTCAAGGAAATCCTTCAGCTCGATTGTTTTGCTCTTTAGCGAGCAAGCGTTCCAGTTGACCAGGCCCACCCTAGCAGCCATTTTCAATGATGAACATGCCAAGTGTGAAGACCTGGTCGAATCGGGTTTGCAGCCGCGCAGTCGAGTGGCGAGCTGCGCGAAGATCGGCATCAGTTGCTCCGGAGTGTACAGCGGGGCAGATTCTTCCGGTGGGACGGCTTCGTTCTCCGACTGCCGACGGAACCCAGGAGGAGGAAGCGGGGGCCATTCGCTGGTGGATGGTGCCGACGATGCTGGAGCTTGGACCGATGCAGCTGCCGCTGCCAGTCGCTTGTGCGGCTGTAGCGGTGGGAGTATTGGAATCACACGACGGGGAGCCGGGATGGCTGGAAAGTTCACCTCGTTGATTACAGGAACACGGTTCTTCTTCGGAATGGTCCTGGTGGAAGCCTTCTTCCGGATTTCCAGGAACTCGGCTCGCTTTGGGCAGCCCTTTGTGGTTTGTCGCCACAGTTGGCGCAATTGGGATCGGCCACCTTCATTTTGTCGCACTCATCAGTCGGATGGGGTTCGCCACACTTGTTGCAGCGCGGCTTCATGCGGCAGTTCCTGGTGCCGTGCCATTGGTGCATTGCGTGACATCGCGGTGCACTGGCCGATATCGCTCCCAGTCAACGACGGTGTAATTTATAACGCCAACCAGCTTCAGGTCCTTCCAGGTAGTGGAGCCGTGCTCCAGATGGATCAGGTAAAGCTGGTCGCGATATTTCCTCGCCTTGTCGTAACGAGCGATCTTGTGGACGGCTACTGGCTTCAGTCCGCAACTTTCAAGCTCTGCTTGGAGCTCTTCCTCCTTCATGTCGTGAAGTCCTCGCAGCAAAGCCTTGAGCGGCTTCGTGCCGGGGTGGTCATGAGTGTAGTACTCATACTTGTGGACCTCGAGGAACTCCACGACGGATTGATGATGGTCCCTGTTGGTCGGCATCACTTTCACGCCCTCGCTGCAGAGCCGAAAAGTACATTTCAGCCCCTTAGCGATCAGCTGGCGAATTTTTGGGCGTAAATCCGGCGGATCGCCCTTCACAAACACGGGCGGGCACTTCTCCTTCCGCTCCGGTTGCACCTGCGGCAGCTGCGATTGCTGCTTCTTCCTCTTTTCGGCGGATTGCCGGCGTCATCAAGCGGCAACGGCGAGAACACGTTGCTCTGCAAAAGCTGCTTGGAGGGGTTACCCGCGCCTCCAAGAGCAGTGCGCTTAGGCACTTTTCCAGCGACCGAATCGGCCACCGAGTCTCCCATGACGGGTCCGGGAGAAAATAACGCCAACGCGACAAGCGAAAACGTAAACAGCGAAAGAACGAGAAAAAACACTTCGAAAAAATGCGCGAGCAAAAAACACGTCCGTACGTGTTGCTGTCTCGAACTGGCGCGCGCGCCGAGCAGCAGCTTTCTTGTATTTAATAAATTAAGCCCGTTAGCCCCGCCCCTTTGTGATCTAATATGGGTGTAAATAAAATGTGCACTCATAACGATTAATGAAGGGGCGGGGCTAATGGAATTACTTCATTAGATATAAGAAAGCTGCTTTTCGGCGCGCGCGAGCCATTTCGATGTGGATTTCGCAGACAACGGACCATTCGGAGAATGACAAATTCTAAGAATCCTATGAAATTTTCTCGATTCTGAATTTGGTTATGAGATGTAGTTTATCTTAGAATGTGTATTGTTACGAGGAATAACAGCAGAAATTTCTCTCAAGACGAAGTTTCTCCATATTACCAATTATTATCTCTTGCCATCTGTCTGTCCGAGCGACGTTCACCGATGGGTGGTTGCTGTAGAAAGTTTCCACTGAGGTGGCGTCTTCATTGATTTTATACAAAAGAAGGTTGATCCGACTATCCGAAATAAACTTTCTTCAAAGTGCAAAACTCAATCGTAAATAGCGAATTTGATAGCGCGTCGGAGGGAGATGATGCAGTAATTTTGAATGAATGGAATCACTAACAGCAACCAAGCTACCACGCCAAACCCGATGCCGCCGAAACAATCAATTTTCGCAATTAACTCTTTCTTTCCATAAAATGTTGGTCCTGAGAAGAACCAATTTTCTTTTCCCAATGCGCCTTCTGTCCAATAACTAACTGCATCCAATCGCTTGTCGACACCTTGCGTTGCAACTGTCCGACCGCCACTCGATGATTTTTCGCTAAGCCTTCAAAAGTTGAAATATTTTTTCAGCATTGCCACCCACTCAGTGCTGCTGTGTCCGCTCCGCTGCATTGAATGTCGAACCGCTCTCTGTGGAATCCCGATCAAAAAGGATCGCGCGCGCCGGAAAGCAGCTTTTTTGTATTTAATAAATTAAGCTCGTTAGCTCCGCCCCTTTGTGATCTGATATGGGTGTAAATATAATGTGCACTCAACGATTAATGAAGGGGCGGGGCTGATGGAATTACTTCATTAGATATAAGAAAGCTGCTTTTCGGCACGCGCGAGCCATTTCGATCGAGATTCCGCAGACAACGGACCATTCTTAGAATGACAAATTCTAAGAATCCTATGAAATTTTCTCGATTCTGAATTTGGTTATGAGATGTAGTTTATCTTAGATGCGTATTGTTGCGAGGAACGACAACAGTTTCTTCAGAGTTTCTTCATATTGCAAAACCGAGCGACGTTCACCGATGGGTGGTTGCTGTGTAAAGTTTCCACTGAGGTGGCGTCTTCATTGATTTTATACAAAAGCCACCATTTTATACAAAAGAAGGCTGATCCCACTATCCGAAATAAACTTTCTTCAAAGTGCAAAACTCAATCGTAAATAGCGAATTTGATAGCGCGTCGGAGGGAGATGATGGAATAAATTTGAATGGATGGGATCACTAACAGCAACCAAGCTACCACGCCAAACCCGATGCCACCGAAACAGTCCATTTTCGCAATTAACTCTTTCTTTTCATAAAATGTTGGTCCTGAGAAGAACCAATTTTCTTTTCCCAATGCGCCTTCTGTCCAATAACTAACTGCATCCAATCACTTGCCGACACCTTGCGTTGCAACTGTCCGACCGCCACTTGATGATTTTTCGCTAAGCCTCCAAAAATTGAAATAAATTTTCAGCATTGCCACCCACTCCGTGCTGCTGTGTCCGCTCCGCTGCATTGAATGTCGAACCGCTCTCTGTGGAATCTCGATCAAAATGGCTTGCGCGCGCTGAACAGCAGCTTTTTTGTATTTAATAAATTAAACCCGTTAGCCCCGCCCCTTTGTGATCTGATATGGGTGTAAATAAAATGTGCACTCATAACGATTAATGAAGGGGCGGGGCTAATGGAATTACTTCATTAGATATAAGAAAGCTGCTTTTCGGCGCGCGCGAGCTATTTCAATCGGGATTTCGCAGACAACGGACCATTCGGAGAATGACAAATTCTTAGAATCCTATGAAATTTTCTCGATTCTGAATTTGGTTATGAGATGTAGTTTATCTTAGATGTGCATTGTTACGAGGAATAACAACAGAAATTTCTCTCAAGACGAAGTTTCTCCATATTACCAATTATTATCTCTTGCCATCTGTCTGTCCGAGCGACGTTCACCGATGAGTGGTTGCTGTAGAAAGTTTCCACTGAGGTGGCGTCTTCATTGATTTTATACAAAAGAAGGCTGATCCGACTATCCGAAATAAACTTTCTTCAAAGTGCAAAACTCAATCGTAAATAGCGAATTTGATAGCGCGTCGGAGGGATATGGTGTAGTGAATTTGAATGGATGGATCCACTAACAGCAACCAAACTACCACGCCAAACCCGATGCCACCGAAGCAGTCCATTTTCACAATTAACTCTTTCTTGTCGTAAAATGTTGGTCCTGAGAAGAACCAATTTTCTTTTCCCAATGTTCCTTTCCAACTAAATGACACCACAATTTGTAATAAATTTTCAGCATCGGCACTGGCGGTGCGGGATCGCAACAGTGCTATTTTTATGGTCAACCTTTTCTTCATATGAAATTCTGGTTCGTTGAGGTTGAATGATCTGCAGCAACATATCGAGCACCACCACCAATGCGATGGATTTCCTTTGAAAATGTCATTAGCGCCTCCGTGATGCTGTGTCCGCTCCGCTGCGATCGCGTTGATGCGTCTGCTCTGCGTAAAATCTTGTTCAAACTGAGGATTAGATCCAAACCCGCAAGTGATTGATTTTTGATGGCTGTGCTAGTGATGCATGTACGTGATTGGTTGGTTGACCTATTTCTAAACTTTTTATCAATTTTCGATAATAAATAGTTAAAATTCAGTATTTTCATATAAATACAAAGAAGCGTTGACTCATCCTTGATCGAATGGTCCAAAAAAATTGAAAATCCATCGAGAAACGGCTTAGATATTAAAGTTCAAAGTCTATAATATTTTCATGACGGTCCCCGATTTTCGCAATCGTAAAGTGTACCCCAATATAGAAAACACAGACGTAGTCCTACGTCAAAAATAATATTTTAGCCATTACTTTTGAGCCCATAGTCCGATCTGGCCAATTTACAATTGGAAACAATGGGAGAGTATTCTGCGTCGAATGCGTTGTTGCAAGTAAATCGGTTAAGGTTCTTCTTATTATTATTGGCATTACATCCCCACACTGGGATAGAGCCGCCTGGCAGCTTAGTGTCCATTAAGCACTTCCACAGTTATTAACCGCGAGGTTTCTAAGCCAGGCTACCATTTTTGCATTCGTATATCATGGGGCTAGCACGATCATACTTTTATGTGCTTTTATGCCCAGTAAAGTCGAGACAATTTTCAATACGAAAATTGCCTAGACCAGCACCGGGAATTGAACCCAGCCACCCTCAGCATGATATTGCTTTGTAGCCGCGCGTCTTACCGCACGGTTAAGCTTAAGTGCCTGAAAAATGAGTGACATTTTTTTACGCCCTTTTTCTATGAAAAGTAATATTTTGGCCATAATTTCCGAGCCTATAGTCCGATCTAGCCAATTATCAATAGAAAACAATGGGAGAGTATTCTGCGTCGAATGCAACTTGTTGCAAGCAAATCATCAATAACAATCAAGCAAATCAAGGATAACAGACATCACCTCAATTCGTCGTATTGAGTCAATCGGTATATATCACTATGGGTCTCCGGGCCAAAAAGTTAGTTTTGGATCTTTACGTATAGTATTTAGTATACGAGAGTATGCTTAGTATACGAGAATGGCAAAAATGAAAAGAATTGAGAAATCAAATAAGTTTTCAAAGGCCATTATGGCCGCCACGTCGTTTGTAGAAACATTTGAATACATAAATGAGTGAAAAACAAACATTTAACTAAAAATAGGTCACACAAATTTCTGAATCACTCCAGGTGCAACATTCAAGTAGAAGTTTCTTATCAACAACATTAGAAAGCTGAATCGCTGCACTAATCGCTCAAAAAGGGACACACACTCCCTTCTCGTTTCCTCTTACATCTATTGCCGCCGGAAGACATCAGGCTGTGCACAACGACGTTCAAAGAAACCGGGGGGTGGATGGCGTTTGGCACACATGCTCGGGTGGTGGAAATTCGAGTAAGGATGAAAAACAAACTGACCGACCGACCGACCGACGAGAGGATGAAAAAATATTATAAAACGGATAAAAATAAAAATCTTTGTATGTGTTGTCCTGGCCTCCGGCGGTGGTGTGTGCTGTGCCATGGATGCGATATTTGGGAGACAGGGAGAAAAAGAATTCGTACAACTTTTTTTTTCGTTTATCGGTAGTGGTTGAATTTCGGCTCTGGTCTGGTGGCGCGCGCGGTGGCGGATGTGGGTTGTTGGCGCTTTCCTTGTGGAAAAATCGGTTAGTCTACGGAAAGTCGCGTTTGCTGCGGTAGCCTCGGTAGAACGGCGTGCAAGGCTACCCGAGAACACGTTTTACGCGCGTTTTAGTGGCGAAATGAATAGTTAGGTGTTTTGTCGTTGTGAAGTTTCTGTAAGTTTCCCGAGGACGAGAAGTGCCATTTTTCATTTTTCGCCTTTGTTGGGATAATTTATTACTGTAGTTTGTCTAGCATTTCACATATATGTTGGGCCTTGCGATTTATTTGCTGTTCGGTATTCTGTTCTCGTAAATAAAAAAGTGATTTTACTGTTGAAACCGTAAATATCGATTACACAGAGGAATAAATCGAATAGTGATGTGAAGTTTTTTTTGGATGAATTACTTTTCAATAAACGTATGAGTTGGTGGATAGGTGAACTGCAGCAGTTTGGCATAGAACCGGCCTGAACGATCGAACTGACTGACATTTGTGCGCGCCAAAGGATTTTTCAATCTGCATATTAAGCAGCTGTGGTGGTCGGTGCCACCGGGACTGTTCGAAATCAAATTTAAAATTTGTGTTGTGTGTGTCACCGATTTTGTTAGGCTAACCACTAAGGATACGGTTAGTTACAAACATGATCATATAGTTAGTTTGTTACAAACAGGAGCTTAAATAGATAGTGCAGTATTTGAATACTGATAATATTAACGTTCAACACATATTTTTGAAACGCAATAATTCATCTAAAACATACCTACTAAAAAAATAAGAATAGCCGTCGGTACTTGAGTTCGTAAGTTTTGGATTGAATTTGAGAAGTGGCAGAGGTCATTTAATGCCGGTGGGATTACGCCATTCTCAATATAATTATTTTCACTGAAAGACTCTATGGTAAGGATTTCGCAAAAGGATGATCTTTCATTAATTAGAAAGAGTTTTTATTCTTCTTCTTCTTTTAAGACTTTGGTACACGTAAATTGTACTACACACTTAAAATTCTAAGTTTACCGATTGCCGAGAATCTAACAGCCGAGATATTGGTAATACTTTCGACGAATTTCGGTAAATTTTTTACCGAGATTTCAGTAAACTTACCGTTACCGAGTTACCGAGATCTCGGCAAAAAATCAACAACAAAAATATTGACGAAATTTCGGTAAAGAAATTACCGAACTTCAGTAAAAAATATTACCATCTCGGCTGATGGAATCTCGGCAAAAATTTTGCCGAGGTCTACAAAATAATTTAAGTGTGTAGAACGTAATTTTGTTATACCTCGTTGTGTTCCAAGAGTATTTCCACAATTCAATAATTTTAGGGTAATTTTACATTAGAATCAAAAACAATTTTCCAACGTTTTACACATTGGAAAATTATTTTTGATCAAAAGATAGACTAATAGACACAATATTCAATGTGTACAGTACATTATGTTGGTTACAGTGCGGTAAAACTAATTTCAACTGTGTTCGTTTGCCTATAGCTAGTTTCAAAACCAGAATTTAGAACAAAATGAGTGATAATTTATTTTAAATTTAAATAAAGAACTGGGGTGCTGCACTTTACCCATGGAATAAAAAGCCTCCTATAAAGACAGTCGCTTTTGAAGTGGAATGACAGCCTTTTGATACAACTTTGTATGACAGGAAAGGCGAAAATATGTAAAAATAAATTCATTTATTGCGTTTTTAAATGCCATGTCGGTTGGAATTTGTATTTTAAATTTTGTCATAATGTGCTTTATTTTAGCACTTACGAGTATATAAACCAGCTTCGATTTAAAATTACAGAACGCTTTATTCAATTTTGCATTTATAGAACATGCAATCAAATATTTTATTTATTTATTATCAGACCAAGGCCGGAGTGGCCTGTGCTGCACATAAAAGTCTTCTCCATTCAGCTCGGTCCATGGCTGCACTTCGCCAACCACGCAGTCTGCGGAGGGTCCGCAAATCGTCCACCTCGCCTTCTTGTTCCCGTCGGATCGTTGTCGAGAACCATTTTCACCGTATTACTGTCCGACATTCTGGCTACGTGCCCGGCCCACCGCAGTCTTCCGATTTTCGCGGTGTGGAAGATGGATGGTTCTCCCAACAGCTGATGCAACTCGTGATTCATTCGCTTTCTCCACATACCGTCCGCCATCTGCACCTCACCATAGATGGTACGCAACACTTTCCTTTCGAAAACTCCCAGTGCGCGTTGGTCCTCCACGAGCATCGTCCAGGTCTCGTGTCCGTAGAGAACTACCGGTCTTATAAGCGTTTTGTAGATAGTCAGTTTGGTACGGCGGCGAACTCTATTCGATCGGAGCGTCTTGCGGAGTCCAAAGTACGTACGATTTCCAGCCACTATCGGCGGTCACCAGTGAGCCCAAGTACACGAATTCTTCAACCACCTCGATTTCGTCACCACCGATAGAAACTCGTGGTGGGTGGCTCACATTGACCTCTCTTGAGCCTCTTCCTATCATGTACTTCGTCTTCGACGTGTTGATGACTAGTCCAATCCGTTTAGCTTCGCTTTTCAGTCTGATGTAGGCTTCCTCCATCCTCTCAAAGTTACGTGCCATGATATCAATGTCGTCGGCAAAACCAAATAACTGGACGGACTTCGTGAAAATCGTACCACTCGTGTCAATCCCTGCCCTTCGTATTACTCCCTCCAAAGCGATGTTGAATAGCAGACACGAAAGACCATCCCCTTGCCGTAACCCTCTACGCGTTTCGAAGGGACTCGAGAATGCCCCTGAAACTCGAACTACGCACATCACCCGATCCATCATCGCCTTGATCAACCGTATCAGTTTATCCGGAAAACCGTTTTCGTGCATTAGCTGCCATAGCTGGTCCCGATCGATTGTATCATATGCGGCTTTGAAGTCGATAAATAGATGATGTGTGGGCACGTTGTATTCGCGGCATTTCTGCAATACTTGACGTATGGCGAACACCTGGTCTGTGGTAGAGCGTTCACCCATAAATCCCGCCTGGTACTGCCCACGAACTCTCTTGCAATTGGTGTTAGTCGGCGGCATACAATTTGGAAGAGTACCTTTTAGGCGGCGTTCAGCAATGTGATTGCGCGGTAGTTGTTACAATCCAGCTTATCGCCCTTTTTGTAGATGGGACACACGACAGCTTCCATCCACTCCTGCGGCAGAACCTCATCCTCCCAAACCTTGGTAATCACCCAGTGCAGCGCTCTAGCCAGTGCCTCACCACCGTGTTTAAACAGCTCTCCTGGTAGTTGGTCAACTCCAGGGGCTTTGTTGTTTTCAACCGGCCGATCTCCTCCTGGATTTCCTGGAGATTCGGAGCCGGAAGTCGCATGTCCTGCGCGCGTGCTCCTAGGTTCATTACCATACCGCCACCGTTGTCTGCCATATCGCCATTCAGGTGCTCTTCGTAGTGCTGCCGCCACCTTTGGATCACCTCACGCTCGTTTGTAAGAAGGTTCCCGTTTATGTCCTTACACATATCGGGCTGTGGCACGTGGTCCTTACGTGAACGGTTCAACTTCTCATAGAACTTTCGTGCGCTATTAGCGCGGTACAGTTCCTCCGTCTCTTCACGGTCTCTATCTTCCTGCTGGCGCTTTTTCCTCCGGAAAATCGAGTTTTGTCTGTTCCGCGCCCGTTTGTATCGTGCCTCGTTCGCCCTCGTGCGGTGTTGCAGCAATCTCGCCCATGCTGCATTCTTCTCCTCAACTAACTGCTCACATTCGCCGTCATACCAGTCGTTTCTCTGATCTGGAGCCACCGTGCCTAGTGCAGCGGTTGCGGTGCTTCCAATGGCGGATCGAATATCTCTCCAGCCATCTTCAAGAGATGCTGCGCCTAGCTGCTCTTCCGTTGGGAGTGCCACTTCCAGCTGCTGCGCGTAGTCTTGGGCTAGTCTACCGTCTTGTAGCCGCCCAATGTTTAGCCGCGGCGGACGACTCCGACGCGTGTTGATCACCGTCGAGAGTTTTGAGCGCAGGCATACTGCAACGAGGTAGTGATCGGATTCAATATTCGCACTGCGGTAAGTGCGTACGTTCGTGATGTCAGAGAAGAATTTACCGTCGATTAGAACGTGGTTGATTTGGTTTTCCGTTACTAGATTAGGTGATTTCCATGTGGCCTTGTGGATATTCTTGCGGGGGAAAAAGGTGCTTCGGACTACCATTCCGCGGGAGGCTGCAAAGTTTATGCATCGTTGGCCATTGTCGTTCGATACGGTATGCAGACTATTGGCACACGGTCGCTTTGGCGGAGCCTACTTGCGGATTCATGCAGCTTTTTATAGGGGTTTATCAGGGCACACTGTCAAACCCCACCACATCCTAGGCAGGCACCACAACTTGCAGATGGCCTGGGGAGGGATCGTCAAGCCCTTCGACATAGTCCTTGCTGCCCCTAAACCCCCCTATAGCAATCAAATATATGTGTTGAATAAACGGTACGTTACCAAATATTTCTGGCTGGGTACTTTGGTACCTTTATTTGAAAATTATTTTCTAAAGAAGTCATGCAATGGAACTTTGTCGGATTTTTCATAAACCGTGTAACGAACCCAAAACTTAGCCCTATAGCCTAACCGACCAACCGATAGTTTTGAAGAACATTGTCATAGCGTGGCTTTAAACCCGTTCGAAATGTGGGTGGTATTGGATTTTAGTGCAGTTCTCCCAGAATGGCATGCCGTTTTCGATCACGGAAAGTACGATTTGTTTGCGGACAGCAATTTTTTTCTCATGGATAATGAAGACCATCGTTGGATACAAGTTTTTTTGCAACTCTTGATCATAATACCTGGTGTACAGTTCGTCTTTGAATGCAGGGTGACCAGCGAACCGAAAAAAAACGATAATTGAAAATAACCGGGAAAATGTCGAGAAATATGCGGGAATTTCAATAAAATTTAGTATCAAATTGTCGAATAGTTTGAATAAATGCGATACAGAGGAGATGTTTAAAAATCGTACATTTGTCATACGTAATAAACGAATGCTTAGTGGAAACATAAATATGAATTTAAATAATTATTAGGAGTATGCATGGTAAGCTTCCTAAAGTAATCAAATAATAAGCTTTGTTGCTATTTGAAAAAAGTTGATATTATTCTATCACAATGTTTAACGGACGATGATCAACCGCCCCTAGTATGGGGAACATGCGCTGCTGTGAGCCGTATCTCTTTGGTAAACATGTGTTAAGGTCACTCCTGACGGAATCCAAGCTTCAAAGTGTTCGCGTTTTCGGGGGCACACCACTCGATACGGACGGAGGCGCACAACTGTAATTTTTGTTGATTTAGATTTGCTGCGTCGCAGCATGCGTGAAATAATAAAAATTACAGTTCTGCGTTGCTTTCGTATCGAGTGGCGTGCCTCCGAAAACGCGAGCACTTTGAATCTTGGATTCACGACGAACACGCGACGCAACAGTCGCGACGCGATTCTATCGCTTGGCGACAGCGATTGTGTCGACGTTGGTATGGAAGCGTAGATAGAACATTGCCTGTAGCGACCAAACGATTGAATCGCGACGACATGTTGTTGCCGTCGCGGCGATGCAATCGCTTTGGTCTGGGGGAGCCTTTAAGTAGGTTGGGATTGAGCTAGTGTATTTTGAGCGGCACACGGTCGTTTTGGTATGGTCTGCTTGCGGATATATTCAACTTTATACGACGTTTCACAGGGTTCACAGCCTAGGCAAGTCCCGCGACTGTGGCCTGGGGAGGGGTCATTCAGCCCTTCAAGACATAGTCTCTGTCCCTAGAACGGAGATGAATAAAAGCAACCTCTGCAATAAACCGTAAGAAATGTAGCCACGGTATGCACAATGTGAGTTGTTTGTCCCAGGTTTTTCGATAATTTTACATAACTCACATACCTGCGCAGGTTTTTCACGATCTGATAATGCGTTGCAGTTTCACCGGCAGATGGCGACGGAGTCCTCCTCACAAGTTGTGACGATGGTGGCTGCTACGTATGTTCCATATGTAAACGCAGCAGTTTGGTGGGTGGTAGGTCATTTGGCTTAAAGGTCGTTTGGCATAATGTCGTTTGGCATAATAAATGTGTAATCATGAATTTATACGTAATATGTTCAATTATTTATAATGATTGTCACTTGAACATTATAAGCTAGATGTTTTAAATTGATTATTAGGAATTAAAGATCAGATTCTATCAAATCACTGCTCGAAGGAGCTTTGGTAGACTTTTTATTATTTACCTATTTTACCTAAAATCTTTTTACCTCTGTGTCAGCACCAAGATCGTCGTTGACTAAAACTCAAATTCAAATAGCAAAATTTTAAGTGCTCAAGAGCAAAATCTATTTGACTCAAAAAAAGCAATAAAAAACAAATTCTGCATGAGATATATTCATTAGGGTGGTTCAAAAAATCGATTTTGCTCCACAGTGCTCATCTGATTCTTTACCATGTTCGGAGTGTTCTCTGAAAATTTGAGCTCATTTGGATTAAAACTGATTTAGCACAAGCCGTTTCAAGTTTGCATGCAAATTAGTATGGGGAAATTTATTTTTTCATTATACTGTTAATGACGTTTCCCCATTAAGCGCAGGTTAAGAGAAAACCTACATAGCTAAAAGGGATACTCAACAGCTTTCACCCACCGAAAACCGCATGTTGATTATGGGACAAAACCCCAAAATTCATCACCCCGGAGGTATATTACACCGAATACATCTCGAATCTGTAGTTTTCCACTATCAGTATTGTTAACACCAACAGATACCGATGAATCGTAAAATGACAATCTTTGAAAAGAATATGTTTAGAATACCGTGGACCTCGATAATTTAAACGGTCTTCTTCTTCTTCTTCTTATTGGCATTTCATCCCCACACTGGGACAGAGCCGCCTCGCAGCTTAGTGTTCATGAAGCACTTTCACAGTTATTAACTGCGAGGTTTCTAAGCCAAGTTACCATTTTTGCATTTGTATATCATGAGGCTAGCACGATGATACTTTTATGCCCAGGGAAGTCGAGACAATTTCCAATCCGAAAATTGCCTATACCGGGACCAGGAATCGAACCCAGCCACCCTCAGCATGGTCTTGCTTTGAACGGTACCTTATTCATATTAAAGGGGTTCGCTTTTTGATTTGAATCTCTGTCACTCTATGAGCATCAACTGAACGGGTCTCTGGCTGCTCTCTTTGCTGCTATGTTTTGATTTTGCGCTCCGTTTCACGATGCCATAATTCTTTTCTCGATCCCACGTGCTAAATGACGTTTGAAAACTTTTAAATTTGAACGATGTTCAAACCAACGGGGTTCAAATTAAAAAGTGTTCAAGTTAAAAACGGTCATATTACCGGGGGTCAATGGTACTACTTAGAGTTACTTAGAGAAACACAAGAGAAACTCAGCTGAAAATTGGTCGCTCTATTATGGATAATGGAATTAAGGGTAGTGTCATAGAGTCGAAATAGCCCCTTCTTTCAATTCAGGAATTTGCTTGGTTTAAGAGCCAGTTCGCGAGAAGCGCGACCCCCTCTTGTATCGATATTCTCCGATTTGGATGAAATTTTCAGGGTTTGTTCATATATTTAAGAGAAGGCATTTTGCAAATTTTCAGATTTTTCATTGAAGGGAAGTGGGGTAAACCGGCCCTTCAAAAATTATTGTTCAAAATCGCCAAACCAAAAAAATGCAATAACTTTGGCAATGAGTGACCGATTTTGTTTAAATTTTGCACGCTTTTTCTACTCAATTAGTACTATATACCAAGTGGTTAATAGGGTTATAAAATTGTTTACTTTAGGAGAAAATTGACTTTTTTGATAAAAAATGGTCGTTTTTCCAAAGGGAATATTTTTCACCAACAGATCTAGGATAAAAAACTAAACCCGTAAGGCAATTAAGGAACTAAAGAGCTTTTATCTCATATATAATGTAGAAGCGCCAACTCAAGAATTTCTAAGAAAATAGCAATTTTCTGCAACACTGTTTATTCTTTAGAAAGTTCGCACAAATTTTGTCCCTACTTAAGTTGATGTTTTCCGATCTGGTGAAAACTGTCCAAACTTTTTTGTCTAAGTTGAAATTAAAAATCAGAATTTTCCATTAGGGGAGTGTAGGGTAAAATAGTCCTTTAAAAATAAATGTCAAAAAATACATCATTTTTTATGTGAGTTCTAGCAGAAAATACATAAGTTTAAAAAAACTGTTTCTTCTTCCTTTCAATTCATCTATATTTTTCGTCTCAATAGATACGTATATCCTTCGCTGATCTATATTAGATAGCAAACTATTTGCAGAACAATTTTCAACAGAAGTAAAATAGGACCAAAATAAGTGCCTTAAACATTAGCACGTCTTTCGCAAACAAAAATGAACAGATTCGACGAAAGTGCTTGTTGATATTTTTTGAAAAAGCTACAATTACTGTGGGTACCGGTACTGATGTTGCTTTTATAGCTATGCGAAAAAAAAAATATTCTTAACGGCAAATGAGCAATTTCGTAGCGTTTAAACATAGCTTGTTGGTGGAGCTGCTTCTCAGATTATATTTTTCTTTTGTACCTACTTGCATCTGGTTACCATAGGCTTGTTTTTGTAGCTTGTAACAATTGTGCGGTATTCATAACTCTCTTTCATCCTCCATCACTATCAATTTAAACCAAATTCTGCAAGTTTATTGTGCAAAAACGTCAAACCGTGTACCAATCATACATTTTGAATTACTAACCTTCAAACTGCTAGCTAATATTACAGAGATACAATCTAAACAAAATGTTTGACTGAATGGACTATACCAGTTCTAATCGGGTGTATATATTTTCAAGGGTTGGACAATTTTATCTCATAGGTAATAAAATACCCTCGATTCTATGTTTACACAACTGTGTGAAAAACACTCCAAAGTTTAACAAAGTTGCATTCATTTTGCACAATACGGGAAAAACCTTTTTTTTCTACAACGAGCTGATTTTTTACACGGAGAGCGTAACAATGTATTGTGTATACTATTGAATAGGATAGAGTATCAATTGCCTGACGATTTGAAAACACACCCCTCATGAAAATACTTCAAATTTTAGGATACACGTTTCTACACTTATAGATAAAGTATATACATTGTAGATCGCTTGATGAATTAATTTAAAGATTACCAAGCAAAACTGTTTTATTCTCGACTTAATTTACACCACCTGAAAGTGCATGAGTACCTCAACAAGACTGTGTAGTTGATTGTAAAAAGGATGCCTTAAATATCAGCCTTTTTCCCTTGAAATCTTTACTAACCTTATATGAACATATTTCCAACCAACCATAAGGTGTGGTTTGCTAAGAAGTAGTACTTGGGTAGTAACAGCTTGCAATACTTTTTGAGAAATCTATCTATTGCTTTTTTCACCGAGGAATAGACTACCGTGTTGAAGTACCAAAACAAATGTTCTCACTTCCGAATGGATGGAAACTAGCTAAAGCATTGGATTTTGCTTTACGTCGTTCTTGAACCATGCATCGTTCTTGCAATTAAGACGTCATCATGGAGGAACTGGTGGGAATATATTTTGGTGGAACAATATTTTTGAACGGGAGTTTAAGACGGCGCTAAGTTTACAATACCTCCGCCGGAATGTTATAGAAATGACATGACTAATTGACCAGTTCACGTTATTTTCTGAGATTAAGAGATTGTGAAGGATTTAATTGTTGACAGATAAAAACCATAAAAATACTAAGCTTGGAATAATTTCGAAGCAAATTAGCATAATCACTAGATTAGTTGCCAGTTGAGTCGGAATAATCAAATCTAAGAAGTGTGGTTACGATTATCTTGTTTCGTAACATTATTTATATTCGGAGATCTATTTTAACCTTCTCTCCCCATCCCAATATTTTGCCAAATAGTTTCATCTACATATAGAAATAAACCTTGTAAGTTTCAGTCAGATGCTGAAACATCGATAAAATGGAGTTGCGATTCTCACAAACTGGCTCGCAAACAAACAGTGCAATGTGCAGAAACTCATAATTTGATTGATTGTTCTTAAGTCGGCGCACTGAAATAAGTTTCAATAAGTTTGATCTATATTCTGCTTGAGCTCACATATACAAATTTATGAATTTTTGACATTTTATTTTTACAAGGCTATTTTACCCAATTTACTGAAATTGCTCATTTGTCGTTAGAAATAATTGTTTTTTTTTCGCTTAGATGTAAAAGCAACATCACTACCGGTACGCACATTAATTGTAGCTTATTCAAAAAAAATATCAACAAGCACGTTCGCCGAATTCGTTCATTTTTTTTCAGTTTGCGAAAGACGTGCTAATGTTTAAGGCACTTATTTTGGTCCTATTTTACTTCTGTTGAAAATTGTTCTGCAAATAGTTTACTATCTAATATAGATCAGCGAAGGATATACGTATCTATTGAGACGAAAAATATAGATGAATTGAAAGGAAGAAGGAACAGTTTTTTTTTAACTTATTTATTTTCTGCTAGAACTCACATAAAAATTGATGTATTTTTTGACATTTATTTTTAAAGGACTATTTTACCCTACACTCCCCTAATAGAAAATTCTGATCTTTAATTTCAACTTAGACAAAAAAGTTTGGACAGTTTTCACCAGATCGGAAAACATAAACATAAGTAGGGTCGAAATTTGTGCGAACTTTCTAAAGAATAAACAGTGTTGCAGTAAATTGCGATTTTCTTAGAAATTCTTGAGTTGGCGCTTCTGAATTATATATGAGGTGAAAGCTCTTTAGTTCCTTAATTGCCTTACGGGTTTAGTTTTTTATCCTAGATCTGTTGGTGAAAAATATTCCCTTTGGAAAAACGACCATTTTTTATCAAAAAAGTCAATTTTCTCCTAAAGTAAACAATTTTATAACCCTATTAACCACTTGGTATATAGTACTAATTGAGTAGAAAAAGCGTGCAAAATTTAAACAAAATCGGTCACTCATTGCCAAAGTTATTGCATTTTTTTGGTTTTGGCGATTTTTGAACAATAATTTTTGAAGGGCCGGTTTACCCCACTTCCCTTCAATGAAAAAATCTGAAAATTTGCAAAATGCCTTCTCTTAAATATATGAACAAACCCTGAAAATTTCATCCAAATCGGAGAACATCGTTGCAACCTCCCTTGGAAAGGGGGTCGCGCTTCTCGCGAACTGGCTCTTAAGACACGGGAAGATATTTTCCTTCTTCCAATGGATGTATTTGCCCGGTAGATAGCTCAAATTAACAGTTATGTCAAATGACCTTATGCCAAACGGCCATTATGCCAAACGTCCATTATACCAAACGGCATTATGCTAAACGGGGTACAATCGTTTGGTGTACAGCAATCAAGGTAGAGTTCGTACAAATGCTGAAAGTAGAGGTGCAGAGCAAGTGGCAGCCCGTTTCACATTTTGCAACACTGACTATAAGAAGCAACAGTTTTCAAAAATTACGCTTGTTATACATAACACGAGCAGTGGTGGAAATCTATGAACCTTACTCTCAAAACGAGAAGTAGGCAATGCAAAATACTCGCGAACATTTGTTTTGCCTCTTTCTTGCCTATAGGCAATGGCTCGCGAAGCTTCATGAACATTTTTCAGGGCTCGTTTTTTTTTGTTTTCTCTGCGAGTAGTAAGTATACTTACTACTCGCAGAGAAAACAAAAAAAAACGAGCCCTGAAAAATGTTCGTGAAGCTTCGCGAGCCATTCGGGTTAATGACCATGAGCATTATGACCGCACAATTCGTAGTTGCTACACCGTGATTGACTGAACTTGCGAAATTGTACAGAGACTACAATAAATGGGGCTTGGGACTAGCTACCCATTCTCAATGTACACGTTTCGGGAGCTCAAATATCTAAAGTCAATAACGGCACCGGCCACATCCTTACGGTCATATAGGAAGGGAAGGATTGTTAGTCCGACTCCCGTTGCTACTAGAGACTGAGTATACCTCTGCATCTGCACGATTGTCTTGGGATAAGATATCGTTTTAGTTACAAAGGATAATTTATCTGGATTCACTTCGGTAAGCGATACGATCTATGGGATGGAAAATAACACTAATTCGAGTTAAAAGTTAAAACATGCACGCCCGTTGGCATATGAAAACTGAGGAGATTCGCGTTTTGGACGACCGCACGGAAGCGCAGCACTCTGTACTCACTTGCTCGATGGCTACAGCAAGCTATTGAAGAATGCACTTTTTTCGACCGCGCGCCACACGCGCATGAGCCACCGAACACAAGATAGATATTTTATTTCCTTCCCGACGACTAAAACACGCAATGCACTTACTTGTTCGATGGCTACTCTTATTACCGGCCGCGCAATGCAGAACACAATATTTCGGCAGATCACGCGATCGTTCTGCTGTCCGAAACAAGAGAAATCACGCACTCATGCACTTCTTCAGCTGATAAACGCAATAAACCTGCGTGAGAAATTGCTATGACTCGGCTTGTTAGCAACCAAATAAGTAACTTAATAAGTAGGCAGGCAGTGCAAGACATTTTTCTTTTGCCCAATTAAGTAGTTTTTGGAATGGGCTTACCTATTTTCGCACATTAGAAGAACAGATAACAATCACGCCATTATAGTGTTCATATTAAATTCACTATTTTCATTAGTATAGTGACACAATTAACCAAAACTTTTTTGAACAATATTAGAACACTCGTTGCCAAAATACGGCTGACGATTTTCACTTAAAGTAGCACATTATAATTTCCTACCTTACGGCTTATACAAACGATTACAGTGAATAATGCACATTTCATGGGCTGAAAAAGCATCCAACACAGAGCCGAGATTATGACAATTGGTCGAACATAAAGTCCATTTCGCACGAAACTTTTGATGGATTAAATAATAGATCGTGAACAATTATTGTTATTTTGGACTACTTAGCGTAATAACCAAAAGTATGAAAGCCATTTGGTGGCATACATAATTTCGGTTAGATCTTCAATAAATGAATATTTAAATCGATAAATGTGCTCAATCACAGCATAATAGGCTAAGGTTTGAGCCATATACCCTAGTACTACAAATAATTTACATCTTCATATGAAAATTCATGATTGTTCATGATTGAGAGTCAGGTTTCTATCTTGGCTTGAACTGTTGTAGATCACCATTCAACTCTACCGAAACAATGAACAAAGTAACTCGTCATTTTATTTATTCAACTTTTTAGTTTAGAAAGAAACAAAGTGTATCGCGTCTATATTTCAACAAATCAACAAAAGTGAATTCATCTTTATAGAAATTTCAGAGCAAATATATTCGGTTCTCTGAATAAGTGTTTCGTAGAGGCGTAGTACTACTGGCAGATGCATTTATTTGAACGGAAACTGTAAATCAAGTAAGTACCAAATATTGATATCCCAACCAAAATTTGGAACCCCAATTCAAACGAATCCAAATTAGAAAATTCTACCGAAAAAAGCAATTAATTCGGCAAGGGTCATTCACCCCAGGCCTAGCCAAAACACCCACGAACAAATCGAAATGCGTTTACTTTTTTCAAAATTCCCCTTCGCTGCTTATCCGTCACATTTGTTGCCAGGTTTGGCTGCTAGCATTGTGCGTACCGAAGAATAGAAAAACAGGACGACGTATGATGGAGGAAACGCATTGCATTGAAAGGGTCCTTGTTCTGCATACAATTCGTCCAGTTGCGCACCGGATGGTTGATTTTTCTCTTAACAAATCTTTATGGAAATATCTTCATGTTGTGCATTTTCTATAGTGTTTTTACGCTTTTGGGCTGAAACGATTTTTTTTTTTAAATTTTCCTATATCCTAAAATGTTATGATTTTTGGATTTCTTTTCCCTTGCTCATGTACTATCGCGGATATTTTTTATTTTAAAGTAAACTTCGAATTCTCAATGCTTTATTTTGATTGTTTTCAACATGTCATAATTATATAATTATGAACTAACATATTCAAAAAGAACGAAATAGTGTCTTTATAATCAAATTAACTAACATAGCATTTGAGATAGCTGTAATGAACGTTGAATTTATAATTTGTGATCAGACGTCATTTTTTTCACTCTGCATTTTGAACTTCATTTTCTAAAGTTATACTAATTTATGTGGCCTCACAAATAATGTAAATCAAAGATGCCAAATTCATCTGTTTTATTCTAGAGGTAAGGGGCGTAGCAAATGAATCTTTGCATGTCACATAAATTTAGACCTTTACTTTGTATTATCCTTAAGAGTGAGAAGAACAGCATCGCAACAGTTATCGCTCAAATGTCATGCACATCTTAAACTGGCACACGCAGGAACTAGCCCATGTTTATATTTAATTTTTTCTACGTTTAAGGTAAGATGGTATAATGCGCCCCACCTGGTCAAAACGCCCCCTTCGATTTCTAGAAAACTATAACTAACTAAGGGTAAACATCAGTTGGTACCTTTAAATATTTGTTAAACCATCATACTATGTGAATGTGCAAGTATTTTTGTATTACAAAATGAAAATAATAGCAAAATATAAAAAGTTACAGTTTTGATGTGTTTGTTTGCTTAACATTCTTGAGCGACTCTAGCATACTGTTCGCAAAACTTGCACTTGCATGGTTAATATGATATAAAATTGCTTCAATCTTCGAAAATGTAACGATTTTCGAAAATATGTTTCACTGGTCAAAACGCCCCAGTGCAGGCAGGACGATATGCCCTTATCAACTAGACACAAGCGCGGCAGGCCTGCAGCAGTTGCTTACAAATGATATGGAGAATATTGAAATGTAATTCACACCTTTTTAAATGGACTTATGTTGGTTTTTTAATGTCAAGCACATAAGGATTTGTAACCTTTTTATTGTGGGATAGATAAAATACTAATGAAGGGCTATGGAAAAAGGATGTTTTAGTTACAAGATAAAGATTGTCGCTGTCGTCGCTGTCCGGAACATCTTTTGCTGGCGCGGATAGGGAGCTAAATGTCAAAGAAGGAAAAATACATTCGATTTGACAGTTCGGTACCCAACATGTTTCGGACAGCAGAACAAAGGGAACCGAAGCGATATCTTGTAACTAAAATATCTTTTCTTTGAAACGTCTTTTGTGTAGATATTGAACCCAGGCTCTTTTTGAAATCCATTTTTGTATGACTTTTCAAAAAAGCTTTATTACGTGTTCTCCTCCAAATAACACAAAGTTTCCATGAATTGCGTTGAAAAGTAAAGAGTTATGATAAGTTTGCCTTAGGGGGGCATATTATACCGTCTTACCCTACTATTCATTGTCTAAAAAATGTCATATTGGACTCCTTGGGCGTGGTATTCCAGATCTGTGTAAACGAATACAGTTCACAATCCGCGGATCCGAATTCGCGAATAAGCAAAAGTACACCGTGATTTAGGTCATAGATTTGGGAACACCAGTCACGTTTTCCAGAGCATTCCAGAAAACGTGACTCTTGTTCCCGAGATCGTGACCAAAGATACACCGTGAACTTATTACTTCACGAATTCATGAACGCTTTTTTTTGCGTGTAAGTCAGGTGTCCCTTGTCCCTTGACACAATTACCAATTCGTTTGTATTTGGGTAAATATACCAGGAACACAAGAAAAACACTGAATACCAAGCGCTACGTGAAAACCCCTGTTATATTTTGCTTGTTACTTTTATGGTTGATAAAACATATTCTTTCAACTAATTGATTCAAAGAATTTCGAATTGCAACTTGAAAAAAACTGAAAGTTGTAATAGGCTAAGTGATGATTAAATATGATAATTTTTTGTCCCTAGTTCTGAGTATGAAACGTATATTTCAAACACTGTTCCTCTATCTTGGACTTTCGTGTTTTGAATCGAATCGCATATCATCCACCGATAAACATCCTCAAGCTGTTAGCGGGAAAACAGCGCTGATTGCTGGCTGTCGTTTCCATGCCGCAGTTTCCATTATCAAAGATGACTTCAGTTGCAGCTTCGGGCTCGTGTCCTTCCAGTCAGCAGCGTTCATATTTTGGATGTCTTCATCTTATATTTTATTATCAAGCATCGGGGAAAAGGTACATATATAAGAAACATACTAATACACTTATGTATATGAGTGGAAAATGACTACGATGTCAATGGCACACATTTTCTCCCTTCTATTTTCGCCATGCGTGTCTCGGTCTTATCAATGTCGCTGATCGTATCGGCAATAAATAAATATTAATAATTTTCTTCCAATTTATTTTTTGTGAAATTAGGAAATAGAAAGTATGGAAAGTCTATCAACGCAACGGTCGTATTGCTGACGGTGATTCGTTCGTCCCGGTGACATCGCTCGCTGGTCGTGTGTCCTCTGTGTCCATTGGGCACTGTTTGCATAGCATGTCCTCGTCGTTCGGTGATCGGTTCATTTGCGGCACTTGTGGACTGGACATCCGTCCGTCGCGCGGACCTTCACATACGCTACGCAATCAATGGTGGCTTTCATACATTATTATGAGATTTCGCCCGGGGGTGGATTATTTGCGCCTATATGAAGCGAAGAGGAAGCAATTGGACATGTTGCCGGAGTGGGATGGAGTGATGAAAATAATATCGATGTATATGGGCATTCGATGTGTGCAAAATATCAAATGGACAAGCCGTTGAATAAATGAGTAGGAAATTATGCTCAAGTATGAGCCAAATCATTAATGTCAAAGAGCATTAGTGAGCGGAAGTTAAAAATATTGTTAGCAAACCTGTAGCAATCAAAAAAGATTATTTAAGCTACATATACTGCCGTGAATCGCAAGTCAGTCCTATCTGTATATGGCATCCATATACAGATGGGACTGACTTGCGATTCACGGCAGTATAGTTCCGTAAAATAGAACATTTATCAGTATAAGATTAAATTCAAACCTTGTCCAGAATATGTGAAAAATACCTATCCATTTTTATGCATATTCAAAAAAACTAGTAAAAAAAGATTCTCCAAGTGAAGTGGATTATCCAACAACTGCAGTTCATCTCAATAGTGTGACATCATTATATTGCTTGTTGAACATTGCCCATGATTTGATAGTTGACGTGAGAGCCATCGAACTTCCGAATGCATTTGGGATGATTTAAGAGACGAACACCGCATAGCATTTGAGGGTTGGAGCGTTGTAAAGTTGCACATACAACGTCGGTATTACAACAAAAAAAGGTTGGATTACTTTTAGTACATATTTAAACCCATAGTCTTCGTGAAACTATCTTTATTTATTTATTTATTTATCGCTTTAACCTGTTGCCAGGCTAGATTTCGGTTGACTTCTTTTATTTCTTTATTGAGGCTTGTGTTCTCCACTGATACACACCATGTTTCGCTAGCGTATAACATCACAGATTTCACGTTAGAGTTGAAAATTCGTATTTTGGTGCGTTCACTTATCTGCCTGTTTTTTCCAGATATTTCTTAAACTCGCAAAGGCAGCCCTTGCTTTCTTGATCCGTGCACCTATGTCGATCTTGGTACCGCCGTCTGACGCCATTTGGCTACCAAGATATTGGAAGCTTTCAAAATTCTCCACTGGTTGCCCGGCTACTGGGAAATTGGAAGGGGTCACCGTGTTTACATCCAACGATTTGGTTTTGTTGACGTTGATTACTAAGCCTGCTGAAGAGGAGCGCTCGGCAAGGTCATTGAGCTTGCTCTGTATATCAGAGCACCGCTGAGCGCCAATTCATCAGCCAATTCGAAGTCGTTTAGGTGCTCCATGGTTATAGGCTGCCATAACAGCCCGCGGTTTGGTTCACGGTCAATCGCATCTACCAGAATTTCGTCGATTACGATGAGGAACAGTAACGGTGATAGAATACACCCTTGCCTCACACCAGCTACGACCCGGAAAGGGTGGGACAAGACAACATTGTGCAGCACTCTACACGTAAAGGCATCGGCCTGTGCCTCGATGAGGCCGATGATTTTCTCAGGAATCTCCTTGCATCTCAGGGCGCCCCACATATTCTCATGATTGAGAAGGTCGAAAGAATACCAAGTAAAGGGACTCTTGGAATTCGTTGACCTGCTCCAAAGTGATACGGAGCGTGACAATATGGTTCACACGGAATCCGGCCTGCTGCCGCCGGAGAGTCGCATCGATCGTCTCCTGAATCCGGGCTAGGATAATTTTGCATAGAACTTTGAAAACGGTACACAGCAACATAATGCCTCGCCTGTTATCGCATACAGTCAGGTCACCCTTTTTGGGCACCTTCACTAAGATACCTTGCATCCAGTCGACCGGGAAAGTTGCGGTATCCCAGATATTACGAAATAAACGATGCAGTAGTTGAGCGGATGTCATGGGGTCAGCTTTGAGCATCTCGGCTGATATGCGATCGACCCCTGGAGCTTTATTCGATTTCATGCTTTGGGTGGCTGTTTGAATCTCTAGCAGTGATGGAGCTTCGGTATTGAAGCGTGTTATACGTCGGAACCTAGGCAGATCATGCCGAGGTGGTGGTGGCCTGGCTGGCACTTGAAAAAGTTGTTCGAAGTGCTCAAACCAGCGTTTCAGCTGGTCAGTTGGGTCGGTCAATAACTGATCATTCGCGTCTTTCACAGGCATCGTTGCATTCATCTTCGCCCTGCTTAAGCGTCGTGAGATATCGTAGAGGAGGCGAATGTCCCCGGTTGCTGCGGCTCTCTCTCCTTCGTCGGCCAGAGAGTCTGCCCACGCTCGCTTGTCCCGTCGACATGAGCGTTTCACTTCCTTCTCCAGAGCCGAGTATCGTTGACGGGCTAAGACTTTGGCTCCTCTGGTTTTGATCGCTCTATCGCGGCTTTGGCTTCTCTTCGCTCCTCTATCTTCCTCCAGGTCTCATCGGTAATCCATTGTTTTCTCTGGGTGCGCAGTTCGACCAGATTGTTCTTGCTGGAGACGATGAAGGCATTCTTGATGGCGATTTATTGGTCCTCCACGCTGCCACCTTCCGGAATATGTACAGCACGTGTCTCCAGTTCTTCAACGAAGGACTGTTTCACTGTGGCATCTTCCAGTCGGCGTGTGTTGAACCGTCGTCCAACTCTCTCCTCCTGCCGGCGAATCCGTGCAATGCGCAGGCGTATTTTGCCGATGAGGAGGTGATGATCAGACGCGATATCGGCACTACGTTTATCCCGTACATCAAGAAGGCTCCGTTTCCATTTTCGGCTAATGCAGATGTCGATTTGATTTTCTGTAAAGCCGTCACGGGAGACCCACGTGACCTTGTGAACCGGTCGATGAGGGAAGAGCGGTCCCCCGATCACCATGTCGTTATTACCACAAAATTCTGCGAACAGCTCTCTGTTTTCGCTCATTTCTCCGAGACCATGGCGTGCCATAATGCGCTGATGGTTCGAGTTGTAGGATCCGATCTTCGCATTGAAGTCGCCCAAACGGATCTTGATATCACCCTTCGGAATACTATCTACGATGGCATTGAGTTGACTGTAGAAGTTTGTCTTTGTCTCTTTGTCTTGCAGATCGGCAGCATCGGTTGGCGCATAGCATTAGATTATAGTAAGGTTTCGGACCCGTGTTCTAAATCTGGCAACGATTATCCTTTCACTTCCCTTCCCGTAACACGGTAGATCACTTTGACGTAGTGTGTTGCGGTGTAAGATCTACCAAACAGAGCCCTAGCTTAATCCATTTTTCTAGCTAGGGCAATAAGTTGTGGTAATTAAGGATTCATCGTATTTAGTCCCCGCTACCAACAGCAGTCTCAGAAACAAAACATAATTAATGTTACCTTGCAGACAGTTGAAAGACTCGAATTCCTCTTGTTTGAGGCAGTATGCAGCGGAAACAACTTTTCAAGCAATTAGTTAAAAAACTTCGGTACCCGGTCCTAGGCTGAAGTGACTGCTGGAAAAATCGAGTTAGGGGTTTCAATACGTTCTAACTCTTCATGAACTGGTGACAATGGTAGTGAGAGGAACACACGGAAGTTCTTATTACTGAACAAATTCTCATGCTTGAAATGGTCTTGTAGACAGAGCTAAATCCCGGGTTTTCATTGTTTACTGGTGATATTCTAGAAGCAAGACAAGGATGTGGCTAGGGCTCCAATGCATGGCCAAAAACAGTATCACTGTTCTGTTTTCTTAAGAAAGGATTGATTTCCTATTGATAAGGGGCGCGCCTTCAATGGGATTGCTCTCTGTGAAGGGTCTAAATAGCGGGACCTTGTCATGGTGCTCTTGAGAAAACAAAACAACAACTGTATCGAAACGATACTGCATTGCTTATTAATAGTAATGAAGTAATTCGACATGCACTTTAACACTAAGGATACGGGTAACGCTACAATAGATCTAATAACAGGTCGCAGTGGCACACCCGAACAGGAAAAAAAAATCCTTTCACTTATAGGTTCCCACTTCATAAGTGCAGAGTGTGCCTGAGCGCTTAGTAGGAAGACAACTCCGCGATGCCGGGGAGCGTGTTAACCTCGTAAACCAGAGTATAGCAGAACTTGTCCCGACGGCGTTCTGTGTTCTCCGAAGTTTGACCAACGGACTCCACTCAGTCCCAGGATCTCAAGCTTCATGCGGCGTGCCTCAATGGCAACTTGTGCCAATTTACCCTGCTGGGCTAGGTTAAAACGTTCCATGTTCATATTCGTGTCCGTTGATACGCGCTAAGAGTCGTCGCCGTAAAATCAGTCCGTATTCTTTCATTATCGGATTCTCGAATAAATTGATTTTGTTTAAAGTCTGTTTAAAGTCCCACCCAACACCAGAACTAGGCTAGTGCGCTTTGAGCGGCACACGGTCGCTTTGATAGGGCCTGCTTGGGGACACATGCAGCTTTTTATAGAAGTCCAACAGAGCCCACTGTCAAACCTCACCACATCCTAGGCAGACCCCACAGGACGCATCCTCTCACTCTAGCTGATGTCAGAAGGACAACAGTGCCCGGGCTACACTACCAGCTAAGTACGCAACCCTTAGCTGGCGGTCAATTGTCATCGGAAGACCCGTGGAAGCGTGAGTATTGGAGGACCAGAGCTATGTTAGGCGCTCCTTCCCGGATGTCAACTCACCATTTCGTAGCCCACTGAAAACCCAACTGAAACACCCAAAGCTAATAAAAATTAAAAATCTCCATAACCTACAAAGCTACGTCACGCACAATCTGGTGCTTCAATGTTTCCCAATAGTCCTGCAGTGTAGCAAAGTCTCCCCAAAGCGGTCACTTAATAGTTTTACACGGAGATACATGATCTAGACAGAGTAAAACTATTAAGTGACTGTGAGTATTCTCTTTGCAGTGTTCAATATCATTCGGAGAAACTTATTCTGGACTCTCCGGAGCTTAACCCATATTATCCCAGCATCCTATAAATACACAGTACGAACAAAACCTGTAAATTTCCGTTCAAGTAAATGTAACAAATTGACCTCCGTGTTTAACAACATAAAGTTATAGGTTGTTTTAAATTTACACGTGCTGTAATTTATTTGTTAATATTTTTATTGGAAAATAAAACAAAAAGTGCCAACATGGGGAATCGAACTTCGATCCGCAGAGTGAGTGCCTATCTCGATAGCCACTCGAGTATTTCCTCTTCTTGAAAGCGAGCAGATCCAAATAGAACAGGTTAAGCGTTCTAGTGATTCAACTACTCTCTAGCAGACTAAACGATAGCTTAAATTTACACGACACGGAATCTCTGCCAAAACGGAACTGTTGTATCACAGATTTCTCATCGGAATAGACAATAAACAAAGAGTTACAATGATGAAATGCAGCGCAATAAAGGCTGCTTTGTTTTTATATGTGCAGATATCCATTTTGGTTGATGCTTATATGAATAAAATCGATGCCAGCTGCGGTTTGAATGAAACGCAATGAAGTTTGTTTTGATTTGTTTTGACAGCCACGTGCTGGCTCATCACGGTTTCTGATAGAATCATGTAAAATTAAGATAAACTGAATTGAAATTTCAATTATTTTATCGCTTCCATCACAGAACTTAAAATTATGGTCTGGTACACATTCTGTTACCGAATTTTACATTCAATTATGAGTTCCGTCGTGTCTAATTTTCATAATATTTTACTGATATTACTATAGGGTGACTTTTTTTCGTCATGGCTTTACATCCCCCACTGGGACAATGCCGATTCGCAGTGCGCATTCAACACTTTCACAATTATTAACTGCGTCATTGTGAGGCTTCTAAACTAAGTTACCATTTTAATGCATTCGTATATCATGAGATGTCGAATCTTCTATGCCCAGAAAGGTCGAAACAATTTCCAATCAAAAAATGTCCTGATCGTACCGGGAGTTGAACCCAGCCACCATAAGGCTAAGGCATCTCAGAATGGAAGAAGTTTTCGAAAACTTAATTGCCTCTTAAACACCCTATATTATACCTGGTAGGCGGGCTTCTTCAATGAAGGGATCCATTTGAAGAAACTTCTTTTCGCCTTATACCGGAACAAACGTGTTCATTTGATGAAGGCATTATCTCCTCCTTCCGCCTTGTGCCGGACAGACGCTACTATTTAAAGATGGCATTACCCCTTCTTTCACATTATACTGGGCAGACGCCTTTTTTTAAAGAACCATTATCTACTCCTTTTTCCTTATACTGGGCAGACGCATCCATTTCAAGAATCTTCCTTTCGACCTATACCAGGTGAACGTGTCTTATATCGTGCCTTATACGGGCCAGATGCGCTCATTCAAAGAAAGCATTGTCTTTTTTCTATGCTTTAAACTACAATCCAAAAGAATTCAGACCGGATTACAAAACAATAGCACCATGTAATTGAGTAGAATTGAATAAATATTTCGACGATAATTATTCTAGCTAAGTTCCACCAAATGGCATTCCGCGGAATGACTTTCGGTGAAAAAGTACATTCCGCGAAATGTCTTCCGGAGAATTGGTGCATTCCACGGAATGTCGTACTATGAGAAAAAAAATCCCAACCAAAATAGAATATTTAAGAAACGTTCTCCTGTTATATTTATCAAGAAACGTTTCTAACATTTTAGTCAAGTGACAGCGACAAGTAGATGGCGAGCTTCAGATATTCGCGGTACGACATTCCGCGGAATGTATCAACTCTCCGAAACACATTTCGCGGAATGCACCTTTTTTCCGAAAGACATTTCGCGGAATGTACCTTTTCACCGAAAATCATTCCGCGGAATGCCATTTGGCCGAATTCAGTTAGAATAATTATCATTCAAATATTTACCGATTTCTGCAATCCGGGCATTTTTTTAGATTTAATGCAAACCCGACCCGTTCCCGAGAATTTTTGCATTCATAAACCCGTACTCGACCCGAACCCGACATAATTTAATTATTTAAGCCCACACAAAAGTTTTTCCCGGGAAATTCAAACAACGAACTAGCCTCACAATAAACAAAACTGAATAAAACAATTTTCAGTATTTTATTTCTTAAGCCCATACCCGACCCGGACCCGATTTGTTTATCTCACAAACCCGTACCCAACCCGAAACCGATATTGTACTAATTTTCAAACCCGAATCCGGTGATTCGGGTTTCAGGTTTCAAAACCTGAAACCCCACCATATGTTCGGCCCGGTATAATGCGAAGGGAGTTGCTAATGTCTTCATTCAAAGAACGCGTCTTCCCGGTATAAGGCGAAGGGAGGGGTAACCCCTCCTTTAAATGGATGCATTTGCCCGGTATCAGGCGAAAGGTGTTAATAATGCCTTCTTTAAAAGAATGCGTCTGTCCAGTATACGGCGAGGGGAGGGGTAACGCCTTCTTTAAATGGATGTATCTGCCCGGTATAAGGCGAAGGGAGGGGTAACGCCTTCTGTAAATGGATGCATCTGTCTGATATAAGGCGAAAGGAGTTGATAATGCCTTCTTTAAAAGAACGCGTCTGCCCGGTATAAGGCGAAGGGAGAGGTAACGCATTCTTTAAATGGATGCATCTGCCCGGTATAAGGCGAAAGGAGTTGATAATGCCTTCTTTGAAGGAATGCAAGGGAATCCCTAAACCTAATAGATAAGGAATTTTTGGAAAATTGAAAAACTGGGAGTATGAACACACATTAATTCTTTAAGAAGGAACTTGTTAGAAGTCTTATCGAATAAATTTCCCGTACAAGGAGGAGAAATTTCCTATAATTCATAGAACAAGATTTCCTCATAATTCGTGAGGGAGAAATTCTCCACAGTTATTAGAGAGAGAATGATCTAGAATTTCTAGGATGAGGTGCGTAATTTGCCAAGATTCCTCCAATATTTCTTGAAAAATTTCCAGAAAATTCGTGCGAGAGGAATTGCTCTGATCGTTTGGAGGGGGAATCCCCAAACTTCCTGAGTGAGGATTGCGGAGAATATCTGTAAAAAGAATTCCTGTAGGAGATATATTTATTATTTTTTAAATAATAATCGTTATCTGACATCTGATGTTCTCAATGACTATAAGGATAAAAATGTCCCCTAAATCTAATTAATATAAAATATGGAAAAAATATACTCATAATACAGCAATAAAAATACATAAGAAATACATCAATACAATAAAACAGGACTTAGCAATCTTCAGTTTTTGTGTTAATTGGTGCCTAGAAAGAATGCTGCGAAAAAACGTTGTAGAGCAGCTGGCGATGGCTTAAAATCAAAGAGATGGAACACTGCGTTGATATTTGAATATCCCAAAGCTTCTGAAGAAGAAATTCTACAAAAATACTAATGTAAGAATATTCCACATTTTTTGTATAACGAGTTTCTATAATTTCCGAAAAAGAATTTCTAAAGAATGAATTTTGCAGAATTTCTGGGAGGCAATTTTCTCAGATTTAAAGAATCCAAAATTCTTCACGAAGCAATTCCTCAAAATTGTTAGTGTGGGAATTTCCCCGATTTCTTGGAGGAGTCTTGAATTTCCAGAATTTCTGCAAAAAAAATCGCTAGTGGCGCAGTTCTTATAATTTCACAATCCCAGAAATGAATTTTTCAGAATTCCGGGAGAGAAAAATTCTCAGGGAGGTTAGCTAAGGAGGATTTCCTGGTTTGATACCATTTATGTAAAAAGGTGTTCACTCATATGTTAGTGTGAAATCGCTCAATAATGGATTTGTCGTTGCCAGAAATGATGACGGCGGCGGTGAATCAAAATCGTCGGTGGCAGCGGCGCACAACTCTAGGTGGAACTGCATATGTACCGTGACCTGCCATAATTCCGCGCATCGCCTAATACCTAATACCTTAATATCGTATTATTTGGTGAAATGTTCAAACATATTATGTTTGAACATTTCACCAAATAATGTGATGTCCATGATAGCCAGGTTCTGATTTTTTATGAAAACCACGGTATTAGGCGATGCGCAGAATTAGGGCAGGTCACGGTACCACTTCTTTGGCAACGAAATGGTCATTGAAGTATACCAGAAATTAAAATGTGCATATCTCCAGATTTAGTTTTTCGTCATTCGCTTACTAGACCTTCGCAAATAGGGCTTTGGGACAGTTCGTCGAATGATATTTCGTCGAATGACGTTTAGTCGAATGACATTTAGTCGAAAAGACATTTCATCGAAGGGACATTTAGTCGAATAGACATTAAGTCGAATGGAAATTTAGTCAAATGGACATTTAGTCGAATGGACATTTGGTCGAATGGACATTTAGACATTTTTGGTTAAATTTTAATAAATAATCCACAAGATACATGAATAAACTGGTTAGAGGAATTCAGTGGACATGAGGAAGTTCAATCAGCAGCGGAAGAAACGAATACGGAAGCCAATGAGGATTTTTCACCTGAGCTAACAGAAACTTCCTGAGACCGAGGTGGATAATAGAAAAATTGAAAACCTACAGAAATATTTAAATATTAGGTACTGATAGTGAAATACCCTCTATTCTATTTTTCGGCACATGGTCAATAACCAATGAAATCAATGTTATTTTGCCAATACTTCATCGTAGTCGGCTTTGGAACATTTCGTTGATTGACATTTGATTGAATGGAAATGGTTTTCTTATTATTTCCATTGATACTCTTTCTTTCACTCAATATTTATACAATAATTAGTTCAGTATGAAATAGTCTTTCAACCATAATTCGTTAGTTATTGGCTGAAAATTTAATTTCGACCAAGTGATCATATGACCTAATCTGCCATCATACGCATATTCGTCCCATGTTTGCTGGAATTTCCGATGTACTTATACGTGTAACGGTAGTAATGTATATTCACCGTCATGTCTAATGGCGAAACATCATTCGACTTCATTTCTTTTGACCAGGAGGTATAGATTTAATGTAGTCGGTTAGAGTGGTTCGCGGAAGTCAATATCCAGTCGGGAATAACCTCGGAATCTTCACCGTTTTCATATTATTTATTCCCATCATTCTTTGAACAATATTGGAACAATAATTACAGTCGACTCTCCACATCTCGATGTTCTATATCTCAATATCTCTCCCTATGTCGATGGTTTCCTCAGTCCCTTCAATCTACATACATTTGGGCTTTCTACATCTCGATAACCTCCCTATCTCGATATCTCTCTATCTCGATGGGTTCTGATCATATTTTATTCTCTTTCCTTATGTCGATATGGTCAAATTTTTAGGCTACTAGACCATCTTTGGACAATAACAAACACATCAACAACAGGAAACGACATTTCAATTCATTTCTCATTTCACCCATTTCAATTTTCCTTCCATTCCTCGATCTCTCCCTATCTCGATGGTCCCTTCAATATCGAGATGTGGAGAGGCGACTGTATATGACTTTTAGGAACACCGCAATAAATCTTTTTTTTTCTGGCTTAAGTTCTTTTCTTTCAAATATCCATTCGACGGAACGTCATTAGACTAAATGTACCTAGATTATTATTTCAAAAATCCACTTCCGACCAACGTCATAAGACCAAATGTACGAAGATTCTTCTTTCTAAAATCTGATTTCGACTAAATGTCAATTCGACCAAATGTCCATTCGACTTAGTGTCCTTTCGACCAAACGTCATACGTCTCTACTGGATAAAAGAATCTATATCATTTCGTCGAAAGACATTTCGTCGAATGACATTTAGTCGAATGACATTTGGTCGAAAGGACATTACGTCGAATGGACATTTGGTCGAAAGGACATTCAGTCGAAAAGTCATTTTCAATCCACTAGAAACGTAGGACATTTGTTCGAAAGGACACTACGTCGAATGGACATTTAGTCGAAATCAGATTTTAGAATGAAGAATCTTCGTACATTTGGTCGAATGATATTTGTTCAAAAGCGGATTTTCGAATCAAAAATCTTGGTACATTTAGTCGAATAGCTATTAAAAAAGAACTTTGGTTAATAACGATTAAGAATGAATGATTTATTGTGGTGTTTATAAAAGTCACAAAATTATTGCTCCAATATTGTCCAAAGAATGGTGGATTCATAAAAAGAATATATAATACGAAAACGAAAATATTCTCGACTGGATATTGACTTTGGCGAACCCCTCTAACCGTCAAAAGAAATTCAGTTGAATGATGTTTCGTCAATAGATATGACGTCGAATAGATTAGGTCATATGACCATTTGGTCGGAATTAAATTTTCGGCCAATAATTAATGAATTACGGTTGGAATTTTATTCTGAACTAATGGAGTGAAAGAAAGAGTTTCAATGAAAAGAATAAGAAAACCATTTCCATTCGACTAAACGTCCTTTCGACGAAATGTCATTTGACCAAATGTCATTAGACTAAATGTTCCAAAGCCGACTACGATGAAGTATTGGCAAAATAACATTGGTATCATTGGTTTTTGACCATGTGCCGAAAAATAGATTAGAGGGTATTTCACCATCAGTACCTAATATTTTGCTATTTCTGTAGGATTTAATTTTTCTATAATCCACCAGGGTCTCCAGCAGTTTCTGTTAGCTGCTGGAGACCCTGGTGTTTCTGCAACCTCATTGACATCCGTATACGTTTCTTTCGCTGCTGATTGAACTTCCTCATGTCCACTGAATTCCTCTAATCAGCTTATCAATGTGTCTTGTGGATTATTTACTCAAATTTAACCAAAAATCTATTGACGAATTATCTATTTAACTAATTACCTATTACCGACTAAACACTTCCAACATTCGACTAAATTTTTATTCGACTAAATGTCCTTTCGACTAAATGTCCATTCGACCAAATGTCCATTCGACTAAATGTCCATTTGACTAAATTTCCATTCGACTAAATGTCCATTCGACTAAATGTCCCTTCGACCAAATGTACTTTCGACTAAATGTCATTCGACTAAACGTCATTCGACGAAATGTCATCAAAATTGTCAAAAATGGTTTATGTACCACTTTTTCTGGCAGCAGTTCAATTATAAAAGAAACAATTTCTATGAAGAAATCAAAATGTTCCATTGAAAAAAAGAATACAAAATTTCAATAAATAAAACAATATTAGCAATAAACAATTATAAAACATTTCCCACAAAATAAATATTTTTTCCATAAAAAAATCATTAAAGAGCAATAAAAATATGAATATTTCCATAAAAAAATGTAAAAAAGCAATAAAACTGAAGGTGAAATCGAAGACAACTAGACTAGACAAGACAATAAACTCGAAGGTGCAACGGAGCCGAACGCATTTTCTCCATATTTGATTTCTCAGCATTTACTATTGGATTTCCTATATCAAAACAACTTATTAAAGTTAAAAAAAAGATTTCCTCTAGGGATTTCTGAAGATATTTTCCACGATCCTGTATATCCTGTATTTTAAAAAAATATGACACAAAAAAGAAGGAAAAAAATTCAAAACTCCAACGAATCTCTTTGAGTTTTTCAAGATAGTGTCAATAAAATCGAATTAAATTGGAAATAACCGGAGCAAAACTTGGTTTTGGAGCGGATCTACGTCAGCGATCAATTTTGGTTTATGGTGTTTCACATTATTTGTTTTGTTTGCTATAACAGCGGTGATAATGTTAGCTTTTGATCTCGGTGATCAGCGGTGATAATGTTAGCTTGATCTCGAAAAATGGATTTTTCTGATGAAATGCCTTCATTTGGCCAAGTTTTCGGGTTCAAAATAAACGTGGTTCTGTGGATTCTGAAGTAGCCTTTCCATTGACCATTTACAGTACTGGTTTTTAAGGATTTATACAAGAGTTGTTCTATGATTCTTGATCCCTGAAATCACACCCGTAAATAGTTCCAATAGAAGGCTGAAAAATAATTCATTCTTAAAACTATAGTTTTATTAGAATTCCAAATGACCAGGAATATACCATGACAATGCTTGGAATTAATTCGAAAATTCCCTTGAGATTTTTTTGAAAGTACATAAGTTTACCGGATTTCTATTTAATGCGATTTTGGCTATAATTTAGACTGTTGGTAATGCTATATTCATAAAGGCACTTTATTACAAGTTATAAGCCAATTTCTTGTCTGTCGAGATGTTTACAAATTGATTTTCAAAATTATAATTAATGGCAATTAAAAAATCTATTTTCTCAGATTTTTACCCAGAATATCTGCCGTAAACCTTCTGATAAAGCTGATAATCTGGCGATGGATTTTTCGAAATAGCGTAAAAAGTTTTCATTTTTCGATTCTCGCACACCAACGAACAACCACACCACAATCGCCCGCTTTGCTAATGGGTGGAGTGGGGCGCACGGAGGTGACGGAAAAGTCTCAATTTTTTCGCCCGTCCATTCAGGACCGTGACGATTCGTGGCAATGCGCGCCGGCCGTTGTTGTGTCCACTTTCGTCGAATGTGTTGGTAGCTGGAGGAACCGAAGAGTGGTTGCGATGCGATGGTTGATTTTTTTCAGCTTCAATTCTTGTGCTTCTTGAATCGAGGGTGGATAGGATGAGTTATAGTTTCTCGGCTCCTGCTCTCGGCATCTTTCTCTCTTGATAAGGTTTCGCAAGAAATTGTTACGTTGTTGGCTGGTGCGTGCGTGTATGGATGGGATGATTTTGTACTGTCCATTTTCTCGCACTTGTATCCTTGTTCCCTCGTCCCTCCGTGCTGGGGGCCGTATCTAGCTCCCGTCATTCCAATGAGTCGAATTTTTCTTTTCAGCTTTCCATCACGCCCGTCCTCCTTCCCTCATTTACCGACTGTATCTTTCGTTGGGAATCTTTTTCAGCGAGTACGAGGACGACGGGTGCGGCGGCTATGTTTGAGCTCGGTGAAAAACGAAGACGTTTGTATGTTTTCCTTTAAGCTGATCGAAATTGTTTCCCTGGGATGATGGATGGACGCACGGTGACGGAAGGATGTTTCACTCAGGACTGTCTGCTCCTACTCGTGCCCACATACACACATAGTGGCTAGACTCGTGCGAATGTGTGACTTTGTGGGTGTGTGCGTGAATTTGGGCGTGGGTGGGGGATGTTTAGCAGAGATCTCAAGTGGATATTGGGAACGGTCGCCCCTGTCGTTAGCGACCAGATGATGGCCAGAGTTTAAAGAACGGAATTAAGTCGATATTTTTAAAGTTTAGACAAGGCCACGTCTGGGCACAGATTAAGGAGGGTAAAGGTTAGCGAATCAATAAATCATTGTCGGGACATGTCGGATGTGGGCAGAATAAAGTAGTATTGATTTTCGGAGGTTAACTGCTTTAATTTTAAGGTTGGCAATTTGTAGCAGGGGGTTTTTAAATTTAGACCGTTAGAGGGGAGGACAAGGAAGCATTTGAGTTTAGGGCAATCATGAAGAGTGATGTGTGATGTGATGTGAAGGTGTTTTAGAAGTATGCTGATTCTCATATTTATAGTTAAAGTTCTAACATTGACTTTCTTAGTCTAAAGACTAGTTTGGTATAGCAGCAATAAATTCAGACTGACAATGTTAAAATATCGATACATCCTCACTACCAGTTGCAACTTCTTCCAGTTATATATGGCTAATATCGTTAAATTAAAATATCTATTTTTAAGGTTGTGTTATATATTGAGACTCTCCTTTCTTCAAGTTTTCTAAAATGTAGACCAAACAGTGAAAAGCATTGACATGAAAAGAAAAATCATCGAACCAGCCGGTGCGTGACCTTTCAAAAAATAAAGTAGGTTCAAAATGAACGCGCAATAAAAATGGGGTTTTAAACTACCAGATAATCTTAATAACGAGCGAATGCGCCCACGGGGTAGTTGCTTGAAGTATCGAAACTGAAATTTAGACTTCAGTCCCTTCCAAGCCGGAGCGTATCAACCCACAACTGGGTGAGGGACATGGTACGGAAGAAAACTTCATTTGAATAAATCGTTGTTGAACTGAATCGGTCTTCGTTACAGATTTTCTGGTGCGGCTAGTTTCGTTCCAAATGGTCGGTGTGTGCTTGATGGAGTAGAATTTTGGAATAATGATAGAACAACCCCGGGGGATTTAAATTTCGCTTTTCCTCATCGCGTGATCACAAATTATTACGTCGCTAATGTTTCCACGCTCCTTTAAAACGAAGCAATGTTTAAGTTATTTTTCCACTTTTTTTCTTGGGTCCTTTTCATGAGCTTCGTAGTTATCATTAGCGACGACGGTGATGATGATAATGATTATGAGTCTTTCAGTGGAAGAAGATTGAGCCGTGACTGAGTGGTGAAGAAAATGGGTGTTTCGAATTGTGTTTTGTTCTGGTTTTATGCCGTAGATTGAAGTATGGAGGAATGGTGGCAGGTTTTAACTGGAAAAAGTGAGAAACTATTTCGAATATTTTTTATACTTCAGGATATACATTTTCTTCTTCTTCTTTGGCTCTATATTCCATCTTGAAGTTGGCTTGCTTTTCAACTTAGTGTTCTAATAGCATTAGTGGTCATCAGCAGTTATTATTTGAAATCTTACCTATGGTCGCCAATGCATGGCAAGTACAATGGATACATTATGTCCAGGGAGCCGAGAATATTTTCCACCCAAAAACATCCTAGATCGGATCGAGATTCGAACTAGCTATCTCCGAATTGACAATCCTATTTAATATATATTTATATGTGTAGGCTGATTTTTGTGATTTTTGTCCATTACTATTGTATAAACGTAGATTTGTTCTTTAGAGAATCCTTGGCGTAGTTATACCGATCGTTCTTATCTTTTTGCCTTTCTCGTACAACTAAGTTGTACCGAAAGGCTATCATTTCACTCCCAAAACGAACTTTTTAAAGAAGCCTCTGAGACCCATAGTATTATATACCAATCGACTCAGCTCGACGAGCTGAGCACATGTCTGTCTGTCCGTGTGTGTGTATGTGTGCCTGTATGTGTGTGTGTATGTGTGTGCACAAATGCTATATAAAACATTAGACAACTGTTCGTATAGTAATCCTTAACCGATTTTCTCGCAACAAGTTGCATTCGACAGGGGACTATTGAATTTTATAACGATCGGTCATAGCGTTAAAAAGTTATGAAGAAAATGGTACATCAGACCATAACAACCCCATATAAGGTTGGTGTCTTAACTAAATGCGAGAAAGGCACCACCAACGCTAGGTGGATTAATCTGGGTTTTTCTCTTACCTCAAGTCTTTGAAATGATAATTTGTGTACAATCCAACGGTGTTTTTAGTGCTCAGTATTTTCAATAAGATTTCGGAAAAGTAGCTGAGGAAAACCAATCACTACAATTTCACTATTATTATAATTTTTATATCCATCATTTTTTGTATTAATTGTAAGCAATATTTATGTAATTATTCTTTCATATTTTTTATTTATTCTTTCATATGTAGTGCAGGTTTTCGTCTAGCCTTTTAAACATACATGAATCCAAAATTTTAACTCTGGTTAATCCTAAAGAGTACATAAACATAGGAAATTTGTACTGGCTTTGAAGAGATTTTATTAGCTGATAATTGAAGTACATTCTTGCGCTCTCCAGGCTGCAAAATGATGAGTTGACATCAAGGAAGGAGCGCCCAACAGAGCTCTGGTCGCCACAAGCTCCTATTTCACGCTTACACGGGTCATCCGATGACAAAAGACCGCCAGCTCAGGGTTGTGTACTTAGTTGGTAGTGCAGCCTGGGCATTGTTGTCCTTCTGACATCAGCTAGAGTGAGAAGGTACGCCTCGAGCGTCTGTTCACCAGGAGGTGCGGCTCAAACAGCGTCTGCCTGGTACCCAGCGGCTGATTACGAAATGCTGTATCGCGTCAGCTATACCTAAGGTGGCAGCCCCAATAGCGCGATGTAGGTAACGCGACCCCGTTAAGCTAGCTTACTGCAGCCTCTCAAATACCACGAAAAATGGAGATAGAAGAAAAAGAGAAATAAGGACTATGATTGGAAACTCGTTCCCTGGAATGTCAGGTCCCTAAATGAACCTGGATGAGTGAGCCTTCTGGCTCGCGAACTGCAGAAGGTTGGAGTGAACGTGGCCGCTATTCAAGAAGTCCGATGGCCTAGATCCGGAGAACATGAATTCCGAGCCGTGGACCTCACGACCAACGCATTCATCTATCACAGTGGCGGCGAAAAAGCATGGAGTTGGTTTCGTAGCAATGGACAAGCAGATAAAGCGAGTGATGCGGTGGAAACCCATGAGCCAACGAATCTGTGTGTTGAGGATACGGGCAAATTCTTCAATTACAGCCTCTGGAGAGTGCCCAAAGCATGACGTGAAAATTGTTATCGGAAACGCTAACGCTCAGGTCAGTACAGAGGACTTTTACCGTCCCATAATCGGTAGGGAGAGCCTTCACTGACAATACCAATGACAACGGCCTACGGCTAGTAAATTTCGCTGCTGCCAGACGGATGGCCATCGAAGCACCTACTTTGCACGAAAGAACATCCGAAAGCACACCTGGAAACACCCAAATGATGAAACTTGCAACCAGGTAGACCATGTTTTGGTGAATGGGCGCCATTTCTCGGATGTAATCGATGTGCGGACATTCAGAGGTCCTAACATTGACTCTGATCACTACCTCGTTGTCAGTAATATTCGATCACGGTTGTCAACTGTATCGAACGAAAAATCACAGCGAACGATGCGTTACAATATCCAGCGATAGTCGGCGGAAGGAGTATCGGCTGAGTAGGGGAAACTGGACACACATGATCCCCGGGGACACATGATCCCCCCCTGTTTTCTCGAAAACTAATCACATTTTTATACCAGTGATATGTGCGAACGGATCCGTTAGATAGTTTATTGAATCTGAGTAACATTTGATATTAGTTACTTTATGTATATGAATTTTAGAGAGGTTTTATTATTTGAGCATTCTCAATTCTTTTTTTCTTCAAAAGAGAAAAGTTTAACAACTTTGAATATGTCCAACCAAAACATACCAATTTTTTACTGGACAAAGTTTTATTATTGTAGAATTAAATAAATTCATTCAATTAACTATTGCTTATTTTCCATTGAATACAAAAAACAAAACATGATAAATACTCAACATGGACACACTTGATCCCCCACAGTTTGGACACACTTGATCCCGAAATTGCATATATAAAGGCGTTTGTTGTATACCGTTGCATATTATTGTATTGTATGTAACTAATCGATCTGTTAAAATTCTTTTCTAGTTTAAAAGTATAAACAAATTTAATTTCTCTTCAATTTTGTCAATCAGACCATACACGCGCAATTTAAATTTCTCAATAGCCTTATTTCAATAACCAGAACAAAATGTAATTGAACATACTTATTTTTGATTAGTTTTATTAAATGCATTTTAACATTATTTTCTATGAAAAAATGTATAAATTAGGCTTTAAAAATACTCAACAAATCACAGGGCTTAAAATCAGTATTGTTCTATCTGGTACTAAATTCTTTCCATTTGAACTATGAGAAGTTTGCTAACAATCACCATTTATTTGTAAATCTTCTTAAATAATTTTTCAATAATAGGCACATTCAACAACTTTTAGTCAGTTGTTTAAGAGAAATCGCATTTGTGTAATAATAACACATTCTATAAAAATGATGATGCGTGACAGTATTGTATTGATGTATGAAGTCACTATCCTGGTATGATTACGGTTGTGGTATTGGTAGTAAATAGTCTGGCGATCTCGATGTATCACAAGTTCTTTTTATTGATCTCAAAACAGGTACTCAGGGATATTTACCATTGGCCATGGCATCCGCAGTGTGGCCAATTTTCAGAGATTTTATAAAAAAAATTGGATTCTAATATTACAAAGATATATTTATGTATCGATCAACCATTTTTGGAATCATAATTGTATCCTCTTGGGCACATCATGGTTGTCGTGATATGACCACTGTCTTTTAATGGAGTGAATGGTTTGCAGATGAATCATCATCACTATGCCAATTTTGTTGCTATAGCAGACATTCTATCTGTCACTATTACTCTATTCGAGAACCAAAAAACTTGCCTTACTTACTTACAATATTATTTAATCTTCGCACGCTTGCTATTACGACAAACTATGAAGAATTGCTAGAATTTGAGGCTAGACCAATTCGTCCTTTCATTAGACTTGGAAGAACCTAAGCATGTTCAGCTCATAACGGGATCAATTTCCCCCTATATGGGGATCAAGTCTCCCGCAAGTTTTGAAAATGACAAATTTTCTATCTTTCAGCAAAATCGATTTTTTGGTTACTTTCATGAACAAATAATTGTTTCCAATGACGTTTTTGAAAAGCCAATTAAATTCTTTATCAAGTCCATCAAGAAGCGTGCAAATCTGTGCATGTTACATCGAGAAATATGCTAAACAAAAAGTGGGGATCATGTGTGTCCAGTTTCCCCTACCGCCAGAAGCACGACGAACGGATAAGTGCAATCAACGTTAGCGACAACATCAACGGAAGTCGATCCATGGAGTGGTGAGCACAACAGCACGAGAAGTAGTAGGCACTGCACAGAGGCGACCCAGAACGGGTTGGTTCGATGTGGAGTGTAAGAGAGTGACAGACGAGAAGAACGTTGCCAGAAGCCGGATGTTGGTGTCGGGTACCCGATCGAATAGAGATCGGTACAAGGAAGCATGAGCAGCCGAAAAACGAACCCACCGCAGGAAGAAAAAAGAGCACGAAGAACAAGTTATTGTGGGTACGAACAACAAGTTGTTGTGGGCTTCGTGGCCGTGCGGTTAGCGATGTCAATCGTTTAGACGCAGGGGTCTGGAGCGTGGGTTCGATTCCCGCCCCGGTAAGGAGAAAACTTTTCGTGATCGGTAAATTCTCCACTGGGTGTTGTGTGTCCTGTCTGTTGTCTAGGTGTTAAGTGTTCAGTCTGTACGACCTCTGGTCGAAGATGGTGTTCCAGTCTTTTGTTATTAGTGAAGCGCAAGAAAAAATGGAGCAGATATGCGGAGGTTTTATGAGTCTGTCAATGGCGTGCGGAGAAAGACAGCGTCATCTCCCGTCATGTGCAACGACCAACAAGGGAATTTGCTGACAGATAAAACCGAAGTGCCAGATGGAAGCAACACTTCGAGACTTTGTTGAATAGTGGAAGTGACGGTGCATCATCGGTGAGCAGAATAAATATTAGCGACGATGGACAAGCTGTGGAGTCGCCTACACTAGATGAGGTAAAAAAAAACTGTTAAAAAGCTGAAAAACAATAAGGCTGCTGGGAAGGACCACTTCTCAAACTTCTCAAACATGGCAGTGAGCAGCTTTATGAAGTTCTGCACCATATTATGTCGAAAATATGGGAAGACGAGGAAATGCCTGCTAGCTGGTTGGACGGCCTCATTTGCTCTCTCTTTAAGAAAGGGCACATACTGGAGTGCGCCAATTACCGAGGAATAGCTTTCCTTAATTCGGCGTACAAAATTATGTCCCGTATTCTGTTCCACAGATTGATATCGCTTGAAGAGACCTTCGTCGGCGAATACCAAGCAGGTTTTTGTGAGAGCCGATCAACGAGACAAATCCTTGATAAATTCCGGGAGTACAACTTGCAGACACATCATCTGTTTATTGATTTCAAGGCGGCGTACCATTCAGTGAAATGGAATGAATTATGGCAAATTATGCTTGAACATGGTTTTCCGGCTAAACTGATACGGCTGGTTCGTATAACGTTGGACGGATCGAAATAAAGTGTTAGGGTGGCGGATGAAAAATCGACATCATTTGTTATCTTAGATGGATTAAATCAGGGTGATGCACTCTCGAATCTACTGTTCAATATAGCGCTCGAGGGAGCGATTAGGAGAGCTGGTGTGCAAAGAAGCGAGACCATTATCACAAGATCGCATATGCTTCTGGGATTTGCGGACGATATCGATATTATCGGGATTGATCGCCGTGCCGTGGAAGAGGCTTTTGTGCCTTTGAGGAGGGAGACAGCGAGTATTGGACTCACTTTCAATACCAGAAAAACAAAGTAGTACATGGTCGCTGTCAATCAACGCGGGTTCATTAGTGGTGGTGGTAGCGAAATGGTGCTGGATGGTGGAAAATTTGAAGTGGTAGAAGAATTTGTGTATCTTGGAACATTAGTGACGTGAAAACAAAACTCGCGCTGTATACTACTCTGATTCTTCCGGTGGCTTTATACGGCCATGAAACATGGACGCAGAGTGGCCAGATTAATTTTTTATAAATCGGTAGCTTGACTGTAGAAAAATCGGTAGTTATCGGTAGGCAGGAAAATATCAAACCATATGAAAATGTATATTTAAGACATACTTATACTATGTTTGCACTACGGCCTGAATAACATGTTATACAAAATATCGACAAAAGAAAGCTCATCAAGATAGCCAAATAACATGTTACAAGGCCCTAGTGCGAACATAGTATTAGCCTCATGTTGAATAATTTCATATAACATCTTTCAAAATAATGTAAATCTCACAATTGAAAAGTTCATTATATTAAGAGACATATAGTTTATTGTTTATATGCACTTTCACTATCAGAAGTAAAATCAGTAGTGATTAAGTTCATTAATACAAAATTTGCTAACACTTTTCGTGGTTTGCCCAGCAGTGTTCTTTTTATGTTTAAAATCTATTTCAGTATAATTATTACCTATGTTCAGAAAATATCCGTTGTCCGGAAAAATTCCACATTAGTAAAGTGGATTGGTTGATAATCAGACCAACCCCCTTCACAAACGGGGAACTTTTCATAACACCAATATTTGTAACCAAATAAATCCGATTCATTTGATTACAAATTTCGAGGTTCGAATCCGCAGAAAATTGAATTAAGCGATATGATAGCTTCAAGTATTTAAATCTAGAATGGCTGAAAATGCATCGCAGAACAATCAGAATAACTGCTGATTTACGCTATTTACAAAATTATTGCTGGACTTAAAACCTGGCCATTATTCAAATCTAACCACATAAAATGGTAACATCGTAACATTGTACGTTATCGACGAAAGGAGATCCCTGTAAAATGTGATCCTAAATATGCCTTTTTGATTATGGAAAACCGTCAGCTGATCTTTTAAATAATATAATACTGAATACTTGCAATAATTATTATTTTATGAAGTTCGTTGCTCATAAATGGATGTAATTCGAAACCACCGTAGAATATTCAGAGATTCCTTAATTCAAGAATAGTTGGATCATTACATTTGGATTTGGTTGAGAAATACTACACTAGTTAGTTAGTGGAAAGTTTCAAAGAAAAATACTCGTGACATCACTGATAATTATCGAGTAAACCTGTTGAAGATATTTTGAAGTAACACAAGCGGATGATCCTCATATCGTCTTTATCAAAGTGCAGTAATATTGTTATTAATTTACTTATGTAGATTGGACTATGGATTTGATGCTAAATGTTATCATAACAGATAAGACAAAATTAAGGCATAATGCGACACACTGGAGATTCAACTATTTTCATATAAAATTGTCTGGAAATTAACTAAAATGACTTAAATTGTTGCCTTTCTCGTACAACTAAGTTGTACCGAAAGGCTATCATTTCACTCCGAAAACGAACTTTTTATAGAAGCCTCTGAGATCCATAGTATTATATACTAATCGACTCAGCTCGACGAGCTGAGCACATGTCTGTCTGTCTGTGTGTATGTGTGTGCACAAAAGCTATAAAAACATTAGACAACTTTTCGTATAGAAATCCTTAACCGATTTTCTCGCAACAAGTTTCATTCAACAGGGGACAACGCCTTGTTGATCACTATTGAATTTTATAACGATCGGTCATTGCGTTGAAAAGTTATGAAGAAAATGGTACATCGGACCATATAAACCCCATATAAGGTTGGTGTCTTAACTAAATGCGAGAAAGGCACCACCAACGCTAGGTGGATTAATCTGGGTTTTTATGAGAATGATTACTATGTTGATCGTACTTTTGTTTGGCGGCTTAAAAATCGGTAGTTCTCGGTAGGAATTTTGAAAAATCTGTAGTTTTCGATCTTTCGTCTGTCAATCGGTAGGGGAGTCAAAAATCGGTAGGACTACCGAGAAATCGGTAGGTCTGGCCACCCTGGATGTTAAAGGAGGCTGATCGGAGAGCTTTCGGAGTGTTTGAGCGTAAGGGGCTGCGGACAATACTCGGCGGTAAACAGGAGAACGGTATCTGGCGGCGTCACATGAACCATGAATTATACCAGATGCATAAAGGGCTGGATATTATAAGGCTTATACAACACGGCAGACTACGGTGGGTTGGTCACTTTGTTCGTATGCCGGAATGTTGCATTCTCTGGTTGGGTGATCATATTCGATGTACGAAGAACATCCGCAGTAGTCATTAAGACCGATTCCTGGGCTCGTCGGGTGATGTATTCGCATAGCAAACGCCTACGAAACGGTGGGCCGAGTTTCTCCTTGCCACGTAATGTAATGACGAATTCGGTCACATTGCCATCGCTTCAAAGAATGAAAGCATAGGAAAATGTTCGTTTTTCCTTTCGATTCTTACTATTGAGTATCTATCTTAATACTGAATAATTATACGAATGCAAAAATAGTTACTTAGCTGTGATTCGGCGCAGCAATAGCTCAGCTTTGGTATGCTAAACCAACATATAAGATTATGTGATCTTGGCCTAATATGAAACACCCAACGATATCTGTTGAACATTATTTTCTTAATTGTCTTCCGAATTTCGAACATTTATTTAGTTTACATCTAACATGGCTGACCGAATTTTATTCTGATTCACATTGATGTTACTACTAGATTTTTTTTCCTTACATGATTAGAAAAAAGTAGCTAAAATTAGGTACTTTTATAAACCGTGTAGAAAACATGACAGCTTTAGCTGATGTTGGACTTTTATTGTGCCCCTGACAAACAGGGGGATTGTTCAAACATTCTGAAATCCGGCTACAACAATTTTTGATATGCACAGGTTCTTAGGGCAAAATTTGAGTGCAATATGTCTTAAAAACCTTACTGACAATACCTGCCAAAGCCGTCATTTCCCCTGATTCGTATGGATGCAAAAATCATTTAAATAGGAAAATCGGAAATGTCTTTTCATGATAAGATTCCCAGATATCAGTAATCGATAATTCAAGATTGGTTTCTCTCACACAGATAAATTGAGCCTGGCTCAGTTTCCAATCGGTCATTTATGGCTCCGGACCTCAAAGACGGGACGATAGGATTTTCTTGCAATGCTGGCTGCGTTCGTCCTATAATATTGCGTTCGAAAATCCAAATGGGCTGCTCCTGATGAGCTGAGGTGTAATCCTTGGCAATTTCATTATCAGTCACAATCTTGCAACGTAATACGTACGTACATCCTTACACCACCTCAGAGCGCTAGGGTCAATCCTACTTCACCTTCAAGGAGAGCAGGCAAGAAAAAAAATGAAGAATGTCGAAAAATAAAATCAATCAATATTTTATTATGTTACATCACCTCACCCGTCTCTCGGCTCTTTTGAGTCTTACACATGCCACTTCTTCTGCCACTGCCGATGCTTCTGTAGGTGACTTGTTCGAGGGGGAGATGGTAATGTATGTATGTGGCAGGTTCCGATTCTAGGCGTGATAATGTACCCAACTCTCCTAGCTCGTAATATGCTATCACCGGTATGGTTTAGACTGTTTCGATGTTAAAACGATGTTAAGACATTGATGCTATGTAGACTTAAAACTGAAAGCAACACTTTTATAGAAATTCTGGAATCAAATTACAGTTTCTGTGCCACTTGAAACTAATCTTTCAAATAATTTCAATAAATATAGGTTCGAAGTTTCGATTGGAATTTTTTATACAGCATTGATTTCCTAACACATATTCCGAGCCAGCCTAGTTGGGAAACGTTGACTGCACAGATGAAGACCGGCATTTGGCTTCTTTTACCTAGTTTCAGAGCACTTCTTCTGCGATATTGTTATTTTTTCGTTATATATGATTACATTTTCGTGCTCTCGGTGAATGCCACCGCCGGAACAGTACCTCCCGGTTACAAATATGCTCAGTTTTATTAAAAGATTTAGTTATAACTTTCAAGATCCTTATACAATTAAAACTTTGTACGTTGCGTATGTCAGATCAATTATAGAATATTGTAGCATTGTATGGTCTCCGTATATGAAATCGCATGATGATCGAATAGAATCAATTCAAAAGCAATTCCTTTTATATGCCTTACGCAAATTAGGGTGGACAACATTCCCACTTCCGTCGTACGAGGCGCGATGTATGCTTATAGATATCCAATCATTAAAAAGCGTCGTGAATTTGCCATGATCTCATTTGTGAATGATATTGTTTCGCACCGCATTGATTCCACCAAACTATTGTCTTGTTTAAATTTTTACACTCCTACTCGGCAATTGAGAAATCGAAACTTGTTTGCCACCTGTCATCATCGAACAAATTATGCAAAATTTAGTCCAATGAATCAAATGATGTCTGTTTACAATCAGTATTGTGAAGCAATTGATTTAGCCATGCCTCGTATGAGCCTAAGAAAATATTTTAGGAACATTAGTTACAATAGAACATAGTTATAAGTTTTTTAATGTAGTCTACATTATGTTTGACGAAATAAATAAATAAATAATTGAACCCAGCCACCATCAGCATGGTCTTGCTTTGTAGCACGGCTAAGGAGGGCCCCATATAAGTTGACTCTATAAGAAAAAAAATCCACAAAAAATCAAAGCAAAATCCGGTTGGATTTGAAAAGATGTGACAATTAAGGTAAACCGAGAAATTGATAAAATCCATTCGCGTAAAAGGCGACCGTAGTGTATTAACACTGAATTTTGGAAGAAAAGAATTAAGCATCAATTCCATTGGGTTTATATTGCAAGCATGTGTGCTTACTGCTGACAAAATTAAAAAATAATAAAGTTTTAGGATGTTACCTTTGTTTCTGATAGGATGAGTATGGGAGCCGAGAGATGATGAACCGAAAACGGTATCCCCTTGTGATGTATGAATAGCACCTGAATTAAAAATCAAGCAGCATTAATAGTCAACTTTCAAAATTGGATCTGCGGTTTTCGTGATCAAGAAAAAAAGTGCAAGCAAGTCTCGTGTACCAATTTTTTCCATTTTTCTCTAGTTGTATAGATTTTTACAATGTACTCTGTTCTTTGCTTTCAGTTTTCAAAACTGCATCGATTCTATGATATTCAAAAACTTTGGAAATACATCAAAACAACAGTCGAACTTTGTTCTTGTTAAGAGTGTTTTGGAAGTACATAGATACATGTGTAGGTAGATGGAATATTTACCTATTTTTCATCGGAAGGAGTTACTTCTGCAGTTTCGGATAGCGTATTGTTTTCATTTGATGAAATTTGAAGAGTGCATCTTAAAACCGCTGAAAGTACGTAAGAATTGCGGTAAACAAGGAATTTTACATATCCAAACACTTTCCTGAAGTTTGGTTTACTTTCCGACATTTCCTGAATGTCTCCAAAGATTGTTGGGAGTTTTTTCGGACTTCGAAAACCCCGAAACGACTCAAAAAATGAGAAAAAAAATTACGTTACTGTATAAAAAACAATTTGATCTCGAAAACTGTAAATTCTTATTTTATTTCCAAGCTAGATCTATTAGGAAATAGTAAGTTTCCCAGTGTTTAGACATTTTTGGTGCACGTCCATGTGCTGCCTGTGGAATGATAAAGGCTTGATTAAGAATTTATTTTCATTGGATCGAAATCTAAATTTAGTCGTGGCGTTAATCCAGAGACTAAGTGTTTTGTCGTCCTTTTGTGTCCGCCAACCTCTTCCGGTCACAGCCACAGGCAGACAACTCATGTCGACAGAACCCGTGAGCGACGACGACAACGGATGCGTTTTCAACTGCTCGCAAAGTGTCCGGTCGGTCCCTCCACGTTCGCATATGGGGTTGCTTGTTGCAAAATGATATTGCCAATCCGATCACGTATTGATATTAGGTTCGTTACTATGTTTCTGATTTTTTATCGTCCAACAGTTTGCCGTTTTCCCCATTTGTTACTTGGAGCAGCGGCAGACACTGTTGCTGTATCCTCCTGGCTTTGTATTGCTGGGCAGAGTTGTAATATGTTTGTCGATTCTAAGTTCGATTTTCAATAAAATTCATATTTGTATAAACAATAACATTTTTCAAAATTTTAAATGAGTTCTCGAGTACGTTCTTAAAATTGGAATACCTACGGTGAAGAAATTCAATAATGTTGCCAAATGTGCTTTAGTTCAACCAAGGCTCACGGAAAAATCCGAAACCATAAAAGAAACTCAATATCCGCTCCACATTTTTGGGAGCTTCAAGCGATAATTTGCTGGGGGCGACTGGTCGGTTAGAGGATGTCTTGGCATATTTACGAAACTGGATGCTGCTTGGTGTTGGTGGGTGGTGGGTGGCACGCAGATGAAGGAAAAGGAAAACAAGGCCTCGACTTCGACCTCGGTCGCTGCCGTCATCTTCTTAGTCGTCGTCGCCGCCGTGGTCTGCGAAAACAGAAACACAATCCAGGGGGCAGAAGTTTCCTTTATGTTTTTATTAATGTCCTATATAAATATTATATTTTTAATTAATTATAACCGCACATGTGTGAGTGTGTACCGACGAATGGGTGGACGGTCGTTACGAAGTTCAAGGAATGGCTCATATGTGGGGCCTGCGCTGGCGCTTTCGTCTCTCATTTCAACTTCATATTTCGGAAATATAAATTCTTTTTCACCACAGGCTGCTGATAATGTTTATTCTTGCCTTCTTCTTGTGTTGCGTTTTTTTTTGCGACCCTTCCGTAAGATTCGTGGCTATCGTCGTCGCTGGTGACTATGACGATTCTAATCCTGGCTGGGTGGAAGCATGTTTTGAGCATATGGGGTGAGGAACGACCTTTTCGGTCCGTTTGTTCAATATGTTTGTTCACACATCATCTCCAGTATTTTTGTTTTACTTTGGATCAGGCACTTCGCAAAAATTAGGATGGAAATATTCTGAATTGTTGGAAAATGTGTATTAATTAGATTTAGTTGATTTTTTTTTTAAATAATTTACATTAACATGGGCATATTTATCGTTTCCTATACGTCGACGTGCAGAGCCAACACTTTTGAAAATACAATGGCATGTAAAAACAGAAACTGTGAATACAACAAAAATATTCGAAATTTAATTAAAATACCTAAAATGTGTACAAAAAGTTTAAGACACACGTATTGATATATGTTGATCAATTTGCTCACTACAAGATGTAGTCGAAAAAGATTTCAGTGGTATTGACTTCAACTGGCCATTGAGTTTCTAACTTATGAACACTCAGTACTTAAACTGAATATGCGATCATGAATAATGGGACTAATCACCTAATAGTGATATTTTGACGTGCCATAGGGAATTTTTGCTTTTTACAATTTAATTTGAGCGCGAGGATTTACGTAGAACATATTTGATTAGAAAATGATATCATTGGAGTCATCAGCTGAAGATGTATTGATGTTTCATATGTTGATTTGATTTAGTTACATATATAGTGTTATCTAGCTCTATTCTATTTTTTTCATTATTTCTCTCTTTGCAGGTAAATATCACGTTTGCAGTTTTTTACTGTTGCAAAATCGTCCAGGCTGCGAACTACTTGTACAATTGGAAGTTCATTCAAGGTACCTATTTTTGATTGATTTTGGTGATACCTAGCTTTACTGCTATATATGGATAAAAATCCTATGTATCAATATAAGCCGCAGACCAGCGTCCGACTCTCTTTGTAGCAAACACATCATCACATTTACTCATTCGTACGTGTCGTTTTAGTTCGAAATTATTCTTTTGATGTGATGTGCATTTTTCCAGCTTTCCACGCTTGCCATAATGGCAGATGCTATAAAAAGTTTGACATTAACTGCTTCCTGACACTGAACTGAAATAATCGTCTAAGAATGCGTTAATGCTCTTCGTCGCCAACGACAACCCAACATTTGTTATTTTTAACAACAATCTACACGAGTATCCAACTTCAACATTTTTACATTTACCATAAGAGTACATTTTAATTTTTAATTCTTAATTTCAGAAATCTTATTTTAGACATGGCAGCAATAGCCGTTCGAGGTTATTTTTAAAATACTTACGGATTCCCTTTTCCGTTAAGCTCGCCTTTAAGTGATGTTCAGAAAAAAGTTTTCTGGATTCGTTCTCACTATCGCACGACAGCTCACCATTGAAGGAAAGAACCTACATTATACTTACAGGAGAATGAATCATTTTAAAGCTTGCACAGTTATAAATAAATTGAAAAAAAATGTCATTTGTTCCATCACAAAATATATACATAGAAACATCCAAACGTAAAGCCATCTACCACGCTTTAGGCCACGCAGAGTGACTGTCAATTTTCACTAAATCCTTGTTGGAATCCAACACATAGTCCCCTTAGAACTCCTCAAAGAGGTATACTTCAAGTATTTGTTTTAAAACGACACGCAATACGATGGTGCTCTTCGATAATCTTCTAGATTTTCGAAACTTTTGATTCACATGTGTGTGCCTTTTAACACCAACGATCCTTAATCTCTTTGGTCCGTTTCTCGTGTCCCTCAGCTGTAATTCTAGCACCCTTATTGAATCTATACGATCTCTGCTGCCTCACTTACTGATAGCAACCGTTTCAAGGCCCCTTGATAGCCCAAAATCGGTACCTTAATGTGCTACGATCTACTTGGTCTTGTCTTTGGCGCCGGATCTAACATACTCACATCAACTTATAGCGCCCGCTTAACACGTTCTGGACGGATGGGTCATGTGGGCATGGCTGTGTAAAATAGCAAAATAGAGCTAGGTCCTCAATATCTTCAGCAAAATTAATCATCAGGATTTTGGCTCTGCAGGAAAATATCGGAGGTCAAGTTTGACTTTACTCTGAAGATCCAGATACACGAAACCTTTGAAAGATTTCGCTTCTGAGAACATGCAAATGATATGCAATTGTTTGAGTTCTATTCTAGGTACATTGTATGACAGTTCCGAACACTCAGTGCCATAGCGTAGACTCTTAGCACCCTTGGCCTTGTTATTGGGTGCTCTTTACTTTCATGCATGTTCAAAACAAATAGCAGGATAAGAGCTGGGTAATTTCCATTTCAATTGGTCTGGGTCCCTTCTCATTGCTCGATCCCGAGAAATGAGAAAGCGGACTCTATGGATTAGGTGGGCGCTACGGAAGAGAATGTTTCGGAGACGAGCCAGCCTCGGGCTGAAAGTCTCCTTAATAAAGACACAAAAAAAAGAGAATGTTTACGATCGTAAAAACACCTTCGATGAATTTTTCCTATTAGTTCGTCAGGAAACCTTGCTCAGCTGGCAGCAGAAATGGAAAAACGGGGAGTTGTGTAGATGGATGTATTCACTTCGCCTGCAAGTGTCGAAGCGTCCATCGTTAAAAAAATTGAATATGGAATAAGACTTAATTTGAACCACGTGTCGTCTAATGTCCAAACACTACACTCTAAATGCACATCATTTTAGAGTGACGCTCTCAGAAAGCAATCTCTGTGTTTGCGGCGAGGATTATCAGGATATTGATCACGTCGTATGGGCGTGCGAGGAGCATCGTGGCCCCAGATCTGCTCTAAAGGATAATCTGCTGGTCCGAGCTGGTTACATGACCAATTCATGAGAGTTGCTGATGGAAGAATATAATCATAGTCCGCCCATCCTCTTGTCTGCTATATTCCATCACGAATATATTCCTCTTGTTTTCCATTTTAAAGTCTGCCTTTTCCCTTTCATATGTCTTCCTCTCGTTGTTGTCTCCCAAGAAAATGTTAGCTTGTCCCGTTACAGACGTGAAACATCGTCCAGAATGGCAGCTATGTGAACATCAGCATCGTTATTACTTAAGAACCCCAAATTCCCTTCATTTCCTACTGTGTTATTGTATTCTATAACCAAACCACGAGTCTTTCGGTTCCCCAAAACTAACCACTAATAAGACTTCCTTGTTGTGAATTCACGCTCCAGTGAATCAGACGTAGTCGCATTAAAAATAACCCTGCTTTGAACTGGATCGAATTATAGTGGATTATACAAATAACAAAAAGAAAAATAAATAAATTAAAGAAAAATATATCTATCTCCTATAGACCTTTATTATTGGGAAATCGGACCTTTTCGATTGTTAGTATATGTTTCTACACCTCGTACGTTCCACTCTTGATCTTGTTTAGGCGCAAACTTTCTCCCTCATCATTTACCGTTAGGCGTACGTTTCCCTTCTTCTTCACTTCGTTTATTGATGCAACACCTATACATGTTGCAACATTTCTCGCGGTTAAAAAAGGATGCAACATCGAAGACCGTGAGCGAGCAAACCAGCAGCCAGCCCAGCAGTCATCAGCCAGCCCAGCAGTAACCAGCCAGCTCAGCAGTCATCAGCCAGCCCAGCAAACGCCACCCACTAGAAGCAGTTCAGCAGAAGTGGTAGCGAGTTCGGCAGCAGCTTGAATGCTAAGAGCTGAGCGATAGGCCGCGGACCGACGATCAGCGCACCGAGCGATAGGCCTCGGACCGACGATCAGCGCACCGAGCGATAGGCCTCGGACCGACGATCAGCGCACCGAGTGATAAGCCTCGGACAATCAGCGAACCGAGCGATTGGTCTCGACGGGTGTATCTAACACCTAGTTGCCGTGCCATAGGAGCCTAGAAACCGCAGAAGCGCATCATATTCTTTCGTTGAACAACAGTACCACTCAGTTCACTCAGTCGGTTCCGGCTACGAACCTTCCGATGTCGGACCAAGGCAGCGAAATGCTGAGTCACGACACGAATGACCTTCGGAATCGCCATTACACCTTGGACGGAGGTTTGAAAGAACTACAGGACTTGAAATAAAATTCAACTTTGGAGAGAATTGGTAGAAGGTAGCAACAACGAAAAAATCAATTCTATGTTCGGATCAAGATACCTATATCAATTCCTGAAGTGGGTCTGTGTTACCGACAGAATCGATAACAATAAACTGCGTTAAAATTAGTTGAATAAATGAATAAATATAATTTAAACAAACTGTGAACCTGTGGTTATGTTAAAAATTGAGCAAATAGGGCACTTATTACGCTAAGACAACACCAGGAGATGGGAGAGATGTGGAGAGATTTAGAGACTTCGGATTGGAAGGAATGGAGAGAAGCGCGCTTGGTATCGGGACACTTAGGTCCGATATAGGAAGCAAACCACACGCTTTGGTGTGAAAGTTCTTCACTAGAAGAATTATTGGTTGAAGATGGTGAAACAATATTTGAGATTGAGTTAGTTGAGTGAGTGAAGTGAGCTTTAGAAGTGTTGTTAGCTCAGTGAAATCTGATCTGCCCTCGTTAGCTTTGGCATGATCGATCCAGCCCACCTCAACGGGACGTTCCAGCTCATGCTAGGTTACTTCCAAGCGTGTCTCCTGGATTATCAAACACTCGGACGCCCACAGTCCTGTGCCTAGCACCAACGGTACAAGGAATAATCTTCAACCCTGCAAATAGTCACCAGGCTTGACACGCCACGCATCGCTGCAAATTAACCGTGCCCATCCTGCCGCCCGGCGGCGCGTAAAATTGGGCCTCTTCTCATCGTATGAAAACTGCAAGTTTTGCCGTCAGATTGACAAGCGTCGCTCTCTCAACGAATACCACCATGTCGTACACGTGGTCACAGGTACGTCTCTGCGATCTCTCCTCCAGCAACGTGATCTATCCACCAGCCCACTGTGTTGCATTGTAAGAACAACCCCCCCCCCCCCCCCGCACTTTGTCGTAGAATATAGTTTTGATGACTCGAGTATGCATTTTGTTTTATATAACTAGTAAAAGGCAAATCTCAAGTACTTACAGGCAGGCTTGTAAGTATTCAGCAGCACTGGATGAAGGTGATGTTTTTTTATTTCATTTTTTTTAATTTTCTTCCTTCCTTAAAATCGATCTCACATTCCCGAAGAGTGAGAGGAGTAAACAGAATTCACATCACCCAGCGCGCCACGAATATGAAATTCCCCACAGTAAAATGTACACATTCACCCAGCAAATGACAAAAATTCACCATGCGTTTAAATGGGCCACTCACATTCATGCGGTAGCGCACGAACTGAGCAGCCTGTCAGATCGACTTGTGTTGGGTTGAATGGTGCTGCTTACATGCCTTTCACTGGTCCTCGATATAATCGGCAACGACCTAGGCGACGAATAAAGAGTCACGTAGGAAGCTTAGAACATGGAACTGCAAGTCACTAGGTTTTGCAGGTTGCGACAGGATAATCTTCGATGAATTACATCCCCGCAACTTCGACGTGGAAAAACGGTCACCGTCTACCAAATCTGAGGCACTATTATCGAGCTGGGAACCGGCTTCGTAGTGCTTGGCAAGATGCGCCAACGCGTGATTGGCAGCCAATTAGCGCAAGGATGTACAAGCTGAGGATTAAAGGCCGTTTCATCAACTATAGCATCATCAAAGTGCACTTCCCACATGAAAAGAGAGCCGACGACGAGAAACTGGAACAGATTGTATGATAGATGCCCACTGCGGGACGTCAGAATCGTCATCGTCATGAACGCTCCGGTAGGAATGGAGGAAATGTACAGAACGATTATCGGGCTCGGACAGTCTACATACCGTATCGAGTGACAACGGCCAACAATGCATAAACATTGCAGGCTACCGCGGAATGGTAGTCCGAAGCACTTTCTTCCCCCGCAAAAATATCCACAAGGCCAAATGGAAATCACCTTACCAAGAAACGAAAAACCAAATCGGCCACGTTCTAATCGACGGAAAATTCTTCTCCGACATCACGAACTTCTGCCCCTATCGCAGTGCGAATCAGCGAATATTGAATCCGACCACTACTTCGTTGCAGTATACCTGCGCTCAAAACTCTCGACGGTGTAAGACACGCGACGAAGTCTAACGCCGCTGCTTAACATTGGACGACTACAAGACGTAAGACTAGCCCAAGACTATGCGCATCAGCTGGAAGTGGCACTCCCAACGGAAGAGCACCTATGCGCAGTTTCTTTTGAATATGGCTGGAGAGACACTCGATCCACCATTGATTGGTAGCACCGCAACCTCTGCACTTGGCACGGTGCCCCCGAATCAGAGAAACGACTGCTATGACAGCGATTGTGAACAGTTAGTGGAGGAGAAAAATGCAGCATGGGCGAGATTGCTGCAACACCGCACAAGAGCGAACGAGGTACGATACAAACGGGCGTGGAACAAACAAAATTCGATTTTCCGAAGGAAAAAGGGCCAGTAGGAAGATTGAGACAGTGAAGAAATGGAACAACTGTACCGCACGCAGGTTCTATGAGAAGTTTGACCGTTCACATAAGGGCCACGTGCCGCAGCCTGACATGTGTAAGGACATAAACGGAATTCTTCTTACGGACTACACGTCGAAGACGAAATACATGATAGGAAGAGGCTTAAGAGAGGATAATGTCAGCCACCCACCACGAGTTCGTATCGGTGGTGAAGAAATCAAGGTGGTTGAAGAATTCGTGTACTTGGGCTCACGGGTGACCTCCGATAACGACACCAGCAGGGAAATTCGAAGACGCATCATGGCAAGAAATCGTACGAAATCGATCGAATAGATTTCGCTACCGTACCAAACAGACTATCTTTAAAACGCTCATTAGACCGGTAGTCCTCTACGGACACGAGACCTGGACAATGCTCGTGGAGGATCAACGCGTACTTGGAAGCTTCGAGAAGAAAGTGTTGCGTACCCCTATGGTGGGGTGCACATGGAAGACGGTACATGGAGGAGGCAAATGAACCACGCAACAGCTGTTGGGAGAACCATCCATCGTTCACACCTCGAAAATTAGAAGACTGATGTGGGCAGGGCACGTAGCCAGAATGTTGAACAGTAACTCGTTGAAAATGGTTCTCGACAAAGATCCAATGGGCATAAGAAGGCAATGTACGCAGCGAGCAAGGTGAATCGTTTACGGACCCTCCGCAGAATGCGTGACTGGCGACGTTCAGCCTTAAATTTACTTATATTCATTGCGCAGTCAACTCCGGCTTAGTCTGAGAAACAATAATATAAGAACAATCACAAATCTGTAAAATAATTACCTAACAGTAATTCTGTTTAAATTTTGGTGAATTTGATCTGTAATATAGGCTAAATAGGTAGGCTAAATATTTGGTACATTCTCTCCTTTTGCTCATTTTCGATCACCCAACAATATCATTGCATCGACAAACATAGACAACGATTCTACGATGTGTTATGATCTGTAAAATAATTACCTAACAGTAATTCTGTTTAAATTTTGGTGAATTTGATCTGTAATATAGGCTAAATAGGTAGGCTAAATATTTGGTACCTTCTCTCCTTTTGCTCATTTTCGATCACCCAACAATATCATTGCATCGATAAACATAGACAACGATTCTACGATGTGTTATGAAGGTTTATCCTCCATGTACGACAGGTAAGAAAAATGAAAATTAATCCAACTTTTCTTTCACGCCATTATTGAAGCACTGAAACGCAACCCACCAGGCACAGTCAGTGATGGCTGAGCTCTGCTTTATTAGCGAATTACGACAGCCGCAGAAATGTGCTGGCAGGATTTCACATTACAAAGGATTGCGTATAGGGAAAGGGAACGTGGCCGAGGCAGTGGGTGGGGGGAAATTGCAGGTGTTGGAAAAGGTGTGCTGCTCAAAAGAAAATCTAGTAAAACAAGCAAACGTGAGCTGTGGCTCGTGGACTGACCGGAGCCCGGGCGCACACTGCCCAAACGAGGAGACTGTACATTAAATTAATATTTATGTAATTTCTTATTGGGCTCTTATGTGTTTAGCCTAATGTATCCCGTACACATTTCGGAAAACATAAAACTGAATGTGCGCTGTCTAATGCAAATCAAGTAGGAAGTCGACATTCACACTGATTTGGCCGTGGATTTTCATTGTGGTTACATTCCTGTCGTTATTGTGCTGTTGGGAAAATACGCTTCAACCAGCGCTCAGTGGTGGTCTACTGCATTTCGTTCCTCGCATCTTCTCAATAATTGAGAACATGAAATGGATTCTTTACAAAATATTTACTTCATATCGTGGTTTTTTAAACATGGGGAGTTCAGAACTAGATTAAAATATGTATATTTCGAAGGCGCCCTATTTATGTGCGTGTCCGTCTGCAAGCCGCGGTTTCATGTTTAACATTTTAATGAGGTTTTTTGACATTCCACCCACTTGGCGGGCGACGTCGCGAGGAGGCCGTTCAATTTGGGGCTCATGACTTTTATTAAAAATACGAAAAGGCCAAAGAGTATGCCTTTCATTGGGAGAACACATTAAATTTATTTAAATTTCCTTTTTTATATTCCCGTCGTTTATTAATATTTATAAGTTTTTTTTTTATATTTGCTCTGGTCTGACTTGTAGTGGTGAGCTATTTCGAATATCCTTTGAGAATGTACTGTTTGTGAGTTTGGTGCACGTCAGCGCGGTTCTTCAGATGTTTTGCAGTCTTCTGACCCACATACCTCGCTCAGGCTTACGAGTTAGACGAAAAATTAAGAATTTGTTCGTATGTGATTCAAACATATTGAAATTCCAGTATATTGATTAGAAAAGTATTATGCTATGATGCGTTCGTGCTTACAAATCGTGTGAAAAATTGTTTTGCAAATGGTTGGGGTTCAGCCAAATCGCACCAAGCGGCTTTTTGACTGACTTGTGCTATTTTTTTTCGCAAAAATAAAACGGACATCATTCCATATCAATTTATACGTACATTTGCTGTAGAACATCCACATTTATGAGATCGAGGGATATCCGATACGATTTATGATCAATTAAATCTGCTAACCGAAAATTTGAGTAGAAAAATGGGTAAGGTACACCGGGGCAAGTTGAAATGCGGGGTAAGTTGAAACGGAAGCTGTAATTTAGATCAGCAATGACCGAATGCCCTGATTATTTTTTTCAACAAATAACTCCCCTAAACGCACCTTCTGACTGCCATTCCCGGAAGATTGCAGCTACTAAAAGCAATCCCTGCCATTGTTTATTTTTCACCCTTTGCAAAATTCCAACCAACTTTTTGACGTGCCAATGAAACAGGTCCCAAAATGATGTTTGGAAGTGTTTTTTCATCAAATTTTCACAGTAGGTAATCATTCAATGTTGATTTAATTTTTGTATTTTGGTAGTTTGATATTGCTCCGCATTTTCAACCCATCGGGGCAAATAGAAATGCGTGGTGCGGGGCAAGTTGAAACAACGATTCAAAACGTCACCCTCGCAATTAAAGTTTCCAGAATTCAATATGATCCGTAAGTACATTCGGAAAACAAAAATTAATAGAAAGGTCCAAAACTCTGAAAATTAATTTAATAAATTTCTGCCCTGTCGTGAATGCATCCCTCCTACAATCACCACTGAAGAATAGAATAAAAATGGGCCATGTTTAAGCTGCACGGTCTAGTTTTGAGATTCTTAATATACTTTGCCTCGCTGTGAAATAAAAAATAAAAATCATAGAGCTTGTAAACATTTCGTTAATTCCACCTTTCACTTCCCCAGCCCTCCTTGCTCCAATAGAGGGTCTATGAGAGATACGCTGGTTAATTAATGTGAATTTATGAAGAAGCCACAGCCGAATTAATCAGGCGTATAATTCAAAGAAAAGAGTATAGAGTATCAAAATTTGGGATGTGACTTTAATGCGAGTAAATATCAAGATGGTCTCATCATCAAGTGGGATTTGATTTTCAAAGTTCTAGAACAAAGCTTACTATTTTATCAGGGTTTTAGGAGACAACTTCAGGCTAATTTCTGAAAGATAATCAAAATCGTCAAAAATATACATGGGACTCTTATGCAAATCTTGGCAGTATAGTCACCTTTAGAACCTCGTGAATCTTGAGTTACACTGAGTACATGAGTAATTCTCGCTGAAACCGGGCCACTATTTGCACGAGGTTCTTAAAAATGCCTAAATTTATATTCTTTCGAAAGCTTTCGGCGAGTATATTAAGCATCCGAGTTAAATTCTTCAGAAAGATGAACCCCTAGTTAGTTATACACGAAATAATTTTAATGGACCCCTCGATTTTTGTCAAATCTTGACTCACCAAAAGTATCATAACTCCAACATTTCTCAACCGATCGTAGAGATCAGCATATCGTTGGAAAGAGAAAGAGTGTATCTTCAATTTGAAATATAAAAATAGAAGCAGCCATATTGAATTTGGCCGCCATCTTGGATTTCATTTTGAAAACTAATTTTCCGCCAGATTTGCAACCGATTTCGAATATAATACATCGATGGAAGCCTTAGCTTATATTGTACATTGTGTCAAAAAATCTCAGGTGTATGTTTTTTCTATTAAAAGTTATGTACGATTTACCAAATTATTTTTTGAAGGCCCATCTGACCAAAGAACATTATTTTTTTGGTTAATTTGATACTAGGACGTCAGTTCCTTGATTTCATACACTATTCTAAGCCAAATATGTTTCAAAAATGAAAAGCATATCTACTACAGTATTTTATTTGAAGGGCTCAAAAGTTTGGAGCATAACGGAGCCGTTTATAAGTTATTGTATTAAATAATTTTAGAATTTTGGTATTGGTAAATAGTACATAACTTTTGATAGAAAAAACATACACCTGAGATATTTTGACATAATGCACAATATAAGCTAAGCTTTCCATCGATGTATTAATATTCAAAATCGGTGGTTGCGAACCTGGTGGAAAATTAGTTTTCAAAATGAAATCCAAGATGGCGGCCAAATTCAATATGGCTGCTTCTATTTTTATATTGCAAATTGAAGATACACTCTTTCTCTTTCCAACGATATGCTGATCTCTACGATCGGTTGAGAAATGTTGGAGTTATGATACTTTTGGTGAGTCGAGAATTGACAAAAATCGAGGGGTTCATTAAAATGATTTCGTGTATAACTAACGAGGGGTTCATCTTTCTGAAGAATTTAACTCGGATCCTTAATATACTCGCCAAAAGCTTCCGAAAGAATATAAATTTAGGCATTTTTAAGAACCTCGTGCAAATAGTGGCCCGGTTTCAGCGAGAATTACTCACATATATTTTATTTTTGATACGGTACAGTTTGCTTAAGTCTGTATACAGCGCAGTGTTTCAACTTACCCCGATATGCGGGGCAAGTTGAAACGGAGCATATAAAAAAATAATTTTAGTATGCAAAATATTTATAAAAAAGTTTGGTAAGGTTGCTTATTTTTTATGTATAATGTTTGGGCCGAACAAGCAAACACCGCAAACGGATTGAAAATTTATCAAAGGGTGTTTTTTTTACAGCACTTCAAAGTTCAACTTTGAAAAAAACCGTTTCATTTTGCCCCGGTGTACCTTAATTTTTTGTTGGCGCTCAGTGCGATTTGGCAGAACCCCGGCCAAATGTATCCTTCCAAATAGAAGCAAATAACCTAATTCCAAAACATGCACATTTTCAAAACTGTTTCATCGCTCTTTTTTCGAGATCATCAGAGAACACCAGATCGTGACGTTTCATGCATTTCTAAGACATTTGGCATCAAAAATAAAAATTCGCTTTCGAAATTTTCCTGTGAACCACCCACGCCCACCCTTTGTAAATTTACGTGTTTTAACGAAGTTCGATTGACCTGTAATTTTGCATGTGGGTTTTTTGAGGAGATGAAACTTTTGAGCACTACCTGTTGTTGTAATACGTTGGACAAAATTTTCCCATACATGGCACCATGGCTCAATTGGCACCCTAATGTACAGGTTTTCACCGAAACACAACCTCCGAAATAAAAATATATTAAAAATGTGAATAATATCGGAATACAGAAAAAAAACAACTTATTTTAGAACCGCAATGTTGATGTTGGAAAAACAACTACTGAACCAGAACTCAGTACTTTGAGAGGAAAGCTAAGGCTCGAGTCACTTAATATCTGGACGCACTGTCTGTTTTCGTACAACGCAACGTCCAGTAGTTCGGTTTTGATTGTTTTTACAGCGAAATGTTTACGAAGCTCTTTTTTTTCAGTAAAAATCCGTTGATATTCAAAACAGTTGTGATAACTGAAAGCTGCATAAAGAGAAAAATTATTTTGGACGCTCTTCGTCAACTTGAGAGGCCATTTTATTAACCATTCCTTGGTTTCTGTAGCATCCCGAGATACTTTCCTAATCTTTTATATCATCTGCAGTTATGTAGTAGGGGGCGGGGTAGTGTGGTTTTGGGCTGAAACCTCCCCCCCCCGAGCCAAACATTTCAGCTGCGCCGCTGAAAAAACTTGTAGTAAATACGTAGTTTTTTATTTCTCAAAATTTATCTACCTAGTAAGTAACTAGTTGGCCCTTACAAAAAACAAAAACAAAAAGAATTTTTAGAAGATGTATATGCGATTCATTGACTTTCAGTGGGAAAATAAGGGGAGTTGGTGTTGTAGGGTCAAGAATGAGCTGTTGAATGAAATCTACTAATTTTAAATTTATAAAATCTTGCTCTTAGAATCATTGGGAAACTTGATCCACTTTCTGATTTTCGATGTATCACAGCCAAAAATAAATAAAAATACGCGATTTCCACACAGACTCTCTTAGAAATATAGTATTTAACTTTACTGATGTCTGACAGTCCTTAAATTATTGTTGTTATTGATACACAATCGATTTTTTGGAGTGCTGTCAAAAAACGACTCTTAAAATATTCGGGGAAAATTGATCCCTCTTCAAGAACGTACCTTGATAAAATTAGAAAGGTGCCCTCAGATTTTTTAAATATTTTTCCTTCAAAATACGCAAAATTTTCGAATTGCTGTGCGTATACATGAACGATTTTTGTTATTGAATTCGACAGCACATGCAATTTAAAAATTTGAGGAGACTTGATCCCCTTTCTATGATATCTACGCAATAATTAATTTTTCCGGCCACCTCTTAATCAAATCTGGCAAATCTACAAAAAATTGGAAACCTGAGAACAGATTTATATTTTTTTGATTTTTTCGCCAAATTTTTGTATGGGTGGCTAATGGGGGATCAAGTGTCCCCACAGTGAGGCAATAACTTCAAAACCTAATATCCTAAAACTTTGATGGAATGTTGACATTTTCATCAGTATAGATCATTAAGCATATTTATGGTTTTGTGCATTAAGTCATTGTTATGAAAAGTTGTTCAAATTTTGCGTGGCCAATAAAAAATCTTTAGGAAGGTCAAAATATACAAACCGCCCTGCAGAATAAATAAGGTTGTCAATCCAAAAAATAACTCATTATATAAAGGTCATTTGTCTAGAGAATCTATACTAAAAAATACGCTAGAACAAAACTACTTTAGTTTTCGATAAAACAGAGGGTGATCAAGTCTTCCCGGGGATCAAGTCCCCCCGTCTCTGATCGATTTCCCTTAATCGTTTTTATTTTTCGGTTAAGTATCAAAGTTTCAATCGTGATTGTTGCTTCTGGTGCAAGTTGCAATCATCCTTTATAAAGGGTGATTTACAGTTCTAAAAACGGTTTCACGGGATTTGGTCCCCCATGTTTTTTTCAAAGGGGCGGAAATTTCATTTTTCGTGCTCAAATACCTTAAATCCCGCCTTTTCAAAATGCATGGGGAACCAAATCCCGTGACTCGTTTTCCGAACTGTAAACCAGCCATAATACCAAACCGAAAACTGCCACAAGTCGCTACATTAGTTAAAAAACATCGACGATAAGAAGTCTACCAATGCAGCTACGCCCTATGATACTAAGCGTGAGAAATGTACATTGTACAGGAGTTAGACAAAAAGACGGTGATAAAAAAATTCTTGATATTCAAGTTAGCATTACATTGCATAAAATAACCCGATTTTTATAAACCGGCACTATCGGACGCTGAAACGCTTTTAGTATTCTGTCTTTATCCTAAATCTTTGAGCGGTCCACGGACACCGGAGATGTTTCAAGCATTGTAAAATGATCCATTGAACTCAATGTCTAGAAAACGCAAAGATTCTGCATCATTGTATTTGAGTCCACCAGAATCAAAGTTAAGTAAAGTAAAGAATCAAAGTAAAATTTAAAACCAGTACAACAGATGAAACATTGAAATAGCTCCAATGAATGAAATTCAGATACAAACTGCTTTGAAAATTGAGAACAGACTCGTGCAATGCCGTTCTTTGGTCCGATTTGTCTTTGTTTTCAATTTTAGAAAAAAAAATCTTTGTTTCTCCGAGCAACCTTCAGAATGTACATGAAAGAATTATGTACTCGGGGCCATATTACAGCCCTCTTAGTTAGGTTTTAGGCTTTTGGTGTATTTTTTGTTCCGAATAGGGCTGACAATAGTCATAGGGTAAATGTTCCAATAGTGGAGGAACTAAGCACGATCCAACACTATTTATTCTCCCAGAATAATATCGAATCGTATTCCACCTACCTTTAATATGCATTCGAAAGCTCTCCGCTTCTATTTTTATATGGAAATGCTTGTGTTGGAATCATTTTTCAAGCCTAAAATTAAAACTCAAATTACTGGTACAATGTTCCAATAGTTGCGATATTTCATAATTTGCGTTCCTATAGTTACGAATCCCATTGTTTTTCAATGAGACTCGCAACTATAGGAACACTACCGCAACTATTGGTGCATAGACGAAAAAATGTTAAGGTATTTTGATGATATTTACCAGTTTAGAAGGGCTATCAAAGATATTATGGCTTGGTTCGGAAACTGACAGATATACTAACTGTTTGACAGTGTGGGTTGCTGCGATTGATTTGTAAGTATTGAGTATACCATACTACCGCAACCATAGGAACACCCACGACTATCGGAACTTTTACCTCAGTCACGGCCCGAAATGCTGCATTAGCGACAAGTTTTAGTGTTTTCATTGCTACTCGTCGCATCGTCGTCGATGACGCACACAACACAACATTAGCTCCCGACAAGCAACCAAATCGCCATGTCGACATAGAAGCACGAAGACTTCATACTAGGGGAAGAGGTTCGGTTGTGGGCACCCCTACGTATCTTTTGACAGATATCATATGCTGTCAATCTGACAATATTTGTTTCCTATAGTAACATGTTTCGTGCTCAATATCAAACCAAATAGACATCTCTACTTTGAACTAAGTACAAATAAAATATAAATAATCAATTTTTTACAAGAAAACAACACTAAAATTTTTGTTTTAACCTTTTTTAATGTGTCATTAATTAAAGTGATGCGATTGAAAAAGCGAGTTCCAATGCGTATTTAAACAGTAAATCTGATCTATTTTGATCATTAACGATTGCCATCAAAATTTTAGAGCATTTTTTTTCCATATTCTGTGAATTGAAAAACGGTTGTGGGCACCTTCAATGGTTCGGTTGTGGGCAACCTCATTTTATTGACGAATCAATAAATGTCGCTTCAGTTGTTCCCAAAATTATTTTTAATGGCGTTTTTATGAAGTTTTCATAATTTTAATTTGTATTTTTATATTTTGGGCATGTCTAGTTATTGTACACACATTTTTTTGACGTAGGACTTACGTCTTTCTTTACTATACTGGGTGTCATTTAGATTTTTGGAAATCGAGAGCGTTACTCTGAAAGGGAAGATTTCAAACGTTGCTAGCGCCTTTATCTTTCGATGGATTTTGAAGATTTATATATCAATCGACTCGGACACTCTCCAGAAATTTGCCAATTTAATTGAAACTTAAGATTATTAATGATAAGCTGTTGAAAATTTCAATTCTTGTCAAAGCCAGCAAAAATTTCAGGTGTAACCAATCCCGTGCATTCCTAACACGGACATCAGAATGCGGTACACGGTTAGATCAGACAACCCAAAATGAAGTTCAAACAACTCAAAATTAAGTTTAATTCACCTAATTTGGACCGTTGGTGGGGGAAGCCAATTTTGAGTTGGACGGTCCAACTCGGATTTGAGTAGTTTCCGTTTGATCCCGTGTGAAAAAGTACCTAAATATTAAGTTGTTTCCACCTAATGTTAAGTTCAAATAGGTTTAACCTTTCCGTCCCCAACGTCTGTTTTTAAGGGCTTTCAAAAATCTAAACTGCTATAAAAATCGCATTTCTTGACCGATTCTTTCGCAACAAGTTGCATTCCATCCGGATGGATCCCAGGCTTCCCATGGATTCGAGGCTTTCCACAGTACGGTTCCAGAATTATTCCAGATTCCGTTGGGGTCAGTTGTCCCCGGAATAAGTGGCCATTTACAATTTTAGGTCAAAACAGGTCGTGCGACACCTCAAACTTCATGATTTCACAAAGCAATGATGTGTATGCTATTTTTGGGATTCCTGGCCCACTCGGACTCAATCTGGCCACATCGGTCACAATCCGGGGACCTACGGAATGGCCATTTTCTAAATTGATTCAAAATAGGTCGTGCGACACCTCAAACTTCATGGTTTTACAAAGCAATGATGGGAATGATATTTTTAGGGTTCTTGACCCACTCGGATACAATCCGGCCACATCGGTCACAATCCGGGGACCAACGGAATGGCCATTTTCTAAATTGATTCAAAATAGGTCGTGCGACACCTCAAACTTCATGATTTTACAAAGCAATGATGATAATGATATTTTTAGGGTTCCTGACCCACTCGGATTCAATCTGGCCACAATCCGGAGGACCTACGGAATGGCTATTTTCTAAATTGATTCAAAATAGGTCATGCGACACCTCAAACTTCATGATTCTACTAAGCAATGATGGGAATGATATTTTTAGGGTTCCTGGCCCACTCGGATTCAATTTGGCCTCATTGGTCACAATCCAGAGACCTACGGGATGGTCATTTTCTAAATTAATTCAAAATAGGTCATGTGACACCTCAAACTACATGATTTTACAAAGCAATGATGGAAATGATACAAGGGGTAGGCAGAGTGGGCAGGTTGGGGCAAAACAACTCGAAAAGTTTCGGGCTCAAGAATTCTCCGTGGAATCCTTCTAGAAGCTCCCCTGGGAACTTCTAATTTATGCCGGAAAGTAATCCACAAATTCCTTTGAAAATCGTTCGAAAATCCTTCTCATGTAATTGTAATTTCTCCTTATCTAGAAACCCCTCACTAAATTTGTTTTTTAGGGAATTCATGAGGAAATTCCTTGAAGATTTTTTTTTCTTCTCCAATTTTTCCTTCTAGACATTTCTTTGGCTATTTTTCCAAAGAAACCTTCGGCATTTCCATCAGGAATACATTCGAGAGTTCCTTCAAGAATACAAACGGAATTTCCTTCCAAAATTCCGCTAGAAGTTTCATCAGAAATTTATGACGGAAATCCTCCGATTTCGCTTCACAATTTCACTTGTAAATCTATAAGAAATTCTTTCGGAAATTCTTTTAGGAACTTCTCCGAGCATTCCTCCAAGAACTCTTCCTTTAATTCCTCCAGGTTAACTTTCAGGAGTTTTTCCGGTAATACCTGCATAAGTGTAATAGCGAAATCCTCTAGGATTTCATTCTGGAATTCTTTCCGCTATTACTTCAGAATATCCTTCAAGAATTCATCTAAAAATTTCTTTAGAAATTTATTCAGGAATTCGTCCATATATTTCCTCGGGAATTCTTCCAGGTATTTTCCCGGGAATTGCTTCAGGTACTTCTCCAGGAATACCTTCAGGAATTTCTCCCGAAATTTTTCCGCGGAATTGTCCTGGAATGCTTTCCGGACTTCACTAGAAATTCACTCCAGAATTTCATTCGGATATTAATTTGAGAGTTCCTCCAAGATATTTCTTCAGAACTATTTCCGGAAATTCATCCGGTAATTTCTTCAGCATTTCACCTGGGAATTTCTGCAATAATTTCTCCTGGTATTTTCCGGGAATTTCTTCAGATATTTATCCAGAAATTCCTTCATGAACTTCTCCAAGAATAAGTTCAGGACTTCCTTGTGAGAATTTTTTCCGGAAGTGCTTATGGGATCTCCTCCAGGAGTTTTTCCAAGAGTTCCTCTGGGAATCCCTCCAAGAACTTCACAGGGAAATCCAGGAGGATATATGGCAGGAATTTCACGGGAAATAGGATTTCGGAAGTTCCTCTAGAAATTCAACTCCGGGTATTCCAACGACTGCTCCTCTGAAAATTTCTCCGGGAGTTCCAGCAGTAGCTCCTCCGGGAATTCATTCAGGCTTTTTTTTTAGAATTTATCTACAAAATCCTCCAGAAGTTCCTCGGAGAATTTCTGTGGGAGTTGTTCTGGGAGATCTTTTGAGAACTCTTCCATGAGTTCCTCCTGGAATTCTTAACGAAGTCCATTTGGGAGTTCATCCAAGAGTTCTTACGAGAGTTACTTTAGAAATTCTTCCTGTAGTTCTATAAGAAATTCCTCCAGAAGTTCCACCGGAAGTTTCTCCGAAAAATCCTCTGATAATTTCTCCGGAAATTCCTCCAGAAATTCCTCCAGAAGTTCCACCGGAAATTACTCAAGAAGCTCCTTCTTAGAGGAACACCCGGGGGAACTGCCGTAGAAACTTCCAGAGGGATGCTCATAGAAACTGCCGGTGGATCTCCCGGAGGAATTCTCGTAGTATCTGCCGAAAGAGCTCCCGTAAGAGCTCCCGGGGGAATTTCAGGAGGAACTACTAGGAACTCCTAGCAGAATTCCTAGAGTGACTCCCAGAGGAACTATTGGAAGAACTTTGGGAGGAATTTCCAGCTAAATTTCTGAAGAAGGACTAAATGATTTCCTGAAAAAAGCCTGCATGATTTCCTGGAAGAGCTACTGGTGGAACTCCCGGAGGCATTATTGAAATAACTTAAATAACTTAAATAACCCCGAAGGAACTGCCAGTGAAACTACCAGGAGAATGCTCGAAAAAATTCTTGGCTAATTCATCTTATACACAAATCTCGTCTAGCTGAAACCTTTCTAGGGGTATGTAGCTGAGCTGGATCATCATCATTATCAGAGGACCTCCCGGAGATTACCTTCAGGAGCTCCCAGAGAAATTCTCGGTGGAGCTTCTGGAGGATTTTCTATATAAATTCCTGAAGAAGCCTAAATGAATTCCATAAAGAAAGCTTGAATGAATTCCCGGAAGAGGAACCCCCGTAGGATCTGCCGATAGAACTACCGGAATAATTCTCGGGAAAAATCCTGCAGGAACTGCCGGTGGAATTCCCGGAAGAACTCCAGGAGGAATTTTCAGAAAAACTCCTGGAGGATGTCCCAGTCGAAATCTTGAAGTTTCCACCGGAATTCTATCAGGATTTCTTTGGGAATTAATCTAGGAATTCCTCCGAAAATTCCATTGTTGATTTCATTTACGGTATAATTTCTGTATAAATTTTCGGTGGAATTCCTGGGTCCCTGGATTGTGACCGATGTGGTCGGAATTGAATCCGAGTGGGCCAGGAACCCTAAAAATATCATTCTCATCATTGCTTTGTGAAATCATGAAGTTTGAGGTGTCGCACGACCTATTTTGAATCAATTTAGAAAATGGCCATTCCGTTGGTCCCCGGATTGTGACCGATGTGGCCGGATTGAATCCGAGTGGGCCAGGAACCCTAAAAATATCATTCCCATCATTGATTAATTATTTTAGAGCGTCTTAGGGGAAATGCTACAAGGTTAAAAGACTATTATTCTTCCATTTGCTTCCACTATTAATAGTGGAAGTAAATGGAAGAATAATATTCCCATCATTGCTTTGTAAAACCATGAAGTTTGAGGTGTCGCACGACCTATTTTGAATCAATTTAGAAAATGGCCATTTCGTAGGTCCTCCGGATTGAGGCCGGAATGCATCCGAGTGGGCCAGGAACCCTGAAAATATCATTCTCATTATTGCTTTGTGAAATCATGAAGTTTGAGGTGTCGCACGACCTATTTTGAATCAATTTAGAAAATGGTCATTTCGTTGGTCCCCGGATTGTGACCGATGTGGCCAGATTGAGTCCGAGTGGGTCAGGAACCCTAAAAATATCATTCCCATCATTGCTTGGAAAATCATGAAGTTTGAGGTGTCGCACGACCTATTTTGAATCAATTTAGAAAATGGCCATTCCGTTGGTCCCCGGATTGTGACCGATGTGGCCGGATTGAATCCGGGTGGGCCAGGAACCCTAAAAATATCATTCTCATCATTGCTTTGTGAAATCATGAAGTTTGAGGTGTCGCATGACCTATTTTGAATCAATTTAGAAAATGGCCATTCCGTTGGTCCTCCGGATTGAGGCCGGAATGGATCCGAGTTGGCCAGGAACCCTAAAAATATCATTCCCATCATTGCTTTGTAAAACCATGAAGTTTGAGGTGTCGCACGACCTATTTTGAATCAATTTGAAAAATGGCCATTCCGTTCGTCCCCGGATTGGGACTAATGTGGCCGGATTGAATTCGAGTTGGCCAGGAACCCTTAAAATATCATTCCCATCATTGCTTTGTAAAATCATGAAGTTTGAGGTGTCGCACGACCTATTTTGAATCAATTTAGAAAATGGCCATTCCGTAGGTCCCCGGATTGTGACCGATGTGGCCAGATAGAGTCCGAGTGGGCCAGGAACCCCAAAAATATCATTCGCATCATTGCTTTGTGAAATCATGAAGTTTGAGGTGTCGCACGACCTGTTTTGACTTAAAATTGTAAATGGCCACTTATTCCGGGGACAACTGACCCCAACGGAATCTAGAATAATTCTGGAACCGTACTGTGGATAGCCTCGAATCCAGAATAAATCAAAAATTGGGATTCATCCGGATGGAATGCAACTTGTTGCGGAAGAATCGATCAAGAAATGCGGTTTTTACAGCAGTTTAGATTTTTGAAAGCCCTCAAAAACAGACGTCGGGGACGGAAAGGTACAACCTAAATTTGAGTTCAACCCCTTTAACCTAGCGTTGGCTTCCCCCATCGAACTGCTATCGTTGGGTGGTTTTCTTTCTCTGTTTTTGACATCAAAGGATGGAATGAAAGAGATGCCAGATCGAAAACAACTCAAAATTTGGGTTGTTTGATCTACCCGTGTATGTCACGGACCTTCGGGTCCACCGCATGCTTTTCTTTGTGTATAAAAGAAGAAGAGTGCCTGCCGTGTGCGAGTCATTACAATTTGGGACAGCAGCGCGTACTGACGTGCTTTTTGTTCGCGCATTTTTCGTTTTGTCCGTTCGTTCGCTGTGTTTGCAGCATGCAGTCGCCAGCGGTAGAACTGCGGTGGGTCTGCGAAAATGCATGGAAGAAGTGGGCGCATTTTTTTGCCATTCTGTGCTTGATGATGCAGTCGTCCATCGCATCGCTCGATGTTCACGGCTAGAAGCCGATGATGGCTGAGGCAGCGAGGGCAGCGGTGGTGGATGAAGAAGAATAAAATTAGAGAGATTTGGCCTGCTCATCCACGAAAAGTGATTTGGTTTTATAATCCACATGATCCCGGGATGGGTACGAGTCATGTCATATGACTGACCATTTGTTAAGTTGTGCTTGGTACTAAACGACACGTACATTAAAACAAGGTTATACTATAACAGTTCTGATTCCCTAGTAAAAAAATCAACTACACTGATGAAAATAAAAATTTGATTAAAATAATTGCTTTCATGTATTCGCAGAAGGCATTAGCAATTAAAGATGCACAACCAGCAATAGTGTTAATATCCATTTTAGATTAGAAAATTAAACTGTATTACATGTAAATGTTTAAAAAAAGAATATTTGAATAAATATTATCTTATTATATGTTTTTCATTTTCTTAGAAATTATATTATTAAACTTGACGTAGACTCGGAGTTTGGAATCAAAACATTAAATAATTTTTCGTTCACGTATTAGCAGTACCTCCTCTATTTTAGTAGGGTTACTGCTCCTTGACTTGTTTCTTATTGTTGTGATTTTTTTAGCAGTAAGCACGCATGTTAGCAATAAGAAACAACGTAATTGGTGCTGTATTTTTTTGTTTGGAAAACGGGACAGTTCCCCTAAAATAGCACATTTTACCCAAGTCTGAAAATTTTATTAATAGAATTTTTAAACTTCAAATACTATCATCAATAAGAAATCTATAAATGTCCTACATTTGCTTGAGTAAATAAGGGCTTAATATTTAGAAACAAAGCAATTCTAATTACGCATTTTTAAGTGTTGTCGTTTCCAATATCAATCAAACTCCATAGATCCAAAAGTTAGAAGTTAAATGTAAATAAGCTACGTTTATACAAGTCCTGCGTTTACTCGCGGTTATGTTAAAAACATTACCCATTGCTTTTTGTAACTAAGCGTTGGCCAACTTGTTGCAACAATTTGTATTCGACGGAGAATGTCATATTTGCGAAATTCAAATTTCCCAAATTGACGAGATCAAAATAATTCCTTGGCTAGTAGTAGGGTTATTCGTCTAGTTTTCCATTGATACACAAATGTCGAAATAAGATCAACTAGGGCTAAAGTTTGGGCCCTCCTTAGCCGTGCGGTAAGACGAAGATTTTTATTAAACCTTTGCAATAATGCATTTGAAGTACTGTGTTACAAATGTTATCGATACATTTATGTTACCAGAGTTCCAAAGTTTATTTGAGACGCCATTTTGTGTTTAACCAGAAATTTTCATAACTTTTGGCTGCTCGACTATCTTCGTGGTAGGCAAGCGGCACGAAGAAACTGAATCGGTGCTGCGTTGTTCAATTTTAGGACGAAGACTATATTTTTTTCTTCTCTTTATTCATACGACGAGCATGACTATTGTCAGCCCTGGTTCCGGCGCACTAAGAGCTGATGCCTTTTGCAAATGTAAACCCTGCCTATCGCACGCTATGGCGCTGTTAAAAGCGATTTTGATTTGCTAGGATCCTTCATCCATTTCAATTTTCTAATCCTTAGGTGATTTGTATGCAGTTCTGTTGATTTTGAGCTCAGGATATGAACATAATTTTAAACATGGCACATTTTCGTACTGGGTTTTATACACACGATCTGCCTTTATAAGTTTATCAGCAAGAGAAATGCGTAGAAATACCTTTCATTGATTGAAAATTCAAGTCATATCAAGCCTGCCGGCAACAAATCATGTCTTCAACGTTGTCAATTTTGTATCCATGTCGAAGTTCTTTGCCTGAAACATTTTAATAACCATAAGAATCCCCCTTCTTAGAACTTCCATAAATCCCATCCTCAATCAAATCATTATTCGGTGACAGCACTTTAAACTCCAATTCGCTTTGGTTGACCTATTAACCTTACCCTTGATACAACCGTTACCACGAATCATTTCACCCTTATTAGCTGTTGTGAATTCCAAAGAACCTGCGTACCTTCTCCGGAATCAAAGTCAATAACATCCCTCTAAGCCTGCAAAAAAAAAACGGTCATGTATCCATATATTCCCAGTCATCGTCAAATCAACAGGTTGTCGGGTCGTATGTCTTCACGTTTTAAAATAATTTCTCCTCCTGCTCTATTTTATGTATTTTAAATCCTATGTAATGCGGCACACTCCCAACATCGTTGACGTCATCGTCGTCGCCGGTCGTTGATACAGCCTCTCCCTTGGCAGACATAATAAAAAACCGCCCCGATCCTTTTCGGTCTAAAGTCTGGTGCTCTAGTTGCTGCTGTTGATGATGATGTTGTTGCACCATTTCCACTAGTGTTTCTTGTATACTCAATTTCGCTTTACCCTTGAAGGAGGCTCAAGAGGCCGAAGGCAAAGGATGTTCCGGCAGTACCAGTCAGTGGGTTTCTCGGTCACATGGTCGGCGGGTGAACCGATAGTGCCTACATAATGCTTTTATTATTAAAAATATAAAATGAAAACTAGAACGGGAATTAGGGACAATGATTTATGCAGTACGTGTGATGCAACTTGGTTCTTTTGGAAGGCTCTAGAGTTACTTTCCGCATTGGGACTATCAACAGGCTATTTGATGGGTGTGTGTTTATGGGGAAATACGAATAAACATTTGACAGGTACCTCTTGACCTATTTAGTTGTTGGTAGAAATATATTAGAATTATTATGCATATATGTTAAGATACATGCTAATAAAAAATACGAAAAACCTAGTTGTCGTCTTTATCTTGTCAAACCAGCCTGATTATTTAAATTATTATTTTGGTATCTTCTAAATAGAAAACAATGGAACAAGGTTCCCCATCGAATGTAATTCATTGCGAGCAATTCGCTAAAGGGGTGACCATATTTCGTGCACTCACATACATACACATTAGGGTGGTTCAAAAAATCGATTTTGCTCCACAGTGCTCTTCTGATTCTTTACCATGTTCTGAGTGTCCTCTGAAAATTTGAGCTCATTTGGATTAAAACTGATTTAGCACAAGCCGTTTCAAGTTTGCATGCAAATTAGTATGGGGAAATTTATTTTTCATTATACTGTTGATGACGCTTCCCCATTAAGCGCAGGTTAAAAGAAAACCTACACAGCTAAAAGGAATACTCGACAGCTTTCACCCAATGAAAATCGCATGTTGATTAATCGCCCCAATAATTAGTAATCGAATTTAACCTATACCGTAGTTTTCTAGAGCTAATTGCGTAACTCCTCAACAGGCAACATTGCTGCTCGTGGGGCGAAAGATAGCACACACAAATTCAGGCTACTATGTTGCACTGCACATTTCAGTGATGCCCTCAAAGAAGTTTAACGATCATGACTAAAGATTCGCAATCTGTCTTAAAATCGATTACTAATTATTGGGGCGATTAATCAACATGCGGTTTTCGTTGGGTGAAAGCTGTTGAGTATTCCTTTTAGCTATGTAGGTTTTCTTTTAACCTGCGCTTAATGGAGAAGCGTCATTAACAGTATAATGAAAAAATAAATTTCCCCATACTAATTTGCATGCAAACTTGAAACGGCTTGTGCTAAATCAGTTTTAATCCAAATGAGCTCAAATTTCCAGAGGACACTCAGAACATGGTAAAGAATCAGATGAGCACTGTGGAGCAAAATTGATTTTTTGAACCACCCTAATACACATACATTACATTATTTCATGGAACTGTTCTTTTGTACTCAATCTTTGAGGTTTCTTATCAAATATTATTTTTGGAGTGATAAATGGACAAATGCTTCTATAGTTGTTACATGTTACGTGATGTATGAGAAAGGTAGGGGATACTGGGGAGACTTGATCCCCTTTTCTGATTTCCGATGTATCACAGCCAAAAATAAATAGACAAACGCGATTTCCACTCAGACTCTATAAGAAATACAGTATTTAACTTTTCTGATGTATGACAGTATTTAAATTATTGTTGTTATTGATACACAATCGAATTTTTGAAGTGCTGTCAAAAATCGACATTTTAAATATTTGGGGGAAATATTTTTCTTTATTGACTTTATTAATGAGGTTTTCGGCCCTTGACCGGTTCACCTCATAAGGGGGAAATTGATCCCTCTCCAGGAACTTGCTTTGATAAAATTAGAAAGGTGTCCTCAGATTTTCTAAATATTTTTCCTTCAAAATACGCGGAATGTTCGAATTGCTGTGTGTATACATGAACGATTTTTCTTATTGAATTCGACAGCATATGCAATTTTCAAACTAGGGGAGACTTGATCCCCTTTCTATGATATCTATGCAATAAATATTTTCTCCTGCCAACCCTTCATCAAATCTGTCAAATCTACAAAAAATTAGAAGCCTGAGAACAGATTTATATTTTTTGAATAACTTCAAATCCAAATATCCTAAAACTTTGATGGACTGTAGACATTTTCATCAGTACAGATCAATAAGCATATTTATGGTTTTGTACTGTGAACAAAACGAAAGCATTTGGTCATTGTTATGAAAAGTTGTTCAAATTTCGCGTGGCCAATACAATTTTTTTAAGAAGGTCAAAACAAAGATGAAGTTGGCTGGAACGCCGTTTTATCGGCTATCGCCCAAATCGTCTCGGAGCTACACAGAAGGTGGCGCGTGGACTCAAGGATGGCTAGTTCAGGCGCAAATAAGAGGTGGTCCAAGGGATCGGAGTCGGCTTCATGGGTCATACCGGTGGTCATGCTCTGTGGTCGAACTCGATCCTTTTATCGAACAAGCGGCCGCGCGAAGAACAACAATGTATCGTCGCTTTCGCGGCGGCGGTCATCCCGGCGGGTTCCGAGCTAGAGGACGGAAAGGGTCCTCGTCAAGGCTGGGGCAGGCGTAGGCCTCGCGTCGGCAAGTCCCTCTGTGTGCTGGCGAATAGGCCCTATCGCAGAAAGGTCAATTTGGGGTGCACGCGGCATCATCATTCTTGATACCAGTCGTGCAGAGGGAAGCAGGCGCGAAGTCGACCCTTCCCACCTTCCGAGGACATAGGGCGTGGTAAGGCCACCTGGAAAGCCGGCAACGCGCTGGCACGATACCATGGTGTTCTTCTAGAAAAGCGAGTTACGATGTTCGGTGCTGCAAGGACACGCAGCTAACCTCGAGGGTGCGTTGTGCACTGGCTCCCTTTGAAGCATTACTTTCTGGTTATACCGAAGGGACTTTGGGCTTGGCGGCAATGGAAACGGTTTAGCGGGTCGGGAATGTAGTCCTGCCTCCCTCGGTGATCCCTAACCCCGCACTTCCTGGTCAACCCAGGATGTCTGTTGAGCAGATTCCCCCTCCATTGTTTAGGAAGAAAAAAAAACACTCCAGTTTGTCGCCTTTCTTGTAGATGGGGCATATAACCCCTTGCTTCCACTCCTCCGTTAGCTGTTCGGTTTCCCAGATTCTGACTATCAGTTTGTGCAGGCAAGTGGCCAGCTTTTCCGGGGCCATCTTAATGAGCTCAGCTCCGATACCATCCTTACCAGCTGCTTTATTGGTCTTTAGCTGTTGAATGGCATCCTTAACTTCCCTCAAGGTGGGGGCTGGTTGGCTTCCATCATCCGCTGAACTGACGTAGTTATCTCCTCCGCTGCCTAGACTTTCACTGCCTGTACTCTCAGCGCCATTCAAATGTTCCTCGTTGTGCTGCTTCCACCTTTCGATCACCACACGTTCGTCCGTCAAGATGCTCCCACCCTTATCCCGGCACATTTCAGCTCGGGGCACGAAGCCTTTGCGGGATGCGTTGAGCTTCTGATAGAACTTGCGTGTATCTTGAGAACGGCACAGCTATTCCATCTCCTCACACTCCGCTTCTTCCAGGCGGCGTTTCTTCTCCTGAAAAAGGCGGGTCTGCTGTCTCCGCTTCCGTCTATAACGTTCCACGTTCTGCCGGGTACCTTGCTGCAGCGCAACCGCCCGCGCTGCGTCCTTCTCCTCCAGAATCTGTCTGCACTCTTCGTCGAACCAATCGTTCCGTCGACTTCGACCCATATACCCGACGTTGTTCTCCGCTGCGTCGTTAATGGCTGCTTTGACTGTACTCCAGCAGTCCTCAAGAGGGGCCCCATCGAGCTCACCCTCTTCCGGCAACGCTGCCTCGAGATGCTGCGCGTATGCAGTGGCGACATCAGGTTGCTTCAGTCGCTCTAGGTCGTACCGCGGCGGTCGTCGGTACCGAACATTGTTGATGACGGATAGTTTTGGGCGCAGTTTAACCATCACCAGATAGTGGTCAGAGTCGATGTTAGCGCCACGATATGTCCTGACGTCGATAATGTCGGAGAAGTGCCGTCCATCAATCAAAACGTGGTCGATTTGTGATTCTGTCTGCAGTGGTGATCTCCAGGTGTACCGATACGGGAGGCTGTGTTGGAAGTAGGTGCTACGAATGGCCATATTCTTGGAGGCGGCGAAATCAATTAGTCGTAGGCCGTTTTCGTTCGTCAGCCGGTGAGCGCTGAACTTTCCAATAGTCGGTCTAAACTCCTCCTCTTGGCCAACCTGAGCGTTCAAATCTCCTATGATGATTTTGACGTCGTGGCTTGGGCAGCTGTCGTACTCACGTTCCGGCTGCGCGTAGAATGCGTCATTATCATCATCAGTGCTTCCGGAGTGTGGGCTATGGACGTTGATTATGCTGAAGTTGAAGAACCGGCCTTTGATCCTCAACCTGCACATTCTTTCATTGATCGGCCACCATCCGATTACGCGCCTTTGCATATCGCCCATCACTATGAAAGCTGTTCCCAGCTCGTGTGTGTTGCCGCAGCTCTGGTAGATGGTATGATTTCCTCTAAACGTTCGCACCATTGATCCCTTCCAACAAACCTCCTGCAGCGCTACGATGCCGAATCCACGGTCCTTGAGCACATCGGAGAGTATGCGTGTGCTCCCGATGAAGTTGAGAGATTTGCAGTGCCACGAACCGAGTTTCCAATCGCTAGTCCCTTTTCGTCGCAGTGGTCTTCGCCGATGGTCCGTACTCTCTTGTTGATTGTTCGTTGCTTATGATTTTTTAAAGGCTGGCTTGCAGGGCCTGACACCAAACCCCCTAAATTTCTGGAGGACCATTCCTCCTTATTTCCGGTGGACCATGGTGCACAGTTTCACTTAGAGTCCCTCGCTGGCACTCGGACGATGATCAGCCGCCCCTAACATGGAGAACAGACGCTGTTGTGAGCCGATCCTGACATGGAGAACAGACGCTCAATAAGATTTGCACCTCCGGAGAGGAGCAAACCCCTCTTCCCTGTCAGCATACGACCATAGTTCCCACCGGGGTTGGTTACCCGATCTTCCCTAAGGTTGCTCGTATCCCGGCCAGCACCGCGGGGACGTAGGAATAGGAGTTGCTGGGTAAGAGGCTAAGGACCGCGAGATGGGGTCTATTTTATTCCATTCAGGTACGCGAAGTACCAATGGTACGCTTTACCCAGCATTTGCCGTGCCTTTCTATGCCCGCCATTTCATGAGTGCATAACGCGCTCACAGGGCAAAATGACCTCACTAAAACTACCCATATGTATAATCTTTTGTTGGACTTTTATGATCGAATATTACCATTACAATACAATACTAGTTATTCAGTATGCAATGGAAAAAAATCAGCAAAATCCTTTCGTTTTCACTTAGATTTAACGATTTGCAATTCTTTCACCTCACCCGTAAGATTGTCATTCAATCCATTAAGAGCAAACAAACAACTATGCGTTCACCATTATTTTACATGCAATTGAGCCATTCGGGCATTTTGATCCAGGCCCATTTTTAAAACATATTTTAAATGCGTTAGAAAGTAATGAAAATCTTGTTGTTTTGAATAGGAGATGATTGTGAAATGTACCTAGTTTTGTAAATTTTGCATTTACACGTTGAAATTCTTCGGTATTCTTGTTTATATGGGTGAAAACATCAAAAAAGCTTAAGGGGTGCACTTTTTTGAAGAGTCTTGTATTTCACAATTAAGCTTGAATCTGAAATTCAGAATGGACTTTACTCACTTCCAATGAGTTGCGTGTCACAGTTAGTGGCCGTGAGCACATTTACGAGATTATTTGTTGTGTTTAGTACAAAGCGTATTTCCCTAGTTATGTGATTGAAATAGCGGGGAAGGTCACTAAAGGGAGTGTGAACAGCCGAGAAATCGTTCATGGTTGTGACTAGATCTTTGTAAAAATTGAATAATGCGAAGAGGGTAGTGGAGACGTCTTCCTACTCACTTCTCACAGACGTATTTCTGTGTAAAGCGTTTCTCACTTTTCAAATGAACTATTCGGCAAAATGTGCTATTTGGCCAAATGTCCTATTCGACCAAATGTCTTATCAGCCCAAATGTCCTGTTCGGCCAAATGCCCCTTTCGGTCAAATGACCCTTTCGGCCAAATGACCCTTTCAGCCAAATTATCCTTTCGGTCAAATGATCCTTTCGGCCGAATGACCCTTTCGGCCAAATGACCCTTTCAGCCAAATGACCCTTTCGGCGAAATGGCCTTTTCGGCCGAATGACCCCTTCGGCCAAATGACTCTATCGGTCGAATGACCCTTTCGGCCGACTGACTCTTTCGGTCGAATGATCCTTTCGGCCAAATGACCCAATGGTCTGCTCGGCCAATTGTTATATTCTGCCAAACAACTTTCGGCCTAGTGGTCACCGGCCAAATGGCACTCGGCCGAACGGTATTCGGTCAAACGGTCCTTCTCCACCTAGCGGTGATGGTGCCTTTCTCGTCTATTATAAAAATAGTATTTTGACCATAACTTTTGAGCCCATTGTCCGATCCGATCAATTTTCAATAGGAATCAATGGAACAGGATTCCTAGTTGAATGCTACTTGTCCTCGTAGTTGACGCAATTTGAGTCCGCTTGCTACATTTGTTTACGTTTTGTGATTCCGAGCGTTCAGGGAACAATTCCGAGTTCCATGGCCGAACCGAAGACAATTCATATATTCAATAACGTTTCGATCTACCGGTTTGTACCTGGCCCAATTGCTGTTAATGATCCTTATCATCTTGAGGTCCATGAAGGGCTTCGAACCGTGCTCAAAGTGCACAAGCTACAACTGATCTCGGTAGAACCGGGATTTATCATGCCGGACGATTTGATATATGTTGGATGGCGTCAGTCCGTCTTCCAGAGCTTCCATAAGGATCGATGCCCACGTAGCTTCTTTTCAACTCTTCGTGCACACGGCGTTAAAAAACACAGGTGTGCATCGGGAAAAAATGGTAACGCAACGTCACCGCGTCGGAGCACACCTGCGTTATTTTACTGCTGCCAGCATGTTGCGTTTAAAAGAAGCTATGGGGGCATCGGCCTAAGTTCTAGTGTAGTACTCCTGCACCTTATTGTGTTGAGACCATCCCTCGAATAACAGTGTAAAACTTTTGACACTGAGCCGAAGGGTGCACTTGAGGCTCTGAGCGATAAGATTCCGTTATTCGGGTCGCAAGTCTGACGGATTATCCTTCACAAAAAACGGCGGGCATTTCTACTTCCACTTAGTGTTACCAGATTTGGTTTGACTAAAAAGAGTACATTAACAAAAAAGGAAAATAGAGTACAAAAGAGTACAATCCATGATTTTTTCTTAAATTTACAATTCAAGTTCGATATTATTCTGTTTTGACTAAAATCAGAGTACCTGGATTTAAATGACAATTTTATCATTATTCGAGTGGTTCTTTTCATGGGAAGGATCTTCTTCTTCTTCTTCTTATTGGCATTACATCCCCACACTGGGACAGAGCCGTCTCGCAGCTTAGTGTTCATTCAGCACTTCCACAGTTATTCACTGCAAGGTTTCTAAGCCAAGTTACAATTTTTTATTCGTGTATCATGAGGCTGGCACGATGATACTTTTATGCCCAGTGAAGTCGAGACAATTTCCAATCCGAAAATTGCCTAGACCGGCACCGGGAATCGAACCCAGCCACCCTGAGCATGGTCTTGCTTTGTAGCCGCGCATCTTACCGCACGGCTACGGAGGGAAGGATGTTACATTTGAATGTAATCTTGATCATCCGTACGGAAAATCGATGAAATTTTGAATTCTAGGATGCTAAAAAGATGTTTGGAATATGAAACATGTTCGGGATTTTAGTCAAAACGGAATATATATTTTATATTTTGTAGGACGAACTTGTAACGCTAAATGTTTATGAATTCAACAAAATTAACATCGGCAATTATTGTGACAAAATAGTGAGTTGTGTTAACCTCGGTGTCAACTAAAGATAAGCGTTCAGATCAAGAACCGTTAAAATGATCTGGATCTCAGAAGTAAATGAATGATTCGTGAATCATTTTTTAAAAGATCCGGTTCACCAGATCAGCAAATTATCTACCATTTGTAAGGAATTGATAGAATGAAAAGTTCATTATTTGTACTCCGCTTGTGACAAAGAAAAGGTTAAGTTACTGACTATACGGTTTAAAAGTGTGAACCTGAATGACGAACGTTTAACTATTAGCGTTTTGTGGTTTTGTTCTAAGGAACCGATCCGGTTGAAAGATCCAGATCTTTAGACTGAATGACCCAGATTTTATCCGTTCATCGATGTGATCCGTTTCGCTCATCTCTACTCCTAAATAGGAGTAGAAAAACTATTCATGGAATAAAACCCATTGAAACTATCTAATATTTACAAATTCAAAAGATCAACTCTATATAGGAAAAAGGGTGTTTAAAACCGTCTGATATCTGAGGAATAGGTTTAAAAGCTTGAATGAACGCAGTCTGTAGTATGAGAACGAACGTTTAAATGATGTTCCCAATTCCCATGCATGGTTCGACAATGTTTTCGTTCCAGCTTTGAGTTTGTAATTAGGTTTTGTGGTTTGTGTCATATATTATGTGATGATGATTTCCCCCGTAACGCTGGGTAGACACCTTTGCGTGGTGTGTTACAGTGTAAGATCTACCACGGTCATATTGTCAGCTACAGGCAAATCCTGACCCAACGAATACCTTCCCCAATATCCAACTCCGTGGTACTTATGAGGGTGTCGCTGAGTCGGGGGCCTCTCGTTAAGTAAGTATTACATCAACACTTCCTTCCCCTCCCAAGTTACGGTGAAGATGGGCGTGGCCAGGAGTAGTAATCCTCATGCTTTTGGGATTTTTACCCTAGATTGAAATCAAGGACCACACCCACCTTGATTTCTGATAGCAATCTGGATAAGGATTTCAAAAGAAAAACATGAGTATCACTAGTGTCCAATCTACGAAGTACACCGTAACTATGCTATTCTATATTATGTGATGATGATTTGATTTGATTTGATGTGCTTTCCAAATATTTGATATTCTAAATTTCTAAAAAAAACTGGCGACCTATCTCAAATATCGCCGTCCCCAGGAACATTTAAACAAATTAAATATCATGAAAATACTAAATTCGTTCAATTCAAATCGTGGCATACACAGTTTATGTCTAAACTAAGGCAATTAGATTAACTTTACAATGTTTAGTTTGAAAATCAAATTGGTACTAAAAATATTTAAAAAGAGTACATATAACCTTTTTCTCCGAAAAAGAAGAGTACGTAATTTTTCTGCCTCAAAAAGAGTACATGTACTCTTAAAAGAGTACGTCTGGTAACACTACTTCCACTAAAGATTTTTTTTCTGGAAACAGCGGCTTCTGGGGTTTCGTTTCCTTTAACGTTCCCAGCAAGTTGCTCGTGTCACCGTCATTCAGGGAGGAGAACTAGTTGAATGCTTAGCATTTCCCTCTTCAAAAGTAACTTCCTGTGATGTATGCTTGCGCGTTTGATTAGCGATCGAAATGGCCGCAGTGCCTCCCCTAACGGGATCCGGTAGGATCATCCTTCGATAAAATGATGATTTACGCTTCCTAAGGAAAGTTTCTTTGGATGAAAATTGAAGAAAATGTGTCCGAATGCAAACCCAGTTTAATTTCAAGCAGGTAGATTGCTAAAAGAGCGTAAATATCACTTCCAGTATTGAAGTTTTTCAAAACCTAACCTCACTTTAGATAGCTGATTCCCGTTCTTTAAGTAGCCTAGCCATCATCATCATCATCAGTGAGTTCATAATGATCTTCTCTTCTCCCAGAAGCGAACAATGCAATGCTGACGTCTATTTCATGACGGAACTTTTCGCTCTGCACGCCCCCACAAGCCAGGCTTAGGTACAAGCTAACAATGGCGTTAGTTGGAAAGTACGTGATCATCTTTTATGCAAGGTAGTTGATAGGAGACCAGACCAGCACAAGAGTTAGAAGGTTAGGATTCGCTTTATGCGTGAACAGCACGCCGTCGAGAGATATGAGCAGGCATATTGCAACAAGGTAGTAGTCGGATTAATATGCGCATTGCTATATGTACAGACGCTCGGTGTCAGAGAATAATTTGCCGTCATTTAGGTCGTGGTCGATTTGGATTTCCGCTTCTTGGTTAGGTAATCTGTATGTAGCCTTGTGGATATTCTTGCAGGGGAAGGAAGAGCTTCAGACAATCGATCCGCAGGATGCTGCAGAGTTTATACATCGGTGGCCGTTGTCATTCGATACGGTATGCAAACTATCCGGTCCGGTCACCGGTCTAAACATTTCCTCTCTCCTTAAGCGTTCATGTCGCCGATGCCTATTTTAACGTCCTGCCGTGGGCATCCATCATATGTCTGTTCCAACTGTACATAGAAAGCTTCTTGCTTGTGGTCGAGTCCTACGTCTGGACAGTGCACGTTGACGATTATGTAGGGAAATGGTTCATCCCATAGCTCCTATTTCCATCCCATCAAAAACAAAGTAATGAAAAGGAATTTGGTTTGTTTCTTATTTTTATGATTTTTTTCACCAGTGAGCACGCTTGTTAGCAAAAAAAGCGACGAGTTTGGTGCGATGAAATGAACATATGTTTAGTGAGATGGAAAATGGAACAGTTCCCCTATTTGCGGAAACGGCCTTTGATCATCTGCTTGCACAGCCTTGCGTTATTTGGCTACTATCCAATAAAACGTTAGCGCAGCTTGCCTAGCATTATTAGGCAAGTCCCCCGCTAGTTGGTGATGCCACAGCTTTGGTAGAAGGTGGCCATTTGATGTCCACTTTTCCCCGCTTTTTGTACCGGCCAAAACAAATCTGCAGCGCCACGACATCAAAGTTGCGGGGATGTAATTCATCGTGGTTTATCCTGTAGAAACCTGCAAAAACTAGCGACTTGCAGCTCCTTGTTCTAATCGTGTTCATTTTTTCGTCGCCTAGGCCGTTGGCAAATATGAAGAACCATTAATTGTTGCTAAAATGTTTATATCTATACGAAGATGTTAATATCTATATGTAAACAACATGGCAGACCATGTTTCAGCATTAAAGAGCCATGGAGAAAAAATAGTAGTACCTAGCGGAGATTGTGTTCATAATTTTTGTGCAGCGATACAATCTTTACTGCGAAGATTGAATCCTACTTCAATGTGTTATCTTTATGCCTAATTCATAATGAAATTTTTGTCGTTATTCATGCTATCCATATCACATTGAAATAGCTTCACAATCAGAAACACTCTTCTTCGAAAAGATAGGGTAAGAAAAACGATAGCAAGCGAAAAATTTAGATTAAATGTTTTTTTCAGTTTACAGCGTACTGTGTCATGAAAGTGAAATAGGATGCCGTTTTTTGTCGTTCGCCTTGGCGATAGAATCATATCTTGTTCGGAGTGGAAATATCGAACGAGCCAAAATGTGTGCATATTTTTCATTGAATGAAAAAAAGGAAAAATATGTAAGGTTTTTAATATTTCAACCCGCCTTCAGCTACGTACTTGGGCAGCATCCATTAATCAGGTAACGTCAAACTTGGTGAATTTTCATATGTGTTGTCGCGATGAGAATGAAATATATGAAGTCATTGAGCACCATGGCGCTACGATCTGAACAAGACTAGTATAGTTGCGACGTTTACGGATGACACCTCACTTGGTTATTGTCCTCTTCGGTAGTCGAGAAGTGACTACAGATAGGATTGGCAAAGCTCTATCTCGTGGCGAGGTTCCCCATATTCATCATGTCGTTGCCGACTCGATGGTGTATGGCTGAAAATGGCTTACTCCACCGGGGTTTGAATTTTGCTTCCCCGAATCGTTTAAAATTATTGAATTCCTTGCAGCGTTTTGAGAAATGGTCCTGGGTGAAGCTTTTGGTGTGTTCGCCCTACGTTGGTAGCTTGTTGTGCCCATATTTCTTGTTTGCAGGAGGAAAAAAGCGAGTAACGAAGCCACCCCGAAAAAGGCTGTATGCAAATAGAGTAGATCAATTTGAAGTGTTACGCATATCGACGCCTTCTCGGTGCTTAGGAAAATTGGGTGGTAGTGCGAATAGGAGAATGTTGAATTCACGGAATTGAGGATTCGTTGGAAGCGACTGGGTTATGAGAAATGAGATGTCTTTGGAATAGCAAATTCTAATAAATATTGCGTATATAGAATCAGCTGGAAGCCAAAGCGTGTGTTCAAAATATTTTTTTTTCTGAAATAGTGTAAGTATCTTGTCAAAGTTTTGAAACTGTTATGTTTACATTTGAGCAAAGCAACTACTAATTTAATTCTATTTTATATGCAAGTTATATTCGATGATTTTTTTCGCGATCTTTATCACTTAACCGTGTTCGTAGCGATTTCAGTATATAGTAAGAACCCTACAAAAAAATCATTTAGTTAAAATACGGTTGAGTGTATGGAGGTGCCGTCTTCTTTCTGTTTCATTCAAATTGCCATTTTATAGCCAAATAACCTAATATTCATAGGTTATGCTATCAATCTGTTGTCAAATGGTCTCAAGAAACAACTCAAACGATAGTTTTTCCTAGAATATACACATAAATGTAAATATTCTTAGCTATATTAACGTAAATCATGCTTTTTTATCGTTCTATTTATGCTAGAATATTAAAAAATGTTAAATGATCTACCAAAAGCTATCAGATAAGATAATAATCGATAGTAGGTTCGAATAAATTCACCAGAAAAATTTCCACTACCTCCAGAGGAATCTTAGGTTTATCGTTTCGACATGGACTTTTATTGGAAAATACAATCGAACACTATGCGGTGCTCGCCCAGCGCTATATCCGTTTCTACGAAAACTTGGATGATTCGTATTTACAACGAAACTTCCACCCACTAAACAACATTGGCGAACAGGGGAGCGATAATTTAGAATGAATCATAAAACTTTCACATAGGCATGCGTTTGCAGTTGGCATAGATACTGGCAGGCTAAACCTCCCACACATGTTCACACCAAACACCCCCTCGTTGTCCGGCGCGTCGTTAAAGGACACACATACGCACACTAGTGCAGAATGTGCCATCCACCGTCCTCGTTGTCGGAGAAACGCGTGCACATGTGTGTTTGATGGTCAAATGAAAAAAAAAAACTTTAATAAGTAACTTGAAATGAGTAGCAGCAGGAGAAAAAAAGTAAAATATGAAAAAGTACCTACGAATAAAGACGGCGCTGCTCACGGGTGGGAAGAAAGTTCGCAAGAATGCCAGAGGAAATCTGCCACCCACCAGCACCGACCGGGTGGTTGCCAAAAGTCGGTTCACCCGACCTGATGATCTGAACCCGATGGCTGCCGTGGGGTGGGAAATATCTTACTCTAGTCCGCGCTGGACACTCGCCCGTTCAGCGAAAACGATGCGTGTGTGTCTTTGCCTTTGCCCAATATCCGTCTTTGTTAACATTTAGCTATCGCACTTCACTGACAGACATCCAGTGTGTCAGTAAGAGTATGTGGTATTTGATTTTTGAAATAATATATACAATAATAGTTACACTAATAGATACTGATACTAATGATAATACTTATTCTAATACTAATTGTTATGCCCATACTAATACAGAAATCTCAAGTGAAAACGATATACGATCTTTTTGATAGAATTGATCTTTTCCGATAATAATTTGACCCATATCTTTTTATTGCACCATGAGGGTGACTAATTTTGAAATTATTTTAAGCAAAAATAAATGTTTTAGATTCGCTATACAAACACCATGGTGAGTAACCATGCGTCTCCATGTGCTTATGGTGTTTATATCGTAGATATTTATTTACATTCTTTATTTTCGTGAATTTTCAAATGTCTCCAGTTCTTCACTTGCCATAATATCGCCTGTGCTAAGGTGAGGTGGCTGAAACGACGACCTATGGACCTTCCGCAGGCAAAGAAAAAACAATCCATAATATTTTTCAAATTAACTTGGAACTAAACACTCTAAAAATATTTTTAAAAAATATTGCAGAATAAAAGTTGGATGAGCATTAAGAAATTAGCACAAATTTTTAGTTGTTCCAAGCCTAGAATATTTCTTAGATGGAAGCAATGGAATCTGCAGGGTGCAGACTTGAGATCTGTCTTGGCCACGTCCTTGCGGATGCTGAGGAAGGCGAAGGATGGTTAGTTAGACACCAACTTAAGAAAGATGCAGAGTACTCTACGACCGCTCATATGTGCCATGGGAGATTTTAGAATTGTTAGTTTGGAAGATATAAAGACAGAAATCGTTTTTGATAGAACGTGACACATGAATAGAGCAATGATTGTGTAAATAGGAAAAAACGAGTCTGGGATTGAACCCACGACCTCCTGCTTAAAGGCAGAAGCAGAGCTACTAGACCACCGAAATCGTCTTGCAGTCCGAGCTGGATGAAAATATAGGACGAACAGCATCAATTACGATACGGCTAGTCGTCTTTCGAGCACGGATTTTCAGGAGTCCTGTAGTTGAAACGTGTTCCTCTCCGCTAGCTAGACAGAAAAGCCCAAACTTGAACATTACGTCGATCCATAAAACCGACCAAAAGCGCGTAATTAAAGTAAACTTTTCCAAAAAACTTTCGGAGCGGAGGATTATCGCATTAAACTCATTAGGAATCCAGTTAGGGGATAGCAATATTCAGATCGCTGTCAAACAGTATATCTGCTTAGAACCAGCATTTTTTTCTTTGCAGTTAAACGATCGCAGAACGCGATGCTCACTCCGAACGGGTCTGAGAGTTGTTCGATTGGTGGCAAAATTCTTAAACGATGTTAGCAAAATTAGGGAAGAAACTCCCTCCTAGCTGACCTTGTTGGGATTATGGTTGAAGAGTAGAGGACTTCCGACCTGGGTAGGATTGCCCGAGTAGCTTGTTTGTTAGGTTGTTCTCTGTTACGCCTAAGCCGACCCCTTGTCACAAAACGGAATGTTCATGGTTCCTAAATTAGGTGGTTAGCAGCTCTGTGACCGATTTTCGTAGAGCTTTTGTGTTGCCTCCCTTTTTACAGCGTCTCGTGATGGAGCGGTTTTTGTTGGCAGTGGAGGAGCCAGCTCCTCGCTCCATGCCAATTGATCCTAGCCACTGGGGGGATACTGATGCCGGACAGGAGAAAGATCTTGTGGTTTACGGAAGTTTTGGAAGGCATATCGCCACCCACACGCGATGGCAAAATGGGGGGACACCTGCTTCGGCGCAGGTAACATCAGCGGGTGTGCAGGAAAGAAGCCCGGAAGATATGTGGAGTTATCGGTTGAAGACTGGAGAGAGTATGCTGACAAGCCCCCGACGTGCTATACAGCAGTCTGCTGTCAATCAACGCTTCTTCGGTTTGGTACAGAATGGCCCTGTTATTTGTCCTATGCGGCCTTGATAAGGTTTTACTAAGTTATTCCTTAATCTGCAGCTGGCTTTAAACGCTCTGAATTGAGAGATAAATTACAGTCCACGTTCTATGGAGACTCCGGGGACCTTGGTGAATTTGCGGTTCGGAATCGGTTGCCCATTAATCTTGAGACTAGGGACGGGGGGACGGTGTCGACATTGTGAAGCCGTCCGACGCAGGGTTCAAATGAGCGTTTGCGCCAGAGTGTTTCCGACTACCACAAGTAAGATGTTGTCCACGTGGACGAAGATGTAGATATTCTTTGGGATGTCATTGAAGACCCCGTTCATGGAAACCAGAAACAGACCCCTGTGGGACCGCATGATACTGGAGCCAGAGTTGCCGATAAAGATCCAAAAGGACCAGCTGGAGAGGAAATTGTTAACAAAAGCTAGGATGTCCAGCAGCTGGTTAAGCACTAGTGGGGCACCGAAGACGATCTTGAAAAGTCGGGAAGCGTTTGCGCGATACTTTGTTCTTATGCGTAGTTACCTGAAGTGGAGAATGGTTGCTCTCAAAGAGGTCAGAAGCAATCTCCCACTTTAGGACGGTAAGGAGGGGCCAGCTGATGGTGGTAACGTCAATGGCGAAGTTTCAGTTGGAATGTAGAGCCATTGAAGAAGACGAAGATCAAGGTTTGGCGGGAGGCTGTATTTCTGAGGTCTTTTGCGTCGCATGAAGTATTCTCCTTTTGAAAGTGTTAGTTACTCTAAAGCCAACTCTAACGTTAGAAAAGGTGATTTTGGCAGTGGTTAGGCTCATGTTGGATGTCCTCGGTTACGGAGAATACAAAACGTCCTGACCTGGGGAGATCTTTGGTGAATTTTGGGGTGATAAAATACGGCACGTGACAAAATCGAAAAAAAAGATTTTTCAATTCAATTCACAAATATGAATCAGTTTATGACGTTGAAAGGCAAAACTCATGAATGGTACCCGACCCGTTATTTGGTTGGAAATGCTTACAGAATTCTTCACAGGTACTCAGTAGTCATTCATAATAAACAACAGTTATTTAATGAAATTCGTCGTTGGTGTCGGTATTATTTACGGAAACAAAAAGAAAGACTAAAATTTTCATTTTTTTTGGGTGACAAAATCGGGTCGAAAACGTGATAAAATCGGGGGTAGATAAAATCGGGTCAGCACTGTATTACGTTTTGAGCTTTTCTTTACAGACAATAGATTTAAAATCGATCCATTTATATTTAAAAAACCCAGATTGATCCACCTAGCAGTGATTGTGCCTTTCTCGTGCATTATTAAACAACCTAATCAAACAATCAAATGCACTATCGGGAAGTTCGTTGAAATGCTGAATAATTTGTTGAATTAATTTTAAAATCACTAAGTAAAGTATTATTAGCGTGCGCGTTTTATGCGAGCTCTTTTATTATACAAGATAGCTGCAGAAACGTTATGGCGTTATGCGTCGTAACTTATGCAACTTCTGCAAGTCCTGTACAAAATCGAATAGAAGAGCTTGCGTTGATTGATACTTCAAAGCATTTTATGGCATGCTTAGCTTAGCTTAGCTTAGCTTAGACTGACTGTACATATCAATGGTTGCTACTCCGTGATTGATCAGAACTGGTGCAAATTGCACTACGATCCAAGTAAATAGTGGTTGGGATTTACCAACTATTCTCGAAGTGCACGTTTCAGCAGCTCGCAAATATTGATCAATAACGGCGCCGGCCAAGTCCTTACAGTCAGTTGGGAAAGGGAGGGAATGTGAGTATGTGGTAATTGTTGCTTCTAGAGACCGAGAATACCTCTGCATCTCCACATTTACCACGGGAAGGAAGTAATGTTAGTTGGGTGGGGTAATCAGTAACATAGATCGGGATTCACCATGGAAAGTGATGTGACTTATGAAACTTCTACACAGCAGTATTAGCATTTCCTTAATTTGTTCAATTGTTCATTCTTCGCGAGAATAAACAATCAATCGCTCAAAGTAAGCGATTGTTCATTTGAATTTCGGATTAGGCACCCGCGTTATCATTTCATTAACGTAAGAAAAGTAAAAAAGAAACGGGATTGAAAATAATTGATAGTAATCGGAAAGCTAATGTTATTCAGCAACCCTTATTTTATCTCTATTTGACGTTAAGTAAGAATGTAAATTTACGTTCATTTTACATGTCGTTTATTTTGCATTACTTTCGCGCGCGCGTGTCACTTGCCTTGACCAGTATACCGTAATCAGGATCTCACTGGTATTAATCCTGATGTGCCGGTTGGCACTCGTGTTGGGCTTGTGCGCTTTGAGCGGCACACGGTCGCTTCCCAGTCTACATAAAATCGCACATGGTGCAATACAAGATGCTAAATTGGAGACGATATACATACATGTTGTGTGGAAAAGTACCTCTATCGCCTGCACTTCAGCATCCTACACGACACCATATACTTTCATGTGTTGACTGGGTTTGATAGGGCCTGCTTATGGACACATGCAGCTTTTTGTAGAGGTTTAACAGAGCCCACTGTCAAACCCCACCACATCCTAGGCAGGCCCCCTAACTCGCAGTGGCCATGGGGAGGGGTCGTCAAGCCCTTGGACATAGTCCCTGCTGCCCCCAAAGCATTTTATGGCATGCTATAACTTAATTACTATGTTTCACAACTATCTTAATATTTAGATTTTTATGGAATGCGGAACCCTAGTAACATTTTGGTTTTATTATGGTTTTATAACATTCTTGTAGAGTAAATTATGGTCTTCAAGAGCGTTATAAAACTTAAAATGTTACTTGGGAATGTTCAACTAGGGTTGAATGCAACTTGTTGCGAGAAAATCGGTTAAGAATTACTGTATGAAAAAGTGGCTAATATTATTCGGTTTTCGTATGCACACACACATACACACGTACATACAAACATTTGTTCAGATTGACATTTGGGGGCAGCAGGGACTTTGTCCAAGGGCTTGACGACCCCTCCCCATGGCCACTGCGAGTTATACCGGGACCATCGTCCCTAACCCCTAATCCCAAGGCGTCAAGCGACCCGTGCCGAGGGGATGCATGGCCAGGGGCTCAGGCCCAGGAAGGCCCAGGCGAATGAGGGTAGCAAGAAGTCTAGGGTAGGCGCCAATCGCTCCAGGGGCGATGCCCTAGTCATCACGGCGGACGAGGCTAAGTACTCGGATGTTTTGAAGGCGATGAGGAGTGACGTCAAGCTCGGTGAACTCGGCGCCGACGTACGTCGAATAAGACGTACCCGGATGGGCGAGATGATACTCGAGCTGAAGCGGGGCGTCTCGCAAAGGGCGCCGCCTACAAGAAGTTGGCGGAGGAGGTCCTAGGCGAGACGGTCAAGGTGAGGGCACTCACGACGGAGGTGAATCTAAGGGTTAAAGACCTGGACGAGATCACTGAAGTCGAAGAGCTCGTCACGGCACTGCGGCGACAGTGTGAAGTGGAGACGCCCACCGCAGCCGTTCGGCTACGGAAAGGTCCGGCAGGGACGCAGGTAGCATTGGTTCGGCTATCTGCAGCGGACGCCTCCAAGGTAGTCAAGTTAGGGAGCGTCAAGGTGGGATGGTCGGTATGCCCTGTGCGCATATACGAGCAACCCGAAGTTTGCTTCAAGTGCCTGGAACCGGGGCACAAGCAATGGGACTGCAAAGGCCCTGACAGAAGCAATCTCTGCCGACGCTGCGGATTGGAGGACATAAGGCACAATGCTGCACGAACCCTCCCAATTGTTTGATTTGTTCCAGCAAAGCTGTGAACAGCAAGCACCACATGGGGGCTCGATGTGCCCGGCGTTTAAGCGTGCTGCAAAATCAAAGTGCAGGTAAAGCAGCTGGCTTGCTCGGCTTCGCCCGAGTGTTTGGTGTGCGCAGGTTTAGAGGAAACGGCGGAACACGTGTTGTTCGTGTGCTCACGTTTTCGCGCAATGCGTGACCACATGCTTGCCACATGTGGTCTGGACACTACCCCGGACAACCTAGTTCGGAGGATGTGTAAAGACGAAGTTGGCTGGAACGCCGTTTTATCGGCTATCGCCCAAATCGTCTCGGAGCTACACAGAAGGTGGCGCGTGGACTCAAGGATGGCTAGTTCAGGCGCAAATAAGAGGTGGTCCAGGGGATCGGAGTCGGCTTCATGGATCATACCGGTGGTCATGCTCTGTGGTCGAACTCGATCCTTTTATCGAACAAGTGGCCGCGCGAAGAACAACATGGTATCGTCGCTTTCGCGGCGTCGGTCAACCGGGCGGGTTCCGAGCCCGAGGACGGAAAGGGGTCCTCGTCAAGGCTGGGGCAGGCGTAGGCCTCGCGTCGGCAAGTCCCTCTGTGTGCTGGCGAATAGGCCCTATCGCAGAAAGGTCAATTTGGGGTGCACGCGGCATCATCATTCTTGATATCAGTCGTGCAGAGGGAAGCAGGCGCGAAGTCGACCCTGCCCACCTTCCGAGGACATAGGGCGTGGTAAGGCCACCTGGAAAGCCGGCAATGCGCTGGCACGATACCATGGTGTTCTTCTAAAAAAGCGAGTCACGATGTTCGATGCTGCAAGGACACGCAGCTAACCTCGAGGGTGCGTCATGCACTGGCCCCCCTTTGAAGCATTACTTTCTGGTTGTACCGAAGGGACGATGGGCTTGGCGGCAATGGAAACGGTTTAGCTGGTCGGGGATGCAGTCCTGCCTCCCTCATTGGAGGTGGCCCATAACCCAGCACTTCCTGGTCAACCCAGGATGTCTGTTGAGCAGATTCCCCCTCCATTGTTTAGGAAGAAAAAAAAAAAAAGATTGACGAGCTGAGTCGATTGGTATAAAACATCATAAGTCTCCGAGACTTCTATAAAAAGTTCGATTTTGGAGTGAAATGATAGCCTTTCGGTACAACTTTGTTGTACGAGAAAGGCAAAAAGTATTTTGGCCATAGCTTCTTAGACCATAGTCCGATCGGGCCAATTTTAAATAGGAAACAATGGGACAGGATTTTGCGTCGAATGAAACTTGTTGCGAACAAATCAGTTGAGGATAACTGCCTGAAAAAATGAGTGACATTTTTGCATAGTTTTGCGTACAAACACACAGACATACATCCACACACAGAGACATCACCTCAATTCGTCGAGCTGAATCGATCGATATATAACACTACGGGTCTCCGGGCCTCCTATAGAAAGTTCATTTTTGGAGCGAATATTTGTATACGAGAAAGGCAAAAAGTTTTTTTATTAAAGACAAACAATTTTTCCGAAAATCTGATTACAAAAATATTGGTCATCATATTGGTTTCACATGCAATTGCTGGATGCGAATACTTGTAACACTTATCCCAATACAAATGCTAATACTACGGCTGAACACATCCTGTTCACATGTCCTCGGTTCGAAACGGAGAGGAGTGCGATGTTGGGGGCATGCGGAACGGACACCAACACCGATAACATCGTCATAAAAATGTGCCAGAACCCAGAACAGTGGAGAGCGGTTGCAAGAGCGACGTCCAGGATAGCCGACATCCTGCAACGAAGTTGGCGCATAGAGCAGCAGCAGGCAGCCGTTACGGATAGCGGACCATGAGTCGTGGAAGTCGTGAATATATATGTCGATAATGGATGGGAACGACAGCGTCGCAACTGTATTCAGCTTGCGGCGAGCGCGTAGCCGCAGAACGTGGCGAAACGGCCGGGTTCGGAGGAGCTCCCGCTTTCGGGGAACTTCTCGTCGGAGTAGGTTAGATCCGCCGTCGGGGACTATCCGAGTCGTTCGCGATCGCGACCGAGGCGGGAGCTAAATGGCTCAATGAATAAGGTGAGAGCTGAATGGCTCAAGGCAAATGAAACTCGGTTATCGGAGTAGGCTAGGTCCACCGCCGGGGATCAGCTGAGTAGACCGTGGCGTGCGAATGTACCGCGGCTTCGGGTCGTCGGGGCACCATTGAACTGGAAGTTATCTCCACCCGGAATCTTTGGATTGACCTCGGCACTCGCCCGGTCACCCGTTGAGACGGGTCGTCGGTTACGGGGGAGCTTCCGACGTCGGGGAACTCCCTGTCGGAGTAGGATTGATCCACCGCCGGGGACTATCCGAGTAGTCCGCGACCAAGGTGAGAGCTGAATGGCTCATCGGTTAAGCAAGAAGCTGAAAGGCGCAGTTCATGGGAAATCGGTTAATCGGAGTAGGCTTGGTCCACCGCCGGGGACCAGTTGAGTAGATCGTGCCGCGTGAATGCACCTGCTTCGGGTCGTCGGGGCACCACTGAACCGGAAGCTATCTCCACCCGGAATCTTTGGCCTGACCTCGGCACTCGTCCGGTCACCCGTTGAAGTGAGAATGTGCGTAGGACTTGAGCGGATCTATGAACATGCATACCAGGTGAATGTGTAGTGTTGGTAATGTAACAGCCATCCACGAATGCGGGTCGTCGGTATCGGGGAGCTTCCGCCGCCAGGGGACTCCCCGTCGCAGTAGGGTAGATCCGTAGACGGGGACTACCTGCGTAGCTTGCGAGCACGTTGAGAGCTAAATGGCTCTAAAATAAAAAGGAAAGTAGATGCGTTGCTGAATGGCACAAAGAAAAAAAGTAAAGGGCTTAAGGGCCCACGCTTTTGTGTGCTTGCTGGCACCAATAAAGGAGCCAAAGGGCTCAGACGTACGACAAAACATCGAAGAGAGGCACTGTGAAAGGTGTTGTTTTGGGAGGAGTACTTTAGTACTGCTTTTCCCCACAGAAGTAATACTGAAAGGTAGTCCTGGGGAATTGTGCATTAGAAGAGAGGGTAACTCAAGTAACCTTCTGTTGCTTGGGTGGGTTTAGGGGGCCCGGCGGTCTGGCCTTCTGCCAACCGCGCCACCCCCACCCCCTGAGTGATAATTTCAGGTGTCTGTATGCAGATTTGCCTTCATCCCTCTATAAAAAAAAAAAAAAAAAAAAAAAATGCTAATACTAATACTAATACTAATGCTAATACTAATACTAATACTAATACTAATTCTAATTCTAATACTAATACTAATACTAATTCTAATACTAATACTAATACTAATACTAATACTAATACTAATACTAATACTAATACTAATACTAATACTAATACTAATACTAATACTAATACTAATACTAATACTAATACTAATACTAATACTAATACTAATACTAATACTAATACTAATACTAATACTAATACTAATACTAATACTAATACTAATACTAATACTAATACTAATACTAAAACTAAAACTAATACTAATACTAATACTAATACTAAAACTAAAACTTAAACTAATACTAATACTAATACTAATACTAATACTAATACTAAAACTAAAACTTAAACTATTACTAATACTATTACTAATACTAATACTAATACTAATACTAATACGAATACTAATACTAATTTAGTTATACAAAAAAATCGATTACCTGGTATGTATAGTTCATATACAAAAATAAATTTTTACACCCCATCGCGGCACTTCCTGGTCAACCCATGATGTCTGTTGAGCAGATTCCCCCTCCATTGCTTAGGAAGTCGCGGCAGTTACGTCAACGACAAATATTTTTAACAGATTATCATCGAACAAATTACGCAAAGTATTGTCCCTTGAACCAAATTATGGCTATGTATAATAAACATTGCGATGCCATTGAATTTAGTATGTCCAAATCAAAATTAAAACAGTATTTTTGTAATCGTCGACAGTAGAAACATCTAATTGTACAATTACTTATATAACACAATATTGTAATCTCTAACTAAAACATGTAGTTTAGTATTATATGCTTGTTTAACTATTTAATATCCCATTTGGCTTAATGATCATTCGGCCTGCACGATCGTAATTGGGTGTCATAATGTACTAATGTGGTGTGTCTTTGGCCTACTTTAGAATGTTTACAGAAACACGTAAGGTCATTTTGATTGTTTCAACTTGAGTGAACTTCTAGACACTGAAGGTATTTTTTGAGTTAAGGTTAGAATTCACGTATCTGGGATGATAAAAAACTAAAGAAATTAAACTTGTGTAAAAAAATAAGTTGTGTGTTTTTTGGAATCAATATTCATCAATTCCTTTAATAGTTTGATTTCTTTGAACATCACATACCCTTATTCGTATACCGTCTTTCCCCAACAGCATGAAACATTTGAAATATTTGTTGTGTTTAGATGCAATGAGTTGATGTATAATTTCCATTTATTAAGAATTTTTCATTTTATTAGAAATTATTACTATTTTTTATAAGTCCATTCATACATAATTGATACTCATAACATACTGTAAAATAGTGTCTTTCAATTGAGGTCTTCAGAAGAAAAAAAGGTTCCTATTATAAATTTCCACATTTTCTCTGATATTTGATACCGTATAATTTTAAATCATTAACTCATGCAAAAGTTGCACAGCACCTTGTCTGAGATGACCATTCCCCCAAAATACAGCACATTCTTTCTACTTACAGCTACCTCAGCGTAATTTTGTTTTACCACCCACTACAATAGTCTCCTCTCCACTTCTCCTTAATCGTTCCACGTGCCTTCAATGGTTGCATTTGTGTATGTTCGAATCCGTTGAGCTTTGGCCACCCTCATTTTTGCCCTCTCGCGATTCGAATCCTCGCACGAAAATCCTTTCGCGGTGGATTCCATACTCGCGCGATAGACTTGCTCTCAGCCCACGACTCTCTGTTTATGTTTCTCACTGTGCCGAACGCACTGCCGATCGAGAGTGAAAGTTTTGGCACTTTCATCGGTGGGGCAAGGATCTTGGTCCGGCTGGCCTTCGTACCGGTTTTTGTTTTCGGGTCGGGACCAGCACAACCACAACCATGAACCATCACAAACTAGTTCGATGGTCGTGAAGTGGAAGAAAGTGAAAACGGCTCGCTCTCTCGGCTGTCTGGCGGTGTTCATTGTTCGTTCCGCTGCTGGTGGAAGTCCTTCCAAGGACTCCCGAAGCGGCTGTGGGATGAAGGAAGGACAAAATGTGCACTTTTCTCTCGGTAGTGGTTAGCGGCAAAAAGAAAACAATGTTTCAATGTATGATAGCTTCATATTTACTAAAGTTGTGGCTGAATACATGTGTTAAGCACCAACACTGTGCGGTTAGGAGACCCGAGTGAGATTTATGTGAGCATGTATACAGTTTTTTTTGCGATTTCATTTCCTTCTTTTTTGTGAAAAATGTAATTTATGTTCCAGTGTTATCGATGAACAATTCAATTCGATTTTTTCATCCTTAATTAGAGAGTAGGAATCCATCTTGAGAATTGATTCGGTACCAATAAATGGAACTCATCGCTTTTTATATTTGTATTTAATATTTATGGCGACATAATGTTTTAGAATAGTTTCGAATGTTAAAGTTATGTATGCTATTTTCTTGCAATAAATACTAATTATTCTGGTTAAATATTATAGCACTTTTTGGGGAATTGAATAATTAGAAGGACTTTTTTGACTGACGATACGATTTGTAATCAGTTGGAACTGCACGAAATCTTGGGCAATTAATTGGTCTTTTTGTATTGGAGCTCAGTGCGATTTATTAGAACCCAGACCATGTGTATATGTACTCCCGTACACAAAGTGCCGTTGTTATGCAATGCACTTTTGAAAAATGTCAAATGCCATTGATTGGTCTATTCAAATAAACTTAGATTTCTAGACCACTACTCTACTATCGCAACCTTAAGTCGCTAATTAATAAATGTTGACATACAGAAAACTTTTTTTTAGAAGGAAACCGCTCGAAAAAAAACTCGGCGTAACTGAATCTAATTTATGCTGTACAGAGCAGCAAAACAGATCCGAAACTAGCTCCTGAAATCCCCAAACTAACTGCCATACAAAACAACAACCAACCCGAAACGCAAGACTGTACAAAAAATATTCGGAACGCTTGTCGCTTTTAAATGAATTACCATACAATATATAACACTATTCAGTGTACACGAATTGTTTCTAATTTATTGGGATCAGCGCCTGTTCCAATCGAATAACTGTAAAGTAACAAGGAAAGTAACAAGTGGGATCTCGTCTCACTTCCCACAGTGAGAAATGAGAATGAAAAGTGAGAAAAAAGAAGTGAGAAGTAAAGTAAGCAAAGTAACAAGTCAGATATGAGACGTCTTCTTTTCATTTTTACTTTTCGTTTTTACTTCTCACAGTGAGAAGTGAGAAGTAAGAATTAAACAGTGAAAAACAATAAGTTGGAAGAGGAATGTCATACATTTACTTCTTTTGCTCATGTCTCTCTTGATACTTCTCACATCTGATTTTAAATGAGAAATTAGAATAAATAACAAGTGAGATGTAAAAAGTGTTAAATGAGAAGTGGGGAGTGAAAAGTGAGACATCATACTTCTCCCTTCTCATTTCTTATAAGAAGTAAGATGTCTCACTGCAAATTCATCATTTCTCACTCCTCATTTCACACTTTCCACTTTTCACAGTGAGAATTTTGAAGTGAGAAATAGACGTTCACTTTTTATTCCTCACTTCTTATTTCTTACTTCATACTTCTCTATCATCATTAATCACTTCTCACTTGAAACGTTCAATGTTGCTCGGCCAAACCATGTGATGCGTTCGGCTTGTTTGATCATGTGACCCTTTTTGCCAAACGATTATTTCTGCCAAACGGCTGTTCTGTCAAAAATTTGATCGAACGACTTTTTCCGCCAAATGACTTGTTCGACCCACCGACATTTTCAGTCAAATAATTTTCGGCCAGGTGGGTTTTGGCCTAATGGTTTGTTCAATAATATGACATACTCGGTCAAACAATTTTCGGCCGTGGTTAGTCGTGAGTTACGAAGGCGCATAAAGAAACATCCCTAAATTACGTAACGCTTGAGGGAAGGAGGGGGTTGCCCGAAGTGTGACAATCCTCACAAAAAAATTAATGATTAATACAAAAAGTGTGACATCGGGGGGAGGGGGTTTGAAAATAACCAATTTTTGTGTTACGTAATAAACCTTTCTGACGTCTTCGGGTCAATATGACCCGAAACGCACTTTCAAGTTGCAATAACTTTTTAACGCAACAATTTGAAGGTTTGAAACTTCTTGACTTCTCCAAATTCATGAAAATCTTTGTTCCCAAACGTTGACTTACTTTGTAGGACGTTCCTGGAGAGCATTAAAAAAACTCACAATTACGGTGTTCATATTTACTAAAGTTGTGGCTGAATACATGTGTTAAGCACCAACACTGTGCGGTTAGGAGACCCGAGTGAGATTTATGTGAGCATGTATACAGTTTTTTTTTGCGATTTCATTTCCTTCTTTTTTTGTGAAAAATGTAATTTATGTTCCAGTGTTATCGATGAACAATTCAATTCGATTTTTTCATCCTTAATTAGAGAGTAGGAATCCATCTTGAGAATTGATTCGGTACCAATAAATGGAACTCATCGCTTTTTATATTTGTATTTAATATTTATGGCGACATAATGTTTTAGAATAGTTTCGAATGTTATATTTAGCTATGCTATTTTCTTGCAATATATACTAACAATTCTGGTTAAATTTTGTAGCATTTTTTTGGGGAATTAAATAATTAGAAGGACCTTTTTGACTGACGATACGATTTGTAATCAGTTGGAACTGCACGAAATCTTGGGCAATAAATTGGTCTTTTTGTATTGGAGCTCAGTGCGATTTATTAGAACCCAGACCATGTGTATATGTACTCCCGTACACAAAGTGCCGTTGTTATGCAATGCACTTTTGAAAAATGTCAAATGCCATTGATTGGTCTATTCAAATAAACTTAGATTTCTAGACCACTACTCTACTATCGCAACCTTAAGTCGCTAATTAATAAATGTTGACATACAGAAAACTTTTTTTAGAAGGAAACCGCTCGAAAAAAACTCGGCGTAACTGAATCTAATTTATGCTGTACAGAGCAGCAAAACAGATCCGAAACTAGCTCCTGAAATCCCCAAACTAACTGCCATACAAAACAACAACCAACCCGAAACGCAAGACTGTACAAAAAATATTCGGAACGCTTGTCGCTTTTAAATGAATTACCATACAATATATAACACTATTCAGTGTACACGAATTGTTTCTAATTTATTGGGATCAGCGCCTGTTCCAATCGAATAACTGTAAAGTAACAAGGAAAGTAACAAGTGGGATCTCGTCTCACTTCCCACAGTGAGAAATGAGAATGAAAAGTGAGAAAAAAGAAGTGAGAAGTAAAGTAAGCAAAGTAACAAGTCAGATATGAGACGTCTTCTTTTCATTTTTACTTTTCGTTTTTACTTCTCACAGTGAGAAGTGAGAAGTAAGAATTAAACAGTGAAAAACAATAAGTTGGAAGAGGAATGTCATACATTTACTTCTTTTGCTCATGTCTCTCTTGATACTTCTCACATCTGATTTTAAATGAGAAATTAGAATAAATAACAAGTGAGATGTAAAAAGTGTTAAATGAGAAGTGGGGAGTGAAAAGTGAGACATTATACTTCTCTCTTCTCATTTCTTATGAGAAGTAAGATGTCTCACTGCAAATTCATCATTTCTCACTCCTCATTTCACACTTTCCACTTTTCGCAGTGAGAATTTCGAAGTGAAGAATTAGACGTTTCACTTTTTATTCCTCACTTCTTATTTCTTACTTTTTACTTTTCAATCATCATTAATCACTTCTCACTTGCAACGTTCACTGTTGCTCGGCCAAACCATGTGATGCGTTCGGCTTGTTTGGTCATGCGACCCTCTTTGCCAAACGATTATTTCGGCCAAACGGCAGTTCCGCCAAAATTTGATCGAACGACTTTTTCCGCCAAATGACTTGTTCGACCCACCGACATTTTCAGTCAAATAATTTTCGGCCAGGTGGGTTTTGGCCTAATGGTTTGTTCAATAATATGACATACTCGGTCAAACAATTTTCGGCCGTGGTTAGTCGTGAGTTACGAAGGCGCATAAAGAAACATCCCTAAATTACGTAACGCTTGAGGGAAGGAGGGGGTGCCCGAAGTGTGACAATCCTCACAAAAAAATTAATGATTAATACAAAAAGTGTGACATCGGGGGGAGGGGGTTTGAAAATAACCAATTTTTGTGTTACGTAATAAACCTTTCTGACGTCTTCGGGTCAATATGACCCGAAACGCACTTTCAAGTTGCAATAACTTTTTAACGCAACAATTTGAAGGTTTGAAACTTCTTGACTTCTCCAAATTCATGAAAATCTTTGTTCCCAAACGTTGACTTACTTTGTAGGACGTTCCTGGAGAGCATTAAAAAAACTCACAATTACGGTGTTCGGGTCATATTGACCCAGATTTGATTTTGCAATAACTCCGGCATTTCTCAGCCAATTCACATGTTTACATATCCAAAATAAAAGGTCTCCAGTAGCATTGCGAGCGAAGGCGTAGGATTGCCAATACACCATCGGTTCAAAACAAATAGCACCGCATTGTGTCCATATAGATCCTTAGAGGCCATGTGTATGATTTGCAACTTAGATATGCCCAAAACGGATGTTCCAAGCTCTCCAAATAATTCTGGAGTTCAGACCTGGAGGGTGTACCACTTCAACTACCCTTGGTACAGAACTAATAGCACCGCATTGTGTCCATATAGGTCCTTAGAGGCAAAACGTATGCTATGCGATTTAGATATGTCGGAATCGGATGTTCGAAGCTCTTCAAATCTTTCTGGAGTTCAGACATAAAGAGTCTACACCCATCATCTACCCTCGGCACAAAACGAATAGCACTACATTGTGTCCATATAGGTCCTCAAAGGCCATGTGTTTGATTTACGACTTAGATATGTCAAAATCGTATGTTCTAAGTTATCAAAATCATTCTGGAGTCTTTAGGTCTAGGCTTTAGATGCCATGCGTTTGATTTAGATATGTTCAAATCTGACGTTCTCAGCTTTCCAAATCGTTTTGGAGTTCAGACCTAAATGGTCATCCATGCTTGGTACAAAATAAATACTAATCCACTGTGTTCATATGAAGGCCACGCGTATGATTTACAAGGTTCTCCAAATCATTCTGAGGTTCAAATGTATAAGACTGTCACGTCAACTGCCGTGTAGGCTTTACAGAAAATCAGTTTGACCGCATCTACACCAGAAGAAAATGGAAACGAAACCTTGTAGATGTACGGAATAAACATATCTGATCATCATGACCTCACCGGCGAAATACGCTTGCGCATTGCACGAATTCGTTGGCAGGATTTGAGAGTTGGACGAGGGGTCAACACATGCCCACTGGAAGATACCACGTTGAAAATATATATTGTTGGAGAACTGGAGACTCGTGCTGCAAATATTCCGAAAGGTGAAAGCGGGGAAGACCAATGGACACCAATAAAAAGTGCCTTCATTGCCATCAACGAGAATAATGTGGGCGATTTGTGCAAGCCGAGAAATCAATGCATGTTGACGGGACGAGCGAGCGTTTGCAGACTCTCGATGACGAAGGAGAGGGACATTCGCCTCTTCATCCACGACATCTCACGACGGTTGAGCGGGACGAAGATGAATGAACGATGCCTGTAAAAGACGCGACTGGTCTGCTGCTTACCGAAAAAACTGATCAACTGAAGCACCAATTCGAGCACTTTTCCACGAGCTTTTCCTTTTAAGTTTTCTACGAGACAGCCAGGCCACCACCAACTTAGCATGATCTACCTAGAGTGTGGCGTATAGCAAGCGTCAATATCGAAGCTCCATCACTGCTCGATATCCAAACGGTCAGTTTGAGAATCAACTGCAAAATAGGCACATAAGTCAACGCCCGAGCAGCACAAGTCAGACAAAAATGGCTGCAGCGACACGATTGTGACTAAATCTGGTCACATATGAGTTGCAGTAACCTATGTGGAACATGTATGCTGCTCGGGCGCACCAAAATCAGAATTTTCAATGCCAACGTGAAATCTGTGGATGAGACATGGTGCGTATCAGTGGCCACTCAACGGCTGCAGCCGTTCATCAACAGATGCCTGCGGTACATAATTCGTGCCTGGTGGGCTCGCAATTTGATCTCCAACACCGAGATCCATCGTCGTTGTCACCAGAGGCCGATAGCAACTGAAATTCGGAAATGGAAGAGAGGTTGCGTCGGCCACACTTTACGTAGGGGCGGAATCAAAATCTGTAAACAAGTAATAAATGGGAACATCAGCTCGACATCAAAGCAGAGGCAGAACCAGAGGCTTTTAGCGGCGTAATCTTACAGAAATAATTAGAAGCCAACCGAAATCTAATCTGGCAACATGTTGAGGCGATAGCTGGATAAAAATATATTTTAGTTACAAGATAAAGATTGTCGCTTCGATTCCCTTTGTTCTGCTGTCCGAAACATGTGTGGTACCTAACTGTCAAATCGTATGTATTTTTCCTTCATTGACATTTAGCACCCTATCCTCGCCAGCAGAAGATGTTCCGGACAGTGACAATCGTAATCTTGTAGCTAAAATATCTTTTCTTGGATTCGGATACCACCCAGGATGGAGATCTTTCAAGTCGGCCTTTGCACAACTTGGGGTAGACAGGACCCATAAGTAAGTTAGTAATGCTCGAAAAGGTATTAAGCGTCAATATCCGGGGCTGAGTACTAGTGTTTCGGAACTGGTGTTGCTATGTCCATATGTGAAAAAACGGTTCTTTTGTAGTTCCAAAAATCTGTCCACTTAGTTAAAAATATGGGAAATCGTTCAAGGGATACAATTTCTTTACAATTACGGTTGTTTGACACCATTCACCTGTGTTACATCTACTTGAACTGTGGTTTTAAAATCGGATCAAATTTGTTGTGATTTTCTGTCATAATAAATATAAAACTGCGAGCAATCAAATCTATGTTTTTTTTTATTTATTTATTTATTTACATTTGGTCGGCCGCCAGCACTACTGGGGCTATATGGGCCGTAGTTTTATAAAACCTTCAGCTCTATCTATAATACACATAATAAAAAAAAAGTTTTTCAAATATAATCTACATACATAATATGTTCTAGTTACAATCGTATTGTTATAATTCTATCAGATATGATCATATAACATTATACAAATCTATTTCTTTCATGAAACGAATGATGTTTTTGTTACTAGCTAAATCATCCTTGAGGGCTTCCCGACTAATGGATAATTGTTTTCTAATGGCGCAATATTTGGTGCAATGTTCTAAAATATGGCTAACAGTTAAATTTTGCTTACAAGAGTCACAAAGTGGAGGATTTTCTTTGGACATTAAATACGAATGAGTGTAATGAGTATGGCCTAATCGCAATCTTGTTAGCACAACAGAATCTCTTCTGCTAAGTAAATTCACACTTGTCCAGTTAGATATTGAAAGTCGAATTTGTCGATATTTGTTATCTATGGTTGAAACCCATCTTTCTTCCCATAATTGACTGAATTTTGTTTTTAAAGCATTTCTGAAATCCTTCGCTAATAGTTCACCTTGTGAGGCTGATTCACTCAATGCTTCTTTTGCCGCTTTATCTGCAATTTCATTACCAAGAATGCCTACGTGACTTGGAACAAAATAAAATTTAATTGATTTTGATTTCTGTTGGCATAGAAAAATGTTCCTAAATATTGACTGTATTATGGGATGCGTTGAGAAATGATCAGAAAGTGTTAGTAAGGCACTCAATGAGTCGGTTATTATGAAATATTTGTCGAAGCTACTTGATGAGATATATTTCACGACATTTAGAATTGCTATAAGTTCAGCGTTATACACAGAACAGTAATTAGGCAGTCTAATTTTATTAATTTCATTTTTATGTTCGTCGAAAAAGGCACACGAAGACAAAGAGTTCATTTTTGAGCCATCAGTAGAAATGAATCGATAATCAGAATTTGCATGACGCATTTGGCAAAACATAGTTTTAAAAATATTAGTGTTTGTACTAGTTTTTGGAAAAGCATTTTGTTCAATATTTATATCAAGTTTTTGAAGTAACCATGGAGCAGTTTTTCCGATGTTTTCTGTTCGAATCTTTGGTAATTCTAAATTAATACTATTTAGTATTCTAAAACACCTTGTGGGAAATATTTGACTTTTGGTGTTACTATCCATGGATGTTTGTTGTATTGATTCTATCATAGGATGAGTTGGATTACGTGGAATTCTGGACATTTGGAATAAAATGTGTTGATCTCTTCGAACATTCAAAGGCATAAAATGTGTATCCACTAGTATACTTGATATAGGTGAAGAACGGAATGCTCCACTCGCTAAACGCAGACCTGGTGGTGTACAGAGTCCAGAGACTTCAGAAGATTTGAAGATGCGGATGAGTATATACAGTCCCCATATTCTAAGCGAGGTAAAACAAGAGAGTTGTGTAATTTTATTAGTGTTTTGCAATCAGAACCCCATTTGATGTGCGATAATGTTTTGATGATATTCATAGCTTTTAAAGATCTTTTTTTCGTTTGCTCAATATGAGTTCGCCAGGTCAACCTTTTATCAAAAATCATGCCGAGAAATCTTACTTCCTCAACTTCCCGAATGTTTACATCATTAATGCGGAATGAAAGATTCGAACTATGTTTTTTTCTTCTGCAAAAGTGCATACAGGAGGTCTTTAAAATTGAAATTCGAAATCCATGGTCGGACAACCACTTTTGCATTTTATTAAATGTTAATTGAATTCGTTTTTGAATCGATTTTAAATAGCTAGATGACATATATAATACTATATCATCTGCATAGAGTAACATTCTGCATTTTGGATCATTTTGCTTAGTAATATCGTCTATTGCCAATAGGAAAAGAATAACGCTAAGAACAGTACCCTGAGGAATTCCATTTTCTAATTCATATGAATACGACAATGTGTTTTCTTGCAATACTCTAAATTTACGGTTTTTAAGAAAATTCATTATAAAACTCAACATATTGCCATCTATTCCTATTAAATCTATGTACTTGAATTGATGCAAAATAAATAAAACCTCTTTTTATACATATCCATAATTGGTGACTGCCTCCAAATTTGAATTGTACCTATGTATGTATTATCTTTTATTGCTCAGCTTAGCGCATAACATTAGAGTAAATCAAGACAAATAGATATTCCCTGTAACAAAATGGGCAAGGATTGATCAACTGCAAACCTCATGAGCCTGGATGATGAATTGTCACGAATGACGTGTACACAAGCTTGGCATGGACAAACGGATTTGCATGAGCTCTTTTTATGCAACTTAAGCAGTTTACTTTCTTCCTTTCGTCCAATCCTGAGTTGACTGTTCTTTCGTTGTTCCAAAGGAACCAGTACGGCTCATTGTAGTGGAAGATACCCATGTTGAATAGTCAGGACATTAGCGTAAACGGTGACGTAAAAAAAAACTTCCAGTACAAACCACCCTTCAAGTACAAGCTGCTGCGCTGCTTGGTAAGAAGTCATTTGTTAATTTTATTCACACATTTACACTTTGCAGGTACACGACTACGTTTGGGTTGGAAAAATGTTACCAACAGCTGCTGTGTGCATGGACTTAATTACAATCTTGCTGGCCAACAGCTCTGCCCTCGTACTTAGCATTTGCTCCAGTTAACGGCCCCGTTCAACGGGCCACCTTGGACGACACTTTTCCTAATGCATATTCATTACGAATCAGCATAGTTATTTAAAAATATTTTTACAATAAAACTGAATGCCAGTCGTAAAACTAATTTCGAAAGTGAACGCGAAGGAGAATAAAAAACGCAGTCATTGTCGGTCGTCGTGCGGTTTCGTAGTTCTTATCCTGTTTTGTTTCGCCCTGAATGTCCTCATTGTGGGTGGATTTCTAGCATTTGAGAGTGTAATAAAATTAACCTCCTATAGTGATTTATTTAAAAAGCATACTGCCACGGCAGTGAATGAAAGAAGTACGAGGTGGGCTTCACAGAAAGAAAACCATCCTACAAAATTCACGTAGGAGCAACTTACCCTAAATAAAGGATAAAACTGCACGATGGCGTTATATAAGCAGGGTTCCATTGTTTTTGATTATAGATTGTAGAAAATTATCAATTATTTTCGATTAGGTCCACTACTTTTAAACACTTCAACAGAAAATTAACTGCAGAGTCTATTTATGTTTCAGGTATTTGACCCGCTTTGCGTTTAACAAAATTCACTCGGATTTTATATTGTTGCCAAAAAATATAATACTGGAAAAATAAATTCCAGAAATCATCAGCTTTAGCCCCGTTTGCAAAGAATAACCAAATGGAGGCGCTCGGTATGCGCCAAAATTTATTGTCGACAGTTACTCATTGTTCCGCGCTTGGATTTTTCTTTCCTATCCGCGTCCGACGTTTATGAAAATTTGATAGTTTCCTATTCTTAACCCACTGTCAATATTGCTTGAGATGGAAAGCTCCTGTGCTACGGGGACGATGAGGATTGAAGAGCCGACTAAAAAAATGGTAATAATCAGGGTATTAAAATATAACTTTATTGTTATTGCCCCTTCATGTTTTTTTCCTCGCAAGATTTCCACTCGCAACATTGCGGTTCAGTTTATTTCAATATTTTTGCCATGAAATTGGAAAGAAATCTATTTCATGATGTGATAGCCTCGCACGGCCCCAAGAAGAATGCAGTAATAAAAAATATGATATTTTGCGCTGTCATGTACCAGTTAGCTATTTCGACAAACCAAGGCCCCGTTGCCCCGTTGCTATGCTTTTGCCATTTAAATCCAATAAGTTTGGGCTTAGACGTGAGCTGTCTCGTCGGTACTGGAAACATTGCGAATATACGCTAATCCGTAGTTCAAGTGGAGAATCGAAGGTTCGCTGATCGATAACTATTGACAAAGATTTAGTATTTTTGGCTTCAATAGATGGCTACTCACGTCATCATACTGTTGGAAATTGGACTATCCACTCTCTGGCAAGTGTCATTCCGTGCAGTTTCATCCATTTATTTATGGTTCAACGAACTATAAGTTGGAAGAGGCCTAATGCAAGGATGGTACCATCACAAGTTACGTGCAATCGATCTACGTGACAAAATATGATTCCATTCCATTCCTTGATATTGAATGGTGTGATGTATTGAACTGATACGGTAATTCATCTCATCATATAAATAGAGTATGGTTTTTATGGTGAGTGTATTAGCTCATGGCTAATTTGTGATTATTGAAGTTCAAGGATAGCATTTTGATCTCTGCATGCTTGTATACAGCAGGGATCTTCATATCCATGAAAAGATTCGAAAAGGATTTTTGTATGGACATCGAGCATATTTCTTATACACACTCTATTGTATTAACGATTACAATTTATATAATTCGATCTTCTTTTTAATACGACAAAATGATGATAATGATGATGGTCTCGCCTAAACCCCTAACAAATGTTGAAGCTGCACGATTTATTTTCAGGATAATTAGTTATATCAATTTAATCAGATTTGCAAAACTAATAAAAATTATTCGATTATTATAAAAAACGGTTATAGACACCTTTTTGTCTTTGGTGTATAACTTTGGCCATAGTTGATCTAATGCCGACATTTGTATACATATGGGAAACTAGACGGGGCTGCAAAATAGTTGGTTGACATCAAGGTAGGAACCCGAAACATAGCTCTGGTCCCCACAAGTCGTCCGATGACAAAATTGACATTAGCTAGAGCATAGCTTCCCAAATTTGGGGGGTCGCGACCCCTTCCATAAGATTTACACAGGCAGGGGGGTCGCGACCCACCACTTTGGGAAACTATGAGCCAGAGTAAGAAGATACGCCTCGAGCGTCTGTTCACCAGGAGGTGCGACTCAAACAGTGTCTGCCTGGTATCCAGCGTACCACCAGCGTGATGTAGGTAACAAGATCCCGGTAAGGTAGCTTACTGAAGCCTTTCAAATGCCACGAAAAATGGAGATTGAAGAAAAAGAGAACGTTATTTTTGGCAACCGACCCGGGAACGAAATAAGGGCTATTATTGGAAACTCGGTACATGGAATGTCCGGACACTAAATGAACCTGGACGAGTGAGCCTTCTGGCTCGTGAATTGCAAAAGGTTGTAGTGAACGTGGCCGCTATTCAAGAAGTCCGATGACCTAGATCCGGAGAACATGAATTCCGAGCCGTGGACCCCACGACCAACGCATACATCTATCACAGTGGCGGCGAAAGAGCAGAGCATGGAGTTGGTTTCGGAACAATGGGCAAGCAGATGAAGCGAGTGATGCGGTGGAAATCCATTAGCGAACGAATCTGTGTATTGAGGAGACGGGCAAATTCTTCAATTACAGCCTAATCAACGTTTACGCACCGAAAAACGATTAATCCGACGACGTGAAGGACACGTTTTATGAATGTCTTGATGAAGCCTATGGAGAGTGCCTAAAACATGACGTGAAAATTGTTATCGGAGACGCTAACGCTTTGGTCGGTAGAGAGGCCTTTTCCGCTCCATAATCGGTTAGGAGGGCCTTCACTTTGCTACCAATGACAACGGCCTACGGCTAGTAAATTTCGCTGCTGTCAGAGGGATTACCATCAGTAGCATCTACTATGCACGAAAGAACATCCGATAGCACACCTGGAGACACCCAAATGGTGAAACTTGCAACCAGATAGACCATATTCTGGTGGATGGGCGTCATTTCTCGGATGTTATCGATGTGCGGACATTCAAAGGTCCGTACATTGACTCTGATCACTACCTTGTTGTCAGTATAATTCGATCACCGTTGTCAACTGTATTGAACGAAAGATCACAGCGAAAGATGCGGTACAATATCCTGCGATAGTCAGCGGAAGGAGTATCGGCTGAGTACCGCCAGAAGCTCGACAATCGGATAAGTGCAATCAACGTTAGCGACAACATCAACGATCTATTAGTGATGAACTTTGTCCTACTTAAAAATCACTTAAATAAAGAAACAAAAAAAATCTACGGTCCATGGGAGGCGATCCATGAAGCGGTGAGGAAGCGATACGATTATCACAAGATCGCATATGCTCCTGGGATTTGCGGACGATATCGGGATTGATCGCCGTGCCGTGGAAGAGGGAGACAGCGAGGATTGGACTCACGATCAATACCAGCAAAACGAAGTACATGGTCGCTGGCAATAAACGTGGGTTCATGAGTGGTGGTTGTAGTGAAATGGTGCTGGATGGTGAAACATTTGAAGTGGTAGAAGAATTTGTGTATCTTGGAACATTAGTGACGTGCAATAATGATGTTACCCGCGAGTTGAAACGGCGTATTGCAGCTGAAAATAGGGCTTATAACGGACTTCGTTACCATCTTAAGTCCCGTAATCTGCAAACCAAGACAAAATTCGCGTTGTATACTCTGATTCTTCCGGTGGCTTTATACGGCCATGAAACATGGACGTTAGAAGAGGCTGATCGGAGAGCTTTCGGAGCGTTTGAGCGTAAGGTGCTGCGGACAATACTCGGCGGTAAACAGGAGAACGGTATCTGGCGGCGTCGCATGAATCACGAGTTGTATCAGGTGTATAAAGGGCTGGATATTATTAACTTATACAACACGACAGACTACAGTGGGCTGGATACGTTGTTCGTATGCCGGAAGAACGTCAAGCGAAGATGATATTTAGTAGAGAACCCGAAAGACGCCGTAGGCTTCGTGGAAGGCGGCGTACACGATGGCTTTTTGCAGTTTGGTCTAACAGATTGTTTGACAGAATCATGTGGGCGGATATGCCGTTTGTCCGAAATGCTCGTTTGAAAGAAAAGGCCATTTTGCAGAAAATGACAAAGCTTCTGCCAAACGACCATTGCGGCGAAATGACCTTTTCGGCCAAATGACCAGCTCGGCCATATGTCCATTTCGGATAAATAACATTTTCGGCCATATGGATTTTGGCCCAAATTCCGTCAGAGTCCCAAGTCATTTATTCGAATTTCACTACGCCGAATCTATATACATAAAAATAAATTCCTGTCTGTCTGAACCTTATAGACTCCGAAACTACTGAACCAACCGGCGTGAAAATTTAAATGCAGAAGTTTTTGGGGCCGGGGAAGGTTCTTAAGATGGTTCAAGACCCCTCTAGACTTTGCAAAGAAAGGTTCTCATACAAATGAAACATAAATTTCTTCATAACTCAAGGCTTAATCAGAGACTAAAAAATGAATTTCAGGCGAAACAAAGTTCGTCGGGTCTGCTAGTAACACAAAAAGCCGAAAGTCATCTGACCTAAATCCATTTGGAAGAGTTGAACGTTTGTCCGAAACGGTTATTAGGCCGAAATTGGTTTTACCGAAAATGCCATTTGGTCGAAAGCGACAAACAACCAAAAGGAATATTCGGCAAAATTGGTAATTTGACCGGAAAATGTTTTGCTCTAACAGGTCATGTGACTGAAAATGCCATTCGGGAGAAATGGTCTTTTGACAGAAAGAGGCATTTGGTCTGAAGCTGTCTTTTCTGGAAAGAAAACAATTTCGAGCAAACGGCAGTTTTTGACAAATGACTTATTCGGCTATAAGATTTTTTTGCATGTTAATCGATTCAGCCAAACGAGACTTTCAGCCAAATGGCCCTTTGTATCAATCAGTGGGAATTTTCGGCCAACCATTTTTTTTCAACCAACTGTTCAACCAAATGACATTTTCGGACAAATACCTTTAGGCTAGATGGGCTTCGGCCTAATGATATGTTCGGTCAAACGACATAATCAGCAAAGCAACTTTCGGCCTAGTGGCCTTCTGCCAAATAACTTTTTGCCAAACCATTCTTTTCCGTTCAAAAATTCTATTCAAAGGGAAATTATTTGGATTTCAACGGGACATCCTACAGAATCTTCACTCGAAGTTTTTCTTAATTTTTACGGAGAGCTTTACGAGATTTCAATGGAAAATTGAATGGTATTTTCAAGAAAATCATTGGTATTTTCACGGAAAATTCTCTGGAATTTAATCGTGATGTTGTCTGGAACTTCTACTGAATCTTCGGAATTCTAAGGAAAATTCTGTGGACGTCTTCAAATTTGAATCTGCGTGGAAAATTATAGATCAGTGACGTGACAAATTTTAAACTGCGGTGCAATACCTCTAATTACAGTAAAATAACCCTGATTAATCATCCTTTCGGTAATGGTGCATTTCTCGTTTATTTAAATAATAAGTTTTTTTAAACTTAAAACGGCTACGCAGTCTTTAAGGATTAAAACAAAATCTTATATTTGTCCAACGTTTCGACACGGGGTTGGTGTCTTCATCAAGGGAAACTATAATTAATTGGGTAATGAGTTGTGTGTTATACATATTTGTTAAAATTTGACTTACAATATTATGTTTGTTCCTTGTCTAATGTTTAGTCTTACAATAACTGTCAGGTTTGGAAATTTATGGTACATTCTGTGAAATTTTACTTGATAATGGCACAATATTGAACATTAAAACGCTATAGATTATAGTTTCCCCTGATGAAGACACCAACCCCGTGTCGAAACGTTGGACAAATATAAATCTTGTTTTAATCCTTAAAGACTGCGTAGCCGTTTTAAGTTAAAATAACAATAAACAGTCGATCATTCGAAAGTACATTGAATAATAAGTTACAAGTGACAAAAATAGATCTTCCTTTTTCCTTCTTTCTTCTTCCTTTTTCTTTGCTCTTTCGTCCATTTTCTTTCTTCGTTCTTCTTTCATCCTTCTTCCATCTTCTTTCTTTTCTTCTCTGTTTTTCTTTTCTTTCTTTTTCCTGATGTCTTATTTCTTCTTACTTATCATTCTTCCTTCTTAATTTCCTCTTTCTTTTTTTTCTTCTTCCTTCTTTATTCATTCTTCTTCCTCCCTCTTTCTTTGTTATTCTTCTTTCTTTCTTCTTCTTCATTTTGTACCTTTTTCTTTTTACTTCTTGACTTTCTTTTCTAACATCCGCTTTTCTCACTTCTCGCTTGTCACTTCCTTCTCGCTTACTTCTCACATTTCACTTCTCATTTCTCAATTCTTACTTTTCGTTTCTCACTTTTCGCTTCTCACCTTACACTTCTAGTAGCACGTGGGAACTACGAAGTAAGTAGTTCTTAGTTCCCACTTCTTACTTCTCACTTCTCACAGACATACACACGGACAGACAGGCATTTGCTCAGTTTGTTGAGCTGAGTCGATTGGTATAGGTGTTGCCCGATGGGCCTCTTCCCAACAAACATTCACTAGTTGAACTAACATCAGTGTGATGATTTAATTCAGCGCTGTGTTGAATTATGTCTGTACTATTTCTTATCACAACTTCTGTTCAAGCTTTGTTCACACAATTTTGGCGAAGTTATACAACTACAACATCTCATTTTGAAAAACAAATTTATTAACTGATTCATTAAACCTTTAATAAGCATTTTACTAAGCCTCAATTCAGCTACATGTGAATTCTTCGAAAATAATAACACATAGAAGGTAACATCATTAAGATCTCCAATGAACGTATTTTGAAGCAATTGCTATTTTCATATAATCATTTTAAAATTTTCCTAAATCGGGTCTCGAACTGCTGTCATTTGATCATCTGCCGGTAACGTTGACATCTGCGCCATCCTTGATTTGTTAGATATGGCTCACTCAATGCATAACATAAATAAACTTATTGCTGAATATGAATCATAACTGGACTCTTATTCAATAAGCCGATCTGTCAAACCACAGTTTGTTAATAACTGTACAAGATTTATATTTCAACCATTGTTCAGCCAGTCATAACCATCGCACACTAGGAAAAATACGTAAAAATAATGTCGATAAACGATAAAATAAAATCCGTCCCCAATGCTATTTATGAATTTATGAAGAAAATAAAATCAATGTATATTCGGCCTTCCTCAGAATCTCTTGATAAACGGTTGCGATATGATTGTCAAATGCTAAGATTATTCCAATTTCGCCGTAATAAAGATCAACATCCATGCGATAATATTGGGATTCCACACATCAAAGATTCAATAATTTTCCGACGTTATTCAACGGCGTTATGTCCGGCTTTTAGTAGATTTAGTTGCGCATGAATGCATGATTTTTTCATTGCTCCAGCAGTTTTGTTCGTTATAATCTCCGACAGCTTAATAAATCACGAATATAAAAAGCATGTCTTGAAAAAAATCATTATTTTCCTATAAATCAAATTTTCCAGATCTAGAATTCAGATTTTCTTTCAAACTAAAAGGCATAATGTTTTTTTTTCCACTGTGCGATAGATCAGATAAATGTGACATCCAATGATTAAGAAGGACAACGGTTAAGAAGGATGTCTAATGCTTGCTTATTAACTTACTATTCAAACTCAATTCGACCACCTTTTCAGAGCATCACATCATAGTCGAACAGAGAACTTTAAAAACCATTAGTTTAGCACATTGTTAAACTTCCCTAATGTGCTGAAATGTGATAAAACGAAAACGTTTGTTCGACTTCAAATAAAGGTAGTAAACAAATAAATAGGCCATGTCGAATATTAGTTAGATTAAATGCTGAAATGAAATCTGTCTAGCAAATTATTCAGCATCCATTTTATTCAGCTACGAAGATCACAAATATTATTGTTTCAACCTAGATGCTTATTTGTAGCTTGCCGTTGTTTGTTGGGTTAGCCTTTTAGAAAAAGATCTTCACATAGCGTTGCAAACTGCTACGAGTAAGTATGTATGACTTGGCGGCGGAATTGATGGACAGCTCATCGCTTAAACATCGTTCGATGACATCGCTCAGCACATTAAAATTGTTCCCGTTGGATCGGGTAATTGTTTTGGCGTCGACGTGACTGGAAGTTCACAAAAAATCACAAAAATAATACTGTTGAAATATATTACGCCATCATCCACAACGATGTTACATACACACACACATATCCGGGTACATTGAGGTGCCCACTACCGGTAATGGTAGACATTTTTCAAGTTCACACAACACAAACATTTCACTGGAATTTGATATCACATCACAAAGTACACTTAATTTACTAAATCACAAAGTATAACACTCACCTTTTTGCAATGTTTTGCTTCGGTGAATCGCACATGAGAAATGACAAAAATTAGAAACACAAACAAATTTTTACGATATTTTTTGTTTGCTCGCAGCAAGAAACCATATGCATATGCTCGCTTCGGCATTGTTTCGCACATTGTCAAACTACAACTTTGACACTGCTCAGATTTGCCGTATCTGTTAAACGCCAAAGTTTTTAAAAGTTTATTTCTGAGAAATTCTGCCACCAAAGTAATGTGACCAGATATATTTTGTGCCAGCGCGGGACAATTTTTTTTAAATCCTTGTTTTTGTTCAAAAATGTGCTTAAGTCAAAACTTTAAAATTTGATAAACCCCTCTGCTACTCGCTTGGCCCTGTATCAATCGCACAATCCCACCACTCTTGTAAATGAAGCTGTTCAACTTTTTACAACGGTGCGAGTTCCTGATGGTTAAACTTATTTGTATTGGTTGCATGATTCATTTAGTTAACATCCAAAGTGATCGTATTATTCGTTTTATGCAATTAGGCAGAGCGCTCAAATTTGCTTAAAATGCCTACATTAGAGTGATTCAAATTTTGACTTTTTTGGTCCCCTATGCTTAAACGATGGCATTTGCTATTTTAATAATCGTCCTAAACTTTTAGCTAATTTGGACGTAATTTGACTGAGCACAAGCAGTTTCAAGCTTATATGAAAATTGCTATGAAAACAGTAACTTTTGTGAAAACCCGCTCCTCATCATTGCCTATTAAGCTCTAAAAATGTATGAATACGTTAGCAACATGGAAAATTTAACAAGGGAAAATATCGTCGTTGTTGCTAAACGGTTTGATGCTGGCAACAAAAGTTATTAAGGAAATACTGAAATGTGGGAAATTCAATTTAACACGTAAAAGAATAACATCAATATCAATAATGAGCATTTCTGTTTTCTTTATAACTTTGCCCACAAAAGTCAGATTGCTTCGCAACAACAACTGACATTCAGCTTAGGATCTATTCTATGATGACGATGCGTTTAATATATTCAAATATATTCTGGGCTGCGTCACGAAACGATCCTTTACATAAGTGGCAATTCTCATAGTAATTTTCATATAACCTTCAAACGGCACGTGCACAACCAAATTACATCCAAATCCGCTAAAAATTTGGGAGGACTATTAAAATAGCAAAAACAATCGTTTAAGCACAGGGGAGCGAAAAAGTCAAAATTTGAATCACTCTAGCCTACATCTTACTCAGTTTTTTTTATTCCCGCAAACTGACAGACGATTTATCATAAATTTTTCCATAAGCTCGAAACAAAAAAACGATCCGAGCTACTTAAAATTCGTCGAACTTCCTCAGATTTCAAGTGAAGGTTTTACTAAAATAATAACAACATACGAACACGATGTGAGTTGAAATTGTTGAGCTAGGGATCCCAAGGATCCTACATTCAGAGATCTTGAGCCAATAGAGCATTGAGAACTGTCAGAATCTGAGCCAAAGGAGCAGCGTTTCGTCATTGATAGCTTTTTGTTAAGTATGATAGGCGTTCCATTACAAAGAGCAAACATTTTTTTTCCCTGAAGGAGACATCGAACCCGATGCCGAAACGTTGGACAAAATTTTACAATTTGTTCTAATAAATCAGACTGTATAGCCGAAATATCTCGAAAATTTATTATTTCTGTGAATTTAGAAATGATTTCAGATCTTCACTTTAAAAGCATTGTTATTGTTGCAGATTGAGTAAAATATTTCTCAATAGCACGTTCAAATCTTCCATTTCACTTATTATAGCTCTTTTTGTAGGTATCCAATTAAAATTAAACATCTTTCCTCGTTCTCGTATATACATGAGGATTTGACTAGTATCACTAGAATACACCAAAGCAGGCTTGTCAAAATTCTTCAAACTCGCTGAGTTTAGGACGAAATAAAATTGGAAACCTACAAACACGTGTTTTAAGTGAGTGCTTGTGCTGCCGCTCGGCGTTGCACTACCACAGTTTTTGAGATTCTCACGTCCGAATGTGTGAGTGGCGATAAAAGGAAAACAAACACTCCTAGATGGTGCTACTCAGCAAAGTTTGGGTAAAAATAAGTATATTTCCATATATTTTTTGACTCCTTCGCAACCATTGTGATGACTCGATCAATTTTGAGGTTATGAGCAGAAGGAAAACAAACATGTATTTACACATGCCGAATTGCACATCAGTGTGCGAGCGTTAAACGTCACTCATCTCTATAATGTTGAGGAAGACGGAAAGATTCAAATGACGTTGATGACAATATGAGAAACCCTTGGAGAAACCTCTTTTCAGCGTCCAAATTATATTTCTTACATTTTAAATAAAATTATCATTAGTAACAAACAGAGCATCGCTCCGGAGGCTTGATGAGTGGTCTTTCACCCAACGCCACGGCCACACTCGCATGTTGTTTAAACCCTTTTTTCAGTAACAAACAGAGTAAGGAAGACCTTAACAAACTGTTTGTCATGATGACAAATATTTGTCAAGTTTATCCGGATATCTGTCAGACTGACCAGAAATCGACATGGATATCAGGCTGACTTGACAAATATTTGTCATTATGACAAACAGTGTACTGATAGCTTAAGGAAGAGCTAATCAAATTTGTTAAGGTCTTCCTTACTCTGTTTGTTACTGAAAAAAGGGTTTAAACTAGAAATACTAGAATAAGAGATCGGCAAAGACGCCATCTTGTTTCCAATCGAACCATCAAAAGCGGTTCCAAATCGACTTGTTTACTTTTTTCACCCATAAGAGTCAAGCAAAAAGTTCAAGTGATGCCAATATTATTTCCACGATATCACACCTTTTCATACGTTGCCATTTCGACAGTTTTTCACTCCGCCGGTCTCTGGTTATAGGGTTGCTAGTTTAAACAACATGCGAGTGTGGCCGTGGCGTTGGGTGAAAGACCACTCATCAAGCCTCCGGAGCGATGCATTGTATGTGACAAAAATCGAAAATCATTAATCAATATAATAAATTTACAAAATCTTATAAGTTCTTGAAGAACGTTTACTAAATTACTGCTATTTATTAAATATTTCTTTATTTAGCGAGACATTATCTTAAAATAAGTGAAACGCGGGACATTTCGCGGGACTCTTTTCAGCGCGGGACAAATGGCGAAAATGCGGGACTGTCCCGCGAAACGCGGGACGTCTGGTCACCTTACACCAAAGTGTTGGTAGACGGAATCGGAGGCAGACGTGATAAAAATCGGGTCATGACGTTTTTGGAATGACGCCATGATAATTCCATTGCAAAATATTAAGGTCACTCCTCACGGAATCCAAGTTTCAAAGTGCTCGCGTTTTCGGGGGCACACCCAGGGTTGCCACTACTTTTTAAGAAAAGTCTGGCATGCTGCATCTTAAAAATCTGGCAAAATCTGGCGAAGAAATTTGCCTTTATATATTTTTTTAAATTGAGTGATTCTAACTAAAAATATGATCTAAATATTTTTACAAATAGCAAAAATTTCTCTGTTTGACCATATGTTTGCTTTTGCTCTATGTTTATCAAAATTTATTCTTTTAAAATAAGGTCTGCTTCCGCCTTATATATACCTTGAAACAATTCTATATCCGTAAAACGATATTATTAGAGTTCATAACATTTCAAGTATTTTAGAAAATTCAGATTGAATTGAATGAAATCTAAACTCTGAAAGTTTTTAAAAATTATAAATAAAATATAAATAATTATTGAAATAAGTTACTTAACTTAATTCAAAACAGGTTTCGTTTTTAAATAACATATTTTTGATAAACATAGTTAATAATTCAATTTTTCTAACAAAAAAATTAGTGCAGTCATAATTTTTATGAACAGTCCATAACAGAGGATTAAGACAATAATTTGTTGCTTGTAATGAAAAGATTTCAACAAAATTGTGCTCCTTTAAGATAAGTATCAAGAATTTACCACTTTTACGGAGGTTCCGGATCTTCATTATCATCTCCACTCATGAGAATGGGCCACATCAATAATTTGTTATTCAGAGACGGATGAGTTTTACAAACTGTCTACTTTTACGGATGCTTTGAATATCTCTAAGGACCTCCGGTGACCACTCAGGTACATCTAAATGAGCTTAATGATGTTTCGAGTCTTCCAGAAGGACACCGGATTGTTGAATAACCAAGAAATGTGATAAGCCATAGAAATAGACAATGATTACATTTTATTGGGATTATTTCTACAGAACGATGTAAGCATTTCCAGAACTCCAAACGTAATAAATTACGCCAGAAATTGGCCCTTTAATGTTTGTCTCTTTAAAACCAATCTCTGGGAATAGGCATGGATAAACTGCAGTCCGGAACAACATCCGCGGAACCTTCACATCTTCACTTTAATTATAAAATATTGAAATTAATTTAAAAATGAGTTTTTGGAAACGAGTTGAAGTTGCGGTTATTTTTGGCTTGTCAATGTACTGTGTAGAACTGCTTTTGCTATAGCATCCCGAACAGCAAACTTTTATTAGATGGTTTTCTGTGACTCATATACTACCGATTCTGGTCACAAAAAATCTGTCTGAAATTCGAAAAGTCTGGCATTGCGGATAGGTTCTCTTTTTCTCTTTTTGGTACCAAAAAGTCTGGCAGTGCCAGATATATCTGGCATAATGGGGCCCTCCTTAGCCGTGTGGTAAGATGCGCGGCTACAAAGCAAGACCATGCTGAGGGTGGCTGGGTTCGATTCCCGGTGCCGGTCTAGACAATTTTCGGATTGGAAATTGCCTCGACTTCCCTGGGCATAAAAGTATCATCGTGTTAGCCTCATGATATACAAATGCAAAAATGGTACCTTGGCTTAGAAACCTCGAAGTTAATAACTGTGGGAGTGCTTAATGATGAACACTAAGCTGCGGGGCGGCAATGTCCCAGTGTTGGGATGTAATGCCAATGAAGAAGAAGAAGAAGAATGGCAACCCTGGGCACACCACTCGATACGAAAGCAACGCACAACTGTCATTTTTATTATTTCACGCATGCCGCGACGCAGCAAAGCTAAATCAACAAAAGTGACAGTTGTGCGCCGCCTCCGTATCGAGTCGTGTGCCCCCGAAAACGTATGTACTTTGAAACTTGGATTCCGTGAGGAGTGTCCTTGAAAACTAGTTGAACGTACCCGATCTTGCTCAAGTTTGTCTTGTTTTGCATTCTAACTGTCAATTTTCCTGGCAGCGCCGCACTCTAGATCAGTTTTTGTGCAATCGCATTGGGTTTCTTCACAACCCGCCGAATCGATTTTATTATATTGATAGAAGAAAATAACCTGATTTTATGCAATTTTAATTGAACAAAATAATATTCCAGTGAGCATGTGCTCAATATAATTAAATATTATATATATATAAATAAATTTTGATAATTCAATACCAAATTTTCAAAACGACTTATCTGTACTTTTGTAAACAAAAAATAAAACGTTGGTTTGACGTACTTCGACGACATACTATCTGTACTTCGATTTGACGTATCTGATACGACTAATGGGCCAAACACAATTAATACGTTTGCGTGCGTTTTGACAGTTTTCCCATGGCAAAACTGTCAAAACGCACGCAAACGTATCAATTGTGTTTGGCCCATAAGAGTCTGTCACTTTTGGAGAATTAAGCAGAAATTGAACTTGAAAGTGACAGTGACTACTCGCAGAGCAAGATTACTTTTGACGGATATCGAATCATTTTGCATCGATGTCTTATTGGCATTGCTGGGTAGCACCAGCCAATCTTATGGGCCAAACACAATTGATACGTTTGCGTGCGTTTTGACAGTTTCTCCACGGGAAAACTGTCAAAACGCACGCAAACGTATCCATTGTGTTTGGCCCATTAGGACGCGATGATTTTCTAATTTTCGAACTGTCACTTTTAAGTTTAATTTTCCAAATGAGAAAGACCCTAAGTTATTGGCTCTTATTACCTGACATCTTTTCTTGAAGATCCCAAATTTGAAACATTGGAACGACCCACTTATCTTACCGAAGGACGTTATTCTACGTCAAATCAAACACTTCATATTTCTAGCTTTTTGAACTTAATCCATGCTTGTCTCAGGTTCAATATAATCGGGTAATTTTTGTCGCGTTATCGTTTGAAAAGTTTTGATTTTCGTCAACTATTCGGCAACGGTTGCCTCAAGACGAGCTCGGTGGTCTAGTGGCTATCGCTTCTGCCTTATAAGCAGGAAGTCGTGGGTTCAATTCCAGGCTCGTCCCTTTCCTACTTTGCATTTCTATCTTAGTTCTTTCTGTGTTTCACGTTCTACCAAAACGATTCCTACCGTTATAACTTTTCCCACAATCCCAAAACCTCCCGTGGCATCTATGAGAGGTCGTAAAGTTCTCTGCAACTTTCTTAAGTAGGTGTCCAACTAACCATCCGTCCCCTTCCTTAGCATTCGCAAGGACGTGGCCAGGACAGATCTCGCCTATTAGATAGTGCAATGCTTTCATCTAAGTCTAAGAGATAGTGATTAGTCCCAAATCAATATATGGTAAATATGAGGTAAAGGATGAAAGTAATGCTACTCTCATACAATAGTCTGGGTTTGTACCACCTACGAATTTATGCGAATTGCACAATGCTAATGCTATTCGGCAACGGGTGCCTCAAATATTATCCAAAAAAAATTGGTTAATCGTGTCGCTATAATAGCGGAAATGTTGACATTACTAACATTGTGTGATTGCTATCCGTTCATCAATGTGCGAAAATAGGAAAGTTTTTTCAGAGAACTCCTTAATTGGGCAGACAGTAAAATCTTGAACATGATTCCTGCTTAAGTTGATCAAACATGACTGCTAAAAAACCAAGTCAAAGTGATTCTTCACGCAAGTTTATTGCGTAAGTTAAGAAAGTGCAGGGATCTAGCGTGATGTAACTATAATGTGCTCGATACGGTTTCCGTAAAGTCCAAATCTGTCATCTCCTGTTTGAGTATACTTCTCAGTATTGTTTGGTATTCTTCTCAGATGTCTGTTGGCAAATTTCCGTTTACCTTTGCTAAAGAAAATCCTCTAGATGGATCTGTCCGCGGTTTTTCTATTCCTCCGCCCATGCGGGATATGTTGTTGACTAGTTCTTAAGCCAAATGTCGATGGTTATCTTGGGGATCACCGTTGCAGCGTTGCAGCTACAAAAGAAACAATGCGATAACTCTTAAAATCCAAATCAGTCTGAGCGACGTTCTAAACATCTTAATGATTTACATTCAAAAACTACTAGGAGAATTTGAAAAATTTTGTACGGTTTGAAGCATTCAGCTAAAATACTAATCAATGCCGACAAATGTCAACTTGAAAGTATTTTTTTCTAGGGAAATTGAATTTTTCAAAACGATTTCCTTCCAATTCCCATATCCCCATTATCGATATGCTGCTGGCGAATAGGGGAACATTCAAATCATTACGGCGGCGACGACGAAATTGGACGAATAGTTTTCGACATCAATTGTTATAGTTTCCAGCGTTATAAAGAAGGGAGCCAAATAATGTTGCACCTAACGGAACGGAACTTCGAATCGGCGGCGGGCGCTCGATGCCTTTCCGATCGGCCCTTTCGCCACATATATGTAGGCTTAGAGCATCGAAGGAGAGAATAAATTACCATAATGTCCAAAAAGTTTTTTCCTCCATTTCTTCGCATTCGTAGGGGTGATTTTTTGTGTCCTAAAATTTTTCGATTTTTCTCTATCGGAAAGCACCCGTCCGCCGCGCCGTCCCGTCCGTCCGTTCCACGTGTGTGAGATTGTCATCAATGAGGCGGCGATGTGTGGACGACTCATTATGTTCGGGGAACGAAAGTGAGACACGCGTCCCTAATGTGTGCGACGGTTAGATTGCCGCGCGGAGTGTCGAATGCAGTAGCAGAAAAGGTTTGTACAATAGGATTTTTGAAAAAAGAGATTTCCAAAAACGGGAGGGGAAGAGATTTTTGAAAAATGCCGGGTGAGAAGAGCGAGGATCAAAAAAGCGATCGGCGTGTTTGGATTTTTATAGATTAGATTTTCGAAATTCTATCAGTACCAATCGGGACCTCTAACAAATCAGTGCGCAACAAATGATGATTAGCTGACCGGAATCGGTTGTTTATTTTTTGAACTCGAGAGATCGATTTTCCTTTGTCGTGCAGATAAACTGGATGCTTTGTTTATGGAGCGCAATTTTCTTGTAAGTCAAGTGGAGTAGTGCGATCCGAAAGGATAAACTGTGATTTTGCTGCTGGTGCTATGCATCGTAATGCTACAAGTTCCATATCTCGGTATCATTTTTACAGGAGATTGACAAAGTTTCCTTTTTCCGTTCTTCAAAGTTCAGTGAGACAAACAAATTGTGATACGAAGACAAATTCGAGTAAACAACAGACGAATAAAATCCCAACGAACCATGCACTGGAATACATTGGCGACGAACGGCGGATTGCTTATGAAATGGAAAACTTTTCTCCGTTTGATAGTGGAAAATATTCAACCGTGGTTGCTGTCCATTTATTTTATAACTTATTTTCCGTTAGGGCTTGGGAGTTTGTACGGTAGAATGAGTTGTCTTGAAGAAAACAAGAAATGTGTAATTTATTGCAGTCGATGTTGTAGTTGTGTTCAATCTTGTACAATGAAAATGGAGGAGTGCAATTTATTTGGACGTTTAAAATAATGTAAAGAAAGTAGAAGTAGTGTTTGAAACGGAGATATTAGCTAAAATGAAGATTTCGCATAACAGAAGGAGCACAAGCGTGTCTTGCTGATCGGATAAAAAAATCCATCTATTAGCCGGATCATTTGAATCGCGGGGTTTGATTACAGTCGAGGAAAATAATGAGACTTGATCAGGAGGTTTTTCCGAGGAAAAAATATTTTTTTGTTCTAGCGTATTTTTGTTGGTTCTTTCATCGGCACGTTACTGATGTTTCCATTTTGAGTGAACAAATGATGACTTTTTTTAAATTCCTTGATGTTATTAGGGGGAGATCCCTCATTGCCGGACACATAAACCATTTAACGAAAAACTCTTTTATTGTTAGGATTATGTTAACTTGTATACCATATACACAAAATATGATCATTTATGATTCATCTTCTCCATTATTAATCACGAAAATAAATGGAATATATCAAATTTACTGTGTAATACCGTTTAGAAAAAAAGTGCCTGAAAGGGTTAAGTTATAAAATTAATAAAATAAAATTTTAATTCAAAATACAGTCGCCTCTCCACATCTCAATATTGAAGGGACCATCGACATGAGGAGAGATCGAGGAATGTATTGAAAACTTGAATGAATACAATATCGAAAAAAGCTCGTTGCTATCTAGGGTTGCTATATATATCGACATCTGGAGGTTATCGAGATGTAGAAAGCCCAGATGCATGTGGATTGAAGGGACCTAGATAACCATTGACATAGGGAGAGATATCAAGATATAGAACATCGAGATGTAGAAAGTCGACAGTATTACGAAACGTTGATCAAAAATTATTTGATATGTAACACAATTAAGCCTAAAAAGCTTTAGTTCATTAAATACAATTTTAATCCAATTCGATTCCAATGCTTTCCAAATTCAACTCAAATCAAATCCAATCTAAATCATGTGAAATTCAATCCAATTCAAATCCAATCCAAATCCAATCCAAATCCAATCCAAATCCAATCCAAATCCAATCCAAATCCAATCCAAATCCAATCCAAATCCAATCCAAATCCAATCCAAATCCAATCCAATCAATCCAAATTCAATCCAAATCAAATTCAAATCCAATCCAATCAATCCAAATCCAATCCAAATCAATCCAAATCCAATCCAAATCAATCCAAATCAATCCAAATCAATCCAAATCTAATCCAAATCAATTCAAATCCAATTCAAATCAATCCAAATCCAATCCAAATCAATCCAAATCAATCAAGTCAGTCAATCCAAATCAATTCAAATCAATCCAAATCAATCCAAATTCAGTCCAAATCCAGTCCAGATCCAGTCAAATCAGTCCAGATCCAGTCCAGATCAGTCAAATCCAGTCAAATCAGTCCAAATCCAGTCCAGATCGGTCAGTCCAGTCCAGATCCAGTCAAATCAGTCCAGATCCAGTCCAGATCAGTACAAATCCAGTCAGGTCAGTCCAGGTCAGTCCAGGTCAGTCCAGGTCGGTCAATCAGTCCAGATCGGTCAGGTCAGTCCGATCCAGTCGATCAGATCCAGTCAATCCAGTCCAGATCAGTCAATCCAGATCCAGATCCAGTCAGTCAAGATCCAGATCAGTCAAATCCAGTCAAATCCAGTCCAGGTCAGTCCAAATCCAGGTCAATCCAGTCAATCCAGTCCAGATCCAGGTCAAGGTCAGTCCAGATCGATCCAGATCCAGTTCAGGTCAGTTCAAGTCGGTCCAGATCAGTCCAGGTCAGTCCAGATCCAGTCAAATCCAGTTCAGATCAGTCCAGATCGGTCAGGTTCAGTCCAGATCGGTCCAGATCAGTCCAGGTCAGTCCAGATCCAGTCAGTCAGTCCAGATCCAGTCCAGATCAGGTCAGATCAGTCCAGATCCAGTCCAGGTCCAGTTCAGGTCAGTCCAGATCCAGTCCAGATCCAGTCCAGATCCAGTCAGGTCAGTCCAGATCAGTCCAGGTTCAGTCCAGTCAGTCCAGATCCAGTCAGATCAGGTCAGATCCAGTCCAGGTCCAGTCCAGATCCAGTCAGATCCAGTCAGATCGGTCAGGTCAGTCCAGGTCAGTCCAGGTCAGTCAGATCGGTCAGATCCAGTCAAGTCCAGTCAGGTCGATCCAGATCAGTCCAGGTCAGTCCAGATCCAGTCAGGTCAGTCCAGATCAGTCCAGATCCAGTCAGTCCAGTCCAGATCAGTCCAGATCCAGTCCAGATCCAGTCCAGGTCAGTCAGGTCAGTCAGTCAGTCAGGTCGATCCAGTCCCAGGTCAGTCCAAGTCCAGTCCCAGGTCGGTCCAGATCAGTCCAGTCAGGTCAGATCCAGTCCAGGTCAGTCCAGATCCAGTCCCAGATCAGTCTGATCCAGTCAGATCAGTCCAGATCCAGTCAGATCAGTCAGATCAGTCCAGATCAGTCCAGGTCAGTCCAGTCAGTCAAGATCCAGTCCAGATCAGTCAGTCGGTCAGATCCAGTCCCAGTCAGTCAGGTCAGAGTCAGAATCCAGTCCAGATCCAGTCCAGATCCAGTCAGATCCAGTCAGGTCAGTCAGGTCCAGTCCAGATCGTCAGTCCAGTCAGTCCAGTCCAGATCCAGTCAAGTCAGTCCAGATCCAGTCCAGGTCAGTCCAGATCCAGTCCAGATCAGTCCAAGATCCAGTCAGATCCAGTCAGATCAGTCCAGATCCAGTCCAGGTCAGTCAGGTCAGTCCAGATCCAGTCCAGGTCAGTCAGGTCAGTCCAGGTCCAGTCCAGATCCAGTCCAGATCCAGTCCAGATCAGTCAGTCGGTCGAGTCCAGATCCAGTCCAGGTTCGGTCCAGATCAGTCCAGATCCAGTCAGATCCAGTCAGATCCAGTCCAGATCAGTCCAGGTCAGTCCAGATCCAGTCAGGTCAGTCCAGATCAGTCCAGATCCAGTCAGATCCAGTCCAGATCCAGTCAGGTCAGTCCAGATCCAGGTCAGATCCAGTCCAGGTCCAGTCCAGGTCCAGTCCAAGTCAGTCAAGATCCAGTCCAGGTCAGTCCAGATCAGTCAGATCGGTCAGATCAGTCAGATCAGTCCAGGTCAGTCCAAGTCAGTCCAGGTCCAGTCCAGATCCAGTCCAGATCAGTCCAGATCCAGTCCAGATCCAGTCCAGATCCAGTCAGATCCAGTCAGGTCAGTCCAGATCCAGTCAGTCGGTCAGGTCAGTCCAGATCGATCAGATCCGGTCAGATCAGTCCAGATCAGTCCAGATCCAGTCCAGGTCAGTCAGATCCAGTCCAGATCAGTCCAGGTCCAGTCCAGATCCAGTCCAGGTCAGTCAGATCCAGGTCAGATCAGTCAGGTCAGTCCAGATCCAGTCCAGATCGGTCCGATCCAGGTCAGTCCAGATCCAGTCCAGATCCAGTCAGGTCAGTCCAGGTCAGTCCAGGTCAGTCCAGATCCAGTCCAGGTCCAGTCCAGTCCAGTCCAGGTCAGTCAGATCCAGTCCAGGTCAGTCCAGATCCAGTCAGGTCAGTCCAGATCCAGTCAGTCAGATCCAGTCCAGGTCAGTCCAAGATCCAGTCAGGTCAGTCAAGTCAGTCCAGGTCAGTCCAGATCCAGTCAGTCCAGTCCAGGTCAGTCCAGATCCAGTCCAGATCCAGTCAGGTCAGTCCAGATCCAGTCAAGATCCAGTCCAGGTCAGTCCAGATCCAGTCCAGATCCAGTCAGGTCGATCCAGATCCAGTCCAGGTCCAGTCCAGATCCAGTCAGGTCAGTCCAGGTCAGTCCAGATCCAGTCAGGTCAGTCCAGATCCAGTCAGGTCAATCCAGTCAGGTCAGTCCAAGTCCAGTCCAGATCAGTCCAGATCCAGTCAGATCCAGTCAGATCGGTCAGGTCCAGTCCAGATCCAGTCCAGATCCAGTCAGATCAGTCAGATCCAGGTCCAGATCAGTCAGATCCGGTCAGGTCAGTCAGTCGGTCAAGTCCAGTCCAGATCAGTCCAAGTCAGTCCAGATCAGTCAGGTCGGTCCAGGTCAGTCAGGTCAGTCCAGGTCAGTCCAGATCCAGTCCAGATCGATCCAAGTCCAGATCCAGTCAGATCCAGTCCAAAGTCCAGTCAGGTCCAGTCAAGTCCAGTCGAGTCAGTCCAGGTCAGTCAGGAGTCAGTCCAGATCCAGGTCCAGATCGGTCCAGGTCGGTCAGGTCCAGTCAGATCCAGTCCAGGTCAGTCAGTCAGTCCAGGTCAGTCCAGATCCAGTCCAGTCAGTCCAGATCAGTCAAGTCAGTCCAGATCAGTCCAGATCCAGTCCAGATCCAGTCCAGATCCAGTCCAGGTCCAGTCCAGATCCAGTCAGGTCAGTCCAGGTCAGTCAGGTCAGTCAAGATCAGTCCAGATCCAGTCAGATCCAGTCCAGGTCAGTCCAGATCCAGTCCAGATCCAGTCCAGGTCAGTCCAGATCCAGTCCAGGTCCAGTCCAGATCAGTCCAGGTCAGTCCAAGGTCCAGTCAGGTCAGTCAGATCCGGTCAGATCCAGGTCAGTCCAGTCAGTCAGGTCAGTCAGATCCAGTCAGATCAGTCCAGGTCCAGTCAAGTCCAGGTCCAGTCAGTCGGTCAGATCAGTCAGGTCAGGTCAGTCAGTCCAGATCCAGTCCAGGTCGGTCCAAGATCCAGTCCAGTCCAGTCCAGATCCAGTCAGGTCAGTCCAGGTCAGTCCAGATCAGTCCAGTCCAGTCCAGATCGGTTCAGATCAGTCCAGATCCAGTCAGGTCAGTCCAGATCCAGTTCAGATCAGTCCAGGTCAGTCCAGATCCAGTTCAGTCCAAGTCAAGTCAGTCCAGGTCAGTCCAGGTCGGTCAGGTCAGTCAGATCGGTCCAGATCGGTCAGGTCAGTCAGATCAGTCAGATCGATCCAGATCCAGTCCAAGTCCAGTCAGATCCAGTCCAGATCCAGTCAGATCAGTCCAGATCCAGTCCAGGTCAGTCCAGATCAGTCAGGTCAGTCCAGTCCAGATCCAGTCAGATCAGTCCAGATCCAGTCAGATCCAGTCAGATCGATCCAGGTCAGTCCAGATCCAGTCAGGTCAGTCCAGATCCAGTCAGATCCAGTCCAGATCCAGTCCAGATCCAGTCCAGATCAGTCAGATCCAGATCCAGTCAGATCCAGTCAGATCCAGTCCAGGTCAGTCCAGATCCAGTCAGAGGTCAGATCGAGTCCAGTCCAGATCCAGTCCAGATCAGTCCGTCAGTCCAGATCCAGGTCAGGTCAGTCCAGGTCCAGTCCAGGTCCAGTCCAGATCCAGTCCAGATCCAGTCAGATCCAGTCCAGGTCCAGTCCAGGTCAGTCAGGTCCAGTCCAGATCCAGTCAGGTCAGTCCAGGTCAGTCCAGATCCAGTCCAGATCAGTCCAGGTCCAGTCCAGATCCAGTCCAGATCCAGTCCAGATCCAGTCCAGATCCAGTCCAGATCCAGTCCAGGTCAGGTCCAGATCCAGTCAAGTCAGTCCAGGTCAGTCCAGATCCAGTCAGATCAGTCAGGTCCAGTCCAGATCGGTCAGGTCAGTCAGGTCAGTCCAGATCCAGTCCAGATCCAGTCCAGATCCAGTCCAGAGTCGGTCCAGATCCAGTCAAGTCCAGTCGATCGGTCCAGATCCAGTCCAGATCCAGTCCAGGTCAGTCCAGGTCAGTCCAAGTCAGGTCAGATCGGTCAGGTCCAGTCCAGGTCAGTCAGATCAGTCCAGATCCAGTCCAAGTCCAGTCCAGATCCAGTCAAGGTCCAGTCCAGGTCCAGTCCAGGATCAGTCCAGATCCAGTCCAGATCCAGTCAGGTCAGTCCAGATCCAGTCAGATCCAGTCCAGGTCAGTCCAGATCCAGTCAGTCCAGTCCAGATCCAGTCCAAGATCAGTCAAGTCAGTCCAGATCGATCGATCAGTCCAGATCCAGTCAGGTCAGGTCCAGTCCAGTCCAGTCAGATCGAGTCAGATCGATCAAGTCGATCCAGTCCAGATCCAGTCAGATCCAGTCCAGATCAGTCAGATCAGTCCAGATCCAGTCCAGATCAGTCAGATCGGTCCAGATCAGTCCAGATCCAGTCAGATCAGTCCAGATCAGTCAAGTCCAGTCAAGATCAGTCCAGATCCAGTCCAGATCCAGTCAGGTCCAGTCCAGATCAGTCAAGTCAGTCGAAGTCCAGTCAGATCCAGTCAGATCCAGGTCAGTCAAGTCAGATCAGTCAGGTCCAGTCCAGATCAGTCCAGGTCAGTCCAAGTCAGTCCAGATCCAGTCCAGATCCAGTCAGGTCAGTCCAGATCCAGTCCAGGTCAGTCAGATCAGTCCAGGTCGGTCCAGATCCAGTCAGGTCAGTCCAGATCGTCCAGTCAGATCCAGTCCAGATCCAGGTCAGATCCAGTCAGATCAGTCCAGATCAGTCAGATCCAGTCCAGATCAGTCCAGATCCAGTCCAGATCAGGTCAGATCAGTCAGATCCAGTCCAGATCCAGTCCAGATCCAGTCCAGGTCAGTCCAGATCCGGTCCAGATCAGTCCAGGTCAGTCCAGGTCAGTCCAGATCCAGTCAAGATCGGTCAGTCCAGATCCAGTCAGATCCAGTCAGGTCAGTCCAGATCCAGTCAGATCCAGTCCAGATCGGTCAGATCCAGTCCAGGTCAGTCCAGGTCAGATCCAGATCCAGATCGGTCAGATCCAGTCCAGATCCAGTCCAGATCGGTCCAGGTCCAGTCCAGATCGGTCAGATCCAGTCAGGTCAGTCCAGATCCAGTCAGATCCAGTCCAGGTCAGTCCAGGTCGGTCCAGGAGTCAGTCAGATCCAGGTCAGGTCAGATCCAGTCCAGATCCAGTCAGTCGGTCAGTCAAGATCCAGTCCAGGTCCAGTCCAGATCCAGTCCAGATCAGTCAGGTCGATCCAGATCCAGTCAGATCAATCCAGTCAGTCAGTCCAGTCCAGTCAGGTCAGTCCAGATCCAGTCCAGGTCAGTCCAGATCCAGTCCAGGTCAGTCCAGATCCAGTCAGTCAGATCGGTCAGATCCAGTCCAAGTCAGTCCAGATCCAGTCCAGATCAGTCCAGATCAGTCAGATCCAGGTCAGTCCAGATCAAGTCCAGTCAGGTCAGTCAGTCCAGATCCAGTCCAGTCAGTCCAGTCGATCCAGGTCAGTCAGGTCAGTCAGTCCAGTCAGATCCAGATCAGTCCAGATCCAGTCCAGATCCAGTCAGGTCCAGTCAGATCCAGTCCAGATCCAGTCCAGGTCAGTCCAGATCCAGTCAAGTCGGTCAGATCCAGTCCAGGTCCAGTCCAGTCGGTCAGATCCAGTCCAGATCCAGTCAGGTCAGTCCAGGTCCAGTCCAAGTCCAGTCCAAATCAGTCCAGATCAGTCCAGATCAGTCCAGATCCAGTCCAGATCCAGTCCAGATCCAGTCCAGATCCAGTCAGGTCAGTCCAGATCAGTCAAGATCCAGTCCAGATCCAAGTCAGTCAGATCCAGTCAATCCAGATCAAATCCAGGTCAGTCAGATCAGTCCAGATCCAGTCCAGGTCAGTCAGATCCAGTCAGTCAGTCCAGTCCAGATCAGGTCGGTCAGTCAGTCCAGATCGGTCAATCCAGTCCAGATCGGTCCAGGTCAGTCAGTCCAGGTCAATCCAGTCAGATCAAGTCCAAATCAGTCCAGATCCAATCCAGATCCAGTCCAAATTCAGTTCAAGTCGGTTCAAATCCAATTCAAATCCAATCCAAATCCAATCCAAATCCAATCCAAATCCAATCCAAATCCAAATCCAATCCAAATCCAATCCAAGTTTTATTACACATTCAAATGTAATCTTTATCCAATTCAAATTTAATCAGAATCAGTCCAAATAAAATCCAAATTCAATCCAAATCATAACTCAAATCCAGATCCAATGGAAATCTCATCCCAATTCAATACAAATCTCAACCCAAACCCAAATCCCACATCCAGTTCAAGTCCAATGAATATCTCAATATCCAATGTAAAATCAGACATCGAGATTCAAATCGAAAATCCAGTCTTTAATTATGATTTTGTTGGAATCTATTTTCTAATTCAGTATCAATTTTTTAATGTTTTTCCTTTTTTGCAAATTTCTACCACCCGCCTTTTTGTTAGGGAGCCTACCGGGGATGCTAGCCATTTTTGTTTTTCTTACTTTCTTATAGTTTATTGCAGCTATATTTGCTTTCACCAACTTTGGTCTCTCTGTTCTATAGCCACCGTACATTAGTTGAGTGGCTGCGATGCTACCAATGGCTGATCAAGTCATCTTTTAGAAAGACTGCGTCTAGCTGATCTTTCGTTGCTACTTCTAGCAGCTGCGCTGAGTGCAAGCATACTGCAACTAAGTATTGGTCGGATTCTATATTTGCACTGTGATTCGCACATTTCCTCTAGATTTGCACATTAAGAGGTACTATAGCGTTGATATCGCCGATTTTTACGTCTAGAGGATGCCCTCGCGTATAACTGCTCTTACCGTGCATTAAATGCTTGTTTTTTGTCGTCGAGAAAATATAATGCAAGTGGATTATTTTTTCAAATATTCCAGCCGCTAAAAATGGCAAGACAAATAGTTTAGTTTGCTTTCAAGCTGCAATATGTTTTTATCATATTTATAATGACTATAAAATTAGTGGCATTCAGTGAACGTAAATTACTGCATTTCTAAGCCATGTTTACCATTTTTTTGAGTTTGTATACATAAGTCGTAGGAAATTCATGAATCGGAATTAAAGTTGACTGTGAAGAAATCCACCTTCATTAAAATATTTCTTTGTTCTCACGCACATTAGTGCAAGGGAGGTAGAATTTGATCTCTTAAAAAAAAGCAATCGATACTAAAAATATTGAAGAAGTTGATACATGTTTGCTGGTGTGTGTGTGCGTCATCCTCTATCCCTCATCCAGCTGGGGGCGTTGGCTACGCAGTCCTTCGAATAATTAGATCACATGCTTCGTAATGGTGCTATTCTGGGTACGAAGACTAGTACTACAAAAAGGATTTACTTCTGTAACAAGAAAGGTTTCTTCACTAGAAAGAAGAATGAGATGTACTAGTTGTTCGTAAAAAATGCAACAAAACTTCTCAAGGACGCCCTTATCCATACTAATTAATCAGGAAGTAGAAGGCCGAGAAAAGCCATCGCATCGTTGCTAATTAAAGCGTGATTTCTAGGACTCCCACAATATCTGCGGCAATAACAGCAAACAATATTTAGCTATGAAAGAAGGAAACGTAAAAACTGGAATAAGCTCACAAATTTAGTGGGTCCACCTTCAAAAAGGCTCCAATCGTGACCAGGAAACAGCAGGGATATCCAAAAAGTCCACATAATTTTAATCGAAGCTTTGTAATTATAATCCTCCCTTGATTCCAGTCCCAAGTCAAGTTTATAATTATGGTTGGTAGTTTTGGAGAAGCAACTGAAAATAAGCCTCAAATGAACCATGCTTTAAAGTTCGAGATATTTCTCATTGAGTACCTCACAATATTGATACTCATAATCGTTGCTCAATGAGAAATATCTCGAACTTTAAAGCATGTTTGATTCGAAGCTTACTTTCAGTTGCTTCTCAAAAACTACCAACCATAATCGTAAACATTTCCCACGAAATCGCACGTAACCATTATCGACCGGATAGTCCTGCCGAAATGCAAAGTGCCTAATTTAATTAAAAACGATGAATGAAGGCTCCGGTGAAAATAAGCACGACTACACGACCACAGTGTTCGGGTGTAAAATATTTTATTTCGGGCATTTTTCTTTTCTTCAAGGCTTATATTTTTATGGGCGCTCCTATTCCACTCCGAATTCGGTGACTACCAATAAAAATACGTGCCAAAGGTAGTTGCTCGGACTTTCCGGCGTGGAAGGCAAAAGTAGGAGCGGAAAGCTTGGTGGAAAGATAAACATTTTTCGATTTTTATTTCATTTTTTTTTCGGCATAGATAAAAACACGTTCAAACACACGTACCTACATTTCGACAGAATCGACTGAATACTGGCACTTAGTTAGTGCTGACGTCGAACGCTGATACTCGGCACCGCATTATCGTTTCAGGACTATTAGTCAATTGCCATACGTCGGGTTATGGTTTTTCGCTGCGAGCGAGGTGACATGTTTCACTGAACATGGCTGCCCGGCTTTTATTTAATTATTGTCATAAATATTTGAAACACCCTGATGGCATTTGGCTTCCAATCGAACGCGTGACCAAACCGAACGCCTTCCTGCTCGTCTGCCTGCCTACCCTCAATAATTACCGGATGTTTGAACTTTGAGGCTCTCGAAGACAGAGCTGCTAACCCCTTTCAGTTCACAATTTTTTGGGCGAGCTCTACATTAAACAGAAACACAATCACACCATACATGCGACCGGTGTGGCGTTGGATCGTAATTATCATTATCATGTTATGGCGGTATCATTTGAACAGATGCACTTTCGTCACGAGATTTTGTAAAAATGGATCTATATTTTTAAATTATTAAAATAGTACATATGTTGCATTAGACATATGGTCAGACGCATTTCATTACTTTCATTAGTGTTTAGAACATAATCTGGATACTTTTAATTTTCATAAAAAAGTTGACTTTTATTTACAATGAAGTTATCTTTCTCTAATTCGCAGATCACATATAAAATGGCTGCCTCGGTTTATGCAACACCTCCGCCGGATTTCAGCGGTGAAGAAGCGGCCATGAGTGACACTTCCAACTCATCGCAAACCAACAGTTCGAACAACTCCACAATGAAAGCAACGAAACGATCCATGTCTTCGGCCTTTTCAGGCTCGCCGCACGCTATCAATACTGCCACACAGCTCAGCTCGGACAGTATTCCGGATTTGTCCAAGAAGCGCCGTAAACAACCCATGCCCAGTCGTATTTCTGCAAACGGTACGGAAGAGAACCCCTCGATCGCTGCTACCGAGAACCCGGAAGTAATGGATGATAACGAAGAAGATGAGGAAGAAAGCACCATTGAATCGATTGCAAATGCATTCGCGGAACAGAAAAGTAACTTTCAGAAGATATTTCTGTCTAACCTAAGTCAATTACAAAAGCAGCACCTATTGAGGCAGCAGTTGGAAGATCGAGTTGGAGAATTCGTAGCAGCTGAAGAAGCAGTACAGAATGGAAGCAACCCCATAATTTCTCTCAAAAGTCGAGAGAGCTTGTTTGATTTATCACTAATTGAGAAGGAATCGGCTGATGATAAAGAGGAATGCCAAACCATAACTGCGGATAAATCCGTAGAACATTCAAAAGATCAAAACGAAAACGTTCACACGACTCCCAATTATGACCACGATTCAACAAAAAACTTAAACGAATCTTTAAATAATGATGCTACACACACAGAGAAACCGATAAATAATGAAAATAAAACGTCTGATGAAATGCATAACGGCGAAACCCCAAGAGATGTTCCCGAGTTTAACCTAAAGACAGAATTGCTCCAAGATCAGGAGTGGGACGGAGAGATTCGCTCTACTTCTACCGCAAACGTTTCCAAGCCAGAGGATTGGCTGTCCCTCCCAGGGTTGCCTTTTCCGTTTTCACCCGAAGCCGCTGCTGCCCTCTCAGCGTCGGGATACATGCCACAGCTACCATTACTAGGAATGCCATCTGCTGCATCTTATGGATCAACCAATGATTCCAATCGTCCGAACGTACCACCGCTGAGGATCTTCAACCCAGAAGCATTCTGTGGGTTGTGCAATAAGGAATTTTGCAATAAATACTTTCTCAAGACACACAAGGCCAACAAGCACGGAATTTATGAACCACAAACGGGAGCTAATGATTCTCTGCCGAACGTTGGTCCCTTTAATCCTCTCCATCAGCTTTCACAAGTGTTCCAACTTCAACAACAGCAACAGCAGCAGCAACAACAACAACAACAACAACAAAACCAACAACAGCAACAGCAGACCCTCCAGGACCATCAAGAAAAGACAATGCACAGTCAGACTACCAGTCCGGATGGTCCGGGTCCGCAACAACCCCAGATACGGCCAGCGGTGTCCCCAAAACTGCCAATAAGTTCAATCCAACCGACAGTGTTTTGTGATATTTGTTTCAAAAAGTTCAGCAGTCTCAGTGCAATGCGTAAGCACCGCAGCAAAGCTCACGAGATTTCAAGTGCTAACCAACAACAGTCACAACAACTGCAGCATCAAGCGTCAGACATGGGTTCCAAGCCACCATCACCGACCTCCAGTGCGGAACGAATGAACCTGAATGCGATGCAATTCCGGCTCCCGGATGGCTTCCGTGAGGACTACTCTGTTGAGCAAGAAGATGCATCGTTCACTCCTCAGCCACGTAAGTTGTCTCCGCTGTCAATCCAGGCAGCCCGGGAAGCTAACTTCTCCGTGGACAAATTGAAGCGATTAGGCGTTATCAACCCGGATGCATTTTGCGAGTTATGTTGCAAGGAGTACTGCAACAAGTATTTCCTACGAACCCATAAGCTGAAGAGACATGGAATATTCTTACCGCTGGATGAGATCAAAGAAGAACGTAGCCCGTGGAACTTTGTGCAAACGAGTCCACTTAATCTGATCGTTGGGGGTGTCGAGAATTCGCGGCTTCCGCCACCTTTGAAAAAGTTGCCTGAGAAAGAGGAGAACGGGGGTTTGATGATGGCGACGGCTTTGAAGGAAGAACTCTTGAAGAACGATGATGCCAAAACAGGAGAAGATGCTCAAGGTGAGGATCAGGAGGACAAAGAGGAATCGGCGGCAGTTGATCAGGATGGTGAACCGATTAGCGTGGACTTGCAGAAGCTACAGTCAATGATCATGCAGTTGAGCGATTTGAATAACCAAAGGAAAATGTCATGCGGCATCTGTGGAAAGGAGGTGGAGAATCAGTACTTGCTGCATACCCACATGATCCAGGAGCATAATAATATGAATGAGAATAACAATGGACTCAAGTCTCCGTCGGCAGGCACCCCTATGCCATCGTCACCAAACGAGTACGAAGTGTGCAAGCAGTGCGACAAGGAATTTTCCAACGCATTCATGCTAAAGCAGCATCTGGTGGAGGTGCATGGAGCGCAAAGTATCAGTCCAAAGAGGGAAGGTTTCATAACTCCGGATCGGCCAACTGCTTCGTCTAGTATGAGTATACCAACGGGGCCGAACTATGTTGACAGAAAGCCAACTTTTTCAATGACACCAACTAGCAGTTATTGTGAAATCTGCAACAAGGAGCTGTGCAATAAGTACTTTATGAAAACTCACATGCAGCGAATGCACGGAATAGAGATCGAAAATGGCGCTCAAATTGGCGGTGTTGTGTGCAATATCTGCAATAAGGAGCTATGCAGTAAGTACTTTTTGCGTGTGCATAAGCATAACACGCATGGAATTGTGGAGGAAGGAGCTCCCTTACCACAACCTCGCAATAATGGAGAAGCAGTTGATAACCAGGACTCTCAATTCTCATCAGAAAGCGGCCTGAAGCCAGGAGAAATAACAGATGTCAGTAATCGATACTACTCCCACTTCACAGAAGTTTGCCCTTTATGTAGTCGTAGATTCCGAAGCGCAAAATGGTTGAGAGCACATTTGCTGAGCGATCATGGAAAAATAGGCGTGGATAAGCTACGTGAAATTGAACACAAGCTTGGTAGTGGCAGTAAGTCAAGCAGCCCTTCGTTGAAGATCCCCAATGGTGGAATGAATATGAATACTGCAGAGGTAAAATTCAACCCTAAACTGCCATTTGGGTTCAACCCACCAGATGCCAAATTTTTGGTGAAAAATCCATTTTCTGGATTGTTTGGAATGGATCCTTCTGCCTCAAATCTCGGTCCAAAAGGCTACCAATGTTCGTATTGCCCCTTCGCAACGCCCCTTCTTCCATTGCTGTTCATTCATGAGAGAACCCACACAAGTTTGAGTATTGTCCAACAGCAACTGATGCAAGAGGAGCAAAAGCATCAAATTCAGTTACCTCCGTTGCAGTTGTCGGCTGTCAAGTCGGAGTCAGCGGTATCATTAGCAAAAGACAGAAATCGTTTTTCGTTACCAATGTCAGTCCCAACATCAGAGACTCCATCGTTGACGCCGGCTTCCACTCCAGTTCCTTCAATGTCACAGGACGCAATGACCGCACCAACATCATCAGTTCTACAACAGGAAGCCCCCGCACAGCAGTCTCCAGCAGCACGTGAATCTCCACACGCTCGAGAATCACCGAAGTCTACCTCACCTAGATCCGAACAGAACACCATGCTCTCGGACATGGCAAACCTTACTCAACGGCCGGCCGTCTATGCACTGCCCCAGCAGGCAGGACCACTCCTGATGCAGTCGTTCCTAATTGAGGAATCATCGTCAGCTGCATCCGCGAAGGACGCCGCAGAGGAACCTGGAGCCACACTCGCAGGAAACAGGTTTGTACCAGCTGTTGTTTTCCTACCTGTTAAGGAGCGTATCCTTTCTCCGATGACAATATCGTTCACGCTTAGCCCTGCCTAGGGGACGGGTTTCCGAATAATGGCAGCGTAAATTGCTTTTGTTCGTTCAGCCGAAAGAAGTTCAACCGAGAAGCATCTGCAGCCAGAGTGGCTCGGTTCTAAAATATAGTCGCAGAGGTGTTTTGAACAATAACTGTGAGAATCAAGAAGATGAAATCCGCAAATACGTACACATTTATCTCCGGGAACGCCGGAGCAAAGGGGAGAAGAGGATTCAATAATCCTTCTTAGGGAAGAAAACTAGCAGTAAGGAGAAAAAATCAAAATGTATAAACACTTAATTACTAGTACACGTATCGTTGTGTAGATGTGTCTATTGAAGGGTTAAACGGAATAAAAGAAAGGATGAGAAGAAAACGGATTATGTGCAACAGCAGCAAGAGCAGGTAAATCCTTCGATAACAATATGTTTGAAATTTGTGCTTTGGGAAAAAAATAGGAAACAGTGTAGAACTGAGAGTAAAATCGCATTTTATGTAAATCTTATGATTTCAGCTCATCGATGTAGCAATTCCATATGCATCATTCCAACAACATCTTGGTTTCATTATTAAATCTCTGCTGAAAAATGCTGAATCATTGCTTGATGTAGTGAAGTAAGGTAAATTGATGTTAAACAGTGTATAAGTTAGAGAGTTATAACTAATACAAGCTGACGTAGAAAATTAAGCGTGCGAGGGATCGACATAAGAAGAAATTCTTAGTGATGTTCTAACAAAGTTCCTATTATGAGTAAAACTAGCGGAAAAGAAAGTATCTCTTCGGGTATGATAGATTTTTTAAGGATATTTACCACTGACACTTAAGGGCTGATCACAAATCGTGTCACGCTTGCATGTAAGTCTGAGTAGGAAAGACTTGAAAACCGGTCGAAATGAGTCCAGTTACCAAAATATGGTGGTTTGCTTTTGCCAATTATCGATCAGTTTTGCTCAACGGGGCACATACACAAATGCGAGAATTTAGTGGAAAACAACACTCAATCAATGGAACCAAACTAAAACTCAGGGTAATTAAAGTACAAGCCAACAAGCATAACTTTTAGAACACGAAGTAGAAATAATCCAACAAATCTAGTCAAATTTGGGTATTACTGTTAACATTCCAAAACTTTTTGGTTATTGAAATGAGAAAACAAAACTTAAAGTACAATATTGTGGACAGCACTCTAATGCAAGCTTGTAGAAGCGAAAAGTATGATTGATAAATAAAATAATAAAATACCTCAACCCGAAAGAAATGATTTGATTTAACCCCAATCGAATTTCAAAAACCTCTGGTACGTAATAAAAAACAAACAAACTAGTCGTGATTAATAAATTTAATAAAAATTGTCAGCATGTATTGTAAATATAGAGTTAACCTAATATATTTCAAAATGACACAAACAAAGCAGAAAAAAGTTACCAGTTTCAAGAACAACAGAAATATGCACTTTTCGTAGAATAGATGTATGTAAATATGATCAGAAAACAAAATTTTTATTTCAATTCTAGTCCTTAGTACCACTTGCTAGTCAAAACCTCGAGCGTAAATCATTTATCAAATTAACAAAAAGAAACAAAGTTTTGTTACATATTCTATTGCTTCCGCCGTTATTCGTAGAAACTAACACTCGCAGCTTCGGAATATAAGGAAGAAGGGGAAAACGAAAGTCCTTTGCACATAACCGAGGTAAAAAAAACAAAAACACCTCAAACGGTTTCGCCTAGCGATTACCCAAACAAAGCAGTGAGCACTCAGAGAATAATCTAATCAGAACCAACAGCACGTGACTATTGTTGTGTGCGTGGAAGACAACATCATTCAAACCGGAACTAGGACGTAAAAGTTGATTTCGGCGATTGCTATCGAACAATACAAAACTGTAAAACGCTGTGTGCCTTTTAGCAATTGCTGACAAGAAGTGTGAGTGTGAAGGAGAAGCACCACAACACTCATCGATAGAGGAAACAAATCTTTGGGAGGCGAACATTGGAACCTCGTTATCTGATTACATTTAATTATTAATATTTCATATATTTGTAATATTTAATTCGGGTGATATATGAAGTGTTATAATTAATAACAACAGAGAACAGCGGGAGAAGTTGTTACCAAATAAAGAAAGAATGCAAACAGAAGATGATTCTGCGAAAATTGAAATAGGTATGTTTTATTCAGGACTACATCAGGAGAGAAAACAAAACAAATGCGAAATAGAAACAGACTGTTAGAAAGACCCCAAGAACCAGGATCAGAACTACACAAACTCAATCTCTGGCGCTTGATTGAAATCCTAAGCAAATCGATGACAACACGAAGAAGACCCACGAAAATCTACGCCACAAAAACTGAGCCATCGTCGTTTCCGAAGCAAAGTCTCATCGTCCAGCCTCAGAAGTGTTTGGTACTATCGAGAAAAAGAACATGTACTGATAATTAGGGAACCATGTTAGGCAATCGTGGCCATTGTAGCCAGGGGTGTTGCAATCTGTTAATGGAGCAGGCTGATCTACCGAACTGTTGTTTTTAGAAAATCATACCCTCACATGGATACATAACTATCTGTCAAGTTGGTTGGACATTAAGCTTCTGGTTTATCCAAGAAGAAAATAATGATTTGTCATCGGCGCCGTCAATTGTTATTTACATTTTATTATTCCTATTACCCAATTCATCTGGAAAACAATTCCAAGCTACTAGAAAGCATATGGGTATCAAAATCCTGGTTAAAATTATGGTTTCTTTATGTAAGTTGTAAATTGTTTTCAAACCTCCACGAGTAATTAAACGCCAAAAAGTAACATCTGGTGTCAGAAATCCGTTAGAACCAAAATTGATTTTTGAATCGCTTTCTACATCATCGAATCGATAAATTCAAAATTTACAAAACGCAAACTGTGCGTACCGAAACGCTCCTGCAGCGATATTGGCTTTGAGCAGATGCAAAACAGGGGACTTTTATTCCGTTTTGTCCCTTGCCCATGTACCTTTTCGATTCAAAACGGGCAGGTTTCTGCACCAAAATTAATCATAAAGCTACTGTTTGCATTTTCGAGCTTCTTATTAGAAGAAGAGAGCAAAAAAATGCATACCCAAAGAATCACATAAAGGGATCCGAAAAACACATTAAAATATGTAACAATAAATCGAAATCAATATTCAATTTACTGCCAGCACGGTAAGACCCATGCCAAACGGCGGCAATGCGTCGTGCGATGGAGGAGGTTGTTTTTTCCTTCATAGCATTCAATGAATATTTTCATTGTGAATGGGAAAATCCATAAAATGGAAACGATAATCATAATGATGAACCCTCATTTGGGCAATCGCTTCGGTTGAAATTTGTGACGGACTTTTGTAGCAAACCCAATCGGTTGAAAATGTTGGAAACATATATACAATGTTTTTTTTCCTCATACCGAAAAATAGTTGTTTCTATGAGCAAAACCATTTCAATATATCTGACTAAGCTTCCCTATGCATGTAACTAAATTGATATAATTATCCTATGTGGGTGGCTTCAATTTACGTTTCTGTGTGGGTTCAATCAAAGTGATGACAATTAGAACCGATGAGCAGACCTTCTCACCCAAATGACAACGTACTTGCGCTCGCCGCGATCCGTCCTAATGATGGAAGGAAAGGGTGACAGATTTTCCAATCACGAAACCAGTCACCGTCTAAATGGGTACATGTGTGAAATGGGCGTATTTTATGTTTCTTTTTTTTCAGGAGATGGGGAGAGTTTCAACAGTGGGTAAAGTATGTGCGCCCACGAAAAATCGATGGTGAAATAAAAATTTCAGCGATAATGAGTTCAAGATAGCGAACCGAAAATCAAGCGTCCACGTAGTTTGAATGCGGAAAATCGATAGAGATAAAGCAAGTCGTTACCTGCCTGTGCATGTGAGTTGGGGAGTAGCAATTTGATTCAAAAGCAAATTTTATGACATTGAGTGATCTATTGCGTAAGGGACCTGATTAGGCCGATTGGTTCGTTGTCAAGTGTCCCTACACATGTTCAGAAAAAGGTTAACGAAATAGTAGATGTAAAATATCATCAGGATGAGCTGACCAAATTCTTTTCCTACGATCGTTGTGGAAACTTGAGAATATTTATTCTAACAACGTGGATGCTGTTTTTAGTGATCTTTGAAGATGATCGATGCTGAAAGTCCCGTCATATAACCGTTATATTTTATTTAGATTTTGCAATCAATAAACAATCTTATTATTTAAATTTGCTTGTTCAAGTGACCAAGAGTTTTCTTAATGCTCACTTTCGTATAGAAAACTGTTTTCGAAGACTTGTCTGCTTTATATTGTTGATATTTAACCATATGAAATCGAGAAATTATTTATTGCGTAGATATCATAGAAAGGGGATAAAGTCTCCCCAAATTTTCATTGCATGTGCTGTCGAATTCAATAACAAAAATCGTTAATGTATACGCACAGCAATTCAAAAATTCCGCGTATTTTGAAGACAAAATTTTTTTAAAAAATCTGGGGGTACTTTTCTAATTTTATCAAAGCAAGTTCTTAGAGAGGGATCAATTTCCCCCGAATATTTTAAAAGTCGATTTTTGGCAGCACTCCAAAAAATCGATTGTGTTTCAATAACAACTATAATTTAAGGACTGTCATACATCAGTAAAGTTAAATACTATATTTCTTAGAAAGTCTGTGTGGAAGCGATATGTTTATTTATTTTTGGCTGTGATACATCGGAAATCAGAAAAGGGAATCAAGTCTCTCCAGTCTCCCCTACGTTGTACAGACACATTTCAAAGTATTGCGCAATTAGTGCTTCATTAAGTACATCTTTTGCCGCTGCTGAAAGAATTGAATCCGTTGACAGTTCCATTAAAAACTTCTTCAGGCGCAGGATATCTGGAAAGTAATCCCGGAATTGAGTTTGGAACCTTCTATTCCAAAAGGTCAACAATTACTTAACTTTGTATGCCTTTTTCTAATTTTTAGATTAAATTTTTGTTTGAAGTTTGTTCAGGCTTAAGCATTTATCATTGGCTTGTCATGTCTTATATTTTCACATGTACAACCCGTATTGAAAGGCATCTAGTGAATGTCGAATGTATTTCGGAGCATTTTCTTATGCATCCCAACCAGAGGATGGCAGATTTTAATACAGTTCTGCATAAGAATCTTACAGAAACTGTATAATAATTGGGCATATACAATTTTTGGAAGATTTTAATACAATCGTTGTATTGAAATTATACAGATTTGTATTATTTTAATACAATTTCTGTATAAAAACCTTACAGATTTGTATATGCCACGTTTTTATACAATAACTATTTGCTGAATATCTTAAACATGAAACACATTGAAACGTGAAGGCTTGATTTTGGTTGATAATTCATAACTCTTAATCAGATTATTTAGTAATGAGTAATATGGTCAACGAAAAGTTTTGAATTCACGAAAGGAAAAAAATGGTAACAGCCGTATCAACCGTTCTTGCATCGCGTGCAGCCAGCGTGTTCGTGGCTTTTAACGAAGTTGCCGGCTTTTATTCGGTTCTCTGTTGAATAATATTGCAATAAGTGACTAGCCCACTGTCAATTTCCGTATTTTATACGATTTACAATATTTTCTGCGATTCACAATATTTTCTACTTCACCTCCTCTAATGTACTCCTTGTCCTTGTACCTTGTATTGGTAGAATTAATGGTTAAACCTATCTTCGTCATCTCTCGCCGGACAAAAGCCTCCACTACTACCCTGCGATTGATTCCGATGAGGTCGATGTCGTCCGTTAAGTCCAGGAGCACATGCGACCGTGTTAGTACCGTTCCTCGCCCCGCCAACTACAATGTTGAACAATAATTTCGAAAGCGCATCACCCAGCTTCAATCTATCTAAGGTCACAAACGAAGCTGTCAGTTCGTCTGCAGTCTGAATGCTTGGTTTCAAGCCATCAAGCGTTACATTTATCAGCCTAATCAGTTTCGCCGGAAAACAATATTCGGACATTGTCTGACACAATTCTATGCAAGTTGTACTCCAGAAATTTATCAAGGGTTATCCGAAGGCTAAACATTGTTGATCAGCTGTCTGGTATTCGCCGATACAGGACTGCTCAATCGATCTCAGTCTGTTAAACAGAATACGCAACAGAATTCTGTACGTCGAGTTCAGAGGGTAATCGTTCTGTTGTTTGCACCCTCTAGTCTGTGAAATTTCTCATGGATCGGGCATATGCCGGCCAAGCAGCCGGAAAGCAGTTTTTTTTAATCCTGCAACAGAATTCTGTACATGTTCTGAATCGTGGATCGAGTGATGCAGCTGCTGACATCCAAGTTTGAGAAGCACGACCGAGATCTCGCCCTTCCAAGCAGCTACTGTTTTCTAGCTCATTTTGAGATTCTAAACCTCATCCATTGTTGATGCTTTCACAGCCTAACTTGTCGACTATGTCTATCCTGCTTCTTAACGCACCTTGGTTTTCACTGTTCAACAAATCTGTGAAGTTCTCCAAAGTGAGCAAATTACCCTTTCGGTTATTGCACAGGGTGGGCACTACAGGCGCAGTCTTGTGCCGACCACCATTGCTAGTTTCGTGAAACCTCCGCAACTCGTTTCAATCCATGTTCTCTTTCGCTTCAGCTATCAGACTCTCTTCGTTTTGGCTTTTCTTTCTGCTGAGGATTCGTTTTTCTTCTGCCATTGCTACGCCAACCTTTATGTAGGTGCTCTACACCTTGTAACTTTCTCCTATGACGGCGTCCGTACGCCTGCGGAGTCGACGTCCTCACGTCCTCCTAACTAGCTCTCTTTGCCATTGGCTATTGGTAGTGGCTTTCGTGGCGATACGAAGTCGGCCGGCCGCTGACGGGTAGCGGCGATAATTCCGTCTGGATTGTCCGCGGGATGGCACGGGTTGGACGTGTAGAGGCTTTGAACCGGCGATCAGAAGGCGTCCGGCCACGAAGGGATATCGTCGATACTTTCGTCTGGATTATCCGCTGGAAGTCGAGGGTTGGTCACGTGCAGGCTTGTGTTCCCATGTGACGATCGGGAATTGCGGTTCACCAATACGGCTACTAAAGCGCGAAAGATCTCCACGTGGAATGGCTGCTCACCAATACCGTAAAAGGCTAGAATTGCACCCACGGGTTACCACTGCTTGAAAAGGATCGATCGATAGTTTCGGGCGTATTCAGAACATTTTGAATTCACGCGGATCACACCAAACGCTGGTGTTCCGATCCTTTTTCCACACGCGATTTTCTGTTTCTTTTTCGTGTCTTGCAATCGTCGTTATGATCCTCTTTCAAGGTTGGTTTAAGTCATGGATCCTGGACCTGGATCCCACGTCATCCTCCTTTCTCTTCGCGCTTTTACCCCTTTCCACACTTCCACGAATTCCAGGGGTTGTCGCGAGGGATTCGCCTTTTTTGAGCCACCGAGTAGGGGTGTGTGAAGTATCAGTGGTACATATTCATACACTGCGAATAATCACATTGATTGAATATCGATGAGTTTATTCAGGGTCTTACTTTTTTTACTGCGTGCAAAGTATTACAATACTTGGTTACTATTTTACATATTACCGCATCTCGAGTCCGTTTTCGGTAACAACCTGCACTGCTGTAGTCACAGTCTCGTGGATATTCTTCCACAATCTGTTGACATCGCCTTATCCATTGACATCTCCTATCCGGCCCATAAGCTTCTAATGTTACAGCTCAGCATTCAATTACACCAATTACTCCATTAAGCTGCCACGTGTTGGATATTGATACACATCGTTCTGTTATTTCGACGCTGTGCTGCCCAAATTTTTGTAACTGATATGTAGTGATACTAGTCAATGTTTGAACCTCTGAAGGACCTTACATTTGTAACGTCCGGGAAATGCCATCCGAATAACTCATTTCCCGATCACCTTGAAGCAAACTCCACGGTTTGTTCTGTCGTCACCGCTACAGGAGTTGTGGTACCTGTGATAAAATGTTTGCGGTCGAATCCACTGCTCTGAATCCTCAATATCCGTTTTTTTTAGCCACCATATTTCCTGGATTGTTGCCACGCTCACGTCGATCTTCTACAGCTGAGCCAGGAGCCCAACTTGTGCGAATTTATTCAAAGTTATCATGATCCAAGATCCGACTTTCCAATCGTCGTCCTTTATTCGTTGCCGAGTCTGATGCCGTTGAATCCATCCGTTTGCTTTACTTTTGCCTTCCTTGGTAGCTGTAGAATCTTCGGTTGGTTGGCTACTTTCTCGATGCTGACACGATGCAGCACACTCTGGACAGTTTTTCGTAGCATCCTCCGATGCCACTCAAACGATGATCAGCCGTCCCTAACATGGGGAACAGACCTACTGTGAGCCACTACTAGCATGATGCAGAACAGTCGTTTGATTTGCACCTCCGGAGAGGGATAACCCCCTCCTTATCAGCATACGACCATAGCTACTACCGGGGTTGGTTACATGATTTTTTCTAAGGTTGTTAATTTCCCGGCCGGAATCACGAGGAGGTGGGGATAGGAGTTGCTGGATAAGACACTAAGAACCGAGAAATGGGGTCTATAATGAATACAAAATCAGGCTCCGGAAGTACCAACGGTACGATTTTCCCAGCATTTACCAATCATGCCCTAGAGATATCCATTTGGGGCAGAATGTCGAAGGGACAAAAGACCGGAAGACACCTGATCAGCAATGCATCACAAAATTATCAGGAAGTTATTTATTTTAGAAAATATTGTAACAAAATGTGTTATAAATTTGGCTGGTTAGTTGTTAAAAAATTAAACAAAAATTATATAAAAAATCCCTCTAGCCGTAACACAGTTAAATCAGATGTTGATACCTTCATAAATATCAACATTAGAACAAACGATGATATAAATATTCTGTAAAAAAATCTACGTTCAAGGTAATTGCCTACATCACGTATAAAGATCTGGTAAGCTACAAGGACGGATTTCCATCCATAATTTAGGCCAGCGGTTCTCAACCTTTTTCTTGAGAGGTACCCCTTCAAACTTTTGTTGAGGTACATCCTCTTGAAAGTAGGCTTCCAAGCTTCTTGAAAAAATAATTCCGAGCACTTTGAAGGAGGGCTTCCGAGCCTTTTGAATGGAGCTTCTGAATCTGCTGAAAATAGGCTTCCGCATCTCTTGATAAGAGGCTTCTAAGCCTCTTGTAGCGAAGTTTTCGAGCCTCTTGAATGGCGGCTTTCGAGCCACTTAAGAGGAGGCTTCCTTTGCATCTTTGAAGGATGCCTCTGAGCCTCTTGAAAGAAGGCTTCCGAGCCTCTCTCAAGGAGGCTTACGAGCCTTTTTTAGAAGAGGCTTACGAGCCTCTTGAAAGGAGCTTTCCGAACATTTTGAAAAGAACCTTCCGAGTCTCTTGAAAAGAGCCTTCCGAGCTTTTTGAAAGAAGGCGTCCGACCCTCTTGAAAGGATCCTTCCGAACTTTTCTGAAAGAAGGCTTCTGACCCTCTTAAAACGATGATGCCGGGCTTCTTGGAAGAAGACTTCTAAGCCTCTTGAAAGGAGGCTTTCGAATCTTTTGAAAAAAGGCTTCTGAACATATTGAAAGGAGGCCTTCGAGATGATTGGAAGAAGGTTTCCGAGAAACGTATAAGAATGCTTCTAATCCTCTTGCAATGAAGTAACCGAGCTTTTGTGAAAAAAAAACCTTCATGCCTCTCAAACGGAGGCTTCCGAACCTTTAGATTATAGATTTCAGTTCAAAAGCATATTAGATTCCAGTTCAATCCATATTATTCACGATTTTTTTAAATTTGTTAATTCGACGTTTTAACCGTTTGATCTTTTGTTCCGCAGCCCTTCATACGCTGTGCTAGTTGAGGAGGAAAGGATTCAATTCGCTTTAATTTACTGATCGCCATGCATATGATGTACAAGACAAAGTATTGAAATGAAAAATACACAATTATCATAACTTCATCAATAAGTTCCGACTGGAGCTTTAATACGTCTGACATTATGCATTTTTGTCCGTGGTACCCTCAAGGACCAGCGAAGGTACCCCAGGGGGAATATCGAACATAGATTCAAGTTATACCGGAGGTGATTACCTCCACTTTTTTTCCAAATGTAGGCAATTATTTTGAGTAAATATACATAACTAATGTTGTTTTAATTTTGATATGCAATAAAACTGGCCGAAGACACATTTTTATCGAATTATCTAATTCTAACACACGTTGTTTTAAATAACAACCATTGATACAATTGAGTTATAATTTTGTTATGCATTGCTGATCGGGTAAAAGGTCGAAAGGACAAAACGTCAAAGGGACAAAAGGTCAAAAGGTACAAAAAGTCGAAAAGGACTTCCCTCTTCCTTCTTTCCTTCCTCCTTCCATCTTCCTGTTTCTTTCTATCTTCTATCTTCTCCCTTCTTCTTTTCTCCTTATTCCTTTTTCCTTCCTCCTTCTTCCTTCTATCTATCTTCTATCAAAATATGCACAGTATAAAAATGTTACAGCATATATGATGTAACAAAAAGGCTCCGTTCGATTCGACCCATTTTTCCATCACTTTTCTAAATTACAGGTCGTCGTTACTATGGAGCTTGTATTCAATATTGCGTACAAGAAAAAGTTGGATGTAAAATTAAAGGCTATTGAACACAGTGTAAATTTGTGTAGTTTTCAGAATTTTTAACTGTGTGGTGTTTTCTTCCTCTCTGATTTTAATCTTTCGTCTGAAAGACTCGATACGATATTGAAATATTATTTTCAGAATTTCTAATAAGTACCCGCGAGCATCTGAAAATTGACGGTTGGAATGTTTAAACATTCGTCAAGGCCGCCCTTTATCGAAATTAGAAGGAAATCCCTCCTTGGTAATGACGACCATGACCCGAAAGCGTTGTCCTCCTTGATATTAATGGCTTAAAAACCAGAGCAGGATAAAAGGATCCTGATGAAAAGACAATCAGCCTCAAACGCAATCCATCAAAACGGAGCTGAGATGCTGAGATTTTTTTATTGAATCTTATGAAAAAGTGTTCAAGTTCCTCTAACATGAAATATCTTAAGACTAATTCAGCAAAGATAAAATCTTTCATATCAAAAGTCTCAACTCGACAAATATTTTCAAAAATTAAACAAGTTAAAAACGTTTCCTCGTCTTATTATCTCTACACGTTTTACAGTCGGAAACGTCTACTATTGATTTTGGGGAACGCATCGTGTATGATACAATCTTAACAACAATAATGTGATGCATCCGTTGTTATTGTTAAAGATACAATCACTTTACTCAACCGGCAGTAGTGATTGGGCTAAGGATATGGATAACACGTGAGAACACAGCCGCAGAACTCCGGTTGTTGGTGTCTCATGTCGACTCCACATCATTTTCTGAACACCACAACAAAGCATAAAACTCGAGGAAACCCATCGAACAAAACGCTCACTCGCGACAACGACGAGGACGACGACAATAATGATGATGATGATGTTGGCCACCAACGGCGAAGGCGATGCGGTGTTAAACGTTTTGCCGCCCCAACCTAAAACGCACTGTCTTAAGCTGAAGGGGAGTATGGTGTAATATGCATTTTGAACAGGATTGTGGGCCAATTCAAATAAACTTCTTGTCGTACAATTATACTGATAGTATCCCCCGTGCGCATCAATGCTATATTTTAATCATATTTATTTCGTTGTTCAGTAAGCTTATTACAAGTACTATAGAAACCTAGGAACTTTTTTCACTTGGTGTCACAATTGCCACTCCAAAAATTAAGGTGAGAGTCGATTATGCCCATTTGAGAGAAGTTCCTAGAAACAATGTGATCTAGTACTTATCGAGAAGTGGGGACCATCGAAAAAAAAGAATATTAAAACGAATAGAATAAAATATGCCAAATATGTTAAGAAATAATTTCGAACTTATAATTAGGATAAAAATCACAAAAAAAAAGATAAAAAAAAATAAAATTTCGAGCTTTATGGAAATCTCAAGTTTGTCAAGGAAGATTGAATTTTCCATATGAAATATTTATAAAATCTGCTCGGAATTCTATATGCTTCGAGCTTCTTACTGAAATTTGTCTTAGTTTATCCCAAGTCTTAGAGATCCATGGAGATGTTATGTTAAGGAGATATCAACTTCTTCCAAACAGACTAAAAGCAAATAGTCGGTGAGTTAACCATCCTGTTTAGTATGTGGCTTTTCACGCCACATTCCCCCCTACAAGAACGAACGTGGAACGTCATCGATCCAGTCAGTGGCGGGTGGAAACGAAGACGACGATGATGGTGATGATGCTATCGATGATTGTTTGCATGGGAGAAAGGCTCACGTCACTGCGGGCTGGAGCTGGAGCTTCTATCACATCGTTCCAGTTCGTGTGGCTCGATTCGCTCGAAGAACAACAACGGCAACAGCCGAAGGAACGTGGCGTCCGCGAGATGGTTCAGATTGTGGCGCAGAAATCTGTTTTGCATACTTGATTTAATTAAATCATTTGTAGCAGCAGATAATCGCTTCATTTTATGACACATTTTGAAGATTTTCACACCCCCATCGAGGGCGGCTTTTCACTGCGTTGTTGTCTGGGTGGGCTCTGACGACGGGCAACGGCCGTTTGTATCTCCGTTTGCATGCGAATGAGCTGTTGAATGTAGGCAGCGAGGCAAGCTGGCGCTAGATATCCGGCTTTTCTACTAAACATTAACATGGAAAATGTTATGAACTGTGAGATACTGCGATAACAGCACAACAGTTCTGGCGTCTGTGATGTTTAATTCGGCTAGCAACAGGGTGAAAAGTGATGGTTTTTAAGAGTTGTCTAACACCTGTTTTGCAATTCACGATGCTGATACGGTGAGACGTGAGAAATTTGATCAGCTTTGACGTTTGATGTTTGAAGAATAAATCGAAATCATATTTTCAAATAATTGAATCATCTAAATGTTCTCTTCCTCTGACGTTACGATTTTTATTTGACTTAAGGATTAAGGATTCGAAATTGTGAACCTTCGACGGTTTGGAGTTTATTTGCAACACTTTATTGCGAATTGAAACAACACTACTGTTCGAACATTGTTTTCGTTCGCTTCACTGGCAGACGACCGGACAGACAGAATACAGTTCCACATAAAAACCTTACAAAATGTGTGTAAAATTTTGGCATGTAAAAATTTGAAAGGTTTTAAAACTAAAATCTATCAATTCTGTACAATTTATATATAGTATCTGTATCAAAAGCTTACATTTTTTGTATAGAAACAGTTTCCAAGATTTAGAAGGAACTTCTGGTGAACTTCGTTAACCACAATCTCGTTTATAATGTGCAGAGTTGTTCGATCCACAATTAAACCATTTGTGTGATCCATTCGATCCACAATTGCACAGCAATCAAACCTCCATGTGTCGATATTGAAGGGACCATAGACTCACAAAAATATCTAGATTAGAAGCAGCTGTTGCTTGGGAAGCTGTTTGAAGGGATCATAACAGTAACGAGGCTTTTTTGTTTTAATATGGCATCATGCTTCCGTAAGTTGATATCAAGTCATGGAACATCGACTCATGGAGGGTCCACTGTAACCTTTTTGCGAGCGACCCATTAACGCATGGGAAAACATTTTGGATGCGGGCGTCCTCCCACGCAGCATTGTGATCCATCTGATCAACAATTACACCGTTCTGCTTGCGAGCGTCCCACCAACGTAGAAGAAGAATTTTTTGCATGCGGACTTCCTACTACGCTAAATTGCGTATTGTAGAGCGCTATAATCATCGGTCTTGGGCGATGTTCCTCCAGTTTCCTCGAAAGTTTAGGGTCCCCAGGTCCGATTCCACCGCATGCAGCCAGCGTGTTCGTGGACTTCCACAAAGCCGCCGGCCTCTATCCGGCTCTCTGTTGATTCATCCGATTGACAGTTACACTGTTCTTCTTGTGGGCGTCCCACCAACGCAGAGGAAAATATCCCTTGCATGCGGGTGTCCCACTAATGGAATTGAAGAAAATTGATCCGGTTGGTTGCCCCATAGGTAAACAATTACTAAAGACAACGGTGTCAATACACCTTATTCACTTGTCATGCGAAACAATTTCCATGTACTCAGTGAATCCTGTTATTTCTCACTGATACAATCCGTGCAGTTCTGACTGATTAAGTTTGCAGTGGCAAACACCCCTTTGGTTTTGTTTTGAGCGGAAAAAATGTTGCCTATATGCACAGTTGAGCCTGCGAGAGTAAGACCTCCGATATGTACCCCAAGTGAGTTATTTTGCTGAGGCTTGGTGTTCGACAATTTTTTACTACTCGTATCGGTCATCATCATTGTTTTTATTATCAATTAATTTTGTTTTTTCAAATGATTTATTTTCCCCGTTTTACAGTTTGACAGTCGCCATAGGTTTGAAAAGCATTCGTCACTACCAGGGATCGTAATGCTCACTCATTCTCAAGAGACGGAGGATGCTCACTCACGCAGATTTTCGCCGAGAAATCATTTTGCGGGCAAGGAAAAAGTCCGATTAGTGATACTTATTTTTCGCCCCCTTCCGGTGTCGTGAAAAGTTGAAATGCTTGTTTTTATCACGTCCTCACTTCCTTCACTCTTTTCGTGTCTTCTCCAATGTGAACAAGAATAGCCTTTATGGGACAAACAACATAAATTCTTTTCGCAGTTGATGTGGCGGTGTGGATAGAGTGGACGAATTTCGTTGCGTTGCGGTCACACAATTTTTGTGATTGTTCACCGAAAATTCTCACGAGGAATGAGTGAGACATAGAAATGATAAAACGAAATAAAGAAGTTACCCAAGTATGTACGATTTTCATGCCTCCTACGGCCCGAAAATCGCTTGGTTTCGTATCATCAAAACAAAAAGTACGAACCCTGATCCCAACTCTTTTAAAAGCTTTATAGTGATTTTTAAACTAGTCAACTTTGGCCACTCTTCGGCAGAATATGGCATTTGGTCGACAATCACCGAAACCCATCTTGCCGAACTGGTAATTTCGCCGAAAATATCTTTTTGGTTTTTGGCTTTTGATAGAATTAACCTGTGGGTTAGGTCTTGATTGAACATACCAAATTGAATAAATACTGTCGTCATGCTAAAAGTAAATTTTAAACCCGAAAAATCAATGAACGTAGGCGCCATCTGAAAAGACCAAGTTTTGTTTTGCATGGAAAATTGCAAATTTCATGGGTTTATAAATAAACCCATTTCGAATTTCTATTTCATAAATAAGACTTCCATCTTTGAATTGGTGTGATTTCCCCCCGTATTGAACCTGTGTTTCAATCGATAAAGGAAAGCATTTCCTCTAGGGGTCCACAATAGGACATTTACCCTAGTAGTTTAGCCGAATAGTTTTTATTTTGAGGTAGTGAGAAATAGCTGTTAGAAGAGAGAAGTGACTTTAGCCGAATAGTTTTTTTTTGAGGAAGTGAGAAATAGGTGTTCGAAGTGAGAAGTGAGAAATAAGAAGTGAGATAATAAGAAGTGAGAAATTAGGATTGAGGAGTGATAAGTGAGAAGATGGCCATCTTACTCCTCACTTCTTATAACAATTGAGAAATGAGATATGAGAAGTGAGACGTGAAACATCTCACTTCTCATGTCCCGATTCTTATGAGAAGTTAGATGATGAGTCTCAAGTCTCATTTCTCATTTTTCACATTTTCCTGATATCCCATTTTCACAGATCATTAATCACTCCACACTTTCCACAATTATTATTATTCGGCAAAATGACTTTTTCGGTCAAACAATATTTTCGGCCGCTCGGACAAATTAAATTTTCAACCAAATGTTTCTTTATGCAAACGGCCATTTCGGCCAAATGGCATTTTCGAGCAGAAGATCCATTCCGCCAAATAACTTTTTCGTTAAAATAACCAGTTCGATCAAACGATATTTTAAACAAAATATCAAGTTCAGCTGAACGAAATTCCAGCCGTGCGTGAGTGCTTTTCGGCCAAATATCGTTTTCGACCAAACGTTCAATAGAATTCGGCTAAATGACTTCCGGCCTAACGTTTTTTTTTTGCCAAGTGGCCATCGGCCCTTCTCCACTTATTGTTGGGTTTTGCTGGAAATGTAAATAGCTGTCTGAAACAGTGTCATAAAATTATTTTTCTTACTCGGGTAATGAATTAATGGCCTTTTAATGAACCAAAATTATTTCCCTAAATCCTTGAAATTCCTATCAATATAATTTGTTTCTACATTTAAATATAAGTCACCCACAATTCGGGTCTCTATAGTTTGTTTTATGGGCAAAGGCGAAGGATTGTCAATCCGGAGATGGTGAGCTCGGTCCGGTCAAGTGTACCCATTGTGTTTACCACACAAGATACATATTTGTACAATGGTTTGCATAGAATCGCTTTTAATTGATAACTTTGCAACTGCTACTAGGAAAGCAAGTTGAAAAACAGGTCAAGTTCCGCTTGAAAAAAGAAGAAACACCCACAATTTCCTAGTTGCTAACCAATGTTAACAATAGAAATCATCGCTGTTTCGCTCCCCCGCACACTTATAACTAATCATCAGATCAAGATAAGTCGCGGCATGAGCAAATGTTTTCGCCTTTCTTAGCGCGTGGCCGGCCCATGTTAACCTGCCGCCCCCCACCCTCGGTGAACGCGGTGTAGACATGAAAAGTATCCTTTCGACACATTGCAAGCCGTCGCGTCGCGGTGGCTTTACGATGGCAGTTGGGTTGTTCCAATCACGCAACAACTGTGCGTTCCCTATGAACCAGGTGTCAATGTTTTTTTGGGCTCAGTATTGTTATGAGTTTGTATGCTACAAGTTGCCAAAGGAAGATTTTTTTTGTTGGCACGAGTTGAAGAATTATCTACCATGTGCTCTTAGATTTTTCATATTTCATATTTCAAAATCAGATATTTATATCATATTTGAATATCATCATATTTCGAATGCAAATCGTTGGACTAAAATCTCGAATCCGAATGATATAAACAAAAAAAATGAATTATTTTTATTTGTTTTATTTGCGCTTATTACATTTTATTACGTTTAAATTTCTTCTTAAAGCATTTTCAAAAGCATTAATTGGAAATTAGATTCTTTGAGCAACTTAGCACCGTAAACCATGCAGCTGTTGATAAATAATTTCGAAAAATTTGATACGCTGCTTCTTTTTTCTGAACATCAATCCATCCCTCCGGAAACGAGACCATAAATCGCAATTATTTCTAGAGTCGATGGAAACTCATATTTTTACACACAAGGAAAGCGTGCCGCTGACTAACGGTTCGTCGAGCAACCGTCCCACCGACCACCCAGCGATCCGTCACCATGGGAAATTAAATTTGCATGCGTACCCCAGAATTTCGATTTCGGAGAAATCCGGTCCATTTTTAAGCAAAATCAATAACAATCGAGTCGGTGTCCTTTTTTCGAGGGTTCGATTTCAGCACACATCCCTTTGCTGGGACTCTCGGCCTCAGTACATGGTCCGTGCGTGTATGTGAGCAAAATTCAAATTTGAAAAAAAGGAACCCCTAATTTGCATCACCCTCGGCAGCTCGATGCTGTTCTTCAGGGGACCGGCGATAATCATAAGTAGGTATGCGGAGCGGACACAGCCGGGCTCAGTTCCTATTCGGCTTACGTACGTGAAGATCGACCCCTAGGAACGATGGCAACGATTGCGTAACATGGAAATTAGATCATATACGTAATTTTCTATGCTTCTGAGAGCGATGAGAAGGCAGATTGTGAAGGAAATAAACTGAATCATGATGGTGCATCACGTGTACTCCGGCATAAAGCAGACATCATGCGTGGAACGTAACGAAATCCTCCGAGCCGATACTTGATATTTGGCAAAATTAATGATTTATGCATAAATCCACGACGAGTGGGCTGCAAAGGGCCGCAATTAGCTGCTCGATATCGCAGGGGATTATGCGAGTCAAACCAAATTGACAACGACTTGAAAGCGAACAAAATCCAGGAGAAGATGATTACATCGACATCAACAAACACGGAGAGTCTTCTCAAAGGCGTATGAGATGGGCTTGCGTACTACAACAAACAATTGTACAAACTATTGCGAAAGGTACTGTGTTTAGTGAAAAATTCAGGCGTTCAGAACTACACCAATAAGCATGATAACAGGAAACAAATAGAACAAAATATCTATATCCGAGAGCATTTTAAATGAAATATTTAAGCCTCTATTGCAAGCAGAACATATTTATATTGGGAATGAAGTAAAAGAAACCATGTGAATGAAAATAAAAGTATCTATTATTATATGCAAAATCTACAAATAGTAAGATAATCTCTTGATGAAAAGTATTCAAAATAGCCGAAAAAGACAAAAAAAAACAATGAATGTAATTTAATCAACCGAAAGGAATTAGAAAATAATTTAAGTATAAAAAAGTCATTGATTAGTTCTAGAAGGAATGTGGTAAACGGTGTAAAATTAAACAAAACATAAAAAGGCGGACATAATAATACAAAGTACCTTTCGAAACCAAATGAGCGTAAAATCAAAAGGGTCTGCGTCTGGAGGTTTAATTCCGGCAGGCTCCCAATTACAGAATAAAAATCATATTTATATTACATTACAATGCCGGATGCAGTTTGATCGAAAATGTTTCACCTGTTTTTGGAATAAGACTTACTTGTTTAATTTATCCACAAAAATGCATGTTATTCAAAATGAGTCAACAAGGAGTTCAACACCAGTGATAAAAAATGAGAATAAAACCCAACACAAAACTGAATCGGCCAACCCAACCACCGTACACTAACAGTCGTCAACTTAACGTTTTTATAGGCATTATAAATGTTTCATAAGAGTCACGAATTTACAAGAAAACGACCGTCGTCCCTTTTCGGCAAGGGTGCTCACATTATTGCAGCGATCGTAAAAATATAAACTCGAAGCTCTTGCTAGACCGTGTTTGAAAATAGACCACGACTATTTGGAAACCGATTTATCTGCGTCCTCGGGGATGATCTCAAGGGGCCATCCCCGTGCGGAAGAAAAACAGCCAAAAAGGATACGGATGATGGGGATGAACATGCAAGGGTTCAGTGGTGGATTAAAATTTTACGCGTTTTTAACAACTTATGAGTGGCTGCGAATTATTGCCGGAGAAACTATCAAAGTGCAGTTTGTCGATCGTAAACTTTCTACCAAGATGGAATTAGTATGGGAGGAGGCTTTTTTACATTATATTGATTGCATTTCGTTTTATTGATGTTTGGCTACCGCACGCTTCTTTTTTTTTTAATGTCTCACAGAACCGTATATACCCTGTAATAATCAGGTGCACGCCAAACATAATATGAAATTCTATGTGTTTTACGTTCTGGGCTGCTATTCACCGCATTTACATATGTTTAACGTCTTTCCGAATTTGAAGCTATTTTTCCAACTGAATAAAAATTAATCAAGAAACCACAAAAGCACATAAGGGTCGTATTGTGCGTTCCTTTATCAGCGGAAAGTCAACATAATATTTACCATTTCTAAAAAAAGCAAGGGGAAACCTTTCCGCATCCACGCGCCACCGGTGAAGAGCAACTGGTAATTGCACCTTTTTGAGCTGAACCCTGAAAAATAGGGTTACTTCGCATTTCAAAACACACGTGAACCGTTTGCTCTCGGGTTAAAAAAAGCTGGGGTTTTTATTTCGCACCCTTCTTGATGTGTTGTTCTTTTCGCAGTGAGGCGCTACTCGTGCAATTGTGTACGGTTCAATTTCAAAAATTAAGCTTCGGTGGAACGTACGCGCGGAGGATCGTGCAGAGATGCGGGGACGAGATCCGACCCGGACCCGCACAACAGTTGCCAAGTTGCCTCAGTGTTGGATTCCGACTAGGGCAGAAGACGGCATGCTGATTTTATCCTTTATTCAAATTTGCTTTTACGACCACGCGGGAGAGCTGCTGGGCCGGCGAGGATATCCCAAACAACAGTAGCGAGTCGGGTGGGGCGGCCAGCGCGGGTGAGAACCCGGAGAAAGCGCGATATCATTAAAAAGACGCGTTCCGGCTTTCATTCTTGCGACGTGGAGCCAAGGAACGACAACTTGATGTACACACCATGATGGTTTTGAACTTGTGCAATGTGGCGGATCCGTTTTGTTTGGGAGCCTAGGGAAGCTGTGCTAAACAGCGTTCGAAGACGAGAGAAGCTTTTCTCGCAAACAGCATCGCAGGTCGTAAAAATCGAATAAAAATGACAGACTGCAATAAAATGATTTATACGCACCCAAACATTAGTAGAAAGCCAGTCAGCTGAGAGCAACAAATCTCTGCCTGGTTACGCTGTTTTACCGAAAAGCTTAAAATTAGAGCAATGCAAAGAAAGAAAAAAACACAGTTAGATCCCTTATTACGAAAGCGAACTGGCAATTTTCGGATTACATTTGATTTTTTTTTTCAAAAATATAATTCCAAATTGCCAGTGTGAATGTAAAAGGATTAGCACACATCGGTAGGGTAAACAGAATTACAACAGCGTATCTACGGGTAACGAAACGGGCATCGTTTCACGGTTTTCAATTGGGGTGACGTGCTCCCTTCACCCTCGATTCGTTACGATGTGACAGCAGTTTTCAAAAAAAAGAAGTAAATTTTGGATTGTAGAAAGGCGGTATGTCTCTTGGTGGATACTTTTTTAAAAACAATTTGAAAAGTTTTTTTAATACAGTGATCAGTGTTCTTTAAAAATATTGAATAAAAAAAGAAATCGAATGAATACAGTACTAGGAAAAAATAAGACACACAAAATGTTTGCGTTAAGAACGGAGTACTTCGTAAATTGAACGCAGATGGGTGTAGAGAGAAAGATGGTAAAATGAACACGTCAAGGACGTTGATTTCAGTCACAAAACGAGGATAATTTGCTAGCTTTACTACTCAGTACCATAATTTAACGCATATTCATATATTCATTTTTTCACTAATTGTTTTCAATAGTTTTTCTTTGAAATAAATATAAAAATATTTATAATCGGTATCTTCAAATATAGTGCAGGTAAAATGAACACAACCTGAAGGTAAAATAAACATCGCTTTAAAAACCCTTTGAAACAAATAATTTTTAATTTATCAACTGCAATGCCGTAAATATAATCAGTCAAGATTACAAAAGCCTTCTGGTACATCTTTTGAAAAGTCCTTGATAATCAAAATGATAAAAAGAAGAAACCAGTTTTGTAACATCAGTAAATTGGAAAGCTAATTTAGTTATCGTCGTGCGGGGCTTCAGTTTACAAATCGGGGGCTACTTTAGGTATTTTGAAGCTAGAATTATAACGTAAATTACTATCAAATTGCCAAATCACCTTTCCACTATGGTTAAAATTTAAGAGGAAAGATGAAAAAACGGAAAAGCCCAAAAAAACATTCATGAAAAATGAAAAATAAGAAATCTACAGCTTTAACACTTTCTATAAGTTTTATCATTAGGGTTATATTGCAAGATTAACGTAAAAAGATGCATTTTCGGCCAAAACTATACTTTTTAGAAAAAAAAGCTCTACAATGTTGTTATGGATACTTGGACCCATGTTATGGAGTATCGATAAACAGGAGCCTTGTTATAGAGTTATCGAAAAATAAGATGTTTTGCGAAATATTGACTTAAATGTTCAACACAATTGTAGCTCCCCTAAAAAACAATATTTTTGATCTGCTTATTTTATTTTTTATTTTTCACGAATGTTACCTTCTTTTGGGGCTTTTCAACGCGTGTTTTTCTATAAAAACATCGTCTGTATCCTTTTTCGTTGTTGAGTTATATCAATTTATTCGAAAAAATATGACTACTGTCAAATTGGCAAAATTTGCACACACATACACACACACACACATACATACACACGGACAGACAGACATGTGCTCAGTTCGGCGAGCTGAGTCGATTGGTATATAATACTATGGGTGTCAGAGACTTCTATAAAAAGTTCGTTTTCCAATTTTTTTAACATATAACATATCTCCAATTTTGGACATATTAGAGAATATGAGTTGCTCTTCCAAATGCCGTGTTAACATGTTTTTTTGGTCTGCCACAATCGGAGGTATCGAATTTTGAAAAAAAAAACGTGGGGTTGACAGAAAAACGATTATAACTTTTGATCGGCAAACAATATTAAGCATATTTACACATTTAAAGTTGCATTTTTTTTTAGATCTAAAAGTCACCCGAAGACTTTTTTTTTGAAAAGTCGGAAACAAAAAAAGTATATGAAACATACTGGTTTTTGAGGGACACCCCTAATCTAAGTAGGTAAAATTGCTTTAAATCAGCCAAATTAAGAGCTACAAAAGACAGTTTTCTTGCAAAATTTATTGAAATGAGCTGCGCTTCAACTTTTTAGAAAATTGCATGTCAGAATCTCGCGAAATAAAAAAAAAAATATTTCATATAATCGAAATAAAGCCAACTGTTTTTTTACTCCCTTTTTCCTTATAAATTTCACTTCCTTAGTCCTAGGGCTATGGAACATTATTTGGCAGTCAAAATCAATCGAATTGGAGATCCGGGATAAATAAAGATGAAAACCTTCATTGCCAGCCAGCCAGCCCATCCTCTTCAATATAAGTAAATCGAAGGAAATTATGATGTGGGAACTTCTTAGCAAGAGGCCAATATTCTAAAAGTTGTCAAGAAAATTTAAAATGAGAAAAACGAATATGGTAACTACAAATTCACTTTGCGTCAGATTTTGTTAAGACTTCCAGGCAATGGGATAAAACTTCATGGTTAGGTTTCTATTTTTGGCTTTAGCTGAATGTCCGCACTATAGTCATAACTATAGTCATAACGTTCCTTCTGTTACCAACCAACTCATTCTTCAACCCTTCAGGTGCTGCACTAAGTCTTGCTTCAATCGGGCGAAGTTTTGGTCAAAATAACCAACCGCCTGCTCGCCACTGAGTCACAAGAGGTTTTTTAAATTTCCACGTCCACATCTTCTTCTTCTTATTTGTTGGAATTTCACCCCCCTGCTAGGACATTGCCGCTTCGTAGCTTAGTGTTCATTAAGCACTTCCACAGTTATGAACTACCATTTTTGCATTCGTATATCATGAGGCTAACACGATGATACTTTATGTCCAGGGAAGCTGAGATAGCATGGTCTTGCGTTGTTGCCGCTCGTCTAACCGCTTGGCTAAGGAGGGCCCCACATTTCCCAGTCCATATGTTAAATGTAGTGAGGGTTTCCATGGCGGAGGACATCACTTTTTTTTTGAAGATGTCTCTGCACACTATTTCATCGAAACCACTTGACAGGTTGTGATGATATTCGACCAACGTAAACATCACGCTTTTAGTTGGTTTCGGTCCAAGTTCATTAAGTTTCACCCAGAAGCTTGCAACGGTATTTTGGCCTCGGATAGCCCAGTCCTCAAGAACGTAACGGTACGATACGACAAAAGATACTGAAAACTTCACCAACTGCAATCATTCAGCTAGAGCAAAACAATAACGGCCAAACTGAAGTATCCGGGTCCAAACTTGTTACGGTATTGCAACAGAGGAAGGCAGGTAATCTCCCACAACAGACCAAAGCGTACTCAACCAGACTGTACGGCTTACCTGCTTTTCTTCCGTTGCGAATGAGCTTCGATCAGAACCCTATATTGAATGGAAAAATAAATAACAAGTTCGCTTAAGCGCCAACACACTACACACTTAAAATAAATCGCCGACTTCGGTAAAATTTTACCGAAATCTCAACCGCTGAACTGTTCGGTAAATTATTTTACTGATTTTCGGTGATTTTGACAGTTGAGCAATGGAAAAAATTACAAAAAATCTGTAAATTAATTTACCGAACAGTTCAGCGGTTGAGATTTCGGTAAAATTTACCGAATACTGTAAAATGAGCTAAGTGTGTATGAAGCGTGTGTGAAAATGCCTGTTGAAGCTTTCCCGGTTAGCTCGCTCAGCGCAGGTCTGACGAACGCGATTCAAGAACTCTACCAAGGACTCTATTAAGAACTTCGAATGAGAATCAGAAAGACTAAACCAAGCAAGCCGTACTAGCAAATTTCTAATGATTGCTACTTTTAGGAACTACTTGTGTGCGCACACTTCTCTACTAGTACTAGTGAATAATAAAAATACGAGATCTCTAACCTTGATGACGACCTAGGTCACCTTACTGCTGGCTTTTCACGGGTCTGACCAACGCCGACGTGGTTGTGCTCGGCTTGAACTCGGCGGATGCCGATTGCTTGCGGGGCGATGCTTCTTGCTTGAGCTGGCAGACGGATCGGACGTAAAAAAAACTATAGCAGAAGGTGGCTACTCTGCCACGCTATCGCTGGTCTCGGCGATAGACGACGGCCGACTGACTCTAATAGTGCTTGGCGGTGTATCGACGATTACCGACGACTGGCGGGCACTACACATGCTTATTGGTATCTCGGCGGTTGCCAACGACTGGCGAGCAGGCACGTGTTAAGCGCTGTTACGGCGGTTGCTGACGACTGGCGGGCGTGACCGTGCTTGGCGGTCTCTCGGCGGTTGCCGACGGCTGGCATGTGTGACCCTCTCTCGACGGTGGCCGATTGTTGGCGGAAATGTCTTTGCCGACGATTACCGGGCACTTCACTTGACCGATGGCTAACACACGCTTCACTTGGCTTCACGATGGCCGGCAAACTCCAATCTGCTGCGACCCTGATTTATGCTGGCAAAAGAATCATGGTGCTGGTGACGGGATTTAGCACTAAAAAAATTTTACCGGCGGCTGAGTGACGGCGTAGATACTGTACGGCAGATTCTTATATTTGGCACAAACGTTTTTTTTTCTTGCACAAAAAAGTTGTCTATCAAAACTATCCAACGACTAACTTGCAAATGGCTTGGTCTTTCTATTGTTACTTTTAAAGAAACCTCCTGACGAGAAGGCGGCCTTTTGCGGCCTATTGTCAGTCACTGATAAGGCGAATCAGTTGATTTTATGGTAATGAGGTGATGAGAGTTTCTAATTAGAATCAAATATAAACAAACGTTGCGTGAATCTGGTATTTAGCCAAGATTCGGACCAGATGAGCCACAGAGCAACACGCGTAACTCCCGGCTTCATATTTTTTGACGATGCTGTGAGTTTTGCGGCCAGCATCTTTTTCTATCACAAAGTGTAACAAGCTTATAAAAAAACAATATAATCAACTATTCTTTCTTATTTCATTTTTTTCCATTTAGTTCATTTTTGGATTTTTGATTTTAATCATTGAAATCAAAACACCAATTGCTCAATTCGATTTTATAATTGAATAATAATTTTTTAATATTTTGAATTCGATTTTATAAGATCTGGGAGAGCTTAATCTTGACTTAAAGATTTGATCTTGTTCTGTATAATGGATAATTATTGCAGACAAGTTTTCTTGTTGCTTGAACCTCACTCGACTCTCACCCGTGTCCTATCTAGTCAGGTTTTTGGGCATGAATACGAGGTTATTCGTTGTGACCGTGGTCCTTACAGAAATCGCAATTTAATTGGGAGCCTCGTTATCCCGGCAAAGATTGAAAACCAAGAACCATCGACAACAAAGTGGAAGTGAAGTGTTCATATGCACGAGAATAGCGAGTGCAGGTGAACTCTGAAAAATGGCGTCAGACTTCGGTACCAAAATTAACATCTACCGATCCCGGTTTCAATTCGTTTGCTGAAATATCGGCTGAATGGTCATACGATTACGGCGGCTCTTTTGAGAACGGATCTCGGCAAAAGAATATAAAAAATGTTAAGCTGAACTGAGTGTGTACATAGGCAGCCGAATCAAGAAGGCTAGGACTGTCTTCACGAGTTTAAAAAACATTTGGAAAGAGGCAAATTAGTCAACGCATCAACATACTAACTTCAACTCCAACGAAATCTGTACTGCAATACGCTAGTGCAACATGGTGTGTACCAGTAGTGAATACTCATTGACTGCTGGTGTTCATCAACAGATGAGAGGCTGGCTCAGCCACACCTTACGAAACGAAATCTGCAAACAAGCGTTAGTTCTAAGCCCAGCAAATTGGAATCCCCACTCATGATAAGCCCAGCCCACTCATGTTATAAGCCCAGCAAGACACCGCAGCAGAGTCAGACGCTCGTTTCAAAGAAGCCTTCATAAATAAATAAAAACAGTCGATTAAAATCCAGCTTTAACTGATTGGGGTGACAGCGGCATGGAGGTCATCAAGTCGGCCTTTTGCACCACTCGGGGTGTCCAGGACCCCTAGTACCGTCAGGTCGCCATTCACCGTGGGTGCACCATTCACCGTGGGGTTCAAAGTAATTTTCATTATGTTTACAAAATATACAAAATAATATAAAAATACTTTATTTCAACATCAGCACCATTAAAGAAGTTCAAAAGAATCCTCTCCGAGTAATTACTGTGGAATATAACTGTTCCAACAGCTGTTTTGACGTTAGAGTTTGTTTACATCCTGCGGCTGTCACCTTTGTTTTCAGCCATCAAGTATAATCTAAGCTCGCTCAATATCAGTGGAAAAGTGAATGTTTTATTGTTCTTTAACTCTTAATGTCCATGCAATTGAAGTGCCAGGTTTGTATATTGATTTAAAATTAAGCCGAAAATGTCGGTAACACTTCATTCTCCACACAAATAAAAATGCACGGCGAATTGATCTCCCAGAAAATAACTGTGTCCATTCACCGGCCATCGAAATCGTGAGTACTATGAATGATACCGTCATAATTTTGTATAGGTTGAGCAGAAGCAATGGTTTTCCGGGGATGACTTGTTGGTCATAAGAGTTATGTGACGGTAATAAGCATTGATTTCTGCATCTGCAATATAATTGTTTTAATTGATTATGTTCTTTCTGTGTTACACTAAAACACATAAACTTCACATGTTTATGCTTAACTTAAGGAAACACACGAATAACATTTTAAAATCAATGTTTTGATTCATATTTTAATTAATTTAAATGAAAAATTCTTATGCACGGTGAATGGGTACCTACCCACACGGTGAATGGTGACCTAACACGGCGAAAGGATACCCTAATATATCACCGAAAAATTATCTACATCCATCTATCTTGCCAAAAACCGATAGTTTCTGATTTCCATTCGAATGAAAACAATTAATTAAGGTTCGTGAAGGTGTTCAAGAGTATAATTTTCAATTGAAATTATTTGGAGAGCTCTAAGATTAGCTAAATTGCATAAAATGCACGGTGAATGGCGACTTGACGGTAAGTGAGCCGACAACGACTTGTGGTAAAGTGCAAAATTCACATACCGCATGATCGTTTATATTGAATGAAACTGATACACAACCAGTCATGTCTGTAATCAAAATGGCTATGGATGAAGTTATCATGAGTGGGGATTCCAATTTGTTAAGAATTTCATGGCGATTCCCCTCTCATAGGTTCCTTCATAAAGATATTGATTGATCATAATTACACACCGACGTAAACTCTTCGATCGGCATGTTACGTCAGATCGATCATGTACGCGAAAAAAGAGAAGTGTTGTGATCGTATAGGTGCTAGCCGAGCTCGACTCCAACAGTGGCAATGCAGCCCCCAGCCTGACGTCAGAGCGTGAATGTCTGTTGCCGCTATCGCTGTTGCCAATGGACATAGGGTGGTGCCACCCGCTTGCTCGTCCTTTGGAATTGATCTTCCACTAGGATGGCTCGAAGATTTTAACACTGCTATCCGTTGCTGCCCGCTGAGAGTCTGTCACTCTCTGTATCTACCGATCCTAATATGCAACGTGCGCTTTATTAATAGTTTGGGTTGGCATGGGATTTCCTCCAAATTTCCGATCTATTCTGACAGATGTTCAATTTTCTAAAGAATACTGGGAGAAAGAAGAGGAAATTTGGGAAATTTAACATATTTTATCGACTATTCCGCATCTTTTCAGTTTGGTGCAAAGTTCTCAATATTGATGAAACATTTATTTTGTGTATTTTTCATCTACTCTCTCTTTCCAATCTCTTATAGTACACGAAGAAGAAGTCCGTGCTAAATAAAACGATGATTTTAGGCAGCAGCAGTGGTGCGAATTCTCAGTCTCAGTGAGTGAAATTTGTAGGATATTAATACCATTGCCTGTTTACACCCGCTTCCTAGCAGTGAAAACTGAAAATGGTTAGCAGCAACAATCAAAGATAAAGTAAACAAAAGACCTCTTTTCAACTTTTCAACAAGGACATGACAAACGTGCTTATCGCCTTCACCTTGTTTCGGCAAAAAGTGACTCCAAATAGCGGACACCATGCAAAAACTTTCCCTGCAGCTTTTTCTTGATCATCGTGTTGGGATGCTCTTTATTTGCAGGAAACCTAGGAACTTTTTAAGTTTTGCCTTCAACTATGTTTCGAATGTCTCCCTGTTCGTTGACACGGAAACTGTCGGCATCCACCAGGAGACCCCAACGTAGATGTATGGCCTGACATTTATCAATTCCAAACTCTATCCGGATGTCATTGCTGAACACCGTTACAAGTTGCTGAAATTGGTGTATCTTCTACACAGATTCAGCAAACAGCTTCAAATCGTCCATAAAGAAGGTATGGGTGATGATTTTATTCCTTTTCCCCACACTTCAAATGATAGCCATAGTTGTGTTGGTTGAGTGCTCTGCTAAGAGCGTTCATGGCAAGGCAAAATCATAAAGGACTAAAGGTATCGCCTTGGAAGAAGCCCCTCCTGTTGCTGAGAGTCCTGGACTGTAACACCTTTTCTCTATCGGTAATGTGTATCTCCATTGCGTGCAGCATTAGCCTGATGATGTTACCGTCTATCCTGTATAACTGCAGCACCTCAAGAAGGCCTGTCTTAAAACGACTGCATCAATAATGATATTTGTAGCCTCGATTGTTGCGTCGACAACCGTTCCTCGGTCATCAGGTTGTTGATGTCGTAATTGTCCTGCACCTTCCGCGCTTTTACCGATGACAGCACTTTGTACAGATTCGTAAGACCATATTAATTTGTACTTGGCTAGCATCAAAGTTCGGATTCTTCGGCAGAAAAAATCCATTTGTGTCGTTGACTTCAGTAGCACACAAGTAAAATTGTTCGCTGCAGAAAGTGTATTTGCATCGGTGCGTCTGCAGTGATTAATTGGTGGAAAATTATCGACGGTCGTCATCAGCGAAATTTTCCCGCGTGGTTCATATTTCTTTGATTGAAAGACGCATTATTGAAAATAAATCGAACCTTTTCAGAACCAGCATTTCATACAAGAAATTTTAGGGGATTTTTTTGCAATGTACAAAACAGCACTGGCGGAGACAGAGGTGGGGCACCACACGATGCAATCATACTATTGTTCTCATAGGCTATTGAGCGATTCCAAGCAACAGCATCAAAATTTAAGAAAATTTTTAATTCATGATTTTCTATTGAGTTGAAACTTTGCACAGTTTTTCAATTTCATCTAAATCGTCATTTTCGATATCAAATCTTCATATTGAGTCACGACTAACTTTTCAAAAGGGTGTATGTGAAAATGGTTCAAAAATATTTAAAAGCTGCACAGCAAAAACGGAATGTTCGATTGTTATGATTTTTCAGCAAAGTTAGACAACTAAATGGTGATTCTTAAGAAAATGTGCACAGTAAAAAAAATTTTTTGCCTTTAAAAATATCATTTTGTCACAAAAACTCAAATATCTCAAAACCCTATCTTTTTTCGAACGTAATTTTTTAGGGAAAACGGTCCATTATATTAGCTATCTACCATAAAAATTTGGTGATGGTAAACTAATAAACAAAAAGTTATGACATTTCAAACATTTCACAATTTTCACATATAGTAAACAACAAAAAATTTCCGTGTATTTTTTTTTCAAGAATCGCAGTTTGATGCTGATTTTATTGTTAAGGGCCTTGCGTGAGTTAAACAAGTTGTTTGTATGATATTCCATATTTATGTATTCATCGATATTATGTATATTATATGTATAAATAAATAAAAATGAATTAATATTATCCTAAGTATTAAATTAAATGTGGCAGTTACACAATGTTGTTATAGAAACTCTAAGAGTTTTGGGTTTGAATTTTGGTATGGGTTATGATATCATGAAAACAGTTTATTAATACTTATTTTTTATTTATTTTTATTCAAATTTTTAAAATATCGAACACTTTTGAATTATTATCAGCACAGTTTGAGTATAGTTTTGCTTTAATTTTATTTTCCGACAATGGAATGAAACAGTGAAATTTTTGGGTTCCTTGGATCGTTTTCGCGTTATTAAATTGCTCGCTGAGCTCTGAAGCCTTTATTTCGTACTCTTCAGTAGTAGTAAAACAAAATGATAATTTGGTTAAATCTTTTCTTTTCTACTATTTGCCCAATCAAAAGTTCTTTCGCAGTTTTAATTGGATGCTCACGTTCTTTGGCTAAACTTGCTCTTGTGGCCATGCGCTTTATTGTTCCTCCAATAGCATCACAAGGACCTTTGCCATGTGATGTAGCAAAAATGCCATTCTGCATCAATTCCGTACATTGATTTAAATTGACATAGGCTCGAAAAATTCTTACGATTTTAGTACTGCGACGCTGCTCCATCAGACATGAAATATATCTTTTGACTTCTTTATGCTTATCAACGCGTAAAAAGTTAATCATTTTTCAATGAACAAGTTTACGGATACTGAATCGTGTCTTAAATCTTCGGAAATTATAATAAAACTTAAGTGTTCAATTTGCGTACTTCCATTAAAATAAATAACGAATGGATGAATTGTAGCTTGTTGTACGTTCCAGTGATGGGACTGCACTTCATCTTGCAATACAAAGCTGTAATTTTCAGAAAAATCACAAATGACTAAAAATTCACCATTTTGTAATGTATTTTTCGTATTTTTTAAAAAGCTGGATTGTTCTGTTTCAATGAAATCGTGAGGGATTAAACTTTCTAATTTCAAGCAAAAATATGACACAAACTCATCTACAGGTTTTACAATAGTTTCTATGTCACACCTATCCGTGGTCACCCATTGCTCAAATGATAACTGATCAATATATTTTTCTTCAAACTCAGCGAATAAAGTATTTTCCAATGATGAAGAATCTGGACAATCCGAACAAGATCGTAGATAGCAATTTGATGTTGTATTTTCACACAAAAGACTACCAGTTAACATTTTAATATCCTTTGTTAAATTGATTCTTTTCAAACTATGTAAAATAAGATTAATATTCTCATGGGTTGTGCACACACACACATTATGTGTTCCTGAATTGGAAAGAAGCTTACATTGCCTTGGCCGAAGGCTTGCAAATGAGGAAAAACCTATTTTAATATTATCGTGAATTTCCTTGAAGCGTGTGTACGCTTCTTTCAAAGTCGTCATCATTAATCGTTTTTGGATTGCTTGACGCTTTCCATCTTTTTTACTGATACATAATCTTTTGACCAGGCATAGCTCGACTTACTTCATCATCTTCAAAATATTGAACTACTATTTCTTTTGTCTCATCTGTTAATGCAGTACTAGACCTAGTATTTTTGGTTGAAAGACAGTTATTCTTCAATTGTTTTGCCTCTTTTACTGTATTTCTATTGGTTTTGAACTCATCAATGGCATCCTGAATAGACCACGAACTTGGCAGCATCGACAAAATCAATAATTTTTCTTTCCTTGTCGTGGCTGCATTCGAGAACCTTTCCTTCATATTTATAATTACCTCATCGTAGTCTGTATTTTCCACATCATCAGGTCCTAATTTGAAGAGGTTTCTTCGTACAGCTTCGTTTATTTCACGGTATTTTTTCTCCGGGTAATAAACGTAGTCCATCTTACTCTATTTAATCGGAGTCACTTTTATCCCAGCTATGCCCTCGTTAAAGCGTTCGATGTTGACCTTTTGGATACACTCATCTTCCGATTGATTTGTTGAAACAGATTTCGCTGATGGTACGGTGGCAAGGCTCTCAGCACTTAATACTTCTGGTAATTCCTCAGTTGTTGTCGATACATCTGGCAATTCCTCAGTTGCTGTCGTTTTCGAACTTCCTGCGCTCTGCTCAACCGATGATATACAGATTGCTCTTTTGTCAACGTTTAGACGGCAGGACGTGCAAATGCGTAAATTTGTATTCAATGTGGACATTGGAGCATAACCAGTCGCTTTCAGTTTATCTATGGTGCTTTCGGTGAGATTTCGTAACTCTTTTGAACACTTTTTCCATCAAACGGCCTACAACAGTTGAGAAAGCGGCTACTCATGTTGTTCGTAATATTTCAATAAACAAAATCACTTTTAAGTTTTTACTGACTAGTTTGGTGTCATTTGCTTGACTGAAGAAAAAATTACTATAAGATCTTTACCAACCTTAGTAGTAGTAATTTTTCTGCTTTTTCGTGAGCATTGTCATGGTATGTACCTATCATGCATTTGTTGTTGTTGAAGATACCCGTTTCCTCCCGATCATAAAGTCTATTCTCTAAGAGGTATATTTTTTGCAGGTAAACTATAGACGTACACGTGTATATAAATATTTGATTTTGCAGCTTTTGTCTTAAAAATAACATTTCTGATATGTTTCTATCAACGTTATTATCAACAGGTTTCAACACTATTAAAAGAATTTTTCGCCAGTCACGTGCAATGAAAATTATGACACTATCAATACTTTTGATCACAACACTGGATCGTGTCTAAGTTTCTTATAGATGCTATGAATAATTAAATCAAAATATCATGAAAACAACTTGTTTAAATCACGTCCCTTAACAATAAAATCTGCATCAAACTGCAATTCTCGAAATAACTTACACAGAAAAAAATTTTTTTACTAAATGTGAAAATTGTGAAATGTTTGAAATGTCATAACTTTTTTGTTTATTAGTTTACCATCACCAAATTTTTATGGTAGATAGCTAATATAATGGACCGTTTTCCTAAAAAAATTACGTTCGAAAAAGATAGGGTTTTGAGATATTTGAGTTTTGTGACAAAAATGATATTTTTAAAGGCAAAAATTTTTTTTACTGTGCACATTTTCTTAAGAATCACCATTTAGTTGTCTAACTTTGCTGAAAAAATCATAACAATCGAACATTCCGTTTTGCTGTGCAGCTTTTTAAATATTTTTGAACCATTTTCACATACACCCTTTTGAAAAGTTAGTCGTGACTCAATATGAAGATTTGATATCGAAAAATGATTTAGATGAAATTGAAAAACTGTGCAGAGTTTCAAATATTTTCGAAATGGTCGCTCAGGATCGACTGACATGCCCCCGTGGAATGCCTCTATTGTTCTTGCCCCAAGTGGTGCCCGTTTACTTTTCCAGCTTCAACGATGAGCTTTTCCATTCTGAGTTCCCGATGTTTCGGCAGGCTTCTTCTTGGTTCCAGCTTGCGTGTAAACTTAACAGTAGCTGCGGAGGTAGCAGCGGCAGGGACTCCAATTGCTTATCGCTGCCTAATGTCCTTTACACACAGCTACGTAGTCCTACGTCACATTTTAGCACAACACGATTAGGCTGCATCTTTGATTTTTCATTGGCGCTTGCGAGTTAGGCCTTGGAACCTACTCGCAATGGTGGTTTTTCATGGACGCCCAGGGTATTTCACCTGAGCTCCCACCTACACATTATTATTTTATTTTAATTCATTTAGTACACTGCCAAAAAAGTATATACACAAAAGACTTTGAAGTGTGCTCTTTTGACTATAAAGTATTCAATTATGACTGTCAAGTACGCTCTTTCTGGGAGAATGAGACTACACAAAAAGGAATAAATATTATGCACAATTAGGACTATTTTTTATTCACAAATTGTTAACTTTTATGCATAAAACAGGAAAAATGTGTAAAACTTATGCTTTTTATGCATACACTTTTACTCCTTTTGTGGGTAGTCCCATTCTCCCGCAGAAGAGCATACTTATCCCCAAAAGAGCATACTTTCAGCTTTCCGTGTATGAAAGATGAGTTCCTAAGCGGATATGCAACGGTGTATGCTCGCTGGATGACTGCAAATCCCATATTTCTTCAAAAAATTTGTTTACAATATCAAAAAAATTTAAGGACGTAAATAATCGAATCAATCAATTGGACCAATAAAAGTTTTTAACAGGAATTGACAAGTGAAAAATAAATCTTGAATCCTAAATTTCTATGTGAGAATAATTGCAAGCCTCGAACGAAAATCGTAAGGAACAACGTAACAACTATTTAGACTTGTTGTAGCTATTGGAAAATGGAAAAGAATCTTTTTTGGTTATGTTGGATTTTAGTACAATTAGAATCATTTTTGCCTTACATTGACTTTTAAATTTAATTGATAAGCTATCAAATGAACGGCATAAATAAACTAAATGAAGTACATTTAAACTTTGTATTAACGAATAAATATTTCGGATGGTGCCTAGTTTTTCCTCTACTTGATACAATTCCGATTTTATTTAAGTTTATCCAAAACCACCCTTAATTGCACGTACCGCATAAAATAAACCGCTGTTGCCGAAAAATTTAAAACAACTCCAAGGGTACCGTTCTGTTGTAGCGGCCTCTTTTTTACTTTTATTTACTTTTCATTTTGAAAAACTTTAAGCAAGCCTATCCCAAATCGTGAAAAGGTGCAGGACGTGAACATAGGTATTCCCCTATTCCTTGACGACACGGCGGTGGCGACAGCCAGTACCTACGGTTGCCGTTGGTTAATCAAACAATTTCTCCCCTCTTCGATTGGGAATTCGAATTTTTCAAAATTCATTTCTTCCTTCAACCCAAGCAGCATTCACAATAGCGGCAGACAGGCAGCACGGTGTGAAAGATAAATATTAATTTTACGACGCATGTCAAAAATTCGGAATGTGTTCGTACCCCTTTCCCTAGTCACCCTTGACGGTGGTGTTTCACTTTTTGTTTTTGAAAAAAGAGTTACATTTTTCAAAAAAAAAGAAACGCCGCCTATAAAACCCCTTTATTGATTGGATTTTTCGAAATGAAAAAGGTGTTGCGCACCCGTGCCCACATACGGGAATGTGAACATCTGTCGATACTTTTTCCAAAATTTTCAATCCGATTTACTTCGCAAAATCCGAAAATAATTGATGTACGTCGAATATGTCACCGAAGGGTTAACATACAGACAGGGGTCGACCGATGTCGCTATCTGGGTTCGTTACACGTGCCAAATGAGGTCGGCTTAGTGGCAATCGCCGCCATCGTTGTGCCGAATTTCATTTCGGCAAACTTTGCGCAGAGGTTGTCGCAGAAATTTACGCACCGAAAAAGCCCGCCAACTTTGCATTATATGTTAATGGTCCCATCTAGATAGGTAATAATGTTTATCAAAGTTCATGAAGGAACATTCGCTGACGTTGGCACCCTTAAAAACGCGACTGACGGCACCAGCGAGCCTATTTACATTTATCACTCATTAGAGGTGAGACTCTGTCAAATTGTGCTTTATTATAAATTTCCGTGACACCTGCGAGTTCGTTGCGGCGGCGTGGCACTTCGAATAATAACCCATTCAGCTGGTGGGAGTTGGTTTAGTTTTGAGCTCAGCCAATGCAAAATGTGGAACTGGGGATAATTGCTTGCTATTATGTACGATATTTGTGTTTGGAAGGCGTTGTTTTAGGGAAATTACTATCAATAGGGCAAAAGAGATATCCAGTAAGCCTTGCGAGGTGTAGCATTGTCAATCCGTGGTTGACGAGGTTGATTCTCGGTTCGATCTATAATATTTTTGAGTATGAAACATTCTCGATTTCCAAGGCTTATCGTATCCATTGTGCTTGTCATACAACATACATATTAAATTTGATGCAATCGAAAAGCTTTCAACAACTGTGGAAATGCTAATATAACATCATGCCAAGTTCAACAGAAATGTAAAGAGGGGCACCTAATTTAGGCAAATACACTTTCCATATTTTACCAGTATAGAATAGTCAACAAACTGATTTAATTTATCATTATACAAAGCTTAAATAATTTAAAGTTTATGCAATTTGTGTACTATGATCCTTTCTCATTCTGAAAAACAAAATAAAGGATTATATCATAATTGAGCGTTGAGATAATGTATAGTATCTAAAATAAAAACAGAACAAGCGCACAATTCGCGATCCTGTTAAGGACTTTTAACAAAACAATGTTTCGATTGTATCACTAGTGAAATGTTCCCATTCAAGTAATACGTTGAACAGACGGAATCACTCACAAATAATGCGCTCAGCCGAACTAATTGAACTCAATGTTATATCTTTTCGACGAAACCATACAAATTTCAATCATCAAGAACCAACATTAATCCTTGCGCTATCCCTGCGAATTATCTGCGAATCGCCAACGACAAGACAGAGCAAAATAACAACGCCAGCAGCAACGAAGTAGCGCGTAAGCGAGGAGGAGAGCGAGCGAACGCGCATCAAGTACGAGCGAGTGCGAAAAGAAAAATTCGAGCATATAAATAAAAATGAAAATATAAAGTGGTGTATGGCTGTTGGCTGTGCGTTATTGAAAATCAATATTCCTTCATTCCTCGCGGGGGTTCGGGGCATGTTCAGTAATTTTCCCGCTTTCTGGTCCGACGAATTTTCACAACCCCACCCACCCCGCCGCCGCCCGCACCGAGCCGGCCCTCTAGCTGCTGGCCTTTGCTTTTCGTACGGTTTTTCTTTTTGTGTTACTTTGCTGCTCCTTCCGATCAGGTTTTGTTGCCATCGTCTTCGCCGTCTTGTCGTGTTGAATTCGGTCCACCCTCAGACTACCGCCCATCAATTGCTGGCTGCTCTTCTTCGCCGCCAGTTGTACATCTCGAACCGATCACATTATGCGAACACTGGGTCGGCTCTGACTCACGATTTTATCAAAGTTTCCAACATATTTTTTTTTCATTTTACAAATCATCACCAGATATAGTTTGGATAATTATAGTTCTAATATAAGTTCTTTAAAGTCTGCTAAATATATATTACAATACAGCTACACCCAACAGGGTATGTCACATTTTCTTTAATTTTATTTATTTAGCTTTCATCTAAACAGATAACTAGTGGATCAACATTTTGGCGCCGCAATACACGGTTCGAGGCCATATCTCTTCATCTTCGATTGTGCCCCACGCTCGCCAAGTTGTTCTGTACTTAGTCAGCTTGCCGCACACGTTGTGCTCCACGCCTTCTTGTTCATAACTTGGTTTTATTTTAAACATTGCCGACGAGTCTCGCGATCCTTTTTGCCTCAAGGCCCTTTATTGCTCATTTGCTTGGTTAATATTAGAATTCGGCTCGGTAATCTGGTGTCCGTACAATTTTTCCTGGATCACTAGGTTAGAGGCCGTTCAAATATGATTTGTCCGGTACGCCTTACCCAATCTTCCATGGAACGATCCAACAAACCTTCTTCCTTATGAGGTCTAGAGACCCTCGAACAAAGGCGATCTATCGCTCAGGCGGTGCTTGTCGCAAAAATTTGAACCGACGAGACCGACTGCCTGAAATCCTGAATCAACTGAACTTCTACGCCCCGGAGCGGACACTCTGATCAAGGAACATACTCCAGCTAGAAGGTCGATTACAATTGCGGAATGCTCGACCCTAAACGGTCTATTTCAGCACGTTTCAACGAGTTCTACGCACTGTTCGATTTCAACGGCATCTCGTCCAGTATTTTCCGGAATAGAATTAGAAGAGAGTTATTAATCCAATTCCGTAAGAATCATCATCCATAATAAGTTTTTATTATAGCTTTATTAAAGAGGTTTGGTTCGCCTTTTATAATAACTGTTTCTGAATGCTATACTGTTTGAATCTTTGTTTACTGTATGTTAAATTCGTATATTTGAGCATGGTCAACAATGTCAACTCAAACTGGCTTTATACCTCATCAAAAGGTAAAAAAATCATTCAGGCTTCAAGCCAGACGGAAATGTGCCAATAAATAAATACCCCGAGTGCTTTCAAGTCCTCCTCGAGCATGGTCAAAGTCTTATGTCTGCAGGGGACCACCATCTTTTAAGCGTTCTGTGCATGACACATTTGGTGCGGGAGTAAATCTATTTTGACAGTAGTTTCTTGTGGAGCAAACTCTGGCTCTCCGCATGACACCCTCTAGCCAAATATTGAACAACAGATACGAAAGTCCATCGCCTTGTCGTAGTCCTCACCCTGATTCAAATGATTGAGATAAGGATGGCATCCTTAACTTTCCTCAAGGTTGAATATAATTGGTTTCTGTCGTCCGCAGAACTGGCGTAATCGTCTCCTCTGCTGCCTTGACCTCAACTGCCTGTACTCTCAGTTCCATTCAGATGTTCCTCATTGTGATGCTTCTACCTTTCGGTCACCACACGTTCGTCAGTCAACATGCTCCCATCGTTTGCGGGATGCATTTAGCTTCTGATAGAACTTGCGTGTATCTGCACAGCTGTTCCATCTCCTCGCATTCCGCTTCTTCCAGGTGGCGTTTCTTCTCCTGAAAGGAATAGGTCTGCTGTCTCCTTGTTTAGCGTTTCATGTTCTAGTTAGTCCTGGGCCCAGAGCGATCGTCCGCTGGCGTAATCGAGGCTTCCGAGCCTATTGAAAGAAGGCTTCCGGGCCTCTTTGAATGGTGCTTCCGAGCCTCTTGAAAGGAGGCTTCCGAGCCTCTTCAAAGGAGGCTTCCGAGTCGCTTGAAAGGAGGCTTCCGAGTTGCTTGAAAGGAGGTTGCCAAGCCTCATGAAAGGAAGCTTCCGAGCCTCTTAAAAGGAGGCTTTCGAGCCTCTTCAAAGAAGGCTTCTGAGCCTCTTAAAAGCAGGCTTTCAAGCCTGTTCAAAGGAGGCTTCCGATCCTCTTGAAAGGAGGCTTCCGACCCCATTGAAAGGAGGCTTCCGAGCACCTTAAAAGGAGTCTTCCGAGCCTCTTCAAAGAAGGCTTCCGAGCCTCTTGAAAGGAGGCTTCCGAACCTCCTCAAAGGAGGCTTCCGAGCCTCTTCAAAGGAGGCTTCCGAGTTACTTGAAAGGAGGTTTCCGAGCCTCATGAAAGGAAGCTTCCGAGCCTCTTGAAAAGAGGCTTCCGAGCCACTTGAAAGGAGGCTTCCGAGCCACTTCAAAGAAGGCTTCCGAACCTCTTGAAAGGAGGCTTCCGAGCCGCTTCAAAGGAGGCTGCTGATCCTCTTGAAAGAAGGCTTCAGAGCCTTTTGAAAGGAGAATTCGGAGCCTCTAGAAAGGAGGCTGCCGAGCGTCTTGAAATGAGGTTTCTGAGCCTTTTGAAAGGAGAATTCGGAGCCACTTGAAAGGATGCTGCCGAGTCTATTGAAAGAAGGCTTCCGAGTCTTTTCTAAGGAGAATTCGGAGCCTCTTGAAAGGAGAATTTGGAGCCTCTTGAAAGAAGACTTCCGAGCCTCTTGAAAGGAGGCTTCCGAGCCTCTTAAATTGAGGCTTTCGAGCCTCTTGAAAGAAGGCTTCCAAGCCTCCTCAAAGGAGGCTTCCGAGTCGCTTGAAATTAGGTGTCCGAGCCTTATGAAAGGAAGCTTCTAAGCCTGTTGAAAGGAGGATTCCGAGCCTCTTGAAAGGAGGCTTCCGAGCCTCTTGAAAGGAGGCTTCCGAGCCTCTTGAAAAGAGGCTTCCGAGCCTCATGAAAGGAGCCTTCCGAGCCTCTTGAAATGAGCCTTGCGAGCCTTTTGAAAGGAGGCTTCCAAGCCTCTTGAAAGGAGGCTTCCGAGTCTCTTGAAAGAAGGCTTCCGAGTCTCTTGAAAGGAGGCTTCCGAGTCACTTGAAAGGAGGCTTCCGAACCTCTTAAAAGGAGAATTCGGAGCCTCTTGAAAGGAGGCTGCCGAGTCTATTGAAAGAAGGCTTCCGAGTCTTTTCTAAGGAGAATTCGGAGCCTCTTGAAAGGAGAATTTGAAGCCTCTTGAAAGAAGACTTCCGAGCCTCTTGAAAGAAAGCTTCCGAGCTTCTTAAATTGAGGCTTTCGAGCCTCTTGAAAGGAGGCTTCCAAGCCTCCTCAAAGGAGGCTTCCGAGTCGCTTGAAATGAGGTTTCCGAGCCTTATGAAAGGAAGCTTCCGAGCCTCTTGAAAGAAGGCTTCCGAGCCTCTTGAAAGGAGGCTTCCGAGCCTCTTGAAAGGAGGCTTCCGAGCCTCTTGAAAGGAGGCTTCCGAGCCTCTTGAAAGGAGGCTTCCGAGCCTCTTGAAAGGAGGCTTCCGAGCCTCTTGTCTTGAAAAGAGGCTTCCGAGCCTCATGAAAGGAGCCTTCCGAGCCTCTTGAAATGAGGCTTCCGAGCCTCTTGAAAGGAGGCTTCCGAGCCTCTTAAAAGGAGGCTTCCGATCCTCTTAAAAGGAGGCTTCCGAGCCTCTTGAAAGGAAGCTTTCGAGCTTCTTGAATTGAGGCTTTCGAGCCTCTTGAAAGGAGGCTTCCAAGCCTCCTCAAAGGAGGCTTCCGAGTCGCTTGAAATGAGGTTTCCGAGCCTTATGAAAGGAAGCTTCCGAGCCTCTTGAAAGAAGGCTTCCGAGCCTCTTGAAAGGAGGCTTCCGAGCCTCTTGTCTTGAAAAGAGGCTTCCGAGCCTCATGAAAGGAGCCTTCCGAGCCTCTTGAAATGAGGCTTCCGAGCCTCTTGAAAGGAGGCTTCCGAGCCTCTTAAAAGGAGGCTTCCGAGCCTCTTAAAAGGAGGCTTCCGAGCCTCTTAAAAGGAGGCTTCCGAGCCTCTTAAAAGGAGGCTTCCGAGCCTCTTGAAAGGAAGCTTCCGAGTCTCTTCAAATGAGGCTTCCGAGTCTCTTGAAAGGAGGCTTCCGAGTCTCTTGAAAGGAGGCTTCCGAACCTCTTAAAAGGAGGCTTCCGAACCTCTTGAAAGGAGGCTTCCGAGCCTCTTGAAAGAAGGCTTCCGAGCCTCTAGAAAGGGGGCTTCCGAGCCTCTTTAAAGGAGGCTTCCGAGCCTTTTTAAAGGAGGCTTCCGAGCCTTTTTAAAGGAGGCTTCCGAGCCTTTTTAAAGGAGGCTTCCGAGCCTTTTTAAAGGAGGCTTCCGAGCCTCTTGAAAGGAAGCTTTCGAGCCTCTTGAAAGGAGGTTTTTGAGCCTCTTGAAAGGAGGCTTTCGAGCCTATTGAAAGGAGGCTTCCGAGCCTCTTGAATGGGGGCTTCCGAGCCTCTTTAAAGGAGGCTTCCAAGCCTCTAGAAGGAAAGCTTAAGAGCTTCTTGAAAAAAAGCTTCTAGGCCTTTTAAAAGAAGAATACCAATCCTTTCGGAATGAGGTCTCCGAGCCTCTTTTCTTTGAAGGGGGCTTCCGAGCTTCTTGAAAGGAGGCGTCCCAACCTCTTGAAAGGAGGCTTCTGAACCTCTTGAAAGGCGGCTTCCAAGCCTCTAGAAGAAAAGCTTAAGAGCTTCTTGAAAAAAAGTTTCCAGGCCTTTTAAAAGAAGAATACCAATCCTTTCGGAATGAGGTCTCCAAGCCTCTTGAAAGAAAGCTTTCGAGTCTCTTGAAAGAAGCCTTCCAAGCCTCGTGAAAAAGGCTTCCGAACCTTTTGTTAGCAGATTGCCGAGCATCTTGAACGGAGGCTTCCGAGCCTCTTGAAAGGAGGTTTTGCACAACTTGAAGGGACGCTCCGACCCTCTTGAAGAAGGCTTCGAGAAGATATTTTTATCAAGCCTCTTAAAATGAGGCTTTCGAGCACTTCAAAAGGATGTATTCGAGCCTTTTGACCTTTTTTCTAGAGGCTCAGAAGCCTTCTTTCTGAGCCTCTAGAAAGAAGGTTTCTGAGCCTCTCAAAAGGATGTTTACAAGTTTCTTGGGAAGAGGCTATCAAGTCTTTTTCAACGATGCTACTGAGCTTTTCGGAAGATGCCTGCATGCCCCTCAAAAGGAGACTTCCAGACTTCTTGATTTCAGTCACTCAACTTTTTGTCCTTTTGAACTTTTGTTCCACAGCTGTACACTATACTGGTTGCAGTGGGCAGTATTGAATTTTTGATTTACTAATTGCCATGCATATGCATGTGCAATACAAAGTTTCGGAATATAAAATCAGACAATTATCGAAAATAAATCAATAAGATTTTATTGGAATTGTAATACATCCGCCATTACGTATTTTGGTCCGAGGTACCCCATGGGGTCGGCGAAGGTACTCCCAGGGATACCTGTACCCCAGGGGTACATGTACCCCAGGTTGAGAACCACTGCTCTAGGTTATACGTAGGCATAGATTTTGGTGGTAAATTGTAGCCACACGAACAAAATGACGACCAGCAAAAAATCGGTTAAAAACATTATTCTGTGTATAATGAATTAGAATTGTTAGACAAAACATTAGATGACTTTTCAACGGCGCTTGGTGCGATTTAGCAGAACCCCGACCAAATGTTTTTCCACGGAGGAAAACATAACATAAAGGTTATTTGACCAAAAAGGTCATTTGGATAGAAAAGTTGTTTTGACCGAAATGGTGGTTTGGCAGAGAGGGCCATTTGACAGAATTGAATGTTTGACCTAAATAGTTTGGCCGAAAATGTCAGTTCGACCGAAAGGGCCATACGACCAAACTGGTTATTGGGCCGGAAAAGTTATTCGGCCGAAAATGTCGTTTGACCGAAAAAGTAATTTGGCCGAAAATGTCAAAATGATAGTATGGCCGAGAAAGGCCTAAATAACAGTTTGGTAGATAAAACCATTTCATGGTCAATGGTAATTCGGCTGGTCAGATCATTTGGCTAAAAAATCCATTTGGCCGAAATGATCGTTCGGCAGAAAGGGCCATATCGCCGTACGGGTCATATAGCCGAAAATGTTATTTTGTCGTACCCACCCACCCCTTGAGGCGTTATGTAATTTGTGAATGAGCCCAGTAGCGACTTTTATTTTGCTCCACGTTTGCAACACTCGATTGCTTCATGACTATACCGTGGCTGGCATCGGTACTGAATATTGTTTGGAACCCAATTGTAATTCCAAGTTGATGGTAGCGCCGGGTAAATGCCTCCTTAAATCACCGATTTGTTATTACGTTGGTTGTGGTGAATTTCAGATGTACCGATTCATTTATTTAATTTGTATATCAACAGAAATCCTACAGCCCAAATAATTTTAAATAAGGCTTACCACATCAATACTTATAATATATATAATTATAAGTCTATCACTGATTTATTCTAAAAAAAAGAACTTTATTTGCTACTTTTACATTACATGCACTCACTTTTATAACTAATACGAAAAAATACCGATCCTAAAGACTGATTGATTAATACTGACCCTCGAAGAGTCGATTGATTCCTATTTAAAACCTAAACTTGCCTACTCTGCTTTTCCTGGCCGACCTAGTTGGACGGTTCTGATTCTGCTGACGGTGGCTTGGTAACCGGGCTGCATGTTGGACGGCGTGGACGGTGGTGTGACCGCGTGGCGTACTTTGGACCTTAATACTCAGCATTAATGCGATGACCGGCGCATAATTCCTCCGGGGGTAGATCGACGGGCGTCCTCGAACTTCTTTACATTCCCTTTGGGACGGGACGTCCTTTGAATTCCAATTTCTAAAAATACAAATTATTGCTATGACAATTAAAATTACCTTTGTCGTTGACAATCTTCCAAAAGCGGAAACAATAAGTTTTTTGTGCTCGTACTGCTTCAGTTTGACGTGCTCCAATTGGTTTCTATTTTGCATGGTTTGATTATGGATGACGGGTATCTCGTGTCGTTGTGCGATGTTCCAATTTATCGCAAGATTTGGAAATGCTCCTTGAATTTCTCTTGTTTTGCTTATCAACTCTTCTGAAGTGAAAACGTGATCGTCAACCTGAATACTGCAATTGTAAAATGTTAAGACGAAATTTCCTTGAAGTTTTCGATTATGTGGTCCGCAATTTGATTTCAAATGTGAAGTTTAGCGTTGTTAATCAGGACCTTGTTGTTGGCTATTAGCGTGACTTTTGTTGTGTCATCGAATTTCGCTTCACAATGGCTTTCTATTCCAAGGATTATATGAAGCGAGCAATTATTCCTTAGTGGTTCAAGGAATGTACTTTGCTGGATAAAGCTCTCTGGGTTTGTGGTACTAAAACATCGTTTCCACTCCGTATGACGTGTGGAGGGAGTTGTGTTATGACATAGTCATGAACTGTTAAGGGTATAATCCTAATAATTTCGCAATTTCCTGTGACTTTAGGAATTTGCAAGATATACAGTAGAAGATCACCTTTGATTGCTACTTTGGGTTTAGCGTAGTGGAGGGCTTCCTCAGGAAAATTTGTGTTTATCCCTTGTTCATTAAGTAAAGTTTCCATAGTCAGAATTTCATTAAGTGAGAGCAACTTACTGTTGGCGAGATTGATCCGAGTCCTCAGAATTGTGTCTTCCAAATCTTCCAGGATTTTGTTCGTTGTATCCATGTAAAGAAGTAGTGTTATGGCATCCATTTCTTCTAAAAGGATTTTGTTTTCTGTTGATTGTTGGTCAATAAGCCTATTGACAGTCGTCATTATTGTGTCGATTTTGGTGTTGAGTACGTTGTTGATTCTTATTTGTTGATTATTTTGGGATATAAGGTCCTCGAACGTAGTGTTGATTATTCTCAGGTCTTCGGCGTCGGGGAGCCAGCGATCCATTTCCAAGCGACTCCTAATGCGTCCCATCTCTTGGGTCTCCTAGATTTCATCGGTTTAAGTTGGTACAGGTTATTAACAAGTTCCCTACTTTTTGAAAAATAAGATTTGATATTGGAATTTCCCTATTTATCTGCCTAGCTATTTTGGAAAATAAATAAACATTGTTCTCTAAGTTTGTAATATTTATCGGATGAATGATTTTAATAAATCCTGTTTGTAATTTGCAATCATTTAACTTCAGCAATAGGATCGGATCGTTCATCAAATTTTTGATTTCTAGAGATTCTAACTTAGCTGTTGTTGAAAGTATTAAAATAAAAATGATATTGTCAGTGAGTGCATCTGAAAATATAAGAAAAATTATAAGATTTCATTAGTATGTAATTTAGGATTTTCTACATCTGTTTATCTTGTTTTTGTGTCTTTTAATGGCCTTGTTATTCTTAAATGTCTTGTCAGTAATAGCATTTGCGTTAGTCGGTTTAGCCCTAGGGTCTAGTTTTTTCCTGATGTTGGGTATCAAAAATACTTCCTGCTGGTTTTCTAAATGAGGCGGGTTCTCTTTGTTATTGTTCTGATTTTCTTGATTTGATCTAGCTTTTTCGATGTTTGCCTTAACTTTAACGTATACTTTTTGAGAATTATCTTCTATCTGATTCGGGTCAAGTAAATTGTTGTTATTAAAGATGACTTCATTGGGGGTGAATTTCGTTGCTGAATGAATGGAAGAATTGTAAAGAGAAATTGCTAACTTTACTAGCGCGGTAGTGTCTATATCTGGGAATTTATACTTATTTGTGTTTATAATTTCTATTATAGTCGAGTGGGTTTTTTCGACTTGGCCATTAGATTCAGAGCAAGATGCATAAGCTAACTCGATATTCAGAGCGTCTAAGTAATTTTTAGTTGTAATGACATAAACGTCGTTTCATGGTCCGTAATGATCTTCCTTGGTGTACCATAAATTCCGAAATAGTCTGCGAGAGCAGTTTTGACGTCTGTTAAATTTTTAGTTTCCATAAAGATCATCTGGGCATGTTTTGAAAAGGAGTCGACTAATGATAGAAAGTTATGTCGGTTTATCTGAAAAATGTCCATATGGACCCGGTCAAAAGGTTTGTCCGTTGTTGGTCTTGGTGAAAGTTTAATATTATACGGTTTCCTCTCGTATTTGTGCATGTTGCACATTCTACATGTTTGGGTCACCATTTTAATTTTTGATGTCATCCTAGGAAAGAAATAGCTACGCTTCAACTGGTTGTCGACTTCCGTAACTCCACGATGAGCTCGGTTATGTTCCTTGTTGATGATTATGTCTTGTCTTTGTTCGTTAGCTACGTCTTCAACTTGCAACTGGGTCAAAACAAAGTGTCCCTTTTGGTTAAAATGTGTTTTATAGACTTCTTGTATGATTGGGATAATGTGTTCTGGTGCCATAATTGCTGTTTGTCGGTTATTATGGTATTTCAAAAGAACGTCTTTAATAATGTCCTCGTCGTATCTATCTCTGCAAATAATTGTCCTATGAAAATGTGTAAATGGTGTTTCTGTAATGTCCGTGTTTAGTCGGGATATTTTGAAAATGATTTGGTTTTGTAGTAATTTAAGGCACGTTCGACCCACCGTATACAATAGTCATCGGAAGTGTCTGCGCAATCTCCCGTTTGCGACCCAGTCTCCATGTCTAATTCCTCTGCCGGTGATGAGCTTTCCGAAACGGTTTGTTCTCCTGGATTACTGGTGGTGTCTGAAACAAATGAATTTTCATTATTATTTATGTTCATGGTATGTTTTTCCTCTTGGTTGGTTTATTTTCTGTCTTGTAATTCTTCGGTCGTGTATTATCTGAAAATAGAAAAGTACTATTAGTATTTAGTTCCGGTGAATCTTCTGTTTTCCTGCTGAGAGCATCAGCTACAACGTTTGTTTTGCCTTGGCGATATTTGACATCGTAATCAAAGTTCTCCAAGTCAAGGCGCCATCTCAAAATTTTGCAATTTTTGTAGAATTTTTAATAAAAGTCAATGGTTTATGGTCAGTTATTAAGGTAAATTTGTTACCATGTAGATAATTACGAAATTTATCAACTGCCCATATAATTGCAAGGGCCTCTTTTTCGGTAGTCGAATAGTTTATTTCGGCTTTATGCAAAGTCCTACTACCAAAAGCTATTGGTCGTTCGATATTATCTTGTATTTGAGACAGTACTGCTCCTAGCGCGTAGTTACTAGCATCTGTCGTCAATATGAAAGGAATATTGAAGTCCGGGTAAGCTAGTATTTGATCGGAAGTTAGTATCAGTTTCAGCTTTTCAAACCCATTTTTATAATCTTCATCTTTAGTATTAACATTCTGCTCTTTCTTTAAATATTTTGTAAGAGGCTTAGCCAATTTAGCATAATCTCTTATAAAACGCCTGTAATACCCAGTTAGACCTAAGAATTGTTTTATTTCTTTTTGCGTCGTGGGAATCTTCCAATCCAGAATCTTCGTAATTTTACTAGGATCTGGTTTTACACCATCAGGTGTGATAACGTGCCCCAAAAACTCAGTCTCTCTTTTCAAAAACTCGCATTTATCGAGCTGAATTTTCAGATTGAATTCGGAGAGTCGCTTCAAAATTTTATTAACATTTTCTATGTGATTTTTGAGGTTGTATCCTACGATAATGATATCGTCTAGATACACGTAACATATTGCACCGATGAAATCATGCAAAATGTTATTCATAGCACGCTGGAAAGTGGCTGGTTCATGTTTTGATCCAAAAGGCATCCTTGTAAATTCAAAGTGGCCTTGGTCTGTAGAAAAGGCTGTCTTAGCCTTGTGTGAGGGATCCATTTCAATTTGATGGAAGCCTGATTTGAGGTCGAGCGTTGTGAAGTATACGGACTTCCCAAGGCTGTCTAAGATATCCTCTATCTGTGGAATTGGGAATTTATCGTCAATTGTTTTATCGTTCAGTTTACGATAATCGATGACTACCCTTACTTTCCGTTTTCCTGATGCATCCAATTTTTAGGAACTACCCATATTGGAGATGAGTATGGGCTGGTAGAGTGGCTAATTATCCCGTTGCGTAACATCTCGCTTATCTGTTCCTCAACATCCCTTTTAAAATGATGCGGATATCGATATGATTTTGTATACGTTGGTTTTTCATCGCTAGTATGTATCTGATGTTTTATGGCAGTTGTTGCCGTAAGTTTCTCATCAGCCTTCAATAACACAGCTTGGTTTCTCAAAACAGTTTTAATTAATTCTTGTTTTTCCATTTTCGACAAATGATCCATTCTAATGAAATTAGAAATAGCAGTTTCATCTAATTCAGTTTCTCCATTAATCGGTATAGGTGTTACTGTTTCAAAATTATTTACTCTAATTTCAAGTTTAGCTTTGAGGCAAGGTGGCACTCTTTTATTGGTAAGAATTTTCACAGTCGTCTTTTTGTTTCGAGATCTGTAAAGACCTGGTTCAATGACGGCGGTGTTGCATAATTTCTGAAAAGATGGTACTAACCAATCGCCATCTGTTGTAGTGTCTAGCTCAATTTGGTAGGAATGGAGCTTTTTGCTGGAAAATATTTTTCGAAAGGAATGGTGATATTGGAAAATTTAATTTCTTCACGTTCATAATCTATTTTTGCTCTATTTTTCGCAAGGAATTGGGATCCAATTATCCCATCAAAAATTGTGAAATTCAAGTTCATAGTATGTTTGAAGTGGAACATTTGGTCCTAGCAGACTTGCCCTTCCTTTCTGGTTTATAATATGGTTCCCGGAAATGTTCTTGATTTCTGTTTTTCTGATAGATTTCACGTTTGTTAAGATTCCAGGGCGTATGACATTCTTATTTGCACCTGTGTCAATGAATAGCCTAATATTTCGATTTCCATTTAAGGTGGTAATGAAGGGAAGGTAATTTAAGTTTGAGTGTTCGCTTTTGTTGCCAAGCAAAAATTTAAATCAATATCCTCATCTTCCCTTTCAGAATCTGAAGATTTTTCATCTTCGGACACTTCATTGTTATTAATTTGTCTTTTGTTTAATGTTAATGTGGATTTAATAGACCCTGTTTCCATGGGTTGCGGGTCGCTACTTATTTGCTCTGGATGTGTCCTTATCCTTCATCTATTGAAAATTGCTGCATAGTTGTGTTTGGATATTTGTTGGTACGGAATTTATCTTCTTTGGGGTCAAAGCTGCTCGGTTTTTAAAATTATCTCGGTTAGAAGCTGTTTCAATTTTGCTTCTGAACTTACACACGAAAGCATAGGCTGCTTCCATGTCTTCGGGTCCAGCTGCTTGAGCGTACCCGAAATAAGGCTCTTTAGACCGGCAAGGAATGCTGCTAATGCATCCTCTTCGATAAAAGAGTTGATAGCATCCCAGTTATCTTGGTATTTACGCTTCTGTTTAGCAAGGGACTTGATATTTTGGACTATCTCTTTACATCTATTATAGTATTTATGAACTGACATGTTGTCAGTCATTTTCGTTTGCCACAACTGGCTTTTGTAATACGTAAGCTCTTGACGATCGCCGAGAGCGCTTGTTAGGATGTCCCTAATCTCCTCAAACGTTTGTGGATTTCCAGCAAGGCAAATGATATCCTTTGCTTTTCCTTCTATTTTATTCGCAACCGCAGTTACGAAAATATCGAATTGATCAGGATTAACCAGATTCTTAAACCTGTTCAGTGTGTTTTCCGCGGTGGTTAACCAAGCGGACAATTGCTTCCTATTCCCATCAAACTTAGGTAATGATTTTATTGGGTCAGGAATTTTATACAGAGACTCTACGCTTACTGCTGAGTTAGCGCTTTGTTGCTGTATGTGGTTTTGGGTTGCACTCGCTTGCGCTTGGCCATGCGATAGTGCTTCAATTTGTTGTTGTTGTTGCTGCTGTGTGTTTCTCATTAACTCGAGAAGTTGAGCGATGTTATTGACCTGAGCGGACAGCTGTTCCATATCTGTGTCAGTGTCGTCCAGGGAAAACTTTTCAATGTTTGGCACGGTGTTAACTGGAATATGCGAAAATTCCGCGCTTTCCTCACTTGATGCCTCAGACTCGGTGCTGCTATCAGTGATTCTCACTTTAATAGATTTTAGCATGCGCCTTGTCTCTTTCAAAGCACTCAAAGACTGTTTGACTTTTGGCATCTAAATTTGCCGTAATACTTAGTCTTGTGGCTTATTTTGGGGATTTTAACAAAGATTTCGAAGCACACTAAAAGTGTTGTATCACTTCATGGAGGCCCACCAAATTGGTGTTGTTTCGCTTCCCTACCCGCAAATTCAAAGTTTCAAATCAATTACCCGTTTCTCGTTGTACCTAGTGTACGTACGATCTGCGTTAGCTCGCAAAAGAGTTGTAATGAAATTTGCAGGGACGCAAGTTATTTTGTGCACTTAAATTCAACTACACACTTCTCACTGCACCTATCTTATAGTATGCGAGCAATACGTGTCGTCTCGCAATTGAAAAGGAGAAACAAAATTACTTACGGTTTTTGCTGTCGTGGTGTCCTGTGTAGGCCGGGCTGACGATGCTGGTACTCCAGGTGTAACTCGCAGGGGATCCTCAACTCCTTGACGACGTTTCCGTCCGTGTGTCTTGGATGCGTAAATAACTGGGTTCACAGTTATTGTGGCAGAATCACTTTAATCGCGTTTGTTAATCGCGACTTTTCCACTGTTCTCACAAGTTATCACTCAGCCGACTCCGGACGGCTGCGCCAATTATAAGTCTATCACTGATTTATTCTAAAAAAAAGAACTTTATTTGCTACTTTTACATTACATGCACTCACTTTTATAACTAATACGAAAAAATACCGATCCTAAAGACTGATTGATTAATACTGACCCTCGAAGAGTCGATTGATTCCTATTTAAAACCTAAACTTGCCTACTCTGCTTTTCCTGGCCGACCTAGTTGGACGGTTCTGATTCTGCTGACGGTGGCTTGGTAACCGGGCTGCATGTTGGACGGCGTGGACGGTGGTGTGACCGCGTGGCGTACTTTGGACCTTAATACTCAGCATTAATGCGATGACCGGCGCATAATTATATACCACCACCCTATGGTTTAACATGTTAGAAAATAAAAAGAATCCATTAATCGCACTTCCTTGACCTAAGTAAAAGTCTTGTAACTGGTAGGCTATCGTAACAAATGAATATACTTATACTTATACTTATACTGTGTCTGCTGATGTTGGTGCGTAATACGGTAAAAGGAGTATGAAGTTATTTCTCAAAGACCGAAGGTCAACGTTGATGTTCACTTGCTCAAAAATCGTTGGCAATCTATGTGACCTTGAAGAGCATCGGCAATAGAAAAAGTACTCGCACTTGCGGGAGTTCTATATGAATTAGTTGGCAACGACTGTGGTTACTCGGCCGTTGAGCAGAGTTTTTCCATGGCAACTTGCCTAGTGCGAAGCGCAAAAACCCAATTTTGTAGAACCAAACACATCATTTCAAGTCCAGGCTTCCATTTTAATAAGTTGTTTGTGTCAAAGTCGAAAGATTTAGGGAATTATCAACCGAGACAAATGTGCACCAACGAAATCGTCACCAATAATGCATTACCAAAAAACAGCAAACCAATTGGTAACTTTCACTTACTGTTTTCGATCGACTGTTTTTCCTCTTTGTTGTGTTTGACACGACACATTTGCAAAGTAAACCACTTAATCGCCACTTAATAATCACTCCGAAGGAGCTAATATATTTAATATTTGCTGGAAAATTTAGAACAAAGAATCAGGAAGTAAAAATAACTATCGTTTCCATTGGCAGCAACACACTTAGGAATAGATCGTGAGAATGTATTTGTGAACATATCAACTCAATTGTTGTGTCATGTCATTTTTTTTTAGGAAAACTGATCCAAAATTATGTAGCGCCAGACGAACATGCGACCCTATGAGTTTTCCATTACTCATTATTACCGTTTTTCAATTTCCATGTCTGGTTGGCAAATGGAACAAACTTATTGCTAATAATAGAAATCTATATGCTAATAAAAGAATGGTGAACCTTCTTCTTCTTCGTTGGCATTACATCCCCCACTTGGACATTGCCGTCTCGCAGCTTAGTGTTCATTAAGCACTTCCACAGTTATTAACTGCGAGGTTTCTAAGCCAAGTTACCATTTCTGCATTCGTATATCATGAGGCTAACACGATGATACTTTTATGCCCAGGGAAGTCGAGACAATTTCCAATCCGAAAATTGCCTAGACCGGCACCGGGAATCGAACCCTGCCACCCTCAGCATGGTCTTGCTTTGTAGCCGCGCGTCTTACCACACGGAAAGGTGCACCTGTGACATTCAGTAACCTGTGGCATTCAGTAACCGGTAATCAAAGTCAATCGGATTTTTCGTCCACCAAAAAAAAAAAAATACGAAAAAAAAATTAGGTACTTCATCATTCTGCGAATACTTCATGCTGTTGATGGAGAAAGCAACAATCTTCAGTTAAGCGAATGAGACAAAACATCTTAAAGTCGTCTGCGAATGACAATCGTGGTGTCTTAAGAGCAGTGTCATTGAAGTACAGTAGGAACAGGAACGAGCCTAAGTGGCTACCTTGATGTTAATGTTGAAATAGACTATAATGGAGGCTATTCTGGAAGTAAGTGCAATTGACAAAATGTTGGTGAAATCAAAATGTTAAGTCACTGCTTAAAGCTATGTCCATTTATAATCCGGAATCATTTATTGTATTGCAGCGGCACGGAAAGTGAGCGCTGCAAAAAATCTTTTACAGCGGTTTGTCTACCTAGGCGCCCACTTGCTGTGGTATAAATTTCACGATGTTTCGTGCAGCGAGTCAAAAATTATTCCAAATTTAAGCCGAAAGGAGAGAAAAAAATCTGCACACCCACGTTGATAATCCTGCTAATCGACGATGGAACCTACGTCAAAATGGATTTCGGACAGCTTCCTAGCCAAAAAATCTACATGGCCACGGCACGAGGAGTAGTTCCTGCGAAGTTTAAGTTTGCTTTTTGGACAAACTTGCAAAAAAAAACCAGATGATTTTGGCAAGGGATATGCAACTGTGGAGCAAAGTGTTTGTGACGAATAAGACGAAATAAACCTGGTAGAATTCGAACATTTTCAAGAAAAAAATGTGGGAACTCCAACAAAAAAAACAGTCGAGAGTTTCTGGCAATCCGACTTTTTCTTTGAATCCTTCATGAATTTTTCTCAATGCTTTCTTTAATCTTGATATTTTTACTGTTCAACATTCAAATGCAGGCAAGTAGAAATACCTGAAATTACATAAAAAACTTAAAATATCAGGCTTCCCTTCAGCCGACCCTTGTGATTCCTGTTGTGGCAAGTGGGACGAAGGGACGCTTTCCGTGCGCTTTTCTTCAAGAGTAATCACCAAGTGTGAGAAAGAGCGCGAGAGCGAGCACTCCTTCTTTGCCCATATAGGATCGACCGACCATTGCAACGCCGAATATTGATGGGTGCCGAAAATTATGAGGACACAGTGCTGGGTAAATCTCGATCAAGGCGGGGGGGAAAGTACGGACGAGGGAAGGAAGCGACAACGACGTCACAGTGGAACCGGCTGGGGTGTGGGAGGGCAAGTGGAAAAGTAAAATAAAATAAAAATGCCCCCACCAACACAAGTGCACACACAGTCAGTAGAACACTTCGCAGTCGGATTTGAGCTGGTGAAGTGAGAGAAAACTTTGTGCGAAGGATAACGGAGGCCCATATATAATATATTTAGAAAAAAATTGGAGATTTTTCTGGCCTTGCAGCTTCCCGCATCTTCAATTTCCCTCCAGTCGAGCGGACGGACGAACGGACGGTGGAATACATAGAGAGACCATGCTCGTGGTTACCTTTGCAGCCGTTTTCCACGGTGATCATGACGGTAGGAGGGAAATCCGGCACTTCTCGGCCGCAGCGCTGCACATAGGAGTAAATAAGCCAATTCTTGGCCAAAACTATTTTTTGCGGATATTTGGGCATGCTATTCCTAGGACGAAGTAATAATTGCCAATTATGCAGGAAAATGCATTTTTTTGGATAAATCTATCCACCTAACAGTGTAAAACCAGATAAAAATGTCAAAAGACATATTTTTTCAAATAAAACCTCGCGTTTTATGTAAAATCTCTTGCTTTCGCTACGCAAACGATTCTGAAATGGCTATATTCCACAAAGTAGCAAGAAACCCGTAGTTAAAGCTCTATCCTTAAATGGATTTTCTAACATTTACATAGGAAAAAAACATCTAACTTATTTTAACCCATGCCCAAGATCCCAAAAGAAAAATGGTTGCATAAATTCGCATGCACAAAAGTAAACACTGTTTTTTGCTTGAACACTCTTTTCTCCTTAACTTAAACCTTAACTTTAAAAATTAGGGTCCGAAAAGGTGAAGCCTGTAGTAAAAAATATAAATCACCTGCATTCTATATACCATGGCTTGAAACAACAACGATTACCATGTCCGAGTCGAAGCCCACAATATATCATAGCTAGCCATGACGAAACTATCATAATAAGGCACCGTTCATAAATTATGATCACTTCAATGAAAACGGGTTCATCCTAAATCTAGGTAGTAACAGATTTCTCTACAATGCAGAATTTATAGATAAGCGATTTCAATATAAGGTTTTCAAAAAGATATCAACGCAACTCATGGGAGACCCATTATTCTATTTGTGTCTTGACAAAATGCATGCTAAATAGCATGCTTTTTACATTTATTTCCTGGACTCGTTATATGTGGTAATTTATGAACAAATGTTAAAATTTTGTTTTAAAATGATGAAAAATCGCATTTTATTCAAATAGCTCAGAATCTAATTTGCGGACGTTTGCGGACGAGTTTTCACGTGGAATGCTTAGTCCATATCTTGAAGTTTCACCCAAGTGATTTATCTTTGCCGGATCTTGCCGTATAGATTAACTTTTCCTCTGAAGAAAAACATAAAAAAATAGAAAAAATAGTGATTTTCAAGTGGTCATCACCTGAAACATAAAATTTATAATTTGACCATAAACATGAACAAAATGGAGACATACAACTATAATCTACTCATTGTGTACTAATAATAGCTTGTTGATAACATTTATGTTGTGTAAAAATCAGATTTTCCAAATACTCCACAAATAAAGTAGACAAAATCCAATCCAATACCTCATTTTTTAGCCCTAATTATATTTTTTTACAAAATTTTGGGTTATTTCTGAAATAGCCATAGTATGCAGAATGTTTTTAAGTATCTAAAAAAAATATAAGAATGTATAAATGTTGAAACAAATTTTTTGGGTTTTGTCCACGAATTTGTTCTAGTTACTCTTCTGTGCGCTGGTCTGCCGTTCCATGCACTCTGCCGGGATGATGGTCGTTTGTCATTATTTTCTTAATTTTTTGCCTCTCTTCGGGATTTTGGCAAACATTTGGTTTCTTAGGATGCTTTTGGCATTGATTACATTTTCCGGAAAGCTGTGTTTGTGGTAAATGAATCTTTTGTGTGACCTGTGCATCTCTGGAGGAAAAATATTACTCTATTTCCGACCGCGACAATTTCAGCCGTACTGCAAGGTCGAGTGGTGACTAAAAATATGCTAAACATTTCCCAATGGAATGTGATTTTTAATTTCCTCTATACCTGGAAAACACGTTGCATATAATTCTGTATTTTACACATTAGATTAGCAATCGAAAAATGTTCGGTTTGGTTCCAGCCAGTCAACGATTTTTTGGTTTGCGAACTGTAAAAAGTTTATTTCAACTAAATTATTATGAGTGCATTAAACTATCTCTTGCCAAACTTAGAAGAGAAAAATATGTTAATAATATGTTCCCATTTTAGAATGGAATGATTCTATACCCGATGCTTCCAGTTACTTTTTTAAATGAATCCGGATCTTAATAATATCGATACCCTGGATATAGCGAACCATTGCCAGACAAAAACAAATCTGTGCAATGATAGATATAGAAAACATTCGCCAAATAGCAATTGAAATGCTATTCGGAAAGCTAAGTTGAAATGCATGCTCGTTTATAGAGGAAGCATAGCTAAGATAAAGAAAGCAAATATAATGTGGTGGACCTTGACTATACTTGTCGATTTATAAAATTACTTAAAGGAGTCTAAAATTCAAGTATATTTCACTAAGTTGCATACTCATATAAGGGGAGTTAAAAAACCTGACATATACAAATATCCAATAACTATGTGTGTCTTCCTTCTGTAAAAATTATAATATAGTCGAAGAACCTACATAACTCAGTACAGGATTCACATTCTCGTCCAATCCTAACATGTCAGCGTAAATGAAGATTTGCAATTCAACCTTCATCCAATCCACTCTGATCGGATAAGCAAGTCTGGCATTTTTTTTCGTTTTCTAGATCACAATTTCTAATTAGACGAAACTTTCATCCATTCCATTCTTACATACGTACATTTGCGTCGAAAGTTAGCGAAACTTCCATAAGCGTAATTCCACTTCCCATGCTCCGAGGACCCCTTCATATGTAACGTACATAGCCGGCGAGAAACTACTTGTGTGGCTCATTTAATGTATTGGTGTATAAAATTAAATATTTCTTCAGCCTTCTTAATTTCCGTGGGGTGGCCGCCAGCGGGCGGCAACGACTTCACAAAATTCAAAGACCGAGACGGAACCGCACGACGAAGTCGGTGGAACGCTCGCGAAGCATGAAGAAACCGGACCAGGACACACAGCCTCCCGAACCGAGTGAAAGTGGTGAAAAGCGGTCATACGGGAGCGATAAGAGAAGAAAAACTTTTGCTCGCATTTTTTTTTTTCTTTTTGTTCGTAAATTTCTTCCGTACGCACATCATCCCACTCTTATTTTCCAATGTTGGCCGGGCGGCTTCCGTTGTCGCCGTCGTCGTCGACCTCCATGCGTCCATTCATAACATCCTATCCATCTATCTGCCGTTCATCCATCGTGCGTCCATGAAAATGGACCCGCTGGATGGACATGAGGAGGCGAACCTGAGGAACGTCTGAGCCAAATTAAGAGCAACCGAAAAAAGTGTGCTTCTCACTTTTGGAAAAAAGGCGGATGAAAGTGGAAATAGTGGAATAAAATAAAATGAGAAGAACTCCTATTTCGTTCTTTTTGTTTTATGGACACATTGTGTTGAGGTTGCTTACGTACATACATGGTGAAAATAGAGTCAAAGTACAGAACGTATTCATATATCGCTACTGCTTGAAACAGATGAATAATTGATATTATTTGTTATCTTAGTAGCTAACTACTTACTAATGCTAACTTGATTTAATTAGTAGTTGTAATTGCGAATTCTTTCTATTTTTCAGATTGACTTGTAACTTTATAAATGCAATATCGCTTCACATTAAATTTGAAGTAGGCCAATGTTCTGTTCAGAGTAAATGTATTGAAAATAAGAAATCATGTTCATGCTATCACATAGAAAAATTCGTCGCTTCAGTATCATAGGCGTAGCTGGAGCATGAGAAATTAGTATAGTGGATTCTATGTGAGTTCATGTTTTTTCACTCAGTCACTCACACAGAAATGTTTTGAGCCCTTTCACAAATTACGTAACACTGAAGGGGGAGGGAGGGGGTCAAGCCAAGCGTTACGATCCATACAAAAATATTAAACCTTTCATACAAAAAGTGTTACGAGTCGAAGGGTGGAGGTCCAAAATCACCAAATTTAGTGTTACGTAATTTTAGAAAGAACCCTTTCTGTGTTAACAAGTTACTAAGATGGAGTTGTTTTTCAATGTCTTGTCTTGTCAATTTTCCGATGTCAATATGTATTCGTGAACAAGTAGATAATAAAAGCTATCAGAATTTCGAATGTCTTTTAAGGACAAGCCTTCCGGAAACCATAACTAATTTATCGCATAACTTTTCAGTAACATTTTTTTCATGAATTCTCGCTTAACTTCTCAAAAGGACCTAAGTAACATTTTTTTCATGAATTAATTTGAAAAGCGCAATCAACAGAAAAACATGAAAGCTTTTGATTGCAGTACTCAAATTAATTCATGAAAAAAATGTTACTTAGGTCCTTTTGAAAAGTTAAGCGAGAATTCATTTGAGTACTGCAAACAAAAGCTTTCATATTAATCTGTTGATTTCAATATTTAAATTACACCATGGAAAAATGTTACTTAGGTCCTTTTGAGAAGTTGAGCGAGATTTCACTTGAGTTTTCGACTACACCTAAGTACACATACTGAAGTCAGTGAAATTCGTAGGGTTCAGGTCCAGCCGCCCTTAGTTGGGTTTTCTTCACTATTTGAGCCGGCGTCTAATCCTTTCGTATGATCCAACCCCGGAAATCACGATATTTTACTTCGTATCTAACACTTTTTTTATATTTTGAATGGAAACGCAAAACAGGAGATGAGATTTGATAATTTTGACATACGTATTTTAATATTTTCTTTTATTCCATATGAAGCTATGAAAAAGGCTTCTAATGTCTAAATTGAATACTGATCATGAACCTATATGTAATCGGACTTTACATCTGTTTCTGCCACTGATTTAGGTGCCACCATTTAGGTGCACCTAAAAATAAAAACATATTTAATATTGGTCAACACATCTGAAAGAAAATAAAAACGGTTATACTGAATCGGTTTGGATTTCAAAACAATGCAACATTTTTGACATACCTATTACTTTTTTTAGCACACCTCTAAGGCTACTTTGACTGCCCTATAAAATCTGTACACAGCATGTGTCAAATTTGAATTACCATAGTTGATTTATGGCCAGCGTAAAAAGCTGGTTATCAGAATATTGACTGGGAGGGAATGTTTCCCATCCGAAAACATCCTAGACCGAACCGAGAATAGAAGTCACCATCTCCGGATTCGCAATCCTTCGCTTTTGCTCGCAATGCCAACTGGAGTCCCATTTTGGGATCTTGTTGTAAAAAAAAATGGTTCTGATCATGCGATTGAAAAGAGTTTTAAGCATCTAACTTACAAGCGTTGAAGCTGCCTTGCAAAATGCCTTACCCTCATCTCACTCCTCATTGTGAAAGGTGAGAAGACCAAATTGAGAAGTTGGACGCCTCATTTATCATTCATCATTTCTTACTTCTCCTTTCTAAATTCTCGCTTTTCACAGAGGCCCTTTCTGCCGAACGATCATTTAGGCCAAACGAGCGGCAATTTCGGCCAAATGACATGTTCGCCCAAACGACTTAATTCGGCCAAATGACCTGTTAGGCCAAACATCATCTCCGGCCAAATGGTTCTATCAAAATAACCTATTCGGCCAAATGACCTATTTGGCCAAACTAACTGTTCGACCAAAAAACCAAAAAAAATCCCGACCATTTTACAGTCGATTCAAAGATAATTTCCAGGTGAATTATTGAGAATATTCTGGAAATTTTTATATGTTTCTCTCAATTGAATGTCTTTTAAAAGATAACACCTTTTAAAATTTTAGCAAGTAGTGAAGCTTGCTGAATCTTTCTGCGTCTCTGCAGCGTATTGAGTCTCAGATGCCGAAAACGCTCCACATATGGAGGAAGATTTAATGAATCTTTTCACGATAAATCTCTTTCGCAATACGAATAAACTTCCGTTGAACACGTTCAATCCTGATAATGTTTTCCAATATTGGTCGTAACAATGCACAATACAGTGCTTTGAGGCAACGAGGTTTGATGATATCATTGCGGGAACTCAGTACCGAATCCGCAGCAGGTCTTCAAGGCTTAGAGTCCCTAGTCGGTAGATTAATGTAAATAATACAAGTCGGCCAATCAGATCCGCAACATCGGGATAAGGGTAAGGGTAAATTTTCTCATATTTCGCAGCGAGAAATATGAGGTGAGAAATGATGAGTAAGAAGTGGGATGTCTCATTTCTCACTCCCCATTACTCACTTCTCACTGTGAAGAGCTAAGTGAGAAGTTGGGTGCCTCATTTCCCACTTTTCAGTTTTCACAGAAGCCCTTTTTGCTAAACGACCATGCTAAACGGAACATCATTTAACTGAATGTACCAAGATTATTCATTCGAAAATCCGCTTTTAACCAAATGTACGAAGATTCTTTATTCCTAAATCTGATTTTGACTAAATGTCCTTCGTCTCTAGTGAACTAAAAATTCATTTTCGACTAAATGTCCCTTCGACCAAATGTCTTTTCGAAGTAATGTCCTTTCGACTGAATGTCATTCGACTAAATGTGAATCGACAAAATGGTATAGATTCGGTCAAATGACCTGTTAGGACTGTCAAATGACATTTTCGGCCGAATGACCTCTTCCAAATAAACTTATTCGGGCGAATGATTTATTCGGCCAAATGACCCGTTCGACCAAACGACCTTCTCGGCCAAATGAACTATTCGGCAAAACGACATTTTCGGTCAAATGACCTGTTCGGTCGAAGGATCTATTTGGGTAAATAACCTACTTGGCCATATGACCCGGCCAGATACGTTTCGGTCTAATGGTTTGTTGAGCCATTTGGCATTCAGCCAAACGACTCTAAAGCACTAATCTCGTTTACGTCTACTCTACGCCGGGAGTGGGTCATTTGGCATAAAGTCCATTTGGCATAACGGACATTAAGCATAATTGTGAACAGCTATAAAAGTGGGGGTCATTTAGCATAACGGACATATGGCATATTCTTTTGTAATCATTAAATTAGTTACAGACTAAGTGGTGCTGAAAAAAAATGGAATGGTGAATATAACAATGCTCGATAGTATCATTAAAAAGACATCTTCCTTTCCTAGTATGCTTGCATTAGCCGAGTATGAAACAATGATAATTGTTATCTCTCCATTGGATTCATGGTTTATCCAGAGAATGCTAAGATTAAAGTGTTTTCTCCCTCAAAATGAAGCATCTAGCGTGTTGCGTTTTCCCGGGTGGATGTGATCCCTCCTTTAAAAGTTTTAGAGTTAAGGCAATGGTGGATGTTACCCCTTCTTTAAAAATATGCGTATGACCGGGTTAAGGAAATGGTGGATGCAACCCCTTCTTTAAAAGTAGGCGATTGGTCTGATTAAGGAAATCGGGGATGTGATCTTTTTCTTCAGAAGAAGGCGTTTGTCCAGCATAAGGCGATGGTGGATATGTGATCCTTTCTTTAAAAGCTTGCCCGTTTTAAGGTAATAGTGGATGTAATCCTTTTTTCAAAAGTATGATGGACGTGATCTCTTCTTTTAAAATAGGCGCTTGCCCGGCATGAGGCAATAGAAGATGTGATCCCTTTTTTTGAAGTAGGCGCTTGCCTGGATCAAAACAATGGTGGATGCAACCCCTTCTTTAAAAGTAGGCGCTTGCTTGGATTAAAGCAATCGAGGATTTGATCTTTACTTCAAAAGAAGCCGTTTGCCCGGCATAAGGCAATGGTGGATATGATACCATCTTTAAAAGTGAGCGCCTGTCCGTATTAAGGTAATGGTGAATGTGATCCTTTCTATAAAAGTGTGGTGGATGTGATCCCTTCTTTAAAAATAGGCACTTGCCCAGCATAAAGTAATAATGGACGTGATCCCATCTTTAGAAGTAGGCACTTGCTCGGATTAAGGCAATCGAGGATGTGATTCCTTCTATAAATGAAGGTGGCTCGGCATAAGGCAATGGTGGGTGTGATCCTTTCTTTAAAAGTAGGTACTTGCCTGGATTAAGGCAATGGTGGATGTGATCCCATCTTTAAAAGTAAATGTAATTTAATTTTTTTAAAGAAATGGAAGTTGGTCCAGAATAAGGCAATGGTGGATGTGATTCATCCTTTGGATGTAGCCGTCTGCCCAGATTGAGACAATCTTGAATTTGATCCGTTCTTGGAAAGTAGGTGTTTGTCAATTTCTCAGATTCTTTTTTTGGTGTAGGCGTTTGCCTGGAATGAGTAAATGATGGATGTGATCCCTTTCTTAGAAGTAATTCTGCCGTTTCGTTTGACCGTCCTTCCGAAAATATCGACCATCAGTCTAAATCTATTAGAACATCTCCCCGATCTACTCTATCTATGTAAAAAAAATACACATTCTTTATTGCAGTTCAAAATTCTGCCAAATGTCCGTTATTCCAAATGACCGTTATGCCAAATGACCTTTATGCCAAATGACCTTATGCCAAATAGCCCAGACGCATCCACGCCGATGGTTGTTGGATATTCAGCAGAGTTGCGCGATGCGCCTACTGTTCATTCTGTGGGTTACACGGAAAGACAATCTACATATGTCACGCATGCTCCGTAACAGCGATATGTTGAGGCTGCCTATTCGTCGTACAAATTATGGCATTTTTTTTTTTTCCTAAGCAATGGAGGGGGAATCTGCTCAACAGACATCCTGGGTTGACCAGGAAGTGCGGGGTTAGGGATCACCGAGGGAGGCAGGACTACATCCCCGACCCGCTGAACCGTTTCCATTGCCGCCAAGCCCATAGTCCGGTACAACCAGAAAGTAATGCTTCAAAGAGGGGCCAGTGCACAACGCACCCTCGAGGTTAGCTGCGTGGCCTTGCAGCACCGAACATCGTAACTCGCTTTTTTAGAAGAACACCATGGTATCGTGCCAGCGCGTTGCCGGCTTTCCAGGTGGCCTTACCACGCCCTATGTCCTCGGAAGGTGGGAAGGGTCGACTTCGCGCCTGCTTCCCTCTGCACGACTGGTATCAAGAATGATGATGCCGCGTGCACCCCAAATTGACCTTTCTGCGATAGGGCCTATTCTCCAGCACACCGAGGGACTTGCCGGCGCGGTGCCTACGCCTGCCCCAGCCTTGACGAGGACCCCTTTCCATCCTCGGGCTCGGAACCCGCCCGGTTAACCGACACCGCGAAAGCGACGATACTATGTTGTTCTTCGCGCGGCCACTTGTTCGATAAAAGGATCGAGTTCGACCACAGAGCATGACCACCGGTATGACCCATGAAGCCGACTCCGATCCCTTGGACCACCTCTTATTTGCGCCTGAACTAGCCATCCTTGAGTCCACTGTGTAGCTCCGAGACGATTAGGGCGATAGCCAATAAAATGGCGTTCCAGCCAACTTCATCTTTACACATCTTCCGAACTTGGTTGTCCGGGGTAGTTTCCAGACCACATGTGGCAAGCATGTGGTCACGCATTGCGCGAAAACGTGAGCACACGAACAACACGTGTTCCGCCGTTTCCTCTGAACCTGCGCACACCAAACACTCGGGCGAGACCGAGCAAGCCAGCTGCGTTACCTGCACTGTGATTTTGCAGCACGCTTAAACGCCGGGCACATCAAACCCCTCATGGGGTGCTTGGTGTTCACAACTTTGCTGGAACAAATCAAACAATTGGGAGGGTTCGTGCAGCATTGTGCCTTATGTCCCTCCAATCCCCAACGTCGGCAGAGATTGCTTCTGTCAGGGCCTTTGCAGTCCCATTGTTTGTGCCCCGGTTCCAGGCACTTGAAGCAAACTTCGGGTTGCTCGTATATGCCCACAGGGCATACCGACCATCCCACCGTGACGCTCCCTAACTTGACTACCTTGGAGGCGTCCGCTGCAGATAGCCGAACCAATGCTACCTGCGTCCTGCCGGACCTTTCTGTAGCCGAACGGCTGCGGTGAGCGTCTCCACTTCACACTGTCGCCGCAGTGCCGTGACGAGCTCTTCGACTTCGGTGATCTCGTCCAGGTCTTTAACCCTCAGATTCACCTCCGTAGTGAGTGCCCTCACAAGAAGTGCGGAGAACTTCCTCCACCAACTTCTTGTAGGCGGCGCCCTTTTGCGAGACGCCCCGCTTCAGCTCGAGGATCATCTTGCCCATCCGGGCTCGTCTTATTCGACGTACGTCGGCCCCGAGTTCACTCAGCTTGACGTTACTCCTCATCGCCTTCAAAACGTCCGAGTACTTAGCCTCGTCCGCCGTGATGGCCCCTGGAGCGATTGGCGCCTACCCTAGACTTCTTGCTACCCTCATTCGCCTGGGCCTTCTTTTCGGCCCTTGACGTCTTCGGTTTCTTCTTGTTCTTGACCAGGGTTCAGGAGGCGTCATCCCACTCTATTTCTCTGGGCTGGGGTTCAGCTTCCCAGCCCCACTACCCTTGTTCGGGGTAGTAACCCTCCGCGTTTTGGAGCGGCTCCCAGGGACTGTCTCCCCCGTTTTTGTGTCTGCTCCGTTGGAGCAGTCACCCCCGACGTACCCGCAAATACTTGAGCCTCAGTCTGGGTAGACTTTGGTACCACCGTCTTCGCTGGCACGCCTTCGGTCGATTCGACCTTGCCCGAGTCCGCGAATCCTTGGGCCTCAGTCTAGGTAGACCTTGACTCCACCGATTTCACGGGTTTACACTTGGCCGTCCCGACCGCCCTCTACAGCTTGGCGTCCAGCATCGACTTTCGAAGTTTCTGCAAGCTCCTCTTGAGGTCCTTGCTGATATTATGCTTCGATGACGCAAAGTCAATGATGGCGTCCAGCTGTTCCGTCGCCACCTCGAAGGCCGAAAGCCCATCGCGTTTGCGGTTCATCGCCTCCACAAGCCATGGGCCGTCAATAACCCCTACCGGCGTTTTTTTAGCCGAGAGGAAGGTTGAGTGACCCACGCTGGCGCTGCGCACTGAGCTGCCGACTATTGCCTCTGGCCTCCCAGGCGGAGACCTGAACAACCCACCTCTTGCGAAGGGGTTGTCGCGTACACTACTACCACTAATTGAAGAGTTGACTTGGTTCTCCATTTGGCCCCACGAGTTGCTCGGGAAAAGAGGTCCACCATGCACCACCATGTGAATGCATTCGGATTTCTTTAGGCAGTATGCCTTTTCGTCGAGTGGTCCAGTTGACATATTTGGCTATGGAGACCTCGTTCACGCCGGCGCATGAGTTGTGGTTTTTGCCTCAGTTGGTTGTTGCCTCAGCAGCTGCTTTTCTGGACATTTATAGGGCATTTTATAGGATTTTCAGAAAAAAAACAAAATTTTTGTGAGAATTGTTAGTTAATTTCCCAAAGAAAATTCTACCAGAAACAAAACACACCCCCTCTAGCTACTCCAATGATCAGTTCATTTTAGCGTACGCAGACATTCACACGAGCAAGAACATTAAAAATCAAACATTCAGAAGCAAGGAGTGTTGAAAACGACGGCACACGCCTTGCCATCCAAGGTGCGGGGTGGACGAAAACATGCAGCCGAAATGAGTCCGGCCTGCGAAGTTGTGTGACTCACACGCACACTGAAAACTTTTCAACTTGTTCCTTGTTGGTAGCCGACTTCCTTTTTCCTTGGTTCCGGACGCCGTCGTCGTCGTCGTTTTCGTTGGACAGCATCTTTTATCATTATCACCAACCGTGCCGCCACGCCGCCCACTCACCCCAAACCACCACCCCTTCACGATGTGTTATCTTCTTGACCGTCCAGCGCTGCCGTCCGGTCTACGTCGCCCTTATCCGCAGAGCCTTGGTTTCGACCCGTTCGGTTGACGATGGTTTTACTTTTTTCCTTCGATTTCCCTTTTTCGATTCATCGGTCCTTGATCGTTTCGGTTTATGCTCCGTTTTGTCGTCCCTTAAATATTTTTATGTACATATGCGCCTCGGCAGTCATAACCACGGCGGAGCCATCGAAATGTTCGCCGGCCAGCTTGTTTTTACTTAATTAATTAGATTTCATCGATGGACGATGCGGGTTTGATGATTTTTCAACATGTGCTTCCGGTGTTGGGCGCCAGTTGGCAACCGATTCCAGGCGGTTGAATTGTGGATGGTAATCGTACGAGTGGATTTAAGAACGAATAAAAAGAATATATCTTTACACTTTATTGAGGGAGAACCATGGAAAAAGATAATTAATAAAATAAATGTAAAATTAGTTAAAATTCCATTGGAATCTAAATAATATTTATGGAAAAGTGGTTTTGTTGAAATCACAACATTCGCTCCTTCAAGTTGTAAAAATGTTATTTTCTTATATTATCAAGAGTCTAATTATTTTGCGTCACACTTTTTTTTTTAATTATTTGCCAGCAAGCACTGCTATTTGGAAAATGTGTTTATCAAGAAGAACATCAAAACTATTCCAACCAACTGATGTCGTCCTTTTTCTAAACTGAAAACGTGTTTTTGCTATGAATAATGCACTCCAAGTTGCAGTCCCCATCACAGCCGTCCTCGCAGCAGTCGCATTCAAATCAGTGCAATTCAATTTGGGCCAAACGACTCACCGCAGCGACGGAGGATCTATTCAAAGTTTCCATCTCGTTGCACGCAAGTGGGACCGATGCCTATCAGAAATTTCATCATCCGTAACGATGATGAAATGGTCTCCGCAAAATAAAGAAACAAACACTTTTTTCCTGCCAAATGGAAAGCAAGGGGAAACAAACACGCATCCCCGTTCCTCCTAAAAGTCTTCGCCCGGCATGGCATGATGAAGTATAGTTCTGCATAATTTAACCATCCTTCAAAAATTGAATAAATTTTCTTTTCTTGAAAATTTATTAAATTATTCATTCCACTCAATTTCTTTTTAAAGCAAAAAAAAATGCTGCCTCACAGCCTGAATGCAGATCACGTCAAGTGGAAAAGAAAAACTTCAACCTGTGTCTCGGGTAAATTTAATTAAATTTTTATTCCAGCACCACCAACACAATATCCAAATTTCAACCTCAATAAGTTTGATCCCTTGCTTCAATATTCCTGCTGCCATTTTCGAACACCGAGATGGAATCCTTGAAAATTGAGATATATATCAAGTTTGGAAGGAAACTCCATCACCTGCTACTCGGAATTTTTTTTTGTTCGCAACTCATCCGAATATTCTTGCCTCTTTGCTCAGATACGAGTATAAATCATTCTTCATTTATCTTGGTCTTGTTTCTTGGCTCGGTGCAAGGACAAGAAAACACGATGACACACGACGCAAAAAAGAAGCGAAACTTGTCGAATAGGAATTTCCTCCATCAGCATCAGAGCATTTTCACTTGGCATATCTATGCACATGAATCAGAAGGAGGGGGAGCTTCTTCTGGGTCCGGATTTTACTTGTGGAGTTTTTTAGTTTAAGTTTTTTTTTTCGATGGCTATAGTTTGCTACCCTCCTCGTGTCGGCCCAGCTGAACCTTATCCGACGCATTGTGAAATAGATATTTGATGCCGCAAAAAGGTGTCGTCTTATGAAAGGAATTTATCAACTCCTCTTGCCGTTCAGTGCGGCGTATAAGTACCTTCCTTTCGAAAAAAGCTTTGCTTTGTCACTCGTGTTTTAAAAGATTCGATGCGATTGTTTGAATATATGTTGGGATGTTGGTAGATTCCGAGCATGAATCTAGAAAATTCCAATATGTCACCGAAAGCCGTATGCTGGCCGGTCCAATAGTTATTTCAAAAGCTTCGATTTTTTTGCGAAAACCCAAAAATATAAGTTTGACATAAAATACAATAAATTTGAATAGAAAATATTCTCTATTATTGCTAAAGTCAACAAATTCCATAGGCTTACGAATTTGCCGGGTCGGGTCTTATTTTATTCTATTTAAAATTATATGAAAATACCAAAAACGATAAAACACTGTGTTAGTTTAATAGAAAATGTTTTCCAAATTCGCTTTTTGTACACGGATGATACATTCCATGTAAAACAAAGTTTGCAGTTCGTCGAATCATGAAACGTGGAAGAAGTTCGGCTCTATTTCTAAATATACGTCGCCCTTTGGTATTTTTCAACTGAAGAAAAACCACACAGGCCAATCCTTCTACATTTTGCAGTGGAAATATATCATATGGAAGGCGACTGAAGAAAATTCATCAACTTTCACTTTTTCTCGAGCAGTATGAAATACCAATTCTTAAGAATGGAAATTAAAAAAAAAACGAAATGGAACTGGTGCCACGCAGGAACGAAACGCAATGGCAAAAATCTAAAGCGATAAACATCACTCCCTTGGCTCGGTATTCGGCCAGTGACTGCTGACTTGAAACCAACCAACGCAACTCTGCCAGATATGGGGAAAGATTGAATTGCGGCACAATGAGGACCAACCGAGCGAAAGTGATGTGGTCGGATGCTGAGGTAATGTCGTCGGTGCTGGTGCGGGGAAAAATCATAATCTAAAGAATTTTGCGAAAAGCAAGAAAGAAATACATCACGTTCGGTATGAAGAATCTGTCGTGCACCGGAACGATTGTGCTTTTGCGATAGGACGACGACGCAACTCTCATTGAGACGAAATTGCGAGTATGTTGCTCTCGGAGGGAAAATGAAAAAAAAAAACTTCCCTTTGAGATGGAAAATAAGAAGGATCGAAGGAGGGAGGGGGGCGGTTTTTGCCACGGAAATAACATGTGAGTCTAGGCACGCACAGTTTTTTTTTCGGGGGTTGTTTTCAAAATTGAGGCTTTGTGGTTTGCCGCAGCAACTGACTGACTTACGACATGGATGAAGATTACTTTCGGTGCATTTGCTCTTGCCGTTTGTCGCTTGTTTTTCACTCGATGGAAAAAGCTTAGCAATGGATCAGTCAGCATACAGAGTTGAGATTTCCATTCGAGGCAGATCGTTTGTCATCACGGCGAAGAAGTCATTGCTGCAAGGCATCGGAGATTGAGTAGCTTCATTATATTGGACTTTGGTATGCCGTACGGAAATAGAACGTTATGAAGCAAAAGATGGCTCGGTTTTCCATCAGGTTCATTCAGCGTGAGTTGAACGATTTTTCTGCAACAGTGACATTTAAACAAAATATTTGATCCTTATTTAATTATAAATATAACAAAATCATGACATGAACCCTTTAATTCCTATCATGTTGTACTAATCTACGATCATTTGAAATGTTATTAGATTAGAACTGCGATTCCGACGATTCAGCGTCCTACATCCAATCAAAAGACCCCAGATTTTAATTCATTTGTGTATTTTCCACATGTTGATATTGTATGGAAGCTTTGGCGTATTCATACATTGATTGACATTAAAACGCTTTCCACAGTACATTGCTTTGTTGAACTTGAAAAGAATATTCACAATTGTATTGCATTATGTTATTTATTTCACAAAAAAAAGATTCAGTTTTTCTTGGATGTGAACCTTGGCCTAATTCAAACTCCTGTGCGAAATTTTATAAAATTCTGTTTCAAATTCCATTAAATTCCTTTCAGAATTTTATCAAATTCCGTTCGGAGTTTTATAAAATTCCGTTCGAAGTTTAATCAAATTCCTTTCGGAATTTTATCAAATATCTTATGGAATTTAAACAAAATTTTATCGAATTTCTTTGAAAAGTTTATCAAATTCCGCACGGCCGTCGGGGTGACAATGGGTCAAATGGGGACGAGAATGGGTCACTGTTTCAACTACATAGAATATTTGTGAAAAAGATTTATCGTATCTGTGGACAAGAAAACTAAATTATAAGAGACCTTTTTGAATGATTTTGTTATCATTGTTATCATCATTTATTTGCATACATTGTCACACCCGATATATAATTCCATTTGAATTTCTTTCCGAACGAAATTTTTTTTACAAACTTGGAAATTAAATCAAATTTTGTTCAAATATGGTTAAATTTCGTTCGAAATGTAGTCGAATCCCGTTCAGAATATTTTTATTTTATTTATTTATTTATTTATTTACAGTCTTCGACTATGTTATTCATCGTACAGACTAAAAAGCTTAAGAACTAATACGCGACTTAAACATCCGTTTACTTAAATTAAAATCATACAAATGACTGATGACATTAAAGCATTCACAACAAACGTCAAACGGATTTTTTGCCCATACAATGTACGGTGTGCAGGGCGTCGGAAAAAGTCTGCTCTTCTTACTGTTCTTTCGGGGGCGGAGTTTCGCCTAGAGATAAGGACAGTCGATGGTGTTCTGCAGAAGGTCGAATACGAAGAGCTTCTGAAGAAGCATTCTCTTACTCCTCAATGTAGGAAGCCTCACGAGTTCACAGCGGTGCTCATATGGAGGCAGCTCACGGCTATTACGCCAGGGAAGCCTTCGTAGCGCAAATCTGATGAAAGCTTTCTGAACATGTTCGATTCTAGCTATTTGCGTTGCGTGATACGGTGCCCATACGACTACGCCATACTGCAGAATACTGCGAACCAGCGATGTATACAACGTCCTGAGGCAGTAAATGTCGCTGGAGTCTCGGGTGTTGCGCTTCATAAGTCCCAATATGGCAAAAGCTTTAGCTGTTGTGGTTGAGATGTGCTCACTAAAACGAAGTTTACTGTCCAGTGAAACACCTAGATCTTTGACGAGTGAGACTCGATCCAAAGTTAGGTCGTGCATAGTGTATTCGAAAATTATTGGAGAGCGCAGACGTGTGAACGTGATAATGTTACATTTGTTTACATTCGCCGTCATTTCATTTCTGTCACACCAGTCCGGAAGCTTATCAACATCGGCTTGCAACGCGTAACAATATTGTGAAATTCCGTTGAGTATTTTTCCAATTTCCACTTGAAATTTTATTAAATTCCGTTCGGAATTTTATCAAATGCCGTTCAGAACGGAATTTGATCAAATTCCAAATGGAACTTGATAAAACTCCGAACAAAATTTGACAAAATTCTGAATGAAATAAAAAAAAAACAAAAATTTCTAACGGAATTTGATAAAAATTAGAATGGATTTTGACAAAATTCCAAACAGAAATTAGGAAAATTCCGATTGGAACGTAATAAAATTTTGAACGAATTTACCGAAGTTCCGATTGGAATTGAAAAAAAAACTTCAAACAGTCATATTTTGTTAAATTTGTCATATTCTTGGAGTTTTTTTTTTAATTTCAATCGGAATTTCGGTAAATTCGTTCAAAATTTTATTACATTCCGATCGGAAATTTCCTCAATTTCTGTTTGGAATTCTGTCAACTTTCTTTCAAAATTTTGTCAAAATCCATTCTAATTTTCATCAAATTCCTTGTTTTTTCATCAAATTTTTGTTTTTTTAAATTTCATTCAGAATTTTGTCAAATTCTGTTCGGAGTTTTATCAAATTCCACTTGGAATTTGATTAAATTCCGTTTCCTATATAAGGAAAGGAATATTGTAAAAAAAACGGAGTTTTTTTTCCAAATTCCGCTCTAAATGTTTTTGAGCCGCGTTCTAAATTTTTAAAATATTTTTTCCGAAATTCCATCATATTTTGATCGAAATTTTATCATATTTCGTTGAAAAGTTTATCAAATTTCGTAGGTATTTTATTCAAATTCAGTTCGGAAATTTATTAAATTCTATTTGGATTTTTTCCGATCGAAATTGTAAATATTCAATAAGACTAAGGAATCACTTGACACGGGAAAGCACAACAACCTTCCTGCAAGAGGATCAGCACTGTACTGGCGGGGACGGGAGTGCCAATGCACCTGACGTACTGGCGCTTCTGGCACAGTAGTGCCATAACACTGAGACCATCATTCTGTCATCATCGTCATCATTACCAATCATACGCGAGGGGTAAGAAGGTATCAGAGTAAACACCGAATAGGAACCTCACATCCCCCTTCCACTCAAAAAAAAATCCATGCGTCAAATTGTTTTTTATAAACTATATACAATATAGATGCATAGCACCCCAGTTTTACCTTATTCTATCTTCCACTTGAATTTGATGTGCTTATCGCTTGTCTCACTTGTCGCATGCATGAAGATTATACGATTTTTATTATGGACGGCACGGTTTTTAGTGGAATTGGGCTTCACCTCAACTTCCAAGCGCTTTCTAAAGCAGATAAAGGACAATAATATAATAAAAACACTTGTAAGAATGTGGCCAGGTGTGTGGAGAGAATCAGGCCCGCATAATTATGGATTTTGGCAGAATCTAAAATTACCGTGGATATGTTTATCTCTGCTTTAACTCCATCCACGATTTTTGCAAGAATTCATGAAATGATGTGCTAAAATTAGGCTTTAGCTTAAAGAAGTATGCAGTACAATTATCATCGAACAAATCAAACATATCTAACATATTTCGTGACATTCATAATGTTAAATATTAGCAATCTACTTCTTCCTCTCTTTCTTCCTATTCTCCTTCTTTTTCTTCTTCTTTTTCTTTTTCTTCGATACATTTAAGTTCCAACTGGAACCTGGAAGGCCTTTCAGCTTTGTGTTTTACCATTTCCACATTTATTAATTGAAAGCCTTTCTCTGCCTGTCAATTTTACGAAGTTAGCCGAAAATGTTTCCAACCTGAAGGCTTCCTAGGCCAGACCGAGAATCGAACTTCGGATTGGTAATTCGACGCATCTGCTCGCAAGACTAATAGGAGACCCATGCCAAGAAATAAATTTGATAAACTTAATAGGTGCAAACGATCACCGTTTTGTACATCTTTTTATGAATTCCTATAATAAAACACGATTTCAATATGTTAAACTTAAGTGTTTACATGATTGTTCATTTGGGTGGTACGTATACTGTCGGTTCCGTATTTTTTCAACGCAACGTAAAATGTTACAATTACACATTTTAGATCGTAAGAATGATTATGATTATGACTCTATTACATGCCGTTTTTCATTATATGATATAAGTGTTAGTAGCCTTCTACTACTGCTAGACTTCCTGCAAGCATATAACTTATTACATTTAGCTTATAACACGAATATCAAATAACTTTTTTAGATTCACTTCTGGAAATCGAATTCACCACCTAAAACTTGATCACACCGTGCCTCTACTGGTTAGGCTACCAAATATGTCTTTTCAGTATACAGTAACATCCTCTGAAATTGTGACTTTATTATTTTTCCCATTATAAATCACGGTTTCGACTTTTGGTTTTAATGAGATGAACTTACGCAACGTTCGGGTCAAGGGATAATTATTTATCTTATGTTCTGTTAGTAATTTGTTCCCCTAAACGATTCTTTTCTATAGAATATGAATGTTAAAGATCTTGGCTACAACTCAAGTTAAATTGTTCCTTGTATGCCCAACTTTTTCGTCTGATACATTTCCAAGAAAAAATTAACGAAATTAACAGAACTTTAATATTGTTTCTTCCATTGTTATTACAAGGGCTGTGCTTGCAAATCCTTTTTATAACGAATACAGATGATCTGAAGAATACACAATAAGGTTGGATTATTCATATTTAGCATGTTATTATGACGAAGCTAGTTTTATGCAGTTTTCGTTTCGCTTTCGACGAAGATTAACTCATTTGAATTTAAATGAATTTCCGACAGTACCTTCAACTTTCTTTTTGCTCTAGTGAATTCAATAGTGTGAGTGTTCAGAGGTTCAATTTGCTTTTAAGCTAACGAAAATCTCAATTCACTTGTATAATCTAAACTTAATAAAAACGTGTTGGTATTGATGCATTCAATTCAATCCAATTTTCACTTTTTAGAAACCGAAGTGACATTTTAAGTGTCTTTAATTTGACTCGATTTGTCTTATAACCAAGAGACTGTAGTGGTTGAACAAATTCGGAAGTGATTGCTTTATGCGCCTTTTAAACGGGTCTTTTTTTTATACCTTTATTTATTTATTCAGGCACTCTGTGTTACTTAACCGCTACTGTGCCGAGATCTACTGTGGTATTCAGCTGTGCAGAATACACAGAATCTATCAGATTTCGATTACCGTTATTGTTGTCGTTGCCAGTTCATCTCATCGTCATGTCGTACATCCAATGATGTTGCATTGTTCGGTTGCCATTTTATCCGGGTAAGTTGGAGGAATGCCTCCGAGAAGAACAAGTTGTCAGTAGTTATCAGGCAGCCATGACGAAAGGCGCGTCTCCCAATACGCTACCGCCTGGGCAGCGCATCCAGCGACTGACGAGGGTTTGGTGGAGGGGCTGGGAATCGAACCCATGACCATTCGCTTATAAGGCGAACGTGTAGCCAACTACGCTACGGGACCCCCCAATTAAACGGGTCTATCACTTTATATTTCCAGCAACACTCTTTCCCACTCGTGAGAATAAACGTTGACGAAATAAATACTGTCATCACTTGTACTGTCAATTTGCTACTCATGCAACAAAATAATGTAAACATGTCGGATTGAAACCGCTTTTGATGAATCCATCTGAATCAAGATAGCGTCTCCGCCTATCTGTTATTCTACTCATTTTAGAAAATTACAAACTTTCCTCCATCTTTTTTAAGCGCATCTCTCAGCATTGGCTGGCTGAATCTTCTCTGGTTAATGATAGGCAAATCGTTATTGCTCTGAATACTTATTTCACTTTTGTTGTGCTTGCCGTATACCCAACTCTCCATCGGATTTTAACACATGCCGTTTTATACTTTTTTGACATCTTTTTGTCTTTTTTATTTGATAAATATCGTTATCTTTGTCTCGGTGGTTTTCATTAGTAGCCACCTTTCTACCCCGGCAGTTTTAATTAACCACCACCTTCAAAATAAAAAAGTTTAAATTGTTGTCAACCAATCAATTTCTCTTTGCTTCATTTTCCATTGATCGTTTCCAATTGATGCCTTCTTCTTTCAGGCGGTGTCCATTACACGCCGTAATCCCCTATGTGCTCAACAATATTCAAAACCTTCTCCAGGAATTCTTCATCTACTTGGTTCACCAAGCACTTTCCATTATACGATTTTTTGATTGATAATTGTCACCACATTTTTACTCCACTGTTGCTCGTGCACATCGTCTGTTTCTTTACGATTAAGAATTTTTTTGGTGCTATTTTCATACCAGGCAGTTTACTTTACATGCCATATTTTTATCTCAGCGGTTTTCTTTACACGCTCTCTCTATCGATAATTTCTATCTTTTTACTCTGGCAGTGTCCATGACACGCCGTCTTTTTCTTCCAGGTCAAAAATCATTTTTAATCTGGCGGTATTCATTACACGCCATCCTTTTCTCTCAGCGGTTTCCAATACACGCATTTTTCACCTAGGTGGTTTTCATTACACACCATCTTTTTCCTCGGCAGTATTCTTTACACGCCGCAACAGGTGGTTTTCATTACACACCTTTTTATGAGGCGGTTTTCAATACTCGCCATTTTCAATTTGCCTTACCACAACAGCAGTTTTCATTACATACTGCTTCATTTCTCCCTCACGTCAAATGAACTGTTCTGAAACTTATCACTGCACACATACTACGATAAATATTTCCCATGACAAGTGATTCCTTTTGTGTTCGGTAACTACTGATACTGTGTTTTTTATCTGACCTGACATGGTCGCCTATGTAAATATTCAATAAGACTAACGAATCACTTGACACGGGAAAGCACAACAACCTTCCCGCAAGAGGATCAGCACTGTACTGGCGGGGACGGGAGTGCCAATGCACCTGACGTACTGGCGCTTCTGGCACAGTAGTGCCATAACACTGAGACCATCATTCTGTCATCATCGTCATCATTACCAATCATACGCGAGGGGTAAGAAGGTATCAGAGTAAACACCGAATAGGAACCTCACAGAAATTTATTTTGCGAACTTTTAATCTAAATTTTGGACAAGCTGCTTTCGGAATGTAGTCTCCATTTTGTCGAATTTTGTTTGGATTTTTAAGTTTTTTCAAATTTTGATTGGAATTTGGCAAATTCTGTTCAAAATGTTTGAAATTGTACTAAATTCCGTTTGGAATTTTGTCAGCTTTTGTTCAGATTTTCATTCAAATTTTATTCAAAATTTTGGAAAATTTCGTTCAGAACTTTAACACTTTCCAATCGGAATTTTCTCAATTCCTGTATGAAATTTTATCAAATTGCCTTCGGAATTCTGTCATTTTTTTTTCAAATTTTGTTCAAAATGTTATCAAACTCAGTTCGGAATTGCTTAAAATTCCATTCAAAATATTATAACGTTCTTTTATCAAATTTCTAAAAAAGTTTATCAAATTCCGTGCAAAACTTCATCAATATCGATTAGAAATTTTATCACATCCCGTTTGCAATTATAACAAAATCCATTTGGAATTCTATTAAATACCGTTTGGATTTTAGTATAAATATATATATGTTTGAAAATGCATAAAACTTTGTCGAATTCCGTTTGGTATTTTGCCACATTCCGGTTTGAATTTTATCACGTTCCGTTCTGAATTTTGGCAAATTCTGTTTGCAGTTTTGTCAAATTCTGTTTGAAATTGTAACGATTTCCGTTCGTAATGTTTTCAAATTCTGTTCGGATTTTTTATATTTCGTTTGAAATTTTGTCAAATTCCGTTCAAAATTTTATAACAAAAAAACCGATTGCAATATTATTGACTGCCGTTCGGAAGTTGTCGAGTTCCGTTCAGAATTCAATCAAATTTGAAAAAGTAATATTCGGAATATTATCGAATATTGCCAATTATTTTGCCAATTTCCGTTCAGAATCTTGTCAAATTCTTTTTTGAGTTTTGTTAGTTACGAGAGAGGTTTTGTGCATTTTGTACACGTATAAATCAACTCAATTTGCACGGTCTCGAAATCGCTAGAGTTGGCAGGACGAATGAAAAGGAATGGATTTGAACGAAGTCTACGACAAGGTACATGAATTCCAATTTCGCAGAGTAGAGCAGGACAATCGGTGTGACATTGGAGTCGATCAGCAATAAAAAAGGCGTTGGGACTTGTTTAAAGCACTTGCAGATTGATGAGCTTGTACCGATTTACATAGCCTGGATGGTTAAATGGATCTCACCAAGATAGTTGCCGCAAGGCAATGCGAATAAACTTGCGTTAGATTGCTCCTATCCGCTGCGATTCGTTCTGGTAGAACGGAGCCCAAATGATGCAACAGCATTCAAGGATTGGACGTCCCAGTGAACACAAAAATGGATTCCTGGCAGTAAATGTCCTTGCATTAAAATCAAGCTGTGATGGCTCCCGCGATATGGCATAGGCGACGTGATCCTTAAAGGTCATTTTCAAATCTGTCGTAACACCTAAATCTTATACAGTTGTTTCCCGTTTCAAATTGGTTCTTTTCAGTAGGTAGTTATAATGGTAAAGTGATCGCTTTCGTCCGATTATATTGAATACCTTTCGGAATTAAATTAAATTTTGTTTGATGTATTATCAATTTTCGTTCGAAGTTTTGTCAAATTTTGATCGAGTTATTTTCAAATTGCCCTAAAAGTTTTGTCGAGTTACGGTCCAAGTTTTAATAAATTTTGTTCGGAATTTCATCAAATTTCGTTCGAAATTTCATCAAATTCCGTTCGAAATTTCATCAAATTCCGTTGAAAAGTCTATTAAATTTCTTACATAATTTTATCAAATGCAATTTTTTAAACTCCGTTTGATATTTCAAGATAAAATTTTCAAACGACTCTGCTTTTGTAAACAAAGATTCAAACGACGATTTGACGAATCTGATAGCCCTCCCACGCAAACCAACACTATCAACATGTAGTGGAAACCTTCATCTACTAATTGGTGGTGTTGGTTTGCGTGGGAGGGCTATCAGATTCGTCAAATCGTCGTTTGAATTTTTGTTTACAAAAGCAGATAAGTCGTTTTGAAAATTTTGCCTTGATTTTATTAATTTCCGTTCGAAATTTAATCAAATTCTGTTCTTAATTTGGTTGAATTGTTGTCAAATTCCGTTCAGAATTTTGTCAAATTCCGTTTTGAATTTTGCCTTAATCCATTCGGACTTTTTGTTCCCTTCAGTTTTTCCTTGAAAACGCTTCGAAAATTCCAAGGGCAATACTTAGAATTTTCTTTAGGAGCTTACTTATGGGCCCTGTACACATCCGGTTGTGCAAAGGGCCAACTTGAAAGATCTCCATCCTGAGCGATTTTCAGCTTTAACTTGTTGCCAGGTTAGATTTCGGTCGACTTCTTTTATTTCTTCATTGAGGCTTCGCCGACATGAGCCTTTGGGTCGCCTCTGCTGCGATATCCAGCTGGGTTCCAGTGTAATGCTTGCTTACAAAATCCAAATCCAGTTTAAATTCATTTCAAATCCAATCAAAATCTAAAGCGAATTTGAATTCATTGCAAATTCAATCGAAATTCAATTATAGTCCAATCCAATCCATTCAAATCTAACCCTAATACAATCCAATTTTTATTATTATTTAAGGCCGAAATGGCCTGTGCGGTATATAAGAGTCTTCTCCATTCGGCTCGGTCCATGGGTACACGTCGCCAACCACGCAGTCTACGGAGGGTCCGCAAGTCATCTTCCACCTGATCGATCCACCTTGCCCGCTGCACACCTCGCCTTCCTATGCCCGTCAAATCGTTGTCGAGAACCATTTTCACCGGGTTACTGTCCGACATTCTGGCTACGTGCCCGGCCCACCGCAGTCGAATGCAATCTGAATCCAATATAAATCTTGCCTAATCTCAAATTAATCCAAATCCAGTTCAAATCAAACTTTAATCCTAATTCAAAAGAAATAAGAATTATTTGCAAATCAAATCCAAACATAATTAAAAACCAATCCAAATTTCGATCCAAATTCAATTCAATCCAAACCCAATTTTAATCCAGTCCAAATCCAACCTAAATCCAACTTAAAACCAACCCAAATGTGATCCAAATCCAATCCAAATCCAGTCAAGGTTTTGCCTCCGCCACTACGTAAGGTGTGGCCGACCCAGCCCAGTTCCGATCCAGAAATTCAGTTGCTATCAGCCTCTGGTGACAACGACGATGAAGCTTGTTGTTTGAGATCCAGTCTGCATTATGTACCGCAGGCATCTATTGATGAACACATTCAGTCGTTAAGTGTTCTCCACTGATACACACCATGTTTAACTGTTTTGGAATTTCCTTAGGAAAATCTTTGAAATTTCTTTGGAAAATCTACGAAATTTCTTTGGGAAACTTTTCAGGAAATTTCCGTAATTCGCTTGAAAAATTCCTTGGAATTTCATCAAGAAATTCTTTGGGAACTTTTTGGTATTTCCTTGGGAAATGCTTCAAAAATTTCTAGAAAAACTTTTGGAATTTCCTCGGACATTCTTTGGAATTTTGAAGCAGCGGCACAAGAAATTATTTATCAGCGGGCGGCGTGACAGATTTTCAACACCTTCAACTCCGTTATGAATTTTGTCAAATTTTGCTCAGAATTTTGTCAGATGGCGGACGGAATTCTGTCAAATTGGCCTTTCCTGTCAAAAAATTGTGTACACTCAATCGTTTCTATAATTTATTCAAGGTTGACTTTTTCAGAGAACCCATAATATTTGACACCACTGATCAGAACAATTCTTCAGCAGAAATTTTTCAACTTTTATTTTCGATTTTTAGAGAAAGAGAGTTAGAGAAAGTAAAATTTATCAAAGAATCGACTTACACATGAAATGAGACAGCATTTTCGACGGGAAAGGTTAATTCCATTGATATTTTTTTTTCAAAATTTGACCCGTTTTTTTTTTCAAATTTCATTCAAAGTTTCGTCAAATTTTATTTATAATTTTATTAAATTCTGTTCGGAATTATTCCAAATTTCATTTGAATTTATTTCAAAATCTGTTCTGAATTTTATCAACTTCTGTTCGGAATTATTAAATTCAGATCAGAATTTTATCAAATTCGATTAGGAATTTTAACAAACTCCGTTTCAAATGTCATCATATTTCATACGAATTCCGTTCTGAATTTTATTCTTCTTCTTCTTATTGGCATTACATCCCCACACTGGGGACAGAGCCGCCTGTTCAGAGTGTTCATTAAGCACTTCCACTGTTATTAACTGCGAGGTTTTTAAGTCAAGTTACCATTTCTGCATTCGTATATCATGAGGCTAACACGATGATACTTGTATGCCCAGGGAAGTCGAGATAATTTCCAATCCGAAAATTGCATAGACCGGCACCAGAAATCGAACCCAGCCACCCTCAGCATAGTATTGCTTTGTAGCCGCGCGTCTTACCGCACGGCTAAGGAGGGCCCCTCTGAATTTTGTTACATTTATGTAAAACATGTAAAAAAAACAACCTCACCGTCTTTGAGCAGAGGTCGCACAGACTAAATACTTAACACCTAGCGTTAGACTACGGACAGGACATTTACTTTTTCTGCTTTACGATTTTTTTATCAAATTATTATTTCTGAATTCTATCTAAAAGCTATCCAAAAGTTTTTCAAATTCCGTATGAAATTTTATCAAATCACGTTTGGATATTTTTTAATTCCTTTCTATTTTTATCTAATTTCGTTCGAAATTTCATTAAGTTTTGTTTGGAATAAGGTGAAGTTCCGTTCGGAATTTTATTATATTCCGTTAAGAGGTTTATCAACTCCCTTTCGGAGTTAACTCAAATTCCGTCGTTAAAAATTAAAACATATTCCGTTCAAAATTTTATTAAATTTCCTCCGGAATTTAATCACATTACGTTCCGTATTTATCAAACTAAGTTGTTTTTAATTCCGTTATGAATTTTATCAAATTTTCATTCGAAAATTGATTAAATTTCGTTTGGAATTTTAACAAATTGTGATCCGAATTAAAAAAATAATTGCTTTGGATTTTTTGTTTCAAATCTTGTAAAGTTTTTATCAATTCTCGCAAGTTATCAAACTCTGTCGGAATTTTATTAAATGAAACAAGACAAATGGGGATTGTTTATCGAATGAATGATTATTTATAACATTGATGTAATAGATCAATTTAATTTATGTTGACAGTTTGTCAACTGTCAACTGTTTGTCTTTATTTATTTATTTATTTGTTTATTGTTATTGATGTAGCTTAAGGATACATCACTTCTAAAATGTTACACTTCGGAGGAATTCATTGGTTGTTTACATTAATTTACTTTACTAACTAACTAATTATTATAAGTTTCTGCATTTGATTACTCTGCTTCTCTAATTCTTTTACTGCATGCGTACGAGCTGCCCAGACATAATGCTGAGGGATTTGTTAGCTTATAGGCCTAATATTTCTAATAAATTGTAATTTTCTGTACAGATATGGTGGTTCCCTTGATGTAATAAGCTCGAACATTTGAATGCAAGTTCTTGGCGAATGAGAATGCGAAAAATTACACCATAATAGCGCATCAAGCGAGTAGAAATAAGCACCGTAGTAAGACCTAGATAAATTATTATACCTACGCATAGTATAAATAGTGTAAGCTGCGATCATTTTCTTCAAGTCGAGTCAAGTACGAGACACTGAAGACGGCCTTACTGTTGAGGTCGAAATACGTATCTGTCAAGATACAATTAAGTGGTGGAATTCAATGGGATTGTATAAACTCGTCTTATGACAGGTGAAAACATTCCACTAAAAAGCTCAAAATAATTGTCTTACACCATAATAGAGTTTCGTGGTACTGTGAAACATTGGAATATTTCGATAAATCTACTCACTTTTAAAAGCACCATATATCTTTCTACATTGAGCGTTTATGAAAGGCTTCCAGGATAAGCTTGAAGTGAATATAACGCCAAGATTGTCAAATTTATCAACGAAGTTAATTATTTGATTTCCAATGTCTACACTAGTCTACACTAGTCGCATTATATTCACCGATAATACTTAAATAGATTTGAACATCATCGGCAAACATGTGGGGGAGTCGGGGAGTTAGATCATTGATGAATGATGAAAATAATATTGGTCCTAAAACCGATCCTTGAGGTACGCCAGAATCAATACGACTGAAAGTGGACAATGCTCCATTATAGAAAATGGCTTGGTATCGATTACTTAGGTACGAGCTTATTAAATAAGCAACCGATTTAGAAAAATTTAAATTTTCAACTAATGTTTTTACTAATCTGCGATGAGAGTTTCGATCAAAAGCCTTGGCAAAACAATTAGTAACTGAATTGCCATACCTTTTCTGTCAATTGCTTGAGCTATATCCTCGTGAACATTCATTAAAGCAGTGTTTGTACTGAAGTTACAACTAAATCCAGATTGAAGCGGGTGTAGTAAATTATCATCAATGACATATTTGGATATTTGAGATTTGATTAACTTTTCAAATACTTTTGATAAAGCACAGAGTATGCTAATAGGGCGTAAATTTTTAATAGAAGAGCTGTTTGCTTTCTTTTTTATAGGAATAATTTCGCATTTTTCCAAGCGCGTGGGAAATTCGAGGTTTTAATTATGGAGTTGAATAAATGCTTGTAAATTGACAAAGCTAATGGGAGAAGCAATTTTATAAATGCTATAGGAATATTGTCGAACCCTACTGCACTCGATTTTTTTGAAAAAAAAAAACACAATTAATTATATCATGCTCCTGAAAATGGTTAAAACTAAAATCTTGTGAAGTAGCCGTGACGTTTAAAAGTATTTCTGTTTTTCTCAGATTTACATTATTTCCATATTCCGTAAGCTAGGTCACGATTAACAATCGCACGGGATATATCATTGTCAAACCACGAAAAACTTCTTTTATCTTTACGTCTCAGTGGTATTAAATTATCATGTAGCAAGATCAGATTGTGGTTCACAAATCTTGGCATGTCATTTGGGTCACTCATGTTGAAGAAAATATTCCAATTAATATTAGAAAATGCTTCCTGCAACGTAACCCAATCAAAATTAACATAATCACGATAAGTGATTAAGTTATCAATTTTTCAGTCAGATAAACGTTTGGAACTGTTTTTTTGCCAATATTGATCGAATTTCTCATAAAACCCGGTCAAAACTACGACAAAAGTAAAAAAAACGAGGTTTTTCTATTCGAATAAAAAACAGCATGAGTGCGTTTAAGATTCCCTTCCGGGCTTTACCAGCTTCCTATATTCTTTGTAGATCTCCAATAACATAAAATTCTGACAATTTGTGTCAAAATTTCGACAAATGGAAGTTTTGCCGAAGGGCCGCCAAATTTCTGATTATGGGCAATGGATTTTCGAATTACTCCTACAAAATCAAGATAAATCTCTATCAAAAGTTGGAGAAACGTTGGAATTTCTTGTCAACAGGAGCTCTATTTTCCCAAAACTCTAAGTCAAAATTCTGACAAAATCTTGACAAATCCACACATTTGTATGAGAATTTCACAAGATGTTATAAAGGTAAAACATCTTTCGCAATATATACTTCTATGGCTATTTCGAAAAATTTTGTTGTAAATTCGACTAACTACGTTTCGTATTTCAAGTGATTTCCTTGGAATTGTTTCGCCAGAAGTCCCCATTTTTGAAAAATAGAAACCAAATGATGACAAGCGAGAATATTTAGTTAATATAACTTGTGAAAGCAATTAAAGATTACCAAGTTTGGTTCACGGAGAAAGAGGCTTATAGTTTGAAACAACCAAATCCTTGGTTGAAATTCAAACCAATTTTTTGTTTGTTTCAAACTAAAAATTTGTTGATACTAGTTCGTATTTTTGGTTATATTAACCAGAAATTTTAGCTTTAAACAAACTATGAAATTTAGTTCTTTCAAAGCAATATCTGTTTGTTTGAAACAATTTTTATTATTATTCCAAACAAAATATTAGGTTATTTCAAACAATATATGGATTGTTTCCGTTGATTTGATTTGACGTATGAACAACCATATTCTTGTTTGAAGCAACATAAATCGGTTTAAAAACAAACTGAAATGGTAGTTTATACACTTCACGTCTTCAAAACGCTCTATATTAGAAAAATTGTGTTAAGTCTTCCTGTTCGTACGATTTATCCGAGAAATCGACAGGTAATAAATTTATAGTTTTCTTTCGGAATTTCTACTTATTCAAATTTCGTTAGATTTCAGTGTCGCTTTGGGTGTCGCTAGCTAAAATTGCCTGGTTTGTGCGTATCCTGTTCGAAGCTGTGGCCTCGGCTGCAGCTTTGAAAATCCCGTACATCGATGGAAATGGCGAGAATTTTGCTTAACAACAAGGTGAGTACTAAATAAAGTTTTTTTTTTGCAAAAGCATGTTGGATTTTATTGTGCAATTCATAAAATATTTCACAGATGAATGATCGTAAAACGTTTCAACAAGCGTATACTTCGAGGCAGCAGGCACCCAGTGGAGCCATCAGCCGAGCCAAATGATGTCTACCGAAGCACAATATATCTTTGGTATTGAATATTATTTGTAAACAATAAATACAAACTATGGAAATAAACATAAAACATAATTTATCCCAAAAAAATATCACGAATTTAAAAAATTAACAAGAAAGAAACAGTGCTGGTCAAGGTACAATTGATGTTTGTTTCAAACTAGAAATGCATTTGAATCAAGTCAAAATTTTGTTATTTCAAACTAAATTTCTTAGTTTAAAACAAACAAAATTGTTCGTCGTTTTTGATGCTGTCAAAAAAACAAACCACAATTTTGGTTGTTTCAAACAAATGTTTGTTTGTTTCTATTGTCAAACCCCCAAATCGGCTACATATTTTTTTAGTTTGTTTCAACCAGTGTCAATGGTTCGTTCAAACTAATTTTTTGTTTGGGCCAAATTCAAACTAAAGATTAGTTTGAATTTGCCTACATTTTGGTTGATGTTACTATATATTTTTCTCCGTGTTGTTTTAATCAATTGTTCCAATAATGCTGATGAATATTTCAACCAGCACTGCTGTTTTGTCCCCCCTCCTGAACTTTTTCCTTCCCATGGTAGCTGTAGAGCTCCATCAAATGTTGCACCTTTCCTGTTTCCTTTGTTATGAATAGTTGTTTTAGGTTCTTACACCAGTGACCTAAGATTGCTTTAGTGGTTGACACGTAAGGGTCAATGAGGCCAGTAGTTTTCTTTAATTTAGATTGTCAAGCAAACATTGTACACAATTTGAATCAGACTGCACATAGTTGAATGGTTGGAACCAAATGGAACCAAATTAAAAATCAAGATAATTGCACAGTGTTGAACTCCGACGATTAAGTACCACAATAGCACACCGATCTGGATGAATTATTTGTTGAAACTTAAAATCGCTTACGAATCAAACTGCGAAGGCATCAGTAATATAGACAAAAAAACTCTAGATGTAAGGCATGAGCGAAAAATCAAAAATCTTGTTACCGGAAGTATGTAAATTTAAGTTTATGTAAGTGTTTAATTCCAATCTATTTTTTACTGACCCTAAATAGAACTTCGTTCCAGATCTCACATTCTTTTCAAAAGATTCAATCAAAACTATTTTAGGTAAAATCAAAACGTGTTGTCAAGACTTTAGCGTCTGTAAATGTATCCAAGAAAAATTAGACATAGTCCAGGTGATTATCAGATTGTTTCTATTTTTTGTTTATTTTAGTTAGTTCTCGTAATCTTAAAATAACGGTAGAGATGAAAAACTATATCGGAGGCACAAAATCAAAATTAGTATTTAGGGAAACGAAAAAAAAAAGAAAAATAAAATAAAATATTTTAGCTGTATTGGATTTTAAATACATTTGTAGAAACAAATGAAAAATGGAAAATAAAAGACGTAATAAATATAATCCCAAAAAGAAAATCACATCACCTCAGACACAGGAAAATGGAAATACTTCGTCGACACTGCTCTATCAAAATCAAATCGAGTTTAGTTTTCATTTGTTTTTTTTTCCTTTTGTTCATTAGGGAACGTTCTCAACTCCTGACTACCGCGCACTGACATCGGCTAGGCCGCAGGGGAAACCGATCGATCTGTGTAAACGAATAATGAGGAGCAAATCGTTGTCGTCCACAGCGCGCATTAAAAACGCCGCATTTGGGTTGCCCCAGAATGCAAAGCAGGACATCGTTTCCTTAATTTGATTCGGCACCTCCGGTGCCTATTTTTTGTACTCGAAAGTTGAATCCAATTTAATTAATTCATACATTTGAATTATTGTAATATGCTGGGTTTATGAAATTATTTATGCAAGGTAATAGACGTGTTTTTCTCAAGGGCCTTTTTTGTTATTTTTGATACAGCATTTTTATTCAAATTAGTGGAAGTGATTTGTTGTTGCTACTATTGTGCAAGAAACAGACGATGGGGATATTCATTTTTTTAACTCCGATATTGAAGGTTCAATGAAAGTTCATAGTGTTTATTTTTTCTTTTAGTGTTTACACTTAACTAGATTTTTTTTTGTGCACTACAAAAAACGTCAAGTGATCTTCAGCGATACTTTTTAATGATTATAATTAAACATTGAATTTGAAGAAAGGTCATTAATCATTCTTCACCAGGTAGATGCAAATATGAAATTATTCGGAATCATTTATCAGTACAAAGCACGATAGGCACAAAGATAAGGCCAATTTGAAAGGTGTTTTCGATATAACCCAAGCGATTACGATTATGAATAGGGACGACGACCTCCACCCACTCGCAGCCTTCTTTTGAAGCAGGTAACAGCAGAATGTTCCCCAACCGCGCCGCGGTCGGAATGAGTGAGTGTGTTTTCGATGGATCACATCGTATCATCAGTGAGCGAAAGTTGAGAACGTTTCATCGTTGTTGCCGTCTCGTGGTCGAATGTTTACCGATTTACCTATCCACGTGGCATTATCAAAATTGGCGGCACCGAGCCAGGTACAACAAAATTTTGTTTTACGGTTATTATTTTTCTTTTTTTGCAAGCGCTTTATTTATGACGCCAAACGCAGAGTCTAAATTTATCAGAAAAACATCCTCCACAGAAGGCATTCCAGCAATGGAACCGAGATATGGGGGCAAGTGAAAAGAAAACAAGGATTTTTTTATTTCTTTATGTTGCGTAACTTGTAATAGCAATATGTGCAATGTCAGAAACAGATAAAAATGGTTGCCAATAAAAAAGCTAAACATTGTAGATAAAAAAAAGTACGAGGTGGTTTGAGAGGTATAACAAAGCAAATCGGAGCGAAAGCAAAAGATCCTTCACAACTACAGTTGACAAAGCGAATGGCAAACTAGAAATGGAAACGATCGAACCTGTAGAATGGAAATTGGAAAAGACGTCTCGAAAAGAGCAGATATCGATAGGAAGGGGTGGTAAAAAGAGTAAAGACCTTGCCCGAAACAGGAAAATTTATTAAATTCCTCAGCGCGGAGATTTTCTCGTATAAAAATCGAAACCCACCGTCCTTTGAGCTCGCAGGCGCGTTTTTGTCTCCCCAAATACGGAGGTACAGTTTAATAAATATAAAATTTATTCATCAAAATATCCAACCAAAATACCTCCGATGCTTCGGCTCACTTGACGTTCAGGGATATCGAATAAAGAAAAAAAAGTCGGTGGGAAAGCCAGAAAAAAGTACTTGCTGCCAATCTACCTCGACGGAAAATGTTTTCAATAAACCTCGCAGCGAACCACAATTTATCAAATTTTATAAATAGCATAGACAGACACAGGTACACAACTACATGACTCGATGGGGATTGTCAATAAAAGAAGAAAATCACCTTGAATGATCCAAACGAACAACAAAACGTAACTACCTCTGCAAATGTCACCTGAACGGGAAATAAAATCAAACAGTTACCAAACGTATGTTACATCTCTAATTGTGTGATCAAAAGTTTAGTTTAGTACTCGAGGAACGCATGCAAAATTAATTGCAATCGGAAAGTTGACAGAAAACGGTGCTAACTACAAAACGCAACTTTTCCGATGCATAGAAAAGCCTAATTTAAAAAAAATATAAATGCAAAGCACTTCAATATCCGAAGAAGCACTGATTTTTGGCCGGACACAAACACTATTAACATTAAGTTTCAATTCAGTCAACATGGAAGTTTCTTTCCAATATAGAACAAACAGATCATCAAAAAACCAAGTAAAATCAATGAAAGTGACTAATGCTGAACATTGAAAATGACAAGAAAGACAACATAACTTTACAGAAACAAATATTATATTTGAAATTATATTACTATGTATGTACTGTAATTTGTAACTAAATTAACTATAGAAAATATACTTACAAAATGTTTGGAAGAATGTGGCTGCTTACTTAATCGATATCACAACCAATCTATTTCCGTTTCCTTCAAATGAATGCCGCTGCAACAACAATAAAAGGAATGATTAAACATATTGTAGATTCGACAGAAAGGTTTTTTTTTCTAGAGATACAGGTAAGTTATCCAACTTCGGAAGTTATGCATTGGATTCGCATTAAGATGCCCCAAACAATGCATTATTTAGTTCGTAAAACTTTGGAAGAAAAGCTCCGAATTGAAAGTCGCGAGAAGATTCGAGCATAGATTTAATAATCAAGATGTTGGGGTCGGAACAGATTAGTACTTACACAGATAAAAATATGTTGTGATTTTAAATGTTGGAGCATGCAAATAAACGTAACATTCAATCGATCTATTATTTTAAATCGAAATAAATTTAAACCGTGCTTCCTTGTAAAATTCAATCAAATTTAATCGAATATCGATTGTTAATTCGTTTGATGGGATTAACTGCAATTTTACACGTCGTTTTTCAAAATTATTTGCTGTGTACTTTATGGTTCCAATGCACTAATTTTCTGGTACCCAAAGGTTTTACGAAATCTAGTTGCCCCTTGTATTCCAAATAAGATTCATATTATTCTTCCATTTGTGTGCCCCTTGATTTTTCCGTTACTTAGTAACGACAAAGTTTTTGATTAGGGGAAGTGCACCGGTTTTGGCCAACTTAGTGCCTAATTTGGCCAACCCTGAAAAATACATATTTTTCCAAAATAATCGGTCAGTTGAAAGCAGCGTTGAACCGTGAGGGATATATCTTTTGTTAAAACTAATAAAACCCTCGCGAATTGCTTTATTTTCGGAGTTATTCGCAAATTGGCCAAATTAGGAACATGGCCAAAACCGGTACAGTTCCCCTATATAGTTGCGCAAAGAGGATCTCCTTACACTTATTCTGAATGCAGCTATTGTTATTATGTTGACAACTTTCATTTTTGTTCAACCCTTCAAGTGACTTCACGGGAGAACAAATCAAATACATTTCAATTCTTGCGTTTTAATTCGCCATAATACTCATTAGGCGATAACAATACTTCCGCTTTACCAATAAGCATTCGTTTACTTTGCTCGATAGGTAGACGGTGTGACAGTTCAATAGGTAGAATCAACAAAACACGAATGTTTGTTTTTTTCCGTTTTAGATCCCAACTAGAATCATATAACTAATGAAAAAAGAAAAAATGAAAGAGCCCTACTCTATTTGTGGTTAGTAATATTGTTCTGTTTTTAACCACAACTTATCCTAATATGTACCATAAACTCCTCTGACACCACCTTGCGAGCGAGTTACATGAAACAATGTTTTGCACGACATTATCACCAGAAGGCGTTGGAGTGAAATATCTAACTCGAAGGATAACGATGCAAGCGCCTCTAGTTTTGAAACGCGCAATTCAAATGGATCGTTGAAGTCATGGTCGATGGTAATTTCTTTACCGTTACATCTGTTTGTCTGTTTTAATACGCATCACAAATTTACGATTCTGAACCTACCTTTGAAAAACCCGTTATATCTTCGGTATTCGATGGCCATGGTCGGTTCCATGAACATTAAATTTCAAGTTCAGGCATCCCTGAATTGTCAAAATCGGATAATTATTGACTTGTTTTTTTTTTAAATGCTTGAGTTGGGTTTGCAGAAATCACTGGTTTGGGGTGAAGTTGATGAAGCCAGCTCCACTAAAATCATTATGACCTAGCCGTCAAAATACACTAGGTTATTCGTATGAATGTTAAATTTACTACGTAAAGAAGTCTACGAAGTTAATATTTGAAACAAAAATAGCGTCATGACGTTTATGAGTATCTCTCTCTTTCTTCCACGAAATGTACTTTCATGATTATAATCGAAAAACTCGGATTTTCTACCTGGCGGTAACATTACTTGAACGGATAATATTGTTGACTACTGTTTCATGAAAAAATTAGGCACGTTTGACTGACACATCAAATGATCATCTTTCCCCCATATGACGGTACATAAGATTTGTGGTGGCCCGGGGCCACGCTCAAATTCACCTTAATTTCTAAAACTTATTGATGTAGTTGCCCCTTGGAAGGATTCACATATTTAAACTAAGTTTTTTTTTCTGTAGATTTTCATGTAGATCTGTACTGCCGCTAACCGCAAGTCAGTCCCATCTGTATATGGATGCTGTTGCGATCGTGGAAGGTGCCGATGGACCACGATTCTTTCAGCAGACAAGTAGACACATTTTTGTCATGAGGTCAGCTACAAAGCTTTAAAATACACATTTATTATAAAGAATAAAATATATATATATATAAAAACAATACAGTCGGGATTCGCTGGTTGGGATCTTAATACTTGGGTCACTTTTTAGTTGGGCCTCCGCTGGTTGGGTCATGGCCCAACTGAAAAGCAACCGTACGTCAAAATTAAATGTAAATACGGAAAACGGGATTGGGCGTCACTGGGCATCATTTGTGATGTTCAAGTCGAAATACACGTGTTCAAATGGCTGTCAGTTGGCCCAACTATAAAACCGAATTCGTTAGTTGGGTCGAGGTCGTGGCCCAACCAGCGAATCGCGACTGTACTACTTACTAATTCTGTGACGTAAACCTGTGCAGCGGTTCATCGAATTCACTCACCCGATGGATTTGGACATTTGAGCGGGTCGTCTACTCGAGCAAAAGTTCATATTGCGTGCATTATGCGACCCGCTCAAACATCATAATTTCTTGGGGGAGTTCTAGTTGGGGGTTCGTTAATTGGGGCAAAACCCAATTAAAAAGCTGTTAAACGTCAGAATGTGATGTCAAAAACGCGTTGACGTTTTGTTTCCGTGTTTGGCGGGATCGATATTTTCTGGCGCGTAAAATTTTCCTTTGTTCAATACAAAAAGTAAACAACATTGACGCTTGTCAAAACGCCCCAATTAGCGAACGATCACTGTACATATCTCGTCTTATGCCAAGTGAAGATATTCCACTACAAAGCTCTGAATAATGTTCTAATCAGACCTCCAAGGAGCGTCTGAGTGTTCAAATGAAGGAAGTGCATGGTCCAATGGTTAGTAAAACGACCAGGAGTGGTGCAACAGCTCAAGAAGTTTCAAAACGTGTTCATCTGAGATGTCGCTAACAAGTCCAAGGTGTCGGTTGGTTTTGAGCAGAAAACCATGAAGCATGCTAGGTTTTATGTTTACAAGGTAAAAACAACCTCAAACCGAAATGAAAAGGGAAACGCCACTGCAAAAACCCGCGCTTGGAATCTTTACATGAAGTTGTTCACCAAATCGTGTTGCATCGTGATGGATGATGAAACCTGCATCAAGCCTGACTTCCGTCAATTTCCTACACAGAGCGAAAAAAAGTTGGGATTCCAACATTTTCTAATTTTATTTTAACAATGTTGGTAATCTGGTATTTTTAACAGCTAAACCTTTTCAGTGAAATATAAAATTGATTTAATTGAAAGTTTTTTTTCAGTTTAAAACTTTGAGGTTCACAGTGAAAACTTTCAGAACAAAAATTGTAAAATAGTTAATAAAACTTATACGATTCACATTTTCGGCAACACTGACAGGTAAAAATATGATTACTGGCAGCCCATGACAGTTGCCGAAAAAGTTCGAAAATATAAACAACAATCTTCCGCGCGTTTTTGATCCCGTTTGTGCAGCTTCAAATAGTATTTAATTCCGATGGGACCCAAGAAGGAGAACATTCAGATTGTGCATATAGCATACGCGTGAAGTTACTGATTGCAAAAATGCAGCAGAACAAGATCCGGCGGATTTTTTACGATCAGTCAAATTAGTATTTCATCACGACAACATACTCCGCGTCGGAACCGGTTGAACCTGCTGGTCCAGCATTCAGGGCGAGCATACCACAACCAAACATGTACTGAAGGATGTCCGGTTGAAGAATTGAACTGCGGAAGATACGGGAGGAATCCGGTGGTAATATTTCTCGCAAGAGCAGCACCGAAACGGAGTGCAACTTGAATTTCCTCGTAAGTTCAAATAGCGTTCTTTTTCTATGAATCATAACTATTTTTTTTTACAGAACCCGGATTCAAAAGGTTATTCGGTTATTCGCTATTCGGTGCCGGTTGATCATCGGATGCTGCTGCAGAACGGACCGCCGTTGAGGCCGAAAGATATCATTGGTCAAGGTTCCACCCATAACAAAGAAAGAATATGTCGCCGCTATGAAGGTCTTCGCTAGAGATTCGTGCATCCTCCGATCGCCACATCGACGTGGGCGAAGTGAATGTTTTTATGTATTTTGACATCAGCTAGAATTCCGCAGATATGTGTAGCGCATTGGTCGAACCGAAAGGCAGCCGATTGGAAAGGATCTGATGTTGTTCACCGAGGGATAAGGTAGGGCTCAATTTTTAGAATATTTCATTTATTTATCAAATTACATTTTCTTTATAACATTTTAGAGGCGCTTCGAGATAGCGAAGAACTAATTTTGCGCCAACTGCAATGGGCCAATATGGAGGGAATTTGTTCCAACTTGTTCTAGCGCATCGCAGCCACCACGAAAAAGCGGCTCTTGAGGCTTTCAAGTACCTGATCGAGACGATAAAAAGAAAGTGATCTTTACATTTTTTAAATAATAAAACCCAAAAACCTATAAAAATAAAGTTAAATAATAAAATGGAAAAAATAATGAATTTTCAATTTTTAGGATTTGATTCTGGCTGAAAATGAAAAAGCACATATTAAATTGAAAATAACATGACTTCTTGTTTTGACAATATTACTAGTTGATTGTAAAGAAAAAATCACGTTTCATTCTGAGAGGAAAATGTTATTTTGAAAAGATTTGCACTTGTCAAGGTTCTTGCTAAAGTGACAGTTTTGCTCTGGTAGATTTAACAATCCTATACTTTCTACTGAAAATCACTAACTAATTTTCTTAGGTTTACCAACGTTTCTTTTATTTTTACCAACGATTTTTTTTTGTGTGTAGGCAAGATTATTTCGTTACCAAGTCTAAGTTCGATATTCCGGAGGATGTTCGAACGAAAAAATTATCAAAATTTGCAATGAAGGCAGATGATTTGCGTATGTGGTGAAGTAAGCGCTCCCATAAGAAAACACAAAGGATCAACTCTGTTTTGGCCTGATCTGGCGTCATGCCACTACGCTCGAAACGTTTTGGAGTGGTACTGAGCTAACGGAGTTAAATTTGTGCCAAAGTATATGAACCTGCAAAATTCACCGGAACTTCGCCCAATTGAACAATTTTGGGCTATTGTGACGACAAAACTTCGCAAACATCCCAAAATTAGTAAAATAGAACTTGAGTTGTTTTTACAGTTTATGTAAAAACAACAAAAACACTGGGAAAATCGATTGTACAAAATTTGATGGGAGGAGTGAAAAGGAATATGCGCCCATTCGGGATGGGTGATGGAATCAAATAAAACAAATGTTGTAAATCATAACTCATTAAAAGTTTTTCATTCCTTGAAAATTTCAAGAAAATCCGATAATCGGTTTGATTTTGGTGGGTTAATATGTGTGTGCCATTTTTATCGAATACACCCTTTATGTTGTTACATTAGCATAAATTGAATATAACTCAAAATCCGTTGGGAAACTCGGAAGAGAGGCACAGGAGGAATAAATCCGTTGGAATCTCAAAGAACGGAAATTACATCTTTTGGGTTTACAAGCGGTCTTTCGAACTTTTCTGGGTTTCCGAACGGAACTCTTTTTGCGGTTTTGAAGTGAACAGAATTCTTTTGGCTTCCGAACGGAATCTTTTTAGGCTTCGGAATCCCAAAAGGATTTTGTTCAAAAATTCCTTCCAGAATCCTAAATAATTTCGTTCGGAAACCCAGAGAAAGGCCTTTTTTGGGTTTACGCAACGATATTTTTCGATTTTCTGAACGGAGCTCTTTTTGGCTTTCGGGAATAACTCTTCTGAGCAGTACTGGAAAAGGTCGTGATCTTCATAAGACAGAGAGCATAGCGCCTTTTCCTATTTCAGGCAGCCAAATGAAAGAATCGTGGGTACTTTGATCAATTTCGCATGAAAGGCAGTCATGAAAGGATGTTGTGCTTTATTTTAAAATTCAAATTTCTAAGTTATTTTAATAGATACATGCGAAAAATAGTGAAGGGTCGATAAACTAATCATACTTCTTTAACTCGCCGAGTTGAAAGTGAAAATAAACACAAAAATAAAGCAGATATTGCCCACTTTCATGACCTGTCACGGAACAAATATTTTTTGAGATTTTTGTAGCATGCCATTCATCCTTCGCGTTTCAATAGATTTTGAAAGAGGCAGATATGTAAACATCGCGTGACATCTCTTATTGAAAATGAGAAATTCCAGTACTGATTCTGAGTTTTCGAATCGATTCCTTTTGTGCTTCCTAGGAAATCTCATAAGTATTCTATTGAGGATATTTTGTCCAGAAGCAGAAAAAGATTCCATTTAGAAGCCCAGGACGCTCCAATCGAAAGTCCAAAAGATTTTTTTTCGAAAGTCCAAAAGGATTCCGTTCGGAAGGCCGAAAGTATTCCGTTCAGAATTCTAGAATGATTTGGTACAGAATCCCAGGATTTTTTCGGGGAGCCCGGAGCGATTCCTTTCGAAATCCCAAAATATTTTCGTTCAGAAAATCGGAATAGAAAAATCAGAATATTTTTTGCGGACTTTTTTTAAAACATTTACATGTAATACAGCGAAATTTTCTAATCTAAAATGAATATTAACACTATTACTGATTGTGCATCTTTAATTTCTGATGCCTTCTGAAAATAAACGAAAATAATTATTTTAATCAATTTTATTTCCATCAGTTTCATTTTTTTTTTGTTAGAGAATCAGAACTGTTATAGTATAAAATAAATTTTCTTATGGACGTGTCGTTTAGTACCAAGCACAACTTAACATATGGTCAGTCATATGACATGACTCGTATCCATCCCGGGATCATGTGGATTATGAAACCAATCACTTGGATGAGCAGAACAAATCTCTCTAGTTTTATTCTTCTTCATCCACCACCGGCGCCCTCGCTGCCTTAGCCATCATCGGCCTCTAGCCGTGAACTCCGAGCGATGCGATGGACGATTGCATCCATCGCAACCGACACCACTGCATCCGACCATCATCAAGCACAGAATGACTTTTTTTTTGACTTAAATTCGATTTATTTTCATTTTCTTTTTGTGTTCATACAATAGTGTATCAGTTTAAGTGTTTGGCCACCTGGCCCTTCATCTTCATTTGGTTTTTCTTGCTTGTTTTGTAAGGGTAATTGTTTTGTGTTCAATTTTTACATGTTAACCTTGAGGAGGCATTAGTTAATTTTAAAATTTGATAACCTAACTAACTATTTACACTAATATTTACAATAATAATTTGATAACCTAGATTGGAACAAGCGCCCTAATCGCTTCTTGGTCCGAGAAGGCGCAACGAACCCTAAACTTTTCTTTACACTCACCAAAGCGTTCATGTAAGGTTTTTATTCCGGCCAGACGGTGGACCTCGGATGTTCTTGTCCTGGGAGGGGTGTTGAGGATCATCCTCAGGAATTTGTTTTGGACCCGTTGAAGTTTGAGGTGGTGAGTTTTAGCGCAGCTCTCCCAGACCGGCATGCCATATTCGATCACAGGGAGGATGATTTGCTTGTAGACAGCAAGCTTATTTTCAGGGACAATGACGACCGGCGGTTGATCAAAGGGTACAATAAAACGTTACACTTTGTCACCGTTTTGTCAACCTGTTGCATGAAAATAAGCTTGCTGTCGAGGGTCAGCCAAGGTAGCCGGCCTCATTGGCCCATTCCACAGTCGTGCCATTGAGGATGATTTTACAGTCCCCAGGCGGAACAAGTCTAGGGGATTTGGAGTGGGGGAAATGATGACCTGGGTCTTCGCCGCGTTGATACAGATCTTCCAGCTGGTGAGGTACTCTGTCAGGGCATCCAGGCCTCGTTGGAGTTTTGCCACTAGCGATCTGATCACTCTACCGTTGTAGACGATGGATGTGTCTCGGGATGTGTCATCTGCGAACAGAGACAGAATGCCGCCTTCTGGAGGTTCTGGCATGTCGGAGGTGAACAGATTGAAAAGCAGGGCCCGAGGATACTGCCCTGGGGAACGCCTGCGACGATGTTGTGCGCATTGGAACTCGCTCCGCTGATTGAGACCCGGAATGTCCTTGCCGACAGGTAATTGTTGATGATTTTCACCAGGTAGCTGGGAAGATTGTAGCGTTGTAGTTTGTACACCAGGCCATCATGCCATACATTGTCAAATGCCTTCTCGACATCGAGTAAGGCCATGGCGGATGTTTTCGAGACAAACTTGTTCCGTCTGAGGACGTTGGTAACTCGGGTCAGTTGGTGTACAGTTGACCGACCGCGTCGGAAACCAAACTGTTCCTCGAGCAAGATGTTGAGATTTTCGGCAGACTCAAGTAACCGATGATGAATAGCTTTTTCGAATAGCTCGGATAACCCTGAGAGAAGGCTGATGGGTCGATAACTTTTGGGGGAGGAAGGATCCTTCCCAGGCTTCCGGATGGGGATGACTTTCGCTGACTTCCAGGACGATGGGAAGTAGCTAAGCCGGAGACACTGATTAAAGATCAGCGAGAGGTGCTCAAAGAACGGAGCACTCATGTGTTTGAGCTCGAGATTCAGGATGCTGTCGAAGCCTGGGGCCTTCATGTTCTTCGACGATTTGATATAGGCCGTCAATTCGTCAGCTGAGATCTCCAACTCCTCCGAGAAGTCGTTGGGAATCAAATGGATGTTGTTAGCATGCTCGTTGACGGCTGCTTCGTGTGGACTGACGATGTTCTGCCCAAGATTGTGTGAGCTGACGAAGTGACGACCTATTTCAGCGACCTTCTCTGCAGGAGTTATCAAGCGATCCTTCGAGCCATTATTGTCTAGTGGGATCAAAGGTGGAATGGGCCGAGGCTTGGATTTTAGAATTTTGGTCATTTTCCAGAACGGCTTAGCATAATCTGGGAGAGTGCGGATCTTATTCGAGAAGTCGTTATTTTTGAGGTCCACCATTCTGGCCTTGATAATTTTGTGATTCGATTGCAGCGTGCCTTAAGCTCAGGCAGTCCAGTACGCTGAAACTGCCTGCGAGTGACATTCCGCAATCGAATCAAATCTTTGGTGAGTGTATCGATGTTTAAGGAGTTGCTTACCTGCCGAGCAGGGCAGCAGGGACTATGTCCAAGGGCTTGACGATCCCTCCCCAGGCCATCTGCGAGTTGTGGGGCTTGCCTAGGATGTGGTGGGGTTTGACAGTGGGCCCTGTTAAACCTCTATAAAAAGCTGCATGTATCCGCAAGTAGGCCCCACCAAAGCGACCGTGTGCCGCTCAAAGCGCACAAGCCCAAGTCCTGGTGTCAGGTGGGACGCTAAACAGCCCTGACACGACGGCCCTCCGACGAGACAGGAGGTTTGCGCAGGCCCAATAAGCCGCCTAGAAAACCAATCATTACGAACAATATAAGAGATAATGCGACTCGATATAATCGGCAAAGACCTAGGCGACGAATACAGGATCACGATTGGCAGCTTGGAACATGGAATTGCAAGTCGCTAGGTTTCGCAGGTTGCGACAGGATGATCTACGATGAATTACATCCCCGCAACTTCGACGTCGTGGCGCTGCAGGAGATTTGCTGGACAGGACAGAAAGTGTGGAAAAGCGGGCATCGAGCGGCTACCTTCTACCAAAGCTGTGGCACCACCAACGAGCTGGGAACCGGCTTCATAGTGCTGGGTAAGATGCGCCAACGCGTGATTGGGTGGCAGCCAATCAACGCAAGGATGTGCAAGCTGAGGATTAAAGGCCGTTTCTTCAACTATAGCATCATCAACGTGCACTGCCCACACGAAGGGAGACCCGACGACGAGAAAGAAGCGTTCTACGCACAGCTGGAGCAGACATACGATGGATGCCCACTGCGGGACGTTAAAATCGTCATCGGTGACATGAACGCACAGGTAGGAAGGGAGGAAATGTATAGACCGGTCATCGGACCGGATAGTCTGCACACCGTATCGAATGACAATGGCCAACGATGCATAAACTTCGCAGCCTCCCGCGGAATGGTAGTCCGAAGCACCTTCTTTCCCCGCATAAATATCCACAAGGCCACATGGAGATCACCTAACCAAGAAACGGAAAACCAAATCGACCACGTTCTAATCGACGGTAAATTCTTCTCCGACATCACGAACGTCCGCACTTACCGCAGTGCGAATATTGAATCCGACCACTACCTCGTTGCAGTATGCCTGCGCTCAAAACTCTCGACGGTGTACAACACGCGTCGAAGTCGGACGCCGCGGCTTAACATTGGGCGGCTACAAGACGGTAGACTAGCCCAAGAATACGCGCAGCAGCTGGAAGTGGCACTTCCAACGGAAGAGCAGCTAGGCGCAGCGTCTCTTGAAGATGGCTGGAGAGATATTAGATCCGCCATTGGTAGCACCGCAACCGCTGCACTTGGCACGGTGCCCTCGGATCAGAGAAACGACTGGTATGACGGCGAATGTGAGCAGTTAGTGGAAGAGAAGAATGCAGCATGGACGAGATTGCTGCAACACCGCACGAGGGCGAACGAAGCACGATATAAACAGGCGCGGAACAGACAAAACGCAGGAAGATCGAGACCGTGAAGAAACGGAGCAACTGTACCGCGCTAATAACACACGAAAGTTCTATGAGAAGTTAAACCGTTCACGTAAGGGCCACGTGCCACAGCCTGATATGTGTAAGGACATAAACGGGAACCTTCTTACGAACGAGCGTGAGGTGATCCAAAGGTGGCGGCAGCACTACGAAGAACACCTGAATGGCGATGTGGCAGACGAAGATGGCGGTATGGTGATGGACCTGGGAGAACGCGCGCAGGACAGAATTCTACCGGCTCCGGATCTGCAGGAAATCCAGGAGGAGATTGGCCGGCTGAAGAACAACAAAGCCCCTGGGGTTGACCAACTACCAGGAGAGCTATTTAAACACGGTGGTGAGGCACTGGCTAGAGCGCTGCACTGGGTCATTACCAAGATTTGGGAGGAGGAAGTTTTGCCGCAGGAGTGGATGGAAGGTGTCGTGTCCCATCTACAAAAAGGGCGATAAGCTGGATTGTAGCAACTACCGCGCAATCACATTGCTGAACGCCGCCTACAAGGTACTCTCCCAAATTTTATGCCGTCGACTAGCACCAACTGCAAGGGAGTTCGTGGGGCAGTACCAGGCGGGTTTTATGGGCGAACGCTCCACCACGGACCAGGTGTTCGCCATTCGCCAAGTACTGCAGAAATGCCGCGAATACAACGTGCCCACACATCATCTATTCATCGACTTCAAAGCCGCATATGATACAATCGATCGGGACCAGCTATGGCAGCTAATGCACGAACACGGTTTTCCGGATAAACTGACACGGTTGATCAAAGCAACGATGGATCGGGTGATGTGCGTAGTTCGAGTTTCAGGGGCATTCTCGAGTCCCTTCGAAACCCGCAGAGGGTTACGGCAAGGTGATGGTCTTTCGTGTTTGCTATTCAACATCGCTTTGGAAGGGTAATACGGAGCAGGGATTAACACGAGTGGTACAATTTTCAATAAGTCCGTCCAGCTATTTGGTTTCGCCGACGACATAGATATTATGGCACGTAACTTTGAGAAGATGGAGGAAGCCTACATCAGACTGAAGAGGGAAGCTAAGCGGATCGGACTAGTCATCAACACGTCGAAGACGAAGTACATGATAGGAAGAGGTTCAAGAGAAGACAATGTGAGCCACCCACCGCGAGTTTGCATCGGTGGTGACGAAATCGAGGTGGTAGAAGAATTTGTGTACTTGGGCTCACTGGTGACTGCCGAAAATGACACCAGCAGAGAAATTCGGAGACGCATAGTGGCTGGAAATCGTACGTACTGACTCCGTAAGACGCTCCGATCGAATAGAGTTCGCCGCCGTACCAAACTGACAATCTACAAAACGCTAATAAGACCGGTAGTCCTCTACGGACACGAGACCTGGACGATGCGTGGAGGACGTGGAGGACCAACGCGCACTTGGAGTTTTCGAAAGGAAAGTGCTGCGTACCATCTATGGTGGGGTGCAGATGGCGGACGGTACGTGGAGGAGGCGAATGAACCACGAATTGCATCAGCTGTTGGGAGAACCATCCATCGTTCATACCGCGAAAATCGGACGACTGCGATGGGCCGGGCACGTAGCCAGAATGTCGGACAGTAACCCGGTGAAAATGGTTCTCGACAACGATCCGACGGGCACAAGAAGGCGAGGTGCGCAGCGGGCAAGGTGGATCGATCAGGTGGAAGATGACTTGCGGACCCTCCGTAGACTGCGTGGTTGGCGACGTGTAGCCATGGACCGAGCCGAATGGAGAAGAATCTTATATACCGCACAGGCCACTTCGGCCTTAGTCTGAATAAATAAAATAATTACCTGCCGAGCCGTCGGTACGTGTTGCTCTCGGGCCGCCGTGATCGCCTCCTTGATAGCGCACAGCTGGCGGTCGATACTTTCCGGCGTCTCCGGACGCACCTCGTAGTCAACGGTGTTATCGACGCACTGCTGGAAACGCTGCCAGTTCACTCGGTGGTAGTTCCGCCGTAACTGCTGGTGCCGATTGACCGAGGAGCCCAGTTCCGCCACCACCGGATAGTGATCCGAACTGAGCTCCTGGTATACAACCGGCTGCGAGACGTGGTCACTCAGGTTTGTTACGTAGAGGTCGAGCGTTGCGTGGGCACCGGACCGACTCAGCCGAGTGGGGAATCCGGGCTCAGGATCGTGTAGTGGCCTTCCTCCATGTCGTTGCTCCAGATGGTGCCGTTTCGATTGCCGCGACTGTTGCCCCAGGCTTGATGTTTGGCATTCAAGTCGCCGGCAATGATATACTGGCCTTGCCTCCGCGTCAGCTTGACGATGTCCTCCGAAGGGCAGCCGATGATCCATCGCCGGCTTTGGCTTGCGTTGGACAGTACGCCGCGATGAGCGCGATTGTGCCGACCGAAGTGGTGATTTCGACACCGATGGCCTCGATGACACTGGAGCTGGAAGCTTGGAAGCAGACGACAGTTGATGTTGTAGCGAAGAGCGATGGCCACACCACCTCCCTGGTCGGCCGGTCGAGTCGCACGATGCGGAAGTCCGGGATGTTGATGTTCACCTCCGGTTTTAGGTGCGTTTCGGTGATGAACGCCACGTCTATTTCCTTCTCCTCAAGGAAATCCTTCAGCTCGATTGTTTTGCTCTTTAGCGAGCAAGCATTCCAGTTGACCAGGCCCACCCTAGCAGCCATTTTCAATGATGAACATGCCAAGTGTGAAGACCTGGTCGAATCGGGTTTGCAGCCGCGCAGTCGATTGGCGAGCTGCGCGAAGATCGGCATCAGCTGCTCCGGAGTGTACAGCGGGGCAGATTCTTCCGGTGGGACGGCTTCGTTCTCCGACTGCCGACGGAACCCAGGAGGAGGAAGCGGGGCCATTCGCTGGTGGATGGTGCCGACGATGCTGGAGCTTGGACCGATGCAGCTGCCGCTGCCAGTCGCTTGTGCGGCTGTAGCGGTGGGAGTATTGGAATCACACGACGGGGAGCCGGGATAACTGGAAAGTTCACCTCGTTGATTACAGGAACACGGTTCTTCTTCGGAATGGTCCTGGTGGAAGCCTTCTTCCGGATTTCCAGGAACTCGGCTCGCTTTGGGCAGCCCTTTGTGGTGGCCCGATGTTTGTCGCCACAGTTGGCGCACTTGGGATCGGCCACCTCCATTTTGTCGCACTCGTCAGTCGGATGGGGTTCGCCACACTTGTTGCAGCGCGGCTTCATGCGGCAGTTTCTGGTGCCATGCCCGAAATTGAAGCAGTTGGTGCATTGCGTGACATCGCGGTGCACTGGCCGATATCGCTCCCAGTCAACGACGGTGTAATTTATAACGCCAACCAGCTTCAGGTCCTTCCAGGTAGTGGAGCCGTGCTCCAGATGGATCAGGTAAAGCTGGTCGCGATATTTCCTCGCCTTGTCGTGACGAGCGATCTTGTGGACGGCTACTGGCTTCAGTCCGCAACTTTCAAGCTCTGCTTGGAGCTCTTCCTCCTTCATGTCGTGAAGTCCTCGCAGCAAAGCCTTGAGCGGCTTCGTGCCGGGGTGGTCATGAGTGTAGTACTCATACTTGTGGACCTCGAGGAACTCCACGACGGATTGATGATGGTCCCTGTTGGCCGGCATCACTTTCACGCCCTCGCTGCAGAGCCGAAAAGTACATTTCAGCCCCTTAGTGATCAGCTGGCGAATTGTTGGGCGTAAATCCGGCGGATCGCCCTTCACAAACACGGGCGGGCACTTCTCCTTCCGCTCCGGTTGCACCTGCGGCAGCTGCGATTGCTGCTTCTTCCTCTTTTTCGGCGGATTGCCGGCGTCATCAAGCGGCAACGGCGAGAACACGTTGCTCTGCAAAAGCTGCTTGGAGGGGTTACCCGCGCCTCCAAGAGCAGTGCGCTTAGGCACTTTTCCAGCGACCGAATCGGCCACCGAGTCTCCCATGACGGGTCCGGGAGAAAATAACGCCAACGCGACAAGCGAAAACGTAAACAGCGAAAGAACGAGAAAAAACACTTAGAAAAAATGCGCGAGCAAAAAACACGTCCGTACGTGTTGCTGTCTCGAACTGGAATGTTGCACAGAATGACAAAAAAATGCGCCCACTTGTTTCATGCATATTCGCAGACCCAACGGCAGTTCTACCGCTAGTGACTGCATGCTATCTCTGTGTAGGTAAACACAGCGAACGAACGAACGAAATGAAAACGCGAGCAAAAAGCACGTCATTACACGCTGCTGTCACAAATTGTAATGACTCGCACACAGCAGGCTTCTGCAGGCACTGCTTCTTTTATACACACAGAAAATCTTCCAGTAGACTCGAAGGCCCGATACCTACCGCATTCTGATGTCCGTGTTGGGAATGCACGGGATTAGTTACATATGAAATGTTTACTGGCTTTGACAAGAATTGAAATTTTCAATAGCTTATCGTTAATAATCTTATATTTCAATGAAATAGGCAGAATGGTGGAGAGTGTCCGAGTCGATTGATATATAGATCTTAAAAATCCATCGAAAGATAAAGGCGCTAGTAACGTTCAAAATCTTCCCTTCCAGCGTAACGCTCTCGATTTCCAAAAATCTAAATGACACCCAGTATTGTAAAGAAAGACGTAAGTCCTACGTCAAGAAAATGAGTACACATGTATGAGCATGCACGTCAGTTTGTCGGTGGGTAAACTCCAAAGGATTACGTTCGGAAGTTCACATAACTCTGTACGGAAATCCGTACGAACGGATATCTTTTGGGCTTTCGAACTGGATCGTTTTTGGCTTCCGAATGGATTAATTTGGACCTTTGAATGGAACCTTTTTTGTTTCCGAAAGGAATCGAAGAGTTCTATTTGGAACCCGCTCGGAATTCCAAAATGATGTCGTTTGAAACCCCTATAGAATTCCGTATGAAATTCGATATAACGATAACGATTTTGTTTGAAAACCCAAAATGGTTTGATTGGAAAGCCCAACAGGATTCTTCTTGGCAGCCCAAAGTTTTTAAAAACTGAATGTCTATAAAAGTCTGTAACTTCAATCAAAAGTCTGTATAATGTCTGTAATCTATATGATGTCTGTATGCAAGACAACAGGGACTGTATGTGGGCAGCAGGGACTATGTCCAAGGGATTGACGATCCCTCCCCAGGCCATCAGCGAGTTGTGGGGCTTGCCTAGGATGTGGTGGGGTTTGACAGTGGGCCCTGTTAAACCTCTATAAAAAGCTGCATGTATCCGCAAGTAGGCCCCACCAAAGCGACCGTGTGCCGCTCAAAGCGCACAAGCCCAAGTCCTGGTGTTAGGTGGGACGCTAAACAGCCCTGACACGACGGCCCTCTGACGAGACAGGAGGGCCGCCCAATAAGCCGCCTAGAAAACCAATCATTACGAACAATATAAGAGATAATGCGACTCGATATAATCGGCAAAGACCTAGGCGACGAATACAGGATCACGATTGGCAGCTTGGAACATGGAATTGCAAGTCGCTAGGTTTCGCAGGTTGCGACAGGATGATCTACGATGAATTACATCCCCGCAACTTCGACGTCGTGGCGCTGCAGGAGATTTGCTGGACAGGACAGAAAGTGTGGAAAAGCGGGGATCGAGCGGCTACTTTCTACCAAAGCTGTGGCACCACCAACGAGCTGGGAACCGGCTTCATAGTGCTGGGTAAGATGCGCCAACGCGTGATTGGGTGGCAGCCAATCAACGCAAGGATGTGCAAGCTGAGGATTAAAGGCCGTTTCTTCAACTATAGCATCATTAACGTGCACTGCCCACACGAAGGGAGACCCGACGACGAGAAAGAAGCGTTCTACACACAGCTGGAGCAGACATACGATTGATGCCCACTACGGGACGTTAAAATCGTCATCGGTGACATGAACGCACAAGTAGGAAGGGAAGAAATGTATAGACCGGTCATCGGACCGGATAGTCTGCACACCGTATCGAATGACAACGGCCAACGATGCATAAACTTCGCAGCCTCCCGCGGAATGGTAGTCCGAAGCACCTTCATTCTCCGCAAAAATATCCACAAGGCCACATGGAGATCACCTAACCAAGAAACGGAAAACCAAATCGACCACGTTCTAATCGACGATAAATTCTTCTCCGACATCACGAACGTCCGCACTTACCGCAGTGCGAATATTGAATCCGACCACTACCTCGTTGCAGTATGCCTTCGCTCAAAACTCTCGACGGTGTAAAACACGCGTCGAAGTCGGACGCCGCGGCTTAACATTGGGCGGCTACAAGACGGTAGACTAGCCCAAGAATACGCGCAGCAGCTGGAAGTGGCACTCCCAACGGAAGAGCAGCTAGGCGCAGCGTCTCTTGAAGATGGCTGGAGAGATATTCGATCCGCCATTGGTAGCACTGCAACCGCTGCACTTGGCACGGTGCCCCCGGATCAGAGAAACGACTGGTATGACGGCGAATGTGAGCAGTTAGTGGAAGAGAAGAATGCAGCATGGGCGAGATTGCTGCAACACCGCACGAGGGCGAACGAGGCACGATATAAACAGGCGCGGAACTGACAAAACTCGATTTTCCGGAGAAAAAAGCGCCAGCAGGAAGATCGAGACCGTGAAGAAACGGAGCAACTGTACCGCGCTAATAACACACGAAAGTTCTATGAGAAGTTAAACCGTTCACGTAAGGGCCACGTGCCACAGCCTGATATGTGTAAGGAAATAAACGGGAACCTTCTTACGAACGAGCTTGAGGTGATCCAAAGGTGGCGGCAGCATTACGAAGAACACCTGAATGGCGATGTGGCAGATGAAGATGGCGGTATGGTGATGGACCTGGGAGAACGCGCGCAGGACATAATTCTACCGGCTCCGGATCTCCAGGAAATCCAGGAGGAGATTGGCCGGCTGAAGAACAACAAAGCCCCTGGGGTTGACCAACTACCAGTAGAGCTATTTAAACACGGTGGTGAGGCACTGGTTAGAGCGCTGCACTGGGTCATTACCAAGATTTGGGAGGAGAAAGTTTTGCCGCAGGAGTGGATGGAAGGTGTCGTGTGTCCCATCTACAAAAAGAGCGATTAGCTGGATTGTAGCAACTACCGCGCAATCACATTGCTGAACGCCGCCTACAAGGTACTCTCCCAAATTTTATGCCGTCGACTAGCACCAATTGCAAGGGAGTTCGTGGGGCAGTACCAGGTGGGTTTTATGGGTGAACGCTCCACCACGGACCAGGTGTTCGCCATTCACCAAGTACTGCAGAAATGCCGCGAATACAACGTGCCCACACATCATCTATTCATCGACTTCAAAGCCGCATATGATACAATCGATCGGGACCAGCTATGGCAGCTAATGCACGAACACGGATTTCCGGATAAACTGACACGGTTGATCAAAGCGACGATGGATCGGGTGATGTGCATAGTTCGAGTTTCAGGGGCATTCTCGAGTCCCTTCGAAACCCGCAGAGGGTTACGGCAAGGTGATGGTCTTTCATGTTTGCTATTCAACATCGCTTTGGAAGGGGTAATACGAAGAGCAGGGATTAACACGAGTGGTACAATTTTCAATAAGTCCGTCCAGCTATTTGGTTTCGCCGACGACATAGATATTATGGCACGTAACTTTGAGAAGATGGAGGAAGCCTACATCAGACTGAAGAGGGAAGCTAAGCGGATCGGACTAGTCATCAACACGTCGAAGACGAAGTACATGATAGGAAGAGGTTCAAGAGAAGACAATGTGAGTCACCCACCGCGAGTTTGCATCGGTGGTGATGAAATCAAGGTGGTAGAAGAATTTGTGTACTTGGGCTCACTGGTGACTGACGAAAATGACACCAGCAGAGAAATTCGGAGACGTGGCTGGAAATCGTACGTACTTTGGACTCCGCAAGACGCTCCGATCGAATAGAGTTCGCCGCCGTACCAAACTGACAATCTACAAAACGCTAATTAGACCATCCATCGTTCACATCGCGAAAATCGGACGACTGGGATGGGCCGGGCACGTAGCCAGAATGTCGGACAGTAACCCGGTGAAAATGGTTCTCGACAACAATCCGACGGGCACAAGAAGGCGAGGTGCGCAGCGGGCAAGGTGGATCGATCAGGTGGAAGATGACTTGCGGACCCTCCGTAGACTGTGTGGTTGGCGACGTGTAGCCATGGACCGAGCCGAATGGAGAAGACTCTTATATACCGCACAGGCCACTTCGGCCTTAGTCTGAATAAATAAATAATGCAAGACCAAATGTATGTATAAATACAGACATGTCTGTATGTATGGCATCCCTGCCTTTGAGCAGCTATTTAAATCGCATAGGGTTGATCATGTTAAATAAAGAGATTTATCGTCTTCTTGTAGTGTTTAAATTGCTGGTTATTATTATGCGGAACAGATGCCATATACATATGTTACATCACTGCTTAAATCATCGTGCAGCTAAGAAAGCGACAACTGCTTACGGGAGATGAATCATAAAAGTCGTTTCGGCCTTTTAAAAATAACGCTACACAATTCCCATGTTCTAATCAGGCTACCAATCATTACACCTGTAACCCGAGCAGCACAAGTCAGACAAAAATGGTTGCAGCTACTTATAACTTATAACGACTGTATGTAACCGGATTCAGTATCCGGTTACATATGAGTTACAGTAACCTATGTGGAATGTGGGTGCTGCTAGGGAAGACTCCTCATCATCCGTGCCGATCGGGGTGTCTGCCGTCAACTCGGAAGCAGCACATGAGTTTTGTTTTCATCGGGAAACGCTTCCGAAGCGTTTCCCGATGAAAACAAATCCTATCCTCCCCATGCGCTTGAAAGAGAAGGATGAGTAAACGTCAGCAAGCTCTATGGATAGGATTTGATTTCATTGGAAAACGCTTCCGAAGCGTTTCCCGGTGAAAACCCCTTTTGTGCGCGAGCAAGTGACATATAATTAAACGTCAGCAAGCCTTAAACTGTCGAATGTCGATGAACATCTTTCCGTTGCTGTTTTATTATTCGACATGGAACTACATCACTTGATGTAGAAATAACGCAAAAGGTCTGTACAGACGTATAAAGGCTCCCCCAGACCTAAGCTATCTCATCGCCGCGACAACTAGTCGCTACGATTATATCGTTGGGTCGCTGCAGGCAATGTTCTATTTACACTTCCATATCAACGGCGACAGAATCGCTGTCGCCAAGCGATAGAATCGCGTCGCGACTGTCGCGTCGCGTGTGTTTGGGGGAACATTAACGCTTAACATTGCTTCCAGTTTCAGAGACAGAGTGCAGCACGAGTTGTTGGGCGTTAGCCATCTGTTGACGAAAAATGACGTACGCTAGAATAAAACTAGCCAGTATGGTGTGCAGTTTTCTCGATGTCATCCGTTTTCACTTTTCAGTATGGAGAAATTTAGTAACCGGAATTTTATTAACGTTACGTCAGGCGTTCTTCCACTCTCCTTTTGGCACTTTTGGCACTCTTTGGTTTTTTTTTAAATAGCTCAGGGGCATAGCAAAAGTCGAACCCACCGTAGCTAACATCAAAAACGCAATTAAAAATGTTTACTCTTCTATTTGAAAAAGTTAGAATGCTCAACCCTGTAAAAATCATGTTTGCTACGGTGCATTCATTTGTGGTTGACAGTGGTGCTAAGCCCCTGATTCTGCCATACGAAATTTGATTATCGTCGATTTATTATCGTTAAGTTATCAACAAATAGGAAAAATTATATTACAGCATCATGGGATAGAAAGATTCCAATGCAAGAAGATCCAATGCAAGAAAAGTTTTCCAATGCAAGAAGACTCTATTTCACGGTTATACCAGTATGTAAATTCGTGAACGCACCTATTTTTCCAATAAGATTGTTAGCGCATGCGCCTTATACCGGGATTCCATTGAATTGGCCGTCAGATGGAGATAGGTTTGAATTTGTTATGTTGCTATTTAGTGTGAGATATGAATTGCGTCACAGTGACATCTTTGAGGCAAACTGTTATCGCGGAAAATGATCGATATGAACTAGGGATACCATATATTTGCCTTCTTATAGAGTCCTATAAGAAGAGTACCGCCATGTGCTACGTTGGACAGGTCTCCCGCTCGTTCGGAACGCGCATTTGTATAAAATCGACAGATGATTATGTTCCAATTCTGACACTTGAAGACTGTCACTGTAATTCGCCTCAATAAAATGCCAAAAGGTAAACTGGAACCATCCCCCCCCCCGATGCTTAATTGATTTCATTTGCTATTTTAATAATCCTCCTAATTTTTTTTAGCAAATTTGGATGCAATTTGATTGTGCACACGTCATTTAAAGTTTGTATGAAAATTGATGTGAAAATCGACCCTTATGTGAATGACCATTCTGTAAGGTGGCCCATGAACTATTTAAATATAAGCAACATATTGACTACATAGAACACTTCGGGACTGATTTGAGATTTGGGAGTAACTTATTTTGTAAACAAACATTGGAAGGCGAATTCCTGCTAAAGCAAGCATTTTCTGAGAAAACCACTGTATGTATCCGACAGAATAGGCTTTCCTCCAGTAGGTAAGGGAATTAATTTTTGAGGATAACGTTTGCATTCTACGGAATCCACAGAACAATGTTTGTTTACAAAATAAGATACGCCCAAATCGCAAATCAGACCCGACTTCTCAAGCTGAAAGACAGTTCTTATTGCGAAGCGATTTGTTGTTTGGAAGCAAAGTTATGAAGAAAACAAAAATGATCATTATTGATATTGATGTTATTCGTTTACGTGTTAAATTTAATTTCACACGATTCAGTGTTCCCTTAATGACTTTTCTTGCAAGCATCAAATCATTTCGCAACAAAGACGGCGTATTTCCTTGCAATATTCCCTATGTTGCCGATGTACTCATATGTTTTAGAGCTTAATGGGAAGCGTTGGGGAACAGTTTTCCATACACTGAGAAAAATTCCATGGTAACGGTTACTATTTTGTAGACTACGCCATGTTTTTAAAACAACCACAAATTTTCAGTTAAGTTAACCACGCATTCGGCCAAATTCACCACTGATTCAGTTCATGCAACAACATTCCACCATGACCACAGTTGATTTTTACTGCGCGCATGGTAAAATCAAACGGGTTTGTTGTCTGCTGAAAATCGTCGGTGCGTATTCTTAAATTAACCCTCGGAATGGTAGTTTCGACCGCAACATTTTTTTGCGTGTAAAAACAAATATAATATGTTAACAATATATGTAGCTCACTCTCATGAAATACTGGCGACCCATGCTTTAGCGTATGTGCAACTACTACACGCTAAGGCTCTGTCTCATTTGGAGAATTAAACTTAAAAGTGACAGTTCGAAAATTAGCACATAACCCAGTCATAAGAATGGCTGGTGCTATCTAGCAATTCAAGACAAAATTTTCAAAACGACTTATCTGCTTTTGTAAACAAAGATTCAAACGACGATTGGACGAATCTGATAGCACTCCCACGCAAACCAACACCATCAATCGGTAGGTGAAGGTTTCCGCTACCTGTTGATGGTGTTGGTTTGCGTGGGAGAGCTATCAGATTCGTCAAATCGTCGTTTGAATATTTGTTTACAAAAGCAGATAAGTCGTTTTGAAAATTTTGTCTTGAATTCCAATAAGACATTGATGCAAAATGATTCGATATCTGTCAAAAGTAATCTTGCTCTACACGGATAACTTCGTAAACTCATTTATGAGTAAAAATATAACCATTTTTGGATCTTCTATAAGGCTTGCTGACGTTAATCATCTTTCTCTTGCACGCGCACGGAGGGGATAGGATTTGTTTTCATCGAGAAACGCTTTCGAAGCGTTTCCCGATGAAAACAAATCCTATCCATTTTGTGCGCGTACAAGAGAAAGGAGATCAAACGTCAGCAAGCTCTATTGAGCTGTCAGAAAATGGGGAAATTTTGAAAACTTGAAATGGGGGAAAAAATACCCATTTTGAGAAAGTTGACCAACTTCAAAAACGTTTAATTTGAAACCCATAAATGGGTGAAAAAAGTGTTGTGAGATTTTGTTTGGAAATTTAGTTGCCCAGTTGCGTGCTCCGGCGTTGCTGAAATTTATTGCATTATTGTGATCTGTTTTACGCGGGAATAATAGAAACACTTAAACGTAAGTATCTGAAATCAATTCAAATTGAATGAAAATAACTTACAGTTAACTTCAATATTAAATAGGATCGGAACCACCGATGGAAGCGCCTCTTCAACAAGACCATGATGAGGGTTTATTTGGATTGTAAAAATATCATTATTCAAGGACTTGTTAAATGTAATGTTGAATGCGTTAAAATGTATTTCAAAAAATAAATAAACTAGCATGAGAATTTTATTTGTTGTACTCTTCTTTTAAGCTGCAATAAATCTCATTTTTATTATTTCCCAATCCAGCTCCATTCTCAAAAATGAGTTTTTTACCCATTTTCAACAAAAATCAATTTTCAAGAATGGGTAAAAATGCCACATTTTTTGACACATATTGCGTTTACTCATTTATGAGTAAAATATAGTTTACTCATTTAATGAGTAGATCCACTTATTCTTCAAAGTGAGTGTAAATTTACCCTTTAATGAGTTTTCGAGGTTCTCCGTGTGCGAGCAGGGTTATTTGATAATTATTGAAATGTCACTTTTAAGTTTAATTTCAGTTTAATTCTCCAAATGAGACAGAGCCTAAATAGCAAGAGTCCTTCATGAAAAGGACGGAATGACAAAACTGTGGAATCGATACAATTGTTTTACTAGTTAGTTTATCATAAACATGGTCAATCAACAGGAAGCGTAAACTCGATTTCTGAAGTTTGGACATTTCCATCCAGCAGACGGCCTTTTTTATTTTTGTTGGAGTGTGGCACTGCGACCAGTTCCTCCTGGCGCGGGGTTTATTGCGGATCATAACAATACACCATGTGGGATTTAATACCTAAAGCAATTTTATTTTATCATTTTACCTGTGCTACGTGAATTCGTGTCCATCAAAAGATACATAGTACACGCCTGAGAGGGAGCTCTCGATACTACACATCAAATTAAATAAATACTGCCGTCAAGCAACAAGTAAATTTTCAACAAGAAAAAGCAATCAACGTATACGGCCCTATAGGGGCCACCTGAAAAGACTAAATTTTGTTGTTTAACTAACTAAGATATATCGCCTTCACGCTAGACACACACATTTTTCGAATCCATTTCTCCCGTTTTCCCCTCACAGGTACACGATATTCTGAAAGTACCCAGGCACATATAGATTTATCCTAATTCTGCGTCGTGTAGAGAGTTGTAAAAAAATAAAATAAACCAGGTTTAAGCGTATAAGTAAACACCGTTCAATAGTTAAGCGAGCATGAAGAAGACCCTAGAGAAAACAAAATGTGCAACATTTCACATTACAATTTGAATCTTACCGAAAGCACAGACAAACAGACGTAACACTAAAGAAATTACCACAGACAAACAGACGTAACAGCTTGAACATTTTTCTGAAAAATCCATCGCCTAACTCCGCCACCACCATCTTGCGAGCATGTTACACGAAACAATGTTTCGTATGACATTGTCACCAGAAGGCGCTGGAGTGAAATGTCAAACTCAAAGGATTACGACGCTAGCGCCTCTAGTTGTGAAACGCGCAATCAATCAAATTCAAATTGATCGTTGAAGTCATGGTCGATGGTAATTTCTTTAGTGTTACGTCTGTTTGTCTGTGAAATTACCATCGACCATGACTTCAACGATCAATTTGAATTTGATTGATTGCGCGTTTCACAACTAGAGGCGCTAGCGTCGTAATCCTTTGAGTTTGACATTTCACTCCAGCGCCTTCTGGTGACAATGTCATACGAAACATTGTTTCGTGTAACATGCTCGCAAGATGGAGGTGGCGGAGTTGGGCGATGGATTTTTCAGAAAAATGTTCAAGCTGTTACGTCTGTTTGTCTGTGCCGAAAGTAAGAATTAAATTTTTGGAGGATTGAAGAAGCTCCATAAAGCTTATCTGTGATATAACAGTCATTATTCAGCAAATTAAATAAATATCCAGTGCTGTTGATTTAAAAGTATGTCCGTCCCCGTACTTCTTTGACATCTGACTTGGGTTTGACATTTCAATTACCCTTTCCCCTCGTCATGGAACAGAAGGAAAATGGAATGTCAAACCCAAGCCAGATGTCAAAGAAGTACTGAGATTCTCACGTCCGAATGTGTGAGTGGCGATAAAAGGAAAACAAACACTCCTAGATGGTGCTACTCAGCAAAGCTTGGGTTAAAATGAGTATATTTCCATATTTTTTTTGACTCCTTTGCAATCATTGTGATGACTAGATCCATTTTGAGGTTATGAGCAGAAGGAAAACAAACATATGTGGAAAAATATATTAAGCTCGTTTAGTGGAATGTATTAAACCGTCTAAGACGAATTAAGTACTGTCCATTTAATTCCACCAGTTAATTTTCGTTATCTTTGCAGATACGTATTTCGACCACAACTGTGTGGTCGTCTTCAATGTCTTGTACTTGACTTGACTGAGTCGAGTCAAGTACAAGATAGTGAAGACGACCACACAGTTGTGGTCGAAATACGTATCTGCAAAGATAACGAAAATTAACTGGTGGAATTAAATGGACAGTACTTAATTCGTCTTAGACGGTTTAAACATATGTGTATTTACACATGTCGAATTGCACATCAGTGTGCGAGCGCTAAACGTCACTCATCTCTACAGGAAGGGATAAAGAAGTAGAGTAGAGTGGGGCAAGAGTGCGCGTGGGGTAAGAGTACGTTTTCGATTTTTTGAGGTAATAAAAAAAGATAAACTAGCAGCACTGCATCAGTTTGACAGGTATTCTGGCCAACTATTATCATGTGTAATTGTAAACGATTTGAATAAACAACAAGGGAGATATGGAGTTAGATAACTTTTTGGTCATTTTGCTAAAAATAATTGGATTTCCGCAACTAGTATTTCATTACCATATATACGTTCAATCAGGTGAACATCATACTATTTCGATAACTAGATTACTTTATGGTACAGAACACCAATCCAATTGGTTTTCCAAGAAGTCAAAACCATTACTTGAATAATTTTTGGGACTGTGGGGTAAAAGTACGCAGGAACCGGTGGGGCAAGAGTACGCATATGAATCTTCAAGTTATGATGTTAAACCCGTATCTCTGGCCGAAATAAGACTTCTTCCAAAGCGTAAAGATCCACAACTAAGAAAAAAGGGACAGAATTTGGAATTATTACAAATTTTTAGGATAAGTTGAAGTAATTCGGTGTTAGAAAGGACTTAGCGAACAAAGCACTGAAGCGAAATAATGAAATGGTATTAGGACTTGTTGTACACCTAAACATAGTACGTAAACCCAATTTCATCTAAATGATAATTTCATTGAATCAAAAGAAACATTCATAAATTACACAACGTTTAGCTGGGAGGGGTTGTAAGATGTGTGACGATCCTTATAATTTTTAGAGGATTCATACAAATAGTGTAAGTTACGGGGTGGGGGGAGGGGTGATGAAATAGCCAAATTTTACGTTTCGTGATTGGTGGGCTTTGTTTAAGGAAAATACCTTTGTATATGCCACGCGAAACCTGATATATATTTTTACCTCTGTAGTTTTTTGTATATATAAAAACAATGGTTTTTCGTATGAAAGTGCACATTTTTAGGACCCCCTCCCCCTTTAAGAGTTACGTAATCTTTAAATATTCCCTAATATATGCTCATTAAACATCAATTAAATGTTATTAACTCTTATTTGTGTTAATATATACTTAAAGCACATGATTGGATAAATGCGTACTCTTACCCACCGATGCGCACTTTTACCCCACCGGTGGGGTAAGAGTGCGTTTTTCACTTGTCTTGCAATAAGGGTTCTACTAAAACGAATCTCAATAATTTCAATATTTTTTCCACTGGGTAACATAAAGGAAGAGTATATGAATCATCGACACTGTTTTGATATGCAGAAGCTTGCTTCATAAGGGCCACATGATCGATTGAAAACTAAGTGCGTACTCTTGCCCCACTCTACTCTACAGGAAGGGATACCTTTTTAAACCCACGGAGCCACAGTCCTTAATAAAGTTTGAAATATGTCTTTTTTTGACTATTTGCAAAATATGTATGTAACATTGAAGAGTCGTGGGTATTTCTAGAACGGATTAAAAAATCAGTAGAATTGCTGAAAGTAAAGACTCATGATTGCTTTCAGGTTCAGCTCATGCTGCCCATAGCAGCTGTTTCTTACACTTACACTATACAAATCCGTTTGTAGTCTACATTCGCTGCATTGTTAAAAAGAAAGCATCGACTACGAGAAATCGATCAACGCAGGTACGCCCACATGATAATAAGCGAGAGTTATACAAAGTTAAACAAATCAGATGGTTAGCCACCTCTGAAGTGGATCGGTCGATGATTCGGATTCGCTATCGAACCTTTGATAAATTGCGCACATAAGCAATTCAACAAAAATTCCACAAAAAAAAAACTGAATTTCGTTTCGTTTCGAAAAATTTCGAATTAAATGGACCTTGATTTCGTATCGTTTTGAGGTCTCGAATATAATTCTATATTTTGTTTCATTTCGAATCCACATAGACATTTTAAATTTCGTTCCGTTTCGTTTCGCCAGAAAAAAGTGTATTATCCAAGGGGTTGGACGCTGAGCACAATGTTCCATGCACATCTTTTTGCATTTTAAGGCACATGTGTTGCACACTCTGCGGCACACTTTTGACATTTGCATGATCAGAACATGAAACACCGGCAACCTTGCCAAATTTTGTTGTGATTTCATTGTGATTTCATAGGGTAATCGCCTTTATATACGCAGATGCTCCAGTGTAATAATCAACTACGAAACAAAATCAGCAAATATGAAACCAACATATACAACTAGTAGTCAACTGCATTTAAAGCTGGAGTTTTTTTTAATTAATGCAGTTTCCGTGCATGGTACTGTGAATTTGATATGAGGTCGGCATTTTCGGTGATTAGGCGTGAATGAAAAACGATAGATTTCAAATACATCTTCTTTTCCAATGGCCCTACAATCCAACTGGAACATTACTGCCATTTGCATGAGTATGTATATTATGTGGCAAGTACAATATATACATTTGGGCCCAGGGAGCCGAGCATGTTTCCCACCAGATAACATTCTAAGCCGAGAAACAAACTCGCCATCATCGGATTGGCAAACCGACGCTTTTTCTCCCAAAGGCAACTAGAAATCCAATACATATGCAACATAACAACATGTATACGCTTGGGTAAGATGAATAATTTGAACCGAGATTCAACGACTGGTAAGGGTTTTAATCAATCAAAATCAAATAAAAGAATGATACGAATATTTTCAGCCGACTGATATGCTGCGGTACCTTGAAATATTGAAATTAAACTTCCTACATTGTGATCTCGAAAAAGGGTTTGGTATAAATAATGATATCATTGTCTGATAAAATGTAGCTTGTCTTGTCTTGTCGGGAATGATTGCATTTACCCTATACCAGCAGCAGCAAGATGTATGAGCAAAATCCTTGTAAAAGAATCAGTCTGCGATTTTCAATGTGTACCTGAGAAATTGTCCCCTAGCAACAATCGCATTTAAGATTTAAACAACTTGAAGAATATTTATTGCCGACAATTATTGCTAGAAAACATTTTCGAACGAGGGTCACCTATTCCGTATAGCTCTCCGAACTTGGCCCCGAATATGGTGAGAACAATAAAGTTCTTAATAAAATCGATAAACCACTTCAATTTTACGTTCTGTTGGCTAATATGCTAGCTGGTGATGAAATTGTAACAATTGATCCTGAAACAGATCGTAGAGAACGCTAGGATCTCCAAATAATTTGTTCGTTGTTCTATTTCCGATGAAAATTTGATGTTGACTTTCTGAATTCTGATTTTGAAAATAAATGTTGACATTTGCACAGTGTTGCCAGACTTTCTAATTTGCACACTTTGGCACACATCTCGGCACATATATCACACAAAATTACAAAACAACGAAACAAATTGTGCTCAGCGACCCACCCCTTGGTATTATCGCATACCCTTACCTCGTAGTGCTGCTTCCACCTTTCGATCACCACATGTTCGTCCGTCAAGATGCTCCAAACCTCATCCCTGCGCATTTCAACTCGCGGTACGAAGCCATTACGGGATGCGTTGAGCTTCTGATAGAACTTGCATGTTTCTTGAGAACGGCACCGCTGATCAATCTCCTCGCACTCCGCTTCTTCCAGGCGGCGTTTCTTCTCCTGAAAAAAGCGGGTCTGTGTCCTTCTCCTCCATCAGAGGCGCATACACTCAGAAATAAATGTATACTAAATAGGTTAAAATTCATGCTAACTGGCTATTCGCCTGGTTGACCCCGCATTAGTTTAAATTTGGACAAAACGGAGATAGTATAACTTCAACTTATTAACGCATAGTATAACTTCCCAGTATTTGGCAATAGTATAAAGCCGTTTTAATTATTTTAGTTTTGATTTTGTTCTGTTAGAAACAATAAACACAATATATTTTTAATTTCTTTCATAACATTTAGGTCGATTTAGGTCTTACTAATTATATTTCATTAATTTATTTAATAGCAGAAAGTACCTGAGTCATTCTAGTACGGAAGTGCAAAGGCAAATTCGATGATAGGTTTACGCTCGGAGGACTAATTCGGCACATAAAATCCGCGAGATCCTGGTCTTCGAATTCTGTCAAGTCAACCAGTGGCATGTCTGATTTTCCGGCGGAATGATGATGACCGTCCAATGCTGAGCCCGTATCGCAACGACGGTATTCACGTCAACAGCAGCAAACAATCCTATACATACGTGCACGAAAATAACATCGTCCATGAACTGTTATTTTCCTCATTTTACTCGGTCAGAGTTTCGTCCTCCATCGCCATTCTTATTGCACGGCATCGACGACACCGACCCACTGACGACACCGTTCCAACACCTTGGTGAATGGCGCCAGATATAACAAGTGTCCCACAGATACCGATGCTTATCAATCTTGTCGAATACCAGGTCCATATGGCCGCGATCCATCTCCATCCAGTACAGCGCGTTACCGTTGACATTTTTCCCCAAGTCCCGATCTGGTATGGCCACGGTTTGCCTCTATATTTTATCTCTGTCCGATTAACATGGGTTCCGCTTTCGTCCGTTAAACATGTTCCGCCACTTGATGGCTTCTGAGTTCTGACTCTTGAGGTACCCGGGTGCTGTTTTTTTTTACTTTGGCATTCCTACGTTTTGGTCACGATGGATCTATATTCGTGGTCACTGCAGTCACATAAAAAACGATCGGTTCAAGGCACAAATTTCGATGTCTTTCTGCCATTTTTTTATGGCGGATCGTGCGAACAGATTTTTGCCTTTAGGTAAATACCTATAAAATATTTTTTTTACATGTTTAATGTTCTCTGTCAATATAGTTTTCTACAGAATTACTTACGTTAAAAATATGAATGATTCGCCATAAGTGCGCCACAAATCTTTACATCGAAAAAACGTTCTTGATTGTTTCACGTGTTTCAGTATAGAAAACATGTCTCCCTGGCAAGCAATATAGTAATACAATATTAAATATTCAAGCAAAAATCTGCCTTAGTATAAATTTTAATGTTTGATAGTATACTTTTTATACAAGGCTATGTTTAAATGTAACAAATCACTAGAATGATTAAAATTTAAACAGTCTTCGTTTATTCTCAATTCTGAGTGTACACGTTCCGAGTCGTGGGTAGGACAAATGGAAATGCCGATTTGGGCTACAGTCTGGTATTAGCGGTAACATTAAGCGATTCATATAAATTCGCAGGTATTACAAACCTACTCCAGTAACATTTTGGTTTTATGCTGGTTTTATGAAGGTCATGGAAAGCAAATTATGGTTTTGAAGATCGTTATTAAATTAAAAATGTTACTTGGGTAGACTATTGTATGGAAGTAGCATCACTTCCATCCGTCTACACAAATAATGCTTTTAGACTAATCACTATCTCTAAGATGGAAGCAAGGCACAGTCGAGATCTGTCCTTGTCACGTTCTTGTGAATGATAGAGGGAAAAGAATTATTAATGGGGGCATCTATACTTAGAAAGGAGCTACGTCTTCTCATCGGTGCCACGGGAGGTTATGGAACAGTTAGCAGTGTGGTATAACGGTAGGAATAGTTTTGGTAAAACGTGAAACACAAAAAGAACTAAGACTTACAGAATAGGAAAAGGTAAAGGTTGTGATCGAACCCATGACCTCCTGCTTATAGGCAGAAATGATAGCCACTAGACCATTGAGCTTGTCTACGATTTGAGCAACAATTCTGGTAATGAGAAATCGATGCACATTCTAATACATAATACTTAATACTACCACTGAAAGCATAACTTTTCCATGTTGATATGAAATCCATTTCGCTATGGGAAAGTTATATTTGCCATTTAATCAATTTTAAGAATAATAAGAAGTTCTTACGTCCAGAATATTTATATAATTTGAGAAAATTTTCTCGATTTTTAGGACAAATATTGCTTTTCCATTATCGAATATCTCCTTACAAGCTTCAAAAAGAAGTCAGGGGTCACAGAAATTTGAAAAAAATACTCAATGGTTTTAATTAATTATTGCTAACTGCTAGTATTTCCTATTATAGAAAATGTTATGGATCTAGCGATACAAATCAAACTACCAAAAATCGCATGATTGCCAAAGAATCTGTTTTGGGAGCTCGGAATCCCTTACGGATCCGATTTAGAGCTGACTTCGGTATGTTTATGGTTTCTCAAATTCAATAGATTTATTAAGGTTTGAAGAAAAGTTTTTCCGTGGGCTTCTAATAATCGTACTTCATCATAACTTCTTAAAAAAATATTCGCAGATTTCTACAACTTCTATTTTATCTCTGTAAAACGTATATAGTCTAAGGGCCAATTTCTTCACCTCCGCTTAAGTCTTAAACCAGGTTTAAACGTATGGGTAAGCACCGCTTAAGAGTTAAGCGAAGGTGAAGAAATTGGCCCTAAGAAGTAAAGTTTAGACATCTATGAGCGCTTTAGGGATTATAAAGTGCCTGAAGTCCTATAGAACAATCAGTCTTTTTCTCTAGGATTCCAAAAACATCTATGATTATTGTTTGGACTCTGTTAAACTTTAAAATAACCTTCTGCTAACACAAAATTTCTTACCATCTTGATGACTTCATATGTTCTTACCATAATCATGGGTAGGACAATGCTTTGACTGTCCCACCCAGAAAAATTCATGCGTAGGACATGTCCTATCTGTCCCACCCACTCCCGGCGCCACTGTCCTCCATAATCTGTCTGCACTCTTCGTCGAACCAATTGTTCCGTCGATTTCGTCCCACATACCCAACGCAAAAGCGATTGACCGTTAAAAATTGTGACACGTCGGTTCGTCGGTGGTTGTTCTCCGCTCCGTCGTTAATGGCTGCTTTGAGTGTATTCCAGCAGTCCTCAAGAGGTGCCTCATCGAGCTCATCCTCTTCCGACAACGCTGCCTCGAGATGCTGCGCGTATGCAGTGGCGACATCAGGCTTCAGCTTCAGTCTCTCTAGGTCGTACCGCGGCGGGTAATTGGAACCGATCATTGTTGATGACGGACAAGTTTTGGTCGCAGTTTAACCATCACCAGATAGTGGTCAGAGTCGATGTTAGAGCCACGATTTGTCCTGACGTCGATAATGGCGGAGAAGTGCCGTCCATCAATCAGAACGTGGTCGATTCGTGATTCTGTCTGCTTTCAAATCTGCTATGATGATTTTGACGTCGTGGCTTGGGTAGCTGTCGTACTCACGTTACAGCTGCGCGTAGAATGCGTCCTTATCATCATCAGTGCTTCCGGAGTGTAGGCAAGGGACGTTGATTATGCTGAAGTTGATGAACCGGCCTTTGATCCTCAACCTGCACATTCTCTCATTGATCGGCCACCACCCGATCACGCGTCGTTGCATATCTCCCATCACTATGAAAACTGTTCCCAGCTCGCGTGTGTTGCCGCCGCATTACCTCTAAATGTTGGTGTCGTGTCCGGAGAAAACGGCTGCATCTGAATCAGCCGTCTTCAGCTGCTGCTCGTCCCGCAGCAGCTCGGAAGCACTACAACTTCCCGCGAAATACATCACAAAATTGAAATCTGACTTCGTTCATCAGACACTCTCGCATCTGGTACTCATGGCTAATGTATATGCCCTCTTATTCAATTCAATCTATATATTTGATTATACCCAACTCAATTCCTACAGTTGGCACCATTGATCCCTTCCAAAAAACCTCCTGCAGTGCAACGATGCCGAATCCACGGTCTTTGAGCACATCAGCGAGTATGCGAGCCGAGTTTCCAATCGCTTAGTCCCTTTTTGTTGTAGTGGTCTTCGCTGTCTTCCCTGTCAGCATACGACCATAGTTCCCACCGGGGTTGGTTACCCGATCTTCCCTAAGGTTAATCGTATCCCGTCCAGCGCCACGAGGAGGTAAGGATGGGAGAATGGTGTGAGTGCCTCTGTGAATGAGTGCATTTAGTTCAGCCTATCCCCCAGAAGTAATACTGGAAAGCTGTCCCGGGGATAAATTAGGTTGGTGGGTTTAGTGGGTGAGAGTCTCACACTCCGGTACACTGCCATGTGGTAGCTTGGCAACTACTACGCATGTGCTGGATCAGGGCATAATGCAAGTCTAAACCAGTGTTCAGTACAACCGAAGGTCGATTAGCTGTCAGCGGAGGTGTTCAGAGCTAGCCCTATGCTGTCTGTGCGAATGTTGTAGCAACTATTATGCAATATTTTGCCCCGCTCCACATCATTCTGGAGCAGGTTAACAAGTTGGAAGTGTCCCTTTATTTGATATTCATTAACTACGGTAGACTTTTAGGGGGCAGCAGGGACTACGTCCAAGGGCTTGACGACCCCTCCCAGGCCATCTGCGAGTTGTGACGCCTGCCTAGGATGTGGTGGGTTTTGACAGTGGGCCCTGTTAAACCTCTATAAAAAGCTGCATGTATCCGCAAGTAGGCTCCGCCAAAGCGACCGTGTGCCGCTCAAAGCGCACAAGCCCAAGTCCTGGTGTTAGGTGGGACGCTAAACAGTCCTGACACGACGGCCCTCCGGCGAGACAGGAGGTTTGCGCAGGCCCAATAAGCCGCCTGGAAAACCAATAATTACGAACAATATAAGAGATAATGCGACTCGATATAATCGGCAAAGACCTAGGCGACGAATAAAGGATCACGATTGGAAGCTTGGAACATGGAACTGCAAGTCGCTAGGTTTCGCAGGTTGCGACAGGATGATCTACGATGAATTACATCCCCGCAACTTCGACGTCGTGGCGCTGCAGGAGATTTGCTGGACAGGACAGAAAGTGTGGAAAAGCGGACATCGAGCGGCTACCTTCTACCAAAGCTGTGGCACCACCAACGAGCTGGGAACCGGCTTCATAGTGCTGGGAAAGATGCGCCAACGCGTGATTGGGTGGCAGCCAATCAACGCAAGGATGTGCAAGCTGAGGATTAAAGGCCGTTTCATCAACTATAGCATCATCAACGTGCACTGCCCACACGAAGGGAGACCCGACGACGAGAAAGAAGCGTTCTACGCACAGCTGGAGCAGACATACGATGGATGCCCTTTGCGGGACGTCAAAATCGTCATCGGTGACATGAACGCGCAGGTAGGAAGGGAGGAAATGTATAGACCGGTCATCGGACCGGATAGTCTGCACACCGTATCGAATGACAACGGCCAACGATGCATAAACTTCGCAGCCTCCCGCGGAATGGTAGTCCGAAGCACCTTCTTTCCCCGCAAGAATATCCACAAGGCCACATGGAGATCACCTAACCAAGAAACGGAAAACCAAATCGACCACGCTCTAATCGATGGTAAATTCTTCTCCGACATCACGAACGTCCGCACTTACCGCAGTGCGAATATTGAATCCGACCACTACCTCGTTGCAGTTTGCCTGCGCTCAAAACTCTCGACGGTGTACAACACGCGCCGAAGTCGGACGCCGCGGCTTAATATTGGGCGGCTACAAGACGGTAGGCTAGCCCAAGAATACGCGCAGCAGCTGGAAGTGGCACTCCCAACGGAAGAGCAGCTAGGCGCAGCGTCTCTTGAAGATGGCTGGAGAGATATTCGATCCGCCAGTGGTAGCACCGCAACCGCTGCACTTGGCACGGTGCCCCGGGATCGGAGAAGCGACTGGTATGACGGCGAATGTGAGCGGTTAGTAGAAGAGAAGAATGCAGCATGGGCGAGATTGCTGCAACACCGCACGAGGGCGAATGAGGCACGATATAAACAGGCGCGGAACAGACAAAACTCGATTTTCCGGAGGAAAAGCGTCAGCAGGAAGATCGAGACCGTGAAGAGACGGAGCAACTGTACCGCACTAATAACACACGAAAGTTCTATGAGAAGTTGAACCGTTCACGTAAGGGCCACGTGCCACAGCCTGATATGTGCAAGGACATAAACGGGAACCTTCTTACGAACGAGCGTGAGGTGATCCAAAGGTGGCAGCAGCACTACGAAGAGCACCTGAATGGCGATGTGGCAGACGAAGATGGCGGTATGGTGATGGACCTAGGAGAACGCGCGCAGGACATAATTCTACCGGCCCCGGATCTCCAGGAAATCCAGGAGGAGATTGGCCGGCTGAAGAACAACAAAGCCCCTGGGGTTGACCAACTACCAGGAGAGCTATTTAAACACGGTGGTGAGGCACTGGCTAGAGCGCTGCACTGGGTCATTACCAAGATTTGGGAGGAGGAAGTTTTGCCGCAGGAGTGGATGGAAGGTGTCGTGTGTCCCATCTACAAAAAGGGCGATAAGCTGGATTGTAGCAACTACCGCGCAATCACATTGCTGAACGCCGCCTACAAGGTACTCTCCCAAATTTTATGCCGTCGACTAGCACCAATTGCAAGGGTGTTCGTGGGGCAGTACCAGGCGAATTTTGTGAGCGATCGCTCCACCACAGACCAGGTGTTCGCCATTCGCCAAGTACTGCAGAAATACCGCGAATACAACGTGCCCACACATCATCTATTTATCGACTTCAAAGCCGCATATGATACAATCGATCGGGACCAGCTATGGCAGCTAATGCACGAAAACGGATTTCCAGATAAACTGACACGGTTGATCAAAGCGACGATGGATCGGGTGATGTGCGTAGTTCGAGTTTCAGGGCATTCTCGAGTCCCTTCGAAACCCGCAGAGGGTTACGGCAAGGTGATGGTCTTTCGTGTCTGCTATTCAACATCGCTTTGGAAGGGGTAATACGAAGAGCAGGGATTAACACGAGTGGCACAATTTTCAATAAGTCCGTCCAGCTATTTGGCTTCGCCGACGACATAGATATTATGGCACGTAACTTTGAGAAGATGGAGGAAGCCTACATCTGACTGAAGAGGGAAGCCAAGCGGATCGGACTAGTCATCAACACGTCGAAGACGAAGTACATGATAGGAAGAGGTTCAAGAGAAGACAATGTGAACCACCCACCGCGAGTTGGCATCGGTGGTGATGAAATCGAGGTGGTAGAAGAATTTGTGTACTTGGGCTCACTGGTGACTGCCGAAAATGATACCAGCAGAGAAATTCGGAGGCGTATAGTGGCTGGAAATCGTGCATACTTTGGACTCCGCAAGACGCTTCGATCGAATAGAGTTCGCCGCCGTACCAAACTGACCATCTACAAAACGCTCATTAGACCGGTAGTCCTCTACGGACACGAGACCTGGACGATGCTTGTGGAGGACCAACGCGCACTCAGGTTTTTGAAAGGAAAGTGCTGCGTACCATCTATGGTGGGGTGCAGATGGCGGACGGTACATGGAGGAGGCGAATGAACCACGAGCTGCATCAGCTGTTGGGAGAACCATCCATCGTCCACACCGCGAAAATCGGACGACTGCGGTGGGCCGGGCACGTAGCCAGAATGTCGGACAATAACCCGGTGAAAATGGTTCTCGACAACGATCCGACGGGCACAAGAAGGCGAGGTGCGCAGCGGGCAAGGTGGATCGATCATGTGGAAGATGACTTGCGGACCCTCCGTAGACTGCGTGGCTGGCGACGTGTTGCCATGGACCGAGCCGAATGGAGAAGACTCTTACATACCGCACAGGCCACTTCGGCCTTAGTCTGAATAAATAAATAAATAATAACTACGGTAGAATTTCTGTTGTCTGAATCACGGAAATCTGTGTGGCGCCCAGGGATGGAAGGGATTTTCAGATAGGGTCGGAGCTTTGTCTGACCTCATTCGGGTAGTATCTGATGTGAGACAAGAATGCATGTCTCTCGCTTAGAATCATAGGGGCGTAATTGCATTGATCGATTTCTCTTCGTCGATGTTTTTCTTTCATTATTGTGGTGAATTGCGGTAATATGCCAAAGATTTAATTGTTTGGTGTGATAAAGGTTGGTTGCACCTTGCATAAGAATCAACAATCATGGTTGTATGTTTGAAAACAATTGAGTTACATATTAACGAAAAATAAAATGAAAAAATCAATACAGTTACGTTTATTTATTTATTTATTTATTCAGACTAAGTCCGAAGTGGCTTGTGCGGTATATAAGAGTCTTCTCCATTTTTCTCGGTTCATGGCTACACGTCGCCAACCACGCAGTCTACGGAGGGTCCGCAAGTCATCTTCCACTTGATCGATCCACCTTGCGCGATGCGCACTTCGCCTTCTTGTGCCCGTGTTGTCGAGAACCCTTTTCACCGTGTTAGGGGAAGGTGTAAAAGGAGAGATGTTAAAAATCAACAGTGGGTAGACTTGATCCCCGGGGAGACTTGATCACCCCCTGTTTTATCGAGAACTAAAATAGTCCCAACAAACAATTTAAGCTGAACAAGCTAGTTTTTTAGCTGAAGAAGCTTATATGCCACGGAACAAGCTCTTCTTCAGTTTCCAATGTTTGTTGGGGTTTGGTTCTAGCGTTTTTTTAGTGTAGATCCTCTAGACAAATGACCTTTATGTGGTGAGTTATTTTTTGGATTGACAATCTTATTCATTCTGCAGGGCGGTTTGTATGTTTTGACCTTCCTAAAGATTTTTTTATTGGCCACGCAAAATTTGAACAACTTTTCATAACAATGACCAAAGTCTTTCGTTTTTTCACAGCAACAAGCCATAAATGTGCTTATTGATCTGCTCTGATGAAAATGTCAACATTCCATCAAAGTTTTAGGATATTTGGATTTGAAGTTTTTGCCTCTATATGGGGACACTTGGTCCCCCATTAGTCACCCACAGGGATGGGAAAAATCAAATTTTCAAAAAAATCTAGGATGATCAAAACTCACCCGCGATCTTACTTTTGAATTATCAATTGATAAAAATATGCCAGCGATTGAGAATCGTTTGGAAAATCTTATCTTGATTTGAAGCATTTACCGTTACATTTTGAACTCTTTTTCGTTACTACCATGAAACCATAACGCCAAATAGAAGATTTAACGGGACTACTGACAATTAGCTGATATTAGTAAAGATTAATGTTTGAATGAGAAATCTGTGTTTATTATCGTTTGAGTACAAAATTAGAGAAGTTATCGCCGGCGACAACTCGCCTACTGTTTTCACATGAAAATTGCAATCATTGTCGTCCGATAATGATTCAGCACAACACTGCACCCATACAAAAATTTGGTGAAAAAATTCAAAAAAATATAAACCTGATCTTAGGCTTCTAATTTTTTTGTAGAATTGACAGATTTGATGAAGGGTTGGCAGGAAATATTATTTATTGCGTAGATCTCATAGAAAGGGGATCAAGTCTCCCCAAATTTTAAAATTGCTGTTGAATTCAATAACAAAAATCGTTTATGTATACGAACAGCAATTCGAAAATTCCGCGTATTTTGAAGGAAACATATTTAAAAAATCTAAAGGGAACTTCTAATTTTATCAAAGCAAGTTCGTGAAGAGGGATCAATTTCGAATATTTTAAAAGTCGATTTTTAACACCACTCCAAAAAACCGATTGTGTATCAATAACAACAATAATTTAAGGACTGTCATACATCAGTAAAGTTGAATACTATATTTCTTAGAGAGTCTGTGTGCAAATCGCGTATGTTTATTTATTTTTGGCTGTGATACATCGGAAATCAGAAAAGGGGATCAAGTCTCCCCAGTCTTCCCTACTGTCTGACATTCTGGCTACGTGCCCGGCCTACTGCATCTGCACCCCGCCATAGATGGTAAGCAGCACTTTCCTTTCGAAAACTCCACGTGCGCGTTGGTCCTCTACCAGGTCGTCCAGGTCTCGTATCCAGTTACGTCCCTCTGATTATAAGCGCGTGATTTCATCTTCACTGCTAGTTCTCAGCGTAATCGATAAGATCTTGGTGGGTGCGATTGACCGTGTAACATCTAGACGACTCACGAAACACTATTGTCGGGCCGCCACCAAACCGGACCGCGCGATTGAGCACTCGCGCTGCGACGCGAGTCGCGACAATTTGAAATATTTCATTAGTAGTGCGCATCATGCACGCATGGATGTACTATCATGCGCACTAACCAGAAATGAGTTGCGACGTCTGATAACTGCAGATATTTCATTTTATTGAAAACAAATTTTCGATTTTCTACTGTACACGGAATATATTAGCACTGCGACGCTCTTTAATGCGGAGTAGGCTCAACGAGCTGATCTTATGCTTCTTTGCCGCGAGTCGCTTCATCAACGTAAGCAGGACCAGGTAATTGAGTATCAATGGAAACAGCCCTTAAATTTTGGAGTAGTCGGACAATCGGAGAACGTGTTGTGTATAGGCAAAGATAACGTAGATGATGTTTAAAATTTATAATTGTAACGGCCTTGCAGCTGGATAACGTGTTCCGAGCAACATAGAAGCCATCAAATTCCAATAACAATGTTCGAGAACGTGGATAAAAGTAGGTCGGCCACATATTACAAGGGAGCTTAGACGGAATCTGTAAACAAGAGTCCCCTAAATATTCGTGACCTGATAGGATATAGAATATTTATGCCGATAGAGATATATGCTCGTAATTTTATTTAAAATACTCTTTGTATAAATTTATGGTCTATAAATGAAAATTAATAAAATTAAAATCCACCAAAAGAATTTTTTTCGCCCCTGGATAATTTTGGAAAGTTTAAAGGGGGGGGATCTCATGACATAAAATAAATTTAATATTGCGCAAAATCCCAAAATTGTATTCCCAACTTTAGGTTTCCGCGCCGAGCACCCAGCGCCAGACTCGGCGACAAGGGAAGAGTTATCAAGTTGGTTGTGTGAGTGCAACAATATAACAAATAAAGCTTTCAGCTGATTTTTTTATTGTCAAATGCAAGTTTTGACAGTATTATTTATGTATGAGTGAATAACTTATACAAAATGGTCTATCGAGAAAGCATTCGTTGAAGCCAAATGTCATTGTTTTCAACGACAAAACGAAAACTTTCAATGCAAAAAGAAATATTTGAATCGGCCTAAAATTGTTCCAAATTTGTGTGAAATCGGATGAGCGTCCTTCAATATAAGTGAATTTTTTGACAGAAAGATATAAACAAACAGAATTTAGCACCAATACATTAGCAGTTTTCTACTTCTATGTCTGGTTGCCAAATCGAACAAATTCATGAGTAATAATAGAAATTGCTATGCCGATAATAGAAAGGTGACCTGTTCCATTAATATTAAAATTACTGAGTTTGTGTTAATAGTTGTTATATTTAGTGAGCACCAATCATCAAAGGAAGAGCATACAAATGTATACCAGTATATGTTTAGGTGTTACTATTCATTATTATTATCTTTTAATTTGGTGAATGTCCTAGACTGCCAACAATAGGTATTTTTTCTTAATTTCAGTTTACAATTTAATTGCTAAGATTCTTGATTTTAACACAACTCAAAATGCACTTCATTCCTGTTATTTTCCCGCAAAATTTAGTTTCTTATCTGGTATTGTTTTATTTCAGGCTATTGAATCTTGTTTGCAGTTGCTCAACTGTATCGTAGAAATAGGACACAATTTTCAATTTGTTCAGATTGTTAGGGCAAGTTACAGTCTGATCGCGCAACACTTTGAATAACTTAGGGTTTGTTCACAAATTACGTAACGCAAAATTTGTAGTTTTTGACCCCCTCCCTCCCCCTTGTAACAAAAAGTAACATTTTTGATACCCCTCCCTCCCCCATGTAACGCGTAACTATGAAAATTTAAAAGGCACATTTTCTTTGTGCCGTATATGCATTTTAGCTGTTTCAAAGTGCGAAAGCCGAATAGCCTGTTGGGAATACATGTGGGTTTGTTATGGGCTATGAGTCACGGAATCCAATGTTACAAATCCTGAAAGCTGATCCAAAGATTTTTTCATCGTTTTTTTAGAAGCGGAAGTGAATTCCAACATTTTAAAACATATGAAAAAAAATCACGACAAGATTTACGAGTAGTTCGTGTACTGCCGTTCTAGGTATGCTTGTACCAAATTGGAAATATGACTATTAAGGACTTTGCGATTTGAGGATACATGATTTTGAAAATAAATTGGAAAGCAAATACCTGTTAAAACAAGCTTTTTCTGGGAAATCATGGTATACAAAATAGCTTTATTGTATGAGATGAAGCAAAATTTTCCATTGGTGTCCTCCAACTGGTAGAAAATTTAGGAACATTGCCTCACTGAATTGATAAGAAAACTTCTTTTCATTTAAATCATTCTAATTCATTCATTCCGAAGACTTATATGAGACAATTATGCGTAAAGGTTATGTTGATTCGGATCCATATTTTTGGTCAAAATATGTCAGCAATTTCCATTGGTAAAAATATGTAAGCAAAAATTCCAATTAATAAATATTCAATCGCGTTACGCGTAACATTTGGTAGTAACCACCCCCTCCCCCACCTTTTAGTGTAACAAAGTATAACGCAAGATGGACCTCCCCCTCCCCCCAAACGCGTTACGTAATTTGTGAACAGATCCTTAACGACAACGAATAAAGCCGATTTCAAAACTGCCGTTTATCATGCGCTCAAGTGCGTCTGTCATACACTAATTGAGACAACATTCAATTGATTTCACATGCATTGTCGTCTCTAATCCGCTTCGATAAGGCGGCGGAATTTGGAAGACACAATAATTTCCACGTGATCGACTATCGACGTTTTCGAAATACCATGCAAATCACCCAGCGAAACAATTCGGCCTCGGTGCCTTTCAGCATCTTTGGAGCGCATCTCATCCATCCTATCGTCGGAACGTGAGGCCGCGTTTGTGAGCTGAGCTCCGGTTCGATTCGTACATTGTCCGCGGCGAAACCGGTTTTCCTTCACACGTTTTCCTTATAGGCAAATACCAGAAAATATCTCGCTCTCTCTATAGCTAGTTGACTTTTGTTTGATTTTGACGAGGTGATATAACAGTTTAGTAAATAGTTGAAATACCTTAAGCGGACCGATTGTGAATAACGGTTGACCTACGTTTGGAACGAAAAACGGGCATGGCTGCAGCAGAGAAGGCAGCCCTACAATGGAATGTGAAAAATCCGATGTTTATGATTGATAGATAAGTTGGCGGATATGTTTTCATTGGAAACATGCAACACTTGTGAAAGAGATAAGAGGAAACACCTTAATCGCACTTATCAAAATTCATTGAAAAGCCGCTGGAATTTTGATCGTGTCTAATATTTAGAAACTAGGGTTAAGACATGCATTTTCATCTTTTCGAAAAATAGTCTCGAAAACCAATAAAAGAGACACTCTGTTTTGGACAAACTCATCTGTACCTAACCGTAAGCTAAAGGGGAAACGTTCCGCTATAGTGCAGTTCTAGCAAATGGACGTTGCTTTGAGAGGCTTGCCAACCTACTACACAAAAGTGTACCGGAGTGTGGGATTCTTCCAACCATAAATGACCCATCCGGTTCGTGGCCGGTGTGAGGCAAGGATGTATTCTATCATCGCTACTGCTCCTCATCGTAATTTACGAGATTCTGGTTGGTACGATTGACCGTGAACCAAAACGTGGGCTGCTATGGTAGCCTATAACCATGCAGAACTTGAACGACTTGGAATTGGCGTATGACGTTGCAACCGTAACTTAACGGAGCTCTGATATTCAGGGTAAGCACAACGATCTTGTCGAGGGATCCTCTTTGGCAGATTTAGTCATTAACGTCAACAAAACTAAATTGCTGCGTAACACAGCGACTTCTACCAGCTTCACAGTAGCCAGGCAATCAGTAGATAATGTTGAGAGCTTCCTAAACTTTGGTAACCAAATCGCGTCAGACGGCGGTACCGAGATTGACATAGGCGCACGGATCAAGAAATCAAGGGCTGTTTTCGCCAGTTTAAGAAAAATTCTAAAAAAGGCAGATAAGTAAGGGTCTGTTCACAAATTACGTAACCCAAAAATCCGAGTTCTTGACCCCTTCCTCCCCTCGTAACAAAAAGTAACATTTTGGGTGCCCCTCCCTCCCCCGTATAACGTGTAACTATGAAAATTTCAAAGGCAGATTTTTTTCCCTTTCTGAAGCATATGGGTTTTGGTATTTTTTAACACTGTTAGAATAGGAACGGCATATGATCAAAAATTAAGGATATAAAGAATGCAGCTAGTAGAAACGAAAATAGAACTTACGATCATAACCATTTACATAGTTTTGCGGAACTGTGGTGTCGAGTAATACAATATTCGCTTGGTATTTTTACGCATATCAGTCCCGCTATGTCAGCATGCTTGATTTCGATAATGACTATGCGTTATCTATGCGATAACGATAAACAGCAATTCTTTCAATCAGTGGTTAAAAAAACATTCAAATAAATTTTTAGTCGCGTTATGCGTAACATTTGGTTGTACCCACCCCCTCCCCCACCATTTAGTATAACAAACTATAACGCAAGTTGGACTTCCCCCTCCCCCCAGAAGTGTTACGTAATTTGTGAACAGATCCTAAGCGGATCAACATCGGAAGTTTTAATTCTAACGTGAAATCGGTGCTGCTATACGCTAGCGAAACAAGGCGTGTATCAGTGGAGAACACTCAAAAGCTGCAGGTGTATATCAGAGTGGGGTGCAGTTATATGAAAAAAAAACGCAAACTTCATCCATTCCTATAATGGACACTCTCGTGTTTATTTTTTACAAAATTGTAAAAAAAAAATCAAATTTTTTGAAAACTCATTTGTGAATATGTACATTATGTGGAAGATAATGATTTAAAAAATGTATTGGAGGTAACCACTTTCCTTTCGATGGGACTGGAATCCACGACCCTCACATATGAGTTTTCAGAACATTGTAAATTAATGTCCAAGTCGGGTGGTTTAATACACGGAACTGAATCAAATTTTTGTTGTCATAGCATTTCCAATGCATGTACCTAATCAAATCATAGGACTGCAAGGTAGGTTCTCCCGATGGAATTTCATAGCAAAATTTTTACATTGTGCTGTAATAATACAAAAATGACTGGAGGGTTCACTATTTGTTGGGGTCCACTACCCTATCATTATACCCTATGCAAAAAATCTTTTATTCTGCCAGCACTGCCGAATTATTTGGATCAATAATATTTGGAATAATTTAACAAAGTAAAAAATCCAACAAGAAGGAAGATGGGTTTTGCCCTTTGACAACCATAGGTTTTCCAGTAGTGCTGGCAGAAACATTGATTTCTTGCATATGGTTTGAACAATCAATTTTAGAAGCGCATTAACATTTTTGTAGACCTCCCAGCTACGTACTTTTTTTGGCAAAGTTTTTGGGCATTTTTCAGACTATATTCTAACGTAATGAGTCACGTGATTGATAATAAATTGAGTCGCTTGGAGTAGAAATGCAAAAAAAATGACGTTTTCCCATATTAACTTCCATATAAATTTCATACGCGATGCGGAATACGGGGACGCAATCAACCGAAACCACATTTTGCACAGTCGATTAGATGATGATAATGATTATGATACTACCATCTATTGTAGCAAGGCACCTGCCGATAGCACTGGCCATATCTGACAAACGATTTGATCATAATTATGCTATTGTTTGTATTTCATCAGACTCCTGTATGAAGGGCCAAAAATGGGTGGGGTGGTTCCATAAGCAAAGACGCTTATGCGAATCCACGAGATGAATAGAGTATCTCCTTCCAGAAGAAAGTTCGTACATACAATATTATAATGTAGCCCTCGTTTCCCAGATTGACCCAATAGATGGGAAGAAGAGCCCGCCCTTTATCCACGAGATGTTAACAATAGGAAGTTGGCGATTCCACTCTTCCTATCCAAATCGCTTCAATCGGATGCCCTGATGTTTTTTTTTGTATGGGATATAATCATATAGTTTCAATGTAATTTGGTAAATATATATAATGGAATTCTCTCACCAAGTTTCAATTCTATGTCCTGGATGAGAAAGGACCTTTCATCAACGCCTGCTAGTTTCAGAATTGTGCCTTCAGGGATAGCAAACCAATAGCTCTTCAAGAAATGTTCTGGTTTAGATCGGGGAATGTGCTTCAGAAATAGACATCTTCATTTCTGGAAAGACGAAAAAACGGCATTTTTCAGACTATATTCTAACGTAATAAGTCACGTGATTGATAATAAATTGAGTCGCTTGGAGTAGAAATGCAAAAAAATGACGTTTTCCCATATTAACTTCCATATAAATTTCATACGCGATGCGGAATACGGGGACGCAATCAACCGAGACCACATTTTGCACAGTCGATTAGGGTCCCAAAATGATTCAGAAAAACGTGGTGATAGGTCCATCGAAGGAACATTCTTCAAATCAAAAGCTTTCACACAACGTACATATTCGCATCTGAGTTTTCAAAACTTGGAATGGAATAGATGGATATGAATATATAGTTTCAGAATACGATTGAATTTTTATTAATATTTGTTATTAACTGCAGTAGAGTATTCGGAAAATTTTATTTTTTTTTCATGAAAAATGCTTGTAACGTGTTAGAAAGTAGCTAGCGACCATATTAGGGGCTATTCATATATGAAGTCCACTATTTTATAAGATTTCCAGACACCCGCTTCCCCTTCTGTCACGATTTTCTGTATACCTAGTACATGTATTATGTACTGACACAAAATCTTAGACCCCCTCTCCCTAAAACCTGTGCCATTATTTTTGAATGACCTCTTATGTAATCAAAAGATAGGCTATACAAATATCGTAAACCAATGCTGAGGTGGTTTATAAAAATAATTTGAATTGAAGAAAGTAGAAACTAAAAATCATTTTTTTGGGATCCCCTATCTATATTTAGTAATTTTCTTATAAAACATTAACTAGGGGAACGATTTTGCACTTCATCTCATAGCTCCCATTTCCACCCCATCAAAAACAAAGCAATGCAAAGGAATTTGATTTGTTTTTTTATTTTTGTGATTTTTTTCAGCAGTGAGCACGCATGTTAGCAAAAATAGGCGACAAAATTGGTGCTGTATTCCTTTTTTTTTTTTTTTTGTGTCTTTATTAAAGAGATTTTCAGCCCGAGGCTGGCTCGTCTCCGGACCTGCATTCCTCTGTTTTGCGATGAGACGAATGATGTTTTGCGATGAGATTGAAAATGGAGCAGTTCCCCTATATGAGATAAAATTCATATTTCCTAAGCAAAAATGCTTAAAATTAAATTCTCTACACCTTTATGGAGTAGAACGACCTTCTAATTCGAATTATTAAAAAAGGCATTTCACCAAATTTGTCACACGACGACACCCTCATTGACGTAAATAAGGGCTCCCTAGACCATTTTGTGGCCCATCCTGAAAATTTGAAAAAGGTATTCCTTAATAGTGAATTTCCATGTACCATATAAATTTTTCCTTATTCGGATTCGGAGCTTCATCAAAATACTTTTGCTGTAATTAAATCAAATGACTCTACGGTTTAAAGATGACCAAGTTCAGAAACAAGATTGTTTAAAAAAATATACATTTCTGCTCTATAAGGTTGCCACGGATAAGAAATTCGATTCAATAGGATATTATTGAAGTATGTCACAAAACCGATTGAATTCGTTTAAAGTGTTTTGTGGAATATCTTTACAAGTCCAGAAAGCTAGCTTTCGCTAAATAAACCTTAGTCTCTTGTAACTTAACAGATATGCCTTTTTAAACTCCATGGTAAAGGTCGAAGCAGGGTTACTGATTCCTACATAGCATCATCTTTCGCTTGAGATGCCGCTCAGTTATGAATACCACAGCTTTTGTTCGTGTGTCTTCGTCACGCGTGAGAACACGATACGCAATGAACCAAACCATACATTTTTGGCTTCCCTTTTCATCCTTGCTTTTGCCAATCACTGAGTTACCAGTATCTGCAAATTGGAAGCAAACGGCACTCACCAGTTATTCGTATCTGCACGGATTTTTGCTTTGCGTATAAAGTGTTCATCGGATTCCTTGTTGATTGCATCACGAGCGATGGATCGCCAAAACGCATCGCGAGTGATGATGATTGAGTATGATTGGAAGTTGTAGGGAGCGTTACACAGGATTCTCTTATGGATACAAACCTCTGCTTTAGCCTTTCGGAACATTTGAAGCGCGAGCCCATGAGCTTTGTATTTAGTACATTTAGACCTTAATTATTGTTATATCGCTTCAAACTTAAAAGATAGACGCTTACAGTCTTCATTAAAGTTATTTGGGAGATCTAGGGCTTTTAGTTGAAGATGAGTTCAGGGATGCACCCGCTTGACAGCGGTAGCGTATGTGCGACGACGTAATGGGGTCGAAACTTATACGATTTTACTCTTTGGAGGGCAGACGAATCTAAACAATAAAATAACAAAAACAACAATAAGACGCAATGTTTACATGGTACTCGAATGGTACTCGAATGAATGTTTGTTATACATTAAACAGTTCAGAAACATTGGAAAATTTGTGGCAATATATTTGCCACTGCCTTGCAAGCGCAATTTCAGCAACAACAAAAATAAATAAAATATTTTTAAAAATTAGGTTTTACGCTGGGTGCTGCGGATAGAGCCGCTTTTCTGCGCTCAAGCGAGTAGAAGGATATTTTGAAATCACTCCCATAAACAAAATTATTTTGCAGTTACTTGGTTGTCAAACATTTCCCGCTCTTAGAATTTCGCTTTCCATGCTGCATGAAAGCGCACAAATGCGCTAGACTCCACAAGACTTTACGGTTGTTTACATACATTCTTGCTCCATTTAGCTGCTGAATCTCGTGAAATTTCGTAACGAGTGCTTTTAGTTGCATTCCTACTAATTTTCCATACAAAATATAATGTGAAAATATTTGTCACAAAGAATACAAAACTAAAAAAACGCCATTTCGTCGAAAATCCAAAAATTAAATATATGTACAAGAAAAGCAACGCATTTTTCAAGCTAAACACCTTATAATCTAACACAGGAGATACAAAATAATTAATACCAATGGGAAAAAGTATATCTTTGTCGTTTTTTAACGAATTACAACTGAAAACCCTTCTTTCACTCGAAACTAACGACCTATTTGTAAAAAAAATGACATTGACATTTCAATTTTTATGGCTTAAATTCATCTGGAGTGTTACTAGATATGAAATATAGCTACTAGATTTTTTTAATCTTTATTAAAGTGATTTTTAAATAGTTATAAAGTTCATCATTTTTTGTTCTGAATTTCATATTTGTGATTTTTTTTAAAACTTACTCACTCGACTCCGAGAATAAGTATCATGGAAAAATTGGATTAATGCATACCGTCGTCGGGGGTGACAATGGGTCTGGGGTGAGAATGAGCCAGCGTCCAGTCTGGAGGTCGGAAAAAATCGTCCAAAAAGGTCTTTTATAATCCAGTTCTCTTGTTCTCAGATACACTAAATCTAATCTTCAATTTTATGTAGCTGAAATAGTGACCCATTTTCATCACCATTTGAACCACTGTTTCCCTCGAAGACGGTACCTTATAACGCAGAGAACAGACATGGAGGCTGTAACCGTTGGTTTCAATTATAGTTTGTTGGCTCCTCTACAAACATCCTCGTCACTTATCACGCCTGCCAGGGAGATCCCAATACCCACACCCTATAATAAAAAAAAGAATAAAACTGACAGCCTCACTGGCGGTTGAATCATTAGCTGTCTAATGCAGAGCAAATCGCTATACGCTAATACCACTCGTTACCTTTCCCTTAGGATAATTTATTTACAGCGGTTTGAGAAAGAACGCAACCTATTTCTCGTATGTAACGTCAGCTGTCAGGTCCCTGCGTGGAAGGGCAGCCAACCTTTTAAATCTGGGTTGCCAAACTTCGTAAAGTGTCCAACTTCGGAATAATTTCCACGAAGCAAAATTGATAAAACTAATTGCAGCAAGACATTGAGCCTCTTTCCGTTCTAGACTATTCAGATAATAGTAGTGCGCGTCGTGTATCTCAAACAGTAGTGTAAATGTTAAAAATTTAACAATAAGTAAGGTGTATAATAGTGTTATGTGTTTTCTCTTTTAGATTCTATAAAATACTGAAAAAGTTAAGCCTAATAGTACGGAAAGTTTAAATTAGTACGGTTGTTCGTAGAAAGTACGGTTAGTTTCAAAACCAACAAGAAAAAGTGATTATTAGTGCTAGCATCTTAATCGGTTTCTTTGTTCTATAGCTTCACAATAGACCCATAAAAAACGGGAATTGTAAAGAACAAATAGAACAGTATAAAGAAAAGGTAACTACTTGTAAGAAAAGTTGAACTGTTAGGGGTGGCATGAAGAGAGAGATGACAATTAATAGGTGTACTAATTCCGGCATTAGGTCCAGATCTGGGCCTTTTCTTTCCGTTTTTCCTTCGGTTTGAAATCCCGGAGGTATTCTTCTCTGTATCCACAGTTTCCTGGACCAGCCAAGCCGTAAAGAGAGTGAGCAAATACCGTGCGGTAGTGGAACCTACCCCCCCCCCCCTTAGATACCCATCACCCGGCGACGCCCATTTTGGAAATAAACGTCTTCAGGACCAAGTCGCCACCTACCAGGTCCCCGGCGGCCATTTTGACGACTAAAGTCAACCAATTAAGGGATCGGACACACCACGTTTTGCTCCTCGAGTCTGGATACCGGGCTGGTACCAGTGAAAGCCTTCTCGACGGTGAACCATCGTCACAAACTGGATTTTGGTTCGAATCGGACTTGCTAGAGGCTCCAGGAACCTCCGAACAACCCTGGCCCAGCGATCGTACGCCCAGCTACGCCCTTTGTACCGGTTTGGAATCGGTGACTGGATGCAAATCACCAGCCTTCCCCCACCACAAGCAAGCCTTCATCTGCAACGCCATCGACCATTCCACGCTGTCGTCCACCGAACCCAGGCTCTCGCCGGCAACGTCGTCGGCCTATCCACGCCGCCAACCGCTGCAGCCAAGCTCTCGCCGGCAACGCCGTCGGCCTATCCACGCCGCCAGCCACAGCAATCAAGCTTTCGCCATCAACCGCCGCAATCAAACCCTCGCCAGCATCGCTATCGACCACCTCGTCGTCAACCGTCGCGACCAAGCCCTCGCCGGCAATGCAATCGGGCCATCCTCGCCGTCAGCCGCCATTATTAAGGACTTGCCGGTAAGCAAAGCCATCGACCTCTCCTTGTCGTCGAGCACCGAGGTCAAGCATTCGCCACCAACGTCAGCCTGTCAGCACTCGCCGAAGATCACCACCCCGCATGCATGCCACCGTCCACCAAGCTAGCCAACGAACACCACCACCCAGAAAGCGCAAGTACACCTATTCCAATGTATGTCTCTCTCTCTCTAGGGCCCAGTAGAGGCCAAATAAATATAAGTATGTAAAATGTAAATTACGGTGGTCAGTTTCTTTAGAAAGACACCATAATAGCCTTTATACACCCTTTTGCTATTTTGCTCGCTCTTCCGTGCCCAAAAGGGGGCAATCAAGCCTCGATCTTTTTAGTCTGCTGGATAAGAGTGAATTCTACCTTGCTTTTCAACACTTTTGCTTCTGGAATTTGGTCGGTTTTCTCTCCTCGTTCAGAACTGATAGCTGTCGAGTCGATTCCAGCTCCTGCTAAAGGTGAGTTGCCTAGGAAGTTTGTGTAACGGTGTTACTAGCGTAAACGACCCCATGCTCAGCAGAATTTCCCCACCCACTGCATCCCGATTGAGCAGCTGAGAGCTACAAGGCTCGAACAAAATTTCTAGATTGCTAATGATACTATTGATTGATTGTACATCATTTGCTCTATACATCATTTACCCCATTTACCCTATACACATTGGCGGAGCCAGAGTTCTGGGAATGGTAATGGTGGGGCACCAGTAACTTCAATACACATCAATTCTCACTGGCGTATAAAAACACAGATTCGGAAATATTTGAATTTTAGTGCGTTGGCTAATCTGATTGGATCTTTATATGTTCCGTAAACTTATATCAATTAAGTCCACATCATGTTTGATTATTCTGTTCATGGCAGCTGCCCGGGTTGGGTTAACTCAAAAGTGATGAAAAGTGAAATTTAACTGTTATGTGAGTGGGGCAGTATAGGAGTTTCGATGAAAATTTATTTAGGAATCCTTTCTGAAATTTCTTTATAAATGCTTTTGGATTATTTAAATTAATTTAGTATTTGTATTTGGTGAAACTCCAGAAAACTTCTTGATGAATCGTTCCAGAAATTTCTTGGAAATTACAGGAATTTCGCCAGAAAATAATTTGAAGATTTTTTTCCAAATTTTTTAAGACATTCCTTCGGAAATATTATCAAACTTGGCGTATATAATAAAATTTCAGAATAAACATTGAATTTGGTGGGTCACGTACCCCATAACGTCCTAGCTCCATCAGTGCATATACACTAGCGCCGTTAAATTATTGAATTGCAGATTAAACTTACTTCCATAATAATGGTTCTTATCTGTTCTTACAAACCAAATGGATTTTTGGTTTTGTGAAGGCTGCCTCAAAAAATTGTCGTGTTCCGACTCAAAAAATGAGCGGAAATCATTTTGTTGAATGCAGGTTAAGTTATTTGAGGAATACATGTTGGTTCGCTACCGATATTTGACTTGAGGAAAAAAGTCTTTGAGGTCATTGAATGTCGTCAGTTGCATTCTAGTAAAAATTCTGCTGAGGCCTACTACACATGATGGTATAACTGCAAATATACATTACCAGGTGACAGATGGTGTTATGTTGTTGCGTATTTGTATCAATGTGGTTCAGCTTCAGCATAAACACTAGCTGTATCTGCTGTTCAATATACACCTAGGTTTATATTGATCAGTTGGAATTCATCAATTTCTCGGTAAACCCGAACTTTCACAACTTTTTAAATACCCCCTGAATTTTCTTTGATTTTTTGTGAATTTTTTGGTGGGGTCAACTCATTGTTTCATTGACGCTGAAGGTCTTAAACGACTAAAACCAAACCGTGTAAAAAAAAACCTGGGTGTAGTAGATTTTCTATGTTCCTTCCACACACACGAGGTGGAGAACAGCCTTGAAGAAATTTAAAGTAAATAACTAGAGTTTAGTATGGAGACATAATGAAAGCTCTTTTATTGTTTTGAACTGAAACCTATTAAATATTCCAAGCATTTTTTATCCGTATTTTATATCGATGAGATGCGTAGCTGGTGAGAACTATGCATGGTGAGAATGGGTGATTTGTCCAAACCTCAGATCCAAACAAGGAAATTAATTATACTTAAAATATTGTGACGCCATCTCTTTCAAACAGCACCACCGTTTTAGTACAGGTTCCCTGAAAACAAATTGGAAGAAGCACTCCGCGCCCTATTTTAGAAATCTAAGACTTCCGTTTGATGCCAACATATCGAAAACCTATTGGAAAATGAATTTTTGCTATCACGTTGAAATCTTGGGTAATGTTTTACCCCAATTCATAACTTCTTCAATGCATTATAATGAATAAATTCTTTGAACAGTGCTAATCACATAAACCAATGTGGTAGGATGATAGCACACTCTGTTTTTGTTCTTAATAAGAAATGCTACGCCATGTTTACCAGTATTAAATATATCCGCATAACAATCTCAATAGAAACTTACATAAACACGTAGGCATATAACAATTGGCCCTGACGAAAGCGAGAAAACAAAATGGGGGCCGGGTGATGCTTTTTTATTTCACCCGGCAAGGGATATAGGACGTCAGTTTTAAAATGCTTATTAAAGCGTTAAAACACATTTTAACCGAAAATAGATCATTATTTTGGGTTAGAAATTTAATTTACTTTTATATTGGTAACACAAAAGTTGAATTATTTTGATTAAAAAACATGTGTAGATAAGGAGCCTAACATGTAGTTTTTCAAAATTCTAACTCTATGTATTTAAAAGTTTTCAATATAACACTGTTAATAACATTTTAAAAGCATTTTAAAATATACTTCCTATACTTCACCATGTTGAAAAACAGTGATTTCACGCACACGTCCGTCACCGCTAGATGGCAACAGCGCGGCTGCGTCAAAGCGAATAATTAAATAATGTTCAATTTGTCATTCTATCAGTAATCTATGGTAAACTACGTCGAGCAGCGATGTCATTTGAACCTAGCTCCATACCTCCCATACCTACACCCAAAATAATCTTCCCATCATATTTACGTGAAAAACAACGTGGTTTTTTTCCACAGCACTATTCACGTAACAATTAAGTGATTCAAAGGTGGAGGCACTCAGTTCCACTCAATCGGCTGGCACTAGCGTATCAGATGAAGATTACGTGACTGTTTTATAGCTTTTATGACCGACCTAAATTGAATTGTTTTTCTTTTACTTTATCAACAATTTGAGATAAAACACAAAATTCTTTTCCAATTTTTATTTCAGAATTAAAAATCTATACATAAATATGTACATCTTTAGGGTGTTGATCAAGGGGAACGACACAAGTTTTTCTAAACCGAGACATCACGGAACAACATATTCCGCTTAAAGACAACATATATTGAGCGGTTTTTTTTCGTCATTTTCGGGATTTTTGGGCTTGATAAACTTGTGTCGTAACTTCCCGTAACAGTTTCATCGGAAAGATTTTTTCAAGGTAAATTTGGTGGACACTTCTGATGTCCGCGAACCGGATCAGAACGCCGGAGGAAATCATGTACATCTTGCGAAAATAACATGGGATGGAGTAGTTGAGGTTAGGTTTGAGTTGACAATTTTTCATTGATGATCCAGCAATATTTCGCTGCAAATAGTTTTAAAATTCTTTAAAATGTATATATGTATGAATAGGACTCGCAACAATATAGATACAAACCTCATAAACAATCGATTCCTGCGTAGCCATGAGAAATTAGGACTTTAGAAAAAATAATTCTATCCAAAATAGTTATATCCAATTTGAAACTGACTGGCTGGCTGATTGATGTTTCTGACAGAACAAACAATCTGAGTGAGTTCCCATCTAAGTGACATATACAGTGACATGATATTCACGTAAATCATATAGTTTATTTAGGTGAATTTTATGAAAATCTTATTTAATTATCATGTTACATCGCTTACGTTTCATGAGTATCAGGTAAAGTCAGTGGTGTGTAGGTAGGCATATTATTCTCCACCCGCATCGCTTGCTGTCCGTTGCAATGTTTGCCGGCGGACCGCGATGATTCAATTTTTCTATCATCATCACCACTCATCGCCAATGATCATCGCATCCGATCGCAAATCTCCAAATTCTGCTGGAGATAAATCGAGGCCGATGCAAAAGCAGTACGAACAGTACAACACTTTTGCACACCGGAGTCACTCACCACATGGTGATGAATCAAACACGAAGCTAATGCAGTACGAATAAATACGAAACATATTCATACGATACAGGATTCAGGATTCACTCGTCAGCTTTGGGAAGATATATTTTGTGCGGTTCATTCGGTATGCATAATTTATCGCCTACAACATTGTCTAACATGACATGACTCTAAATATGTAATCTGAGGCGTGGGAGGCAAAATGCCATTCAAATGACATTATGTCAAATTACACGTAACATTTTGGAAACATTTCATCTAGCCTGCAATTTTGTATTTAAGACTAAAAGATGGGGGTCCTAGTTAGCCGTGTACTGTTGGTAGCCTATCAATCGGCTACGAATAACACTATGGATTATCTGCTCCGATAGTAAAAGTCCATAATACAGATGACCCCCAATTTACGGTGTTAAGCTTTCCGTGCCTGAGAATGAATGGTTAGGGGGAGCGGGTCTAACAAGAACCTAGCCTTCTGAAAACTCAAATGTGAATATGTACATTATGTGGACGATTTTGATTTGAAAAATGTATTGGAAGTAACCACTTTCCCTTTGATGGGACTCGAACCCACGACCCTCAGTACGCTAGACTGGTGCTTTAACCAACTAAGCTACGAAGGACCTCCGTCGGCCTTTTCGCAACTTAGCGGCTACTGAATGAGTCCGAGTGTCCGAGATTCACAAATTGGACGCATAGTCAAATCATTCATAATCCATTTGTCAAGCCAACCCTTCTACATGTGTATAGTAATCGTGAGTGATTTAACCATGCGTCCAATGCGACAAAAATCTTCCACATAATGTACATATTCACATCTGAGTTTTCAGAATTGTAAAATTAATGTCCAAGTCTCAATACCCGAAACATAGGCAATTAATTTTGTTCAATCAAGGTTAATTGCCTATATTCCGGGGATTAAACTAGACTTGGACATTAATTTATAATGTTCTGAAAACTCAGATGTGAATACATATGTACATTATGTGGAAGATAATGATTTGAAAAATGCATTGGAGGTAACCACTTTCCCTTCGATGGGACTCGAACCCACGGCCCTCAGTATGCTAGACTGGTGCTTAGTTGGTTAAAAACTGGTGCTTAGTTGGAAAAAATTTTCAAAAGCTGCTGCAATGCATTCAAATGAACACAAATAAATGTGAATTGATGGAAATAACTGAATCTATCTCCCTAAAGTACAATTTTGACCTCTCTTATGTGCTTTTCTTGTTTTGTTGACAATACACGAGAAAGGCACCATCACCGCTAGGTGGATTATTCTGTTTTTTTTTATTTAATTTTGCAAATCTCGCCAAATAACTTTCAACGCGGGATCGCGATTTCTTTGCCTTCGCCTCACATTTTTAAGACAGATCAGTAGCTGAAGATCGTCGTCCATAATAATGGAGCTGAGTTTATTTTCACATTTAGGAATTGCAATGCCTCTGACCTAGACAATTAAATTTGTCAAAGATACGAGAGCATTATCAATATCACTTTTGGTATCGAGAGGAATATCAACATCAAAATTCCTATCGATATACGTTTTATATAATTCCCAATCAGCTCTATGATAATTAAAAGTAGAGCTGATTGGATTACAAATGACTTCTTGTGAGATTTCAAACGTCACATGAAGGTGATCAGAGTCAAAGTCAGCATGAGTTACCAATTGGCCACACAGCTGACTTGAATCCGTTCAAACTAAATCAATTGTCGAAGGATTTCGATTGGAAGTAAAACAAGTAGGTCCATTGGGATATTGAATAGAATAATATCCCGCAGAACAATTTTCAAATAAAATTTTACCATTGGAATTGCTTTGAGCCTTGCTCCATGAACGGTGTTTGACATTGAAGTCGTCAATACAAGAGAATTATTCAAAATTTGTTTCAACAGAAACTCCCAAGGTTTCAAAAACTTTGGTTTCAAAAGAAAAATATAATTTATGTTTGATACATCTATTATCATCTTTTTTTTATTCATTTCTTTATTTGGTAGGCACTCTGTGTTTCTTAACCGCTACTGTGCCGTGATCTACTGTGGTATTCTGCTGTACAGAATCCACAAAGAATCTATTTATAGACATTCGTTGTTAATGTTATCATTGCCGGGTCTATCTCATCGTGAGTCCATTGTGTCCTTTTGTCCGTATCGTGTATCCAATTGCTCGTTGCATTGTTCGGTTGCCGTTTTATCCGGGTACGTTGGAGGAATGCCTCCGAGAAGAACAATTTGTCAGTCGTCATCGGGCAGCCGTGTCGGTAAAACGCCACCGTTTTGGCTGCATTTCAGGCGACTGACAAGGGCTTGGTGGAGGGGCTGGGAATCGAACCCATGACCGTCCGCTTATAAGGCGGACGTGTAGCCAACTACGCTACGGGACCCCCCTCCTATTATCATCTATTACATCTATCTGCCTAGGATGTGGCGGGGTTTGACAGTGGGCTCTGTTACACTTGTATAAAATGCTGCATGTATTCTCAAGTAGGATCTGCCAAAGCGACCGTGTGCCACTCAAAGCGCACAAGCACAAGTCCTGGTGTTAGGTGGAACGTTAAACAGACCTGATACGACGGTCCTCCGACGAGACAGGAGGTTTGCGCGAGCCCAATAAGCCGCCTTTTAAAACAACCATTACGAACGACATAGAAGATAATACGACTCGATACAATCGGCAACGACCTAGGCGACGAATAAAGGATCATGATTGGAAGCTTGGAACATGGAACTTCAAGTCGCTAGGTAACTTCGAAGTGGTAGCGCTGCAGAAAATCTGCTGGACAGGACAGAAAATGTGGAAAAGCGGGCATCGAGCGGCTACCTTCTACCAAATCTGTGGCACCACCAACGAGCTGGGAACCGGCTTCATAGTGCTGGGCAAGATGCGCCAACGTGTGATTGTGTGGTAACCAATCAACGCAAGGATGTGCAAGCTGAGGATAAAAGTCCGTTTCTTCAACTATAGCATCATCAACGTGCACTGCCCACACGAAGGGAGACCCGACGTCGAGAACGACGCGTTCTATGCACAGCTGGAGCAGACATACGATAAATGCCCTCTGCGGGACTTTAGAATCATCATCGACGGCATGAACGCTAAGGTGGGCTAACTGCTGACCTCCAATGATGCCAGCAGAGAAATTTGGAGATGCATCATGGCAGGAAATCGTACTTGCTTTGGACTCCGCAAAACGCTCCAATCGAATAGAGTTCGCCGCCGTACCAAACTGACTATTTACAAAACGGTTATTAGACCGGTTGTTCTCTACGGACACGAGACCTGGACGATGCTCGTGGAGGACCAACGGGAAGACCAACTGGGAGTTTTCGAACGGAAAGTGCTGCGTACCATCTATGGTGGGTTGCAGATAGCGGACGGTCCGTGGAGGAGGCGGATGAACCACAAGTTACATCAGCTGTTTAGAGATGGATAGCGTTCACGCCACGAAAATCGGATGACGATCAAGACGATCATTTCTGTCAATAAATTAATTTAGATCTCTCTTGATGAAGAGCCAGATTTCTTTTTCATCTTAATTACTTGGACTGGTGATAACCCAAGTAATTGAGAAATTTCAATTTTAATATCATCCAGCGATTTATCATCACTGGGGAGACTTTTGTAGACAAGTTTGAACAATCGCTCAGTTTTGTTGTCGCAAGTGAAGAATTTATTTCGCTTCTCAGTTAAATACTGAAGAAAACGTTTGCTATCGTCAAAGGACCCCGGCAAAACGCGGCAGTCACCCTTCCTGGCAATCTGAAATGAAACTTTGATCCCCTGAAGGTTACTCAGAATCTCATTCCTAAAGCCAGAAAACTCGGCCACAGATACCACAATTGGCGGAATCCTTTGCTTCTACGTATGAATCGAATCACCTGGGCTAGAGGTAGATTCGATTTGCTCAATTTCGTCATGAATCAAATCGATAGGAGAAAAATTTATTTATTCACGCGATTCGAACAAAAAACAATAGCGATCAACTAGAAAACATACTGCGTCGAATGAACTATGTTGCACGTGAATATATGGAGTCTAAACATATAAAACAAATTAATGTTTGTGCACACACCCACACATACACACATACACGGACTGACAGACATTTGCTCAGCTCGTCGAGCTGTATCGATTGGTATATAACACTATGGGTCTCTGGTCCTTCTATGAGTGAAATTGAAAAAAAACTTTGTTGAACGAAAAAGTCTACCCCCAATTGTCACAACAAAAAAAAAAAATTTGAGTTATTTTTTTATTTTTGTAAATAATACCGAAAACAAGAATGATTTTCATGAAATAAGTTTCACTGCCTGTGGTGAATCATTACCAGTACCTATCAAGAATTTTGTAATTCTATTCGACAAGAAATTACGGATTCCGTTCACTAATTTTGTCTTTGCAATGCATAAACTGATTCGTAATTGTGGAACAAAAGTAAAAATTGAAAATAAAAATTTACGGTTTTGACACATTTCCTATTTTATCGTCCCAAAATTCACCAGGGGGTGATCGGGATATTACTGTATTGCAAAGAAATACTGCCTCACGACATTGACATACAAGCTACCATGCGTCTCCATACAGATCCTCTTCATGTCCACACCAAAAAAGACTAAGCTATCTGATATACTAATAAACAAATAGTTATTTAGATGAGGAAAGATTGATTAATTTCGTGACGCTAAAATCGGAAATTTTCAACCCCCATTCCGCACCTTTTTTTTTAATCGTATCACATTTCACGAGACCCCACTTTCTAAGTGAACCTAGTTCTCTTAATAAACATTCTAGAGAATATTTATGATCTAAAAGGCTAACTGACCGAATAGCCATTTTTATAAGAAAATTATTTAGAACCGTCGTCGGAGGTGACAATGGGTCAAATGGGGGTGAGAATGGGTCACTGTTTCAAGTACCGTCAACTGGGGGGAAGATGATCATTGAGGTGAAGATGATCATTTGATGTGTCAGCCAAAAGTGCCAAATTTTTTTATGAAACGGTAGTCAACAATATTCTCCGTTCAAGTAATGTTACCGCTAGGTAGAAATCCGAGTTTTTCGATTATAATCATGAAATTGTATTTTATGGAAGAAAGAGAGAGATAGTCATAAATGACGCTATTTTTGTTTCAAATATTGACTTCGTAGACTTCTTTACGTAGTAAATTCAACATTCATACAAATAACCTAGTGTATTTTGACTACTAGGTCATAATGAATTTGGTAGAGCTGTCTTGATCAACTTCACCCCAAATCAGATTACTCAAAAAATGTGTGATAATTTAATTTATTTTAATAAATGCGAACGCATTTCAGAAAACTAAAGTTGTTGATTATTGCAACGTATAGCAGTACATGTTTTGAAAATATTTGTTTCGATTTAAAATGTAAACACACATTAATATTGCATGTTTTGTCTTAAAAATGATCATCTTCCCTACAGTTGACGGTACTTAGAATGCTTGTAGAATAGATTGAAAGTATCTGAGGGCAAGAAGACTAAAATATAAGAGACCTTTTTGAACGATTTTGCTATCCGACCTCCAGGCTGCCGGTGAAAGCGATGACCCATTCTCACCCCCAGACCCATTGTCACCCCCCATGGCGGAACTTTTCAGTGGAATGCCTGCACTTGTCATACGAATAGTTAGTACTATCTCATTTAATTCCCCCACTTACCGAGTCAAGTACAAGACACTGAAGACGGTCTTACTGTTGAGTTCGAAATACGTATCTGTAAAGTTACAATCAAATGGTGGAATAAATTGAGACAGTACTAACTCGTCCTAGACAAGTGACCGGAGATACCAACAGGACAGGTTAGAAAGGAATAACTGGTCAAATGGATCTATAATAGGACTAATATGAAACTTATTAAGCAAGTCGAAAATTTAAACGAATCAATTTCCAGACTTGGTAAAATATGTTAACTAATCAAGGCAACATGTCATCAAAATAAAATACACATTGAATTTGTTTATTATTGGTTTTAGGGTACCTAATGCATCCTTGTACTACCGCATCAAGGGGCTTTCGGACAGAACTATAGTGTGATTTGTATTGAAAGTCAGTAGCCAGTTTATTCAAATATAACACCCAGCCGAGTATTTCGGAATAATGTATTCGTTTTTCAGTCACTATTCATTCCGCGGAATATCACTTGACACTGTCGGGGTTTTTATGACCGGGGTGTATGTGTTGTGAGCGCATGGGGGATGGAATCTCCGTACAAAATCAGCTTTCAAAATGATCTCACTCTTGTTAAATCAAATAAGTCAGATCGAAAATGAAAACCGGTTCTGTGATTACTTTTGCGCTCGCTGTTGCTGCCGCTGCTGCTGGGTCTACGCTGGCCGTTGAGCAGTTGTTTAGGTATGCTGCCGCCGTCCGTATGACTCCTGCTGCTGACTATACTTGCGGTTGTTGCTATACGACAAGTCGGCTCTCTCGCGGCTGAAGTAGATACGAAAAAATGTTGTTCTAACTCATTCGCATCTTCTACTTCTTCCCCGCCCGGGTGGTGATCGTTTTTGCATGTGTGTGCAATTGGTGTGAAATGTGCATGCAATTGGCGGAAGGGCGCGGTGAAACCGAACTTGCGAATGGAATTCCATCATGTCTGAGCATTACCGAGTTGATGATGGGTGCAACGAGAATTATTGTTTTGTTTCTTTTGTTAATTGGTTGCCCCGAGAGAGTTGATGAGAAGTGCGAAAGGCGTACGCACTGGTGATACACTCCACGTGAGAGCGTGTATGGTGATGATTCAACAGGTGGTGCAAATTGAAACGTAATCGACTAGCAATTATCGTAAATTCGTGTTTAATCTCAACCATTTACTACTTACCTTGTAAAAAATGCGTCAATTGGAGCCGGTGTCATTTGCTGCGGAGCGAGGACGAATGCACATAGCGCAAAAAGAAACTCTGGAATGCTGAACATGGAATGCGAGAAAGATAACTGAAAAGAAAAACTGCAACCTGAAAAGAAATAATAAAAAAACGGAGAAAAGGCACACATGGATGAGAATGAATGGCGAGGGGAGAAACGTCGAAAAGAATGATAATGAAGAAGCTAAATACTGAAGACACGGAGAGAAGTATTAAGAAGTATAGTGTTCAGTATGTTGGCAGAGCACTAGTTGGTTGCAAGTTTTTGCCCTTGCCGAATGGTTAACGAAGGCATAGCGACAACCAGCCAACCAACCAACCACCGTCCTCCAAGTAAGCAACAGAGATGACGACGATTCGCTGCCTCAACCACGAACCGAATGCGAGAAGGAATCCTATCACGGTAGTACCGAGCTCCGTGAGAGCTCTCCGTGGCTGCGTGGCTGAAAGTGGAGCTCTGATTTTATGAATGACTTTCTGTTTACCCATTTCATCGTCGCCTGCCACTAACCGATTCACCCTTCCTGCCTGCCGCTCCGCTGCTTGTGCTGCCCGCGCCCCCCAGCCAGCAGAAGAAGCCGCTCGCAATCGCGCACTGCTGCTCCTGCTCTTTGTCCCTCTATCGCCACCATTCGTCGACCAATATTCGTTTGGTTTTAGTTGCGGCGGGTTCGCCTTGGAGATAACCCATTCACGACTTTGACTTCCTTTCTCTTTTGCCATAGAGCAGCAGCAGCAGCAGCGCGCGGTGAAACACATTGGCGAATGATCCGTTATTGGCCGGCCGCGCGCGGCGCGGGCATAGACCGTGAGTAGAGAAGAAAAAAAAAACTGTAGATGATGAGAGGGATAGATCAAGAGGAGTCGGATTGGAATGTGGCCTCTGCTTCACAAGAGCAACAAAAAAAAAATAGCTGTTTGTTAGGGTGGTTCGGCTGTGGAAAGTTTTGTGGTACTTAAAGGGTAAAAGGGTAGATTGTTTATCGTACATTCCGTAGAAAGATTACGTATTTAAAGAGAAGGACAACTGAAGACGTTTGAGATGATATTTTAGCTTTATCTCATCTAAATAGAGGTATAATGTTGATTGGGATGTAAACTGCTTGATTTTTTTTTAGCATTTTACTAACAAAATGATTTTCAGCCGAAAGCATTTTTAATTAAATGAAAGAAAGGAATTTTGTTTACAACCCCAACGACGCTGTATGCTTTTCGACAATATTTGTATAATATAAGAATCTATCAGTTTTTATTTTAAGAGATTTTGCACAAATTGTGTAAAACTCTTACAGGATTGTGAGAAAATGTGACACTGGTGAATAGAGTGAATAGAATAGTTGAAAATTACTTTAGATTCAAAATACAAAATGAAGCAGTTATTAACATCAAGAATAGTATTGTAAGTTGATTCTAAAGGTTTATTTTGAAATTGATACCAACATGTGGGAAGATATCGTCGGTGATAATAATCGGCAATCGTAAAAATTCGAAACAAAAAAATATTTAATTACCAGATTTGTTGGTAACCAGATGTCTTTGCCCAAAAAGTCACAAGAAGTTGAAGCACAAATATACATACCATGCGTCCCCATATGCTCATATGCTTATATGGTTATACACATTTTTTTACATCCCAGGATAAGCAGAATAGGCTGCTAGGGAGGTCAATTTTCTCACGAAAACACGGGACATAGGGGAAGGGGGGGCAATATGCCCTAGCTAAGCAAACACTGCTCTATTGTCTTATTTGTAACGCTATTCATGGGTATTTTTACATTATGCATCAGTTAAACAAGATAGCTAGTTGATGCCATTCAAAAATTGTCAAAAATCTCAATCATATTGATAATATTCACATTTCAAAAAAGTGGTGATATTCTGTTACCGGAAAACTCATGAGGCAAAACGCCTTTTAGCTGGCAGCTCCTAGGGAACAAAGTACCACGCGTCGGCGAATCTGCATTCTAGTATGGATAGTCCGTGGAGACGCAAGTACTTTGTAGGTTATTGCCACTAGGGCGTTTTGCCTCGCCAAAATGTTAGATGTTTCTTCAAAATGTGGAAATTTTCAGTTTTTCCGACCTTCCCATGCACTTTTTTGAAACTTTTTTCGCCTATCCTACATAATTTTAGATCTAGTTTTGTTACGGACATCTTAATGACGGTAAATATGAGGGAAACCACAAAAGGCGTTTTGCATCGGAGGGGCGTTTTGGGGCCTCTTCCCCTAAACATATCAGATTGCCAAAATAATTATTTTTTTTTACTTTTATGAACATAAAATAAGCAAATAACTTCAACGCCAAAGAAAATTCACAAACGACGAACCTCTCCTATTTTCTGACCCAATCAATTTCGGATTTTTCACAATTGATCAACTATCGCCAGTCACCAGTCGAATTCTGGGGTCGTGAATTAAAAATGCTGCAAATAAGCAGCACGAATACTCTTTTGCTGTCAACCAGTGATATCTGGTTGATTATGAAATGTGAGAAAATATTAGCCAGCGACAACTTGCTTACATGCCGGATTCAGTGTTGGGAAAACTCAAAATCTCAACACTCATGAACGATTCAAATCAATCGTGGTTTGAAACGCACTTAACTCACCGCTTAATGGCTGAATTGGATCATCGTTGACGTTTGTAGTCCATTATTTTGTATAAACATTTGTGTGTAAACAAATTGATTTAAAATGCTTTTTGGAGCGATGGCTTTTTTAGGAAATAAGTAAAACGATGCGATTTACTTTAAAAAACTCAGAAATGATGTTCAACTTAAAAATCGCAAACGACACTCGATGATTGAAATTTTTAAATGGTTTTACCAAGCACTGACCGGACTTTAACAATTTTCAAACTAATTTGGTGATTTGGATTTTCTTTGACTTTTGTCAAAATTATTGAAAATCTATAGAATTATTGCCCGGTTCGTTTTGCTGTTGAGAAATCCGTCACATTTTACCGAGGTCTGCCTTAGTAGATGGGCCTTAGTTTCGGTGCGTTTCAAGTTTTTGAGTACGAAAGTGACCCCGTTGGCTTCGTATCACTCCATGACAACATTTGTATAGTGGCCCAACGCTAGACCTGGTCAGAAGATCGTAGGACCCTCGTGTTGCTTAGAAAGAGGAAACAGACGCTTCTGTAGCCATTCCTTGAGACAGATCACCCCTTTACAGTCCCGGTAGTCATGAAAGGCGCACTCCGTTTGTCACATGAGCAGATCGCTTGTCAAATTATGTATCTCGTGGCTCATCAAACTTGTTCTGGGCGGTGAAGAATAGTAGCCCCGGAAGCTGACGGAAGCCATCACGTAAGACTCATCATCTTCTGCACTTTGTACGTATGCAGTCGTATGCAGGTCGTTGGCTCTCTGAACGGAAGACTTGGACAGATTAAACTTTTTGGCCACATCCCTGACCGAAGCATTGGAATTTCGTTTGAAAACTTTCACGACACGCTTATGATCTTGATCACTAATAGAACATCCACTGGCTGATTGGGTGGAAACAAAACGAGTTTAACGTTACTCGAAACACACATGTGTAGTCCATCCTGTGTACAATTGAGTTGCACTGAGGCCGATTATATCGCACTTGGAGAATCATGTCAACATCTTTATTGGATACTTAGACTATTACAAGATTTCGAAGAGACAAAGTCACTTTCAGTTACTATTTTTGAAGATAACCAATGATGTAACGAGCTACTAATTTCATCGGTCGTCTATAAAAACATGTGGATACGAAAGGGAAGGGTCGTTTGGCCGAAACCCATTCTGCTGAAAGCCATTTGGCCGAATGCCACTCACCGAATGGGACATTTGGCCGAATAGGACATTTAGCCGAATAGGACTTCTGGCCTAATAGGACATTAGGTAGAACAGGATATTTAGCCGAACATTGCATTTGGCCGAATAGGACATGTGGCTGAATAGGATATTTGGCTGAATAGGACATTTCGCCGAATAGAACATTTGGCCGAGCACGACATTTGGCAGAATAGATCATTTGAAAAATTAGAAATAACGTGTGAAAAGTGAGACATATCACTTCTCACTACTTATTCTCCACTTATTACTGTGAAAAGTGAGTAGTGGGAAGTGAGATGTTTCACTACTCACTTCTCACAGCAAGAATTGAGAAATGAGGAGTGAGGAGTGAGATGTCTAAATTAACACTCATTTCTCACTTATCACTGTAAAAAGTGAAAAGTGAGAAGTGAGAAGTGAACAGTGAGACGTCTCACTTCTACTTCACACTACTCACTTTTCACTGTGACAAGTGAGAAATGAAGAGTGCAAAGTGAGACGTCTCACTTCTCACTCCTCATTTCTCACTTCTCACTGTGAAAAGTGAGTAGTGGCGAGTGAGAAGTAAGACGCCTCACTACTCTTTTATCACTTCTCACTTTTTAAAGCGAGCAGTAAGAAATGAGAAGTGAGTAGTGAGATGTCTCACTTCTCACACCTCATTTCTCACCGTAAAAAGTGAGAAGCGCGAAGTGAGTAGCGAGACGTCGATTTCTCCAAAGCTCCTATCAATTCTATATTTCTCTAAAGATTATCCTAAAATAACAAAAAATTGCATTTATTTTCGAAACTTTTGTAGCAATTCATTTTGACATTTCGGGCCCACTTGGTCGTTTATGATTTTGTAAATAAACTTTGGAAATCAAATTCCTGCTAACTTCTTCTATCAGATTAGGAAATTGGTTTTAAAGCAAAACATTTATATTCTACGAAATCGATAAAAAAATGTTTGTTTACAAAATCATGTACGCCTAAATCGCAAAGAGACTCAATTTATTAAACAATTAATTGAAGTCTTCAATTAATAATTCACTGAATCACTATTAGACAATCTTAATAAAAGACAGGAAGGTCACTAGTATAGCATATGTGTTTTTCTAAAAAAATCCTAGCAACATTTTAGACTAATACTAATTTTTAGTCTATTTTCAATAGTTTCTCTACAAATTTGGCGAGGCTCCAGGGATTCCATCGAACAATTTTCTACTGATGCCTAAAATTTCATTCAACGTCTATCGCTTCCAAGATTATGCCCGTCGTATTGAGTCAAGGTTTATTATCCAACAAACCTACAGTGTCACGAATTCCGACTTAAGCGATGTTGCTGAATTTTGTTATCTACCCTTCAATTTTCCGACAAAATCAAATGTTGTTTATTTTGCCCTTTTCAAACTAATTGTATCTGACGATGTGCCACGAAAAGTTCATGGGGTCGTGTGGTTATAGTTGCCGCTCTGTATGAGCATTTTGAAAATGTTCTGGAGCTGTTCACAAAGAAGAAGGCGTTTGCCCAGAAAGAGGCAATGGCGAACAGTGTTGTAAAATGTTCGTTTGTATAATTTTCCCAGAACTTTTGTCAGAAGTTAGCTAGGTACCAATTCATGAAGTATGACAGACTTACAGCGTTCAAATTTGCCTTCAAATTTGTCCATTGCTGAATGTGATTCCTTCTAGAATGACTTTGCATCTGCCTGTAATAAGGCAATACTGGGAGTAATTTATTATTTAACAGTAAACGCGCGGAATAAAGAAAACATAATTTTAGAAGTGGGCGTTTGCCTGGACAACGAAAATAATGGCTGTGATTCCTCTTCGGAAGATGTTTTGCCATTTCGTTTGTCCCTCCTTCCGAATAATTTCTACCATCAGTTTATATTCATTATATCATGTCCAATATGCAAAATAATCTCCTATATTTTCGCTTATGTGAAAACATATATCGAATAAACCTTTCTTTTTCACAATTTAAATGTATGCCAGATGTCCGTTGTGACAAATGATAATTATCCCAAATGACTAGACCTTTAAAACTCCGTAGTGCCGTGGTGTTTGTAAATTGATTTTATAAAAATTATGTAGGGTAGTAACAAAAAGGAGAATTTTGAGGAGCAAGAAAAAACAAATTCGGCGAGGTGGTGCTTTCAAGCATATTCTTCTCGGTAAGCTACAGAGGATCACAAAGATATGTTTTAGAAGGCACATCTGAACTTTATTCACAAAATTGAGCACAATTAGGAAACGAGAAAAAATACATTACCAATTTCAAAGGACGTACAATTCTTTTTCCTGATTCAATTTTTTCCATTCCCTCAAAAAAAAAATTATTTACTGCCCGAAGGCATAGTTTTTTCGACCTTTCCTTGTGAATTTTCCTCGTAGTGGAAAGCTTTTGCTAGTTCATATTTTTTTAGATTGCTGGAGAATCTTGCTTGCGTTTTCGCTAAAAAAAACCTTGTTGTCATTTTGCTTCCTTCTTGAGATATGAGCTTACAAAGTTGGTGGTGCCTGGGAAAAACAGAATCCCTAAATTGATGGCTCAAGTGCACAAAACGGAAATTTGTTTATAAATTAAGACAAAAATGGTACACTGAACTAAGGAGCATAGAGCCTTGGCCGATTAAAAAAAAAGCAATTGGGTTTTTAGATTTTTAACAACCAAATTCATTGTTTTCTAATTTTTCAATTTTTTGATAATTTACTGAATCACTATTAGCCAATCACAATAAGGGACAGCAAGGTCACTTGTTTGCTCGAACATCTCAAATGTGGACCATCCTAGTGTGTGTGTGCAATGCTCCTCAGCGGAGGGCACACCATCAGGGAGCGAGCGGGTCCAAAAGATCATCTGTGCGCGACGGCGTGTTTGTGATGCCGTCGATGGCAGCGCGTGTGAGAGATAGGCTGTTGGGCAACAACGGAACATATGATGATGATGATGATGACGACGATGGCTAGCGAGCTCGACGATAATAGGTACATAATATAGGTGATAAATATGAAGCAGATAGAAAGTGTAATATTCATTGACTGAAGATGAAATAAACGAAAGGGTCAGCTGGAGTCACCGCCGAATCACCATTGAGTGTACGAAAAGCACCAGTGGAGTAAAAACAGCGGGCACTTGGGCAGATGCTGTTTTTTTACTTTGAAACGCGACTGTTGAAGGAAGAAAGCTGATAGGCCGAAATGTGATATCGCCGCTGTGACCGAGCGACGACGAGAGGTGACGAACTTGTTACAGCCTTGGCTGATAATCAGACTACTGTGTGGTTGCGCTCAAATATAGACGGTTGAAAAATGCTGCTCTCGTGCAGCAGTCAGTGGGGACACGGATGTGAATTTCCGGATAGGGAATTCACAGGAATTGGAAGGTGAAGTAAGACTACTGACTCATTTGAATTGTGACACGTCACTTGTGTCTAAGATGTGCTAAAATGTGTTATGAAATTATGTGATTCCATTGAAGCTCGACTTCTCGAAGAACCCATTTTTTTTACATATTTCAATAAACAAAAATCAAAAAAAGTTCTGTGACTGAACTAGATAGCAGCACATTTATAATGTCTTATTCTCCGTTTTTGAAACAGTTAGATGCAGCAAATCTAGATCTAAAAGCTGACTGAAAATTCCCAAAAAAAAAATTAGGAAATAATGGAGAAAACACATCTTTACCACACTATGGCGTACCACGCGCCTCCATGCAAAATCCACACCACTTCTATAAATATTTCTTTATTTACTGGCTGTTAAATTGGAGCAGCCCTTGCTTCAGTTTGAATAAACCTTTTACTGTTTTGTTACAGATCTAAAAATATGCTCCAACAGTCAACTCAACGTGCCAAAAATACACTCCGAATCCAAAGCATGAAATTCCACTGACCAGCGATTGTTTAGTTTGTAATGATGTTTACTTACTGGCGGCTTGCCTCGACGCATTTCCGATCCGCTATTCCGCAACGACAAAGTTTAAGGTACCCCCTTTTGTAAAGCTAGAAGACGCCTGACCAGAACGTTCCACCGAAATTCGGTGTGAAATTGTTCCATCTGTCGAACGAAACGGCTCGGGTTGTCGTCTTCACCGTTCGGTGCGCGAGATGAATGGAAACGATAGAGCGCGCGGCGGCCAGCAGCAGCCCCGTCGAGCTGTGATAATTCGTTTGCTTTTGATGATTTCCGAGAAGTCGAGGAAACAAGTTTTCTCAAACATGACAGTCGTCAGTGTTCGTTCATCAGATACGAGAGATAATAACGGTGTGGTGGTGGGCTGTTCGGGCAGGTTCGAAGTAATCCCTCCGGCTAGCAGCGGCGGCAATAGATCACCTCCGAGGAGCGCAGCTAATTTATTGCATTTAAATATTGCTTCGTGTTAATTTCCATATCTATTTGAGCGGCACGACGTGACTCAGGGGATATTGGTCAACGATTAGAGGTGTAACATTGGAAGAGGAAATCGAACAAACTTGGCAAAAAGATTCTTTGCATATCGAAGAATGTTATAGCTGTGAAAACTTGCATGGAATCAATAGAAATTAACCTGCTTTCTCATGAAATATTAGCACATAATTTGGATGCAGAATTTCACATGTCTTAAAATATGTTTGTATTGGCCTTATTTGAGGTTGAAGATGCCTAATGAGTTATCTGAAAAATATTCAATCACAGCGGGCAATCATGAAACCATGCTGTTCACCGACTGACTACTCTCCCCTAATGTCCAGAACGCAAATGACAAAACCGCTCAACCGGACATATCCGTCCCTTTCCACACGCTCTCAAGTGCAGTAGCATGGTGTTGGTGAGTGCGAATTCGCGACTTCCACATTCAGGGCTGCAAAGTCCGGGCCACGAATGGAATGCCGTTTTTCGAATCTTGCCCTAATGCAAACCTGCTTTTCAAGAACCACTACTGACTGGTTGCTGACACTTGGCTATGTGTGCCGGGTAGTTGGGTACGCGCTGACAACGCTTGCGTGAATCATGCTGCCACGGCGGTAGCAATAACACAAAATAAAAACGATATCTAAAACCCTCTATGGAGATTTCAGACTGGGGACTGTTTTCTAGTTGGGATCTCTGACTGAAGTCACGCCATGCTAAAAGCCCTCCCGTTCGGAGCCACCCCACGTGCGCGAGTCTAAATTAGCGGAATTGATGAGAATGGAATTCCCTCATCTCAGCGCGATCACCACCGCCCATTGCCATCTGCTGTTACGTAGATTCCACATTCGCGTCACTCACTGGAGATTATTTTTTGTTAATTAAGAGAAAAATTTCTAACTGGGAATTGGATTGTGAGAAACAGACTAGGGTTTAGATCTTTTCATTCATCACTTGGTGTTGGCGAGAAAGCACTATTTTAGAGATCATGTGAAACGGATATAGATTAATAATTATTTATTTTCAACTTAATCGTATGTGAGTTGATTTAAGATGCATTAGATGATCAAGCAATGTGGAATACGTTTTTGATATCCACTAAATGACGCAAATGATCTGTTAAAGGTGGCAGGTAATTAATTTTATGATAAAATCAGTAAAACAATTTCGAAGCAGCTCAATGTTTTGGATTTTTGAATCAAATAAGTGAGCACACATGGTTGATGAAGAGAACGGATAAAATTCATCTTAAATCGCCTGTTGGCAAATATGACTAATATTAGAGTGTGTTGTTATGATGCAAGTACATACTTAATTCTAATGAGAAGTACAAGAAAATGCATTTGAATTATAAGTTCAAGCAATTTCAGAAATAACGTATCACTGTTTATCAATTAATTACAAAAACTGTAAACATATTGATTATCCCGCAGTATGTGAGGACCGGTTCTTTGTTTCATAGCTTCCATTCATTCTATTAAAAATAGACGAACAGAAAACTATTTTTTCGTTACTGGTTTTTGGGTTTTTTTTCAGCAGTATATCTGCATGCTAACAAAAAAACAAACGGTATTGATTTGTTTCTAGATGAGATGAATTTGTTACAATGAGATGGAAAAAGAAACAGTTGTACATGGCTACAGAAGAAAGCTCTTATTAAAAAAGATTAACAAATCGCAAAGCTAAATTAAGATTATTGTCCATTTGTATTGAAGTGAACATGATTGAAGTTTCTGTCCTTTCCATCTTCTAAGCAGCATGGTGATCGTTAGACAACTGGAATTAATGTATATTGATGTATGCTTCTATATGTATATGAATAAAAATGAGTTGAAGTTTTCTTTGTGACGATTGAACTCACGAACGGATTGGCTAATTTGAAAGATTTATATTTCGTTCAATAGCTTGAGTTTGAGCTTGATTGACTGCCCGTAGTTGCTACTCCATTATGACCAAGATTTATTTTTCGTTTAATATCACGAAAACGCAGAAAAAATTGATTTGAAGAAACCGGACTTTACAGAATCTCAGATTGCTTTGAGTAGTGGAATGCGTTTTCCATGTTCTACTGCAAGAAAGTAATCTCAAACTATTTTTCGGATAGAAGCGATATAAACATTTTTTCTTTTTCTGAAGAGAAGTTCACAGTGCAAGATTACCTCTCCATCTTTGAGTTTCCGGAATAGCATAAAATACCGATTTTACTTGAAGTTGTCACGAAATAGTGATGCAAAAATACCAGACCTACTTTCAATAATGAATATGAAAATGTAAGCGACGGGCAGCTCATGGTTTGCATTTCTACTTCATGATCACAGAACTCGACTGGACACTGTAGATTGTTAAATAGTTTTGAAATTTCTGATATTATTTGGTTTAAAAATTACTAAAATAAAAACATCCCAAGCAAAACCAATTCGGCTGAAAATGTCTTTCGGCTGAATTGTAATTAGGCCAAAAATGTCGTTAAGCTGAATCATTTGGCTTAAAATGCCGATTGGCCAAAATGGTCGTTTGGCCAGAAGGGCCATTTGGTCGAAAGAGTTGTTGACCGAACGAATTATACGGCCGAACATGACGTTTGGGCGTGAAGGGGTTATACTACCGTAATTGTTATATAGTCATAAAGCTGAAAATATCGTTTGGCCGAGCAATAGTGAATATGAGCAGTGTGAAATGATAAAAAAAACTTATAAGTGAGAAATGAGGTGTGAGAAACGAGAAGTAGGAAGTGAGCAGCGAGATTTCTCACTTCTCACGTTTCACATCATTTTAGCTTTTCACTTTTCATCTGTCACTTCTCACAATGAGATGTGAGAAGCAAATGAGAAGTAATCATTTGGAAATGAGATATGAGGTGTGAGAAGTCTCACTTTTCGCTCTTCGTTTTTCACTTTTAATTTCTATCATTTCACAGATTTCGGTGAATTTTGCTTCAATTCACCGAAATCTCAACAGCAGCCAGCAAATCTCGGTAATTTTTTCACCAAATTTTCTGTGATTTTTCCTTTGTTTAACTGTCAAAACCACTGAAAATCTGTAAAATCATTCATAGAACAGTTCTGCTGTTGAGATTACGGGAAATCTGCGATTTATTTTAAGTGTGCAGCTATCATTCGGTTAAGTGTCATTTTTGTTCATATGAGCCATTCGTCAAACTAAATTCACGATCGTTTGACCCTTTAGACATATTAGACCAAATGTCATTTAAGGCCGTATGACCCGTTCGGACAAATGACTGTTTCGGCGAAATAGCCCTTTCTGTCGAACGACGATAAAATGGAATTTTCGGCCAAATGACCTATTCGGTCAAATGAGATGTTCTTGCAAATGGATCTTTCTGCCAAACAACTATTTCGGCCAAATGACATATTGTCATATGGCCGAGCAATAGTGAATGCGAATAGTGCCAAGTGATTAATAAAAATTCAGAAGTGAGAAATAAGGTATGAGAAGTGATTACTAAGAAGTGAGCAGTGAGACATCTCACTTCTCAAATTTAACTCATTTGTCATTTTTCACAGTGAAAAGTAAGAAGTGGGAAATGTGATGTGATGAGTGAGAAATGTTACTTCTTACGCTTCGTTTCTCACTTCCCATTTCTCATTTTTAATTTCTTACTTCTCACTTCTCAATTACCGTTAATCCCTTCTTATTCATCATTGTTCGGCCATATGACATTTTCAGCGATATGTGCCTTGCAGCAAAGTTTATTTACGGTCATTTGACCCCTTCGGCCAAGTGATCTTTTTGGCCAAACGACATTTTCGGCCAAATGACCCATGCAGCCAAATGACTTTTTCGGCCAAATGATCTATTCGGTCAAATGACCTGTTTGGCCAAACGGCTCTTTATCTCAAACGAATTTTTCGGCCTAATGACATTTTCGAATAAATGACTAGCTCGACCGAACGGCGTTTTGGTTAAATGTCGTTTTTGACCGTATATCCTTTGCAGCTAAATGACATTTTCACCCAAACTGTTTTCGGTCCAATAACCGTTGGCGGATGGGGTTTTTAAATCGAAAGTCATTTGGCCGAATCCAACTTGGCCAATAATACGTTTGACCGAAAGTCATCTAATTCAATTCCATTTGGTCGATCGACTTTCGACCAAGCAACCCTTCCCCATCCTAGCCTCTATTTGCTTAATAGATTGTAGTGAAATTTACACCACTTTTGATCAATTATGGAATAGCAATTATTGACATGTGCTGTCAGTCTAAGCTAAGCTTAGCTAATCTGTGCCCGACTTTCGTCATATGCAACGAAGATAGGATGTAGTTGGCAGAAGCAGGAAAATATATTGCTGGAATTGGAGACATGATCGCTATCGTTGTGACCATCCGAGATACGTGTAAGGTTACCGGTTCCACCAAGAATTTTGATGCGCCAGGGCACTAATTTGTTCATAATTTCTGATATAAAAAATCTTACAACATTGAGCAATGGACAGAATAGAAACAAGGTGCTTTTAGGAAGATGTTGCATGTGCTACTTGGGAGGACGGTTATTAGATTTCATAACAAAGAGTATCATTTATGATCTGGTAAATGATCAGAACACTTCGAATCCATCTATTCGATCATCTGGTAAATGATCAGAACATAAACGTGCCTTCCGAGTCTGTACAATGTTCTGCCTGTCTCTGGAATTACTGAGGAAGAGTTCTCCAATTGCTACGTCTACAATTTGACGGTTTAGGAACTGAAAGATTGTTGGTGCAATATTTGGATCATCAACGATTGGGCCTTCATCGACCCCGTCGTTATTTAACAAGCTACTCACTATCATAGACTCTGCAACTGAAGTTATTTTGACAAGCAATAATCTCGCATCCTTCAACAAGGAAGATACTTCGCCGATATTCGAGCTCTATACGTTTTCCTGAACCAGTAATTGGCAAGATATCTCTTGCGGAGCCAGAACCGCCACGATTCCTGCTTTTTTTGTCATTCCCAGAAACAACGGCAGCGTATGAAGTACACTGATCTTGTTTTTCGGGCTTCTTCCACTCTGGCTGAGGACAAGAATCTCTCCGATGAGCTACTGTTTGACAAAGGAAGCATATGTCCTTAAGTTCGTCCTAAAATATTCTTGCGCTCAGATCTGCTACATCTATTGATGGCGGAAAACAATTTTCGACTTCCATGCATACACCACGGAGTTCAGTGCATAGGTGCCCCAGACCCTACTCCTAGGGGAACTTTTCTCAAATCACGGACGTACCGCATATTGATTCCTGCGATTTGCATCCGAACTTCAACCGACGTCCCACTCGAATAGACAAACTTCCTCGGCTTCGTGTTCTTATTCATCGATTCATCCAGTGCATCGCGGGACACGAATTCAGCGTGCAGCGAACGATCGTGGGTTATTCTGTACACGGTATCCATCTGCAATACATCTGCATCCAGCTGCTTGAAAAACTGGCGATTTCAGCCCACGATGGCCGGGGACTGCCCCTGGGAATCGGAACTGAGCAGTATTAACAAACACTTTGTCACTCATTAGGGGTCGTACACATATAACGTAAGCAATTTTTCTGGGTTTTTCGACACCCCCTTCCCCCTATGTAAGATTTTTTTATACAAATGATTTTTTATTTATATGGTACGTAAGATAGCGACAGACCCCCCTCCCATCATATGTGCTTACGTAATATGTGTACGGGCCCTTATGTTGGTTTGATGCCTGTGCACTAGACTGGCCCAGGAAACAAAAAATTGTCTAATCCCACGGGGCACCCCCCAGGATTGTGTCTTTGGGTGAGAAAATCAATCTCTGAAAATTTCAGCTCAATCGCTTGTTGCATAAGCTGGCGCATTTGATTTGAAGTTTGTATGGGGATTTCAGCCAAAATGTATAGGAAAATACACCTCTGTCACTCATTCGATCTGAAAATTGGTTCTGATTGCTCAATTGACCTCAGAATTGCAAAAACGGCAGTTGGTATGCTACAGAACAATTTCACAGAACATTGTATGATGATTAAATGAACTTTTATATAGGTTTCGGCTGTGAGAAATTGTAATGAGAACTGAGAAATTAGGATTGAGAAGTGAGAAATGGGAAATAAAAAGGGAGATATCTAAATGATATCCTGACCAACTAACGTGTCTGGCTTAATCTGAAATGGCCTATTCTGTCGAATGACCTGTTTGCTCGAATGTATTTTGGGACTCTAACGACAGGCGGAAACACGGAAGGCGGAAGCACAGAAGGAAGACCTTCTTATACACGTAACAAAAGATGGAATATGTCAAAAGGCATAATTGCAAAAAGCAGAAATACGAAAGGTAGAATTTCAAAAGGCAGCATTTTGTCATTAGTTTAACCCAGGCGTCTGCTTAAGGCAAGGGAGGACATATTTTATTCTTTGAAGGCTCGCATTTGCCCGGTCTAAGTTAAAGTGGGACATAATTCATTCTTTAAAAGCACGCACTTCGTATATTTGTCTATTTTCTATCTAATGGAATCTCATCTCATAACTAAAACACTAGCAGCCTCTTAGCTTAGTATCCATTAAGCACTTCAGGGTTATTAAGTGTGCGATTTCAATGCTTTGGAAAGGCGAGAAAATTTCCCACCCAAAAACTTCTCAGACCGTAGGTATAGAAAATTCGATATCAGTCACCTTCAGCATGGTATGCATGGTAAAGCCATATACATTATCGCTGAGTTACGAAAGGTCTCCTCCCTAAATAAAAATGTGAAATCATGCATGCAAAGAAAGGAGAATTACGAAAAGCAGGATTCCATTGGGCTGTTTTAACTTAGGTGGACATTTTGACCCAACAGATCAAAAGCGCGGTCTAAGTTAAAACAGCCCAATGCAATTCTGCCTTATGTGATTCTGCTTTTTGTGATTCCGCGTTTCGTGTTTCTGCATATTGCATCGTTCTGCCTTTCGTTCATTCTGCCTTCCGTATTCCGCCTTATGTGCTTTCCGCCTATTGCGTTTCCACCTTTCGTAGGACACCCATCTAAATGGTTTACCGACCTACTAACGTGTTCGGCTTAAGGTGAATCGCGTTGGAGTCCAATTAAAAATCGACATAGCGCTTTAAAGGGCACATAACTCGAAAAGTAAACGACAGGCAAAAGCGGAAAATAGTTTTTCACCTTTGCTTACTTGCAGCACACACGAAAAAATGGTTTACAGATGTGCTAACCGCCTAAATATTCACATTTGTGCGAGCAAAAACGCGAGGTGAGGGATAGCACGGCCATTGTGCCTGCCATTTTTGGACGCCGCCGTAACTCACCTTAATCTGAAATGGCCTATTCTGACCTGTTTGTTCAAATTGTTACATCAATTGTTCGGCCGAACGACTCTTTTCGGCCCTATGATCCTTTCGGCCAAATTGATTTTCAGCCAGATAGATATCGGCTTAATAGTTTGTTTGATCGAATGGCATATTCAGCCTAGCAGCTTTCGGTCAAATGGCTTTCGGACGAATGACTTTCGGCCAAACGACTCTTCCAGTATATTGCTTATATTGATCATCACTAGCTTGCCAAAAGCACAACTTGGTGACCCCAATTCTGGAAAATAGTATCGTTAAGCTTGTTAGCCTTTGACTCTCTGTATCTGGGCTCGAGTCTACAACTAATCACTCTCAGGCATGAACGCGTTTCTCGATGGACAGCGACGTCAGGGTCGAAACGGTGGCTAGTGGGTGTTGGTGCTTCTACCGCATCTATTAGTTTAGGTAGCAATCCTACCGGACTCGAGGGCAACGGGTGTTCGAACTCGGGATGATGGGCAAGAGGACTCTCTCTGGTAGTGTACCTGGAGGAGGCACTTTGGATTCTCCCAGCGATGGGCTTTATAGTGGCCCGAATCTCCTCTTGATTGACTTGGACCAAGGAGACCAGCGTATGCTCGATTCGGTTGACGGCAATTTCTTATGAAATAATCGAAAATGCAGGGGATCTAGACAAAGATCCCAATGGGTCCTGCACGTGGAATCAAGAAATGGGCAGGATTTTTAGCCTTTGCTACCAGGTCACGAAGTATTAGTTCATACCTGATTCTTCTGTTGGATATCTCTTAGGTATGGTATTTTCCAAACACAATGGCCTATTACAATCAAACTTCGGCCTTTAACTTTAACTTTTTTTACTTGCACTGATCTGAATCGATTGGCGGTTCGTTTGGAAAAGATCTTCAAAATGGTTCCGAACTAGTAGCAGACCTATGTAGTACTGTGATCTATGTACAACATGCGTGCTGCTCGGGCTTTAATGTCCTATCAACATTATCCAACAAGATAACGATATGTCACGGCGGAGTAGTTGAAACAGATGGGGCATCTGGAAGACCCCAGCCAACACAAAGTCGCATATGTTAGCGAATAAGTATACAAATTGGAGGCGATGTAGGCGAATGTCTCCATTTGACTGCATGCGTAGTGTACGTGTCTATCATTCCGGCAGTTATATCAGCTGCCAGAGTCTATCTCACAACTTCCGTAGCATCCAAAAATGTGAAAGCTCTTGGAACTGATAGCCAGGAATGGAGCCAATCATTTTGTTAGAGTATGACTCATTGACATACATCTTATTGCAAAAGCGGGGTTCTGTCTTGGATATTGTGGTGGTAGACTTGTAGCAATGTATCATGAAGCTGCACTGCCGCTAACCACAAGTCAAACTTATCTGTATATGGACGCCATATCCAGATAAGTCTGACTTGCGGTTATCGGCAGTACATCAGTACGATGTTTGACAAACATCGCATGATTATTCAAAACGTAGAATGACACAATAAGACTTCTACTTCTTAGACACATTAATTTGACTGTCACTTAGAGTGCTTACTCTGTGTAGAAAAAACACAATTAGCTATGTTTATGTTGAAGTTTGCCGCTGAAATTGCCTCACGTTTGAAAATCGGACTCAGTTTTGATATATAAATAATGCAAACTTATTTAAAACGTGTTTAGATTTGAAATAATTTATTAATTTGTAGAATGAACCGAACATAAATATTCAATGACTAATATTTAACGGAATATTGACAGTCCAGAAGTGAACTGACTAGTGAAGAAAAGTGGGCTTAACCAAAATGTTTTGATTATTCCACACTTTGCTTATATCAATACTATTCTACAAAGTTATAGGAAAACAAAGCGAAAAAAAATCCGTCTTACAACATATTAAGAAATTCAACCTTTGGAATTGGTTATTGGAAAGTGGGTCAAACTCTGACAACGGCACCATCCTTGATTGCAGTTTCGTAAAACTGATATATCCGGTGCAAACGCTATCATAGGTGTTAAGCCGAGATGCATCCATATTATCCGGAGTTGCAAAACATCAGATAGTAAAGTATATAAATCTGCGATTTATCACATTTCCATAGATTTTCAAACGAATTTGCGAGGCAACACACCTACGATGTATCACGCGTCTCCACGCGCTCTCACGCACTGTCTTCATGCTGAAAAAGGCGGAGGCGTTTTCATTTGTTGTGCGTTTTGTTACCATGAGTTTTCCGACATCAGAACATAATTTTTCGTAGTTAAGTGATAGTCTATTTTGAGATGGTATATATCAGCTATTGAAATTGCAATTGAAAATCGAAACAATATTTTTGCCTTTCTCGTATACTAAGTACGGTAAAGGCTATATGATCGCTCCAAAAACAAACTTTTTATAGAAGGCCCGGAGACCCATAGTGTTATATACCGATCGACTCAGCTCGACGAATTGAGGTGATGTCTGTGTGTATGTGTGTGTGTGTGTATGTGTGTGTGTCTGTGCGCAACCGCCCAAAAAAAAATGTCACTTATTTTTCAGGTACTTATCCTCAACCGATTTACTCGCAACAAGTTGCATTCGACGCAGGATACTTTATCATTGTTTCCTATTGAAAATTGGTCAGATCGGACTATGGGCTCGGAAATTATGGCCAAAATACCACCTTTTTATTGAAAAGTTGAGTAAAAAAATGTCACTCATTTTTCAGGCACTTATCCTTAACCGATTTACTCGCAACAAGTTGCATTCGACGCAGGATAATCTACCATTGTTTCCTATTGAAAACTGGCCAGATCGGACTATGGGCTCGAGAGTAATGGCCAAAATACTATTTTTATAATGCAAGAGAAAGGCACCATCACCGCTAGGTGGATTAATCAGGGTTTTTTTTTAGATAGGGAACTAGTTACAGCTAAGTAAATTACATATTTTTTGCTGAGTTTAGAAAGTCTCGAAATATCGTGGATGTTTCTATAACTCATCAAGTTCCACGGTAGGATTGCTAATGCATATTAATCTCGTTGGTAGAACCCCCAAACTGTAACTGACTGTCCATATTCATTAACTACTCGTGCTTATTCGAATGGAAGTTCCCCATATATTACTGCTCGATTCAGAAACGATAGTTACCTTTCTTCGCAATGGAAATTTCCTTCACCACAAGATCCGCTTGAATGGAATGCGAAAGTATGGCCCAAGGAAACAAAAGTTTGGACTAACTGATTTTCCCCTAAATCCACATACAATTATGGCCATTAACGACAAAACGGATCGACTACCGCCATCCGATGCGATGATCGGGGTTAGCAACGAAGGCCATCGTCGACGATCGGGCCACATTCCTTCACGACCCGCCCGGACCGGCTCGATTCGAACCGCCATCGCATGAATGGATGATGGTCATTCGTCGAAAATGCCGAAAAAAAAGCCTCCTCATTGGAATTCAACAGCCACTACAGTCCAGCTACCTGCGGAGCAAATGAGCGCAGCAGAACGGTTTCTCCGACCGGCACACTAATAGACGACCGGCACTTTGGGGTCACAACCGGAGTTGCGGTCAGCGAAGAAACAGCAAATATCCCTTTTTGAGCCACTATCTCGTTCGCACGATGACACTTATATGCGAGTTGCGTGCGAGGTTGGTTTTCGGTTTAATGGACGTTATGTAAATTTGTGACTAAGTACTCGTAAAAAAAGAATCAACCAGTTATAAATATCACAAACACTCCGCGGTCGAGACCGGCGGCGCAGCAGCGCGTTCCCATGGGTCTTCGCGCGGTGTCGTCATATCGCCCGCATGTATCACGGTAAACACATGTGAGTGGAAATATTAGTTTTTTTTTATTCATTCGCAACCTGTCAGGCTGGTTACGAGCGCGCACTTCAAACAGGAGAGCGCTTGTGGAATACCTAATGGCCGTAAGTACACGTCAGTTCACAGCAATTCATAAGCCCATAAGTCAGTGGCGGGTTTCGAAGCGGTTTACCTAACAAATGTCAAATAGATTGTCCGGTCTCTGTTGATTGCCGGGCTCGGTGCGGAGGTGACTCATGGAGGAGGAATTCTTCAACGCCGTACCCTTCGAGGGTTGTTGGGCTGAATATTCAAATTTCTTCAAGCAATCGATGCGTGCTGTTGGGGCTCATTCATAGAAAACAAAAACTAGAACAGCCCTCAACAGGTCCCAATAATTATCGATTCACAGAAGCAGGTAGCTACTTATTCACCGGTAGCGAGGTCCCCATTCATGGTGCTCGAGGTGAAGTTTTATGGTCCCACTTGAAAGTGAGCAGCTTCGAACAACTCCGCCTCAGCTTTACGGTTTGATGCCGAATATGGCAGGCTCGGTGGAGATTAATTCACACGTTAGCTCTAGCACGCCAACCGCTAAACGGAAGACCTCTGTTTATGGTGTTCGACCGTTGCCTACGACTGGTGCGAGGAGGTGGCACGGCATGGGAGTCAGCCAGCGTGTGGAATGTGGATTACCTTTACCATTTAAGGACCCTCGCCGCCGTGCGGGTAGCAGTGAGCCGCAAAGGCAAGGTTACGTAAGCGTTGGGAACTCTTCTAACAAACACACTAGAGCGGACGATTACGTGATTGGTTAGGTCAATCTTGGTTCACTGGAATGACTAATCCTCTATTGAATGAGCGGAACCTTCGTGGAATTATTCATTCAGCTTATGTGTTATGTTTGAAATCTTGAATGACGAAGCGATGCAAATTCTGCAAATATTTATGTGATTAGGAAAGATGTTTGGAAAATATTGTATTCGCTTCATTGCTTAGCCGATAGATTATCCAACAGCCAAATATATTGTGCACGCGGCTTCCTAGATGAAAACGTATTTCTCCCAACAGTACATACATATTTGTTTCGTGGAGAATGTTTTTGATGTGCCCCGAAGTTTTAAATGCAGGAAGAAAGCTATTAAAATTGAGCATTCAAATCTTTCAGAACGTCGGCTCCAGAAGCACGGTCACCTCAATTTGGGAGATTTGAACATAGCCAAAGCCATCGTTGGGAGAAATCGCCAAAAAACAGGTACGCTGAAGTCCTGAAAACAAAGCCAGATGCTGTGATAACTTGCAGAGTGTTAGACGTACCAGTTTGGTGGAACTTATGCTAAAGATTGTAACCAAATCAGGAGCTAAATAACTTTTAGAACCTGGTCAGGAAGCTGTAAGTGAGTGAGGACTCTGGATATCACAGCAGCTTTCCATTGTAAACAACTGGATGGAGTTATGGAACTCTGGAGAACAGCGCGGAAGTAGAGCAGATTTCTATTCGATTCAGGAGTGATCCTTTTGGCACGTAGGTAACTTGTATCAAGTTACCAGTCGTGGTTGTTAAACAAGCTGAAGGTTAGCTAGTCAATGTGCTCAGTGAACATATTGAAACCATTTTTCTTCGAATCAGGCCACACGTACTGGGACAAGTACTTGGGTAGATTGTAGCATTCGCCGATGTTGCGGTTGTGAAGGCATAAGGTCCAAACCTATGGAAAGACATCGAAGTTGCAACTGAATTGTGAACCGGCTCAAGACATCACTTGAACTAAAAAGTTGAAGCCCGGTTATTATCGCGAGCAGTTTTAGCACTCTATTAGTGGAGTGGGGTATGGATAAGAGCTTGCAAGAGACTTCAGCAACTTGATAGGGTGCTTGATAGGGCATTGCTAGAGTACAATTAAAGCAGCCATTAACAATGCAGCGGAGAGCAACGTTGGGTATGTGGGATGAAGTCGATGGAACGATGGGCTCGCAAACAAATTCTGGAGAATGCAGAACGTGGAACGCTATACACGGAAACGGAAAGAGCAAACCCGCCTCTTTCAGGAGAAGAACTTCGCCTGGAAGAAGCGGAGTGTGAGGAGACGGAACAGTTGTGCCGTTATCAAGCAACACACAGGTTCTATCAGAAGCTCAACGCATCTCGCAAAGGCTTTGTGCTGTATGAAAGGTATAAGGATGGGATCACCCAACAGCCTAAGAACAATAAAGTAGCTGGTAAGGATGATGTAGGAGTTGAACTCAATTAGTGGGCAATTGTCTGCACAGGTTGATAATCCGAATCTGAGAAACAGAGCAGCTACGGTGGAGTGGAAGGAAAGCGTCTACAAAAAAGGCGACTGGCTGAAGTGAGAGAACTTTCGAGCGACCATCACAAAAGCCGCCTACAAAGTGATATCCCAGATCGTCTTACGTCGTCTGTTACCAATAGTGAATGAGCTCGTGGGAAGTTACCAAGCCGGCTTCATTAAAGGCCGCTCGACAATGGACCAGATCTTTACTGTATGGCAAATCCTTCAAAAATGCCATGAATATCAGGTTACATCGCATCATCTGTTCATCGATTTCAAGGCGGCATACGACAGTACAGACCGCGTAGATCTATTGAAAATCATGGAAGAGAACTGAGACTGAGACTGATCAAGTTTTGCGGAATATAGACATATTAGACATAGGTCGAAACCCCTTCTGGCCGAAAATGTCATATGACCGAATTGAACATACGGTAGAAAATTTCGTTCGGCTGGTGGCATTGCGCAGCTCGACTCGAAACGAGCAAACCATGCAAACTGTCATACGAAAGAGCTGTCGAAAGGAGATGCGCAATGAGGCCTCTGGTCATCAGGCCGGCAAAGCCGGTTGATCGAAATGGTCGTTTGGCACGGAGGGTCATTTTGCCGAAAATGTCATTTGGCTGAACGACCCAAACGGTCGAAAACTTCGTTTGGTCAAATAATAGTAGGGGAGGAGGTTCGGTTATGGGCACCCCTACGTATCTTTAGACAGATAATAGATGCTGTAATTCTGACAACCGTTATTAGTTTGCTATTGTAACATGATGTTTTGTGCTCAATTTCAAACCGGATGGGGATCTCTACTTTGAACTAGGGACAAATCATTTTTTTTAACAAAAACAAAACAACACAAAAATTTTTTTTTAGCATTTTTCTAAGTGTCATAAATTGAAGTGATTTAATTCAAAAAGTGAGTTCCAATGCATATTTATACAGTAAATTCAGTTGTGGGCACCTTTATGGATTCAGTTATGGGCACCCTTATTTTATTGACAAATCATTCAATATTTTTGTTCTTTGGGTATATCTAGTTATTATATCCACACTTTTGGGAACAAATCGTTGACTGATCGACGGGGAATCTTGTCCTATTGTTTCTATTGAAAATTGGTCAGATCGGACTATGGGATCAAAATTTATGGCCAAAATATTAATTTTTTAATGAACGAGAAAGGCACTATTACCACTAGGGTGATTAATCAGGATTTTTTTACTGTGGGGTATACCAATAAAACGTAAATCAATGAAATATTGAAACCCATTTACCTAAAGTGCTATTTTAGACTTTTCTTATGTGATTTTTTTCAATACCCTCCCTAATGCACCGATGGAGGCATAATTACTGCTAGGTGGATTGATCTGATTTTTTAGTGCCTCCTGGCTATTAGAATGAATAAATTATTCCTTTTCTTCAAATTTGGGTGGTTTCTATTCATGCTTTATTATTTTTAGATTAGTTTTCAAGGGTGCCCACAACCGAACCACAAAATTGAAGTGTTAAAAAATGTCAAATTTGCAAAATTGTCAATAGTTTTTTTTAAACCGATGACATCAAACTATTTTTTTTCGCTAGTAGTAAAGTTATTAGTCTAGCTTTCCATTGGTATACAAATGTCGGCACCCTAGCACCCTACAAAAGGGTGCCCACAACCGAACCTCTTCCCCTAAATATGAAAGGTGTAAAGTGATTAATGATAATTGAGAAGTGAGAAGTGAGTAATGAGAAGTGAGAAATTAAAAATAAGATAGCAGAAGTGAGACTGTTCAAATGAGTAAGCGAGAAGTAATAAGTGAGTAAGAAATGTAAGAAATGAGAGTTAGAAGTAATATATGAGAAATGAGACGGCTCACATCTCACTTCATACTTCTCACTTTTTTCTTCTCATTTATTATTGCTCACTTTTCATAGTGAGACGTGAATAATAAAGAGTGAGAAGTGAGATTTTTCACTTCTCATTTCCTACCTCTCACTTCCTAATTATCATTAATTGCGTGAATGAATTGCGGCTATCTCCCAATTTTCCCTTGAAAAAGGCCACATCCAATGGCCGAAACGCCGGGCGGAATAAAACGTTAACTGTTAATTGGTTTTTAAGACTGAGATAGCCGCAATTCATTCATGAAAACTATTTCCAGTCGTTAATTAATTTATACTTGTTATTGTTCGGTCAAACGGCAGGTTTATGCCATACGACAAATGATTTATGGCAAATGACATTTATGGCGAAATGATTCTTTCTACTAAGCGGCGCTTACGGCCAAACGACCACGGAGTGCCATTTTGCCGAAAATCCCATTTGGCCGAACGGGTTCTACCAGGGGAACGACACCCAATTTTTTCACTATGGATTTTGACAGGTTCGCCTGTTCGTGCTTTTGGGTGATAAATTTATCCCCAGTGTCAAATCACCCCAATACTGATTTATTTTGCAATAGTATGTGCGAATTTTGAATGTTTACGTTTTTACAGGAGAATATGATGTAAAACGCCCATTTCACTCAATAATGCAACATGATACAATCATGAGAAAATAGAGAAAAAATAAACGAACTATAAATTAAAACTATTTTAGACTCGATTCCATGATTTAAACTTAAGAATGTTCAACTTATTTGCTCAATTCTTTAGAATGCTACTTGCGTAAGGCACTGTCTATGCCTTCGTTCGTTTTATATCATTTTTACCCTGGAAGTTGTTTGTGTTGCATTCGCAGTGCACTCGTATCGGTGACTCAGAAAAGATGTGACAAAGATGGCGTAGCTTGTCATCCCCGTGGGTTCTACGGTCAAAAATTTCGTTTGACCAAATAATAGTTAACATGAAAGGTGTAAAGCAATTATTGATAATTGAGAAGTGAGAAGTGAGTAATGAGGAGTGAGAATTGAGAAATGAAAGATAAGATAGAAGAAGTGAGATGATTCAAATGAGTAAGTGAGGAAAAAGAAGTGAGTAAGAAATGTAAAAAATAAGAAGTATATATGAGAAATGAGACGTCTTACATCTCACTTCATATTTCTCACTTTTTTCTATTCACTTCTTACTTTTCACTTATCACAGTAAAAGTGAGACGTGAGTAATAAGGAATGAAAAGTGAGATTTTTATCATCCCGCTTCTCAATTTGTTAACGAAACGAAAATTTTCGAAATACCGCATATGCTTACTGAGTATAAAATTCTGTTAAAAATGTAGCAATATCAGGCGTAGCTATTATCAATTACTTCACACTATTTACATCCATTTTTGTTTGGTCAAACGACCCTTTAGGCCATGTGACAAATGATTCATGACAAATGGCATTTATGGCGAAATGATTCTATCTGCTAAAATGCACGTTCGGTCAAATGACCTATTCGGCCCAGCAGTACTTTCGGCCAAATGACCTGAACGGGTAACCGACTTTTTCGGCCTAACGAATAACACACCAAAGTGGCATTTGGTCAATAAATTTCTTGAAGCCAAACCATCATCCCCTTCAAGCTCGTTCAATAGGTGAGAGCTGAAAATTGATTCTATTATTTGTGGATATGTTAAATACATCCTTTCGGTATGGATCGTTACTTAGAATTCTATCAACTTAAGTGATTGTAAAATTTACCTGCTTTTGTGTTCAGTAACTTACACATCATAGACAATACATCTTATTATTCCGCTTTTCTCCGTCGTGTCCAAGGATTGATTTGGAAACTGAAAGAAATGAGGATAGAAAAATATGTTAATCATTGTCTTTTGAATTATTAATTTAATTATTTTTTAACTCAAATTAAATAGAATGTTAACAAAATAATTGAAACGTAAAATATGATCATTTTTTTCCAAATTTGATATTTTTTGTCGGTGTAATAAGATTATTTCTTACGCGTTCTTGAATAAGTTGAACAATTTAATTGTGTAGAAAATTTGTACTAATTAATTAGTCCAATTATATTGCTCGAATTCTATTTGGCCAAAGATGCATTATTATTAATCTCCACCTTGTTCATCACTAGTCTATTTCGATTATCTTACTTTTGCTCCCACTCGATTACAATTATTAGTCATCTATACCTTCAATATTCACTTTAATCGCGATCTCAGATCACATTCAGTGCTTTTCATTCAATCTTTCATCATTCAGCAGTTGGAACCCTGAGGGGTAGGAAAATTCCGATCACAGATCGCCACAATCAGTAAACAAAATGGGGATATTTCCATCGTGGCCAACGTAGGTAGGTAAAACCAGCGGTGCCATCGAGATATAATTACTCAATGGAGAAAATAGCACCACCGCGGTCAAGGCATCTATCATCAACGAGGTGGAAATAATAATTTTCCTATGGATTGATAATCGCGGACACACGTGGGCAGTGCCACATATGAACTTTAGGTAGGATGAATAAGTGCTGCCATAATATGGAACTCGTTCATAATGATGTTCAAGCAGAAAATAAGTTGTTCTTATGTGTAGCAAGATTTCCTCAATCTGATTGCACTAGATTACGGTTGTGTAATAACTCTATTTCCTAAAATAATTTCGCAACCGAAATTGTCTTTTCCATTTCAGATGTTTCGTCTCTCTACTATGAGCCAATTCTTCCGCGGATTGCTCTCCAAAGGTCATCCCTCATAAAAATTTTCCCAGAGCTCCACGGCACCGATTTTTTTTTCGTTAGACAAGTAAATGAGTCCTTGTTGTAGTTTTTGCTGCCGCCGATGCCGCTACTCGTTAAGCTAACGACAATAAGTGCGACCCCAAGTACGTTCCCATATTTAAGCTCGACAACGACTGCCTGTCGAGATCGTGCCGCTCATTTCTCATTGAGTTCAACATAAATATAGAAAAAAAATGCTGCTCGGCGTATTGGTCCGTGTGGATGCGATGCCGGATGATGGTGGGTAGGTGCATGGGAAGCTCGCACCAAACTTTATTTCCGAAACGAGGTTTGTGGATAGGGTCGAAAGTCGATTCCCACCGTGCGGCGGTGCGCTGTTGAGGCGTTCTCCAAGTCGTCGCCAGCAACGTCGCAAAGTGTTATTTGAAGTGTAAAAACAGAAAATTATGGGATGCTCATGCGGCCCACTCTTACCTCCGCAAAAGCGATCAACATCATCCGAGATGCATTGGTGGGAAACAGCTGGATGTTAGTGGTCAGAATTTTAAACTTCGGCTGCAATACAAAGCTCCTATTTTCGCTTGATGGTTGAAACTGTATGAAACAGTATCCATAGATTTTATCGGATCAATAAGACATGCATTAATTGAATAAACTCAACTCAACAGTAAAACAAAAACAAATGAAGTAAAAATTGAAAATATGAAAGTTTGTCCAATTTTTCAACTGAAAATTTCACGATGAACTTATTTGCCTGCGTCAGAGAGAAACGTGTGGCGCCAACTGACGCCTTTGGGATCGTGCAGTTTGGTGCGTGTTGGCGAAACTTCCATCATGGAACCGAAGAAAATGAACAATCTGTCATGGATGTTATTATTTTGTCAAAAAGAAAGACAGTTGATGAACATCTTTTGAGAAAGAGTTGTAAATCGAATAGATGCAATGTAATGATTTCTAATTATGTTTGTGCATTATTTATCTTTTCAATATTAATACTTTTCGTGTAATTCATGAACAACACAGTTTTATTAAATAAATATTTTGTGTATGTTTCTCACAGCAATTGGAAATTTCCACAGCACATAACAATATTACATTTATTGGAACTCGATGGCACACTAGGCAGATAAGGATACAAATTCTGCCATGGCTGAAGAGAATGGAAGCATTCCGATTGTTTAAATAAATTATGTGTACACTTTAAACTTGTTGAGGGACTTTATAGAAGAACCGTGCTAGTTTACTTGTGTAAAAATTACTATATACACTATATGAACTTCACTTATATGTAGCACAACTCACGAGGATTCGGTTTAAATCGCAATCGCTTGCACAGATTAGCTTCACAAAAACTGACTAAATGGCCATATAAACGATCAGTCTATTTTTACCGCTTCCAGCGTCGATGACTACAATAATTGACACCACCTAAACTTCTCGGAAATCCGAACTAGCACTTCTGAGCCTTCACCACCACCCGACGGACCACATTCCTCATAATCGGCGTTCGGCTTAGTCATACTTCTACTCTACACAATCTTGCAAACCGAGTGCCCAACCAATCCTGATCACCTTGCGCATACAGCTGCACTTTCTGCTGAAACTATGTGCACTGCGCCCCAACATCAGCGCTAACGACAGCGACGACGACGGTCCTGCTTGAGTCAATCCAATTCAATCCACAATCCGAACCAACACAACAGTTTCATTCATAATAATAGTGCGCTCGGCGGTGGTGGCGGCCGTCATCGTAACGACAGCAACAACAACAACGCTCAGCAAAGCATTCAGCCATCCGTTTCCATTCATTCATGATTTAGTTTCATTCATGCTGTTAGTTTCTTCTCTGCCCGCCTCTATGGCCCTGCACCATTCACCACATTACGGTTACTAAGCTAGTAGCAACGCAGCACTACTGCAGCGTAGCATTCCGCCACGCTCTTGCCGTTTGCTATCCAGCGCCCATCAGCAGCGAGGCCCCACGGAATGTTGTGTAGCGTTAAATTAATCGTTAATTATTATTTTTTATTAATACGACTCTCACACAGAGTGGGTTTCCTCGCGGCCGTTCGACCTATCCGAGCGTTGCAACAGCCAGAAACTCTCGCCGGAGATCGCACCCCGGCCGTCCTATTATTCTGTCATGAGGTATGATTGGTGTGGAATAGTTTTCCACAACCATTCCTTAGGTATATTGGATCACCTTCCGTTTTCCGAGTAAACTACCGTTTCTAGGGGAAACTCAGTTTTTGGATCCGATCCATTTTCTATGTCGCTTCTTTTTAGTTTGTTGATTTGAATTTTCTCACACTGAGACGGCGAGAACAATTTCTGTGTGGTTTTTGATTCCCTTATTATTCTGATGCTATTTGTACAGTGGAATAAAAATGGTCCAAAACTATTTTGCACTATTTTGAATTTCTGTTTGTGTTATAATAAAAATTTAGCTGCGCCATACCCCATCACACTCGATCACAAAAAAGACTGTTGAGGCTTTACTTTCATAGGGAATTTGTAATTTAAGTGTTTGAAATCAATAACAAATGTAGGAGCAGTTACGGTTTTAGCGCTTATTGTTCAATATTTGGTTGTGAGATGCTTTGACATGCAAAATTTTAATACATGAATGATCGCAGCCTCACATTCGTTTCCCCTGGGGAACACATGATTACCCTCCTTACATACTTCTGAACATGAGCAAAGATACTCGTATGGTTCAATCTCCCACCTGCAGAAAGCTTTGGGGTCTCCGGGAATAACATGTAGGTATTCGATACCGCTACCACTCTATCGGATAAACCAATCCTGATCCTTACCGATTCTGCCAGCGCGACAGCAGCCAAGTTAGCACCCGAGAAAGCCCTGGATACAGAGCATCCTTGCCAACGCGCACAAGACGAAAGCTTTTGTCTGGATTCAGAGGCACTGCCGGGAAACGTGTTCATGGATCTCCTGGCTGGAGTTGATTATCAAGGTGGATGCTTTACCTCACCGGTACCTCTGGCTGACACCAAAACCCCCATTAGGAATAATCGGAAAAATCAGTGGGGAATGTGCAACTCCATCAAATTCGCAGCAAATCATCTTAAGACGAAACTATCTCAAATACGAGGTTCCTTGGTTAAATAACGGAATATCCGTTAGCATCGCATATGATGTCGCTAGCCTCGCATTCCTCATTTACTTTTTAAATATGGAGAACTGTATGATCAGGTATGACACTGTCTCTGCCAACACTGGCTTCCCGAGTATCCTGAATGGTGTTGCAGAGATATTAGTGCCACACTTCAGTGACATTGCATCCCCAGCACTACAAGGTCAATTGGGGAGTTCGAGTTGTCGCACTTGCCTCACTCCGTTATACCATGTACAATCACTGAAACGGTACAACGCACAAATCAATCCCGAATACAAGCGGACTGCCAAAAGTTGTTTCTCGCAGTATCAGTGTGGACTGTATAGGAAGCTAAAAGCACATCCTAAAAAGTTCTGGAAGTACGTGATAGAGAAACGTAATGAATCTGGTCATCCTCCGCGAATGACGCTTAACGGAATTTAGGTGTCTAATTCTCAGGATATCAGACAACTGAAAACATCCTTCAACCCCGGATAAGATGGAATTCCTTCCGTATTTCTGAAAACGCACATCGATGGCATTATTACACCGTTACTCCATATTTTCCAACTTTCGATTACGTCAGGAATTTTTCCGTCTTGTTGGAAGATAGCGCACATGTTCGTTGTTCATAAGAAAGGTTACAGACGGGACGTTGCAAATTACCTTGGTATCACCTCATTGTCTGCTGTTGCCGAGTTGTTCGAGATAGTCATCATGGAACCTCTACTCGCTAACTGTAAACACACTTTCCAAACGCAGTAAGATTCGTCTCTAGAACGAGGAAGGACATAGAATTGTGGATTGTTCAAAATTCAAGCAGATGGAAATTGACGAAAAGTACAAATTAGTACAACATAGAGGACTCTGCAGGACCGGCTTGAACCAGCATGGAATATGGCCGTGTAAAACATGGAAGGGGTGTGACTTTAAGGACTGCCGACTTCGACATCACACACTGTTACATTCAACAAGCGGAGTTTCGAATGTCGCTGTTTTGAATGGACTTTTGAATGGAATGGTTTTGGTGGACCCCTCTTCAGAATCATGCCAATAACTTTGTACGGAAATGGATGCCAGGTTAACGTCTTCGCGTTTATCGACGAGGGATCGCAGCTGACATTACTAGAAAACAGCGTCGCCAGACAGCTCGGAATCGATGGACCTCCTTAGCAGCACACATGTTCCATATAGGTTACAGCAGCTCATATGTCACCAGATTTAGTCACAATCAAGTTGCTGCAACCACTTTTGTCTGACTTGTGTTGCTCGGGCTACTGAACCCCTTAAGTTTACAGTGGACTGGAAACATCAAGAGAAACGAATCTAAATCTCGACGAATTGCTATGGAAGTATCAGGATCAGGATCGTCCAAATGGTTCGAACTATTGGATGCACGAATCGTGAGTAGCCTTTTGCTTCCCTCACAGTCTATGCATTATGGGGACTTGGCTATGAGATACCCGTATGCAAGGCTTACCGCTGCATAAATGTTCGAACGCATCACCAAAAATCCTCATCGGTCTTGACAATTTGAAACTCACTGTGCCTTGAAAATTAGAGAGGGAGGATAGAAAGATCCTATCGCGGCGAAAAGCCGACTTGGCTGGAGCATATACGGTTGCTTCCAGGTACCGACGTCGTCAGTAATCTGTGGGTTTCATTTTGGAGGATGGACCGATCTGGATCGGGAACTCAATGAATTGGTTCGCGATTTCTTCACCCTGGAAAACGCGGGAGCAATAAGTCCGCCACTGGTGTTGGAGTCTGAAGAAAATAATAGGGCAAAAATGCTTCTAGAAACAACGACGCGCAGAGTATCGCCCGGTTCGAGACCGGCCTACTGTGGAAGGTGGATAAAGTGAAATTTCCTGACAGCCGAGGAATGGCCACACGCAGACTTCACGCAATCAAAAGCCGACTCACCAAAAAAACCCGAGCTGTACGACAACGTCCGTCAGCAAATACAAATTTATCTGGAAAAGGGATATGTTCATGTGGCATCCAAACATGCTGCCGGATCAAGTGTGCTGCCAGATCAAATGCATCTAAACAGGAATTAGACATGCTGCCGGATCAAGTATCTACCCTTAGGGCCTTAGGTGTACACAAGAACTTGAAGAAGCCAAACAAGATTCGATTGACGTGGGATGGAAGAGCATCGGTTCAAGGCATGTCGTTCAATTCGATGCTTTTAAAAGGGCCGGATATGCTGTCGTTTCTTCTAAGCATACTCTGCCACTTCCGTCTCTATCGCTATGCTTTAGAGATTCTTATGAAGGAACCATGTCAATCAAGATCCAGAAGTGTATGTAATGAATGTGGCTACATTTGGTTCTACCAGTTCTCCTTGTTCAGCACAGTACGTGGAGAACCTAAATGCCAGTGAGTTTGCTGACACATGTCCACGAGCAGTGTATGCAATCCACCATTACCGCTATGTGGATGACTATTTAGATAGTTTCCGTTCACGCGAAGAGGCAATCAAGGTTTCGAGCTTCGCGATTTCCGGTCAAATGACGCTCTTATAGCTGCTAGCATCGGTGCAGACTCCGAAGAAATCGACAAAAAGTTGCTGCTGGATACTGCTGGTACTTGGAATGAGGTGGATTCCCAACAATGATTGCTTCACGTACGATCTGGCAATTCGTGGTAACCTGTTGGACATTATTTATAAGAACCATATTCCAACAAAAAGAGAAGTACTGAAAGTGGACATGAGCCTATTTGATTCTTTAGGATTAGTTGCGTTCTACTTAGTGCATGGAACGTTTATCATGCAAGATATTTGGACTTCTGGGGCCCATTGGGATGACAATATCAATCAACAGCTGCACGAGCGATGGATTCAGTGGATTAATATTCTGCCTCAGCTAAGTGCAATTCGAATCCCTCGTTACTACTTTCCTAAAGCGGAATCGGAAGCATACTCACATATTTGTTGATGCTAGCGAATCGGCCTATTCATTTGTAGCATACTTTCGAGTTCTATCTCCGAATGGACCATTTAAAGGGTAAACAAAATAAGCTGACAAATTCTTAAGGATATTAACTGAAACTCCAATAGAAATTCGGTGTGGATACAGTCGCCAGATTTTTACGCTCTACGATTTCCTGCTGCAGCTGTCTATCCGCTCCGTGTTCCTCAAGGACCTTCATCTCACAAGTAAGCATAATTGGGGCTAATACAGCCTGTTGATGTATCATATAAACAAAGAAAAACAACAATCGAAAATTTAGCCACAAGTGCTCGGAAGTTTATGGTGGTTTGGCACCCCGTTTTTGGGTTACAAAATAGCTACTCAATGTTCTGATCATTGCGGGGCCCTCCTTAGCCGTGCGGTAAGACGCGTGGCTACAAAGCAAGACCATGCTGAGGGTGGCTGGGTTCGATTCCCAATGCCGGTCTATGCAATTTTCGGATTGGTAATTGTCTCGACTTCCCTGGGCATAAAAGTATTATCGTGCTACCCTCATGATATACGAATCCAAAAATGGTAACCTGGCTTAAAAACCTCGCAGTTAATAACTGTGGAAGTGCTTAGTGAACACTAAGCAGCGAGGCGGCTCTGTCCCAGTGTGGGGATGTAATGCCGAAAAGAAGAAGTTCTGATCATTGATCTACTGACCAAACAATTGTAGGATAGAAATAGGACGTGTCTGGAATTCTCACTATCACCCAAGGCAGACTAGGTACTATCCGCACTGGACGCAGCACCGACACTATGCCGAGCTTGACCTATACTATAACGATAGTATGCCCAGCATGACAGCCTGCCTGGTAGCATCTCTGAATCTATCTAAGGCGTACGGCACCACCTGGTGACACGAAACAGTGCTTCCGTTCTGTCCGTAACGCTGTTTCTTGTCGCAAGGCAGCCCTTTTTCCATTTGCTGCTCGCCAGATTCGAAATATTTCTGTAAGCTTATATCGTTTTCGAGGTACGAAGGGAGAAGCGCCGCCGTTAAAGAATATCCACAGCTGGGCGAAGAGTCAATGTCAACTTCTCTTCACGAACAGTTTAGATAGCCGCGTGGTTTCGGCAGCCGGTTGTCTGGCTAAGAATAACGCTACGGATTGCCTGTTCCAGTGGTAAAAGTCCACCATACAGGCGACCCCCAATTCTTGGTGTGATGCGGCTTTATGCTTACCGTGCCTACGAATGAATAGTTAGGGGGCCTAAAAAAACCTAACCACTAACGGAGCCTGTGAAGCACCACAGCACCCTTAACAGTATTGAGCCCTTACTGCGCTAACCGGAGTTATGGTGTAGTTGAATTTTTGCTTCTCCGAAATAATCAGCTACTCTTATTCAATCTCAACTTGAGGTTAAATAAGGGTGGGACTATGTGTATGTTTTTATTCAGTTTTTCATCAAATTGTCACCTACCTATATGGATTCGCTTTTTGTGTTTTTCACAGTGTGCTCTGTGTTTCGTCTTTGACGTTCTTGATACGATACCGATAACTCTCGATCAATGCCTGCGCAGGTGTACTCTGCAGTCCGACGCGTCGACAACCGGCGCAAGAGATCTATATCGACCAAAGCCCTCTTCCAGAAACCAGTCGCAAACCAAACGATCACGTTCGAGCCGTTCTGTGAGCCATAAAAAGAGCAAGCGACTCAAGATGATTGGGGCGAAACTTCCAAGTGTTATTCGTACAACCCTAGTGCAAATTGGCTCGGTGGTTTTCACTGCAAAGCTGACATACGGAGTGGGACTAATGAACTGGAACGGACCGGATATCTTGCAGATCCTTACCCTAGCGTACAACAACATGATACCCTTCGCTTCCGCACTGTTTGTGACCAGCTTAATCATCTTGGTCGTGGCCGAATTTTTCCTTTTGAATTACTCGGAGTTAGGAAATTGGACAACAAAAAAGAAAAAAAAAAATGTTGCTAACTTTTCAACATGCTATCGTAGTTCCTGCTTTCATGTAAATATTCGAGAATCTATCCACGATTAATAAAATAGCATCGTATTCTCGGAAATTTCGTAACATGCAAGGCAAATGATTTTTGTCATATTGTGTCGACGCACGTAAATCGTCGACAGTGTGGATCGTGGAGAGTAGTGTACGAGCCGGCAACCCGCCGGATAGAGTTCGCCCAATCGTCCAAGAACTGTTACCCACCTGCCTCCATAGGTCGACGGTAGTCTACTCCGATGGTTCCAAGCTGGGTAATACATTTGGATCTGCATTCGATGCCCATGCAGTAGTCTGGACATTCAGTCTACCAAAAGAATGCGGCATCTTCTCTCCATAAAGATGGCGATATTGATCTCAAACATCAATAACGGGATGGGGATCCTCACGAACTCGGCAAGCTGCTTTTTTCAGTTAGAATTAGAAGCGTCGAAACACTCAAAAAATAGCACAAGCAGTACGAAGCAAACCCGTCGATTCTGCTGGATCCCGGGTAACGCCGGTAGCAACATTGTGGCTGGCTGGCGAACGAGGTCGACCACCGATATACCCATCCGCTGCGGATGGTTTGATAGCAATTACGCCACTGATGGGATCATTAGTGGTTCAGTCCAGAGAAGTGAAGATTCGGGAATTGAAGGGCGATACACGTAGGCGGATGCACCAGGTCAGCGCTGTAAACACGTTTGACAATCGGTCACACGAGACTGGCCAAAAAGTTTCTGTTGAAGAAGGGCCCTTCACGTATGAGTTCTATGGAGAGAGAGAAGACAACGGAATCAGCACAACAAGCCTGAGAGACGCACTGAGCGAAGAGGACAACACCTAAGACCGATGTCCACGAGGCATTTTTTTCAACGTCACGTGCACGTAGCGTGAAAATAACGCAGGTGTGCATCGATGCGGTGACGCTGCGTTATCTGCGACTTTTTACCGATATACATCTTCTTCTTCTTCTTCTTATTGGCATTACATCCCCACACTGGGACAGAGCCGCCTCGCAGCTTAGTGTTCATTAAGCACTTCCACAGTTATTAACTGCGAGGTTTCTAAGCCAAGTTACCATTTCTGCATTCGTATATCGTGAGGCTAACACGATAATACTTTTATGCCCAGGGAAGTCGAGACAATTTCCAATCCGAAAATTGCCTAGACCGGCACCGGGAATCGAACCCAGCCACCCTCAGCATGGTCTTGCTTTGTAGCCGCGCCTCTTACCGCACGGCTAAGGAAAGCCCCTACCGATATACACCTACGTTTTGCTTTTCTCGTACAACAAAGTTGTACCGAAAGGCTATAAAATTGCTTCCAAAAAGAACTTTTGATAGAAGGCCCGGAGACCCATAGTGTTATGTACCGATACACTCAGCTCGACGAACTGAGGTGATGTTTGTATGTGTGTATGTGTACAAATTTTGTAGACACACTTTTTGGAACCTAGCATTATCCGATTTACTCGCAACAAGTTGCATTCGACGGGTAATGCGGTCCCATTGTTTGCTATTGAAAATTGGCTCGATCGGACATTGCATTTTGGAATTATTGAAAAATCATTCTTTTTTCCCAAGGGTCCCCGGAAAAAAAATTCAAAACCGAAAAAATTTTTTTTTCCGAAAATGGTGGCAATGCATTTTAACTAATGCAAAAACATGCAAAATTATCAAAAAAAATGTGATCTATTCTCCTAAAGAGCTTTGTTGACCTTTCTAATGTGATTTTTTTCAATATATTTTATAATCCACGAGAAAGGCATCATCACTGCTAGGTGGATTAATCTGTTTTTTTTTTAACATCGTGTGCACGCAGCGTTGAAAAGACGCTACGTGAACATCACCGACAGTGCCTTCATCATACAATTGGCGCAATACTCCTACCTTTAAGAACCTTGTGCTCGTTTGGAAAACTGATTTGACAGCAAACGCGCTGTTCCAATTTTGACACTGCGACTCTCTATTATTAGTCCAGCCTCGTTAGAAAATACTACGAGATTATTGGATGTTTTTTATCCAAACAAGATTGTGTGCAAAGCTGTGAATTATGGAGGAAAAAAGGCGAGTACATTACGATACCGAAAAATCAGGATAGGATGGACGGCGTGGAGGGGTAGCTCTCCTCTACTCTGGTCGCCACAAGTAAACGAATCCCACTTAGTAGCGAAACCCGAGGAAAGCGTTAAAATACCGACGCCTTCAACCAAAGAAGCAGCCCAACTCTCCAGAGCAGGCCGAAAATCTCACAAAGCCCGTCCCCACAATCAAAATAATAGTCACTTAGTTTCTACTGGCAAAATAGTTTACCCTCTTGAAACCGTAATATTCATTGGTTAGAACTTGCCATATAATCATTGATAATTACTAAGTAAAGAACTAGATTTTTTAAATTCACTCTAATAAGGATAAAAAACTCAAAGGTGCAGCCCAATCGGATTGTACTCAAAGGTGGCGTTATGGAATACCAAAAGAAAATTGGAACCTTGCGAGAAGATTTCGCTTAAGTGCTGTTGCCGACGACGGACGCTCGATAATTGTTCCCCACATTGGTGTAGACGCCACATGCAAATATTTTTTCTGCTGCAAAAAAAATGTTTTTGTGTTTTTTGAAGTCAACTGCAGCAATGGCTTTCTCCTGGAGCAGTATAAATCGTACGAAAATGGTTGTGACTTAAACTCATATAAAGTTGCAGTTTTGTATCAACTTTTTGCAGTCAGTTGCCAACTATCTCTGACGTCATCGACGAGGATAATTTTTTTTGCAGGATTCACCGTCAATAAACGTCACTGATACCGACGATATATACTGCTACCATTATTATTATTGCATTATTGCATTATTGCGGTTGGCCAGCAGCTACAGTAACCATCGCCGATAAACGCCATCGGTGAAGGTAGTTGCAAACTGGAGTTGCATTAATTTAGACGTTTGTGCTTGCGGTACACGTTTGGGATTGGTTGATTTGATAGTTAGTAATCAATATTTTGATACATTGGATATGAAGCGATGACTCTTGCAAGAAATTTGTAATTTCAGCGAGAATATTGACGCCTTTCAATGTCTATCTTATTTTCATATATGAGTGCGGCACTCAAATAATGGTGTAGGTGTCAGGTTTGTCGAGAAGAAGATTTGTGCGACAGCTTTAAATGCGGTAAACAAAACCTTCTTCCCCATAAAATGATGCTTAAAAAGGACCGATTGAGTGCGCCATTCAGAAAATTTTGCTTTAGTACTGCTCCCACCGGCGACGAGATTTCTGCAGCAATCACCGCCGACGGCCATCATTGTTGGATGAATTTAGAAATCTTGATGATGTTGCTGATGACGGCCGCACGATTATTTACAGCAAACCGGATCTGCAGCAACCGCCAGTTACGCGAGAGAACACCACTGATGTCGATGCTGGAACCGAGCCATTTTGTTCGAGATTCCACGAAAAACTGTCCCTGCAACGGCATCAGTTGCAGTCGTCGGAGCCTATTGTGTCCAGCGGATTGCGGTCGCAGCAACGGCCTTGGTGGTGCTCGCCGGCGTGTTGCTGCAGAATCATCGTCACGTGGCCTTCATCAGCAGTACACAAGTGAAATTTTCTGTAAACCATGGTAAAGCATCGAGTGGCCATCCGCAACAATCGTTAGCGTGTATCGAAGTATATAAGCCGGTCCTTTTCAGGATCAGCTTTTTAAATGGAAATCAATGGATGTATGACGAATATTCATTACAGGAACAGACAATTTTATGATAATAATGTTAGCATCAGGGGCCCTCCTTAGCCGTACGGTAAGACGCGCGGCTACAAAGCAAGACCATGCTGAGGGTGGCTGGGTTCGATTATCGGTGCCAGTCTAGGCAATTTTCGGATTTGAAATTGTCTCGACTTCCCAGGGCATAAGAAAGCTACTTTCCCGAGCGTGAGTCACTCAGTAAATGATTGAAAGTGAAATTTTCCCGCAAGTAACAGTCATTTGGTTTTAACTCAAGTGAAACATTTTAGTTGGTAGTTTTAAATTTTCAACAAGATTTCAAGAAGAGTAAATCGGTTTTTCTTAAAACCCCCATTTGAAACGGAAAAGAGTTGATTGGAGTAGAATTTTCTTCAAATTGAAAGTGGCGATTAGGCGTCGGTAGCGGTCCCAGCGGCATCAGAGCTGTCCGTCGGCGATGGCTGCTGCAAAAAGTTATTTGTCGCGCTATCGTCTGAGGCCATTAAGTAGTATAAAGAGTTTTTTTTTCGCAAATTCAAGCATCAAGCTATTACGGCAAATCAAACCTTCTTCTTTGTTAGTAATGATCCTGACAAAAGACCGATTTATTAAATTGTGCGCCTTTGCAATTACTAACAGCATGCAAGCAAATTTCAATCGATTTCACTTGAGTGCTGTTCCTATTGACAACGAGTTTTCTCCACCGACGGCCGCCATTGTTGAATGAATTTTCATTTTCACTTTGATGGAAATTTTCGGTAAAACAAACTCTCCCTTGACAAAGAAATTAGGCGGGAGGTCAAAAGGTGCGTTCCTTACATCAATCTGATGTCCGTGTGGGGATTCATGAACGGGATTTTTGACATTTTTGCAGGACGTGAAAGAATTAGAATTTTCAATAGTTTGATGTTGGTAATCAATAGTTTCAAATTGGTGGAAAGTTTGCGAATAATAAAAGCGCTATAGACGTTTGAAATCTTACATGATTTAGTCCTCAATTTAGAAATTTTAATTTTGCACACTGTATCCGAGCTTTCCTCTTAGACGTAATTTACGTCAATATGTTTTGCATTTGAATCTGGAAAATACCCGCAAGGGAAATCGGAGTGAAAATTATTTTGAGTGCAGTATCGGCAGTGTCCATCTAAAGGACAGTGATTTTCTAACTTCTTGTTGCCCAATTCAGGTTTCTTGTAAATTTGCTTCTTCTTCTTCAATGCTCTACATTCCAATAAGCTTTGTTTTTTTCAAATAGCTAGCATTGAAAGCTTTTCTATGTTCGTCATTGCATAAATATGTATATTGTGTGGTACGCAGTCGTTTATCCGAATAGGTCATCTGGCCAAACATTCAATGTGGCCGGAACTATTGTTTGGCAGAAAGGGCCATTTGGTTGATTGGGTCATGTGGCCGAAAATTGTATGTAGCTGAGTAAGCAAAACGATTGCTTGGGTTCGTCATCACGTACATGTTAAAATGCATGCTACGTTAAGTTGCGAACAACATTTCTAACGATTGCCAGGAAAACAGACTTCCGATAAGCTCGGCTACCAAACAAAGGACAGAGCATAAAAGAAAGTTGGGGAAGATAAACATTTAAGAACCCCGTGATGTCCAGTAAAAAAACTTCACCGAGAAACCCTTTAGAAATAAGAACTAAGATTTCAATTTCTGCGGGAATCATTGTGAGCATTATTTTGTAAACTCGTTCGAAAACTTCTTTGAGTATTTCTTTGGATTTTTTTGCGGATACTTCTTTACAAAATCTTCCTCTAACAAATCTTGCGCATATTCTCTGGAAATACATTGGTTAATTCTTGAAGAAATTTGGCGCTATTGAAAATCCTACAGAAACTGGCATGAGACAACGAACGGGACACATAACACCCAGTGTATAATTTTTCGATCATAAAATATTTCCTCCTTACTGGGGCGGGAATCGAACCCACATTCCATAGCACATATGTCTTGATAATTGACGTCGCTAACCGCAGGGCCACAAAGTCCACAGGCCCGTTTGCTTTTCCGTACCGCAGAATCGCACTAATCGCGTAATTGCAGAATATATCCCAAATTTTGTAGGTACGTTGAAAGTTTAAACTCTTTTCAAGTTTAAACTCAGTTCAAAGGATTGAGTAAAATTAATTGAATGGTGGGCAAGGTGGTTGAAGATATTTTGCGTAGTTTAGGTTTCAGTCAGCAACCGTTCGAGTAAGCCTTGAGATAAGCCGAGATTAGTTGGACAAATATTTAACCTCTTTATAAAATATATAACTTTAGACACTCACTGTGCGATACAACTCAGTAAAAAATATCTGCCCACCAGCCAGACAGCAGCAACTGCCCGGAACACTAATTATCCAGAGCACTGGGGACAACACGATTGTGACAAATCCAAAATGAAAAATGTGAGAGACACGAGACGACGATAGAGTCGTTCCTACACTTCCGGTTCAGTTGGTTAGCTGGCTGCCTCTGGCTGCCGCACTGCACTGACTGCGGGTAAAACAAACGATTATGAAGCGAGCTCATTTTCACACACGGGCTGCTGCAGGGGCGCTGGTTTTCATCATCATTCATTCCGGCATGCCATTTATGAATCACGATTCGGCCGGGAATATAGAATTGATTAATGGGAAAATTGCAATTCAAATTAATTGTATGATTGGAAATCAATTAGTGCAGAATGTGGCATTTTATAGAACCCCGACCGGAGAGAAGAATGCACATTCGCGGTTTGGGATGAGTCATTCGCTCGCACAGCGCTCAGCCCCAACAGCAGCATCAGCATCAGCATCTCGATCTTGGGATGCAATAATGCATCGCGGATGATGTGATGGAGGCGCTCACTCACTGCAAGTGTGGGAATGTTCCGAATCAAGATGCACATTGAAATCATCATCTGTGTGCATGATTAACGATTATCTGCTGGTTGCTGCTGGTTGGGGTCAGCTTTGAAGTCATACACTCCGCTCATCCATCCTGATGATGCGGTGGAATTACATAATTTTCTGTGTATGTAATCATTTAATCACCATTGGGCATCGATAGGAATCACAGAGCGGTCGAAGCCCAGCACATGTTCCTATCGTGCTGGGCTAAATATAAAACGGATCTAGACGAACGCGATTATGATTGCGATAGAGGATGGCGCCGCTGTCAGCTGTTTTCATACCATGAAGCTGTTTATATTTCAAGAATTGTGATAGAGTCGAAAACAGAATTTCAGTACCAAAATAAACCAGATAATTATTCTGGGGCCCTCCTTAGCCTAGCGGTTAGATGCGCGGCTATAAAGCAAGACCATGCTGAGGGTGGCTGGGTTCGGTTCCCAGTCTATGCAATTTTCGTTTTGGAAATTGTCTCGACTTCCCTGGGCATAAAAGTATCATCGTAGTATCAAAAGCCTCATGATATACGAATGAAAAAATAGTAACTTATCTTAAAAACCTCGCGGTTAATAACTGTGGAAGACTGGAAGGGCTGAAAGAACACTAAGCAGCAAGGCGGCAATGTCCTAGTGGGGGATGTAATGCTAATAATAATAAGAAGAAGAATTATTCTATTGGTAAACTTTGGTATCTTTGGTGGACCTCTTCTAGTTGAGATAAATTATATAACCAGAGTTCAATAAATCCAATACTACATTACTTGGCCATTATTTTATTGTATTGTAGCTAAATAAAGAAGTTCCAATTTTTTTAAGAATAACGACAAAAAAGCAAAACTTCGGAGAAACCACCACCAGTAAGGCAGAGTCGCAATGTCTTTGCATGTGAAACAGAAAATGTTCTTCGAATATCCCAAACCAACAATAAAATCCCAATAGCCAGCTGCGCGAACGTCCAAGGGGAGGTTTGATCAACGAACAGTTATCCGTTGTGGCGCTTTCCCATGCTATCTCGCGAAGAAAAACGGTCGGTCGTTCATCTGTGAAATTAATTCAATTGTTGTTTGCAGAAAATAAAAACAACACAAAACTCGTTCGGCCACCAGCCTAGATATAGCCTAAAAGAAACCCAAAACATCCGGAAATGACCGGCTTCGTGGCTTCTCCAAGTATTGCACTGCTGCGCTGTTGCACGACGAGTGTGCTGCGAAACCTGTTTTCAGCTTCATCGCCGGTGGGAACCAACTCACGCAAATCTAGTTTCGGTTGCGATTTTTTTGTTTCGTTTGCTTTCTGCTGTCTAGTGCGAAGTAAAAATGCGTTCTAATTACGAATTCATCGGTGGATGCGATTTCCCGTTTTGCTGAATTTCTCTTTTCGGTGGCTGTTCGAATGGTTTTAGTTTCGTGAAACTGTTTGAATAATTCCTGACAGTTGAATAACAACGTTTTTCCAACAGAGTTATTCAATGCGGGATGTCAATGATATGTTATCAATCCATTATAACAATTAGTTACTGTAGCGTAGATAGACGTTAAGAAAAAAGATTGTCCCTGCCTTGTGAAAATGAGTGAAAACAGCGTTTCCAATTTCAGGAAACCAAACGAAAAAAACCGGACTCTCTACTCTGTGTCACAATTCTGGCAAAATACTAAAATATCTGAATGATTTGAGCAACCAATAATATCTAGCCATGCTTCTTAAAAATTCTAAGTTACTACAGGCATACCTCGATAGTACGTACCCTCGATAGTGCGTACCCTCGATAGTACGTACCCTCGATTGTACGTACATTTTACCTCGATAGTACGTACACAAAAAAAAATTTTTTTTTCGTTCAATTTTCTGTACGATTTTAGTAAAAAAATTAATATGCATTGATCATGGCACATGCGGGGGTCCTTCATATGTTACGTAATAATTTCACAATAACTGATTTAAACACCATCGTGAGCTTATAACGATTTTAGTAGCCAAACTTTGAAAAAGCAGCGTGTCATAAATGTATCCCAGTCTTACATAACACATACTATACTATCATTTTAAACAATTGAAGGAACATCTGAAACAGCTGAGCGATGCGGAGCGCGTCCAAGCCCTCATAAAGCTGAATATCAGCAAGAGGAATTCTTTTGTCTTGGACACGTTCGCACACGCACTCGCGTGAGTATGTCATCGGCATAAGAGTGTTATCAGCAATAATTGAAATTTTATGGGTATGATTTTCTTATAAAGCAGATTAGCTATCCACTTAATTAAACAGTTATAATTTTTGTGAATTATTTTATCCATCAAGGAAATTAGTTCTAGTTCTAGAACCCTTCCCCATGCATTAGTTCACCTGATAGACCAGAAAATTTCCCCGAGGAGTAAATTAATTCCATGGTGATTCATAAAATTGAATTTTCGGCAAGATACTTTACTGTTTAATTAAGTTTACATTAAGTTTAGTTCCATTCTATCCACTTGTCGGTAACATTATTTTTTTCTTGAGAAACAAATTAGCAGCGTTACTAAAATGAGGAAAATTTTTGGTCGAAAGACGTTTTACTGGGTTTCCGAAGAAGTTTATCCTGGAACAGTAGTTCTCCCAAGGGTTCTTCCTGGGATACCTTGGTAGTTCGGTCCAAAATTCCATACATGATTTAACTTGATATTCTATCTAGACCTGTGCGCCGATTGAAATTTTATCGACGGTGAGGCGTGATAGATCATTTTCAGCGTGGTGGTGATTGGCGGCGGCGTGAGTCAGCGTGAATCAATTTCATGTATTATAAGTTTTCCGGAATTTATCTAGATGTTTCTGCAGGAATTCCTTCGATATTTCTCTGAAAGTTCCTCCAGGAACTCCTCTGGAAGTTCCTCCGGAAGTTCCTCTAGGAATTTCTCCGCGAATTTTTACGAAATTCCTCCGAACATCCATTTTAAATTACAGCCAAATATTGTTTCCGTTAATCCTTCCAAATATACCCTATAAGTTCCATTATTTTCTCGGTACTTTCTTCAGCAATTCACTTAGAAATTATCTTAGAAATTTCCACATCCCCTTTCCCAGAACTTCCACCAGAAAATCATTCAGAAATTCCCATACAAACTCCTCCGGGCATCCTCTCTGGAGTTACTCCAGAAATTCCATCAAGATCTCTCCATTAATTACTTCGAGGTCTTTCCGGAAATTCTCATTGAATTTCTTCAGAAACTCACGTGGAAGTCCTTGATACTCACGCCCCAGACATTCCTCCAAGAACTCTCCCGAAAAATTGTTTTTTTTTTATCTTCGGGAATTCTCTTGGAAATTTCTTGCAAAATTCGTCTGCAAATTCATCTGGGTACAAAAATTAAATTTCGTCAAAACCAGTGCTGGAAATACTCGCTTCACGAGTAAGAAAAGAGTGTAATTCGCGTGAACCTACTGCCTGCATTTTTTCAAGCGCTTGCTTTGTTCGCGAGTACGGGCAGAGCAAAGACAAAAAGCAGGACAGTATTTTTTCGCGAGGAAAAAATCACGATCACGAGTATTTGTGGTTACTTCGAATAAAATGGATAAATTTTACTTAACATAAACACAAAAACAAATGTGTTCTTGCTAGAACACCCGTGAGAATCATGTTCCGAGGTGGGTTTATGACATTTGGCAAATTAACCCAAATGACTCGCGAAGCTCTACGAACATTTTTCGGGGTTCGCTTTTCTGTTTTCTCTGCGAGTAATAGGTAGGCAAGAAAAGGCAAAACAAGTTTTCCCGAGTATTTTGCATGGCCTAATTCTTGTTTTGTGAACAAGGTTCACAGATTTCCACCACTGGTCAAAACTCTTTCGGAATTACCTACAAAAATTCCCCTTGAAATTCCTCTGAAAATTATTTAAGGGATTCTCCCGGAAGATCCTGCAGCCATTCTCAAAATTTCTACGGTACTTCGCTTAAAATCATCCAATATCTTAAAACAACAACCCCGAAAGTTCTTCGAGAATTCTCACACTTTTTATTCCAGAAATTCCTCCATGTATTCTCCCAAAAAATCCGTTAATAATTTCCCAGAAATTACTTCAAAAACTTCTTCAGGAATATCTTTTAAAGTTCCCCCGAAAAGTTATTCAAGAATTATCCGGGATTTCGTATCGGAATTCCCACAGAATTTTCTCAAATTATTCTGCAGAAAATTCCTTCAAGAACTGCTCTGGGAAGTTCCTTTTTCAGGAAGAATAGGAGTATCCGAAAGGATTTCCTGAAGAATTTCCTAAAGTAATTTTTGAAAAAATTCGCGATGGATTTCTTGGTTTGAGTTTAAGTTTCGAAAAATCTTGATGGATTTACCTATGGATTTCCTGGAGATATTCTCGAAAAAAAATCCTAGAAGAATATCTGAAACAAATCTAGGATAAATATGAAAATAAGAAGTTTTTTGAACGAATTTCCTAAGGAATTTTCAGAGGAAAATATTTTTGAATGTCAAAATAAATTTCAAATAAAGTTTTAAAATAATTTCAAACTAAAATACGGAAAAACTCTAGTAGAATTTCAGAGGGTGTTCTTGGAGTAATTCCTTAGTTTCCTGAAGAACAAACCCACATTTTCAGAAAAAAGTATCTTTATGTTTGGCCGAGAATGTGTTGAAAAGTGGCTATGTTGCCAAAAATTACCCCTCGTCGCCCTTTTTGTCCAGAGATCCACGCTAGTTCAACTAGTTCAGTAGATCAACATCCAATGATTTAGATTTAAATACTTTATCGACAGACACCACCTCAATTCATCAAGCTGATGTGTTCGCCGTCACATCAAGCTGATGTGACGCTCAGTGTTCTCAGAATATACATCTGTTACAGCCTTTCAGTCCATTATTGTCTGTTTTTGCTTTGTAGAAGCAAACTATCAAAATCTGTACGGATAATTTGCAGACACCCTGTATGTACGAGAAAATTAAAATAAATTAGAAAATTAGAAATCAGTTTATTTGTTATCTTTATACTCATCTTAGTGTAATGTATTTATGTATAAATTACGAATCATAATGAAGATTCCTCCTAATCAACGCGATGCGTTTGTTGCTATAGCTAACAGTTTGTCGCTTTGGTGAGGAAGCGTCAATGGAGCCAATAGAATCACAACGACAGTGACAGTTAGGGACAAGCTTAAAGCTTTTCATTTACATAAAATCTATAGGTGGAATCCATAAAATACGTCACGTAAAAATGTTGTGATCCACCTCCAATCGTCACTTTTTGTAGTTACATGCATAATTATGCATGATGTGTAACATATTTTTATAACGTTACGAATATCACGTAATTTATGGATGTTCCGAAGCATTAACATACAATATTTCATAAAAACAATAGCCTCACATTTGCAAGGACGATAATTTTGCGCAATGCTACATGTAGGCACCATTTCAAGAAAAATCTTAGTTATGCTGGTCCGTTGTGTACTATATCAAATAAAAATTTGCTTAGAATACAGAGCCTTCTATCGAATTTTTGGCTTCCGAGCGGTTTTATAAACATTACACCACTCCCAAATAAATAGAAAGGCAAAAAAAAAATTTTTTTGTTCGGTATTTTTTTGCTTCGATAGTACGTACGCTTCGATAGTACGTACACTAAAATTACGGAGGTGTACGTACTATCGAGGTATGCCTGTACACATACCCGTACCTTAACAAGATGATCTGATCCTTATGGGAATAGGAGTCCAGATACGGATCTAACAAGCCACCATCAACCGGAGTTGCGGAAAATTCAGCGTGAGAATGTAGCCTTCAATGCGCAAACACAAATTGGAATTGATGCAACCATCTCCGCTAATCTATACGGCGGCTGCTGTTCCAGCAGTCAGCAACAGTGCGCAGCAGTCGAACACACAGAAGGGACCAATGTCCACTTTGGAATTTCTTTTCACCTCAAATACCGGGTCTGTCGACGACCCTTCTGGATTGCGAGCTGCTCGCCTGCCACACAAGACAAGAGAGCCGAAGAAACGTGATTTTCCCCTTGGCTCTTTGGAATTCTTTCACCGATTTCTTCGACCCTTTCGCCGCGCAACTTCTGCGCGAGCCCGTTTCGTGATCGCCTCTCACTCTGCCTCCTACTTTGCTGCTGCTGCTCGAGCGCCCATACGTTATGATAATATAAATTTCCTGTTTTATGATCAAACGATGGTTACCGCAGCCCAGACCTAACGAGCGACCGGCTCAGCCTCAGCAGTCAGTGTTTTCAGCGTTTTCACTGTGGTCCACGTAATCTGTTTGCTTGTCGTCGATTGAAGCAATCGTCGAGCCGCGTCTCCTCTTCTGATCGTTGTAGGCAAGACTACCTTTCGAGAGGATCATAATTATGCGAGAGAGATGCTGCGCGAAGGCGCAGCAGTTCAATCCGCTTACAGAAACCTTTCACGGTGACCCCTACTTATTTGTTGCACTTGGAATGATTTAGTGGTGAAGTTGCTAACCTTTTCGGAATAGTACGACTCAGCGGACTTGGAGAAAATGTTTCGATTCGCATCTTTCTCACCATAAGGAAACATTATCGGAATGCGAATAAATGACTGCTAGCGCATGTGCCAATCAGTAATGATCAGCTGATGATCATCTGATGGGTCGTCATCCGGAACTTGAGAACCCTTCAATACGTCCCTTTGCGATTAACCATGGTGGACTTTGGAACGATAGTTCAAAACACCGATCGAATGTAACCCAGCACAGTTCATTCATTAATTACTCTATTTACAGTGTGTCACTTACTGCTCATTACACAGCCCACAATCACATTCATAGGTGCGAGCACGAGCGCGATTATCGTGCCTCGCATTCTACAACCTTCCGAGAGCTCTCGGACGGTAGGTCCAATGTACGAGGTGGATCCAATCGTACAAAGTCGTTATCGCCACTACACTAAGTACACATCCGCTGCGCACCAACACCAGCTGTAGTGCGGGGAACGCGGTTCAACTCAACATCGGGTAGCCAACAACGGGAAAAATAGAAAGCAATGCTCGATTCCACTACACATGACCGCAGAGAGAGAGAGAGAGTGTGCCACTAAATACCTACATATTGACTTCGACGATAAACTAAAGCTACAAAAGGCACATACGACCGACCGACCACAGCTCGGAAAGAACGTGATGTCATACGAAAATAATTTCAATTTAGTTTCAATATCTTCTTCGAGTGGCTGCATGTCTCTACTAACGTCGAATGCCGTCTTTGGTCATTGAGAAGGTGGCAACTATGGAAAGGCGCCAAGGAACGCCACAAACATGCACTGGAATGTGTGTCCAATGATGGTGGTGGTTTACAGTAACTGTTCGATTTTCGGGGCGTAGGAATGGTGCATGCTCCCGAGCAAAGTCGGTTAACAAAATGAGAGCAAATTGATATTAAGCTCTGCTGTTGAGATTATATTGAAAACAAAATTTGATGTCAATTGTTAGTTAATACAAATTGATATCGCAACATGTTTTCAATGTGCATTCCTCAGTTATCATAATGATAGCAGTTTCACATCAAATTATGCTATCGAAGTGTGTTTCACGGAAAATTAAAAGCAATCTGCAAACAAAATATGTTGTTGATGTTATGAAAATGATCTAATTGAATACTCATTTTGATATCAAATTAAATTTTTTTGATATCAAATTTAGTAATCATGTTGATTTCATTGACAGCAAAATTTGTTTTCAGAATGATTTCACAGTGTAAAAATATGCTCTCATTTCTGCTGTGTTAACCGTTAATCCATACAAAACGAGATCAACTGGAGTAATCAAATAACTGACATCATAAAAGCAAATTCTGATTTCAATTTGATTTCAAACTTTGCTCGGGCTGCCACTGAAATTTTAATTTAAAATGCCATTCACTGTTAGGGGGAGGGTCGTGTGGCAAGAAGTTGGTAGACTGAAAGACATTTGGCCGAATAAGACATTGGGTCGAAGAAGCCAATAGCAGAATAGGCATCTTGGCCGAACAGGTCATATGGCTTCAAATGCCATTTGGCTGATACATCTCACAATCAAATTCATTTTCTCATTCCCTAATTTGCACTGCTGACATTTTCGGCCATAGGACCCGTTCAGAAAGCGTCATTTACGGTCGTATGGCCCCTTTCGACCAAATGAAATTTTTACCTATATGACCTGTATGCCAAACGTCAATTTCAGACAAATGACTTTCGGCCTGATGGGTTTTAATCTAATGGTTTGTTCGGACAGCTGGCATATTCTGCCAAACAGCAATCGGTCTAATAGTCTTCGGACAAATGGCTTTTTATAATTTTATGGAAATTCCATATATGCTACTACAGTCAAACCTCCATGAGTCGATATTGAATGGATCATCGACTCATAGAAATATCGAGATGTGGAAAAGGAAATCTTTGGAAAGCTGCTGGGATCATCACAGTAACCCACAAAATATTTTTAATATGACATAATTTGTCTCCATGAAGGTTGTTACGGTTTCCAGGAGCAGGGTTGCTACGGACTTCCTGAAATATATTCCGCGCAAGAAACGATAAATATAAATTTTCTAATCAAAATTTACTAAGCGTCTTCTCTTCTGCAAATTTACATATATTTGAACCAAATTGAAAATAGGACTAAGAAACCCGCAGATAAGATTACAAACCTTCTAGATGGTCACTAGAAGTACTGAAGCTAAGTGAACAAGAACTAAACAGTCAAATCTATATAAAAAAGCTCCGCTTTTTAGATGAGATGATGTTTTTGGCATGTTTTGTTCCGTCATTGTCAGTGCAGATAATTTTACCAATAATAAAAAAATCTGCCAAAACCGTTATTTCCTCTGAAGTAATAAACAAGTTTGTTGTAATTATTGATCACAAGACAAACTTGGTTAACGAATTAGGAATTGGACAATCCAGCTCTGTTTTATAAACAAAACTTCTGTGAAACAATTATTTAAATTCGTATCCACAAACAAATGATACAAGATCTAACAAAGTTGCTCAATCTCCGTTGATTTGCTAGTCAGAATCCTAAGCTTCAATCGTAAATTCCTTCCAGAGGAATATTTCCAGAAATTTCTTCGGGAATTTAACAGGCTAATTTGCGAATTAATTCGAAATTTTTCGACCAAATTTATTAGAATTTAGGCTAAAATCTCCGAGAATATCTGAGAAAATTACTCCGAGAATTCTAGCAGAAATTCATCCCAGACATTCCTGCGGTTTGTTCTCCGGGACTCTCGCGGAAATTTGTTTGCAAAACTCAATTGCTTTTGGATTTGCTGCAGAAGTTGCTCCAAAATTGCCAGCAGAAATTCTTCAGAGAATATCTGTGGAAATTCCTCCGCGTATTTTTACAAAAAAGAAAATCATTTGAGTTTAATCAAATATCAACATTTCAAATTCATTTGGGAAGGACTTTTTACATAAGCTCCTGTTATCATCGCTATAACCGGAAAGCTCCCCTGAATTTTTTTTTTGGTTGTTCATATCGACATTCTGGCAGATTTTGGACAGTTATTTCTGCAATCACCTCTCCAGTAAATTCCACCAAAAAAATTCTTTATAATCCTTCGGATTTTAAATGCTTCTGCGGTTCTCAACCTGGGGTACATGTACCCTTGGGGGTACCTTCGCTGGCCCCAGGGGGTAGCTTGGACAAAAATGCGTAATGGCGGATGTATTATAGTTCCAGTAAAAACTTATTGGAAAACATTATAATTTCTTATTTCAAAACCTTGTATTGTACATAATATACATGGCGATCAGTAGATCAAAGACTTTTGAATCCTGTCTACCCCAAGCAGAGCAGTGTATGAAGGTCTGTGGGACAAAAGATCATGAGAACAAAACGTTGAACGAAAAAATTTCAAAAAATCTTCAATGTTATCTACCTAATCGAGATTCCGAAAAGCTCAGTAGCTTCGTTGCAAGAAGCTTGGAAACCTGCTTTCAAAAGGCTCTTTCCGAAGCAACTCGAAAGCCTCTTTTCAAGAAGCTCGGAAGGCTGATGCCAATATGTTTACCTCCTGCTCAGAAGCCTCTTTTCAAGAGGCTTAAAAGCCTCACTTCAAAATGCTCGGATACCTCGTTTCAAGAATTCTTCGGAATACATCTTTCAAGGGGATTAGAAGCCTCTTTGTAAAAGTCTTGGACGCCTTTTTTTCAAGAGGCTCTGCAGCCTCTTTTAATGAGGTTCCGAAGCCTTCATTCAAAAGGGTCGGAACCTTCCTTTCAAGAGTCTTGGAAGCTTCCTTTCAAGATGTTGAGAAGCGTCCCTTAAAGGTACTCAGAAGCCTCCTCTATGGATGCTCGAATGCCTCCTTTCAAACGACTCCGAAATACTTTTCAAGAGGGTCGAATGCCTCTCTTCAAGAGTTTCAGAGTTTTTCAGGAGGCTTGGAAGTCTCCTTTCAAGAGGTTCAGAAGCCTCCTTTCAAGAGGTTCAGAAGCCTCCTTTCAACAGGTTTGGAAGCCTCCTTTCAAGAGGCTCGGAAGCATCCTTTCAAGAGGTTGGAAGCCTCAATGATCCATCGCAGACTCGGAAACCCATATCAAGAGGCTCGTTAGTTGTAATCCTATTTCAGGAGGCTTGGAAACTTCCTTCCAAGACGGTCGAAAGCCTCAAAAAGTCTTGTAGGAAGATTGATGTACAAAATCAATTTGAATCAGGAAGTTTCACGAAATAACGAAAACTTCAGGCAATTTTTTAGAGCGCCATATATCTGTTAGTTTTGTGGTTTGTTTTTAATATATTTTATGATATTTGAGGTTATGGCTTTCAGTCTTATTATGCTCAAAAACGGTTTTTACGTTTTTATCCGACGTTTCGGTTACATATACTGTACCTTTATCAAGTAGTTAACTAAGTTGATTAAGGTACAGTATATCTAACCGAAACGTCGGATAAAAAAAATTAAAGCCCGTTTTTGAGCATAAAAAGACTGAAAGCCATAACCTCAAATATATCCCTCATAGTCGATCTCTCCTAGAGAGATATATCTTATGAAATACGCTTATTCTTATTTACAGCAAAAATATGGAGTACCTTAATGAAAGCATATCCAATCAGGAGAGAATAACAAATTTCTATCATATTGTGTTACTGAGTTCAACAGTTTTTCTAACATAGGCTGTTAGAAACTTGGTTCAGGATGTTGTTAAAATAACTAAATTTTCTAACAAAACAATGAAACATAACTAATTCTGTTATAAGTTTGTTAGGAAAAAATGTGATAATAATTTATCATATCTCGATTATATCAACGGTTGTTATAAATAACTGATGTTGTTAAAATCATGTTATAATCTTGTTTTGCCTTCCTAGTCGGGTAAGTTTGAAGGGGTACCTCTCAAGTAAAATGTTGAGAACCGCTGCTCTAGGAGGTTTCTTCGTTTTGTGTAAAAACAACATCGGAGTTATCCGGAAAATTCGCAAAAATATCTACACAAATAACATTCGAGAATCATTTTTTTTATTTTTTTAAATCAAATAAATCAATTAGAAACTGACAAATATCTCAGAATTACAAAGAAATTGACAAGATGAAAATGGGTGTTCATGTCCTTCAATAGATATGTTTTGTGTGCGTCATGTTTTAGAATGGATTAAAAATTAAAACAAGTGGCGTCCCTATTCTCATAACGTTTAAAGTATCCTCAAGAGTGTATTCCATGCCATTTAGTAAGGACTTGGACATATGATGTTTATAGCCTTCAAACGTAAGTTTTGTTCAACATAACATTTGCTAATGAAAATAAAGCCTATCTAGATACACATCAACCTAATTTTTAAATAAACGTTCTTAAATCTAGCATTAGGGGCCATCCTTAACCGTGCGATAAGACGCGCCTACAAAGCAAGACCATGCTGAGGATGGTTGGTTTCGATTCCTGGTGCCTGTCTAGGCAATTTTCGGATTGGAAATTGTCTCGACTTCCCTGGGCATAAAAGTATCATCGTGCTAGCCTCATGATGTACGAATGCAAAAATGGTAACCTGGCTTAAAAACTTCGCAGTTAATAACTGTGGAAGTGCTTAGTGAACACTAAGCTGCGAGGCGGTTCTGTTTCAGTGTGGGGATGTAATGCCATTAAGAAGAAGAAGATCTAGCATTTAATTTATTAAATTTTTACCTAAAACTAAATCTGCCCCAAAGCCGTGCCCTAAAATCGTTATGTAAATTCGCGCCAAATTCGCGTGAATCGCAAAATCCGCGTAGGCATAACAATTCTGATGGAGGTTTGACTGTATTGCTTTTATTCAGTATGAAATGTAGTTGGTAGCGGTAGAACTTCAGTTTAACAATAAAATGCTGATATTTCTTGTTTCATTTGAGTAAAAATGTGGATGAAGTTTTACATTGCATTGTGCTTTTTTACTTTGACAATATATTTTACTTAATTGGTGTTATCGTTATGTTGCGATAATTGATTTTAAATTAAGGGCTATTTAGTATTGCAGTGACAAGCCATCAAACGTTATTCATTTGTTGCAATCAAAAATTCTAGTAAATGTCTTGTTAATCATTCTTAGATCTATTTTCGGCTAAGCTCCCACATCAGTAGTCAATCCTGAGTCGACTATCTACCTTTTATGTCCTTCCGGCCAATTTGTATAGATTCATTGGAAATGTGTTGATAATATTGTAAACTTATGAAACTGTTAAACCATATCGTTGCTTACCTAATTATCTTTTGTTGTTTCCAAACATCTGATTTCGATCTGTAAAAAGAGATGATAATAAATTAGAATGCTGACTCATATATTTTAGTTTTAAATTAGATTCGAATATATTGTTCTCAAAAAAATTTATTAAACAGAGTTCGTATTTTTAATCAACAACAGAGCCTGCCAATCCTTACAAACATTCGAAAAGAAAATTGAATTTCAATGTGCGCTTGTTTTGTCGCCTTGATCGAGCATTCATTTGCATCTCTGACTATGACCAAGGGTAGAAGGAAAAGGATTTTCACGGACTGAATAATTTACGTGGTGAATTTTTTTTCCATGGGGGGACCCAATGATTTTTCAATAATTCCAAAATGCAATGTCCGACCGGGCCAATTTTCAAAAGCAAACAATAGGACCGCATTCTTCGTCGAATGCAACTTGTTGCGAGTAATTCGGTTAATGTTTTCAAAAAGTGTGTCTACAAATTTTGTACACATACACACATACAGACATCACCTCAGTTCGTCGAGCTCAGTCGATCGGTTTACAACACTATGGGTGTCCGGGCCTTCTATAAAAAGTTCTGTTATAGAGTAATCGTATAGTCGTTCGCTACAACTTTGTTGTACGAGAAAAGCAAAAACATTTTTCACCCATTACTCCTCCTCTCTTGTTGCATCACTTTCATGTATCACTTATTTTTCGTGAGAATTATCGTCGAAAAATTATAAAAATGTTATGGCTGCGACGGGGCTCCAACCTTGATCATTAGGGTGACTTGCGATGGCACTCCAATATATTCGTATGTGTACCATAAAAATCATCAACTCAAGATTAGTAGTCGGGAGAAACTTGACTATCAATCTACAAGCCAAACAAAAATATCCCCTTTTTTGTTAACATCCGATTATCGTAAACATTGCACTAATGTGAATGTTGTGTTAGCACTTGTTCCGCACCATTTGCACCGATGATGGCACGAAAAATGCAACTTGTAATAAAAGTTAAATAAAACAAAATATTTCTGTTTTTTATAACTTTATGAATTTTGAAATTTTGTTTTCACATCCAATACTTCACCAGTCTGGAAAGCTGAGGGCAGGATTGACTCGAGGGAAAAAGCAATTGGGCCAAGTTTGACACACCCCAGGCTCATTCTGGGAACTCTCCGAATACAATGAGATTGTCTTGTTAACTATTAAAGTACTAAACAATAGACAATAATAAAATCAGAAGCTTTGTGTTAGTTCAAATTGAAGTTTTGCAAATTAATTGAATATTTTAAAATGTTGTAGGATTAATAAAATGCTAGAAAGCATGGTCGTGAAAACTTGTGGCGTTGACACGCACTGGTTACTGTCTAGAAATATTCCTGTATTGATGGTTTCATATACCAGGTACCTTTACTTTGGAGCTGACTGGAATCATGAGTTGAAACCTTCAGAAAACAGCGACCTAAGAATTCGGGCTTGCGAGAAAAGAAACCATACCAAACTGTTTGTGTGTGCTTGGAAGTATGTGGGCAAGTTGGAATCCCTCTGCTGACCATGGAACTGGAGTTAGACAAGGACACCTTGGTCTTAGAACCCTTTGTGGAGACCAGAAGAAGTCCGATCACCGCTGAGGTGGGAATTACACGGAATTACGGGAAATGATCTGTTGATAACTGTGATTGGGCATATCGTTGCAGGGTGCTGTACCTCCATTTACAATGCGAAGTTGTGTCGAGTTCAAAGCAACCCACTAGTTCTTCCAAGCGTATCAAACGGATCTCTTAAACTAGGTTGGTGCCCAACCTAGGTCAGAAGGTCCGCCGTAACATTCCCTAGCACCTCGCAATGCTCCGGGAACCAAACGAAGGTTGTCGACTGGTGCACGTTGGCGAGGATGGCCTGAACCCAGAAGTGTCTCAGTTGATTGCTATAAAAATCGCACTGATAGCACCAGTCAGGACTTGGATCGGTTTGGAGGAAGGCATTCTGGCTGCGATGAAGAGGTAGACCATCCGACATTGCTAAATTAGTGTCTGGTTGACTCCTAGGCCAACCTCCTGTCTCAACACTGAACCATCAGTGTAACGTTGTCCATGGTTCCTGTACTCCGCACTCAAAAGCTCTACCACCAACCTTCGAAAGAGTTGTCTCCTCTTTTTAAAATGCCTCACAACGGAATAATTTATGTTGGCTATGAAGGAGCGCCAGCTACTTGCTCCATGCCGGCAGACAAGAAGCTTCTTTTCAACAAGACTGTCTGGGATTCTGTCTTTGCTAGATACAGATGCGACGAACAAAGCGGAATTGTGGCAAATGGCCGCCTTCACACAGTGGAAAAAATAGCAAGATGCCTACCTCGGCATTAGCAGACTCGGTTGGTGTGTACGGGAGGAGACTGGAGGTATCTAATGAAGGTCGGTACATTAACCGAAAGAAAAAGAGACTTTAACCTACTGTCGATGATTGCTTGACCGACCCGAAGACGAAGACTCCTGTTGCTAGTCCTATTCCTGTTGCTAGTGAGGCTTTGATAGCGTCAGGTTTGCTCTGGAACGACAGTTGGTTTTCACGAACACTCCTAGCACCTGAACAATCTTCTGCTTGAGATTGATCAAATTCGTCAACTCGTTGTTTGAATCTTTGTTTACAAAAGCAGATAAGTCGTTTTGAAAATTTTGTCTTGAAATAATATTTCTAGAATAGACTAATGAATATATAAATGAATCTTGAATATCCGATATTGTAACGGATAATCAAAAATAGAATTCTGAAACAAATGCTGAGCTGAAAGGAGAAAACTTTCATGTATTTCACAGGCCACTCCGGCCTTAGTCTGGTAATAAATAAAAAAAATACTGAAACAAATAAATGGTTCTGATTAGCTTCTTAGGGTTGCAAGGAATTCCATAGTAGCATAGAATAATGGACTGCGATAAATTACACATAAAACATTTGAATTCAGAAAAAACCTTTTTTGAATTCTGGTAATTCAAGCAACCCAGTGGAAATAGAGACATCTCGACTAGAAGGTCATATCAAAATTATATCAACATATGTTATTATGTTATACTAAATTTTAATAAGATAATAATTTGTTAGAAACATGGTGCAGGATGTTGTCAAAATATCTAAATTTCCATCAAAAATTACACTACTGAAAACAAAAAATCAAATTTTGTTACAATTTTAACATAAAAATAACATATATTTTGTTAGAAATTTAGAACAAAATTAGATACAAAATATATTTTTCACTGTAGGTTTTCAGATTGTGATTAACAATCAGCAATTTTCGTTTTTGTTTTTGTTAAAACTAACAACATTACAAACTATGCAACCTTTTTTTGTTTGTTCTGTCAAATTGACGACGTTGTGATATATATAATTGCCAACTGTTGGGCAATTCGGAGTTAAGCATTTTTTGAATCATATTATGATAGAATCCTATTACAACATTTGAAAGATAATGGCTACTAAGAACAAAATTGTATCAAAATAAGTTATAAATATCACATAATGTTTTGAAATTGTGTAAAATTTTTGTTATGCTCTTCTAGTTGGGTAGTTTTTCAAACATATTTATACCAGGATTAAATGACATTGATATTTATCTGAATCGTGACTATTTAAAATGCGTTACAAACACATTTTCTTAAACATAAAAGAAATAAAAAACTGTCTTGGTAACAATTCTGTAATAATGGCAACATTGCTGGGATTTAAAATTTGCTAACTCATGAAGGTTACTTCTTCAAGTTTGGGTTGTTGGCACTTACACATTTGAATCGAACAGCAATGAAAAATGCAGGAAAAATGCAATCATATAGTCAACTTGTATCTAATTTATCAAATCCATGAAACACTGTACCGGCACTAATGCGGGGAAAACCCCAACAACGACCCCCAATCGACATTGTGCTGGTATGCGCTCGTGTTCCCGCCAGCGACGGTGTGTTGGTCGATCACTAGGCACGATCGTATCGTCACCGCAACTCCAATCCGTAGCAACATGATCTCACTTCTCGGCCCCACTGCACTCCGCTCGTAAACTCCCGCTCGGCTCAGTTCGGTGATGAGTACCAAAGTAGACTCAACAAACCTACACACATCGGAGCGCTAGCGCACCAAACTAAGCCGGATCGGAGGAGATTGGCCTACTTACGGAGTGGTACGGTACGGTAGTGTCGGCAGCAGGGCCGGGGCGCATCACACCACACATCCAACGAAGGCATCGTCGTGAGCTTGGCTAGAGGGGGCACGAGGGGGGTCTCGGTTTTGAAGACATGCTTGGCTGTAGGTTTTCTTTTTCGCCATGCCTTCCTTGGGCCGCATTCCTTTGCCACACAGACGAGCCGAGCGCTGCCGCGCGCTGGTCCACCGACCGAATCGATCCAACCAGCAACGTCGTGCTCGTCGATCCACGCTGAAAAAGACTATGGATACCTAATCGCTGCAGTCCTCGTCGTCGTGTGTGGACCAAAGCAGAACCTACAAAGGAAGGCACCCAGCGAAGAAGCAAGGCAGCGTGCAATCAGGCCACGGAAGAGTGGAAATAAGGAGAGAAGAACAGAAGAGAAAAAACGCTCCATACTATTAGCGCCGGGGTTCGTTGAACTTTGATAGTTCATTCATAAAAATTAAAAGAAAAGAAAAGATCTCTGTCGGGTGAGTTTCGGATGGTGGGTATAGCGAATTTGGTGCTGGTTCAAAAAGTTGTATTATGTGAAACAGAGTGCTCTGAATTCGGTAAAACGCCTTTGTATGATTGCTCTCTGTAAAATATTGACATTACTGTTTTAAGTCATCGTCACTGTATTGAATTATAATAAAAAAGGGTTCACAAAATTGTTGGCTTAGTTTAATCAATTGATTTCACTTTTAGTAAATTATTTTGTGCAACTACCGGATCGGCATCAAATTAAAAACGCGAACGTTTCCACTGACATAAAAATAGAGGCGCGGCACATAAAGTACGATCGACCCTATAATTTCGCGTGGCAGCTGAAAGTGTAGACTCGATGGAATGGGAAGAGCATGCGGTTCGCCGTAAGCATGTGGAAATTGTTTAAGCATTTTGTCGGTGATGTTTTGTCGGAACAACCGAAATCGCCTTAAACTATGTAATAGCTATGATCCTCGATAACTTTGGCGCAGCGGAACACCACGTTCACAAATTGGATAATTAACGTGATTATATTGTTAAACCTACCTGAAATGTTTGCCAGAGGTTTTCGGGTGTGTGTGTTCATGCAGAGGGCTGTGTGATTGCGTGCCAAGTGAACGGTTCAGAAGCGATGTGGTTATGTTAGTTGAAGAATACTTTTCACCGATGGTCATGATGATCAATGGGCCACGAACTCATACACAGTCAAGGCACGAAGAAACGGCATTTCTTGTGTACCACGTGCTTACAGATCAATTGGTAAAATTGGTACGGTGTATGAACAAAAAGCTAACAGGTGAATTGGGATTGATTCGAAATGGGGTGTCGAATATTGTCTTACAGTAGGTAAGTGTTCGCAAGACATAACTGTTGAGCTTTGCTGTATTTATACTCGTTGTTGGAATTTACAAATTTGAATGCGAGCTAAAAATAATGTGATTTGATCAGCGTTTGAGCAGTCTTATATCTCTTTGATAATTATTACCAGAAAAAAAAGTATTACTGCTAAGATATTTAATTTGTTATTTGGTGGAACATGTAAAAAGTTACTTAATAATCACACATGCACCGACATATCACGATGCGTGTATCACAAATTGTTGAAAAGCAATTTCTTTCTTGATTAATCGATGAATAGTGAGGAATGATGTCGTTTGCTAACAAATCTAATTTCGTAGAAAATCAAAATGCTATCAGTCTCCTTCAGCTCCATCGATTATGTCCCAAGCGATCGTCAACTGCGGCTCTCCACGGTTCGGTCCCCGTATTCAATTGGATCCTTCATCTTCCTCTACGATCCTCACATCCGCCTTTCCGAGCGTTTCTCGCTCAACCCACCAGACAAGAAACGCCGATGGTGTTTTTCTCTTTTAAATTTCTCGGAATCACCCAACCAATATCCCTGCGCACGATCCTCCTGCCTACCGTCGTAACCCCTACCGAGATTCCACCTATCTATGTGTGTTCCTGTGCTTGATCTCTGCGGAACGAGATCCGACCACCGAGATTTTTTGACATTTAAAGTACCGCAAAAGCACAGCCTCCGGGCGACCGCCGGTCGGTTGGCAGAGAGGTGCACCAGGAGGAACAGTGCGCTGGGCGGGGCTGTGTGGCTGCAGCAGCGAAGAAACCCAGAAAGATGGAAACACGTAAACGATGATGATGATGATGATGAGGGCTCGGCCCGAAATCGCAGCCCGTTCCCCCAAAATGCCCCCAATCGGTCTTGTGGTGCGGTCCCCGTGTGTGGCGCGGCGGTGAATGGCCGCGGTACCGCGCTGGGAAACGAAAGGCGGAGGAAGGTCGGGCAGTGTGGTGGACCAGACGATAAGAAATATTTCTCCGGCTTTATTTTTCGTTGCCCGCCATCCACCGAAACTTAAATAATAATCGAAAAATCATCAAACAGGGAACAATGGAAGAGGGCGGGGGCTGTTGTGAAGGTGGCGAAGGACACAACGGCGTTGTATCACTCAGTGATGGATTTTGTGTTTTCGGAGTATGATAAAACCTGAATTTATCCACCTCCGTGGTCGGGATGTGGCCCGCTCCGTACATGAAAACAAGTCGACGGTACTCATTTGTTCGGCAGACTTTCACTGGAGTAGTTGGGGATGAGATCAGTGTCGTGTCCAGCTGGAGAAATCACGCTTCGTTCTATTTCAAATACCAGAAACGTTTTGAGAGTAGGCAATATCTATTGCTGTCTGCCAAAAATAAGGTCATTCTGAAGATGATTTTTATAGAACGATATTTTTCGCTCGTATTTTTGATCATGTGACTTAAATTTGCTACCGAAATCTTTGCAGCTTGTTGCAAAAAATCTTAGAAAATTCGAAGTAAATCAGTTGATAATTAATATTGTGGGGTTTGAGTAAGTTATCTTTAGCATGTGCTTATAGGTTTACCCATCAACAACGGTCGTGAATCAGTGAACAGCAAGCGAAGACTCTATCTCTCTGATCGTTTGACGGTCGAAGCACACGGACGAGTCAAGTCAGCAGCGTTCTTCAGCGAGCAGAACTCTAACTTCCCGCAAATATGAAGTTAATATCAAGGCATTTATCCCTGTTCGGGTGTGCCACTGTGACCAGTTATTAGATCTATTGTCCACCTTCCATTAGATTTTTAAGGAATTGCCATCACTGGCATTATTAACGGGTACCGCCAAGCGTGAGTTAGCCGCACGAACGACCTGAGAGGAAACGCGAATACGCAGTCAGGTTTTACAATCCTGAATGACGACTCTTCCACCTTCCTTAAGAAGGCCGCGGATTCAGCCATCGATATTTCGCTAGCCACGAGCTCGATCGTGCCTCGACAGACCGCAACGGAGCTTTGTAAACCCAAATCCTTGAAGATTGACGGCACAACTCACCGTAATCCCATTTACGTTGCAGATGATTTTGCAGACCTCTTTTAGGCGCAGTCTTTATAGTGAAAATAATCTAACGACAAAGCTGGTCCGGACAACATCGGTTACAAGATGCTTAAGAATTTGCCAGCCGTCGAGAAAAGACTTCTCCTGGAAGATATCAACAGAAAATGGACGTTCGGCACCCTCCTCGAGCAATGGAAATCTAGCCACGTTGTCCCTATCCATAAGAGACACGTATCATCCAGTGACGTCTGTAGCTAACGACACATCGCTGTGACCAATGTGACCATAAAAGTTATGGAGTGCATGATCTATCGGTGACTAACCGAGTATTCAGAAAAAAAAAAAACGAATTGCTGGTCCTCAAGCCATACGCCTTCCGACCAGATTTTGGAAGGTGCTAAGCTGGTTTTGCCGTACATCTAAGCTGAAACTTTTTGCCAGCATCCATGAACGCTACGTAGAAAAATACAGCCTGCTGTTAGTAGTAAGGCTGCCAAATAGGACAGTAAGGGATGGTTTGAGATGTCCGCTGAAAAAAGCGTCCGAACCGACGTTTTTAGTTCAAAACATCAGCTACCTCAGCAGACTACCACAATTGAAGGTACCAACATCCCTACTAAAAGTGTGTCAAGTTGCACGGTGTCGCTATAGACCGGTAACATTTTTAAAAGCAGAGAACGCTGGTGCACAATAAGCGCTTGGGAGTATCCGACGCAGCTGTCAGCAGTCGTCTGTTATATAGCCTTGAGCCTGGGCCGAAATTATCCGGAAGGGGGCCCCAAAATGTACAAAAAAGGTTGGTTTTGGTACATCAAGATTTGTGGGAGCCCTGGGCCATGGTGAATTTCTAACTACCCTGGCCGTAACAAACAATCAATTGGTACGAATGGTTTCCTGACACCTGCCTTCTACTCCAGTGGACGCTGTCTGCATCGGGACGTACTTCCTTTTTGACAATGCCAACCACCGCTCTATAAGCCAAGAAATCTTAAAGATAGTAGAAGAAAATCAGATCAAATAACAACACCTGCAGCCTGGAAGATCGAGAAAACCAGGCACTTAGCAACGTCAGTCAGAAGCGGATAACCAGCTTAGCTGGCTTCCAACGCTTAGGACCAAGAAAGTGATACAGAGGCGGTTCTATAACTGACTAATCTCTAAAGAGCTGTCTTCGAATAAAATCCAAACTAAAAGATAGCCAAAGTACTATTTTCACGACAAAAACAGAAGCAAATCTTTGGCACCTGAAATCCGGTACACCGATGGATCCAAGCCGAAATGAAAATTTGGAATCCGAGTTACTCCCAGCATCGTATCGCAACATCGCATCGCAACAGGATCATCATATCGTTTACTAAACCTCTTTTCGACATACTCAGAAGATCTACAAAACCATCGGAAGTAGATTGTGGAGGTAGAGGCAAGTCGGCCAAAACACGATCGCAAAATTCGTACACCGTTATGTTGATAACATTTAACACACATTCCCCTTTAGAAAAATATGACAGAAACATATTAAACTGTTGTAGTTCCCGACGTAATATGTGGTGACCATCAGTATCGGCTACTTGAAGAGCGCCATTTGCAATGCGATCGATATTGTTATCTTGTGTGAGTATGCACAGAGAAGAAGGTCTGTTGCCATTTCGGAAGCAATTAAATGGTTCCGTTCTATTTCAGCCGAAAATAGGATCCGACTGCTCAAACTATGAGCGTATCAGAGGCACATGAAGGGCGCCATGATTTCGAAAATATTACCGATTACGGATACTTGCTCGTAGAATTATTTGGTAACAAGGACGTGACGTTCGGGAATCGCTTTTCTCCTATCAACCGGTACACAAGAGTATGTTACATGGATCGGTTCCATTAATACTTTGAGCACTTAAATAATTTCAGCGAACTCTGCAATTTTTTTTTTTGCAGAGAATCCAACAGCTGAGATTTTTTATTGAAATCAGGTGATTTCTTCGCTGAAATTTCGTGTCAATACTTGTACATGTTGTACCACTGTTTATCGAAATTATTTGAAACCGTTTTCCCAGTAGCTGAAGAATTTCAAATTTAATGTTAAGATGTAACATGACTTTGAAAAAGTATCACGGTGCGTGCTTAATCGCATTGTGCATGTTCATACATTTAGAGTAAAATCAGACAACTGAAAACCGAAATTCGCTGCTCCAAAGTTACGAGGTGATGAGTTAGAATGAGACAAAAAATGGGAAAAATATCTCGGTGTGAAGTGCGTCCCGAATCACTTTAAGCGTAGGGGAAGGGCCGTTTGGCCGAAAGTTGTTTGGTCGAATATATCATTTGGCCGGAAAGATCATTATGCCGAAAGTCATTTGGCCGAAAGGGTCATTTGGCCAAAAGGGTTCTTCGGGCGAAAGGGTCATTTGGTCGAAAGGAACGTTTGACCAAAAGGGGTATGAGCCCGAAAGGGTAATTTGAAAAGTGAGAAATTAGGAGTGAGAAGAGAGACGTATTAGTTCTCATCCCCCATTTTTTACTTCTCACTGTAAAAAGTGAGAAGCGCAAAGTAGGTAGTGAGACATCTCACTACCCCCTTCACACTAATCACTTTCAGCAGTGAGAAGTGAGAAATGAATAATGAGTAGTAAGTCTCACTTCTCACTCCTCATTTCTCACTGTTATAAGTGAGAAGCGCGAAGTGAGTAGTTAGACATCTCACTACCCACTTCACACTACTCACTTTTCACAGTGAGAAGTGAGAAATAAGGAATGAGAAGTGAGACGTCTCACTACTCACTCCTCATTTCTCACTTCTTACTGTGAAAAGTGAGTAGAGTGCCACTAGGCCGAACAAACAATTAGGCCAAAACCCATCCGGCCGTATAGGTCAATTGGCGGAAAGGGTCATTTGGTCGAAAGGGTCATTAGGCCGAAAGGGTCATTTGGCCGAAAGGGTAATTTGGCCGAATAAGACTTTTGACCGAATAGGACATTTGACCGAATAGGTCATTTGGCTGAATAGGTCATTTGACCGAATAGGTCGTTTGAAAAGTGAGGCCTCTCCATTCTCATTTCTCACTGTAAGAAGAGAGAACAACGAAGTGAGTAATGAGACGTCTCACTACCCATTTCGCACTACTTACTTTCTACAGTGAGAAGTGAGAATTGAGGAGTGAAAAGTGAGACGACTAACAACTCACTTCGTGCTTCTCACTTTTTACGGTGAGAAGTGAGAAATGAGGAATGAGAATTAGGAATTCTCATAACTCACTTATCATTTCTCACTGCTCACTGTAAAAAGTAAGAAGTGTGAAGTGAGTGGTGGGACGTCTCACTACTCACTTCGCGCTTCTCATTTTTTACAGTGAGAAATAAGAAGTGAGCCGTCTCACGGCCGAACGACAATTCTAAAACACGTATTTTCTCGAGCAAAATATTCCCTTTTAAAAACGATAGAAATTAGACAGTTTTTACAATGTCGCAGTGACCTGGTGAGGGAGATGAGCCTGAAGAACTTTCATGACAATCTTCCAAGTGACCAGAAATCAAACCATTTAAATATCGTCTGTTCATTGGCTTAACGAGGAAATACGCCTACTTATTACGCGGACTCGTAGGCGGAAGGTCTGAGCCAGACGTTGACTGGAAGATGCCACGATGAAGGTATTCTTGATGACAGGTCATCTCCGCTGCCACCTTCAGTTATTCAATGAAGAACGTATTGCATAACTGAAGGTGGCAGCGAAGAAGACCTGCCATCAAGAATACTCGCTATCAGAGAAAATAAACTGGGCGAACTGTGCACTTAGATAAAACAATGGATCACTAAGGAGCAAAGAAAGGTCTAAGTCGCAATGTATTTGCCGAAATCCAGAGGAGCCAGCATTATGGTCCTTCAACGACTCTCAGCTCTGGAAAAGGAAGTAAAGCGCTGTCGATAGGGCAAGCGGGCGAAGGTAACGGTAACAAATTGTAATCAAAGGCTCTTCATCGACGGGCTTGATCATTTACGTTAACAAAACGAAATGGTTGGATGCAAATACCGGAAACCTTCCCAAATTTTGTCAGCCAAATTCCGTCAGACCATGCACGATATAGATGCGGTGCACGGATAGAAAAGACAAGGGCTGTCTTCAAGAGTCACAATTTCTCGAATCCAACGTGAAATCCATGCTGCTATGAGCTAGCATATATCAGTAGAGAGTACTCAATTACTGGAAGTGTTCATCAACATACATTTGTGGTAAATAATTCGAGCCTGGTGGCCGAAAAAAAACGAACACCATCGCCAGCATCACCAGAAGTTGATAGCAACTGAAATTCGGGCACTGTGTCGGTCACACTTTCGTAGGAGCGGAAATGAAATATGAAAAAAGCGATAGATTGGAAACCAACAGGACATCGCAATTGAGGCTGACCCAGCGACTCATAGCGGCGTATCTTCAATATAGAAATAAAATCCAAATCTTTCAAATCGGTCCTATCGATTGGTGTTTTGACTGGATTGAACATCCTCCCTCTACGAAAAAGGCCATTAAGTGATATAAAGTGAATGACGTGCAACGTGGGATCGCATCCACGTTGGCTCTCCTCCGCGCAGACGAATCTCACATACTGATCATGTTGTCATATTTTTTACAGTGCTTCTCAGTTATCTGGTAAGATGCTAAGCATAACGGTTCTACATATATTGCAGATAAGATCTCGATGGAGCGTATCATGAATATTTACTTATCACTAAATTATAATTCCACCTCATACCTTAAATAGCTTTGAGTTCACAGTGTTCCTAGTTTTACGATATTTTCATTCCTCTTTTTCAGCAATCACCTGGAAAACAAATCTTCACCCTACCGCTCTACGTATGTACGCCGCTGTCCCGACCCGATGTCGGTGTTTGGTTGAATTAAAAGTTTAAAACATATGAACAAGACATGCCACTCGACACTCCGTTCCGCGCTGCACCGCGCCACCGCACCGCACTGCACCGTGACCGATCGAGGGGTGGACCGAGAGAATGGAGTATGACGGGGAAAAAATGAATAAGATAAGGTTGGGACTCTGGCACTGGGATTGGGACTGGAGCGACGATGTGAACCGATTCACAGCGCCCCTGATTTGGCCATGGGCAAACTGGGGGCCAGGACCGGGACGGAGGACCAGAAGTCACGGGATCGGGACCGCGATGGGCCGAGGAAAGGGCAGTGTGCATGATGATTGTAAATATTTTTTCTCGTGAGAACTTTATTTTTTTCCGCAATGGAGTGTTGAGTTTGTGCTTTTATGGAGATTTTGTGCGGGTTGGTTTTTTATTTTCGCAGTTTATTTCATACTAGTTTATGAATTCCTTAGCGCAGATTTTGCTTTGCCATGGATCTTCTGGGTGGGCGAGCAGAGCCGGTTAGTTACTGTGCCTGGTGAAGGCGGCCCATCGAATGGATATGAATGGAGGGAAATCAGGTTTGTTGTATAAATTTTGTATGATTGTGTAAAATTTTATAGGCATACGGTCATATTGAGTTGGTTTTGGGGGCTTTAAAAACAGTTAAGCGTGAGATTTATTGATTACAATAAAGATTCGAAATAAATATTAGTTGTGTTTGGAAGTGTAGGAATTTTGTGATCGTCTCTACAAAATCAAATATATATTTCCCGAAATTTTCTCTCCATTAAAATGTATGAATAAACATGAGCACTCAGAATTTCTCATCTATTTGTTGATACTTTTACCTTTTTATTGATGAGCTAAATTTGTTTTCAGTCATGCATTCGAACACAGCATGTAAAAACTACAGAAACTGATTTATATGTGGAATGACACTCGCTAATTTAGAAAAGGTTTTTACAAAGCAGCATTATTTGTAACCTAAATACTATCTACATTTTTGTCTATATAAAGATGCAATTATTTGAAAAGTAGCAATCGGAGACATTCTGCCATACTATTGGTAGTTTTTTACTGGAGTAATCCGAAAAGCCAAAGATTGTGAAAAATATCTTGTTGTAATACAATTATCAATTAGTTAACTTTACATTTAATTTCGTTTTGGACAGAAACAAGCGTTTTGGAAATTGCAGAAAACAGAGCCGCACTACTTTCACTTAAATACACCATATTTTTTCCAAGCCGAAATAAAGCTGAAATTCAATGAATTATTATGAAATCGTTTTTTAAGCATGTAACGAGATTGTAATAAAAGTGCTTCATGGAAAGTGTATTTTTTTATTATTTAAAAACATGATTTACCAATTTTACTGTTAATCATATGATCCTTGTTAATTCATCACATTCATTCCCATTCCTATATGCGCTATACTCTTTCCACAACTTCGTAGTGATTGCCCATTGCCTATCAAGACACAAATATATCCCAACCGTGACCAGAACCTCCAGACGATTGAGTTTTATGATCGTTGAAATGAACACATTTGATTGTCGTTCCTCAACAGCAATAATTCCCCTCTTCCCTCGTGCAAGCATTTTAAAGAGCTTATCAGCACAATTGGCAGCTGAATTCCTCCTTTCGATAATAATCAAATTTCTGGATGTGCGTATTTTTTTTATCTGCGACATCCCTCACGAGGTGTCGTCGCATAAGTTATTGACATTTCAGTCTGTCGTCCCGCATGGACAAACATAGCGGGAGGAAATCTTATCTCACTGGGCCCACCTATATCTTGAAAGTGTGTTACCAACGAACCGTCCAATAAAAATAGCTCTCAATGTTATCAGCCCCAGTCGAGTTGCTGCTATCCGCAATCGAGCGAGAACTTTAAATTCCTTTATTCAAGTAAGGTTATAAACTGTCCACGTTACACAATCATCGAGGCGCCACGAACAAGTCATCAGACGGTTAGCTGACGGCGGTGTTTTTTTTTCCGTTTGAAAGCGCTTCAATCATTTCCGACCATTCCGTCGGTTGGTGTAAAAACATTGTACAGTCTTAGAATATATCAGTATAAAAATAAATAAAACGATTTTTGCGCTTACATAAGACGGATTCTGCCTGTGAGCTCACAGCTGATGATGGGTGCTGCCAGTGTTGCCAACCCTCCAAATGGAATCGTCCGTTCGTTGGCAATGTTTCGCGTAAGGAAACGGGAAACACGTGCTTATACTATTTTTCAGCATGCACTGCCACACTCTCCCAGCCAGTCTCTGTGGAACGATGGATGTGTCCCAGATCGTGAGGAATTTACTGTCGCGCTGCTATTAACGTTGTTATTCGTTCTTCAATGTCATCACTTTGTGTAAGAATGTCTCTCCGTCTGCGGGTCGTCTCCGTTACACATATTCTCGTTCAACTTTCCAACAAGTGTCTTTCCATTTTTGCCTTCTTGCTTCACTTCATTCCAGCTGACAGTCCTGTTTCACTGTGCGGGCCTCTCTTGATATTACCAAATTGACCCAATCAAACGACTGGGTGAACTATTTTAGACGAAACGAACAACGGCACTATCCGTAGCATTGAACCATCATCGAGTACAAAAGTCAAACTTTCAATTAACTTCAATTAGGGCGGCCGAACGAGGGCGAGCTTGTCACACCACATATTCAAAATTCACGACGCACTACTGCTGCAACCTACAGTCCATTTCATTTGGCACTTGACTGCTAACGAAAAATTAGAAAAGAACCGTTTACGATTGACACACCAGGAAATGACAACAGCAGCCAAAAATAGAAAGTCAATCAATTAACGAAGCTCAATCACTATAATCCAATTAACTCCATTTAATCGCGCATACAACGGAGTCCAAACGCACACTACACACTGGAACTGATCACACTGGGAACTTATGGGAATCTTCCAACCGAACCGACTGATCGTGGCTCATCGCCCGTCACCGTGGTCAGCCCGAGCGAGCGAGCCAACCGTCGTGGTCGTCGCCGGAGAGAGAGTCCAAATAGCACACATCCGCTTGGTTTCGCATCTCGAACAGGAAAAACTGCGACCTCCGCCGAGTGCTCCGAGTGTTGATGATCTGGATGAGTTGTGTGTTGTGCTGGGGCAGATGAAGGAACAAAAAATTCCAGAACGGTAGTCACACTCACACCCAACCGCCACGGCGCGGTCCGTGTCGTTCGGTCGGTGGTGGTCCCCCCTATGGAAACTACACACTCACAAACGCGCAACGGGGAAGGCCACGCTGCTGCCACTACCTAAAATACAGCCAGGCAGCAACTCGTTTCGATAGTCTCGCGCGGAGGAGCTGCGATTGCGAGGTTTAGTTTGCTCGGTGCTCGTCACGCTCGTCGAGCAGCGCGTCAGATGTAAGGCGCTCAACGACTAGCACTGATACTGTAGTGCTGTTGTACGCCCTGAGCCAGTGTGGTTGGTATTAAACGACCAATGATCGCAACTTGAGCCCGTTCGTAAGACGGCGACGACGACGATGACGACGGGCGGTTGCGGTGTCATTAGCGTAAAACACTTCTTCTCTTTCGCTGCCACTATGACAGTGGCGTGCAAGGCATGAGCCATGGATTGTTTGAGCTAGGGGTCCCTAGTTTGAGCCTTGCTATTGGCAGTCTAATGTTACATAAAGAAGAAGAAACAGTAAAAATAATATTTGCAAAAAAAAAATTCAAGGGGAAGCATACGTAGAAAATTTTGAAACTCTTTTTGAAAATTCTAGAAGCAATTTAAATAAAAACGGTTAGCAGTACGGGGTAAGAAATTTCTTATACATATTGTATAATAACCACATCACTTTTTTTTTAGTGATATTATATTTTATACACAGTATAAGAAATTTTGGAAACAATATTGTTTGTAATACTGCACTGCATGTTACATACACGAAACAAAATCATTATTTTCCATTTTTTTTCATGTAACTTCAATGCTTTTTTTATTTTATTTTTTCAATTAAGTTACAGATAAGTTGAGTGTATCGTTATGTTTGATTTAGCATTGTTCAACGTTTTGACAACTCACAATTTATTCCAGTGATGATGCAATCAAGTTACAGGAAACCCGAGTTCAAAACTTCATAATCGTATGGTTTTGCTGGGCTCTGGTGTGGTGGACCTCTTTTCCCGAGCAACTCGTGGGACCAAAATGGAAAACCAAGGCAATTCTTCAACTAGTGGTAGTAGTATAGGCGACAACCCCTTCGCAAGAGGTGAGTTGTTCAGGTCTCCGCCTAGGAGGCCAGAGGCAATAGTCGGCAGCTCAGTGCGCAGCGTGGGTCACTTAACCTTTCTCTCGGCTAAAAAAACGTCGGTAGGTCATCGACTTTGCGTCATCGAAGCAGAATATCAGTAAGGAACTCAAGAGGAGCTTGCTGAAACTTCGAAAGTCGATGTTGGACGCCAAGCTGGAAACGGCGGTCGGGACGGCCAAATGCGAACCCGTGAAATCTGTGGAGCCGAGGTCTACCCAGACTGAGGCCCAAGAATTCGCGGATTTGGGCAAGGTCGAATCGACCGAGGGCGTGCCAGCGAAGACGATGGTGCCAAAGTCTACCCAGACTGAGGTACAAGTATTCGCGGGCACGTCGGGGGTGACTGCTCCAACGGAGCAGACACAAAAACGGGGGAGACAGTCTCCAGGGGATGAGCTCCCTGGGGGCCGCTCCAAAACGCGGAGGGTTACTACCCCGAACAAGGGTAGTGGGGCTGGGAAGCTGAACCCCGGGCAGGTACCTCCAAAATCGGGGGAGGAAGGACCTGGAAAGGTCCGTCCACCCAGGAAAGACGGTGATAAGGGGTTACGGCAGGCTGAGAGCTCTCAGCCGCCCAAAACCAGAGAAATAGAGGGGGATGACGCCTCCTGGACCCTGGTCAAGAACAAGAGGAAACCGAAGACTTCAAGGGCCGAAAAGAAGGCCCAGGCGAATGAGGGTAGCAAGAAGTCTAGGGTAGGCGCCAATCGCTCCAGGGGTGATGCCCTAGTCATCCAAACGGACAAGGCTAAGTACTCGGACGTCTTGAAGGCGATGAGGAGTGACGTCAAGCTCGGTGAACTCGGCGCCGACGTACGTCGAGTAAGACGTACCCGGATGGACGAGATGATCCTCGAGCTAAAGCGGGGCGTCTCGCAAAAGGGCGCCGCCTACAAGAAGTAGGCGGAGGAAGTCCTAGGCGAGACGGTCAAGGTGAGGGCACTCACGACGGAGGTGAATCTAAGAGTTAAAGACCTGGACGAGATCACCGAAGTCGAAGAGCTCGTCACGGCACTGCGGCGACAGTGTGAAGTAGAGGCGTCCACCGCAGCCGTTCGGCTACGGAAAGGTCCGGCAGGGACACAGGTAGCATTGGTTAGGCTACCTGCAGCGGACGCCTCCAAGGTAGTCAAGTTAGGGAGCGTCAAGGTGGGGTGGTCGGCAAGCACCCCATGGGGGGTTCGAAGTGCCCAGCGTTTAAGCGTGCTGCAAAATCACAGTGCAGGTAACGCAGCTAAACCTGAACCACTGTGATGCAGCCCAGCAACTGCTGTGTCAGACAGTTGCTGAATGGGGGACGGATATCGCCATCATAGCAGATCCTTACCGGTTACCCGCCAGGAACGGTAATTGGGTCACCGATGGGTCTAAAATGGCGGCGATATGGACAACGGGGAAATACCCAGTCCAAGAGTTGATGTCTTCGACACACGAGGGCTTCGTCATTGCCAAATTCAACGGGGGCTTCTTCTGCAGCTGCTATGCGCCTCCTCGATGGTCGATCGAGCAGTTCGGTCGAATGCTAGATTGTTTGACGGCTAATTTGATGGGGCGTAGGCCGGTGGTGATAGCGGGGGACTTCAACGCTTGGGCCGTGGAATGGGGAAGCCGATCCACGAATCAACGAGAGCAGATCCTGCTGGAATCACTGGCCATGTTAGATGTGGACTTGGCTAATGTCGGTACCAAAAGTACCTACAGCTGGAACGTTACGTTCTGGAGCCCAGGCCAAACGAGTAGTTCGAACTGGAAGGTAGATGATGGCTACACTCACAGCGACCACCTGGCGGTTCGCTACAGTATCGACTATACGACCAGCACTCTGCGGACGGAAGAAGGGGCGAGGCCTAGCCCTCGTATGTGGAAGACATCATACTTCGACGACGAGATGTTTAAGGAAGCGCTCCGTCGCGAGCACAATACTTTCGGTCTGAGCGGCGAGCAGCTGGTAACAGTACTCTCGCGTGCATGCGATGCCACTATGCCTAGGAAAGTCCACCCTAGGAATGGGAGACCACCGGCTTACTGGTGGACTCAAGCAATTGCGAACCTGCGCCGCGCCTGCCTACGGGCAAGGAGGCGGATGCAGCGAGCACGCACAGAAGAGGAGCGTGTTGAACGACGGGTGGCGTTCGTGGCTGCTAGAGCCGCTCTGAAGACTGAGATTAGATCAAGCAAAAAAGCCTGCTTCGAGGGCCTGTGTCAAAGTGCCAACGCGAATCCATGGGGTGACGCCTATAGGGTCGTAATGGCCAAGACACGTGGCCCCTACAGAGCGGTCTCCAGAGATGCTGGAGAGGATCATCGCGGAGCTCTTCCCACGTCACGACCCAAGTCCCTAGCCTCCCTTTGTGGGGCTTCCACGGGCCAGGGTGGCCGACGAGGGAAGAGTAACGGTGGCGGAACTTGCGGGGATTGCACAGTCCCTTAGTGTAGGTAAGGCGCCAGGACCGGATGGAATTCCGAACCTGGCCATCAATGCGGCCATTGCTGAGGCTCCCGAGATGTTCAGATCTGTCATGCAGAGATGCCTGGACGAGGGAGTCTTCCCTGAAGCATGGAAAAGGCAGAGCTTGGTCCTATTGCCAAAGGCGGGAAAACCACCGGGGGATCCGTCGGCATATAGACCAATATGCCTGCTTGATACGGCGGGGATGGTGCTCGAGAAGATCATCCTCAACAGGTTGTTGATACGCACGGGGGGTGCGGAGGTTTATCGAGTAACCAGTTTGGCTTCCGAAAGGGTAAGGTGACCGTAGACGCTATCTTGTCGGTTACCAAATCCGCGGAGATAGCTATCCAGCGTAAGAGGAGGGGAGTTAGCTATTGTGCAGTAGTGACTCTCGACGTGAGGAATGCTTTCAATAGTGCCAGTTGGGCAGCTATTGCAGATGCGCTCCTGCGTCTTGGAATTCCCGAGTACCTGTTACAAGGTTCTCGGAAGCTACTTCCAGAATCGAGTACTGGTGTACGACACGGAGGCGGGTCGGAAGTGCGTTGATATAACCTCAGGGGTTCCGCATGGTTCCATACTGGGTCCGGTGTTATGGAACGTCATGTACGACGGTGTCTTGAGGTTGAAGTTCCCGGTGGGCGTGGTAATCGTCGGCTTCGCTGACAATATTACGCTGGAGGTCTACGGCGAATCGATCGAAGAGGTGGAGTTGACTGCAGTCCACTCGATCGCAATTGTGGAGGAGTGGATGAGTTCCAGGAAGTTAGAACTGGCTCACCACAAGACTGAGGTGGTTGTTGTTAACAACCGAAAGTCGGGGCAACAAGCGGTGATAAGGGCAGGCAACTGCACGGTCACCTCTGAACGCTCCATCAAACTCTTGGGGGTAATGATCGACGATAAACTCACCTTTGGTAGCCACGTCAATTACGCCTGCAAGCGTGCCTTCACAGCTATAGTGGCATTGTCCCAGATGATGTCCAATAGCTCTGCGGTTTATGCCAGCAAGCGCAAGCTTCTGGCTAGCGTTGCTCTGTCCATACTGAGGTATGGGGGGCCAGTTTGGGGCACGGCCCTGCGTATTAACTGCTACAGAACGAAGTTAGAAAGTACATATAGGCTCATGTGCCTAAGAGTTGCGAGCGCGTACCGTACCGTGTCGCACGATGCACTTTGCGTCATCACCGGTATGATGCCTATTGACATCGTTATCGGTGAAGACATAGAGTGCTTCGAAATGCGCGGCACGAGAGGCATGCGTAGGACTGTCAGGTTGGCCTCAATGGTCAAATGGCAGCGTGCGTGAGACAATTCCACTAAGGGTAGATGGACACATATGTTGATACCGGAGATAGGTACGTGGGTCAAGAGGCGCCATGGGGAAATCACTTTCCACCTGACCCAGGTCCTTACAGGCCATGGTTGCTTCAGACAGTACCTACACCGGTTCGGACACTCGGCCTCGCCCGAGTGTCCGGTGTGCGTAGGTTTAGAGGAAACGGCGGAGCACGTGTTGTTCGTGTGCCCGCGTTTTCGCACAATGCGTGACCACATGCTTGCCACATGTGGTCTGGACACTACCCCGGACAACCTAGTCCGGAGGATGTGTAAAGATGAAGTTGGCTGGAGCGCCGTTTTATCGGCTATCGTCCAAATCGTCTCGGAGCTACACAGAAAGTGGCGCGTGGACTCGAGGAATGGCTAGTTCAGGCGCAAATAAGAGGTGTTCCAAGGGTTCGGAGTCGGCTTCATGGGTCATACCGGTGCCCTGTGGTGGAACTCGATCCTTTTATCGAACAAGTGGCCGCGTGAAGAACAACATGGTATCGTCGCTTTCGCGGCGTTGGTAAACCGGGCGGGTTCCGAGCCCGAGGACGAAAAGGGGTCCTCGTCAAGGCTGGGACAGGCGTAGGCAAGTCCCTCTGTGTGCTGGCGAATAGGCTCTATCGCAGAGAGGTCAATTTGGGGTGCACGCGACATCATCATTCTTGATACCAGTCGTGCATAGGGAAGCAGGAGCGAAGTCCACCCTTCCCACCTTCCGAGGACATAGGGCGTGGTAAGGCCACCTGGAAAGCCGGCAATGCGCTGGCACGATACCATGGTGTTTTTCTAAAAAAGCGAGTCACGATGTTCGATGCTGCAAGGACACGCAGCTAACCTCGAGGGTGCGTTATGCACTGGCCCCCCTTTGAAGCATTACTTTCTGGTTGTACCGAAGGGACGATGGGCTTGGCGGCAATGGAAACGGTTTAGCGGGTCGGGGATGCAGTCCTGCCTCCCTCGTTGGATGTGGCCCCTAACCCTGCACTTCCTGGACAACCCAGGATGTCTGTTGAGCAGATTCCCCCTTCATTGCTTAGGAAGAAAAAAAATATGGTTTTTATGGTGAGTCAACATGCAGTCCCTTCGATGTACTGAATGGTGCTGTGGTAGAGTGAAGGACTATCAATCACATGATCCATAAATCGAATCCTGTTTTATGTTTTAATTTTTTTTACTGTAGTATTTTGCAACATTACACCCGATTCTGTTTTCGCAAGGATTTTTTTTTTACACGGCCGTGTAAAAAAAATCCCATACAAAATTTTTGCAAAGTTGCTCCATTTTGCAGGAGAGAAATCATAAAACTTTTTTTACACGGATTTTCAAATTTTGAACTGAAAACTTTTTTTACACGGAACGTATCCCCCGTGTAAAAAAAACAATCGGGTGTATTGCAATTTTACTGCAATCGGAGAATGTTTTTGTAGGCTCCACCCCTTGAGCTTTTCAGATTGCAAGAGAGTTATATTGGATGGCACAGATTGTTTCTTTCCGAATAGTTGCAACACAGTGAAATGTTTAGTAGTGAAACAAGTTGTGCTGCTTGGGACATGGGTTTCCGGTAGCCTTGCGAGCGTGGCGTAGGATTGCCAATCCGGGGATAGCAAGTTCAATTCTCGGTCCGGTCTACGATGCTTTCGGGTTGCAAATTTTCTCGACAGCCTGAGCATAATTTATAGGTATATTGTTTTTTTTTGCCACACAAGATACGTATTCATGCAATGAAAAGATTCTCGAGAGAATTTCTAAATAAATATCCGAAGGTGCTGAGGAGTTTCTAATAAAATTTTTGGAGGAATGTCTGAAGGTATTGAAATTTTAGAAAAGAATTCCAGGATGAAGTTCCGAATAATTTCCTAAGTTAAATTTCAAAGGAATTACTAACCCTTAAAGACGCAAGGCGATTTTTTCAGAAATCGTCGGAAATATTTTTAACGTAAATAACCATTGAAATTTTTAACATTACACGTATTTTCGTTTGTTTTAAAACGATATTGCGCTTTTAGGTGATAAAGTAATGGAATGGATTTCTTGAAGAATTAGTAGAATAATTTGCTGATGCAATTCCTTGAAAAAAATCGAAAGGTTTCCTAATTCAATTTCTGCAGGAATTTTTAAGGCAATTTTCAAAGGTATTCATAAAGATATCTATTAAAAAAACTCCCCTGAAAGGTTTTCTGTTGGAATTCCAAACAAATTTGCTATGGAATTTACAAAAGAATTGCCGAAGGAATTTCTGAAATAATTTTCGAGGATATTTCCAAAGGTATTTCCGCAGACAAATTGAAAAAAAAATCCGGAAAATTAGATTAGAAGACTCCATTGGATATTCCTCATAATATTCCTTCAAAAATTCAAAGATTAGAATTATAAGAAAATTTCGATATCCTATTACGAGTTCTCTTCAGAAATGTTTTAAGAATTCTGCCAGTACTCCTTCAAAATATCCCTTCGAGAGCTCTAGAAAGAATTTCTTGAAGTTGCTTCAAAATTTTCCACAGGAATTCATTCAGATTTCCAGGAATTCCTTCGCTCATACATTTGGATTTTGTTAGCAATTCTTCCAGTAATAACTTTGAACCTTCAAAGATTCCTTTTGAAATTTCTTCGAAATTTCATTTGAGTATTCTTTTGGAATTCGATTTAAAAAATATTTCAGAAATCTCTTGGATATTTAATTTAGAAATGCTTTTAAGAGTCCCTTGTGAAATTTCTTCAGAAAATGCTTTTAAATTTCCTATAGAAATTCCTTTAGGATTTCCTATTTTATTCTTCAATAATTTTTTTATGAGAATTCTTTCAACAAAATTTCCGGAATAATTCCTGCAGGAATTTTACATTGTTTCACTAAAGGAATTTCTGAAGAAATTTTGGGAGGTTGTCCGAAAGAATCCCTGGAGGAGTATTCAAATGAGCTCCTGGGAAAATTTTATGAATTATTTCTGGAGGAGTTCTCAAAAGAATATCTGGACGATTTTCTGGAGAAATTTTAGAAGAAAGTCTTAGAGGAATTTCAATATGTATTTCAGGAGAAATTTCCGAATCAATTCTCGAAGAAATTTCCCAAGAGCAACTTGGATAGGTTTTCGAACAGAATGTTTTAACGAATTGTTGAATAGATTTATTGAATAATTATTAAAGGAATCCACAAAAAAAACTCAAAGGTACAGCCCAAACGGGTTGTACGCAAAGGTGACGTAGGACTACGTGGCTATAAGAAATCAACCAAGATTTAATGTTCTCGACCATCCAATAAATCCCTGAAGTTAAGGCCTTTGAGTTTACACGCGTAACCAAAGGACAGCCATTCTGTTTTAAATATGGCACATGATCTTGGTGATGAAAAGAATAGAATTGATTCTTTGCCGATCGCTTGAAGCAGCCGGTTGTGAAGGACCGTGTCTCATCGCAGGCAATAGCTTTATTTTCTCAGTGAGTTTTTCTCAAATAGTTTGAGTTTTTATATCCCGCGGTATCCCACTGTGGATAAAGTGATTGCCGTAGGCGATTCGCGATCGTAAAGAAGGTGTACGTACGGCAAGGGTCGCGCGTGCATTTTATAAAGTGATTGAATTATCACACGCATTATCGGTCCCATCCAGTGGAAGACCGATCATTGGGAACAAATAGCCCAAAAGGAACGGATAAGTATAACACATTGTATCCACCGTTTCTATTGTATAAGTTTGCCACCACACAGCAGTGGTCGGGCTGTTGTCCGTTTTTACTTTTGCCGGCCGTCTGTTACCGTCGTCTGGTACAGCGTGCGACAAAAAAAAAATATTTTCGCAAAAGTTGAAATTTCATAACGGAAATATTTGTTTGTTTGTTTGTTTTTTTTTCTTTTTTTTTTAGTTTAACTAGTTTTAAGTCCATTTTCTATATTACTTAACTTGTTTTTTTTTTTTTACTTTGATTTATTTTGCGTTCGATGGATGAAGAAAACGGAGGCGAAACGCCTCCCAAAGACAATGTCGTTCGCACGCGATTCTACCAGGCTTCTTCGCCTGGGCCTTGGGTTGTTTACTTTCGGCAGAAAGTGAAAAGTATTGATTTTTTAGGAATCAAACGTGACTTGACGCGTCGTTTTCCGAAAACTGATTTTCATCAGATCAATCGGAACAAACTACGTGTAACCGCACCTACATACCAGGATGCAAATGCTATCGCAAAAGACCAGAACTATAATGTGGAATATTTGGTTTATGTGCCCTCGAGGGAGGTCGAGATTGAAGGCGTGATTAACGCAGCGAGCCTGACTTGCAAGGATGTACTTGCAGGAAAAGGCCGTTTAAAGAATGCCCTGCAATCTACCGTGGATATTCTGGACTGCAAGGAATTGCATTCAGCAGCCATGGTAGATGGTAAAAAGTATATTCGAAGTCAGGTTCGCTACGAGTAACGTTTACCGGTTCGATACTCCCAAAATATGTAGATATCGAAAATATGTTGTTTCCGGTGCGTTTTTTGTACCCAGAGTTTTCAATTGTACCAACTGCAAACAGTTGGGGCACACTGCCGAGTTTTGCGACAACAAGCCCCGTTGTGGCAAATGTTTTGAAAAGCATAGGGAGGAGTCCTGCCAACAACAAGTTACAAAGTGCGCTTATTGTGGCATGGACCCTCCCCATGGTTTGCAAGAATGTCCGGTGTACAAAAAGCGCACCCAAAAAGTTAAGCGTTCGTTAGTACAGCGCTCTAAGCAGTCGTATGCAGAAATGGTGAAGTCGCAAGACACATCCGCAACTGCCAACGCAACGGCTGCTATTTCAGCTGCTGTTCAAGTAAGTGATTTTTATGATGTCATTTCCATAGACGAATCGGACTCTGACGTAGCCGATATGGATGATTCTGCGGAGGTACACGTACCCGAAAAGAGGAAGAAACTGTCTTCCCCGGGATTACGCCGTAAGAAATAAAAATCATCTCTAGAAGCTTGCCTAAATCTGATGGTAATGGGGGACTATTCAAAATTCCGAAGCAGCCAGTCTATACTGCTCCTTTTGACCCATGTTGCAGTAAGACATTCCCGCCATTGCCTAAAACTGATGTTACAAAGAAACATCAGTCAAGGAATATCTCTGAGCAGAAAACTGCTACTCGCACTTCCAAGAAAAGAATCTCGTCCAAGCGAGGATTGATATCCTTTAAGGACCTTGTGGATCGTATTTTGAACTTATTCAATATTCCGAATTCATTGAGGCCAATCATTGACCTCTTTATTCCAACAGTTGAAAGTTATCTGAAGCAATTGACTGTTTCATGGCCCCTTCTTGCTGGACTTGTATCTTTCGATGGATAATACGGCCATACAAGATACAATCACTGTGCTGCAGTGGAACTGTCATAGTCTGAAACATAAATTGGACGTGTTTAAGTTTTTAATTCGCAACTCCGATTGCGATATATTTGCACTCTGTGAAACATGGCTTTCTTCTGAAGATGAAATCAACTTCCACGATTTTAATATTATTCGCCAAGATCGGAATGATCATTATGGTGGCGTTCTTTTGGGAATCAAAAAATGTCACACTTTCTACAGAATTCCCATTCCGACTGTTAATGGTTTAGAAATCGTCGCTTGCCAAGTAAATGTAAAGAATAAAGACCTTTGCATAGCTTCAGTGTATATTCCCCAAATGCCTCACTTAATCGTCGGCATCTTTGGAGCGCAGTCTCTCTTTTATCATCCCCAGTTTTAATACTGGGTGATATGAATGCACATGGTATTGCATGGGGCGAAACTAGAGACGATAACAGAGCGCCTATTTTCTATGATTTGTGCGACGATTTCAACTTGAATATTTTGAACACAGGCGAAGTAACTCGAATAGGACCTCAAGGTCAGGAAAGTCGAATAGATCTGTCTTTATGCTCTAATTCACTATCATTAGATTGCACGTGGAAGGTAATCCAAGATCCCCATGGTAGTGACCACATGCCGATAGTCACCACAATCAAAAGCGGCTATCAACGATCAGTGCCAGTAAATGTTCCTTTCGACCTCACGAAAAACATTGACTGGCAAAAATTCATCGGCGGTAAAATTGGTATTGAATCAACTGATATTCTTCCTCCACTGGATGAGTATCGATTCCTTACCGAATTGATTCATAAAGCGCACTAGAAGCTCAGAAACGACGCGTTCCAAGTACATCTGTCATAAGAAGACCAGCCACTCCTGGATGGGATGATGAATGTACTAAGTTGTATTCCGAGAAATCTGACGCCTTCAAGGCTTTTCGTAAACACGGAAGGTCTGAGCTTTTCGAAGCGTATTTGAGGCTTGAAAGAAAGCTCAAAAATCTTCTCAAGGCTAAAAAACGTAGCTACTGGCGACGTTTTGTCGAGGGACTATCACGAGAAACCTCAATGACAACACTTTGGAAAACGGCCCGCAACATGCGGAACCGCATTTCCACCAACGAGAGTGAAGAATACTCCAATCGATGGATATTCAACTTCGCAAAAAAGGTCTGTCAGGATTCCGTACCAGCTGAACCGCTATTTCGAGAATCAGTCACTGATCCCGGTTCTTTGGGTGGACCATTCTCAATGCTGGAACTTTCTATGTCTCTTCTTTCATCAAACAATTCTTCTCCGGGATGCGATAATATCAAATTCAATCTTCTTAAAAACCTCCCAGATATCGCTAAAAGACGATTACTTGACCTGTACAACTGTTTTATGGAGTACAACGTCGTACCACCAGAATGGCGACAGGTCAAAGTAATAGCTATCCAAAAGCCTGGGAAACCAGTGTCTGATCACAATTCATACCGACCGATTGCCATGCTATCGTGCATGAGGAAATTATTGGAGAAAATGATCCTTTCAAGAATTGACCATTGGGTCGAGCAAAATGCATTACTATCAAATACTCCATTCGGTTTTCGAAAAGGTAAAGGAACAAATGATTGTCTAGCGTTGCTCTCTTCAGATATACAACTGGCCTATGCGCACAAGGAGCAACTGGCTTCAGTTTTCTTGGATATTAAGGGCGCTTTTGATTCTGTTTCCATAGAAGTACTGTCGGAAAATCTGCACAGTAGTGGATTACCCGTTATTTTGAATAATTTCTTGTACAATTTGTTGTCAGTAAAACACATGAACTTTACTCTCGGCACTCTGACAACTTCCAGAAATAGCTACATGGGCCTTCCCCAAGGTTCATGCTTAAGTCCCTTGCTTTACAATTTCTATGTTAAAGATATTGACAATTGTTTGGAAGGACAATGCACGCTTAGACAACTTGCAGATGATGCCGTGATCTCCCTAAGAGGTTCATGTGCAAATGTCCTGCAAAGACCATTGCAAAATTCTCTAAACAACCTGACTGTTTGGGCCAGACATTTAGGGATCGAGTTCTGTCCGCAAAAAACTCAATTGGTAGTGTTTACTAAGAAGCGGTACCCTGCTCAACTGAAACTAAAGCTGTTGAAAGATGACATAAACCAATCTTTATCTTCTAAATACCTTGGGGTCTGGTTTGATTCCAAGTGTACCTGGAAAACCCATATTGATTATTTGTTAGAGAAATGCCGAAAAAGGATCCATTTTCTCCGTTCTATCTCCGGAACTTGGTGGGGCGCTCACCCGGAAGACCTCATCAAACTATATAAAACGACTATTCTCTCTGTTTTAGAGTATGGCTCTTTCTGCTTCCTCTCAGCAGCTGAGTGCCACCTAATCAAATTGGAACGAATTCAATATCGTTGTTTGCGTATTGCTCTTGGCTGTATGCATTCAACGCATAACATGAGCCTGGAGGTGCTTGCTGGAGTCACTCCTTTAAAGCACCGTTACTGGGAGCTCTCACTTAGAATACTGATCAAATGTGGAACAAGTAACACACTTGTATTAGAAAACTTCGATAATATGCTTGAACTGGCTCATCGTTCAAGATACCTGCGAGTCTATCTCAACTACATATCGACAGATCTCTGTCTTCCATGTTATAATCCACCTCGAGTTCACTTCGTCAACGACAGTTCCTCAATTGAATACGATCTGTCCATGAAACACGCTATTCAAGGAATACCAGATCATCTTCGAAAAATATCTATCCCTTCCATTTTTTCTGAAAAATATGAACATGTCAATTGCAATAACAGATATTTCACTGATGGTTCTCGCATTATCGGATCCACTGGCTTCGGTGTTTTCAACGTAAATTCAACCACCTTCCGAAAACTTCAAGAACCGTGTTCGGTTTATGTTGCTGAGCTGGCAGCAATTAATTTCGCTTTGGGGATAATTTCCGATCAGCCCGTAGACCATTATTTCATCTTCTCGGATAGTCTTAGTTCTATCGAGGCACTCCGGTCGATGAAACCTGTTAAGCACGCATCTTACTTTCTTACAACTGTAAGAGAGCAGATGCGTGATTTGATCGAAAGATCATTCAAGATTACCTTTGTATGGGTCCCATCCCATTGCTTAATCTATGGCAATGAGAAGGCGGACTCGCTAGCAAAGGTGGGCGCACAGGAAGGTGAAGTTTTGATAGACAAATCTCGAACAACGAGTTTTTCCCATTAGTCCGTCAGAGTACTCTTCAAAATTGGCAAATGATTTGGTCACACAATGAACTTGGACGGTGGCTGTTTTCCATAGTTCCTAAAGTTTCTGCGCGAGCGTGGTTCAGAGGTGAGGACTTAAGCCGAGGCTTCATTCGCACGATGTCGAGACTTATGTCCAATCACTATTCACTAAACGCACACCTCTATAGAATAAACCTGGTCGATAGCAACCTATGTAGGTGTGGAGCCGGTTACGATGACATCGATCACGTAGTTTGGTATTGCTCGGAAAACGACGCCTCCAGAGAGCAACTATTGGATACCCTTGTGGCCCGAGGTAAACAACCCTTCAGGGAAGTAAGAGGTGTTCTGGGGGATCGCGATGTGGTTTATATGCAGGCCATCTATGCCTTTCTTTGCTCGTCTGACATAAAAGTCTAATTCCCTATTTTTTTTCTTTCTCGTTTTTGTTTTGTTTTTGTCTTATTGTTCTGTGTAATACGAAGCTATGGCCATCCGGAAGATGCTCCCTGACGAACCACAACTCGAGCCCGACGCTACGCCATACCGTTAATGACGTCAAATACCCGGATGAGCAGCTGTAATGCCTCAAACCTAAATCCCAACCTAGTCCGTCCTGAAATTACGCAATCTAACCTTGAGTCGCCACGAGTATCTTGGTCTATACCCTTTCCCCTTACTAACTGTTGATAATAAGATGATATCGATTGTAAATATCATAAAGTCTCGGCTCCGTTAAGTGTTATACACGCCTGAGCCTGTCAAATAAACGAAATAGATAAAAAAAAAAAAAAAGAATAGAATTCGTCCACAATATATGTTCTTGGCCATCCAAGAATTCCCTGGAGTTAAGGTTTTTGGGTCTACACGCGTAACCAAAGGTCAGTTAGTCCGTTTTAAGTATGGTACATGCTCCTAGTGATAAAATAAATAAAATTTGAAACAGGCTTGCTGATCTTTGATTACGCGTGTAAACCCAAAGGCCTTAACTCCAGGAAATTCTTGGATGGCCAAGAACATGTACTGTGAACGCATTTAAATATTGGTATCACTAAGAGCATGTACCACATTTGAAACGGACTGGCTGACCCTTGGTTACGCGTGTGTAGACTCAAAGGCCTTAACTCCAGGGAATTATTGGATGGTCAAGAACATATACTGTGAACGCATTCTAACATTTGCATCACTAGAGCAAGTCGAATGAAAATAAAACCTTTGGAATCCGCTTCCGCAACATTTATGTTTTCCAAAAATACTACGCCTCAACTTCATCAGATCTTACATGGAACCAAGATGAATACACCACTAGGTGTTCCAATCTGCCAAATTCACGATTCAGCCATTTTGGATTGTAGTATGGGAGAGCCAGACGGTTTGTTTATGTTTTGCACCGAAAATGAATTTTTCACCCTCGCCTTCTTCTCGTCCATAAATTGGGCAGACTGCAACACCTAGCTGTGTATTCATCTTGCATGGAACAATAAACTCAAATATAACTGCTCACTAGCGTCGCCTTTTGGAAGAAGTACTCATTATACTGCGCACCGTGCTGTTAACAATCGATACCCCCGAGCAGTATGTGAAATGTTCGGATTGTGCCGACCCAATGTTTACACAAACTTTGCTACTTTTCAGATACGAACCGAACCAAAATACTAGATCTGGAGAGACGCCTAGCTTCTTCAGTTTTGCAAGCAATATGATCAACCCGATTGAAAGCAGCTTTCAGATCTGTATACACTGCATCCTCTTGGGCTCCTAGCTCCATATTACGTAGGCGCAACGATACAAATGGAACGAGATTAGTTGAGATCGACCTTTTTGGGTAGAATCCATGCTGATCGGGTGATATATACGATTTACAGGCAGCAAACAATGCGTCATTCATAATTATTTCGAAAATTTTAGCACAACCACACAAAGATGTGATGCCTCTGTAGTTTTCCGCGTTTTGCTTGTCACCTTTTTTGTACACAGGGAACATGAAAGAAAATTTCCAACGTTCAGGAAATGTACTTTGACACAGGGAATGATTGAAGATCTTTGACAGCGGCAAGATTAACTCAGTTTCTTCAAAATACACGTCGGGATACCATCAGGACCTCCAGTGTAGGAATATTTCAGCTTATTGATAGCCAACTTAACCATATTCGAACTTACAACGAAGTGCCGCCTCCACTTGAGAATTTGAGGCACTAGTGTCGTTGAAAACTTGCTGGAAACGATCCGCCAGGAGGTTGCATTTGTCAATGACAGTTCGAGCGCATCTGTTTCCCAGATACATTTCAGCAGGGAGTCCACCCACATTCTTTTTTGACTATTCGTGACCAGAAAGTCTTAGGATTTCGACGGAGTTTTTGCTGCATACGCCTGGTGTAATGTTTGTAAAGATAACGGTTTTAGATACGATAATTATTGCTTGTCAGAACGAAGAATCGCCTGGTGAAAACTGTAAAGTTCAAGGAAAACGCACTGATCTGGTCAACAGTTGCTACAGAAGAGATCATCTATATTTATTTTACCTTTGATTTTACCCAACGTTTGCTGTGTTTATGTACAAGTATTTCTTATACCTAGATTTATTTATCAGGACTATGACAGTTATTATCTGTCAATTATCTGAACTAGGGATAGGAATCTGAACACGCTAAACATTAAATTAATGATTTCGTGTGTGTTACTTCTACGTGAAGTTAAACGATTTACAATGATATGGAAATGCTAATATCATCTTCCAAACTTAGACGCACATGTTCATGATAGAATTAGAGGCGAAAGTATAGAATTGATAGTTCCGTTAGGATACGGCAGGCCTTCCTTTTGCCAGTGGAGATATATCAGCTTCCACACTGATATTCTTCCCTCCCCCTTCATACGGGAGCTTGGCAGAAGGAAGGTCGTGTGATATGTGCCATCACAAATATTTCCCTCAGCAGATAAGTCGTTTTGAAAATTTTGTCTTGATTTATTCTTTCTTGAGTATATGACAACTCCTCCCTTATTTAGTTAATTATTATACACCACTCTTTCTCTAAACAATATTTTCGCAAAATTCGACGGTGTTCATATAGCTTTATATTTAGATTGTGAGTTTTATAACTATTATTCATGATGGCACTTGTTAACTAAATTTGATACTTGATACTTTCTTTAGTAACACCTAACTACTTAATAGTACACAAATTCATGATCATTTGACTTCTGTTTCTTTCTATTCGAACGCCTTAATGTAACTAAAGGCTTCGAACTTCCAGATGGAAAAACATCAACACTTTCTTGTAACGCTCCCGGATGTAATTCATTTCTGGTGGTGGAGCCTCAGCATCGAAACCGTGAAACGGCTCATCTTCATCGGAATCGAATTTCTGGATTGACTGTATTTCCGAAGCAATTTAATTCTTAAGCGTTTCAAAAAGAGAATCCGTGCGTTGCCCCAGACAGGCTTAGGCATCGCCAATACTTTGGAGGACATTAATGAACGAATATTGCTATTACAATTCAATATTAGTTATTCCTTATCGTATCCTTTAACTCTGAGGGGCCCTCCTTAGCCGTGCGGTAAGACGCGCGGCTACAAAGCAAGACCATGCTGATGGTGGCTGGGTTCGATTCTCGGTTCCTGTCTAGGCAATTTTCGGATTGGAAATTGTCTCGACTTCCCTGGGCATAAAAGTATCATCGTGTTAGCCTCATGATATACGAATGCAAAAATGGTAACTTGGCTTAGAAACCTCGCAGTTAATAACTGTGGAAGTGTTTAATGAACACTAAGCTGCGAGGCGGCTCTGTCCCAGTGTGAGGGATGTTATGCCAATAAGAAGAAGAAGATCCTTTAACTCTGAAATATTACTTCGTAGGAGGCATTCAGCATTGTGATCGTTCGGATGGTCTGATACTCCAGCGTCTGGTTTTCGTGCATATAAGAATTACCAACCTTTCGTTTGACTCCTCCGGTTTCCCAGTCACTTTTCCCTCAAACCTCGCTGTTGCAGTATTTAAGGTAGCAATGTGCCGTGAAAAGAAGGATATGAAACCTATTCCCTAAAGTCTGCACACGCCACTGCTTCGTCTATCTCTCTGTCACACATTCTTGCCTTCCCCTTCTGTTTTGTTCTTCGGTGGCACTCGACACACGACGTTTGCGAGCCCCTTCCGTTTTCCTGCCATGCCTACTCTATTTCCTGCACTGCCGACCACCATGACCCGTTTTTTTCCCTTATAACCAAACCTACAATGCCTACCTACTAAACTTGAGAATACGCGCGATATTACACACTATCTTAGAGATGGTCACAGAGGAGTCTGTTTCGTTCCACGGTTTTGAACGCGCGCGCGGTTCGAGGTTTGCTACAGGAGGAAACCCCACACACTACAGTCGCGAACGGCCAACACAAGCGAACCAGCTGAGGACAACAAGCGGCGTTGCAAGCAATCAGATGATAATGATTATTAGAAGCAGCATGGGAAGAGGGGGTCCACCGGGCGGCAAAACCATTGAGAAAAAAAGCAGTTCGGAATCTGGTAGATCAACTCTTATGCTGCGAGGCTGCTGGACGATTCCCTTCACATTTAGGTAAGCGGAGGGCGAAATTTCGAAGAGCCCGTTTGCAGTGAATGTAGCGGCTGCAGGAATGCAGTTTTCGAATTGAATGCCACGACCCACGAACTTGTGTTGAGACGATAGAGAAATGTACTTAGATGATGCGAATAACATCTTATGCTGAGTTCCATCTTATGCATTCCTGGGAAGTAAGGCGTAGCAAAATAATAACGTTACTACGAGCTTATATGAAACTATAATATATTCCAAGCAAAAAGCTGTAATATAGTCCAAGCTGGAAAATTGTTTAACTTACTGAGGACATTTTAAAATTTTGAAAAATAATGACATAAAATCGTAAGCCACCGTTAGGTGATGGTGCCTTTCTCGTACCTTATGAAATTTAATTAGAAAAGTACGTCAGTGTCAGAGCGATTCCAGAACTACTGTTTAGCTGGTTGGAAACATAGCAAAAAAAAACTTTACCGAAATTAAAAAAAAAAAAAACTGCGGTAGGTACAAAAGATTTTTTTTAAATTCTCTTCGACTATGCTTCCTACGTTTTAAAACATGGATTGGAAATGCTTTCAGTAACAGTCAGGATTTCTTATGCGCCTCCTTTTATTTGTTACTGTAGTCTTGTTCACCAAAGAAATGATTCAAGACAAGCAGATTATTGAGTATTTCAATTATAGCCAAGGTTCTGCTACAACGTACCAAGTGCCAACAAAAAAACTGGGGTCGTGGGGTCAAACCCCACCGAAGGGGCGGTTACCCTCCAATACCTTTTCCGAACTAAATCTATCACATGTTGTACATATGCATAATCAAGTTTCAGACATAGTAATTAATTTCCACTCCGGGTGGCTTAATACCCGGCATATAGGCAATTAACTTTGAATGTACTGAACAAAAAAATGTTTGCGTTAATTTAAGTGAAGCAGTTCCAATTTATAACATTTCTTATTAAATTTTCCTCAACCGGGTAATTCAGGATATTCTAATAACGCTCACAAAAATATGTATAACTTATTGTCTAAAAATTCTCTTTACAAAACAAAGTATCATAGAAATAAAGCCGATCATATATGTTCCAACAAGTAGATGTCGTGCATCCGATGAATAATGCTTTATTGCACATTAAAACTAGGAAAATAGGTCATTTGAAATTCCTCCCTCCTCAAGTTTCACCGAAAACAAATAAAACTCATAGCTGCTTTGACCGGTGGCATAGTCCACTCGCGCATGTATCCAATCATTTGTCAAGTTCGCTCTCATCGCCCGCATCACACAGACCAGATGGAGTCTTCTAATATTTGGTGTTGAAATTATACATTTACCGATCTAGCCACTAACGGGCATAAGAAGAGGAGAGCAAAGTATTTAGACGGTCTCAAATTAAACACAGCGATGCCCCACTCAATACTGATATCATTTGCTCGGAATAGATAACACTAGAAGAGGGTAGTTAAATGTGCAGCTTTTAGGATTTCAAAACGTTTTCCAAATTGTAAAACAACTGTCAACATGTTTGCAAAATGCCTTTGGGTGGCATTAGAGAATTAGTGAAACAATAGTTTTTGTTTAGTTGATCTTTCCAACTTAGTTGAAAGTATTCGGTACTGGTACTCGAAAGTTTTGAATCGTAATAGTGTGAAGAGCAATAAGATCGATATTAATATTTTTGAAAAATTATGTATTTCCCGTATTTCGCCTGCCTCAATTGTATTTGCTCAAAACGTCACTTTGAGGAGGCAGTACTAATAATTCATTTAAATGTTATTATTTTGTAAAACAACATACAACGAAATCGATGAGTTTTTATATTAAATGAAATAATACAAATATTCAGTTTTAATTATTTGTCTTCACACTATCTTCCCCGCTGTTACTGTTAGCTTCTCTACTCTATCATTGGTTTTGGCTATTAACATACCACTCAAAAATTCGTATTAGGTATATTAATGTGGGCTTCGTAGCCGTGCGGATAGCGACGTCAATCGTCTAGACGCATGTGCTATGGAGTGTGGGTTCGATTCCCGCCCCGGTAAAGAGAAAACTTTTCGTGATCGAAACATTCTTCACTGGTCCACTGGGTGTTATGTGTTCTGTCCGTTGTCTGTGTTAAGTGTGCAGTCTATACAACCTCTGGTCGAAGACGATGTCCCTGTCTTTTTTTTTATGAATAGACTAGCAGACCCGACGAACTTCGTTTCGCCTAAAATTGATTAATTCTCTGATTAGTTCTCGCGTTATGCTGAAATTAGTGTTTCATTTGTATGGGAGCCCCCTTTCTAAAGCGGGGAGGGGTCTCGAACCATATCAAGAACCTTCCCCGGCCCCAAAAACTTCTGCATACAAATTTTTACAACGATCGGTTCAGTAGTTTCCGAGTCTATAAGATTCAGACAGACAGGGATTCATTTTTATGTATATAGATTAGAACAAAGAAGTAGCTGTGACCCGGAGATCTATGTAAGGTGCTGTACTAGCAACAGCACTAGCATTAAGCAATTCGCACAAATTCGTAGGTGGTACAAACCTGGAATATTGTATGAGAGTAGCATCCTCCCATCAGTTACCATAGATATTGATTTGGGACCAATCACTATCTCTTAGATGGAAACAATGCACTCTCCAATAGTTGAGATCTTTTCTGGCCACGTCCTTGCGAATGCTGAGGGAGGAGAAGGATGGTAAGTTGGACACTTACTTAAGAAAGATACAGGGAACTCTACGACCTCTCATAGATGCAACGGGAGACTATGGATTTGTTAGTGTGGAAGGTTATAACAGCAGGAATCGTTTTGGTAGAAAACGAAACACAGAAAGAACTTAGATAGAAATACAAAGTAGGAAAGGGGCGAGCCTGGAATTGATCTTACTTATAAGGCAGAAGCGGTTGCCGTGCTCGTATCCACCGAAGATCAGCTATCATTTGTTGAAATTGATATATACACGAATTGATTATGCTTGTAAAAATAACACTCAACAAGGCATTTACGACACAATGGAAGTGTAGGTATATTTTACACTTTTCCGTGTCATATGGCTGAACTTGACTGCCCTCAATTTAATGCCTTACGGTATACGGATACATACAAATTGGCACCAAAGATGCCAATGACAATTATCATTTGGTTAGCATACACCAAGTTATACTCTGACGACGAATTCGTAGCGTTTGAGATAATGACACATTTGACAAGACGCAACAATGACTGATGTATGATGAAACACTAATCAAGTTATCAATCATAGTGCATATCAGATACATAAGAACAAAAAGAATTCAAAACGATTTTTCGACCCACCTGATAAACATGTGAAGCGAGATTGCTACAAACATAGTAAATTTACTTATTATCATATTATGGAGAAGTAGCTTTGTAGGGGCCCTCCTTAGCCGTGTGGTAAGACGCGCGGCTACAAAGCAAGACCATGCTGAGGGTGGCTGGGTTAGATTCCCGGTGCCGGTCTAGGCAATTTTCGGATTGGAAATTATCCCGACTTCCCTGGGCATAAAAGTATCATCGTGTTAGCCTCATGATACACGAATGCAAAAATGGTAACCTGGCTTAGAAACCTCGTAGTTAATAACTGTGGAAGTGCTTAATGAACACTAAGCTCCGAGGCGGCTCTGTCCCAGTGTGGGGATATGTAATGCCAATAAGAAGAAGCTTGTGTAGTACGTCCTATCCATTACGATCGTTCAATAGCTAAGCAACGGCTACCACGCAACCACCTTGCTCGCAGCACATCTCGCCATCTAATGGTAGTTATTATTTTAAGGCAGTGTAATCTTCTATACAAGAATGTTTCCACAAGCAGGCCATACGAAAACGACCGTGTCAGGTGGACCGGTGGACAATTTTTTTTTCGAGCTCAACTCTTTCATGAATATTTTTTTTACATAGATTTGATGCATCAATTTGAGGAGTTTTCCCGGGGAAGGGTCGTTCGGCCGAATGCCATGTGGCCAAAGGGCACTGGGCCGAATGTACCATTTGGCCGAACAGGCCATTAGGCCAAATAGAATATTTGGCCGAATAGGACATTTGACCGAATAACACATTTGGCCGAATAGGACATTTGGCCGAATAGAACATTTGACCGAATAAGACGTTAAGCCAAATAGGACATTTGGTCGAATAGGGCATTCGGCTGAATAGGACAATTGGCCTAAAAGGACATTTGAAAAGTGAGAAATGAGGCGTGAAAAGTGAGATGTCTTACTTTTGTCTACTTATTTCCTACTTCTCACTGTAAAAAGTGAGAACTGAGACGTCTCACTACTGACTTCTCACTTCTCATTGTTAAGTGAGAAATGAGGAGTGAGAGTTGAGACGTCTCATTTGTTACCTCTCATTGTGAGAAGTGAGTCGCAGTTTCTCAGTGAGTAGTGAGAAATAAGTAGCGAGAATTGAGACGTCTCACTTCATACGAAGTTCTTCAAGAATTCCTGGATAATTTTCTGAATTTCAGAAGGAATTCAGAAGAAGTATCTCATGGTAATTTATGTGGCGTGTATAAAGTGTACGTGGAGTTGTTTTATGAGGAACTCCAGAGAGAATATCAGGAGGAATTCTATGAATAATTTTTCAAGAAGTTACAGGTCTTCTCGGGGATTTCTTGAGCAAATATCCTAAAGCATTCATATAGGAATTTCCGGAGGAATCCCTGCAAACGTTTTTATGAAATTACTTGAAGAATTCCTAGATGCGCTTCCGGAGAAATTCCTGGAGGAACTTCCGGACAAATTAATTGAAGAACTTCCGGAGGAGTCCCTGAGGAACTTCGGAACGAATTCCAGGAGGATCTGCTGGAGGAATTCCAGGATGAATTTCCAGACGAATTCCAGGATAAACTTCCGGAGGAATCCCTGGAAGAACCAACGTAGAAATTCCTAGAGGAACTTCCGGAGGAACTCCTGGAGGCACTTTTGAAGAAATTCCTAAAGAATCTTTCGGAGGAATTTCTGAAGGAATTTTTGGATGAACTCCTGGAGGAACTTACAAAAGAACTCCTGGACAAACTCCCAGAATTAGTTCTGGACAAATTCCTGGAGGAACTCCTAGAAGAACTTCTGAAAATATTCCCAAAGGAACTTCCGGATGAATTTTTGGAGGAGCTTCCGGAAAAAAATCCTGAATGAATTTCCGGAAAAAAATCTGAAAGAACTTCCGGAGGAATTTCTGGAGGAACTTCCGAAGGAATTCCTGGAAGAACTTCCAGAGTAATTCCTGGAGGAACTTCCGGAGGAATGAAGCAGCTTTCAGAGCACTTCCTGGTGAAATTAACGAAGGAATTTGAGGAAGAATTTCGGAAAAATTCTATTGCTTGAAAAAAGTTCACGCCTACTACCCACGCCGCCGCACCGCCGCCGCCAATTACCAACGGCATGACGCCGACACGCCGCCACCGATGGCTAAAAATGATCAGATTGACATATTTTCAATCGGCGCACAGGTCTAGTTATGCATAATAATGTGTAGGTATGTGTTTCACATGATAATAATTAATTCTAGATGTTTTCCATCTTTCTTCCATAGGGTGTTCTTTGCAAGAACAGTTTTATCATTATTGGCATTTTCAGTGTGACAATTGCATACTGAAATTCAGCCTTATTTCAAACGTACGCTGTTCTATAGAGTTATTGAGTCAAATCAACATTTTCATCAAGGTGATCATACAATATATTTATTTTTCGTATTTTCGGTCGATCCATATACTTTTGTTCCTTAATTCGAGCAAATGCAAAATATGGAGAAAATGAACGATCATATTAATTAACTTCAGTGCGAAATTATTCTTCTAAAAAAATCTGTTCGGTTGTACTACCAATTCGGGCGTATGGTCCATTCGGGAAAATAATCTTTTCGGTCTCCTGAAAATTTCCCTAGCGAATTCCCCTAGGAACTGCTCCGGGAATCCCTCTTTCATGAAGAATTCGCGACGGAATTTTTGTGGGAATATCCAAAGGAGTTTCTAAAAAATGACGATCAATGCATTCAGTATTTCTTCAAGAAATTTGCAAAGGAATTCCTGATTTGAATCTCATAAGATATTTTTATATAAATTCGTGAATGAATTTCGTGTGGATTTCCCGATGGTCTTACAGGAGAAATTTCCGAAGGAATTCCTAAAATAGTTTCTGTGGAAAATCATGAAATAGACATATTAGTTCATAAAGAATTTCGAAGAAAGATTGTCGAGTTTCCAAAAAAATTAAAATGAAGTTCTGAAATATTTTCAGACTAAAATATTCTAGTGCGTACTGTCGAAGAAGTGCTAGGAGCAATTCCTTTAATTCATGGAAACTATTCCCTTATTTTTCTGAATAATTTAATGACAGGTGCATTTAGTTTGAACAAGTATTGTTTTTTTTTGACCGAGCATACGGTGTACAACAAGTGATCTAATGGTTCCTAAACAACCAGTTCAGGCTGAAAAAGCTACTTTTCCAGCTGAACTAGCCTATTTTTAATAAGTCCTTCGTTAACTTTCAATTTTGCTAGGTCTAGACCAGGGTTTGCAGAAATCGCTCTCAATAGATAACAAACGACGATAGAAGAGGGGCAAAATTATCTTCGATTCATAACAAGCCATGAAAATAAAACTATCGCACTTGTATATAAGTTGATATGCGGGATATGCGGGCTCCACCGAAGGGGTTTGATAAAACGCTTTGTTCTCGCTCATTTTATGTTGGGGACCATATTTTTTCGCACAGTCGTGTCTTGTCTTATGTCTTAGCACATGCACAGCCAGTATTGAAAAGCATCTTGGAAATGTCGGTTGTATTCCCGAGCATTTTCTTGTCTGCATTAATATTTTCAGCATATCATAAATATGACACAAGTATTAAAACGGCCAGGCCCACCGTGCAGGCTTGAATTTGGGAGAAAATCCAGAACTCCTTGGCAATCAGATTATTTAGTAATAAATAACATGATCAACGAAGAGTTTTGAATCTACGAAAGGAAGAAACGGGGACAGCCGTACCAACCGTTTCACATTCAGGGGGAAAGATGATTGACGAATCGTTGGGAGTGACTTTGCTAAGAAGATTAATGAACACTCCATGGGTCCTCGACGTCTTGGGATGGGACACAGTTTTTAGTCTGGTGCCCTGGCTTGTACACTGATGGGCAAAAGTATTCGCATAAATTCAGATAGATTACTATGAAAGCATGACGAATACTTATGTATATCAGTGTACATATAGGCCTAGGTTTAAGCGCCATTACTCGCTCTCTGGAACGAGACAAAGAAAAAGAAACAAAAGTGATGAAAATCAAGCTAAAACTCAAGACGTTAAAATTATACAAATTTTTTTCTTATAACATCTCCATATTTTCCGTGCTTGGAAGCGTTTTTTTTTCGTCAAACACAATTTATTGAAATTGCTTTACCACAGTTTCGCGAAAAGTGAATTAGGAGTGAAAATGAAGAAACGGAAGAAAAAATCATCAAGAAAGTCGATTTTCGTTTACCTCCCTTCATTCAAAAGAAAAGTGGAATGATTCCAAATTTTTTCACCACAAACTACGAAACATTCTCCATCGACCAGAAAATTGAATGATTTCGTCTCATCAAACGAAAAGTACGAACCCTGCACAGAAGCAAATAACTCTAGAAGCTTTTTCAATAATGTATTTATATTGAAAAATGTCCTCTGCAGAACACAGGGACATGACATTCATACTAATTTTTGTATATATCAGCAACATTTGCCAGTAGTAATTTTTTAGAACCCAGAATCATTATACAATGTGTTGCAGTAGCAAATGAATGTTTCAACTTCGGTACGGTACGGTTCACAGTACTTTTTAACTTTACTTTTGTACTTTTGTAGAATACTTGAGACAACGCAAAACAAAGTCTCAAAAAATAGGGTAGATAATAAAAAAAATGATCGTTGAGGAATGGTAAAGACACTATATATAGTGTCTTTAAGGAATGGCATTGCTGGCAGAAGATCAATATTTAAACACACATAATGGGCGAGGCCGTGTGAACAAAAGAAAATCACGCGAATCTTGGAAGATTTATATACAACTGTTTAGGTGAAAGAGTTTTCAGGTGAAACAGAATCTGGTGAGCTTAGAAAAAATAGTTACAAGACATGTTCACTACATAATAAAAATATTGCAATACCTATTGAATGACAAAAAAAGTCATAGGATCAAATGAGTAAACGATATTGATGCCCTTTCTTAATATTTAGAGCAATGTTATTGTTTGAAAACTAGTAGGTGCTAGAGTGCATTGCACACCTGGAAAATGTGTTTGGTTGTTGTAAATAGTCGATATCGATACGAATAATTAGTTAAGTTAAATTATCTGAACATCTGAACACCGAACATCTGCATGAGGCCCTTTTGCGTTCCAGAATCTACACGATGCAGCCACATCTAGCTTTAAACAAGAAACTTTATGGCTTGATCATCCGATCCTTAATTCCTTTCCGCATTACGCCAGTAATAAAAAAAAACCAGACTTAATCGAGCATCTCTCAAGTGCCGATCTTCAGTTTATGATACATATAACTTTTTTTGAATATTTGGGATGGCTGATCAAGTTTTATTTTGCTCTGTCAATTTTTTTTCCTCAAATTGAAAAATTATTTAGCAATCCTGAATATCTGAAATATATATGTGCTTGGACATTGTGGTATAAGTGTTATAAGTTGATTGTGTGTTTCGAAGCGAATGCAAAAGTGTCTTACGAGCAAGCTTACGAGGGTTACAATTAAATTGTGTGTGTGAAGCAGTAATGTTCTCTGTCATAAGTGTCAGTAGGAGTTTCGAAAAATATAGATGGTCTGGAGAAAGAAGAAGTCTGGAAGCTGTCCTATAAGAGGAGTTAAAAAGGGAAGTAGGGTCTACAAATGACGAGTTGTGCCCCGCCATCTTTCGCTGTTATCCAAGAATATATATTTTTGCCGGATTCGGGAAAGATCTGCATTCTGGGTGGCTCTTTGATTTGGCACTGACCTGGTTCCCGATCAGATTAATGCTGACTTTTTTTGTTGCTTGGTAGTGAACAGTAAACAGGTAAAACTGGAAGGAATACCATAAAGGAGCATGAAGGTAAGGGATAATTTGTGCCAATTTACACAATTTATGGACAACAAATAGTGCAAACAATAGAGGTTTGTTTGCAGCCGTTTGATCATTTATTCATCCACTTAGAATTCATTTGTTGATCAAAATCATTATCATATCAGGGTGGAAGGGGAATTTAATTTCTTTTTGCTCTTTTTTCGTTTCAGAGAGCGAGCAAAGGCGCTTAAACCTAGGCTATTAGCCAGGGCAAGGCTAATACCTTCGCCCCATCCGAGAAAAATCATCGGCAAGGATAATGGAGTGACATAAATTTCTTAGCAAAATCACTTCCAACGTATTTCCGCAAATTTTCTATCATTTGCTTATAATGATACTCCTAAACCACATACCCTACCCACCATCCAATTCCTTGACATCTATGAGGGCGTCGGTGAGTCGCTGGCCTCTCGTTAAGTAGATGTCATATCATCATTTCCTTCCCTTTCCTAGTAACGGAGAAGATGGGCGTGGCCGGCAATGATAGCTTTCATGTTTTATCATTTTGGACCCCCAATTGGATTTCCATTGAATCCCAAATGGAAATCCATAAGCAATTGGGGTAAGAAAGGTAAAGAATATACATGACAACTATCAGTATGCAATCTACGAAATACTCCGTTACAACGCAACGCAACGCAACGCAACGCATATAACTTTTTTTGAATATTTGTATTTTTCTTTGACAAGAAATTGCCAATTTGCCAATGAAGAAGAAGAAGTACTCACCTTTTCTTTTTCCAGGAAGATACTTACCACCGCACATTTACTTACTGTCCATGTCCATATAATCGAAAACCCGGGAAAGTATTTGCTGCGCGCTCGATGTGTAGACCCAAATACTTCCGCCCTTCGGTTTGCTGAACAACAAGCGATAGCGATGCGAGGAGGTTCTTCTTGCGAGACAGGATTCTGTTGTCACCGGCTTCATCACTTCAGCCACAACCACTTTCCGTATTCGTCGTCGTAACTACCGTTGTGATCGTTATGATGACACCAGTAGTGGCACTGCTTGTAAGGTTGATCTTGCTGGCCAGCTAGTATGGCTGCATCCTTCCGAATTTCCACCATTTCAAAAATTGAATTGTTGAACTAAATTTAAAATTTTCGAAAAACAATGGGAAAAAATGACGCGTGAAGAAATCTTTGCGACCAATTTCTTTCGTGTCGGACCATATTTTTTCGCACAGCTGTGTAAAACAAGTTGAAATGCATCATCAGAACCGGTGCCCCCAGCAATTGGGGCTTATTAAAAGAAATTTATGATGGGTTGAGTTCCACCGAATTAGTTCATTATCGTAACAGCTACCGAAAAACTTCTCTCACAATATGCTAGTTGTCGAGAGTGTATTCAGACATGTTAAGTGAGAGATTTTCTCATTCTCCTTTGGATTCAAACCCTGGTCTAGACTTTATTGGCAAATGAGAATAAAAGTTGCATATTTGTAAAGAAGATAATTGAATTATTATGTCACATATGCAGTTTCTCAAACAAATGGTTCAATTGTTAGAACTTGGCTGAAAATATTTATTTCCGACAGGAGCTTGATAAATCTAGACTTGACAGTAAAAATGCCTCGGCGTGGTAAAAAATATTCGGTGGCGTGGTCAATTTTCATACGGCGGCGCGCCGATTTATTTTTCACGGCAGTGGCGCACAGGTCTATGCAAAACTCAATAGAACAGCCTATAATTAAAAGAATGAGAATTTGAAACAAAACCTCCAACTATTTTTGTAACTTCTACTTATTAACCTCCAAGTTTAGGATGAGTATCCATGCTAAGTTTATTCTAGACTCTGAAAATGAATGTATCCTACCACCGGCCGTTGGGGATAATGAAACTTTGCAATTAATCTTTGACAAGTCTGCAAGTTTAGGACTGAATCAAATCTATTCTATATATGTATGGCTCAAATTAGTATGAGAAAAACTTTTTTCAATTTTTCTAATGGGCCGCTCTCTTATTCGATTCTATCTGATGCCCTGATGATCTGGACAAAATTTCAGCCAAATCGGTCAACGTTTGGGCGGTGCTAAACTCGTTGGAAGTTTATATGGAAAAATGTATGCAGAAACATCCAAAAACAGTGATTTGCAGTTGGAAGGCACAATTTATGATCCAGAACCATGATACTCATTCAGTTCTTGTAGAATTAATTACAGAATGTTATGCTGAAAACCGCGAGAAGATTAGAGTTTGCCCGTCTAAGTTATTAGCATTTCTCTGAAGTGGTGTTTGATAAAATTTCATTTCTTTTGCCTTTGAAAAGAAATAAATTCACCCCTACAACACTCCAGTAAAATGCTAATATCTTTGCCTAATAAACTAGCCTTCTAACTCTAACTAATCTTTGCCTAATAAACTAATAAACTGCCTAATAATATATATATATATATATATATATATATATATATATATATATATATATATATATATATATATATATATATATATATATATATATATATATATATATATATTAGGGTGGCTCAAATTAGTATGGGAAAAACTTTGTTCAATTTTTGTGATGGGCCGCCCTCTTATTCGGTTCTATTTGATGCCCTGATGCTCTGGACAAAATTTCAGCCAAATCGGTCAACGTTTGGCCAGTGCTAAACTTGTTGGAAGTTTATATGGAAAAATGTATGCAGAAACATCCAAAAACAGTAAATTGCAGCTGGACTACAGAACTTACGATGAAGAACTATGATACTCATTCAGATCTTGGAGAATTTAATACAGAATGTTATGCAGAAAACCGCGAGAAGATTCGAGTTTGGCCGGCTAAGATATTAGCATTTCTCTGCAGTGGGGTTTGAGCAAATTTCGTTTCTTTTCCCTTTGAAAAGAAATAAATTCACCCCTACAAAACTCCAGTAAAATGCTAATATCTTTGCGTAATAAACTCTAATCTTCTCGCGGTTTTCAGCATAACATTCTGTATTTTATTTTACAAGAACTGAATGAGTATCATGGTTCTTGATCGTAAATTGTGCCGTCCAACTGCAAATCACTGTTTATGGATGTTTCTGCATACATATAAACTTCCAACGAATTTAGCACTGCCCAAACGTTGACCGATTTGGCTGAAATTTTGTCCAGAGCATCAGGGCATCAAATAGAACCGAATAAGAGGGCGGCCCATCAAAAAATTTGAAAAAGTGTTTTTTGAGCCACCTTAATATATATATATATATATATATATATATATATATATATATATATATATATATATATATATATATATATATATATATATATAAATATATATATATATATATATATATATATATATATATATATATATATATATATATATATATATATATATATATATATATATATATATATATATATTAGACTGGCCCAGATTACTATGGGGAGAAAAAAATGTTGTCGAATTCCACGGGGCACCCCCCAGAATTGTGTCTTTGGGTGAGAAAATCAATCTCTGAAAGTTTCAGCTCAATCGCTTGTTGCATAAGCTGGCGCATTTGATTTGAAGTTTGTATGGGGATTTCAGCCAAAATGTATAGGAAAATACACCTCCGTCACTCATTCGATCTGGAAATTGGTTCTGATTGCTCGATTGACCTCAGAATTGCAAAAACGGCAGTTGGTATGCTACAGAACAATTTCACAGAACATTGCATGATGATTAAATGAACTTTCATATAATTTTCGGTTGATTTATTAGGAGCTGATTTGTGTATTTTTGGGTTTTTTGATCGAATCGCATCAGCCGAAACCAATATAAAAGTTCATTTAATCATCATACAATGTTCTGTGAAATTGTTCTGTAGCATACCAACTGCCGTTTTTGCAATTCTGAGGTCAATCGAGCAATCAGAACCAATTTCCAGATCGAATGAGTGACGGAGGTGTATTTTCCTATACTTTTTGGCTGAAATCCCCATACAAACTTCAAATTAAATGCGCCAGCTTATGCAACAAGCGATTGAGCTGAAATTTTCAGAGATTGATTTTCTCACCCAAAGACACAATCCTGGGGGGTGCCCCGTGGAATTAGACAACTTTTTGTTTCCTGGGCCAGTCTAATATATATATATATAGCATTTGAACGATCGCGCATCATTCCTAAGGAGAGGCCCTCCTTAGCCGTGCGGTAGCAAGACCATGCTGAGGGTGGCTGGGTTCGATTCCCGGTACCGGTCTAGGCAATTTTCGGATTGGAAATTGTCTCGACTTCCCTGGGCATAAAAGTATCATCGTGCTAGCCTCATGATATACGAATGCAAAAATGGTAACCTGGCTTAGAAACCTCGCAGTTAATAACTGTGCTCAATGAACACTAAGCTGCGAGGCGGCTCTGTCCCAGTGTGGGAATGTAATGCCAATAAGAAGAAGAAGAAGCATCATTCAAGAATGGGCAAACCAATTTCTGTTGATTTATATTCGTCATTCTCTTCTATTTAGGGAAAGAGGCCCCAAAACGCATCCCCGATGCAAAACGCCTTTTGTGGTTTCCGTCATATTTACCGTCATTAAGATGGCCGTAACAAAACTAGATCTAAAATTATGTAGGTTAGACGAAAAAAGTTTCAAAATAGTGTATGGGAAGGTCGGAAAAACCGAAAATTTCCACATTTTGAAGAAACATCTAACATTTTGGCGAGGCAAAACGCCCTAGTGGCGCTAACCTACAATGTACTTGCGTCTCCACGCACTATCCATACCAGAATGCTGATTCGCCGGCGCATGGTACTTTGTTCCCTAATAGTTGCCAGCTAAAAGGCGTTTTGCCTCATGAGTTTTCCGGCAACAGAATATCACCACTTTTTTTAAATGTGAATATTATCAATATGATTGAGATTTTTGACAATTTTTGAATGGCATCAACTAGCTATCTTGTTTAACTGTTGCATAATGTAAAAATACCCATGAATAACGTTACAAATAAAACAATAAATCAGTGTTTGCTTAGCTAGGGCATTTTGCCCCCCCCCTTCCCCTATGAGGAAAAATGTTATGATGAAACTGAAAAAACGAAAATCAAAAACCAATCGTTTTGAAAAAATGGTGTTTTACAATTTTTGACATCTGACCATCTAATTTTGATCATATAAATATAACACGAAGGTGGCTTCATAATTATTTTCACAGACCCCATTCGATTTTGGCAACACGTTTTGAACATTTATGTTGCCAAAATCGAATGGTTTTTGTTTTCTCATGATACTTCAAAAGTTCTTTACTTTTTGTGGCACTAGACACACTGTGACTCTTTTTGTCGCGAATTTTGAAATCTAAACGTTTACACTTTAATTTTTAAGCGTGTTGGTTTCGGGGTCTAACCATTTTTTGTACAAAAATTTCTATATTTAGGAGTTTATCTATAAAAAAATCAATTTTTTTACAATTTTTTTACGTCGGTTTAGGGGTCTAACCAATTTTTTTACGAGGATTACGATATTTACGTGGTCTACAAGCATTCTAAGTAGTTGAAACAGTGACCCATTCTCACCCTCATTTGACCCATTGTCACCCCGACGACGGTACCCATTTTCAAATCTGGCAAAAAATCAGACTTAGGTACATAATTATCATGTAATAGCCATTATCTCTTGTATTTCATTTTTTTTTGAGGCCATGTAAACGAAAAATTATTCCAACAAGTAAAACACCGAATTACAGACATGTAGCATGGCTTCTTTAAAGGGCGTTCAAGCTTAACCAATTTACTGTAATTTGTTGATTATACGCTTAATGCAATGAATAAAGGAAACCACGTAGTAGCTTTTTATATTTTTATATACTCATGCTTCTACTCAAATCGAAAAAAATGGAGTTGAGGCTAGACTTTTTCAATGGCTTGAATCCTACTTAACTGATCGCCAATTAATTATAAAATTCAACAATAATAGAACAAAACCCATTCAAGTCACTTCGGGTGTTCCTCAGGGCTCTCATTTGAGACCTCTATTATTCATAATATATGTGAACGACATTTCCTTCATTTTTGACAAACTTAAAGTACTAATCTATGCAGATGACATGAAGCTCTTTTTGGAAATTAGGAATAAAGATGACCTTTAAATATTCCAGAACGAAATAAGCACATATTCTACGAATGGTGCCATAAAAGGCTACTGCAACTAAATGTGGAAAAATGTAACCTAATGTCATTTAGCTGAAAAAGAACAAATGTATCAATTCAGGGTTCGTAGGGTAAGGGAGGTATTTTGAACCACCAGTTCGACGGCTCTTATTTTGGACCACCGAGTGCAAATTCCTCTTGGTGGTCCAAAATAAGAGCCCCCGTAAGGGTGGTCCAAAATACATCCTTTACCCTAATGCTCACTCAATCTCAGGAGCACAGGATGCTCCCTCACGAAAATTTCCGGGGAGAAATCGCTTTTCGGGAAAGAAAAGCAGCCTGGAGCGTGATAACTATTTTTCGCTCACTTCGATTGCCGCCAATCGTAGGTTTGCTCTTTTTCTTTCATACCTATTCGAGTCTTTTCGTGGCATCATCAATGCAAATTGTAGTAGCTTATGTAGAACAAATAACTTAATGCTTTCATACAGATAGCGTGGTTGTGAGGCTAGAGTAAGCGCATCCCTACGGCTATTATTGTTACTATTCTGGGCTCGAATCCCGGCGCGGCCATACAATTTTGTAATTATTCTGCGATAAGTGAGTGATAGATAAAAGTGATGAAACGAAAAAAGATTTTCAGTTCAATCAAAGTTAATTGCCTATTTCCGGGGATGAAACTACCCGACTTGGACATTAAATTACAATGTTATGAAAACTCATGTGTGAATATGTACATTATGTGGAAGATATTGATTTGGAAAAAGTATTTGAGGTAACCACTTTCCCTTCGATGTGACTCGAACCCATGACCCTATAGTACGCTAGACTGGTGCTTTAACCAACTAAGCTACGAAGGACCTCCGTCGGCCTTTGCAACCTAGCGGCTACTGAACGAGCTCGAGATTCCAAAATTGGACGCATAGTCAAATCACTCGCAATCCATTTCTCAAGCCAACACTTCCACATGTGTATAGTACACGTCCAAATTAGAGGAGCGTGAGTATTTAGAATGTCTGGCGGCTATACACATTCTTCATTAGCAAATTAAACGTTTTTTATAAACACAGGAGCATGAAGGTTCCTACTTTTGAAGTGCTTCATATTTACACATTAAAAACTACGAAAAACATAATAAAGTAATGGGTCATATGAATAAAAAGTAGCAAAACTCAACGCTTCTTGTATCATGTTTGATATGAATAAACTTTTTTTTTTCGAGCCTATGACATTATGTCATTGACATATGTTACATTCGAACTTAGCCTTTACGACAGTTCACTAACATTTACTACATGCAGAAACGTCAAAACGAAATAGACCCCATGATGATGATGATGATTTTTTGCAGCTAATCGACAAAATACATGGCTGTTTTATTTGTTTTATTTGTTGCACTTCTATATTTAAGAACAAAGACGATTTGCTTCGATTTTGATGAATAATCTTCATTTGGAACATAAGTAGCAACGTCTTGAGCAGACTACAAGAAATCAGTAGCAAATTATTATTTTATTCATACCGAATCAGTTGTTTGTACAGACCCCATTCGATTTTGGCAACATTCGATTTTAGCAACAAAGCCATTCGATTTTGGCAACACAATTTTTAGTTTTTAAATTCTTAAATTTTTGAAATTGCTTGTAAACCGCGTTAATATCATAATGTTCGTAAGAAAAATTGGTTAGAGCGCTGAACCGACGTAAAAAAAATCGTAAGGAAATCAGAACATTTTTTTTCGGGAAAAACACTTAGATTTTAAAATTTGAGCAAAAAAATGTGGTTAGAGCTTGAAACCGACGTAAAAAAATCGTAAAAAAAATACGAAAAAACTAAAAACTTCAAAATCCGTTGAAAAAGTGGCACAGTATGTCTAAGGTCACAATAAGTGAAGAAATGTGAATAATCATGAGAAAAAAACCATTCGATTTTAGCAACATTCGATTTTGGCAATACAAATGTTCCGAACATGTTGCCAAAATCGAATGGGGTCTGTAGTATGCTCGAAATGTGTACGTCTCTGTTATTCATACGACCATGTTCCACAAGTAACGTTTAATACTGAAAATGTAGTAAACTCAAACTTACTGCTTTTTATTCATACGACCCAATAAATTAAATCAACTACTCCTGAATCGAAATCGAAATCAAAGGATCAAACTCCATACAGCTATTTTATAACTAAATATTCAAATTGAAAAAGACTAATTGACTAAACTACCACTGTAAATAGTTCAATACGCACCTTGAGAAGCGATCCCTTCGATTTGTATTCCGCTTATATTATGTAATGATTTGCAATTTGAAATTAAAACACAATTACTCTTGGTGTAATTATGCTCAATCGGTGCTACTTATCCCAGCCATATAAATATCCCAACGCTGATATAATTTGAAAAGGTTTCCCTAGTTTTATGTTCTTGTAAAATAATCTTATTCGTATAAAAATAAGAAATTATGATTTTTGGTTACAATCTGGAGACCTATCACGATCTGTAAAAAATTCGAACTGTACGATAAAAAATATATTTTGTACTAGCAGACCCGACGAACTTCGTTTCGCTTAGATCTCGAGTTATGAAGAAATTGGTGTTTCATTTGTATGGAGCCCCCCTTTCCAAAGCGGGGAGGGGTCTCGAACCATCTTAAGAACCTTTCCCGGCCCCTAAAACCTCTGGATACAAATATTTACGCCGATCGGTTCAGTAGTTCTGTAGGTTCAGACAGACAGAAATTCATTTTTATGTATATAGATCTGGTTCTGTTATAAAATTATTACAAAATATGTTATTTTTCTGATTTTTCTGATATGTTATGATTTCTGATTTCAAAACTACTTCTACCCAAATTTTCAAGAGAAAATACCCAATAGATAATTTTCTACAGCGTTTGTTTTTCCGTAATGCATTTTGATGTACCGTTTAGGCATTGTCAAAGAGCTGCCTTGAATGTAACTTATTGTTGTCCAGCCAGACATACACATCGTATTCGAATTTTAACTCAGAGATATATAATTGATCTATCTTGGTTCTTAGTCCTCAAACATTCAGATAGTACATGACATGGGATGGCCAACTGCAAATAACAACTTGAAGGAGTATCAGTGAAGAAAAATACTTGATTTAGATTGTACATGCGTGATGACACAGGCTGGAAACCCCTTTCACAAACCTAGACCCTATGATTAAAACGGTTTGGAAGGAAGGAAACAGCATGAGGCGGGACTGGGTCGAGTTGCTCCAGGGCTTCCAAAGGGCATCGGTGGACATTGTACGGTAGTAAATAATGTGATAGCTAGTCCCATGAAATGCTTCAGTTAGTTAGCGCTCATATGAAGGATATTATGGGATTCATGTGATGCTTTCATGGTATTATTTTATTATTTATTTATTCAGACTAAGGCCGAAGTGGCCTGTGCGGTATATAAGAGTCTTCTCCATTCGGCTCGGTCCATGGCTACACGTCGCCAACCACGCAGTCTACGGAGGGTCCGCAAGTCATCTTCCACCTGATCGAACCACCTTGCCCGCTGCGCACCTCGCCTTCTTGTGCCCGTCGGATCGTTGTCGAGAACCTATTTCACCGGGTTATTGTCCGACATTCTGGCTACGTGCCCGGCCCACCGCAGTCGTCCGATTTTCGCGGTGTGAACGATGGATGGTTCTCCCAACAGCTGATGCAATTCGTGGTTCATTCGCCTCCTCCACGTACCGTCCGCCATCTGCACCCCACCATAGATGGTACGCAGCACTTTTCTTTCGGAAACTCCAAGTGCGCGTTGGTCCTCTACGAGCATCGTCCAGGTCTCGTGTCCGTAGAGGACTACCGGTCTAATTAGCGTTTTGTAGATTGTCAGTTTGGTACGGCGGCGAACTCTATTCGATCGGAGCGTCTTGCGGAGTCCAAAGTACGTACGATTTCCAGCCACTATGCGTCTCGAATTTCTCTGCTGGTGTCATTTTCGGCAGTCACCAGTGAGCCCAAGTACACAAATTCTTCTACCACCTCGATTTCGTCACCACCGATGCAAACTCGCGGTGGGTGGCTCACATTGTCTTCTCTTGAACCTCTTCCTATCATGTACTTCGTCTTCGACGTGTTGATGACTAGTCCGATCCGCTTAGCTTCCCTCTTCAGTCTGATGTAGGCTTCCTCCATCTTCTCAAAGTTACGTGCCATAATATCTATGTCGTCGGCGAAACCAAATAGCTGGACGGACTTATTGAAAATTGTACCACTCGTGTTAATCCCTGCTCTTCGTATTACCCTTCCAAAGCGATGTTGAATAGCAAACACGAAAGACCATCACCTTGCCGTAACCCTCTGCGGGTTTCGAAGGGACTCGAGAAGCCCCTGAAACTCGAACTACGCACATCACCCGATCCATCGTCGCTTTGATCAACCGTGTCAGTTTATCCGGAAAACCGTGTTCGTGCATTAGCTGCCATAGCTGGTCCCGATCGATTGTATCATATGCGGCTTTGAAGTCGATGAATAGATGATGTGTGGGCACGTTGTATTCGCGGCATTTCTGCAGTACTTGGCGAATGGCAAACACCTGGTCCGTGGTGGAGCGTTCGCCCATAAAACCCGCCTGGTACTGCCCCACGAACTCCCTTGCAGTTGGTGCTAGTCGACGGCATAAAATTTGGGAGAGTACCTTGTAGGCGGCGTTCAGCAATGTGATTGCGCGGTAGTTGCTACAATCCAGCTTATCGCCCTTTTGTAGATGGGACACGACACCTTCCATCCACTCCTGCGGCAAAACTTCCTCCTCCCAAATCTTGGTAATGACCCAGTGCAGCGCTCTAGCCAGTGCCTCACCACCGTGTTTAAATAGCTCTCCTGGTAGTTGGTCAACCCCAGGGGCTTTGTTGTTCTTGAGCCGGCCAATCTCCTCCTGGATTTCCTGGAGATCCGGAGCCGGTAGAATTATGTCCTGCGCGCGTTCTCCCAGGTCCATCACCATACCGCCATCTTCGTCTGCCACATCGCCATTCAGGTGTTCTTCGTAGTGCTGCCGCCACCTTTGGATCACCTCACGCTCGTTCTTAAGAAGGTTCCCGTTTATGTCCTTACACATATCAGGCTGTGGCACGTGGCCCTTACGTGAACGGTTTAACTTCTCATAGAACTTTCGTGTGTTATTAGCGCGGTACAGTTGCTCCGTTTCTTCACGGTCTCGATGTTCCTGCTGGCGCTTTATCCTCCGGAAAATCGAGTTTTGTCTGTTCCGCGCCTGTTTATATCGTGCCTCGTTCGCCCTCGTGCGGTGTTGCAGCAATCTCGCCCATGCTGCATTCTTCTCTTCCACTAACTGCTCACATTCGCCGTCATACCAGTCGTTTCTCTGATCCGGGGGCACCGTGCCAAGTGCAGCGGTTGCGGTGCTACCAATGGCGGATCGAATATCTCTCCAGCCATCTTCAAGAGATGCTGCGCCTAGCTGCTCTTCCGTTGGAAGTGCCACTTCCAGCTGCTGCGCGTATTCTTGGGCTAGTCTACCGTCTTGTAGCCGCCCAATGTTAAGCCGCGGCGTCCGACTTCGACGCGTGTTGTACACCGTCGAGAGTTTTGAGCGCAGGCATACTGCAACGAGGTAGTGGTCGGATTCAATATTCGCACTGCGGTAAGTGCGGACGTTCGTGATGTCGGAGAAGAATTTACCGTCGATTAGAACGTGGTCGATTTGGTTTTCCGTTTCTTGGTTAGGTGATCTCCATGTGGCCTTGTGGATATTTTTGCGGGGAAAGAAGGTGCTTCGGACTACCATTCCGCGGGAGGCTGCGAAGTTTATGCATCGTTGGCCGTTGTCATTCGATACGGTGTGCAGACTATCCGGTCCGATGACCGGTCTATACATTTCCTCCCTTCCTACCTGTGCGTTCATGTCACCGATGACGATTTTAACGTCCCGCAGTGGGCATCCATCGTATGTCTGCTCCAGCTGTGCGTAGAACGCTTCTTTCTCGTCGTCGGGTCTCCCTTCGTGTGGGCAGTGCACGTTGATGATGCTATAGTTGAAGAAACGGCCTTTAATCCTCAGCTTGCACATCCTTGCGTTGATTGGCTGCCACCCAATCACGCGTTGGCGCATCTTACCCAGCACTATGAAGCCGGTTCCCAGCTCGTTGGTGGTGCCACAGCTTTGGTAGAAGGTAGCCGCTCGATGCCCGCTTTTCCACACTTTCTGTCCTGTCCAGCAAATCTCCTGCAGCGCCACGACGTCGAAGTTGCGGGGATGTAATTCATCGTAGATCATCCTGTCGCAACCTGCGAAACCTAGCGACTTGCAATTCCATGTTCCAAGCTTCCAATCGTGATCCTGTATTCGTCGCCTAGGTCTTTGCCGATTATATCGAGTCGCATTATCTCTTATATTGTTCGTAATGATTGGTTTCTAGGCGGCTTATTGGGCCTGCGCAAACCTCCTGTCTCGTCGGAGGGCCGTCGTGTCAGGGCTGTTTAGCGTCCCACCTAACACCAGGACTTGGGCTTGTGCGCTTTGAGCGGCACACGGTCGCTTTGGTGGAGCCTACTTGCGGATACATGCAGCTTTTTATAGAGGTTTAACAGGGCCCACTGTCAAACCCCACCACATCCTAGGCAAGCCCCACAACTCGCAGATGGCCTGGGGAGGGATCGTCAAGCCCTTGGACATAGTCCCTGCTGCCCCCCCTCTCATGGTATACGAAAAGTCTTATCACATATCATGCCACTATTTGTAATCATTTATTAATAGGAGCAGATATTATATCTAATCATTTGCGCTTTTTGCTTCTAAATAATATGCATCAATCATAGCTTCGCAACAATATGCTAACTAATATCAATATTTCACATCAGCATATCCTCGAGTAATAAAGCGGAAGACCGTACCAAACAAAATACATTATTTATTCCTGTTCAAAATACATATTATCCTCATTGACTCCTTCCTCTGTATGGTGAGTCGACAAAAAATGTGACAAAAATGTTCGCCTAAAAACACAATCCTCGCGACGGGGAGCAATTTTGCGCCTAATTAATTACCTCGCCGAACGATGTGTGCAGTTTCAGGTTCGAATCGGCATGTTTTTGATGTTCCGTTGTATTTTTTTTTGTATTTGTTGTTCCCTGCTTTACCTTCCGTTGTTGCTGTGAATGTCCTGCGATCTTTCTCCTCTTTCGTTGCTTTAACGAGCATAAAATTTGCTGAAAACTGAAAAACGAGATGCACGGCAGGCTAGTGGATAGGGTACGAAATTCCCCATGAAGATATTCAAAGCAGTTTCGACCGTTTGCCTTATAAAGTATCGAAGTACAGGGTCATGCACCGGTGTGGTTCAATAACCCCCCGTATTTTATGTGTTTACAGGAACGATTAAATTTAATTCTTATTGATTTTCTACAGAACTTTCTGAATAAATACTCCAAAAGCGAGTCGGAGACAGTAGGGTAACTACAGGATTCAAAAATTCATAATGGCTATATAGTATTGCCAAATTTCACCGTTCATGCACTTCGTTGAAACAAAATATTACAGTAGGGTTTGCCCAAGTTATATCTCTTCAACGATTAAGAGGTGTTTCAAAACAGAAGGTTCATAATTTTTGTGAATTTTTGAAAAAAAATTCTGCCTGTCACAATTTTAAACAATAAAAAGCAGAATCAAATTTGTTCAACCTCCCTTGCCAAAAACTGCACACAGCCCGGACCTGCAGACGAACTAACCAGCAACAACGGGAGTTTTTTGTCTTACTTTTCCGATGACCACCGCAGCATTTCTGAGAATTCAAACGAGGCTGGCTCCACACCGGTCGCTGGACGATGTCGACGAGCGAGGTGCAGCATACAGCACCACACTAATTGATGGAATTTGTATAGGTTTTTTATTTGACTATAATCATATGCAAAGAGCCATTACATTATGCCGAAGCGGGCAGCAGCTCACATTCACTCTTCAGCACTCTATCTAAGGCGTGAGAAATATTCGGTGTTTAGCAGCCATCAGTGCATTACTTTGCTTGCCCCATCATCAGCACCGCAGCGTTGGCCACCGCCCGCGCGCTGTAGAAACTAAAAATTCCGATGCGTGCGGCAGGTCGGAGCGGAGAAAATATGATAAATAATTTCAAGCATTCGTAATTGCTTTCAATTAACACGTGGACGAATGTTTTGTATCTTTTAATAGGTTTCACTGTTGTTGCCATACTTACGCGATTGACAGTCTGCAGTAAAATAGTTTAAGTGATCGTTAAACTCTTCAAGAAACTGTTGTAAACGAATATGTAAAATGTGTTTTTGAATTCCATATCGCCATCAATTGCTAAATAATTTGTAAAGAAATCTCAAGAATTTTTGTAGTCAATTTTATTAGTGTTAGAAAGTTAATTAGAGTATGTATTCGCTCTTCATAAGTCGAGTTAATATTTACTATTCCATTGAATTCCACCATCAGATTGTGTTTCTATTCTACCTCAATATTAAGTAAGTGTCTCGCACTTGAATCGACTTCAAGTCAAAATACGTATCCAGTGGTGGAATTAATTTAGATAGTAGGGGAAACTGGACACACATGATCCCAACCTGTTTTCTCGAAAACTAATCACATTTTTACACCACTGATATGTGTAAACAGGTCTGTTAGACAGATGATTGAATAAGAGTAACATGTGATATTGGTTACTTTATGTATATGGGTTTTAAAGATGTTTTATTATGTTAACGTTCTCAATCCTTTTCTCCTTCGAAGAAAAAAAAAATGCTTTCAATATATCCAACCGAAACGTGTCAAATTACTACTGGACATAGTTTTATTGTTGCAGAATTGAATAAGATCATTAAATTAATCGTTGCTCACTCTAAATTAAATGGTAAAGGTAAATTAAGATAAATACTCAACATGGACATTGGACTAGAGTGATTCAAATTTTGACTTTTTTGCCCCCCGATGCTTAAACGATTGCATTTGCCTTTTTATCAACCCACCTAAATTTTTTGCTAATTTGGATGTAAATTGAATGAGCACGCACTGTTTGAAGTTTGTATGAAAATTGCTATGAAAACAGTAACTTTCATGGAAAACCGTTCCACAACACTTCGCTTTAAGCTCTTATGAGTACATCGACAACATAAGGAAACAGGTCGTCTTTGTTGCGAAACGATTTGATGCTCACAAGAAAAGTTATTAAGGCTCAAGACTCCATCACAATGTTTTGAAAATTAATGACAGTATCGCTTGTTTGTAATAGTGAGGCAATTGGTACGGAAAAGTGCAGCAGCGATAAATAAATTTTGTTTACAACTGGGGTGGGTGGAAATGGGGTGTTAAAAATATGCCAGCTGATGCATAATGTTGCCAGACTTGACGAAATGTTTCTTATGATATAAAATACATGTTCACGGTGTATCAAATATATGGCTATTTACCGGTTAAAATTTTTGTATACACCACTTGGAATGTAACAGAAGCTTACATAACATGTTTAAATATTTATTTCTGGTTTATTTGTTCAATCCAACAATCAGCAATCATTTTTTCCAATAAATAAATCTGGCAACGGTGAAGAGATTATTATTTTCTTGTGTATGTACACTAGAGTGATTCAAATTTTAACTTTTTTGCTCCCCTATGCTTAAACGATGGCATTTGCCATTTTAATAATCGTCCTAAATTTTTAGCTAATTTGGATGTAATTTGACTGAGCACAAGCAGTTTGAAGCTTGTATGAAAATTACTATGGAAACAGTAACTTTTGTGAAAAACCGTTCCCCATCAATGCCCATTAGGCTCTAGAAATGTGAAAATACATTAACAACAATTCAACAAGGGAAAATATCGTCGTTGTTGCTAAACGATTTGATGCTGGCAATAAAAGTTATTATGGAAATACTGAATTGTGGGAAATTCAATTTAACACGTAAAAGAATAACATCAATATCAATAATGAGCATTTCTGTTTTCTTTATAATTTTGCTTACAAAAGTCAGATTGCCTCGCAACAACAACTGACTTTCAGCTTAGGATCTATTCTATGATGACGATGCGTTAAATATATTCAAATATATTCTGGGCTGCTTCACGAAACGATCCTTTACATAAATGGCAATTCTCATAGTAATTTTCATACAACTTTCAAACTGCACGTGCACAACCAAATTACATCCAAATCAGCTAAAAATTTGGGAGGACTATTAAAATAGCAAAAACAATCGTTTAAGCACAGGGGAGCGAAAAAGTCAAAATTTGAATCACTCTAATGTACACCTTTGTTTGCGTGTTGACGTGGACGTGGCTGGCGTATACGTTGTATTGTTCGGATTGAATGAAGTTGTATCGCGTAGATTTTGTTCTCACCATTTCACTTATTGCGCTAGTGAATTTGAGTCTTCCGCATTTTATTGCATTCACAATACGGTCGTCAAATTTGTCTCTCACTTCGATTTTTGGAAAGCAGTTTTCGACAGTTTTTGGACGCGAAGTGAATTAATTGGTAGTCCATATTGAAGAAAAATGTGAAACTCAGTTAGTGAATATGTTTAAGGAGTGATTAAATCAAGAAAACAGTGGGAAAAGATCAAGTGAAAAATCAAGTGCGTGTGTATGTGTTTGATCCGAACATTTGGAGTTAGTATGCGTTCGATAAAAATACGAATGCCGGCCCAGAAAAAAGGCAGTTTTCAGCGTTTTTCCTGCAATTCCTCAGTGATTGTTAGTTTGGATAAGTGAAAAATTAATATGAAAATGTAATGAATATGCAATGATTGAGGTAAGTCGGAAAATAGCCCCAAAAAATTGAATTTAGTTTAAAACTTTATTAGTATTAGTGCGAATTTCAATAAAATCATTGTCATTATCGGAATGATTACGGTTTATAGAGCCTTAAGGAAATACTAAATCGTGGGAAATTCAATTGAGCACGTGAAAGAATAACATCAATAATGAGCAGTTTTATTTTCTTTATAACTTTGCTTCCAAATGAGAAATTGCTTCGCAACAACAACTGCCTTTCAGCTTGAGAAGTATTCTGTGTAGGCATTGTGTTGATAATATTTAAATAGTTTATGAGCCACCTCACAGAGCGGTCTTCCACATAAGGGTCAATTTTCACAGTAATTTCCATACAAACTTCAAATGACGTGTGCACAGTCAAATTACTTCCAAAACTGCTAAAAATTTAGGAGGATTATTAAAACAGTAAATGCAATCGTTTAAGCATCGGGGAGCAAAAAAGTCAAAATTTGAATCACTCTATTGGACAAACATGATCCCCCACAGCATATATCAATGCGTTTGTTGTATTCATCTTAAAATTGAACAATTTTTGGTGAGACCAAGTTCGCCGGGTCAGCCAGTTGATCACTGGCGGAGTTGAGCTGGGGCACGAATGGGCACGTGACCCACCAAATTGAATATTTTCCCTAAAACTTAATTACATACGCTAAAATTTCTCTGAAAAAACTGATTTCCGCCAATTTTTATAATCACTGGAGGAGCTAAGCTGCGGCACGATGGGACACTCCACCAAATCGGATATTCTTCCAGAAATTTAAATTAAATTTGATCAAAATTATTCTCAATAAAAAACTGATTTTTTGGGTAAATCTTGGAATTTCTTTGGAAATTTGTAAAGGTGTTTCTCCAAAATTTTTATTTGAAATTCTTTCGTTAATTTCTTTCACGTAAAAATCTTTCGATTTCTGTTTTGAAAATTTGTTCGAGAATTCATTCGATAATTTCGATAAGGATTTTCAACTTCAGAAATTCTTTTCACTCCAGGAATAATTTAGGAAAATACGTCATTAACTCCATTTGCCATTCCTCCGGGTATTAATTTGGAAGAAAATTCTCTGAAGACACTTTTTTAAATTCATTCGGAAATTTATTCAGAACTTCCTTTTACTTTTAGAAAAACTATTCAAAATTCCAAAAATATGCTACAGGAATTATTCCGCAAATTTGGTTGGAAGATTTTTTTTTTCGAAAACCCAACCCAAAATTTATTAAAGAATGAAATAGAAAATTCTAAATGAGTTATCAGAAGGGTTTCTAACGGAAATGTCAATGGAATTTCCAGATGAAATTTTTGACGGAACTCTAAATGTAATTTCTGAATGATTTCTAAAAGTATGTCTGGATCTTCTTCTTCTTCTAATTGGCATTACACCCCACACTGGGACAGAGCCGCCTCGCTGTTTAGTGTTCATTAAGCACTTCCACAGTTATTAACTGCGAGGTTTCTAAGCCAGGTTACCATTTTTGCATTCGTATATCATGAGGCTAACACGATGATACTTTTATGCCCAGGGAAGTCTAGACAGTTTACAATCCGAAAATTGCCTAGACCGGCACCGGGAATCGAACCCAGCCACCCTCAGCATGGTCTTGCTTTGTAGCCATGCGTCTTACCGCACGGCTAAGGAAGGCCCCAGGGGTATGTCTGGATGAATTGCTGATTTTGGAAAGAATTTCTACAGTAATATTCGAAAGTCTCAGGTCTCATTAAATTTCCGGAAGAATGTCCGAAGGAATTCCTGAAGGAATTTTCACAAGAACTGCTGTGTAAAATTCTGAAGACGTAAGAGGATATTCGAAGGAATTCCAAAAATTGCTTCCTGGAGTTTCGGAAAGGGTTTCTGAAGGAATTACTGGAAGAATTTATTTAAAAAAAATTGAAGGATATCCTAATTTAATTTCGGCAGGAATTACTTAAGCAATTTCCAAATGAATTCATAAAGAAATTCGTAATTTCTTTAAGTAATTTTCCTAAAGACATTTTTGGAAAGTTTTCTTGACACAATTTCCATAGGTATGCTTATAAGAATTTCTGAAGGGTTTTCCGTAGAAATTCCAAGAAAAAATCCCAATGAAATAAAAAAAGGAATTTCTAAAGGATTTACCGAGAGATTCCAAAAAAGTCATGGTGTTCAAACTTCATATGACAAATAATCGCATCTGGAGCCTTTCTGTGGAAAGATTCAAAATTCTGAAAAATAGTTTAAAGGTTCCGACACAGCGACTTTTGAAAAAAGCTGTTTTTTGCACTTACTGTCATATATTGGCTACACACTGAACTCATTTCACCGTATTCGGTAAATTTTACCGAAATCTCAACAGCAGAACTGTTCGGTAATTCTTTTTACAGGCTTTTTGTGTTTTTTTCCATTGCTCATTTGTCAAAATCACCGAAAATCAGTTAAATTATTTACCGAACAGTTCTGCTGTTGAGATTTCGGTAAAATTTTACCGAATTCGGCGATTTATTTTAAGTGTGTATGTTTCCCACATTTTAATCACTTTTTTAATTGTTAATTTTATTTTTATTTTTCGGTGGACCAGAATAAGTATCCTACATGGTAATTCATTTGGTATTATGCAATTATATGACCTATAAGACTAATTCAATATCATAAAATGATTTTTTTTCGATAATTTTCGCAGAAATTTACCTAGTGTCCGTAAAATATTTTTTTCTCGTGCATTGTCAACGATTATTTAAAAATTATTTTTATAAGGAAAGTTTTCGTGAAAACAGATCGAAAAAATATGATAACGGGACAACACCCACTGAAATTGTTTTAGGATAGTCTTCGGAATATATTTTAAGAATTCTGCCAGTACTTTCTCAAGATTCATTTGAAAACGTTAGTAAGTAATAAGGGAAACTGTTCCTTAAATTCAAACCATGTACACAAATCAATAACATTCAAAAACAAAGAATTAGATCGCAAATTGTTTTGTTACTCACAACAATGTAGACAAAAAGTAACAATACATGTTCCACTACCTATCGTATTCATCTCGTGTGTGCAGGAAACCGCAACATTCCAAGTTCCATAAGCGAGTCGGACATATGTACATGAGAAGTGCATAACAGATGCAGTTATGATAGTACAAATGGACGGATACAAGCTACGCCGAGTGCATCTCCACTTGCAACCAGACTACACATCAGACAGTGGGATATGCTCCGGTATGCCATTTTTCTTACATTATGTTTATGCTCATTCACAAGTTTGCAGACTATAGGCTTTTTCGCCACTTAGTGGTCAGTAATGGGGCTTATTTTGAAAACTGTTTGAAAATTAGTAAAGTGATGATTATGGCTGCTTTGTCCCCATTTACTATACAAGTTTTTTCACGTACGTACGTTTCACGTACAAGTTTTTTCCATCTATTAGTTAACCCTTGTTTGATGATATGAATTCAGTGGATTTTTTTTTTTTTTTTTAATAACCCGCCACTATCCCCCACACCAAAGAGCTCACCAGGAGCTCCCTGGTAATGGACGCAACTATCTCAGCTTATTCTGTGCAGCAAAAAAATAACAAATTTATATTTATAAGCTGAGATCAAATAATTATTTATAGCAAGTATGTATACTAATAGGCGAATCTATGTAATGTCCCAGTGGAATGAAGTTCCGTTTAAGGGACACATTGATTGATATAGCCAAAAGATAAAATAATGAAATAAAGAAATATATTTTTAAACAAATAATAATAAACTAATAATTTTTATGGGTATTAATAACAAACAAAAATATTTAATGAATTATTAAATTACTGTAAACAAAAAAAACAAAAAAAAAGATTATCATGTTTCTGGTAGCCGATGTGAAAAAAAAATAAATTAACCAAGAATGTCGTGTAGATTTGATTTCATGAGTTGTTTGACCTGGGATTTAAAATTTTCACGATTGTTGATTTGCTTCAACTGCTCTGGTAAATTGTTGAACAGCTTAGGACCAATAACTGAAATTCTCCTTTGACCAAGTGTTGTGGCTGCTCTACTTAATTGTAGGTTATAAGCACGTCTTGTACTGTAGCTGTGAGTAACTGGTAGCATATCAATGGTATGGTGGAAACGCGAGTTGTGCAACGTGTCATGTACAAAAACGATCGTTTGCAATTTGCAAATACTGCGAATAGGAAGTATATTATGTAATGTATCAGAATAAAGCAGCAAAGTGGGGAAAAGGAAAGGTTTATTAAATATAGTTTTCAAACACCTGTTTTGTAGAGTTTGGAGCTTTTTAAGCGATGATTTGGATGCATGACCCCAAGTTAGAATTACGTAGCTAATGATGGAGTGAATATGAGCAAAATAGAACTTTAAAAGAATATCACGGTATATATTGTAGAAACCCATCTTCCAGGCTATTCAATAATTGTGTTTTATCCAATGAAAAATCTGTTCATTTTAACGTCACGTTTAGCACTGACGAATCTATATCATTTAATCGGAAGACATTTCGGGGAATGACATATGGTCGAACGGCCATCTAGTTGAAAATGAATTTTCAGTCCTCTAGAAATGTAGTACATTTGGTCGAAACACATTTGGATGAAAGGATATTACGTCGAATGGATGGACAGAGCCCACTGTTAAACCCCACCACATCCTCAACTCGCAGTTGTTCTAGGAGGGATCGGGATCGTCAAACCCTTAGACACAGCCCCAACTGTCCCTACCAACCAAAAGTACCAAGATTATTCATTCGAAAACTCGCTCTCGAGCTTCGCCAAAGCTACCGTGTGCCGTTCAAAACACACAAGCCCAACACCTGGTGGTAGGTGGGATGCTAAACAAACCTGACACGACGGCCCTCCGATGAGATGAGACAGTGTGCAATTTCATGAGTGAGTATGTGTGAGGCTCTAAATGGCTGCAGCGAAATGCGATGACAGCAGCTCTCCTTCAGTGTGTGTGCACGCCACGGAGTCGGACGAGAAGAGGTCGAGTCATGGCTTGCTGCTCACCGATTGACACGCTGAGGTGGTAATATATGATCACACGCTGATGATAACTTACTCAGACCCCACATTCCCCTTCTTCTGTCACAAAAAAGGAACAAAAAATCCTGTGTGTTTTTTTTTTCAAAGTCATTTTCGTAAGACGAACTTGAACGTTGAACATGTTTCATTTGAAAACTGAACTCCAAAATGAACTTAACCACGCTTTTAAATGGCAGAACAACGTTGGTATCTGGTTATTATGATATTGATCAATCAAGGCACGTTATAGATCGCAGCAATAATCTAAATAACTTATTCTGCCCAATTAGTCCAACTATCAGCTTCGTGTATAGTAACACCATCAAGCTGACCTTCAACATGTCGATGTTCCAACTTCCGAACCGCCTAAAAAATAATATTTATTAAATAAAGATAGCGATACTTCAATTTTAAATTTTTGGTAACTAGTACTATAATCCTAATTATAGGGGCCCTCCTTAGCCGTGTGGTATGACGCGCGGCTACAAAGCAAGACCATGCTGAGGGTGGCTGGGTTCGATTCCCGGTGCCGGTCTAGGCAATTTTCGGATTGGAAATTGTCTCGACTTCCCTGGGCATAAAAGTATCATCGTGTTAGCCTCATGATCTACGAATGCAAAAATGGTAAACTTGGCTTAGAAACTTCGCAGTTAATAACTGTGGAAGCGCTTAATGAACACTAAGTTGCGAGGCGGCTCTGTCCCAGTGTGGGGATGTAATGCCAATAAGAAGAAGAAGAAGAAGAAGTACTTTAATTGTTGACTCCTGACTAATAGCTTTGGTAAAGCTGGCAACGTTTTTTTTTTAACTTCGTGAATTTTGGATATCTGATTCAACGGGCAACTGTGCTATGACTACTAAGTCAGTAAATCCCAAAATAAACTTCAAGATATGTAATCTATTTCGCTTTCCAAACATCTTTGTCGCATATGATAGTTCTGCATATCTCTCAGATTTCGTTAGAATAAGCTAAACTTGTCTTATGTACACTGTCAATTGTTTAAATTTATGTTAACCAAAACCTATACTTCCCGGACTCACCCTGGGATTTTCTAGATTGTCAACCCTTTTTTCGGCAGTCTCTCAGGCGCGCTTTACGGTTTTCCAAGCCACATTCCATTTTCCAGCGGTCTCCCAGACGCGCTTAGTGATTTTCCAAACCACAATCCATTTTCCAGCGGTCTCCCAATCGTGCTTTGTAATTTTCCAAACCATAATCCATTTTCCAGCGGTCTCTCTAATACGCTTTGTGATTTTACAAACCACAATCCATTTTCCAGCAGTCTCTCTAACACGCTTTGTGATTTTTCAAACCACAATCCATTTTCCAGCGGTCTCCCAGACGCGCTTTGTGATTTTCCAAACCACAATCCATTTTTCAGCGGTCATCCCGACACGCTTTTTGTGATTTTACAAACCACAATCCATTTTCCAGCGATCTCCCAGACGCGCTTTGTGATTTTCCAAACCACAATCCATTTTCCAGCGGTCTCCCAGACTCGCTTTGTGATTTTCCAAACCATAATCAATTTTCCAGCGATTTCCCAGATGCGCTTTGGGATGTTAAAACCACAATCCATTTTCCAGCGGTCTCCCAGACGCGCTTTTTGATTTTCCAAACTACAAACCATTTTTCAGTGGTCATCCCGACGCGTTTTGTGATTTTACAAACCACAATCCATTTCCAGCGTTCTCCAGGACTCGCTTTGTGATTTTCCAAAACACAATCCATTTTCCAGCGGTCATCCAGACCCGCTTTGTTGAAATGGTTGTGATTCATTTCCGTATTTAAAATTAAATACTGTATCTTTTCGCATATTAACCACTTGAATTCAACTCACCTTCTGAAATCAGCGTCAGGATACAAAAAAAAAACAACCTGGCAGGATCGTCAAAATGTAAGGCTCCAAATGGCTGCAGCGAAATGCGATGACAGCAGCTCTCCAGCGCGTGTGCACGCCACGGACGAGAAGTCATGGCTTGCTGCTCACCGATTGACACGCTGAGGTGGTAGCTGAGTGTGAATATGGAAAATCACTCTCAAGACATTCCCGAACAATGAGCCTCTGGGTCTGCTTCTGCTGCGATATCCCGCTGGGCTCCAGTCTAATGCTTGTTTACAGATTTCGTTTCCGCCTCTACGTAGAGTGTGGCCGACCCAGCCCCACTTCCGATTCCGAATTTCTGTTCCTATCGGCCTCTGGCGACAACGACGATGGAGCTCGTTGTTTGAGATCCAGTTGCAAGGCTACCATGCCCGAATTATATACCGCAGGCATCTGTTGATGAACACCTGCAGCCGTTGAGTGTTCTCATCTGATACACACCATGTTTCGTTAGCGTATAACAGCACAGATTTCACGTTAGAGTTGAAAATTCGTATTTTGATGCGTTCACTTATCTGCATGTTTTTTCCAGATATTTTTCAAAATCGCAAAGGCAGCCCTTGCTTTCTTGATCCGTGCGCCTATGTCGATCTTGGTACCACCGTCTGACGCCATTTGGCTACCAGGATATTGGAACCTTTCAACATTCACCACTGATTGCCCGGCTGTTGTGAAACTGAAAGGAGTCAACGTGCTTACATCCAATTATTTGGTTTTGTTGACGTTTTTGACTAAACCTGCCAAAGAGGTGCTCGGTAAGGTTGTTGAGCTTACTCTGCATACCAGAACGCCGTTGCGCGAGGAGTGCAACGTTATCAGCCAATTCGTTTAGATGCTCCATGCAAAGATGCATCCTGTACAGAACATGAGCCAAGAACGTGCCTTGGTGTTCTTAGTTTAGAACTCTGAACACAGTTCAGTGTGCACTGGGTTGGTACGCAAGCAAAACGATCATGGTAACTAAGATTGCTTAGATTTAGAACTATGCAAAAACATACGAACATGCTTGATTTCTAGCCGTTTGATGCCCACGTGCAAGGATGTTATCGATCATTTAGTAATTTGCGTTCGATCATTTAGTAATTTGTCAATAATTTATTCCAGAAGCTGAATTTTAAAATGTGTTGTATGGTGGCTTTCTAGTACGAAGGTTTTTCTACAACTCTGCCTAATAGTCCGTTGTTGAAATTCAATTAATAACGGAGTTATAGCGTTAGTTGCAGTAACCTAAACTAAATGATTGAAATTTTGTTATCATTTAGTCTAAGTTACTGAAACTATAGCTATAACTCCGTTACTAGTAGAATTCAAACAACAAACCATTAGGCAGAGTTGCAGAAAAACCTTCGCACTTCGCACCTTCGCACCATACAACCTATTTTGAAATTCAGCTTTTGGAATGAGTTATTGACAAACTACTAAATGATCGAACGCGAATTATTAAATGATCGATAACATCCTTGCCCACGTGTTCCATTACTAGCCGAAAAATGTGTAGCATGCCGTCACTTGCTCTTGAATAGTGCGCAGTGTTTAGAACGTTTTGAACACGAACACACGTTATCGTGTTGAGATGCATCTCTGGCTCCATGGTTATAGGCTGCCACAGCAGCCCGCGATTTGGTTCACGGTCAATCGCACCTACCAGAATCTCGTCGATTATGATGAGGAACAGTGACAATATGGTCCAGACAGGATCTTCCGGCACGGAATCTGACCTGCTGCCACCGGAGAGTTGAAACTTGCTAGCTCACGGGAGGGTATTCTACCGGGTCGTTACGCTACTTCTTCAATCACCCTCTACGAAAGGTGAGGAGGGTTCGGTTCTGCGCAGGAGGGAACAAAAACCAGAGCCGTCAAAAAAAGCGCTAATGCAGTAGGATGGGCAAAGCTATTACTCAAAGGGGGGGGGGGGGGTTTATCTCTATATAGTGATCCAAGAAGGACGAGGCTTGATGGTCCCTTTGTAGACCCGGGAAAACGACACAAAAGAAAATGGTGAAAGACCTTTATAATTCAGGGCTGCTCTTTCTACTCAATGGCTACACCTGAGGTTTACAATTTTAACATTTTATTTGTGACGTCACATAAGGGGGTACTTGCGCTTTGTTGGATTCGGTGTTTTCTGGTGATGTGGCCGATCAGGGTTGATCTGGCCGGCTTGATGCTCTTTGCGGAGCCGCTTCAGTCCGGAAATCGTTCCACGGACGGGACGAGTGTTGCCGTGCGAGATTGATGACGTGGATTTTCCGTATCGGTGTTGGAAGATGGCGGCCACACTTCGGCCAGCGATGACGTTGCTTTATCCAAGCCAACGGGCACTCGCCAAATCTTCCCGGAAATCACCACTGTGGCACTCTCGAGACCTTGGAAAAAAGGTACAAAATAAAAAGGTCCCTTTGTCGTGGACCTGGACACACCGGATTAGTACCCTGCGACGTCACTTCCTAACCTCTAATTTTTCATCTGTTCACATTAACATTTACCTTTTTCTATTTGGTTTTTAATTCGTTTGTCACTGTTGTTATTTGTTCGTGTGGAGTCGAATGGGATTTTACTATAATTTTAAAGCATTACATTAATTTAGGCTAAGTTTGACCCATTAACACTACTAACCACACTAATCGATGTTTACTAACACTAATCCGTACTATTTAATTTAAAACAATAAGTATTTTAACGACTAACATTGAACAGATCCTTTTATAACTTAAACACGCGCGCACTACTACTTCTTTCTAGGATCACTATGCAAAAGAGAAAGATCTGTTCATTTTCCGCATCCTTTATACCCTTCATAGCATAAATTATGTTTTATGTTTTTAGTTTGCCCATCCTGTTGCATTGAGCACCCTCTATAGGCAAGCTCAAATGGAACAGGGCTGTGCGTATTTTGCCCGAACTCAAACTGCTCGAACGTCTATCGCATCTGGTCACACTTGGTATGACGTGAAAGTGGAACACGCACTCACTCGTGAGACGATCTTCGACCAGTGAGTGTGACAGTTCCGAGGTGTAATCTTTGGAAAGGTCGTAATGGGAGGGATTGGTGACGGAAATACACTTGTGGTGGAGCCAACAAGTCCATATTGGAACCGAACGGTTACAGAGTCGCATCTATCTTCTCCTGAATGCGGGCTAGGATAACCTTGCATAGAACCTTGAGAACGGTACACAGCAACAGAATGCCTCGCAAGTCAGGTCCCCTTTTTTGGGCACCTTCAGTAAGATACCTTGCATCCAGTCGACCGGGAAAGTTGCGGTGTCCCAGATATTACGAAATAAACGATGCAGTAATTGAGCGGATGCCGTGGGGTTAGCTTTGGGCGATCGATCTCAAAAGCTTTGCTCGATTTCATGATTTGGATGGCAGTTTGAATCTCTAGCAGTGATGGAGCATCGGTATTGACGCGTGTTATACGTCGGATCCTAGGCAGATCATGCCTAGGTGGTGGTGGCCTGGCTGGCACTTGAAAAAGTTGTTCGAAGTGCTCGAACCAGCGTTTTAACTGGCAGTTGGGTCGGTCAATAACTGATCATTCGCGACTCTCACATGCATCGTTGCATTCGTTATCGCCCGCTCGCTTGTCCCATCAACTTGAGAGTTTCACTTCCTACTCCAGAGCCGAGTATCGTTGACGGGCTAAGCCTTTGACTCTTCTGCTTTTTGATCGCTCTATCGCGGCTTTGGCTTCTTTTCGGTCCTCAATCTTTCTCCAGGTCTCATCGGTGATCCATTGTTTTCTCTGGGTGCGCAGTTCGCCCAGATTGTTCTCGCTGGTGGCGATGAAGGCATTCTTGATGGCGGTCCATTGGTCTTCCATGCTGCCACCTTCCGGAATATCTGCAGCACGAGTCTCCAGTTCCTCAGTGAAGGACCGTGGCATCTTCCAGTCGGCGTGTGTTGAACCATCGTCCAACTCTCTCTTCCTACCGACGAATTCGCGTAATGCGCAGGCGTATTTCGACGATGAGGAGGTGATGATCAGACGCGATATCGGCACTACGTTTATTCCGTACATCAATTTGATTTTCTGTAAAGCCGTGTTACGGTTTATTTTATTTTACTCCGAAGTGACAAATGTTTGAATTGTGTTGGTACCATTTCTTAATGTTCTGTGTTTAGGCCTTAAGCACAAATCATTCAGGGTGCTCAAATAGGATCTGAATCCTACACCAAATATAGCTATGTATACTTGGCTGTTGTAGACAAAATGCAAAACGCAATGAAAATACATTTGCGGGATTTAACTGATGAACCAAAAACTTATAGGGAAACCTCGTCATATCTGGCAATGGGTAAACACATTGAACGCTTCTCTCAGGGCACAGCAAGATCGTCAGTTATTTTAATTAGTTGATTGTTGTGTTAACTGTTTATTTTGCATGTAATTTTTTTTGTAATAGCCGTCGCCCAAAAAGATCTTGATATCACCCTTTGGAATTCTATCTACGACAGCATTGAGTTGTCTGTAGAAGTTCTCTTTGTCTTGCAGATCGGCAGCTTCGGTGGACGCATAACATTGGATTATAGTAAGGTTTCGGACCCGTGTTCTTTGTTCTTCAAAGTTTGGTCAACGAACTTCAGTCCTCAGTCCCAGGACCTCAAGCTTCATACAGGGTACCTCATTGACAAGTTGTGCCAATTTACCCTGCTGAGATAGGGTTAAAACGTTCCATGTTCCTAATCGTGTCTGTTGTTTCGCACTAAGAGTCGTTTTCGTAAAATCAGTCCGTATTCTTTCATTAAAGGATTCTCGAACAAATTGATGTTTCTATAACAGTAGGTAGTTGGCCCAAGGTTCCCTATCCGCCGGGAAGGGAATTCACTTAAAGTCCCAACCAACACTAGGCTAGTGCGCTTTGAGAGACACACGGTTGCTTTGATAGGGCCTGCTTGGGGACACATGCAACTTTTTATAGATGCTCAATAGAGCCCACAGTCAAACTCCATCACATCCTAGGCAGACCCCACAGGACGCACCCTCTCACTCTAGCTGATGTCAGAAGGACAACACTGCCCAAGCTTCACTACCAGCTAAGTACGCAACATTTAGCTGGCGGTCAATTGTCATCGGAAGACCCGTGAAAGCGGGAATGCTCCATCAGGTAATTAAAAATTTGAATGGTAAATTATAATTTATACAACCATCAGGTAATTGAAATATTGTAGGAGGGATTCCAAATATTGTGAAACAAAAACAGCAAAGACTCTTCACTGATTTTCAACGATTTACCTTCATCTTCAGACAAAGATCAACACAGAATATCAATGAACTGTGAAATTCAACCCACAAAATTCGTTTCCAAATTCCGAGAAAAACTTAGAGCCCCCCGTTGGACCAGTTGTTGCAGTCGGGATCGTGAAAAATGAAACTGGGCTGCCTTTTTCTATTGCCGACACTTCTTAGTATAGAGCATGATAAAATTTACTACCTTGGAGGTGTTTTCATGCACATAAAACATCGTAAACGTGCATCAAGGTACGGTGCGGAACATATATAAAAAAATCTTTTGTTAGATCCGCCATCCGCCAGTGACTGCGACCGAGTCTGGCCCGGCGTAAAGGCAATCGGGGCGTGAGGAGCAGTCTCATGGCGCGGTAGTGCATCGCTTCGAGATTCGGTGTTTCGGTTCGGATGGGATTTGAACGTTGAGCACGATGAACTTTAGCGCCACCAGGTAGGTACCTGCGGAAGATCCAGCCGAAGCACGCTGCACGGTGTTGGCATGTGTTGTCGAAATGGAACCGTTGCTGTTAGTTGCGGCCCGTTGGGCTTGGTTTTGGGCATTTTACCTCTTCATCAGCACAGGGCGCACCGACAAGAGAGTAAGAGAGACAGCTGATTTAATGCAGCTTTAGAAATTAAGACACCAGCCACTGTCTGTTCTTCAACACGGTCCAAAGAACATAATGGGTTTATATCTTTTATGAGGTTTACCAAAATTACAATATGGATCAATTAGCAGAGCAATTATCTTGTTAGCTCTATCTGGAGCTGTGAAACGCGTAAAAGCAGTTATGAACCCATAAAAAGGACCAATAATGGCATCATATTTATCTTATGTCATTGAGATTGAGGCTATTCACAAAAATAAGAACAATATTGTGGTGTGTTGTGTTTAGCATATTGCACACTCAGTAAAATTTGGATCTTTTTTTAGACTCACTCATCAGAGCGTTTTTAATAATTTATCTGCAAATAAATTGCCTTCTTCTTCTTCTTCTACTTCTTCTTTGTCTATGGCTCTACATTCTAACTGAAACTTGGCCGGGTTTTCAACTTATTATTCTATTAGCGTTTCCTCAGTTATTAATTAAAAGCTTTTCTATGCCATTGCATGAGTATGTGTATTGTGTGACAAGTACAATGGATACACTATGCACAAGAAGTCGGAAATGTTTCCCACCCGAAAACTTCCTATACCGAACCTAGAATCGAATTCGCCATCTCCGGATTGGCAATCCTACGCCTTTGCTCGCAAGGCCAACTTGAGACTCCAAAAAATTGCCTATGCCTGACGTATTATGGCGCTTCATAATCCTCAGAAAATGTGCAGGTATAGGATCAAAGGTCGGTTCTTCAACCTTAGCATAATCAACGTCTATAGCCCACATTCCGAAAGCACTGATGATGATAAGGGCGCATTATATACGCAGCTGGAACGTGAGTACGACAGCAGCCCAAGCCACGACGTAAACATCATCATAGGAGATTTGAACGCTCAGGTTGGCCAAGAGGAGGAGTAGACCGACTATTGGAAAGTTCAGCGCTCGACGGCTGACGAACGAAAACGGCCTACGACTAATTGATTTCGCCACTTCCAAAAATATGGCCATTCGTAGCACCTGCTTCCAACGCAGCCTTCCGTATTGGTACACCTGTAGATCACCAGTGCAGACAAAGTTACAAATCGACCACGTTCTGGTTGATGGACGGCGCTTCTCCGACATTATCGACGTCAGGCCAGATCGTGGCGCCAACATGGACTCTGACCACTATCTGGTGATGATTACACTGCGCCCAAAACCAACCGTCATCTACGGCAACCACGGTACGACTAGGAGCGACTAAAGGAACCTGATGTCGCCACTGCATACTCGTGCCGTTACCGTAAGAGGCGAGCTCGATGGGGCCCCTCTTCAAGACTGCTGGAGCACTGTTTAAGTAGACGACACATTAGATTAACGACACAGTGGAGTGCAACATCGGGTATGTGGGACGAAGTAAACGGAACCTTTGGTTCGATAGATTCTGGAATAGAAGGAGGCAGCGTTGGAAAACATAAGGGACTCGACAGAACATAGAAGGCTGTACACGGAAAAGGAGACCGCGGACCCGTCTCTTTTAGAAGAAGAAACGACGCCTGGAAAAAGCGGAGTGCAAGGAGATGGAACAGCTGTGCCGTTCTCAAGAAAAACGCAAGTTCTATCAGAAGCTCAACGTATCTTACAAATCATTCGTGTCACGGGCCGAAATGTGCAGGGATAAGGATGAGAGCATCTTGACTGACAAACGTCGCAACGCACCATCTGTATATCGTATTCAACGCGGCAACGAGTAATGGACTGCGTTGAGCTATAGAAAATTATGGTCGAGCACAGCTTCTCGGGAAACTTGCGAGAAAATTATTGATCTATATTAAGTGGAATGTCTTCACCTATCATAAGACGAGATATTTGAATAGTTAAATGATTTTAAAAAAATCGAAATTTCTTGGCGCAAGTACAAGTCAGACTCATTCATTTCATCTACGAATCGGAAGGAGAACAGAAGTTTACGTTCAGTTTTCGAAATTAGTGAGTGAGATGGTGGTTATAAGTGGTTATTAAGTTAAATGTTCTGTGATTTTCTTACTGTGATTAGTGTGAACGGCCTTGAGATCCTTCATCACTCCTCATATCAGATCACGGGATATATCGTAGGAATCTTTAAACCAAACATAGAAGAAAGCGTAAAACTTTGAGACAGACTCAGCTGACCCATTTACTTGCGATCAGCTGATCCAAAACAAATTAAAATAAACGATCGTGCATACGGAATAATATACATACAAGAGGGCAAAAACATTGCCACTGGTGAGGGACCAACGCCCGGCGATTCACATAGGGAGCATCATATTTCAATTTTATTAGTGGCAATTATTGTACGCAGGGAAAACGTTCATTACCTTTCCCAACGTAATGGAACGACAAGTACGTTATTAAGGGTCAATGTGGCATAAAATCACTATTGACAATAGAATTCATGTTACTTTTGACCGTTTGACCGATATATTTACTCGGATTTTCCGGCGCAAACAATTGAGCATAATCTACTATATATGCTCAACTCGATGGGATGGAAGGATATGCACAGCCTTATGTGCCGACACCTTCCTAAAACAATTTTAAATACTGATGGCAGTGAGATATTGTAAAAATAAGGCGGAATATATTCAATTACTCAACGCAAAATAATTTAGGCAATCAACATAAATTTAAAATGTTGCATGTAGGAATTTTTGGGTTAATTTACTTTTCATCAATTTAAAAGTTATGTGAAATATCGCATACCCTTATCACGGTTTGGCGAAACCGGCGAAAACAGCTTAGTCAGATTTACTTAACTGGAGCGCGGTGGATTGACATGTTCAAACGTGCTCACATATTGGACAGTGTGCGATATAGCGGTACATAGCCGCGATCGTCATTGATGATGATGCATTGGCGCAATGTATAGGACACTAAGGAAAGAATTTGTTTGGGTGAGGAGCGCGGAATAATAACTTAGCCAAAATGATAGAGACAATAAGAGTCTTCATTGAATCTACATACACGTATACAGGTGTATTGATCTAAAGGGGTTTGTTGCCCAGTGTGAAAAACAGAGAGAACATGATTTTGTTCTTACCAATATAAACTTGAAAGGAAATATTGATATTGGGGTCTGAGTGTTTCGGAAAAGGAAGAGCCGACCCGAAGGGGTAATGATTCTTTAGGGAAAGGGGATTTCAAAGCCCAGTTGAAAGAAAGAGAAAACAATTGATTGATTGATTTTTAAGAGTATACTTAAAATCAAAGAGTAATACAAGCGGTAGCTGTTAATAGCTCGGCGGTATGGTGCGCTGTTTTACAAAGAACCCATGCTGGGTTCGAATACAGATTTTTAAGTGAAGGTTTTCACAACTCCGTTGGTTTAGTAGTATCATGCATTATGAAACATTTGGGACTTGTTGAACATTACTCTGTGAGACAGCAATGGTCAAGTTTAGGTGTAAAGAAAGGGGTAGGACTTAGAGATACTCATTTTATACAAAAGATATACGAAATAATACATTAGTAAATTGAAGTAGCCACTTGAATGTGTGCTCGAAATAAGAGAGTTTTAGAGAGTGGAAAGAGAGCAGAATTTTTCCAAGAGAATTTCAGAGGGGACATCCAAAAAAGGGGGCAAAGTTTCGTAAAGTATGGAAGTCCAATATTAAGGCTGAATTAGCTAACTTATGACAAGAAATTAAATAACTATTGTAAAAATTTGGAATCAAAAGGAAGTTGTTTCGGAATTTATGGATTTTCAAATAAGCTGATGAAGCGTTTCGTGCAAAAGAGCTTTAGGGAGCATCCATAAAGATTGCAAAGTTGAGTAATGAATGGTACCTCAAAATCGAGGATATTTACGAAGTTAAAATTAAAACCACATAGTCTGAATAGATAAATGTGGGATGAGGAAAATGGTTACGTTACTTAAGGATTCTTGGACCTTTCGTGGGGTCCAAAGTCCAGTCTGATGCAATTCATGAAATCATTATGAAATTCAGAACTCGGATTGACTATAAATACCGTGCGCTTTTCCAAGCTCGGGGTCAGTCCCAAATATTCAGCAGCACCTTTATTGGAATTCGGCGCTTTCTAGGTTTCCCTAGCCGGCCTACCGAATACTCCAATTGAGTCAGGGTCAGTCCCAAATATTCAGCAGCACCTTTATTGGAATTCGGCGCTTTCTAGGATTCCCTAGCCGGCCTACCGAATACTCCAATTGACTCGGGGTCAGTCCCAAATATTCAGCAGCACCTTTATTGGAATTCGGCGCTTTCTAGGTTTCCCTAGCCGGCCTACCGAATACTCCAATTGAGCTCGGGGTCAGTCCCAAATATTCAGCAGCACCTTTATTGGAATTCGGCGCTTTCTAGGTTTCCCTAGCCGGCCTACCGAACACTCCAATTGAATCAGGGTTGTCCCTTAGACACCTCGACACTCGTGACTAGTGCACGAATCGAGATCTAAGTTTAAATTAATTAACTTCTTGAAAAAGATAAAAGTGAACAGTTAAATGTCCGTCGCGGTAAAATCGAGAATCGGTGTTAGAGTCTCAGAATAAGTATCGATGAACAAAAAGTGTTAGTATCTCTAGGAAAGATATTGTCATACGCGAAATAGTGCAAAAGTTTGTAAAAAGGAAAATATTCGAGTTTATAATTATACGAAAGGTGTTAATTAAAATAATTGTAATAAATAAGTGCTAAAATGTAAAAGAAGTTTATAATTGTACAAACAAGTGATACATAAATAATAAAGTTTTATTCTAACCGTGATTTAGTGTTTGAACTAAAAACCCGAAAAACCAGTGCCGCGCCGTCGGCATAGAACGCTTAACACATCGTGGAAAGGTGATTATTAACATTTGAGCGTGAACGTGACATCGAAAAAAAGAAGTTTCGCAAAGAAGGTCCTTATTTCGTTACAAGTGGACCGAGGTCCAATTGATTGCTTATTCTGCTCAGATATTTTTATTGAAGTGAATTCATACGAAAAAAGGTTATCTAATCTTACTTGTATGAGCGATACATTGATTAATGTGATTTCGTGTGGGACACACAACGCTCTACGCTTTTTTCGTACAGCTGGATTTTCTGTCGTCAATAGACGGAATTTATCGTCCTTTCGAGGCTCCATCCGTGGTATTCTGCCACGAGTTCGTCCATCGAACGCCCGACCCGTGTGTCAAGCGAAGGCCCGCCTCACAAACGAAGGTGAGTGAAGTTGCTAAACGACAGACATCGGGCCACCACCAAGGGCTGTCCAAAACGGGCCGAGTTCCTGGAAATCCGGAAGAGGGCTTCCACCAGGACCCTACCGAAGAAGAACCGTGTTCCTGAAGTCAACAAGGGGAAATTTCCAGCCATCGCGGCTCCCCGTCGAGCGATTCCAATTCTCCCACCGTTGCAACCGCACAAGCGACTCCCAGCAGCAGATACGTCGGTTCAAGCTCCAGGACCGCCGGCTCCATCCTCCAGCGAATGGTCTCCACTCCCTCCTCCTGGATTCTGGCAACAATAAGATGAGCATCCTCTACATCGGGATCAGAGATTTCCTTCATGAGAAGAAGATTGAAGGCCCACCCACCCGAGGTAAGTGAAGCCCAGGGTAAGTATTTACTACAATTCCGGGTTTTAGGCTGGTGAGGTTCGAACAAGCTCAAGAGGGGAGGAGTGGCAATCGCTTTGCGGTGCAACATCGCCTGCCACCTGCTGCTGCACTTCAACCTCAAAATAGTCGAAGCCGTTGGAGTGGAGGTCACCACCTCCATCGGAGTCGTCACGTTCATCGTGGCTTACTGTTCCACACAAGTCAAAGTCGACATCGGCACGTCGCACTAATTACGATGGGATATAGTCGAGCTCACTCGGCGGCAGGGGCAGTTCATCACCGCCGGAGACCTGAACACAAACCACCAATCGTGGGGCAACACCGTCTCAAACCGCAACGGAGTCGTCTGGTCCAACGACACCTCCCTGAGCTCTGACAGCCCTACACGGTTGACACGGTCCGGGCCCATGCAATGCTTGACATCTTCATTACGATGACATGAAAGATAACGTCTTCCAGCCGGTTGTCTTCCAGGAGCTCAACTCGGACTGCTATCCGGTGGTGACTGAAGTTGAAACTTCGGTGAATCGGCACAAGCTAACCCGGAGTTACTATCACCAAGTCGACTGGGGTCGGTTTCAACGATGCGTGACTACCAGCGACATCCGGTGTCATCCGAAGATCTCAACGAGCAGCTGCACGCCATCCAGGAGGTGCTAACCCTAGCCTGCAAGTAGCATGTACCAAAGCCCCGTCAGGTAAGCAATACAATCACCAAAAATTTGGTCTGTCTGCGAAATGTCACTCGCAGGCAGTACCAACATACTGGGCAGCCTGCGCTTAAGGCCCAGTGCAATTGCACGATCAAAATTTTAATAAGATCCGCGTTCTCCCAGACTGTGCTACGCCATTCTGAAAGCTAACCAAAATTCTAAAATCCAGGCATCATCGGCCCATTCCACCTTTGATCCCATCAGATAACAATAACTCTAAGAAGGATCGCTTGATAACTCCTGCAGAGAAGGCAACTGAAATAGGTCGCAATTTCGTCAGCTCACACAATCTTGGACAAAGCATCATCAGTCCACATGAAGCAGCCGCCAGCGATCTTGCAAACAACATCCATCTGACTCCAAACGACTCCATCTGGACATCACAGCTGACGAATTGACGACCTGTATCAAATCATCAAAAAACATAAAGGCCCCAGGTTTCGACAGCATCCTCAAACACATGAGTGCTCCATTCTTTAATCACCTTTCGCTGATCTTCAATCAGTGCCTGCGACTCAGCTCCTTCCCATCGTCCTTGAAGTCTGCGAAAGTCATTCCCATCCGGAACCCTGGAAAGGATCCTTCATCTCCGAAAAGTTATCGCCCCATCAGCCTTCTCTAAGGATTATCCAAACTGTTTAAAAAGGCGATTCACAGCCGGTTACTTGAGTTTGCCGAACACCATAACATCTTGCTCGAGGAACAGTTTGGTTTTCGACGCGGTCGATCAACCGTACACCCTCTGACCCGAGTTACCAACGTCCTTAGACAGAACAAGTTTGTCCGATAACTGCAGAACCGTTGCAGCTATCGCATTGCAGTTTAAAAGCTAAGCAGTTAATTGAGCATAGCATTCAACGATTGTATAATGTAGTTGATGCCTTGTTTGAGCCGGGAATAGAAGCCTTATAAATTACGACTCGTTTTTAGATCACTTCCTAAGAGGCGCTGTCGGGTTCCAAGACGTGGGTAGGACAAAATTTGCCCCCACGAACATCTAAGAAAACGCCAATTTTGAAACGAGGCATTGATAGAGTACGTTTCACACAAAGCTCTGAATGCTGATCGAATTTATCTGTGTTCAGTCAAATATCCTCCATTATCATATAATGATCAGAGTTAACCGACAAAATTCCGTAGAATTTACGAGAAAGTTTCAAAGCGTTTCTCTAGAAAATTTTGAAAAGTTTTCCAAATTAATTACGTAGATTTTCCCGAAGGATTTCTTAAGAGTGTTTCGTGAGAATTCCAACCAGCTCGTAGAGTTTTTCGAGGTAATTTCGAAAGCTTCCCGATGAAATTGTAAAGAGTTTATCCAAATTAAGTACGTAGATTTTTTCGATGACATTCCGAAGAGTTTCTCAAAGTAATTCTAAACATTTTCCCGAGGTACCTTCGAAGTATTTCCCAACGAAATTCCGAGGAGTTACCCGAGGATTTTTAGAAGAACTTCCTGAAAAATTCCGAAAAAAAAAATCCCTTGGGAAGTCCGAAGCGTTTCCTGAAGAAATTACGAAGAGTTTCTTCAGATAATTTGGAAGCATTTCCCGAGGTATTTCGGAAAAAGTTTCCCAAATAAATTCTAAAGAGTTTCTCGAGGAATCTCTGAACGCTTTTCAGAGAAACTTCCGAAAAGTTTGGCAAGGAAATTACACAGAGTTTCTTGAGAAAATCTCTACGAGTTTCCTGAGGACATTTCGTAGAGTTTTTTTAAAGGAAATTCGGAATCGTTTCTCGAGGAAACTCCGAAAAGATTTTCAAAGAAAACTGAATAGTTATCTGATCCAAAGAGTTTCCTGAAGAATTTTCAAACAATTTTCCGTGGGATTTCCACCAATTTCCCGTGGAAATTTTGAAAAGTGTCTCAAATCAATTACATGGGTTTTCCCGAGGAAATTCAAAATATTTTCCGAGGAAAGGAATGGTTTCGCAAAGCAATTCCGTAGAATTTTTCGTAAAAATTTCGAAGTGTTTCCCAAGTAAATTCTTAATTTTAAAATAAATTCTAAGAGCTTCCCGAATAATGTTCGTATGGTTTTCCATGGAACAAATTGCTCACGGTTTACACGACTGTTGTCGTCCTTTTAGAAGACAAGGAACACAACAGTCGTTTAAACCGTGTAACATTTTCCCCTAAGCTCGCAAATAATTATTCAACAAATTTCTACTTGGAATTTGGAAGAGTTTCCCAAGAAAATTTCGAAAAGTTTTCAAAAAAAATGGAAAGGTTTCCCGATAAAGTTTTTATAGAACATTCCGACGAGCACATTTCATAGAGTTCTTTGAGCAAATTTTGAGGAGTTTCCCGAAAACAGTTTGAAGAAACTCACAAAGTAATTCCAAAGTATTTCTCGAGGAAATTTTGAAGAGCTTCCCGATGATTTTTACCGGATGGACTCTTCCCTGGGAATCCGGAAGCGTTTCCAAAGGAAAATTTGGGAAGTTTCTCTGGAGAATTCGGAAGTGATTCCCGAGTGAATTCCGAAAAGTTTCCTAAAGAAATTTCGAATTAAATTCCGGACAATTTTTAGACGAAATTCCAAAGAATCTCCCGAGGAAATTTCGAGTTTCCAAAGAAAATTTTGAAAAAAATCAATGGAAATGCTGAACAAATTTTCGCGAGAATTCTGAATTTGTTTTATAGGAATTTTAAAAATGTTGTGCTGGAAGCTCGGAAAAAACCTCTTCATGGTAGTTTAAAACAATTTCCTAAGCACACCAGGCCAGCTCATTGGGCCATGAGTTTGGCCAAAAGTCGCTAACATGTTCTTCATGACAGATGATTGGTAAGATATACATAAACTGTAATAAGTAACGTTTAATCGCCCTTAATCTAAAATTTTCTCAGGGAAGATCAAGAGAATAAACTATTTCGAATTGCTTTGAAATAAATGATGACCATACGTTAGAAAGCCAGTATACAGAAAAAAATCCTTAAAATGGGAAGCAGCTATTAATGTAGCACATAGCGCAGATTGTTTTATTTATTGTTTGTTATCTCTTTAGAATCATGGGTAGGACAATGCTCAGGTTGTCCTACCCATGATTTTTCGTGCGTAGGACATGTCCTACCTGTCCCACCCACTCCCGGCGCCACTGCTTCCTTTGAATGTGACGATCATTTAAAAAATCAGAAAATCCTGGCGAAATACGTAACGAAGGGCGGGGTTACAAAATTGACATTTTTGCGTAATGGAACGTACACACGGTCAAGCAGTTTGACCAACATTGACTCCACCTCTCGTTTATTCAAACATCCATCAAGTTTTACCAACAGCGGCACGAACAATCAATTTATTCGACCAACAATATCACACACGACCGAAGCACCAACTCGAGCACCAACCATCAAAAAATATACGGGGGTTTGTGCAACTTCACTACAAATGCTCAAACATGTTCGGCGAACCTTGACTCCACCCCCGACAACTCAAACCAAAATCAAACCGTTTTGATTTTTTCCAACCGAGCCGCCAACTGTCAAATGGTTGTTCGAACAACTTCACACACGTTCAAACAAAGCAGCAACCGAAGCGTTTTCTTGGGGGCGGAGTCAATGTTCGTCAAACTGCTTGACTGGTGTGTACGTTGCATAATGCATTTCCTTATTTTTCTGTATTCTTCTACCCTTCTCCCCTATCCCAAGCTACTCATCGAGCTTTTATTACTAATCATCTAACAATGTTCAAAGGCAAATAGTATTGTATTATCGAAGGGCCCCCCTAAAATCGTGACGCACTTTAGATAGATGGATAGACCATAAAAGTAATAATAACATACGTTGAACCCATAGATCTACCCACTCACTGAACTACACACCACGGAACAAGCACCAGGATCGTGATCCGCATTCAGAACGTCAACATTTCAGGGCTACTAACGAGCCGTTTGAATTTCCATACAACCTCGAATGGGAAGAATCACATCCCTTGCGGCGATTTCTCGTTTCCAGGGCCAATGCCAGCCGAGTCCGCTTTTCATATTGGAATATATTTGCGAAGCAGAAAGAGCAACAACAAACAAATTCTCCCGAATTCCAACTACACATCAAGGTACAACCAGTCAAAGACCATAAACAGAGAATGGAAAAGTCGGTGGCGACAAGCGACGAATAGCGAGAAGAACGGGTAATGACGAGCAACAAAATGAATTCAGTAAAGCGGATTAGGTGCAGTGCTGCGAGCAAGGAAGGAAAGGAAAAGGGAAGGAGCCAGCAATCAGCAAAAAGGGAGAGAAGTGAGCAAGAAAAATGTTGAACCCACCAAAAGAAAGGAGTGAAAAGGTATAGCGTCTTCCAAGGCTGATCGCTACACATTCCTTTCTCGAAAAATTCCCAGGCATTCCTTCGGCATAGCCATTTTCAAGCGTGTCTTCGCCGCCGCACAGCTTCCAAGTATGCTAAAAACGAGATGAAGATAAAAGTTGAAAGAAAAAAAAAATAGCCAGGCAACATTTCATTCGTTATACGAACGACCAACGTGCTTTTTCTTGAGTTAAAGGCCGCATCGTGGAAAAAGCACAGCATGATGAGGTGTGGAGTGAAGACGGAGAAAATTTACAAGTTAAAAATCAAAAACCTACCTCCACGCAGTCCAAACCGTGGGTCTGGACATGCTTGAAAAGGGTTGAAAAGCACTCCGCGGTTGGCGATCTTTGTGTCTCTCATATGATCGTCCCCGACAGATGATGTATCATATTATTAGCGGGGTAACTTTTGGACATTGGTTTCACTATTTGCAAACTAACGGAACGGAAATTGGTGTTTATAATTTTTTAATATTATATTTAAAACATTAGCTTCTTCTCAACTAAAATTGATTAATTACAATTCAAGTCTTCTTCTTCTTCTTCAATGGCTCTACATTCCAACTGGAACTTGGCTGGTTTTTCAATTTTGTATTCTATTAGCATTTCCTCAGTTATTAATTGGAAGCTTTTCTACGCCCGTCATTGCATGAGTATGTATCTTGTGTGGCAAGTACAATAGACTAACACAAAATGAACTCCCCCAAGAAATTATGACGTTTGAGCGGGTCGCATAATGAACGCAAAATGAATTTTTGTTCGAGAAGACGATCCGCTCAAATGTCAAAATCCATCGGGTGAGTGAATTTCATGAACTCCTGCACAGGTCAATGGACTATGCCCAATGTGTCGAGAAAGTTTTCAACTCGAAAACATCCTAGACCAGACCGAGAATCGAACTCGCCATCTCCGGATTGGCAATCCTACGCCTTTGCTCGCAAGGCTACTAGAGATCCCAAGTCATCTAGACTTAATAATTAAATTCCTCATAATTATTTTATTCAACTTATTTTCTTAAATTTATCATTAAACTTCTTGTAATAAATATTGAAGTGATCATATATAGGGTTATCAACTTGATGTAGACCGCTACACATTTTGGATCCTTTCCTTAAATATGTCACAGGAACATTATTCCCAGAAAAGATAGATAATAGAAATATCTTTCTGCAGAAAAAATTTCATTAATTTCTGAGATGAGGTTTTTTTGTAATATCGATTTTAATTTTTAAAACTTTTTTTTTGATATTTTTCCAAAAAACTTTAGGGAATTTCACGATAGTCCGCCATACAACACTTTTTTGTAGGTCTTGTCATTTTAGAGATACATCGATTTTCAAAAAATCAATGAAAAAAAATTAAGCCGTCATCTAATGTTACTCTTGACAATTTTTGAAAAACTAAGTATGCAGAGTGACTTAGGAATACCATATATCTAAGCCCACCAAGTTTGAGATGGTGCAGCCAGCCCCATAGAAGGGTTGGCGCGAAATTCGTCAATACTTAGTGCGAAGAAGTGAGAAGCATGAAAGCAATTCGCTTTGACGCCGGGGGTCTGATGTTTTAGTTATGTTTCCGTAGTGTAGATGCAGTCTCGTTTCTTCTGCTTATCGTTTATGAAACTGTCAGTGTGGAACGCACCTATCTCTTTCTTCCCCATGATTCTCCTCCTACGAAACGAACTGTGGTGAAGTTATACAATTTTACAATTTAGTTACAAAATTTTACCAACACTGGTAGAGAGAAATAAGACATAAGATGTGAGAAGTAAAATGAGACGCAGCAAGTGATAAATGAGATGTGAGAAGTGAGTCAGAGATAAGAATAAATAAGTAAAGAAATAATCCGAAATATCTTTTTTTTTTCTGCTCTTCGAGTTCTCCGATTCAGAGGTGCAAATTTCCAGTCTCATTGAATGAGATTTGTATGGCAAATGCTGGGTAATGCGTACCTGAAGGAATAAAATAGACCCCAATTCGCGGTCCTTGTTCTCTTAGCCAGCAACTCCTATCCCTAACTCCTCGTGGCGCTGGCCGGGATACGAGCAACCTTAGGGTAGATCGGGTAACGAACTCCGGTGGGAACTATGGTTGTATGCTGGGAAGGGGAGGATTTGCTCCTCTCCGGAGGTGCAAATCCGATCGAGCGTCTGTTCCCATGTTAGGAGCTGCTCATCCTCGTCCGAGTGCCAGCGAGGGACTCTAAACAAAACTGTGCCCATCATGCTGCATCGTGTTAGCATCGAGAAGGCAGCCCCTTCAACGCGATATAGGTAGCGCAACCTGATAAGGTACCGAAGATTCTACAGTTATCAAGAAAGGCAAAAGTAGAGCAAACGGATTGATTCAACGGCAACAGACCCGGCAACGAATAAAGGACAACGATTGGAAAGTCGGATCTTGGAACGTAAGAACCTTTAATTGTAGAAGTTCAGCGTGAGTGTGGCAGCAATCCAGGAAATACGGTGGCCCAGAACTGAAGAACGTGAATTTTGAGCGGTGGATCCCATAGAGAACACATTTCGTTCAATTACTACATCTACTATAGCGGCGGTGACAGAACGAGGATTTGGCTGCATGGTGATCGGGAAGCCTATATGCTACCGCTTTTGCGTGTTGAGAATGAAGGGCAAATTCTTCAACTATAGCCTGATCAGCATCTATTCCCCAATGAACGATAAACCTGATGTCGTGAAGGATGAGTTCTATGAGAGCCTAGATAAAGCCTACAGAAAGTGCCCAAACACACGATGTAAAGATTGTCATCGGGGATGCAAATGCGCAGATCGGAAGAGAAAGTTTTTTTCACCCTGTAATTGGTACGGAAAGCCTTTATTCCGGTACCAACGATAAAGGCCTGCGACTTGTAACCTTTGCTGCTGCTAGAGGGATGGTAATCAGCAGTACCTACTTCGCATGTAAGAATATCCGCAAACACACCTGGTAACATCCGAGTGGAGACACTTGCACACAGATAGACCACGTGCTGATCGACGGACGACATTTCTCGGATGTTATAGATGTAAGGTCCTTCAGATGTCCGAACATTGACTCGAATCACTACCTTGTAGTTGCGAAAATTCGGACGCAACTTTCTAGCGTCACGAATTCACGAAACAACAGAACGTTGTGTTTCAATATCCAACGCTTGTCAGTTGCTCTCAGCAACTCCTTGAAGAAGCTAGACGAGCAGATAGGAGATGTCACTGGATCTGGCGACGTCAACAGATTGTGGGAGCATATCCACGAAGCTGTGACTACAACAGCTCAGGAAGTGTTAGGCACTGCACAGCGACACCAACGAAATTGTTGGTTTGATGAGGAGTGCCTGCGAGTGACGTACGAGAAAAATGTGGCTAAGAGTCGAATGCTAGTGGCTCGTACTCGTTCCAACAGAGAGCGGTACAGTGTAGCAATGACAGAAGAGAAACGAATCCACCACAGAAAAAAGGCAACACGAAGAGAGTGTGATAGCTGAAGCGCAGGTGAACATGGATGGAAACAATATGCGGAGGTTTTACACAATTGTCAATGTCACGCGGCATAAGACTGTGCCAGTGCCCGCCATGTGCATTGTGCAATGACCGAGAGGGTAATTTGCAGACAGTCAAGACTATGGTGACAGACAGGTGGAAGGAGCACTTCGAAGATTTGTTGAATGGAGAAAATGAAGGTGTATTAAGGAGCAGGATGGATATAGTCGGTGACGGTCAAACTGTGGAACCACCAACGCTGGACGAGATAAAGAAGGCTTTAAACGAGCTGAAAAACAGTTAAGCTGCTGGGAATAATGAAATCCCGGTCGAGCTTCTGAAACACGGAAGTGAGCAAATGTATTAATATATCCACCACATTATCCAGAAAATATGGGAGGATGTCTATCGACTGGTTGGATGGCCTCATATACCCAATCTATAAGAAAGGGCACAGACTAGAGTGTGCCAATTACAGAGGGATCACCCTTCTGAACTCGGCATAAATACAAGATTCTGTCGCGTATCCTGTTTAACAGACTGACACCGCTTGAGGAGTCCTTCGTCGGCGCATACCAGGCAGGTTTTCGTGAGGGCCGATCAACGACGGATCAGATGTTTAGCCTACGGATGATCGTTGATTAACCATCTGTCGAAACCCATCTGGCCGAAAGTCATTTGGCCGAACAAGTCATTGCCCGAAAGGGTCGTTTGGTCGAAAGGGTAATTAGATTGAAAGGGTCATTTGGCCGAAAGGGTCGTTTAGCCGAAAGGGTCAAATGGTCATTGGGTGAGACGTCTAATTTTTCACTTCTCACTGTAACGACAATGAGAAGCGCGAAGTGAGTAGTAAGACGTCTCACTATTCACTTCGCGCTTCTCACTTTGTACAGTTTGAACAGAAAAATGAAGTAAGAGAAGTGAAACGTCTGAGTAGTCACTTCTTATTTCACACTGCTCACTGTAAAAAGTGAGAAGCGCGAAGTGAGTAGTGAGACGTCTAACTACCCACTTCATACTACTCACTTTCCACAGTGAAGAGAGTAGTGAGACGTCTCACTATTCACTATTCATTTTTATCTTCTCACTGTAGAAAGTGAGATGTCTCACTACCCACTTCGCGCTTCTCATTTTTTATAGTGGGATGACCTATGACCTATTCAGCCAAATGTCTTATTTGGCCAAATGACCCTTTCGGCCAAACGACCCCTTTCAGCTTAATTACCCTTTTCGGCCAAATGACCCTTTCGGCTAAATGACCCTTTCGGCCTAATGACCCTTTCGGCTCAATGACCCTGTCGGCCTAATGCAGGGCTGCCCAACGTACGGCCCGCGGGCCGGATGCGGCCCTCGGCTCCATTTTTTGTGGCCCGCGCACCGTGGTAGAATATACTTCATAATAGTCCCACAAGCTTAGCTATGTGGCTCGAGGAGCTGCTTTTTTTAATAATTTACTAGCAGACCCGACGAACTTCGTTTCGCCTAAAATTGATTTCTCCTTCGATTAGTTCTCGCGTTATGCTGAAATTTCTGTTTCATTTGTATGGGAGCTCCCCTATCCAAAAGAGGGAGGGGTCTCAAACCATCTTAAGAACCTTCCCCGGTCCCAAAAACCTCTGCATACAAATTTTCACGCTGATCGGTTCAGTACCCGAGCAGGAGCGATGACCTCGATAACAGAAATTGGTATGATTTAGCCTTGCATAAGAGGTAAAATACCTAAAAATAAAACCACAAAAAATTATATGCAGAATTGCAGAATACTTGAGGCATACCATACTTAGGTATTTCAATACCAAACGAATAATAATTGGTTATGCATTTGGTATTGAAATTCAATTTAATAACTGAGTTTGTTATGGCTTAAGTATTGTGCATATTAGTTTTTGGTATTATTCCTTTGGTATTTTACCTCTTATCCAGGGCTAGTTCATAACAGAGTATGGTATCAATAACAGAATTAAGTATTATTGAGCCAATTTCTGCTGCTCGGGTAGTTTCGGAGTCTATAAGGTTCAGACAGACAGAAATTCATTTTTATGTATATAGATATATAGATAAGAAGAAGAAAATTAATACATACTTAGGATATTACTGGGTTAAAAAAATAAGTCTGGTAATCGAGCCCTTCACTTTATGTGATACAATAGTTTCTTTTCTTCGTATTTGAAACAAAATTTCACGTTGAAAGCCGGTTTACTGAATGAAGCCAGGAAAATGCAATACGGGTCAGTTTTGCTGTTAGTGAAATTCTGGCAAAGCGAATAAAACTATTCTAGGACGGAGAACTTGTTAAGGAATGCGCATCGGCATCGTGTGCTCTAAGGAAAATATTTCCATCAGTAGCATTAGTTTGCAAATAATTTGAAAACTACGTTACGTGGAAAAGCCACCTGCTTCAAATTCTACTCTCTCGCAATCGATGTCAATACTGATGTTGAAAACATATTTCATAAAGGGAGTGGATGATCATCTTTAAATTACAGAGAAATCCTGACCTGAGACCAGAGAGGAGCTGTTCAAACCTGTATGAAGGGGCTTGTATACTCCACTAAATACCTACAAGTGGCCTTACATCTGACGGGCCGGCACTGGCAATGACGGAAAAGAACAATGGCATTGCGACACTTCTAAGAAAGAAAAAACAATCAAACCATACCATTATACTTCTCCGCACATTGCATTACTCACCATGAGAGTCTAAGAGTGAAAACGATTAATATTCCTGAAGTACTGACGTTTGTCATTAAGTTTATAAACTTTATCAACGCGAGGGATTCACAACCACCAGCTCTAAATGATGTTGTCGGAAATGGAACCAGAATACGGAGATTTGCTGTATTATTGCGAATTTCTTTGACCATAGAAGATTTTATTCTTTTCGAAACGAAGTCGCATTATTTCTACAAGATGAAGAAAACCCAATGTTCGAACTGCATGGCCGAGTAGATATTAGCAATCATTTCAATGATTTGAACATAGAGCGGCAAGGCACGGATCAACACGTTGAACTTTTATTATCCAACAATAAAGATTTTGAAACGAAATTGGCGCGAAACATTTGGCACAGTTTGTTTCTGATAACCGATACATTTCCCTCATCTTGTTGATTTTAAAGAACACAGTTACAAATTGTCAATTTTCTAAACACCGTTTTATGATGTGAATTATAAAATGCATCCGAAATGTTTCAAATAGATTTTATCTTAAGAAAATTATTTTGAGCTTTTTAGTGGAATGTCTTCACTTGTCATTGTACAAACTCGTCTTATGACAAGATATTATCTACTCATATCTCGATATTATCTACTCATATGTCATCCCAATCTCATCAAGAATTGAAGCAGTAAAAAAAGGAATTTTTGAATGCAATTCAATCATGTTAAGTTTTTCTCTGAAGTTTTATACGCTTTTGGAAAAATAATGTTTGAAAATTTTAAAAAAAAATTTAAAAAATTTGCCGAATTTTTGGCCCGCCAGCAGATGTTAATTCTGAAAATTGGCCCGTGACTTGAAAAGGTTGGGCAGGCCTGGCCTAATGACTCTTTCGGCCTAATGACCCTTTCGGCCAAACGACCATTCCGGCCAAATGACCCTTTCGGCCAAACTCATTCGCCCAAATGACCCATTCGGTCACACGACCCTTTCGGTCAAACGAACTTTTCGGTAAAACGACTCTTTCCGCCAAATGACTTTTAGCCTAATGGTCTGTTCGGCCATATGGTATTTCGGCCAAGCAACTTTCGGCCTAGTGGCATCCGACCAAATGGCATTCGGCCGAACGGTTTTCGGCCAAACGGCCCTTCCCCACTATCACTATCACATTCAACGGAAGTTTTTTCGTATTGCCTTACGTAATTTACCTTAGCGTGATGCGCGAAATCTTCCACCATACGAGAATTGATGCATGCTGCTCGGAATCGACACGCTAGAAAAGCGGAGAACAGTGATGCAAGCGATTTTTGTTGCAAAAGTCCTTATAAATGAAATAGATCCCCTATCCTCGCGACCAAAAGATGTTCCGGACAGCGACGACAGCGACAATGCTTATCTTGTAACTAAAATATATTTTGCATTTTCTCAAACAAATGATTCAATTATTGAGATGAGTGGTACTTCTACGTGAAGTTATACGAATTGTACAATGATATGGGAATGATAATATCATCTTTCAACAAACGTACATTGCCATGATAGAATTGGAAGGAGAAATTACAGATTTGATAGTTCCGTTAAGATATGGTCGTATTATTCCATTCTAGCTCTTGGCAACGAACGATTTTCACTCCACCAAATTCTAGAAGTACTTTGAAAACGCAATCGAAAGACGCCAAACAGTATGGTGATTAAAAATTGGAGCATCAATCCTCCATTTCCTGTTGACTCTTCCCCTAATCAGTGAAAGGTTACTCGTCATCGTGTCATGTTATCATTTCTGGAACTTCATTTTCGGGGCATTGACCTCATTCGACACTTCATTCGGATTGGAATAACGAGTGAATGATAAGAACAACTCTTTTCATTCATGAATCTTTGACCATGTGTTTTGGAACTTTTAGGTATGACCCAGATAGTCGTTGATTAAAAATTGTCTGACTTCTCGGTATGCGTATGAGTTTCGAGTTATAATTGTTACCACCGGTGTAGGGATGAAACGATACCACTAAGGTATCGATACTTTTACTTTCAAGTAGTATCGAATAAAAGTATCGATACCACTAAAGTATCGAATTAAAAGTATCGATACCTACTTGTATCATATGAGTACTCATCAATTCGAAGTACACTGGATTTTGTTTTTACACGATTTATATTTTCTCAATTTTCCACTCATCCTAAATGTTTATCGCATATCAATTATCATGTGATTTTTCTTTGATTTATCTTGGATTTTTTGAAACATGTTGCGAAGAGTTTGGCGTTAAATTAAAGTCACACGATAAAAAACACGAGCGAAAAAAAATCGTGTAAAAATAAAATCCTGTGTAAATTTATTTAGTCATTCACAAATACTCATTCCTCATTCCATTCCTTTGTTGGACGAAACACTGAATAGTGGAAGGTTTAAGCACTTTAAATTACTATTGGTCCATCGATTTTATAATTTTGTAATTTATAATTTATCTCGATAGTGTTTGAATAGCGAATAGATTTTAAATGTAAACCAACTGTTACTTTAAATCATTTTATTTAAAGACAACGTAAATTTCTGAATTATTAGAAAACAGCTGCAAATATTAGTGCAAATCCAATATTACTCTAGATATTTGTGTAATTTATTATTTGTTATTGTACCTTTGACAGATTTCGATCTCAACAGTAAGGCAGTCTTCAGTGTCTCATACCTGACTCAACTTAGTACGAGATACTGACGACGGCCTTACTGTTGAGGTCGAAATGCGTATCTGTCAAAGGTACAATAAAGTAGTAGAATCAAATGGAATAGTACAAACTCGTCTTAGGAGAAGTAAATACATACAGCTCAAAACAATTTTCGTAGCAAAAAATAAATACTTATATAAATATAAAAAAATATTTATCGATTTAAATAGGGGGAATGACGGCTTTGGCAGGTTTTGTTCTTTTATTGGCAGGGGGTTTTTTATGACTGATTTTGCTCAAATTTGGTCTGAACATTCTTTGCATATCAAAGAATATTGTGGCCAAATTTCATAAAATTTGGTCGACAAAAACCCCCCTGCCAATAATAGAACAAAACCTGCCAAAGCCGTCTGTTCCCCTACTAAAAGTTAAAAGATTCTTACGAAAAAATACGAGTGTTCCTATTTAAGTTTATAATGTTTAATAGATTTTGAATTGAGTACTCAATTGATTCAACTACTTCGATTCGATACTTACTTGGTATCGGTATCAAAGTATCGATTCCAAAAGTACTTGGTATCGAATCAAAAGTATCGAGTATTTACTCGTATTTACTTGTATCGATTCATCCCTACACCGGTGTAACTTATATGGGTCTTCTCAACTAAGCTGGTCTTAACAGGTTATAGCGAATGGATCGAAGCTGCATCATGACATTAAATGACATTTGTATAATTCATAGACTGTCAATACCTCAGTACAGCCCTTATGATTTTTGCAAACCTACATCATCTCCGAAGCGATTACACTCCCATCCACGCAAAGTAAAAATAAAATTCATACAGCGAAAACTAGAATCGGAACTGCCACAAGACAGGAAGCCGACAAAGAACGGTTTCATAGTCCGCCTGATAATTATATTTAAGCTGCGGAAATCTCTTGGCACCGTTTCAGCGTGCTGCTTGCTATTTTACCATTATTATTCAATTTGCCTGTTTTTCCAGTCATTCCCGTAATAGTAAAGGGCTTTTGATACTCGCAGCTATCCACCAGTTCAGTTTCAGAAGCTGGCTGGTTAGTGGTGCGAGATTACAGAGGTTCTCAAGTATTCACGGATTCGAAGCGATGGACGGATTCGAAGCGATGGAACAAGTTGCTTGACTTGAACACGAAGTGAGCGTCTAAACACCTTCATTCAAAGACGGGTCGTATACCACGTCGGCGCGCTCAAGGTGCACTCAAGATGTGGCCATCGTATCGGGTTGGATTCTACCGGGTAGCGAGGTTTACTTGATGCCGGAAACGGGCTGGTTTTGACGGTACGCCAACGATGGCAGAGCATGGTTCTTGAGATGGTCGTCGAACGGGATTCGGGCTTGACCTGATGTTGGTGATGGCTGGTACCGACGCGACGCGACGCCTACAAAGGCCGCGGCAAGCGGGATGCTTGTCAGGCTGCGAGCCACCACCGAGGACTGGTACTTGGTGTTGGCCACGTGTCAGTGCAAGCATATGTCAGAAATGGTGGTTAGCGTGCGACATCGTCGCAGATCGACGGATGGGAGGTGAGCTTGATTTGAAGCCGATAACGGAATTGAGCCGACGGTTCTTCCAACCGTGTCCTTTTCAATTCGATGATAACTTTATTGTTTCGAATAACTTTTGGATTCGTCCATACACCTTAAGGGTCTATCAACTTATTTTCTCTCGTCCTTCTTTTTTTGCTTTTCTCGTATACAAAGTATACGTAACGGCTATATGTTCGCTTCAAAAACGAACATTTTATAGGAGGTCCGCAGACCCATAAAGACCCATAGGTTGGTATATATACCGACTCAGCTCGACGAATTGGAGTGATGGCTGTGTGTGTAGTGTATGTGTGTGCGCAAACTAATCTCACTCATTTTTAAGGCACTTATTCTTAACCTCGCGAAGCTCGCAACATGTTGCATTCGACGCAGAATCCTGTCCCATTGTTTCGAATTGAAAATTGGCTGAATCGGACTATGGGATTCGGAGTTAAATACATTTTCTTACAAGAAATATTCTCACTCCTTTTTTAGGCACTTACTCTTAGCCGATTTGCCCGCAAGTTTCATTCGACGCAGAAACTTGTTCCATTGTTTCCTATTAAAAATTGGCCATATCGGACCATGGCTCAAAAGTTATCTCTAAAATACTTTTTTTATAACATACGAGAAAGGCTCCATTACCGCTAGGTGGATTAATCTGGGTTTCCAATTTTGGTCTCGGGGTTGGGGTTACTCGAGACAAATTCGTTCAACCTCGAAAAATATAGGAAAAAGTTTTTGGTGTCAAAAATATTTACACTCAGGTGTTCGGGGAATAAATTCCTTGATTTGGCTTGGCAATTTTTTTTAGGAACGACCACACATACAATCTGTTATCTACAGTGGATGGATCGACATTTTGCCACTTTTATGTGGACAAAAATAGTGTAATAAGCGCGGAACAACAATTATATTATGTACTATTTTTCCATGTTAACGTGCTAAAACTGCAGATCAAGTTCCAGTTGGAATGTAGAGCCTTTGAAGAAGAAGAAGATGGCACCGAACCGGTTCTACGCCATGTCTTGTTATCCTTGTACTTTATATAATAATAATATATTTCTAAAACTTGTGTATTTTAGTTTTGCTAAATTAAGAAACACTGACTTAGTCATTGCAAGATTGATATTCATCTTAACCAAAAGAGAACACCGCCATGCGTCCCACTCTGGCTCTCTGGCCGACTGGTAGACTATCGGATAATTATGATTGACGTTTTGCCTCCTCCGGCCAACGGATCTCGGTATGGAGTGTCGCCAATGGAGGCGACGACCAACTTTGCACATAATTACGGTCAGCGGGTTGGTGGGACGTGGTTCTTGACTTCCGAGCCTCTTTGCCATCTGTATACATGATGAAGCTTCTCGCACCAAAACAAGTACAGGTATCTGTATTTCAAGCAAAAAAAAAATATCCAAGCATGAACTTTCTAGTTTCTACATACACATTACACGCAGTTTGAATCCGCCGTCATCATAGCAGACAAAAAAGAACTACTTCCTCTTCTGGTGAGTTTTTGCTATCCATTCAAAGTAAAGTTTATTGCACCCATGTGTCCCAAAAATAAAAAGCGCCTGTATTGGAAAATATCACACGGACTCATCGAAGAAGATTCGCAGTTGGGTCGTCAGACGTTCACAGGGCACAGGAAATTTAGGTAGAGAATCCACGATTAAATCACCTAGAGATAAAAGAGCTTGAATTATTTTTCCCACCTAGAGATGATTTATCTCTTAAATGTGGGATACAAACTTTTGAAATTCAATGATAAACCGACTAGAACAGGTTTCATTTATAGATATTTAGTAGAATCTATAGATGAGCGAAAGCATGGTTGGGTTCGTTTTTTTTTACCGTGTACCGTGAATCTTTGTTTACAAAAACAGATACGCTCTCTACCCACCATTGTGAATCATGTAAGGCTCCCAGTAACAAAGAAAATACCATAGGAAATTGAAGAAAACAAATTTTGGCATTAAATTGAAACTAATTAGTATTATAAGGCATCTACTTTGGGTTCAAGCACATTTAATGTAATAACAAATTTTTGCAAAGCTTTTCTATGCCCGCCATTGCATGAGTAGTAGGGTGTCCCAAAATTGGACAAAGTCTGGGATTTTGGGGGCTCAACCTTCAAATGAAAGCTTAGGGTAAAACAAAAGAAAAATTGTTCTACGACAACTCTGGGAAATGACGTTTAGGGGTGGCCCCGACGCGTTTTATGAAAAAAGTGCATTTTTTATAGGTAACATCGAAAATACCGGTATATCGAAAAGAAATTCGATGAAACCCATCCATTTTATATTTTTTACATTTAACTTAGGGTCTATACTTTATGGTAAAACGTTGATACCGCATGTTTTAGGTCTATATATTTTTCACTGATGCTTTAAATGCCCAAAAATGATGAATTTTTCTTAATATTTTTTTATTAATGCATCCAAAACGGGTATCCATTATAATGCTTTCGAAACTAGATATACATAGAAAGATGGGGAATTTTATAACGAATATTTTGCTAAAAATAGCAACCTTCTATCTCTATCCGTTTAAAAGTTATTCACGATTTACTGCAGCTTGGAAAAAGACTTTTTGAAATTTCGGATCATAATACCTGGATCATGTTTAAGGTCACTCCTGGCGGAATCCAAGTTTAAGAGTGCTCGCGTTTTCGGGAGCACATCACTCGATTCAGAGGCGGCGCACAACTGTCATTTTTGTTGATTTAGCTTTGCTGCGTCGCAGCATGCGTGCAATAATAAAAATGACAGCTGTGCGTTGCTTCCGAATCGAATGGTGTGCCCCCGAAAACGCGAGCACTTCGAAACTTGGATTCCGTCAGGAGTGACCTTAAGTAAAAAAAACGCCTACTTTTCCATACCAACCAAATGAGCGCTTTAATAACCAATAGGGTTATGCGCTAATTCGTCCATGGCGCTAGCATTCGTCATATCAAATTCTAAATCACTAAATACTCGCGAATCGTAAACTAAAATAATGAACTAATCATCTGGCGAGATAGAAAAAAGTGTACACTACGATCTGCATTCATTTAAATTACATTCCGGTGTTACTTACTTGAAATACAGTTAAATTTAACTTTGCGGCAGTGACTTTTTCACAATTTCCTGCGTTATCCGTGCGACGAAGGAAAATCCAGTTCGTTCACTGCTGTAGAAGACGCGCAACACCGTCACCAAAATCAACGTAATTCACTGATTTTCACCGCACTTTTTCACATAAATTTCTCACTGCGCACTAAATAAAAGCAATGTTTATTGCTCAAGTGAAAAATAATTGAAGAATAACTACCGGAAGGCGTTCAAATGATCTGTTTTTTCAAACTTTAGAGCGTTTGAAATTTATTTTCTTCGTCGCCTTGTTTATAGTCGAAAAACGCGTTGCCAAACTGGCGGATTGAACTGAAATAATATTATGTAACACATCTGATAATACATCATGCAGTCAATAAAAGTGGGTTTTTCAATTATTTTCCGCTAGTGTAATAAAAGAAAAGTCTTCCAAATAAATATTTTTCATACACACTCGTCATTCACACTAAAATTTTCCACTATTCCAAAAGTTTGAAACAGGAGAAATAATTTCATAACAGAAATCTGTTGGCAGCACTACCCACGTACATGTTAAGCATGTGTGTTAGTTGTTTGACAGACTGAGGCATTTAACTGAATGGCAGCACAATCGAAACCATTTTTATGCGGTCGAAATGGGATTGCAATAGGAAATTTTTGTTAACTGGAACCGAAAATAAACTTTTAAGTTTGACTTTCAAAATTGACCGAAATGATAGTTATTCTGCATTAAGTTACATATAAGTCGTCCAGTTATCCAAGAAATGGCTTGAGCTTAGGAACAAAGATTTGCAGTCCTGTTTTAAGTATGGTACATGCTCCTTGTGGTACAGAGAAAGAATACGTAGATGATCAATTTTCCGGTTTCAAATATGGTACATGCTCTCTGTAGTACAAAGAACAGAATGCGTTCACATCATATGTTCTTGGTCAACCAAGAAATCCCTGGAGTAAGGCCTTTCGATCTACACGCGTAACTAAAAATCAATTTTCCGGTTTCAAATATGGAACATGCTCTCTGTAGTACAAAGAACAGAATGCATTCACAGCATATGTTCTTGGTCATCCAAGAAATCCCTGGAGTAAGGCCTTTCGATCTAAACGCGTAACTGAAGATCAATTCTCCGGTCCGGTTTCAAATATGGTACATGCTCTCTGTAGTACAAAGAACAGAATGCGTTCACTGCATATGTTCTTGGTCATCCAAGAAATCCCTGGAGTAAGGCCTTTCGATCTACACGCGTAACTGAAGATCAATTTTTCGGTTTCAAATATGGTACATGCTCTCTGTAGTACAAAGAACAGAATGCGTTCACATCATATGTTCTTGGTCAACCAAGAAATCCCTGGAGTAAGGCCTTTCGATCTACACGCGTAACTAAAAATCAATTTTCCGGTTTCAAATATGGAACATGCTCTCTGTAGTACAAAAAACAGAATGCATTCACAGCATATGTTCTTGGTCATCCAAGAAATCCCTGGAGTAAGGCCTTTCGATATACACGCGTAACTGAAGATCAATTTTCCGGTTTCAAATATGGTATATGCTCTCTGTAGTACAAAGAACAAAATGCGTTCACTGCATATGTTCTTGGTCATCCAAGAAATCCCTGGAGTAAGGCCTTTCGATCTACACGTGTAACTGAAGATAACTTTTCCAGTTTCAAATATGGTACATGCTCTCTGTAGTACAAAGAACAGAATGCGTTCACTGCATATGTTCTTGGTCATCCAAGACAACCCCTGAGTAAGGCCTTTCGATCTACACGCATAACTGAAGATCAATTTTCCGGTTTCAAATATGGTACATGCTCTCTGTAGTACAAAGAACTGAATGCGTTCACAGCATATGTTCTTGGTCATCCAAGAAATCCCTGGAGTAAGGCCTTTCGATCTACACGCGTAACTGAAGATCAATTTTCCGGTTTCAAATATGGTACATGCTCTCTGTAGTACAAAGAACAGAATGCATTCACAGCATATGTTCTTGGTCATCCAAGAAATCCCTGGAGTAAGGCCTTTCGATCTACACGCGTAACTGAAGATCAATTTTCCGGTTTCAAATATGGTACATGCTCTCTTTAGTACAAAGAACAGAATGCGTTCACATAATATGTTCTTGGTCAACCAAGAAATCCCTGGAGTAAGGCCTTTCGATCTACACGCGTAACTAAAAATCAATTTTCCGGTTTCAAATATGGTACATGCTCTCTGTAGTACAAAGACCAGTATGCGTTCACTGCATATGTTCTTGGTCATCCAAGAAATCCCTGGAGTAAGGCCTTTCGATCTACATGCGTAACTGAAGATCAATTTTCCGGTTTCAAATATGGTACATGCTCTCTGTAGTACAAAGAACAGAATGCGTTCACAGCATATGTTCTTGGTCATCCAAGAAATCCCTGGAGTAAGGCCTTTCGATCTACACGCGTAACTGAAGATCAATTTTCCGGTTTCAAATATGATACATGCTCTACGTAGTACAAAGAACAGAATGCGTTCACAGCATATGTTCTTGGTCATCCAAGAAATCCCTGACGTAAGGCCTTTCGATCTACACGCGTAACTGAAGATCAATTTTCCGGTTTCAAATGTGGTACATGCTCTCTGAAGTACAAAGAACAGAATGCGTTCACTGCATATGTTCTTGGTCATCCAAGAAATCCCTGGAGTAAGGCCTTTCGATCTACACGCGTAACTGAAGATCAATTTTCCGGTTTCAAATGTGGTACATGCTCTCTGAAGTACAAAGAACAGAATGCGTTCACTGCATATGTTCTTGGTCAACCAAGAAATCCCTGGAGTAAGGCCTTTCGATCTACACGCGTAACTGAAGATCAATTTTCCGGTTTCAAATATGGTATATGCTCTCTGTAGTACAAAGAACAAAATGCGTTCACTGCATATGTTCTTGGTCATCCAAGAAATCCCTGGAGTAAGGCCTTTCGATCTACACGTGTAACTGAAGATCACTTTTCCAGTTTCAAATATGGTACATGCTCTCTGTAGTACAAAGAACAGAATGCGTTCACTGCATATGTTCTTGGTCATCCAAGAAATCCCTGGAGTAAGGCCTTTCGATCTACACGCATAACTGAAGATCAATTTTCCGGTTTCAAATATGGTACATGCTCTCTGTAGTACAAAGAACTGAATGCGTTCACAGCATATGTTCTTGGTCATCCAAGAAATCCCTGGAGTAAGGCCTTTCGATCTACACGCGTAACTGAAGATCAATTTTCCGGTTTCAAATATGGTACATGCTCTCTGTAGTACAAAGAACAGAATGCATTCACATCATATGTTCTTGGTCAACCAAGAAATCCCTGGAGTAAGGCCTTTCGATCTACACGCGTAACTAAAAATCAATTTTCCGGTTTCAAATATGGTACATGCTCTCTGTAGTACAAAGACCAGTATGCGTTCACTGCATATGTTCTTGGTCATTCAAGAAATCCCTGGAGTAAGGCCTTTCGATCTACATGCGTAACTGAAGATCAATTTTCCGGTTTCAAATATGGTACATGCTCTCTGTAGTACAAAGAACAGAATGCGTTCACAGCATATGTTCTTGGTCATCCAAGAAATCCCTGGAGTAAGGCCTTTCGATCTACACGCGTAACTGAAGATCAATTTTCCGGTTTCAAATATGGTACATGCTCTCTATAGTACAAAGAACAGAATGCGTTCACAGCATATGTTCTTGGTCATCCAAGAAATCCCTGACGTAAGGCCTTTCGATCTACACGCGTAACTGAAGATCAATTTTCCGGTTTCAAATGTGGTACATGCTCTCTGAAGTACAAAGAACAGAATGCGTTCACTGCATATGTTCTTGGTCATCCAAGAAATCCCTGGAGTAAGGCCTTTCGATCTACACGCGTACCTGAAGATCAATTTTCCGGTTTCAAATGTGGTACATGCTCTCTGAAGTACAAAGAACAGAATGCGTTCACTGCATATGTTCTTGGTCAACCAAGAAATCCCTGGAGTAAGGCCTTTCGATCTACACGCGTAACTGAAGATCAATTTTCCGGTTTCAAATATGGTATATGCTCTCTGTAGTACAAAGAACAAAATGCGTTCACTGCATATGTTCTTGGTCATCCAAGAAATCCCTGGAGTAAGGCCTTTCGATCTACACGTGTAACTGAAGATCACTTTTCCAGTTTCAAATATGGTACATGCTCTCTGTAGTACAAAGAACAGAATGCGTTCACTGCATATGTTCTTGGTCATCCAAGAAATCCCTGGAGTAAGGCCTTTCGATCTACACGCATAACTGAAGATCAATTTTCCGGTTTCAAATATGGTACATGCTCTCTGTAGTACAAAGAACTGAATGCGTTCACAGCATATGTTCTTGGTCATCCAAGAAATCCCTGGAGTAAGGCCTTTCGATCTACACGCGTAACTGAAGATCAATTTTCCGGTTTCAAATATGGTACATGCTCTCTGTAGTACAAAGAACAGAATGCATTCACAGCATATGTTCTTGGTCATCCAAGAAATCCCTGGAGTAAGGCCTTTCGATCTACACGCGTAACTGAAGATCAATTTTCCGGTTTCAAATATGGTACATGCTCTCTTTAGTACAAAGAACAGAATGCGTTCACATCATATGTTCTTGGTCAACCAAGAAATCCCTGGAGTAAGGCCTTTCGATCTACACGCGTAACTAAAAATCAATTTTCCGGTTTCAAATATGGTACATGCTCTCTGTAGTACAAAGACCAGTATGCGTTCACTGCATATGTTCTTGGTCATCCAAGAAATCCCTGGAGTAAGGCCTTTCGATCTACATGCGTAACTGAAGATCAATTTTCCGGTTTCAAATATGGTACATGCTCTCTGTAGTACAAAGAACAGAATGCGTTCACAGCATATGTTCTTGGTCATCCAAGAAATCCGTGGAGTAAGGCCTTTCGATCTACACGCGTAACTGAAGATCAATTTTCCGGTTTCAAATATGGTACATGCTCTCTATAGTACAAAGAACAGAATGCGTTCACAGCATATGTTCTTGGTCATCCAAGAAATCCCTGACGTAAGGCCTTTCGATCTACACGCGTAACTGAAGATCAATTTTCCGGTTTCAAATGTGGTACATGCTCTCTGAAGTACAAAGAACAGAATGCGTTCACTGCATATGTTCTTGGTCATCCAAGAAATCCCTGGAGTAAGGCCTTTCGATCTACACGCGTAACTGAAGATCAATTTTCCGGTTTCAAATATGGTACATGCTATCTGTAGTACAAAGAACAGAATGCGTTCACAGCATATGTTCTTGGTCATCCAAGAAATCCCTGGAGTAAGGCCTTTCGATCTACACGCGTAGCTGATGATCAATTTTCCGGTTTCAAATATGGTACATGTTCTCTGTAGTACGAATAACAGAATGCCCTCACAGCATATGTTCTTGGTCATTCAAGAAATCCCTGGAGTAAGGCAATTTGATCTACACGCGTAGCTGAAGATCAATGTTCCGATTTCAAATATGGTTCATGCTCTCTTCATATTGAATACATTTGTGTTGAACTTGATGTTAAACTTAAAAACCCGATTTAATCCACCTACAGTGAACGCAACCCTTCTTACACTTTTGAATGGTTGTGTGTGCCCAGTTCATATTACAATTTCTATGCATATGACCTTCAATTGAATATAAAATAACTGATATTATCATGCTTTTATCGATTTCAAAATAAAAAAAGGGATATTTCTGGAAATTGGCCAATTTTTAAAAAATACAAAAAGACTGCAGGACTGCAGACTCAGGATAAAAAGTCGGTTTTTCAAGCGATCTTTATACCCTTCTTAGGGTGTAAGAAGGGTAAAAAGGGATATTTCTGAAAATTTAACAATTTTTAAAAAATACAAAAAGGCTGCAGATTTGATTTGCCGCCTTAAATGGCAATATTACAGCTTCTGTTTAAGCCCGAAAGAGTTCAAATCGGGTCATAGACGGCTGAGATATTGGTGTGACAATTTTTCATTAGTAGTCTGAAAATATGTCTCATATTCGTATTTCACAGATATCTCTGAAACCGAATTTCCGATTGCAGAAAAAAATTAATGGGTCCAATGACATGAAAATAGCTTTCGTTTAAAGATAAAATCGCACAAATCGGTCCAAGGACGACTGAGATTTTGATGGGACATATTTTACCAATGTGTGAAGTTGATACGTCTAATGCTTTATGTTCATATTTCAGAGATATCTCCGGAACCCAATGTCTAATTGCAAAAACAAAATACAATGGGTTCAATGGCAAAGTCATAGCTTTTGTTTAAAGATAAAATCATGCTAATTGGTTTACAGACGGCTGAGATATTCATGTGACATTATTATGTTAGTTTTCTGAAAATGCACTTCATGTTCGTATTTCTCACATATCTCTGGAACTAAATGTCCGATTGCAAAAAAAATTGAACTCGTACAATGACAAAGTCATAGCATTCGTTTAGTGTTAAAATCGTGCAAATCGGTCCACGGACGGCTGAGATCTTGATGTGAGATTTTTGTAACGCACACACATACGCACACACGCACACACGCACACACACACACATACATACATGTGCTCAGTTCGTCGAGCTGAGTTGATTGGTATATACGACTTGGGTCTCCGAGCCTCGGATAAAAAGTCGGTTTTTCAAGCGATCTTTATACCCTTCTTAGGGTGTAAGAAGGGTAAAAACACACAAATAAAGGGATGATTCAAATATGACGTCCACTATTTTTTGAGATTTCTAGACCCCCCCCTTCCTCTTCTGTCACGTTTTCTGTATACCTTGTATATGCAGTGTCACAAAATCCTAGAAAACCCCTCCCCCCCTAAAACCTGTGACATCATTGTTGAACCTCAAAGAAAAAAAAACCAACTTAGTTCACCGAATAGTGATACTGCCTTTCTCGAATTTAGTCAAGACACCAACCTTATATGTCGCTTATATGGCTCGGTTCAATGTACCATTTTCGTAATAACTTTCAAACGCGATCAACTAGGCTTTGCCTTCTATCGAATAAAACCTGTTGCGAGAAAATCGGCTAAGGATTACTATAAGAAAAGTTGTCTAATGTTTTTCTTAGCTTTTGTGCAGACACATACACACACATACACACATGCATACAGTTCGTTGAGCTGAGTTGATTCGTATATAACACTATGGGTCTCCGGGCCTTCTATAAAAAGTTCGTTCTTGGAGTGAAATGATAGCCTTTCGGTACAACTTTGTTGTACGAGAAAGGCAAAAATAATGGGTACATTATATCTCGCTTAACTTTTCAAAAGGACCTAAGTAACATTTTTTTCATGAATTAATTTGAATAGCGCAATCAACAGAATAACATGAAAGATTTTGATTGCAGTACTCAAATTAATTCATGAAAAAAATGTTACTTAGGTCCTTTTGAAAAGTTAAGCGAGATATATTCAAAACAGGCCTTAAGATCGTTGGTTACGCGTGTCGATCTGAAATGATCCACTTCAGGTATTTCTTGGATATCCGCGAACGGCTTTCATACGCAGATTCTGTTACTGTGAAACCTCCATGAGTCGATATTAAAGGGACCTTACATTTACAAAACCATCTTGTAGATCATTGGTTATGCATGTAGATCTCAAGGCCTCCACTTCAGGTATTTCTTGGATAACCGCGAACGTCTTCCATACGCAGATTCTGTTATATGTACTACAATGGGTACATAACATTTTAAAAACAAGCCTTTAGATCATTGGTTACGCGTGTAGACCTGAAGGCATTCACTTCAGGTATTTTGTGGATAACCGTAAAGATCTTACATACGCAGATTTTATCATATGTACCACAATGGGTATATTGCATTTACAAAACAGGCCTGTAGATCATTGGTTACGCGTGTAGATCTAAAGGCCTTCACTTCCGGTATTTCTTGGATAATCGCGAACGTCTTCCATACGCAGATTTTGTCATATATACTACAATGAGTACATTACATTTACAAAGCAGGCCTGTAGATCATTGGTTACGCGTGTAAACCTAAAGGCCTTCACTTCAGGGATTTCTTGGATAACCGTGAAGATCTTCCATACGCAGATTCTATCATATGTACCACAATGGATATATTACATTTACAAAACAGGCCTGTAGATCATTGGTTACGCGTGTAGATCTGAAGGCCTCCACTTCAGGTATTTCTTGGACCGCGAAAGTCTTCCATACTGAAGATCACTTTTCCGGTTTCAAATATGGTACATGCTCTCTGTAGTACAAAGACCAGAATGCGTTCACTGCATATGTTCTTGGTCGTACCCATTGTGGTACATTCGGTTGAATGTACCACAATGGGTACATGACATTAACAAAACAGGCCTGTAGATCATTGGTTACGCGTGTAGACCTGAAGGCCTTCACTTCAGGGATTTTTTGGATAACCGTGAAGATCTTCCATATGCAGATTCTATCATATGTACCACAATGGGTATATTACGTTTACAAAAAAAGCCTGCAGTTCATTGGTTACGTGTGTAGATCTGAAGGACTCCACTTCCGGTATTTCTTGGATAACCGCGAACGTCTTCCATACGCAGATTCTGTTATATGTACTACAATGGGTACATTACATTTACAAAACAGGCCTGTAGATCATTGGTTACGCGTGTAGACCTGAAGGCCTTCATTTCAGGGATTTCTTGGATAACCGTGAAGATCTTCCATACGCAGATTCTGTTATATGTACCACAATGGGTATAATATTTTTACAAAACAGGCCTGTAGATCATTGGATACGCGTGTAGATCTGAGGACCTCCACTTCAGGTATTTCTTGGATAACCGCGATCGTCTTCGATACGCAGATTCTGTTATATGTACCACAATGGGTACATTACATTAACAAAATAGGCCTGTAGATCATTGGTTACGCGTGTAGATCTGAAGGCCTGCACTTCCGGTATTTCTTGGATAACCGCGAACGTCTTCCATACGCAGATTCTGTAATATGTACTACAATAGGTATATTACATTTACAAAACAGGCCTGTAGATCATTGGTTACGCGTGTAGACATGAAGGCCTTCACTTCAGGGATTTCTTGGATAACCGTGAAGATCTTCCATACGCAGATTCTATCATATGTACCACAATGGGTATATTACATTTACAAAACAGGCCTGTAGATCATTGGTTACGCGTGTAGACCTGAAGGCCTTCACTTCAGGGATTTCTTGGATAACCGTGAAGATCTTCCATACGCAGATTCTGTTATATGTACCACAATGGGTATATTACATTTACAAAACAGGCCTGTAGATCATTGGATACGCGTGTAGATCTGAAGACCTCCACTTCAGGTATTTCTTGGATAACCGCGAACGTCTTCGATACGCAGATTCTGTTATATGTACCACAATGGGTACATTACATTCACAAAATAGGCCTGTAGATCATTGGCTACGCGTGTAGATCTGAAGGCTTTCACTTCCGGTATTTCTTGGATAACCGCGAACGTCTTCCATACGCAGATTCTGTTATATGTACCACAATGGGTATATTACATTTACAAAACAGGCCTGTGGATCATTGGATACGCGTGTAGATCTGAAGACCTCCACTTCAGGTATTTCTTGGATAACCGCGAACGTCTTCCATACGCAGATTCTGTTATATGTACTACAATGGGTACATTACATTTACAAAACAGGCCTGTAGATCATTGGATACGCGTGTAGATCTGAAGACCTCCACTTCAGGTATTTCTTGGATAGCCGCGAACATCCTCCGTACACATATTCTATTCAATGTTTCACAATGTACACATATCATATTCAGAACAGGCCAATATTAATTGAATTTAAGTTATTTTTATTTATCACGGTATGATACCGCATAAAAAACTAATTTGGTGTACTTGTAGAAATCGCACACCAATACCAACAGATTTATTTGACAGCAATCCATCGAGTTTTAGACTGGACGAATGAAAATTCTGATGGACGTAAACAGATTTTCATAAGACAAATTTGAAAAATTTGAAGGGTATTTTTGATTGCCGATTCTCAATAAACTATGATTTGTTCAATGCGCTAATAGTACACAATGAAAACTAGGAACTCTAAAATACGTGTTACATACAACTTAGTTAGAGTAAGTAGTTGGGCTGGCGTATAAATTAGATTTGAAAACCAAGCACTACCTACTACGACGGGAATTAGCTCACTACCCTATAGTATTCATATGAGTTGCATAAAATTGATTTTAATACTTATTTGAGTGTTACAATGGAAACCCAACGATGGACCAGCAGTAACATGACTGACTACAAATTGTTCAGTTAGTCTGGGTGAGTGCTCAAATAGATTGATGAATATGGTTTCAAAACTACCCATAGGTAGGTTCAGTTTTCGTGTCATGGTTTGTCGAGCTGTGCAATGTTTCTCGATAACATGGAAATTTGTTGTTTTGTGACCATCTTGATTTTTTGCAAGAACGATCATGTGAAGTTTGTTATGAAATTCCCCATCTTTCTATGTATATCTAGTTTCAAAAGCATTATGATGGATACCCGTTTTGGATGCATTAATAAAAAAATATTAAGAAAAATTCATCATTTTTGGGCATTTAAAGCATCAGTAAAAAATATATAGAGCTAAAACATGCGGTATCAAAGTTTTACCATAAAGTATAGACCCTAAGTTAAATGTAAAAAATATAAAATGGATGGGTTTCGTCGAATTTCTTTCCGATATACCGGTATTTTTGATGTTACCTATAAAAAATGCACTTTTTTCATAAAACGCGTCGGGGCCACCCCTAAACGTCATTTCCCAGAGTTGTCGTAGAACAATTTTTCTTTTGTTATACCCTAAGCTTTCATTTGAAGGTTGAGCCCCCAAAATCCCAGACTTGGTCCAATTTTGGGACACCCTATTGAGTAGGTATATTGTGTGGCAAGTACAATGGATACACTATGGCACACAAACATCGTTGACCGTTACGAGAATCGAACTCGCCATTTTCGGGTTGGCAATCCAACGCCTTTGCTCGAAAGGCTACTGGTGACTCCGTTATCTAGTTTTCGACTTCTTCAATGGATATGGGGAGGCGAAGTTTGAAGGAACAGATGGGAAAATATTTGGAGGGCCTTATGTTTGTAATACTTTGAATTAAAATCGCTTTTATTGATTTTTTTTTAACCCATGTAAACATAGCTTATTATTATTCACTTACTTTTGAAAACAGGATCAATAAGTTTTCCGACTCTGGTCAGAAGAAATTTAATCAATTCAGTGGATTTCAATTTTTGCTAGAGTATTTTTCTTCTCCTTATCAGTTGACCTTAGTTTGCAATAATATTTATCACGCTTACGATGTAGTTGTTGCTCCAATCTAGCCTTTTTTGCATTCTCTTTTTCTGCATTCTTTGATTTTCTCATTTCATCACTCTTCCACTTTTTCTCAATCTTTTCTCTTGTCTGCTCTTCCTTTTGTTGTTTGATCAACTTACGGTTTTCAATTCGTGCTTTCTTAGCATCTTCCTCCTGCTTCTTTTTAGAATTCTTTTTATTATATCACTGCAGTCATCTAGCGCTCGTAGAAACTGAGGGCACGTGTTCTTGTTTATTCCCTTCGATGTTTTCGTTGACCTTAGGCCACACCAAAACATCTTTGAATGGATCATCAATATCTTGATCGGCTAAGGAAGCGTTTGCCTCACTGGAACTAGCACATCTTTCAGAGTCGGATGATCGTGTAGCATTCATCAAGCTGTGGGGAATGGTATCATCAACACGATTATATACACTTCCGCCAGAGCCAGATGGACCCGCCTTTGATAATTCGTCGACACCACGAGTGATTACTGTAAATAACTTTGATAAGCCGGCTGTGGTATGAGATATTTGAAAAATGAACTTACGAGAGTTGCAGTCATCAACAGAAAAATCAACAATATCGACATTCACCTCAGAATTTGTGATTGTGTCAGTGTCTGGGATTTGATTTCCAGATAATGACACTAAAAATAATATTAACATATGTCAAATTTCGCTTATATTACTTACGGGAAATGTTTTCGATTTTCTCAAGTGGCAGAATTTCACAGTCATTTTGATCCACAACGAAGTCCAGTGTTATGCTTTGGAAAGGGTTCAAAGGCTCCGTATACATCAAGCCTTCCGATTTGTCCTTTATGTGCTTCCAAAAGTGCCTCCCAAGAGTGCCAGCTCTTCCAGTGGTCCGTACCACAAATCGTCATCCTATTCGATGTAAATCTGCAGAGTTAATCTTTTTTAAGTCCGATTTCAACCTATTCCAACTGTATCAGACACCTCCGAGAGAACCCCCGGTTCATAGGTGAATAGGGTGTTATTGTTATCAGGTCCTAGAACCTAGGGTTGTCCAGCGTTTGTCGGTAACTGAGTTAAGTCGATTTCATTGACATTCCAAAGAGAAAGGCAAATTATGAAGGCCTTTTGAAGACACTCTCTGGAACTGGTGAAATTTTCCAGGGCTGTTTTAATAAATCTTCCAAACACGGTTTTCGTAACTTTGGCATTGTTGTTGACAAGAAGATGTTGTCTGATGGCTTTGGACCAGATCTTCTTGAATGGTCCGAAAAAAGCCTGTCCAGAGGTTGCAAGATCCGTGCTAATCCTCTTCCGAAACACCTACTGACCATCCTGCTGGAACATTTTCGACCATCTCCTTACTGATTCTTTGCCCTGGGTAGAGAATCATTGGCGGAGCTAGTTCGCCAGCTGTAGTACAACCGAAAAGCACAGTGTATGCTTCTTTGTCCGAGTTGTTGGTAATCAAATAAGCATTTTCAGCATTTTTCCCACAAAGTGCTTTTTTACTTTTTGGACTCTAGTTGGAAACCCGATTCGTCAAAGTTAAGAATTCTCCGAGGTTGGTAGTAAATAGTTATTATTATTATCGATTATCGACATATTTATGTCCTCTTCTATCAGAGTTGCCTCCACTTCTGAGAACCAATTCCGAAGTTGTTGTTCTGTCACTGTGGCACCTGCTCTCGGTAAATTTGTAACATATTTCCTCTTTATGTTCGCATGTCTTCCCAAGAATCGATGGCACCAGTTTTAACCTATAAGAGTTATATGAGATAATGAAATAAACTAACAAAAAAGGAACTATGCTACTTACTGGGAAAGGAATTCGGAATTGGACGAGTCTTCCTGATTTTTTTTGGTATAGTCATCAACTGTATGTGTTAAATTGGTTGCACTGACAGGAAATCCCGTTTTTGCCATGTACAGTGTCCAATTAACTAGACGCGTTTCTTCTTCTGGATTAAGCACTGTTTTAGGACCTGTTTTTCTAAGCTGTTTATTTTTGATCCGGCGTAGCAATATTGAATTGGGCACATTAAATGCCTTTGCTGCGCTACGCACGCTTTTTATTTCTATTGCCATATCAACGGCACGCTCAAGAACTTCCGGATCATATTGTTTATGAACACTTTTTGATTTCATCTTTTTGTAGAAATTGGAGAAGATATTAGTATTAATGTTCCGTTTTCCATTACTGGTAATATCAAAAGCAACTCGATTCAAAAACTGTGGCGGAAATGTTCTCTTCCCACATTTTATGAATCGATTATTTTGATCGAAAACCAGCATCTGATTTTTGATTTCTCGCAGTTTTTCTGTTGAAATATGTTTATGTACAAATTTTGAGGCGCAAACTTTTAAATTCGATAACCAAACTAATCGCTTTCGAACTCGCATCTTGTATAAGGGTAAAAATCCGTTCCCCGAAATGAGGAAATGATTCATGATTTCAGGAATCCGCAGTGTTTTCATGTTATGAAAATACACCATGAATTATATTCATGATTCTTTCCTTCGTAACGCTGTCTATGTATGCGTTATGTTTTGTCTCTTGACATTGGACATAAACAAGATTCATGAAATCATGAATTATGTGACCTAAAATCATGAATAAGATTCATGAAACTGGGAAACATATTCATGGAATTAGTACGCATAGTTCATGATATCAGACGTTTTCTCCCTAGACCATGAATCATAATACATGAAACCATGAACTTGTTTCATGATCCTGCGATATTTTCCATGAATGCAGTAATAAAATATTGTATATATGCATGCGCTTCTAAATTTCTTGTTGGATTTATTGACTACGTCATGAAGAATATTCTTGATCCTCACTTTCCGTACATTATTTTAACAATATCTATAATAATTGGTAATATTCACAAATGTACCTTTAAAAAATCGCTGAATTATACCAACAAATAAGCATAAGCCATGCGTAGATCGTAGAATGCATCGTCGAACTTCAATATTCCTGTTATTTTACCGTAAATCTACCTTATACACCTAGTTTTCTTTCGCGGTAGGAAATTGTTAAATTCTGGGTCAACATTATGAAAAAAAAATCAAACCCCATCTGAAAATCCTTTGATTTTCTGTGGATTCTTTGATAGGGACAAAATAGAAATTAACACTTTTGGTAGGGTCATAAAAGAACACTTTATTATGGTCTCATAGATAGGAAAACGGGATTTAATAAAGCATGGCGCCAGCAAGTGCAAAATAAATAAATGATAGTTTGTTTGCTACATGTGATGTGCGTAGTTCGAGTCTCAGTGACGTTCTCTAGACGATTGATACTCTAAACTGACCATCTACAAAACGGCTTCGAATAAAAAGTGCTACGTACAAACGCGAATGGAGAAGATGTAGGCCAAAATAAAAAAAACGATACTGGCTTTTAATACAGTGTTATTTATAAAAAAACAAATTTAAATCATTTCTCTCTCTTCTTATATAAATGATGAATAACTTGAAATCACGTGTGAATTATGGAGTCGTAAAATACTAAAGATACGGTTCGTGTTAGTACATGCCGGGTCAGCTAGTTGTCAATAGATTTTAGCATATCTCGTGTACTTTTAGGGAGCTCCAATATTGAAGCTTGAATTTTAAATAAGTACACTTGAACGAACAACCATACCGGTTTGCAATCCGGCGTGTACTCTAGGTTAAGTACATACGTTATGTGCATACATATACAGATAGCGTGGAGAATATCGTTCGCTTTGTACTCTGCGCCTCCCAGGATGACGAGAATGCCAGACCTTTCAGGCCCGACGGCGACGATCTGCGGTTGTAGGTTCTTTTGACCGAAAGTCTCTTTTAAAAATTCCAAACGATTTTCGATCCTACGTTCGATATCTCCAGCGGTCTATATATAAAAGAAAAACAAATATAAATGTACAAGTTACAATTGCTGTGGTACTGAAAGAGTAATAAGGTAATTAACAATTATGTAATACACAACTTTAAAGCCCAAGACTTTAATAATCATATTTTTTTACAATTTTACAATAATTTACAATGTAAACGTCACAATGCTAATTATAATGTATTTTTCAAACTAAGTAAATTGCAAAAAACCGAATACAACTTCAAATATTATTTAAGTGCACAATGAATTACTTAATGAAATAAGCCTCCTCTCAAATTTTCAGCTAATTCGGATAAAATTTCGAGGTGGCTCAAGTCGATTTAGTGTTTTTGGGCTATTTTCAATTTTGATAAAAATCTAACGAGAGATATAAACGCCGAAAACCATCGCAACAACCTCTATATGGAAGTTTTTGGTGTGCTCTGCAAGTCTTGTGAACATTGCGATTCGTTCCGTTCACGTTTTGGCCATGTTAAAGTGATTTTTAAGCTTTAAAGTGCATAAAAACACTCTTCCCCCTTAAAGTCGTTGTTCTACAAAATTCTTGAATTTATGAGAAATCATTGCTAATTTAAAATATTTATTTTCCACTTTTTTCCCTGGACATTTGAGTAATATAACTTCTAATGTCCGATTTACCGTTAAATTCTCAAAAATCAGAAGCTGAACATTTGTCATAAATTTGCACGCTAGGATTTCCTTAAACTAATTATTCGAACAAAACATAAATAAAATTATATGATATTTGATGCTAACAACAAACGACTTCCAAATTTGGTTTATTTCATCATATGTCTGTATGCTTTTACCATTTAGTGCGTCGCAGTAACAAGTGAAATTAAAGCTTCTTTGTTCGAACAACTTGTTTGACGAAATCCCAACGTACAAATGTATGATAAATGTTCATCTTCTGATTTTTAAGAATTTTACGGTAAAACGGACATTAGCAGTTATATTAATCAAATGTCCAGGAAAAAAAGAAGAAAATAAATATAATAAATTAGCAATGATTTGTCATAAATTCAAGAATTTTGTAGAACAACGACTTTAAGGGGGAAGAGTGTTTTTATGCACTTTAAAGCTTGAAAATCACTTTAACATGGTCAAAACGTGAACGGAACAAATCGCAATGTTCACAAGACTTGTAGAGCACACCAAAAACTTCCATATAGAGGTTGTTGCGATGGTTTTCGGCATTTATATCTCTCGTTAGATTTTTATCAAAATTGAAAATAGCCTAAAACACTAAATCGACTTGAGCCACCTCGAAATTTTATCCGAATTAGCTGAAAATTTGAGAGGAGGCTTATTTTAGCATAAGAATTGTGATTCTGGGCTGACCGGTTGAATTTTTGATACTTTTTCAAAACATGAAGAGGTCTACTATATTATTTTTTATTTATTCAGACTAAGGCCGAAGTGGCCTGTGCGGTATATAAGAGTCTTCTCCATTCGGCTCGGTCCATGGCTACACGTCGCCAACCACGCAGTCTACGGAGGGTCCGCAAGTCATCTTCCACCTGATCGATCCACCTTGCCCGCTGCGCACCTCGCCTTCTTGTGCCCGTCGGATCGTTGTCGAGAACCATTTTCACCGGGTTACTGTCCGACATTCTGGCTACGTGCCCGGCCCATCGCAGTCGTCCGATTTTCGCGGTGTGAACGATGGATGGTTCTCCCAACAGCTGATGCAATTCGTGGTTCATTCGCCTCCTCCACGTACCGTCCGCCATCTGCACCCCACCATAGATGGTACGCAGCACTTTCCTTTCGAAAACTCCAAGTGCGCGTTGGTCCTCCACGAGCATCGTCCAGGTCTCGTGTCCGTAGAGGACTACCGGTCTAATTAGCGTTTTGTAGATTGTCAGTTTGGTACGGCGGCGAACTCTATTCGATCGGAGCGTCTTGCGGAGTCCAAAGTACGTACGATTTCCAGCCACTATGCGTCTCCGAATTTCTCTGCTGGTGTCATTTTCGGCAGTCACCAGTGAGCCCAAGTACACAAATTCTTCTACCACCTCGATTTCGTCACCACCGATGCAAACTCGCGGTGGGTGGCTCACATTGTCTTCTCTTGAACCTCTGCCTATCATGTACTTCGTCTTCGACGTGTTGATGACTAGTCCGATCCGCTTAGCTTCCCTCTTCAGTCTGATGTAGGCTTCCTCCATCTTCTCAAAGTTACGTGCCATAATATCTATGTCGTCGGCGAAACCAAATAGCTGGACGGACTTATTGAAAATTGTACCACTCGTGTTAATCCCTGCTCTTCGTATTACCCCTTCCAAAGCGATGTTGAATAGCAAACACGAAAGACCATCACCTTGCCGTAACCCTCTGCGGGTTTCGAAGGGACTCGAGAATGCCCCTGAGACTCGAACTACGCACATCACCCGATCCATCGTCGCTTTGATCAATCGTGTCAGTTTATCCGGAAAACCGTGTTCGTGCATTAGCTGCCATAGCTGGTCCCGATCGATTGTATCATATGCGGCTTTGAAGTCGATGAATAGATGATGTGTGGGCACGTTGTATTCGCGGCATTTCTGCAGTAGGTCTACTATATATAATATATATTATTGATTGTTATTGATAAGGAAACTCATCCACTAATTTTTATCGTTAAAAATTTGAAATCACCCCACAAATAAAAAAAATTTACCTCACAAGTCGTATTTTACATTACAAAATTAACATCGATGGACCAAATTAAAATAATTTCGTACAATGTTACGAATTTTACGACCATACAACTAGTTTCCAACCCTGTCAGTATCTAGGTGCTATCAAATTTGCGCGAGTTAAGCCCCAGCTACAATAGTGAACGCAGCGGTACGTTTTGACAACGTACGTTAGCGGGATAGTGCTAACTAGAGATGGGCAAAATGGCTCACCTTATTGAGCAATCCGGAATCGTTCCGCTCAATTAAGTGAACTAGCTCATCTGAACGGTTCATCCGCTCACTACATTTTTTAAAGTATATTTAATAAAGCGAAATATAATAGATTTTTTTAGTTCAGTTATCTGGTTATTTACTTTATGGTATTAATTTATGCTACGATTTGACAGGGCAAGTCCATTGAAAATTCAGTTGGATTCAATTGACTTGCCAAAAGTTGAACTTGTTCAACTTTCTTTTCGTTCAAGTGAGTTGAATGAAGGCGTTTAGACGTTCAATTCAAGCGACTGGTTCTTCACTTCACTGCCTTGTCTAAACATAGCATTAGTCTTATATACTCGCACAACACACTCTTGCTACAATCGACGACTTGGAATTGCGCGCATTTCTCTGATTCCCATTCGACTTGGCAGCCCGTTCATTTGTTTCCGTTTCCATCGTTGCCGCTCTCGAACTGTTTGCCGATACGCAACAGAAACGCGCATACACTCACATAAACGCTCAAGCTACCGCTAAGCACCCAACGCGCCGTGGGCCACGCCGATATTCTGGAACCAGCCCCGTGGCAAGAGAAGCTTCTCAGCGTAGCGAACATCTTCATGAATATGTCGAGCATACATTTTGAAAAGTACTTCTCCCGAATCGTGCCTTCACAAGCAACTGGATTTTATCCAAAATATTGTTGGCTACACTTTTTCAATTTGGTCAAAAATAATACCAGTTATTATGGGCATGTAAATATAATCCTAAAACATCTTTCAGCACACCATTTATTTCATTTCGTTTTCACTAATGAATGTTGTTCGATTTGCATCCCCGGACCATTTCAACTGTGATGCTCGTCACAGTATAAACAATAATAATATCTTTTGTTTGATTCGGAGCGGGAGAACAAGATTCTTCTTCTTCTTCTTCTTCTTATTGGCATTACATCCCCACACTGGGACAGAGCCGCCTCGCAGCTTAGTGTTCATTAAGCACTTCCACAGTTGTTAACTGCGAGGATTCTAAGCCAGGTTACCATTTTTGCATTCGTATATCATGAGGCTAACACGATGATACTTTTATGCCCAGGGAAGTCGAGATAATTTCCAATCCGAAAACTGCCTAGACCGGCACCGGGAATCGAACCCAGCCACCCTCAGCATGGTCTTGCTTTGTAGCCGTGCGTCTTACCTCACGGCTAAGGAGGGCCCCGGGAGAACAAGATACAAAATATGATTTCGTGTAGCGTTTGATTTTACCTGTAGATTCCCTCCAATTCGTAAGTTTATTATATTTTATCATCAAATAACATAATTCCCATGGTCAATGATGTAAATCTTGCAAATTATTTTGAAAACAATTTTCAGATTTAACCAAAACAAATAGTAAACAAAACACATGATGTTTATTTTCGTACAATAACAACGGACGGTAATGAGCTACCGTCCGTGGACATGGTGGCTATTGTCAAACCCCTTGTGATAGTATAGGACGCCAGGGGGGTGTCTGGAACACATCGACTGCACGCTCGCACTCCACTCTCTTTTTTCGTGTGAACCTATTTTCGTTGGTTCGTTCGTTCATTCAAAGAACCATTTCTCGCTTAACTTTTCAAAAGGACCTAAGTAACATTTTTTTCATGAATTAATTTGAGTACTGCAATCAACAGCTTTCATGTTTTTCTGTTGATTGCGCTATTGAAATTATTTCATGAAAAAAATGTTACTTAGGTCCTTTTGAAAAGTTAAGCGAGATTTCTTTAGCTCAGTCAGATCTGCACTGGGTAAAAACAGAGACGTTGTTTATAGATAGAGACCCGCGCAGACTGAAGCCGAAAGTACCAATCGAACCGTCAAACGCGGTACCAATCGAACAATGTAAATAAACATGCAAGTTTTGTGATGAAGTGTTTGAGGAGTATTGTAATTATTTCAAACAAGATTTAAAATAAGTTGGTAAGTAAATAAATTTGTATATGAGAGTATAATGTTTAAATAAGTTTACCTACATCTAGCAACCTGTTGTTTTTGCTTGTAAACGTGAACGGAAGGATGCTCAGCTTTATGAAAACAACAAAAGTTTCACTTCATCGCGGAAAAAATACATCGGATCGGACCAGGAAATGAAGCATCTGGAGGATAAGGATCATGCATTTATCGGAAACTTAGTGCTTCGAGCTGTGAAACAACCCATCTATAAATATGGTCACTACATCCCAGTCTCGTTATTTTTAATCAGTAAGTTGGATCGTGCCCTGCTGAAATTGCCGATAGCATCCTGATTGTACCGATCATACATTCAGATGTTGTGGTTTCTGTGTGGACATTTGTCCCGCCGGAACACCAGGACTTAAAACATTCTGTGCTAAATGAATTGTAGTATAATTTACATTTGAGTTTATTTACCATTAACGTTTTGTAGGTTTATGTTAATCAATGTTTTCCGGGTGATTGTGTGTTATATACGCGAATAATAAATGAAGCGGAGTTGCACGAGGCCAACTCGTATCCAGCCTACCCCGTTATCGCAGCCTACCCCAAAAAAATGGATTGTGCTTTGCAAGAAATAAACTTGAAGGTAAATACCCTATACCAAACCATCAATAAGTTCAATGGATTTCGACGTTTTAAATCACTGTTCTGCTTTCCGGGTATTTGTGTATCGCCGTAATTAATAGCACCACTCCCGACGTAAAATATTTTCAAAGCTGTACCTGAAAAATAAATGTAGCACAAGTAAAATAAATAATAAAACTTTCAACTATTATACATTTTTATTCATATCAGTTAACATTATTCGCTTTACATTATATTTACATTCGACATTAGATATAAAAAAGCTATAACGCCATAGATCGACTATCGAACCTCTGCTCTCTAGATTTGTATGGCTTATAGATACGAAGCCTAAACGTTATAAATCTCTCAATGACCTTTCTTCGAATATCGTGACATTCTTCGAAAATTTGAATTTTTAGCGACATCATTAGTGTTGCTAGATGAGCAGGAATATTATTATTGGTGATGAGGAGTCTTGCTATATTTTCACGAAATATTCGCTCAAGGGCGACGAAGAACAAATACACCGACTCAGTTATGTAAATTAAAGAAGTCCCTGTATAATCTTTCAGGATTGTGAATTTCGTAAAAGACTTCATAAAGGGAGTTTCACTCACACAAGGTAGAAAGCAAGAATCACACACCGTGAAATTCTTTGCAACGCTATTCAAAATATATCCTTCTATGTGATATATTTGGTTTCGCTCAGAATTATCAAAATTACATCTTCAAACACATTGTTTGAATATTCGATTTCCATCATATCATCCACATTACGCAAATCACAGGATGGCTCGATCATTGAATCCGCTGAATTGAGATTTCGAACACATCCACTGAAATTCGCCAACCATTGTCGTTCTTCGTGTTCATATGACGCACCTGGAATATCTGACATAAATTGGGAAACAGATAAAAGTTTCAAATTATCTTTAAACTGTAGCGCCGTGGGGCGCTTTTGCTTAAATCGAAGTAAAGAAAAAATGTTCTCCACGCAGTCCTGGGTAAATCTGGCCGTGTACAAAACCTTATATCGTTCGCCATACAAGAAAAGTATTGTAGTCGTAAAATAGAATTAGTGCACAAGATTGATGCAGCTTGCCATGGTTTCCACCGCTTTTTTATTCCAACCCGACAGTTGAAAATAAATGTGCGGTATGAACGAAGAAATGATATAGTTTGCTTGTAGACATCCGGTTTTTGCAAACTGAGAGCTAGTTCAAACTGTCTTGAGGTCATCAATTTGAACCAACGCCAAACAGTCTCAATCCACAAAGCAGTAGCTAGGAGCTCTTTTCTGTCAGTTTCTGCACTCATAAAACGCAATGCGGCGGCAACATCGTGATTGACTAGCTTATAGGAATTTGCTACTTTCATAGCATCTAATTTGTTTCCACTAAGGAAATCCACTTCCTTATATGTCAAACGTGATGCCATTTTCAAACCTTTTCCCTTCTCGTAGTCGACTAGGTCCTTAAGATGAAAAACGTCAGCTACATTTGTGGTCAGATTATTTTCATCGACTACGTCCTGGGGTAGAAAAACAAACCGATTTTTTACCCACCCTTGTACGCAACTTTTGAACACGTGAGTTGCATCTGGTAGGATTTCGAAATTATCGTCACTTCTGACAGGATGTTTCGGTGCGTTGCTCTCAATACATTATTTCTCGAGTGTTTTAAACCAAAGTCATTCCACATTCTGATGTTGTTCGGTCCACAATCAGAAGTGGTGAAATGTACTTGAGTCCAAGATTTTCAGCCTTCTGAACAATATCACATATGACCGTTTTGAGGAATCCGTCGGAATTGAATTTCCTGTGAAGTAGTAAGCCACTACTTGCTTCCATCTGCTATGGATTCCTACCAACATGAAGATCAACCCATGTGTAGCTCTTCCGGTCTGTCCCGTAACTGTCACGTCGCCGAAGTATTTTTTATTGTTACAACAAAATGAGAGACTTTGGTCGATCGCCATTTCGTCCAGCACAAGTCCACAATCCTTCGAAGCGGTAGACATACATTCAACCTTTTTCTTCAAAAGCGCAAAAACTTCATGGAGGATTCCGGTGTCGAAATGTATGTTTTGTAAATGCTCCTGTTGAGTGCGAATTGAAGGAAGTGGGAACTTTGTCTTGTTTCTTAGGTAATTATATCCTTTGGTGCCGCAACCGACCCGCCTTTCTAAGCTTTCCGTGATTGTTTGTTCGGACCAATTCGACCCTCGATTTCTGTTGCCTTCTAATAACATCACTTGCTCCGGATTGACAAGTTTAGATACCGCGGTCATCGATTGACACTTAAAGCATTTGTCGGTGCGTCGCAAGTTTTGTCGAAGTTTTTAGTTGTTTATCTTTCAGTACACTTTTGTATCGAAGCTTCTGGCTGGTTCGGATTAGTCTGAGAAATTAAGAGATGAAGAAAAGATGATTTTATAGCTTAGAAAGCAGCTCCGTCATGCAATATATTCATACCTGGGTTTTTACATTTTCGAGTCTCTCTGGTAATATGGACGACTCCAGCTGTTCGTTAGAATATGCTGTAATGGTCGTTCCAATAGTTTCATTGGAGCAGCTTGGCGGCAATAGTTGCTGATTGCAGATTGTCATATACGGAACTTCTTCAGTATTCTAGGAAAAAACGTGTAAATATAAATAACACTATACAAAAGATCATTGAATAAATATAATCTATTTTAAATATTTACCTCGACATTTGTTACTTCTTCGTTCCGGTTCAGAGCCGGAACAGCATCATAAGATGGTACCGCACCCGGAGCAGTTAGCAACTTTCCACCAGCCGTGGCTATGTATAAATCTCGTTCGTAATGAAAATGGAGCTGCAGTTTGATGGTCATGCAATAATTACTATCAATTCGAACACAATTTCTTAGATAACTTACGCTGCATAACCGGGAATTTACCGTCACGTTTTGATTAGGAGGTAGTCGACAGAATTCAACCCACTTTTTCCGTAACAAGCCGTCTTTGGGAAATCGGAAAAAGCTGACGTTCTTCAATGAACTATCCTGTTTGTTTTCACAAAAAGATGCCGAACACTTTAATGGCATTTTTATTTAGAACCAATAAACGAATTTAAAAAAATCTTCTTTTAGATTCCAACGAAATGCCGTTCACCTGTTTGAATAAGTCACTCGAAGAACACTCTAATTTCCGCGTTGCCAAAATCATAACAATTATTTAGGTAGTTGACCGGGTAGCCAGATATACTTCTAATTCCTCCGCGTGTCTCTATATTTATCATCGTCTCTGGGTAAAAAGAGCGCTCCCGCTCCACGCTCTTTAGTTTTGGTTCTTTCGTTCGTTCAATAAACCCTTTCCCCAGCTCAGCCAGGCGCTCCCGCTCCACGCCCATTCATTCTATCGTTGGCGCAATGAATAAACTACCAGCAGTAAGCAGTTTCAAGCGTTTGTGTGGAAAGAGCGAAAAAACTACCGTTCGTTAAAAAGGAGCGAGCGCTTTCTCAGTCGCGTAGAAGAACTAGTTCTTTTGAACTGTTCACGAGCGGGCTGCCCACCTCTAGTGCTAACCACTTGATTTTGTAACTTTACAAATCCGTATTTTGACATCAACAGTAAGACCATGTTCAGTGTCTTTGAAGATTTTACAAAATCAAATGGTGGAATTAAAGGAGGTAGTACTAACTCGTTTTGTGACAAGTGATTTACGGCGGGTTTTCGCAAAAGTTGGAACCTCTATCGAAAAAAATGGGTGCTGGTTATGTAGGAAGTTATACGCTACTACGCCTACCAAATGTTTTTCGATGAAGATCTTCAATTTAGATAAATCTGACTATACATGCTTTTCGCTTTACTGATTTAACAAAGTTAACCTCTAGAGATCCGCTATATGTATCGTAGATTTTCGAGCAAGCACACAGTTCGGCAATAAATTGCTGTTATCCTGGGATTTCTAACCCGACGGGAATACCATTCGTAACCCTACCCTTTTCGAATCTGATGCCTTCATATTTTTTTAAATTTTTTTTTATCAAACTACAATCATTATCGTCGGTACCACCAGAGGCCGATAGCAACTGAAATTTTTTTACTATTTTATCACACTTTAAAAACCTTTTTTTCACTAATTGAACGCGCAGATAAAAAAAACATTTTTTTCCCAAAATGGATGCCACAAATAGACAAATTGAGTTTGACAGCTCGCGTAATGCTTGTAGCAATACCACGAATCAAGTTCATGAAAATGGGTTTTGTGATTCATGAATTTCGGTAATAAATTCTCGGAATCATGAATCCGTTTCATGATTTCATGGATTAGTTCGATTCATGGAATCGTGATTTTACATTCATGAATACAGAAACGAATTTGTTTCCGTGTATGAACTGCGGAAAACAACAAGGTTGACAACAAAACGCATGGACTTACGTATTTTATAGGATATATTTTTATGACAAATCTATGACAAAAGGTCGAAAGATAAAAGGTAAAAAAAAAACAAAAATTTGAAGTGAAAAAGGTCGAAGGAACAAAATCTTGTTAAGAAAATTATGTTGAGCTTCCTAGTGGAATGTCTCCACTTGTCATAAGACGAGTTTCTACCATCCAATTTAATTCCACCACTTGATTGTACCTTGACAGATACGTATTTTGACCTTAACAGTAAGGTCGTCTTCAGTGTCTCGTAAGTCGAGTCAAGTACGAGACACTGACGATGACCTTACTGTTGAGGTCGAAATACGTATCTGTCAAGAGACAATCAAGTGGTGGAATTAAATGGGATGGTAGAAACTCGTCTTATGATAAGTGAACAAATCAATATTTTTTCTTGGCAGGTTTAAAATTGGATCGTACTTGCAGGGCTGTTACAAACTAGTCGAATTCCAATCCGCGAAATCCGCGACTGGCAAATTGAAATCCGCGACTGTAGAAACAAATCCGCGACAAACAAAAATATAGTTTCTTACTTTAAAACACGTTTTATAAATGCGAAATTTCAATATTTTTGTTTCTAATCTATTGGCATATTTGTCGATAGAAAAGAAAATGAAAGAACATTCGCTAATTTATGTAATACCCAAAACTGCATAGTTAACGCTTCAACCATATCACGAGCCACAGAAAATATATGTGCAGTGTTGAACTATGCCCGAAAGAAATTCAATTTTTAATGTTTTCGGGAAACCCTCCATTCTAATCGATGTTGTATAGATGCATTTAGTTATAAGTTGGTTCGGCAGATGGCAGTCTGTTGCCATAGGTAAATACCAGTTAGATCATGGGTTATATTTGAATTATACTTTTTAGTACGCTATAAAGTTTTTTTTCTAATCTCTACCATCGTTTTACAAGGGCATGGGTCATCAATAATCCGTCAGGCTATTTATTGATCATTCATTGGATTTTGTACATCAATCCGCCAGTTAGGAAATAATAAGACCAATTTCTTCAATAGCAAGCGACATAGCTCTGCAGAGGCCCGAACAAAGCTTGACGAATCTGATTTAGAAGCACTAAGACTTACGAATTTTAAAAAACTTGGATAATGTTCACGATTTGAAAAAATGATGTCATTACCACTACGTATGAGATAATGGATGGGAATTGCTAAGCTTATATAACACGGCAGACTCAACACGTTGTTCATTTGCCGGAAGAGCATCAAGCGAAGATAACATGCACTAGAGGTACCAAAAGAGACCGTAGGCTTCATGGTAGGTCGCGTACACGATGGTGTTTTGCAATTGAAGTAGACCTGAGAGTACTAAGCTTCAGTGCGCCTTATAGCAATTGGCCCAGGATTGACTGAGTACGTAAGAGTTAATGAATCTATATCGCAGTGGAGCTGGGTAAACGGAAATAGTTAGATTCTGCCACCACATGTGCAAACTAGTTCGTAAGTGAGTGTTTGAGCGTGGAGCCCGTAAATGCCAGCCACCGGAGGTTTTTCTTCCCGCTATGCGCTAATAGCGGCGCACCAGATCACGGGTCGTGAAATTCACCACTAAAATCACCTTGCAGGTCTGTGTCTCAGTAAAACAGACTACCACGGTATCACAGCTCGATTGTGATGTATCACAATTCACGACACTATTGTCCCGATACAACCGTGTATTGTGATCACGGATTATCACGCACGCACTCACGAAAGGACTTAAGCTGCCACCGTTGGCCACAACCGCAGAGACTTCGGATCGGGATAGGAATTTGGTTTTTTGATTGCACTGAACTAATTGCCTTTATTGGCGCGATCGAACGAACAAGATGAAATACACACGTTTGCTACCGTCCACTTTGGGGTTCTATTTCTTACTGTTGAGTATGGGATGTGTTGTACAATTTCTGTGTTTGGTAAAGGGGTTTTTGTTTTAACTTTAAGGTGTACAGTGTGTTGCATATTTGTGGTGACGGGTTATAATACAGTTCATTTAGATATTAAGTTTGCGTCGATTTCAGGTGTTTTTAAATCTAACTATTTACAATTTTAATTATTTACAAAAATATACATTTCGATCAGGGTATTGATCATTCCGGCCACCTTGAAATAGCCATGCTGTTTCAATCCTCTCTTTGTGGTGATACTCTCTCACGACTCTCTCCTGCTCGGTTAACTTCGGGTGGTGAACACGATGACCATCGATGTCCATCCATTCATTGGATCGATGCTGCCTGAATGGGCCCATTCAGCAGCCGGCGTACAGAAGACGAACAAGAGCGGTGAGTTGATCGCGTTGTCGAGAGTTGGTAGAGAACGGTGTTCTGTGAAAAAAGATCCGGTAGAACGAACAGGGGCTAGTAGAGAAGTTGGAAAGCTAATCACCTGTTAGCAATCCAAGTATGCGTTGAGACAGTTTCGGACTGCTCTACCGATCTTTGTAGGGTCTGCTTACGATGTGGTTTGGTAGTCATCTGGTGTTATAGGTAGAAGGGCCACCTTGGCGGCTGGTCGCACGACGTTCTCTGCTGCTGCTGTCTTCATGCTGACAACACGGACGATTCCGTCTTTACCTGGATGCAGCTTCGTAATTCGTCCCAGCGGCGGTGGAAGATTTTCGTCTTTGATGACCACGATCCGCCCTAACTTCAGATTGACTGGAGACTTGCAACCCTTGTTGGCTCTGGTTTGAAGTTGGGCAAGATACTCCGGATACTACCTTGTCCAAATACGCTGCAACTGCTTTTCGGTTCGTTGCCAGTGCTCCAGACGGTTGTTCGGTATTTCGGTAACATTGGCTGACGGAACTGCTTGGAGATTCGAGCCAACAAGAAAATGGCCAGGGGTAAGTACTTGGAGGTCGGCGGGATCTGTTGGAAGCGGAGTTAGTGGTCGTGAGTTCAAGCACATTTCGATTTGTGCCAGCAACGTTGTCATATCTTCCCAGCTGATCGATGTTTGGCCTATTTCTCGTAGGAGATGGTGCTTGCACGATTTCACCGCCGCTTCCCACAATCCTCCGAAATGTGGGGCGCGTGGCGGTATAAACTTCCACTGGATTTCCTGCTCAGCACACCAGTTGGTGATGGATTCGCGGTCACTGTCGTTGAGCTTCAGCATTTCGTAGATTCGATGCAAGACATTTGCAGCTCCCTTAAAGGCGGTCCCGTTATCGGAGTGGAGCTCACAAATTCGCCCGCGGCGTGCAACAAAGCGACGTAGAGCTGAGAGGAAGGCTGGAGTGGAAAGGTCCGAAACCAGCTCTATGTGTACTGCTCTGGTCGAGAAGCATACGAAGATGGCTATATAAGCCTTTGTCGGAGATCTATTCCGCACTGGAGACTTGAGAAATACCGGGCCGCAGTAATCCACACCAGAGATGGAAAACGGCCGTGCTGGCGTGACACAGACAAGACAAATCATGCGGAAAAGCGGAAATCGAGCGGCTACCTTCTACCAAAGCTGTGGCACCATCGAGGAGGAAACGGGAACAGGCTTCAAAGTGCTGGACAAGATGCACCAACGCGTGATTGAGTGGCAGCTAATTAGCGTAAGCATGTGCAAACTTTGGGTAAAAGGATGTTTCTTCAACTACGGTATCATCAACGTGCACTTCCCAGCTGAATCAGACATACGATTGATGCTCACAGCGGGACGTCAAGGTCGTCATCGGTGACATGAACAGGAAGGGAGGACATGTGTAGACCGGTCATCGGATCGGATCGAATGATAACGGCAAACGATGCATAAACTTTGCAGCTTCCCACGGAATGGTGGTACGAAACACTTTCTTCCCCCGCAAACCTGTCGACAAGGCCAGATGTAGATCATCTAACCAAAGAACAGTAAACCAAATCGACCACTTCCTAATCGGCGGTAAGTTCTTCTCCGACATCACGAACGTCCGCACTACCACAGCGCGAATATTGAATCCGACCACTACCTCGTTGCAATATGCCTGCACTGAAAACTCTTGACGGTGTACAACACGCGGCGACCTAACATTCGGCGGCCACAAGCCAATAGACTAGCCCTAGAATACTCGCAGCAGCTGGAAGGCTTTTCCAACGGAACGGCAGCAAGGTGCAGTTACTTTTCAAGATTTCGAGAGGGACATTTGACCTGCCATTATTGGTAGCACCGCAATCGCTGCACTTGGCACGGTGCTCCCGGATCAGAGAATCGACTAGAATAATGACAATCCAGCCTAGACGAAATTGCGAGGCTGAACGAGGCAGATGAAAATGGGCGCGGAAGAGACAAAACTTGATTTTTTGGAGAAAAAGCACCAGAATAAAGATCGACAGGGTGAAGAAACGGAGAAACAGTACCGCACTAATAACGCACAAAAGTTCTATGCGGTTATAGTTCTCAGCACGATGGATCGGGAAATGTGCGTAGTTCGAGTTCCAGGGGCATTCTCTGGTCCCTTCGAAACGCGCAGAAGGTGACGGCAAGGTAATGGTCTTCGTGCCTGCTATTCAACAAGGCTTTTGAGGGCGCAATTCGAAGGCCAGGGATTGATACGAGTGGTATGATTTCCACGTTCAGCTATTTGGTTATTATATTTGATATGATTTGATACCTATTATGTAATTTTTCCCGAGTATCACAAGTCAGACAAAAATGATTGCAACAACAATAGAAATATTGTGTTTATTATGTACTACTATATACTAGTAGAAGTAAAGTCCAACCCCGTACTGCTTATTATTTTTTAATTAAATTGCTTTAAGACGATTAGCGGGCTCTACTTTACCAGCTAAGTACACAACCCTGAACTGGCATTCAAGTGTCATCGGTAGACCCGTGGAAGCATATGAGAACCAGAGTCCCTTCCCAGATGTTAACTGACCATTTCGCACCTCCCGGTAATGTTTATAATGTAAAAAATACAAGATTTTGATCAGTCGCGAAGAAATCCAATACTACCGTCATATGCATATTTGTCCCATGTTTAATGAGATTTCTATGATCATGTGACAGTTAGGCGAATAACGGCAGTATACGACCGCAGCAAAGTAGATTTCGAGCAGGGTGCAGTAATTTTTGTGCTCAATATTTTGGAAACTTGATATGCAAACATTAGGGCTTTCCCATTGTAAGTCAACAAGCATACACGTTTTATATGGCTTGAATTTGCCCAATTTCCTTTTTGGATTTTTGACAAAACCGATTTTGGAATGAACATATAGCTCTTCAACGTAACTCCATGTACGAAGAAAGGCATCAAAGCCGTGGAAATAAAATAAATAGAAATCCTACGTCTGTGAGCTCTGTTGTCGCCTCCGCCAGTCGGCGGCGATTTGGTCGTAGACACCTAGGAAAATGTTTACCCAGACGATCTCGCACGCCGCGTACCCGCCGATATGTATGGATGTCGGCGGTAGGCGATGGGTTCAGATGATTTAAATATAACCAACCACCGAATATCTGTGCGTGGTAACGTGCGTTGGATTATTCTAAGCTGACCCACCAACACCACCACCGAAACGGACGATCATGATGTTTCGAGCGACTCAATTTGGGGAATGGCATACGGATTATATTTCGTTGAACATAAACAGCTTACACGTGCTGCAAATTTTATGTCTTGTCATTCATGTGAGCTTCTGTTATAAAGTTCGACTTGCCAAGGGAACAATGACACATATTGATTATTACATGACATGTTACTAAACTAAATATGTTTATCATGTCATACAAAATTGACGGAGAATTCGAGATAAATATTTTTGAAGTAAAAAGAAGTTCTAAAATTACCTCATGTCAGAATTTCAAAGTGTAGAAATTCACGAAAATGTGAATACCAATTATGAAGAGATATTCTTATCAATATAGCGTTGAGCGTATGTGATAAGAATGATCAGTGTGTAGAGGATTGAAAAACAAAAATATCGTACGAGACTGAATTAGGTCATGGCAGATAATAGGCCGCATTGCGTGAGAATTTTGGGGTTATCAACCCAGCTTAACTGAGTCTGTTGTCGACCAAATGACATACTTTGTCATTCTTGCTTGCATCAAGGTGTTCCGAAAGGCTATGAGTTTATTGTGTATATTGTTTTCAGCATCATAATAACATTGCGCATTTACAACTTCAAAAGGGACACTTAAGTGCAATCAAATGAATCTGAGTATCTAACATCTTTATTTGATAAAAAAAATACGTTTAATTACTTGGAAACTACAATCCATCAATTTCGAATGGCACAACCCACAGCATCAGTGAAGTTACAGCAAGTCGTAAAACTAAGTTCATGTTGAATTCAGAGCTGGTACCGCCCATCAAGTGTGCGCCTTAGCGAAAAAACATCTGCGAAGCGAGGACATACAAGTTACCAGTTTTGTCCCCACATTGTGACATAAGCCCAGCATCGAGACGCAAACTCGCCGTAAGCTTTAAGGAAGTCTCTATTCAACTCTCCGCAGCCGTGCCTATCCTGCTAACGATCTTCAACCGTTCCGGTCCTGCGTGTGAGTTGGGGGACAGAGTTTTTTTTTAATTTCTTCCAAATGCTTATTCGAGCATTCCTGTCCCTGATTATACATCGCTTCTTCCATAATCGAACGAGCTGCCTTCTATTCTCATGATTTGCACATCTACTGTAGGTAGTCCTCAAAAAAATCCTATCCTCTTAAGCACCATCGAGTATCTCCACCAGGCGTCCATTAGCCATCACAGTTCTGCGAGATAACATTTTCGCGTCTCCTTCGAGCTGAAACCAGGGATCACGTCTGCGGCTAGCCCAAAAGATGCCGTCATATTTATTCCCAGTTTAACATCAAGAATGCAGGAGGACCGTTTCTAAAGGACGCCGCACAATGAATACGTTTGAGTATACGTTTCGACAGTTTTTCCATTGGAAAACTGTTTAAACGTTCGCTAACGTATCCATTCTCCGGCTCTTATGCAGCTTATGGAACGTACACACTATCAAGCAGTTTGACCAACATTGACTCCACCTCTCGTTTGTTCAAACAACCATCAAGTTTTACCAACAGCGGCACGAACAATCATTTTATTCGACCAACAATATCACACATGAACGACCGAAGCGCCAACTTGAGCACCAACCATCGAAAAATATATGGGGGTTTGTGCAACTTCAATACAAATGCTCAAACATGTTCGGCGAACCTTGACTCCACCCCCGACAACTCAAACCAAAACCAAACCGTTTTAATTTTTTCCAACCGAGCCGCCAACTGTCAAATGGTTGTTCGAACAACTTCACACACGTTCAAACAAAGCAGCAACCGAAGCGTTTTCTTGGGGGTGGAGTCAATGTTCGTCAAACTGCTTGACTGGTGTGTACGTTGCATTCACACGGTCAAGCAGTTTGACCAACATTAACTCCACTCTTTGTTTAGTCAAACATCCATCATGCTTCATCAACGACGGCACAAACACTCAATTGATTCGACCAACAATATCAAACACGAGCAATCGAAACGCCAACTTGAACACCGACCATCAAAAAATATATGGGGGTTTGTGCGTCTTCACTATGCGACGTACACACCAGTCAAGCAGTTTGACGAACATTGACTCCGCCCCCAAGAAAACGCTTCGGTTGCTGCTTTGTTTGAACGTGTGTGAAGTTGTTCGAACAACCATTTGACAGTTGGCGACTCAGTTGGAAAAAATTAAAACGGTTTGATTTTGGTTTGAGTTGTCGGGGATGGAGTCAAGGTTCTTCTTATTGGCATTACATCCCCACACTGGGACAGAGTCGCCTCGCAGCTTAGTGTTCATTAAGCACTTCCACAGTTATTAACTGCGAGGTTTCTAAGCCAGGTTACCATTTTTGCATTCGTATATCATGAGGCTAACACGATGATACTTTTATGCCCAGGGAAGTCGAGACAATTTCCAATCCGAAAATTGCCTAGACCGGCACCGGGAATCGAACCCAGTCACCCTCAGCATGGTCTTGCTTTGTAGCCGCGCGTCTTACTGCACGGCTAAGGAGTCAAGGTTCGCCGAACATGTTTGAGCATTTGGGTAGTTCGTGTGTGATATTGTTGGTCGAATAAATTGATTGTTCGTGTCGTTGTTGGTAAAACTTGATGGATGTTTGAATAAACAAGAGGTGGACTCAATGTTAGTCAAACTGCATGACCGTGTGTACGTTCCACTACAAACGAACTTTGACTCCGCCCCCCCATAAGTCAAACTAAAATCAAACCGGTTTGATTTTTTTCAACCGAGCCGCCAACTGTCAAATTGTTGTTTGAACAACTTCACATACGGACAAACAAAGCAGCAACGGTAGCATTTTCTTGGGGGCGGAGTCAATGTTGGTCCAACGTGTTTGAGCGTGTGTGTGCTACATTAGGCTGTTTGAGCTGATCGACGATCGATCGACGACTACTAACCTGACGTGTTTCACTTCCTTTTGTGGGGGGTTTGAGTAAAATGCCTTTACCGTGTGTTCATAGATACACACCTCAGCGTGTCAATCGGCGAGCCGCAAGCCATGACTTTGCCTCTTCCAGCCAGATCTCGGGGACGTGCACACATTATGGCGAATCTGGCAGGCTACTTTTTGGATCTTGCCGCTGATTCTATAAGGTGAATTGCACTCGAGTGGGAAGTCGATAGACGGGGATACCTTCGAGGTGGTCGAGGAATTCGTCTACCTCGAATCCTTGCTAAAACGGCTGATAATAACGTTAGTCGTGAAATACGAAGGCGCATCATCTGTGTAAGTCGGGCCTACTACGGGCTCCAGAAGAAACTGCGGTCAAAAAAGATTCGCCACCGCAACCAAATGTGTCATGTACAAGACGCTAATAAGACCGGTTAACCTCTACGGACATGAAACATGGACAATGCTCGAGGAGGACTTGCAAGCACTCGGAGTATTCGAGAGACGCGTGCTTAGGACCATCTTTGGCGGTGTGCAAGAAGACAGTGTGTGGCGGTGAAGAATGAATCACGAGCTCGCCCAACTCTACGGCGCTACGGCGCCCAACTTCCTGCGCTGTTGTAGTCACAGCTTCGTGGATATGTTCCCACAATCCAGACCGATTTGGTTGCTGCAACTCAAATGTGACTAAATTCGGTTGCATATGTGTTACTGAAGCATTTGTACAACATGTGTGCTGCTCGGGATCTGTTGTCGTCGCCAGATCCGGTGGCATCTCCTATCCGCTCGTCTACTGTTCAGCAACACCTTCAACTGACAAGCGTTGGATATTGAAACGCATCGTTCTGTTGTTTCGTGAATTCATGACGCTGGAGAGTCACGCCCGAATTTTTGCAACTACAAGGTAGTGATCCGAGTCGATGTTCGGACGTCTGAAGGATCTTACATCTATAACATCCGAGAAATGTCGTCCGTCGACCAGCACGTGGTCTATCTGTGAGCACGTGTCTCCCCTCGGATGTTGCCAGGTGTGTTTGCGGATATTCTTACGTTCGAAGTAGGTACTGCTTATTGCCATCCCTCTAGCAGCACCAAAGGTTACAAGTCGCATAACATTATCGTTGGTAGCGGAATGAAGGCTTTCCGTACCAATGACAGGGCGAAAGAATCGATATGCGCATTTACATCCCCGATGACAATCTTTACATCATGTGTTGGGCACTCTCATAGAACTCATCCTTCACATCATCAGGCTTACCGTTCGTTGGGGCATAGATGCTGATCAGGCTATAGTTGAAGAATTTGCCCTTCACTCTCAACACGCAAATGCGGTCGCTTATCAGCTTCCACCGGATAACAAGCTTCATCTGCTTCCCGATCACCATGAAGCCAACTCCTCGTTCTGCTCGTCATCGCCGTTATAGTAGATGTGGTACTTGAATGAAGTGTTCGCAATGGGATCCACCGCCCGGAATTCACGTTCTCCAATTCTAGGCCACCGCATTTCCTGGATTGCTGCCACAATCACGCCGACCTTCTGCAGCTCACGAGCCAGGAGCCCAACACGTGCGGGTGCATTCAAAGTTCTCACGTTCCAAGATCCGACTTTTCAATCGTTGTCCTTTATTCGTTGCCGGGTCTGTTGCCGTTGAATCAATCCGTTTGCTCTACTTCTGCCTTTCTTGGAACTGTAGAATCTTCGGTAGGCTTCCTTACCAGGGTTGCGCTACCTACACACTCAGTTTTTATTTCTGCAGCTCGGCAAAAATCCGCACAGCCGTGCGCCAGCAAAATAAAAAACTGATATTTCAGCAAAAATGGCGTTTGTTAGCTGAATTTCGGCAAAATATTTGCTGATGCTCAGCAATTTTGACAGAAATCTCGGCAAAAAACATGTTTGCTGGGGCACGGCTGTGCGAATCTCGGTAAAAGTTCAACATTTTGCTGAGATCCCGGTAAAAAAAATTAAGTGTGTACATTGCGTTAAAGGGACTGCCTTCTCGATGCTGACACGATGCAACATGGTGTGCACAGTTTAGAGTCCCTCGTTGGCACTCGGACGATGATCAGCCGCCCCTAACATGGAGAACAGTCTCTGTTGTGAGCTGCTCCTGACATGGAGAACAGACGCTCAGTAAGATTTGCACCTCCGATTTGCACACCCCCCCTTCCCTGTCAGCATACGACCATAGTTCCCACCGGGGTTGCTTACTCGATCTTCCCTAAGGGTGCTAAGTGCTTTCTGAACTTTTTTTTTTTTCAATTCGAGAGGGTTCGAAAAAAAAATTTCTTTTAAAAATTTTGTCTCTGGGGGGGGGGAGTTATGTCCAAAACCACCCCAGTGGCTACGCCAATGAGTCGATGTTCTATGACTCCATATCGACTCATGGAAGCAAATTATGTCATATTAAAAAAAATGTGTTCCGGGTTACTGTGATGGTCGCTTTAAACAGCTTTAGAAAGACTTCTTATTCCACATCATAATTCCACGGGTCCACGGGTCCACGGTCCATGAGTCCACGGTCCCTTCAATATCGACCCATGGAGGTTTGACTGTAATTGTTTGTTCAACCGTTTTCCAAATCTTGGGGTATTCTAGAGTGGTCTGGCCTTCGTATCACCAAGACGAAGTTCAGATCGTCAAAACTAGCCAGGAGAATTTTGTAGAGAAAGAGGCCGCATTACGGTACTTCATGTGAATTTTTTTCGGAATTGTAGAGGAATTTCTTTGGATTTTCATTAGAAAATCTTCAGATAAACAAAACAGGGGCGATAATCATTCGGCTAAGAGCCATTTGGCCGAATAACATGCTAAGCCGTAAGTCATTTAGCCGAGTTACATTATACCGAAATGAACGTTTGGTCGATTTGCATTTAACCGAAGCGACATTCGGTCGAATTGGTAATTGGCCTAACAGATCGTTTGGCCAAAATGGTCTTTCGATAGAAAAGGATGAATTACTGAACAAGGTATATGGTCAATACTGAACGGGTCATATGGTCGAACAAATGTCCTTTTCAACCAAACGACTTTATCGGCCAAATGACGGCCGAATGTACATTTCGACTAGGAGACGAGCCAGCCTCGGGCTGAAAGTCTCCTTAATAAAGACAAAAAAAAAACATTTCGACTAACTGACATTTTCGGCCTAATCCTTCGTTCGGCCTAATGGCATATGCGGCCAAACACCTTTCGGCTTTGTGGCATTCTCCGTCGTTCGGTCAAAATTCTTTCAGCGAAAAGCCATTTGTTTGAATGTCATTTGGCCGAATAACACGGTAAATCGAAAGTCATCTAGCCAAACTCCATTTGGTCAAATTGAACGTTTGTCTGCAATGGTTATTAGTTCGAAAATGGTTTGACCAAGTGTGTCATTTGGCCGAAGGCAACGTACAATCGAAAGAGACATTCGGCCGAGCTGATATTGCAAATTTTGCGCCGTGTTCGACTCCCATGCAAAGAATATTGTCCCACCAAAATATGTTCCCACCAGTTTCTCCATACAAATATGGATGACGTCTTCACTGCAAGAAAGAGCTTTTTGGGGTGAGAAAAAATGTGCAAAAATGATGTTTTGGATTGTGCTTTCGCTAATTTTTATACAATTGTACGTGTGAGCATTTGTTTTGGTACTTCGACAAATTTGCAAAGTAGTCTATTCGTCGGTGAGAAAAGCAATAATTTGAACGAAATAAGGGTTACAAATATTAAATTACCCTTTTGTCCTACTGGTCTCCGAAAGGTCAAGGGGGGAGGGGGATAATAAAAAATAAATATTAAAATGAAAAAAATCAGAAAACTCCTCGGATTTGTTAAAAAATGTTTTGAAAATCCTCAAAATTATCCGAATCCGAATGTTGCCCCCTCAAAATATTATTTTTTGGCAAAAAAAATCCGAGGGGGGGGAGACAAAATAGATTTTAAATATTTGTATCGGCCTAATGTTTGCCCTAACATATGGTAGAAATTGTTGTTTGGTAGAAAGAGCTATTTGGCCCGAAAATGTCTCTTCTGCAAAACAACTATTTTGGCCCAACGGGATTTTTTGCCAAATTACCTAACCAGCTAAACGATTTTTTGGCTGAATGATTAATTCAGTCGAGGATAGGGTGACCATATCCCTAGTAACATTTTGGTTTTATGCTGGTTTTATAACACTCTTGAAGAGTAAATTATGGTCTTCAAGAGCGTTATAAAACTTAAAATGATATTTAGGATGGTATCCTAAAGGAGGACATGTCCTCCTTTTTCAACAAAAATTGCTTATCCTCCTGACTAAAATGTCCTCCTTTTTCGATATTTTGAGAACAGTGTGTAAATAAATCCAGTGTGGACATTTTTTCTATTTCACAAAAAAAAGGAAATTAAACTCTTATTTCTAGATTACATTTCCATATCTAACAAGCAACAGACCATTCTTCAGTTTTCGCGTATCAATACTATAAAAATTATGATTCCTGTCCTGTAAATGGTTAATAATATATCAATTATTGATCTCCATACTTTATTTGAAGGTGATGATTCATATCCACAAACTTTTGACGAATGACACAATTCAACACAACTAGTAGGAATGACGGCTTTGGCAGATTTTGTTCTATTATTGTCAGGGGGGGTTTCTATAACTAATTGTGCTCAAATTTGGCTTAAACATTCTTTGCATAAAATTTAGTCAACAAAAACCCTACCAAAGCCGTCATTTCCGCTATTCGAAGTTTGTATTGTAAAGACTCCTAATCAAATTGCACAAGTTAAAGATAATTACTTGAAGAGTAATAACAATATATATATATATATATATATATAATAACAAATCTTACAGCATGTTAAGTTTTTATCGCGAACAAACAGCAATATTTTGTTTGAATTTCTATTAGGCCGACACAAATATAAGATCTATTTTGTCTCCCCCCCCCCCTCGGACTTTTTTTGCCAAAAAATAATATTTTGAGGGGGCAACAAAATAAAATTCGGATAATTTTGAGGATTTTCAAAACATTCTTTAACAAATCCGAGGAGTTTTTTGATTTTTTTAATTTTAATATTTTTTTTATTATCCCCCCCTTGACCTTTCAGAGACTAGTAGGACAAAAAGTTAATTAAATATTTGTAACGGCCTTATGTTGAAAAAAATTAGAAGAGAAGATAACGAAATTCGCATTTTTCCGTATAATGCATTGTCTTAATTTTATGTTGAAGATTTTTTGACCTCTGTTTTGTACTTGAGTCAACTTTTTCCATTTTTTGTAAATTAATTTTGTATTTTATAACATAAATAACAGGATTTTCTCTATATAATTAAAATTGTTCGAAAAACTTTGTTAAACATAAGTGATTTTTAATTTAGTAGCTTGTCCTCCTTTTGCATCAGAATGTCCTCCTTTTTGTTATGATTTTGATAAAATGTCCTCCTTTGTGAAAATTTCATATGGTCATCCTGACGAGGAACACTTTCGGCAGAATGTACATTTCGGTCAAATGACCTTTTTCGCCACAGATCCAATTCCGGCCAACCAATGAGAGGAAATCATTGGTATCTCCAACGGAAAATGCTTGAAATTTGAATCGGCGTGGAAAAATATAGGTCAGCGGCATGCCGTTATAAAAATTTCGACTGCGGCGGCGTGCCTAGAACTTTAGGTGGCGGCGGCATGGCACAGACCTCTAATGATGTACCCATGCAAAAATGTGAATTTGTTTAAAAACCTCGCAATTAAAAACTGTGGAAGTGTCAACGCTAAAGTAACAGAAAGACGAAAGAAGAAGGTCGAAGACGAAGTACATTATAAAACATACTCATGAGAAGACAAATGTTAGCTACCCACTACGAGCTTGTATCGGTGTCGCATTGTTTAACTGTGAACATTGCAAGACCCTATGATCGAATAGCAGTCGCAGTCGTACCAAATTGATCAATTACAAGACACTCGCTACACACCACGGACACAATATCAAGATAATTTTCTCACATGGTCGATATGTACTTGTAGTCTTGGAAAGAAAAGTGCTTCGAACTATTTATAAGAGGGTGTAGATGTAAAACGGTACACGGAGGAGCAAATCAATCACGAATTGCATCAGTTGTAAGAGGAACCACCCATCGTCCATATAGTGAAGATCGGTCGACTGCAGTAGGCAGGGCATATGGCCAGAACGTCGGACAATAACCTCATGAAAATAATTCGCGATACTGATCCCACGTATACAACAAGGCACAGGTGCGCAGCGAGAAAAATGAATCGCTCAGCTAGGAGATGGAGCTCTGAATCGTGCAGTATAAATAGTCGTATTGCAGCTAATTGCACAAACATTTGAGGCCCTCCAAAAACATTTTTTTGTGAGCGTTTCTGTTTTTTTAAATCTTTATTTTCGTGATTTTTATGTATATAATAAGTTCATCACGGAAAAGGGCGTTTCTGTGATATTGATGTTCAGAAAATTAATATTTTCGCACCGTATTTTATTGTTATGGTTAGAATGGTTAGAAACCGGGATGTTGGTTTGGAACACTTATTCCCTAATGAATATAAATTTCCAACACTTAGGTACTTTACATAGCCAAATTCAAAATAGATCATACAGATAGGAGACGCTCCTATCTGAACCGAATATGATGTCTGGTTCATGGGACACATTCATAATTGTCATACTTGCAAACTAATGATTCGAGTTCAAATCACTCATCCAAAAAGGAACTAATAGAATGATTAGATTTTTACATTACTATTAGAATGAGAACTTGAGCCAAAACTCCGGAATTGAAAGTAACCCTAATTTATTTGCACACGAATGACAATCAAGAAGTTAGTGCAAATCGAAAGATAAATTCGTTCCCTGCTAACGAAAAACATAACGAGGAAGTAGAACCATCATCAAAGCCTGGTTCCCACAAACAAAGTCAGCTTAAGCTACGGAAATCACCCAAACTGGCCTAAAAATAGAACATTCATGACTCTTCCTCTTCGGTCGATCGACGTCGTCGTCGTCGTCTACGACTTTGGCCAATGTCTCGCGGGCGTGACCGCCGCAACGGAGATTCTAAATTACGCAAGATTTCGGGCGACGACGACAACGATGTTCTGTGCGATTATTTAGACAAGCTTTTTTTTGTTCATTGGTTGGCGTGAATTTGCACTGCAGAGATGTGATGTAGGGGGGTATCATATGAGGCGATCAAACGTATAAGGCCTGTGAGATGCAAAGTCTACAGGCCGCCACACAGTCCCGCTTTCCTGTGTATGTGAAGATATTTGATTTTCTAATGTAGGTTTCGGGCGACAAATGCGTTGATGATGACGAATGTCGTATAGGCGATGATTAGATCATCCGGAACATTGAGCACATAATTTAGTTTCATGAAATAAAGTTTATGTTGAACTCGAGGTCAACACAAGTACATATTATATTAGTTCATTCCGGATAGCCTTCCTAAATACGCTGCAGTTGTGTTGGCTGTGTTGGCATCCTATCACATAGTTCTATTTAGGTCTGTTATCCGTTTTCATTGCTGTGGGGGTCTGGTTGCCAATCTCCGTGTGTAGTAAAGAGGGTCACTGTTAGTCGCTATCCGGTGATTGTTATCACCAGCGTTCCCCAAAGCGTCGTCCTAACGCTTGAAAGAAAACCTTTGGTGCCGTCCTTACGTCTGTATTGGCTAGTTCGTATCAATCTAATTACTCAGGGTCGGCCACCGACCTCGGGAAGACTGTTAATGCAATTACTTACCTATTTCATCTATAGTTACTTAGAACAAGGCCACATCCACCGATTTTTTTTCTATAAAATGCTAATTTGAGAAGAGAAAGATTTTACTTAACACACTCGATTTTTATTCGAGTTCTTGGTGGGGAAATTTCGTTTCGTTGTAGCGCTGATGACGGTGAAGCTCTTCGGGAGATGATGGAGAGAAGTGGCAGGGATGTATCTTAACTTCATCACGGTGCCCCGGTAGACCGTTATTATAAAAGAAAAATGTCCATCAAACCAAGTACAGGGCTCGATTCCTGTGGTAATTCTGCACCTCTGGACCAATTTTTATAAAAATCCCTAGGAGGAATCTCTAGAAATCTTAATTTGAAGTTTTTAGTTAAGAAATTTCAAAAGAATCCATATAAGAGTCCAAAAATATCACCAAAAACCCTGATTAATCCACCTAGATAGGACATCTATCAATTCTTCTTGAACCTGCCAGTCGGAAGTAACCACCAGCTTTATAGGGTTGCTGTTCAGCATTCTTGAAATATGCCCTGCCCACCGTACCCTCCCAGGTACTGGGTTCGCCGTAGAGCTAGGTGAGCTCTTGTTTCATCCTTCGCCACCACACTCCATTCTTTTGCACAATGCCAAAGATGACCCTAAGTACGCGTTGCCGTTATTAAAACTATAAATATTTACAACTGATTTATCTTACCTGACTTAAGTATGTTTTTGTATGGCTAATTTGCTCGAGTCTAGTATAAGTGTTTCTTTCAATGTTTAATAGAATGAAAGGTAAAAAATAGTTTTAATTTACTGTTTATGTTCATAATGGAGAGAAGTAAGACCAGAGTAGAATAGAAGTTGAAGCTGTTATACTCGATCACAGAACTTATTAACCGATCTTTGCTGCTAAATCTCGTCAAAGTTCTAATCAACGGACTAGAAAAAGCATGTTTGATAAGTAAGCCACAACCTATTCCGGTACCTCCACAGAACTCTGAAACGTGATAATTCAAGATATGGTACTGTGACGTGCATGGAAGCTGCAGCTTTTTGCAGCTGCTAGCAAAGCCATCAATTCCTACCTCAAAACCATGCTCGAGTTTCCAAGAGCTGTATCTTGCGTGAACTTTTTTGAAATCATTCAGATCCTGCTGATTGAAATATTAATTAGAAAATTGTTAATGTTCAAGCAGAGTAATGACGTAATCCGAAAGATCAGGATTCTGTGAACTCTATGCAATTTGTTGATGCCTCCTCTGTACTTGGTTCACTCATAAATTTACTCAACATGGCGCTTCTCGAGCAACTTTAAAATCGTATTAACAATTCCGAACTAGATGTGTAGTGACGGAGATAATCAAAGGTTCATTTTGTTTCTTTATTAAAGTGTATTTAAAAGTTCAAAAATTGGATATTTCTTAGTCGTAACCGAAAACCCAAAAGAATATGCACAAAGCTTGTAAATTTTATTCTTTCTCTTGTGCAATTTTCCTGATGTTTTCCTTGGTTTTCGAGATCTCATTCTATATGCCGAGCTCACTCTTGAAAATCGTAGCTTTTCCTTACCGCCATCTTTGGAGTCATTACCAGTCCGATGATTCTTTTGCGGGGAAATCTCAGAATATGATAAAGCTCCGTCAATTCAATTGTTACAGCATCTGACGAAGATCTAACCTGTTATATAATGCTAAATAACTACACAACTTTAAACAAATCTTCAAGCTGTTGGTTTTTCTCATCATTTTTTTCCATACTCCAATCTTTACCTCTGATGCTCGAATATATTTGTGAATACAATAAAAAAATACAAACGTTAATCTGAATGGCATTCAACAAAGAATCTGCAGCCTTCACGTGAATTCATGAATGGTTCTGAACGAGAGGTAGCATTCTTGAAGATAGACGGTTTCAAGCCATACAAAAACATACCTAAGTCAGTTTGGTGAGCTTAATCAGTTGTAAAAAATTATAATTGTAATAAAGGCAACAAATTCAAACTGGTTGAAAACAACTTGGACCACTTTTTGGACGGCTTTGAAGGTACTTTGGGGATATTATTGAATTAAAATATAGATTCTTTTGAAATTTCTTATTTAAAAACTTCAAATCAAGATTTCTCGAGATTCCTCCTAGGGATTTTTTTTTAAAAATTGGTCCAGAGGTGCAGAATTACCACAGGAAACGAGCTCTGTACTTGGTTTCGATGGACATTTTTATTTTATAATAACGGTCTACCGGGGCACCATGTTCATGCGATGGTGGGATGTTGACAGAGATACGCGCAGCTTGGAGATGGATTCTTGGTCGAGGGATCCACATACAGTGGGTTCGTCGAATCAGGCAACCGAAAATAGGATTTGGACCTGCACGATAGGTCTAGCTTCGACCAAAAGAGCCGCGTGGTGAATACTTCACGATGTGAGATTAGTTGTGGTAGTTGGTAGATTAGTCGTACCTAGTAGTCGGCTGCTTTGCAATCCGAAATATAAACGGCGCGCCCGCGGCGTCTCGGGAAACCATCTAGGCTTGGCCATAGACGCGACGTTCCAAAAGTTTTTTTTTTCACACAACTGCCACTTGGATACTTGTTTTTTACATGCAACTACAGGGGATGGACAAAATAATTAGGATAGGCAAATTTTAGGTAAAATTAGATGTGTTGTAACTACCTTAGTTATTATCCGATTTTGACAATTCAGGCATGCCTGAACTAGAAAATTAATGCAGTTTGACGGTATGTCCATGGAACCGACTATGGCCACAGGATTCCGGAGATATTCCGGGTTTTTCGGAGGTAGGTTCAAAACCGTAAATTTGAGGTGGATATTAGGAGAAGTTGTAGTTAAAAATTGAATAATATTAGTAACCACAAATGCAGTAGGGCTCTTGCTGATTGGAACCATATATTGAGATTTGGAATCGGACCAGAATCAAGTGAGATATGGCCATTTCTTTAAAATCGGTTCCGATCGATACTTATCAAAGGGGTCAGGCCACAACTTCATTTGAATCTCGCTTTTTGATAGATCGTCCACTATGATTTTATTCTAGAAGGCCTTTAATGTGTCCAGAATGAAAAACCAATTGAATAAACGAATCCTGGAGTCGCTGGGATGTCTCCGGGGAACCTGTGAATGGGGACATTTAAGTTTTAGCACCAAAATCAGTCATTCGACGGCTCTTCTTTCATGGTTTTCGATCAGGAAGCGAAGTATGAGTAGAAAATATTCCATTGACGGCTCTGACCGCTTCCAGGATCTACGGATTGGCCCCGGGGAACCTGTGGAAGGGGACATTTTAGTTTTACCAAAAAAAGCAGTCGTTCGACAGCTCTTTTTTCATGGTTTTCGATCAGGAAGCGAAGTATGAATATAAAATGGTCTACCCGCTTCCAGGATCTACGGATTGGCCCCGGGGAACCTGTTGAAGGGGACATTTTAGTTTTAGCACCAAAACCAGTCATTCGACGGCTCTTTTTTCATGGTTTTCGATCAGGGAGCGAAGTATGAATATAAAGTGGTCCATTGACGGCTCTGATTGCTTCCAGGACCTACTGGTTGCCTCAGAGGAGCCTGTGGAAGAGGACACTTAATTTTTAGCACCAAAACCAGTCATTCGACGGCTCTTTTTTCATGGTTTTCGATCAGAAAGCTAAGTATGAATATAAAATGGTCCATTGTCGGCTCTGACCTCTTCCAGGACCTACGGATTGGACCCCGGGGAACCTGTTGAAGGGGACATTCTAGTTTTAGTATCAAACCCAGTCATTCGACGGCTCTTTTTTCATGGATTTCGACCAGGAAGCGAAATATGAATTAAAAATGACCATTGACGGCTCTGACCGCTTCCAAGACCTACTAATTGCCCCCGAGGAACCTGTGAACGAGGACATTTTAGTTTTAGCACTAACACCAGTCATTCGATTTTTGATCAGGAAGCGAAGTATGAATATAAAATTGTCCATTGGCGGCTCTGACCACTTCCAAGACCCACGGATTGCACCTGGAGAATCTGTGTAAGGGGACATTTTATTTTAAGCATCATAACCAGTCATTCGACGTCTCTTTTCTAGTCGTTTCGATTAGGAATCGAGAAATGAATATAAAAGGGACCATTGAGGGCTCTGACCGCTTTCTGGACCTACAGATTGACCCAGGAAACCTGTGGAAGGGGTCATTTTAGTTTTAGCAACAAAACTAGTCATACAAGGGCTCTGTTTTCATGGCTTTGGATCAGGAAGCGAAATATGAAGTAGGCAGGTTCCCCGTGAGCTATCCGTAGGTCCAGGAAACGGTCAGAGCTGTCAATGGTCCATTTCTTTTCATACATCACATTCTGATTGAAATCCATGAAAAAAGAGCCGTCCAATGATTTGTTTTTGTGCTAAAACTAAAATGTCCCCTTCCACAATTCCCCGGGGGCAATCCGTAAGTCCTGGAAGCGGTCAGATCCATTAATGTTCCAATTTATACTCATACTTCGCTTTCTGATAAAAAATCACGAAAAAAAAGCCGTCGAGATTTTGGTTTTGGTGCTGCAACTTAAATGTTCCTTTCCACTGGTTTTCCGGGGGGAATCTGTAGGTCCTGAGAGCGGTCAGAGTCATCAATGGTAAATTATATATTAATACTTTGCTTATATTAAAGAAGAGCTGTCGAATGATTGATTTTGGTGTAAAAACTAAAATGTCCCCTTCCACAGGTTCCTCGGGGGCAACCAGTAGGTCCTGGAAGCGGTCAAAGCTGTCAATGGTCCTTTTATATTTATACTTTGCTTCCTGATCGAAAACCTATAAAAAGAGCCGTCGAATAACTGATTTTAGTGCTAAAACTTATATGTTCCTTTCCACAGGTTCCCCGGGGGCAATCCTTGGGTCCTGGAAGCGGTCAGAGCCGTCAATGATCCATTTTATTTTCGTACTTCGCTTCCTGATCGATAACCAAGAATGAAGAGCTGTCGAATGGCTGGTTTTGATGCTAACACTAAAATGTCCCCTTTCACAGGTTCCTCAGAGCCAATCCGTAGATCCTGGAATCGGTCAGAGCCGTCAATGGACCATTTCATATCCATACTTCGCTTCCTGATCGAAAACCATGAAAAAAGAGCCGTCAAACGACCGGTTTTGGTGGTAAAACTAAACCCGAGTAGCACGCATGTTACACTAGGGTGGTTCAAAAAATCGATTTTGCTCCACAGTGCTCATCTGATTCTTTACCATGTTCTGAGTGTCCTCTGAAAATTTGAGCTCATTTGGATTAAAACTGATTTAGCACAAGCCGTTTCAAGTTTGCATGCAAATTAGTATGGGGAAATTTATTTTTTCATTATACTATTAATGACGCTTCCCCATCAAGCGCATGTTAAAAGAAAATCTACATAGCTAAAAGGAATACTCAACAGCTTTCACTCAGTGAAAACCGCATCTCAATTAATCGTTCCAATAATTAGTAATCGAATTTAATCTATACCGTGGTTTTCTGGAGCTAATTGCATAACTTATCAATAGGCAACATTGCTGCTCGTGGCGCGAAAGATAGCACACACAAAATTCAGGCTACTATGTTGCACTGCACATTTCAGTGATGCCCTCAAAGAAGTTTTACGATCATGACTAAAGATTCGCAACCTGTCTTTAAATCGATTACTAAATATTGGGACGATTAATCAACATGCGGTTTTTGTTGGGTGAAAGCTGTTGAGTATCTCTTTTAGCTATGTAGGTTTTCTTTTAACCTGCGGTTAATGGGGAAACATCATTAACAGTATAATGAAAAAATAAATTTCCCCATACTAATTTGCATGCAAACTTGAAACGGCTTGTGCTAAATCAGTTTTATTCCAAATGAGCTCAAATTTTCAGAGGACACTCAGAACATGGTAAAGAATCAGATGAGCACTGTGGAGCAAAATCGATTTTTTGAACCACCCTAATGTTACACATAGATTACAGTAACTTATATATGACCAGATTCAGTCACAATTGAGTTGCTGCAACCAGGTTCACCTGACTTGTGCTGCTTGGGAAATGTCCCCTTCCACAGGTTCCCCAGCGCCAATCCTTGGGTCATGGAAGCGGTCAGAGCCATCAATGATCCATTTTATTTTCGTACTTCGCTTTCTGATCGATAACCATGAATGGAGAGCTGTCGAATGGCTGGTTTTGGTGCTAAAACTAAAATTTTCCCTTCCACAGGTTCCTCGGGGCCAATCCGTAGATCCTGGAATCGGACAGAGCCGTCAATGGACCATTTTATATTCATACTTCGCTTCCTGATCGAAAACCATGAAAAAAGAGCCGTCGAACGACCGGTTTTGGTGGTAAAACTAAAATGTCCCCTTCCACAGGTTCCCCGGGGCCAATCCGTAGATCCTGGAAGCTATCAGAGCCGACAATGAACCGTTTTATATTCATACTTCGTTTCCTGATCGAAAATCATGAAAAAAGAGCCGTCGAACGACTGGTTTTGGTGGTAAAACTAAAATGTCCCCTCCAACAGATTCCCCGGGGCCAATCCGTAGATCCTGAAAGCGGTCAGAGCCGCCAATGGACCATTTTATATTCATACTTCGCTTCCTGATCGAAAACCATGAAAAAAGAGCCGACGAACGACTGGTTTTGGTGGTAAAACTAAAATGTCCCCTTCCACAGGTTCCCGGGGCCAATCCGTAGGTCCTGGAAGCCGTCAGAACCGGAAATTGACCATTTTATATTCATACTTCGCTTCCTGATCGAAAACCATGAAAAAAGAGCCGTCGAACGACTGGTTTTTGTGGTAAAACTAAAATGTCCCCATCCCCCTCCACCTGAACTCAAAGTACATATTTACGGAGACTTCAGCCAACGCACCGTTGCGTTGACTTTATTCCGGATTCAGAGAACGAACAAATTCTACTTCCAGTCGCTGGGGAAAATGAAACACTTATGTTTATATTTGACAGAACTGCTAGCCTAGGACTTAACCAAATCAATCACATTAAAAATCAACAGAACTGTTATTAATATTCAAGAAGATTTCTGTGTGACTAAATCATTGAATCCCTTATGGAAAAATGAAACATTCCACACGGCAATCGAATACTCTGTGTTCGTTCATGAATATAAAAAACCCAGCGACTGTGACTTTGAAGAAGTCCTTGAATACAACAAAGCAAACTATGAAAACATAAGACATAAGCTAAGTAGATTTAACTGGAAGCAAATTTTAGAGAATGAAGGTAATATTGAATCTTCCGTTGATGTCTTTTATGACATTATTTTTGATATTATTATTGACGAGGTCCCAAAAAGAAGAAAACGGCGGAGCGGAAATTCAAAATATCCAATTTGGTACAATAGGCAAATAAAAAATTTAAAGAATCGCAAACAAAAAATTACATAAAACTTACAAGCTAGACAAGACGAATGAAAATTTGGAAAAATATTTGAACATCTGCGATCAATTAAAATTAGCAATTGATGTAGCATTTGAAGAATACAACACGAAAACAGAAAACAGAATAAAGTCATGTCCAAAGAACTTCTTCAATTACGTAAAATCAAAATTAAAATCAGACAATTTTCCGTCAACCATGTATTTAGACGAACGCGTCGGTAATTGCTCGGAAGATATCTGTAATCTTTTTGGAGATTTCTTCCAAGAAATATACACCACCTTTTCGGAACAAGATCGCGACCTAGATTTTTTTGCGCCTATCCCAGAATTCGCTAGAGATATCGGTGTTAATCAGATCATGGTGAACGATATTCTAAACGCTTTAAAAAACTAAAAGGCATCTAAAGGCCCTGGTCCTGACGGTATTCCACTGATATTTATGAAGAGTCTGGCTAAAGAGCTGACTGCACCTTTGTTTTGGCTCTTCAGATTGTCCGGAAATTTTCCCAGGGTATGGAAAAGCTCCTATCTTGTGCCTATCTTCAAATCAGGCAAAAAATCTGACATTCGTAATTACCGTGGAATAGCCATTATCTCTTGCATTCCTAAACTTTTTGAATCCATTATCAATGAAAAATTATTTTCACAACTTAAAAACAGAATTACGAATAAGCAGCATGGATTTTTCAAAGGTCGCTCTATCGCTACAAATTTAATAGAATTCATTGACTATTCTCTTAATGCAATGGATAATGGTAACTACGTGGAAGCTCTATACACTGACTTTAGCAAGGCGTTTGATCGCATTGACATTCCAATGTTACTCTTCAAATTGCAAAAAATGGAATTGAGCCAGGACTCCTTAGATGGCTTGAAGCTTATCTCACAGACCGGCAACAAATAATAAAATTTAACGGAAAGAAATCCAATCCCATTCAAGTCACTTCAGGAGTTCCACAAGGCTCTCATCTTGGCCCTCCTTTATTTATATTATATGTAAATGACATTACCTTCATTCTCAAAAATATAAAGATTTTAATTTATGCCGATGACATAAAGCTATTTATAGAAATAAAAAATGAAGACGACATAATCATATTCCAGAATGAAATACACATGTTCTACACATGGTGCAGAAAAAGCCTATTGCAACTGAATGTTAAGAAATGCAACATAATATCATTCAGCAGAAAAAGAATAACAGCAAATACACAAATTGTATTAGGGAACAATACTGTAGAAAGACACGAAAGAGTTAGGGATTTAGGAGTGATTTTAGATTCGAAACTAACTCTTGTTGATCACTATAACACAATCATCCACAAAGCAAGGAATATTGTAGCATTGTATGGTCGCCTCATACAACCACACATGAAGAAAGAATAGAGTCAGTACAAAAACAATTTCTATTATACGCTCTTTGTAAATTAGGTTGGTCGTCATTTCCTCTTCCATCTTATGAAGCACGTTGCATGCTTATAAATATACAAACTTTGAAAGAGCGTCGAGAATGTGCAACGGTTTCATTTGTTAACGATATAGTTTCTCAACGTGTTGATTCAACTGAAATTTTATCGAAATTTAGCTTTAACATACCTTCTCGGCTACTTCGACATAGAACATTATTTTTAACTAACCACTGCCGAACAAATTACGCCAAATTTGGGCCTCTCAACCGAATGATGGCTGTTTACAATCAACACTGCGAAACTATTGACGTTGCAATGTCTCGGCATAACAATATTTTTAAAGAACAAACATTACAAATTCAACAATATAAATTCAAAATCAAAATTATACATCACTTTACTAAAAAAAACCTATTATTTAATCATACTATACCATTACAAAAACAAGCATATGTATATGTACTAGTCTACGTTGGTTGACGAAACAAAAAATAAATAAATAAATAAGTTTTGGTGGTAAAACTAAAATATCCCCTTCAACAGGTTCCCCGGGGCCAATCCGTAGAGCCTGTAAGCGGTCAGAGCCGTCAATGGACCATTTTATATTCATACTTCGCCTCCTGATCGAAAACCATGAAAAAAGAGCCGTCGAATGACTGATTTTGGTGCTAAAACTTAAATGTTCCCATTCACAGGTTCCCCGGGGACATCCCAGCGACACCAGGATTCGTTTATTCAATTGGTTTTTCATTCTGGACACATTAGAGCCCTTCTAGAATAAAATCATAGTGGCCGATCAATCAAAAAGCGAGATTCAAATGAAGTTGTGGCCTGACCCCTTTGATAAGTATCGATCGGAACCGATTTTAAAGAAATGGCCATATCTCACTTGATTCTGGTCCGATTCCAAATCTCAATATATGGTTCTAATCAACAAGAGCCCTACTTCATTTGTGGTTACTAATATTATTTTATTTTTAACCACAACTTTACCTAATATCCACCTCAAATTTACGGTTTTGAACCTACCTCCGAAAAACCCGGAATATCTCCGGAATCCGGTGGCCATAGTCGGTTCCATGGACATACCGTCAAACTGCATTAATTTTCTAGTTCGGACATGCCTGAATTGTCAAAATTGAATAATAACTAAGATAGTTACAACACATCTAATTTTACCCAAAATTTGCCTATCCTAATTATTTTGTCCATCCCCTGTAGATGTTGCCTCATAAGCAAAGCAAGCATCACAACCTATTCCAAATCGCCAATAGCTCCCTCTCCCATTCTTCTCCTTTCTTCTCTATTGCTTCTCCATTCTTCTCTCTCCCGGATCCAGGTCATATTCCCATTTCGGTAAATCAGTACAAACGGTTTTTCAATTACAGAGTTTTTTTTCGGAAAATTTTAATCTACTCGCAGAATTATACTTTTTAACTAATTCAATTAATAAATTGTATTTTTCCACAGTAAAGGCTCGATGGATGCTAATTGTTTCGATATTTAGAAATACGAGTGTTACGCTGCACCATCGGGACTTGACAAAAGGTTGGTCAGGGAGGGGGAAATCGATTCCGTAACCATCCTCTTATAAGGCAAATGTGTATCCAACTACGCCACGAGGCCCCCCTTTTTCGTATTCATTATCCATTCGTTTGTCTTCCTTCTTCCTTATTCCATCTTACTTCTTCCCTTTCCCATCTTTTTTTCTTCCCATTTTTTCTTATTTCTTACTTTTACTATTATCCTTATTCTTTTTTTTTGTCTTTATTAAGGAGACTTTCAGCCCTAGGCTGTCTCGTCTCCGGCAAAATTATCCTTATTCCTTTTTCCTCCTCCCTTATTTGTTATTCACCTTTCTTCTCCCTTCTTCTTTCTTACTTCCTCCTTTTCCATTATTTCTTCTTCCTTTTTCTTTAGCCTTCTTACTTCATTTTACTTTTCCTTTTCTTCTTATTCTAACGAACCGGCCTTGGGCCGAAAATCTCGTAAATAAAGATAATTCGCTGTACTCGGCTTTATTCGCCGCAACGCATCCGAGTTTCGTGACGTGTACGCGCTGAAGGTACTGTACTGTTCACTTGTTCGAAGTATTCTAGAATATGATGTGCAAGTCTGCGCACCGTAGAGTAGAGTGGGGCAAGAGTGCGCGTGGGGTAAGAGTACGTTTTCGATTTTTTGAAGTAATAAAAAAAGATAAACTAGCAGCACTGCATCAGTTTGACAGGTATTCTGGCCAACTATTATCATGTGTAATTGTAAACGATTTGAATAAACAACAAGGGAGATATGGAGTTAGATAACTTTTTGGTCATTTTGCTAAAAATAATTGGATTTCGGCAACTAGTACTTCATTACCATATATACGTTCAATCAGGTGAACATTATACCATTTCGATAACCTATTGTATAGAGTACTTTATGGTACAGAACACCAATCCGGTTGGTTTTCCAAGAAGTCAAAACAATTACTTGAATAATTTTTGGGACTGTGGGGTAAAAGTACGCAGGAACCGGTGGGGCAAGAGTACGCATATGAATTTTCAAGTTATGATGTCAAACCCGTATCTCCGGCCGAAATAAGACTTCTTCCAAAGCGTAAAGATCCACAACTAGGAAAAAAGGGACAGAATTTGAAATTATCACAAGTTTTTAGGATAAGTTGAAGGACTTAGCGAACAAAGCATTGAAGCGAAATAATGAAATTGTATTAGGACTTGTTGTACACCTAAACATAGTACGAAAACACAATTTCATCTAAATGATAATTTCATTTAATCAAAAGAAACATTCATAAATTACGCAACGTTTAGCTGGGAGGGGTTGTGAGATGTGTGACGATCCATATAATTTTTAGAGGATTCATACAAATAGTGTAAGATAGGGGGGGAGGGGTGATGAAATAGCCAAATTTTACGGTACGTGATTGGTGGACTTTCTTTAAGGAAAATGCCTTTGTATACGCCACGCGAAACCTGATATATATTTTTACCTCTGTAGTTTTTTGTATATATAAAAAACAATTGTTTTTCGTATGAAAGTGCACATTTTTAGGACTCCCTCCCCCTTTAAGAGTTACGTAATCCTTAAACATTCCCAAATATATGCTCATTAAACATCAATTAAATGTTATTAACTCTTAAATGTGTTAATATATACTTAAAGCACATGATTGGATGAATGCGTACTCTTACCCCACCCGATGCGCACTTTTACCCCACCGGTGGGGTAAGAGTGCGTTTTTCACTTGTCTTGCAATAAGGGTTCTACTAAGACGAATCTCAATAATTTCAATATTTTTTCCACTGGGTAACATAAAGGAAGAGTATATGAATCATCGAAACTGATTTGATATGCAGAAGCTTGCTTCATAAGGGCCACATGATCGATTGAAAACTAAGTGCGTACTCTTGCTCCACTCTACTCTACCAAGAAACGCATATTACTAGAATTGAAAGAGTTCAACTTCCTCCCTTTCGCTTTACGACGACTACCGTGGAACAATCCAATAAGGTTGCCCTCGTACGAAAACCGACTCCAGCTAATAAGATTGGAGTCTCTACGAAAACGACGCATATTTCTGCAAACAATGTTCGCCTTTGACATAATCAGCAACCGAATAGACTGTCCGGATCTTCTACAGCAGGTGAATATTTTTGTTCCTGCTCGCCGCTCCCGCCAGCGTTTCGTACAATCTTCGGACAAAACAACCCGCTTGAGAGATGTTTTGTGCTTCTGGCTTTGATTTCAAGGTGAGTAGAATTTCTTTTAAATGTTCGATATTAGGACAACTAGATATGTAAGTTTAAATCAGTCTGTACAGTCATAGCTGAGGACAAAGTGAAATAAAACATTTTTTTCTTTTTACTCATGATTTCAGTCAATACGAACTTCAAACATGTTTCATAATAATGATTTAATTAATTAAATTTCATTCAACCTAATACAAATTAATAGAATTATTAATAGAAGAATCAAATAACACATGCCTAATGCCAAAATCGAACGGTGCCAACAGTCGCCAGCTTTCCACAGCCGCTATGTGGTGGGTGAGGATGGGTGTCTCGGTTAGAATCGGTCGTGTAGTCATGCAGTGTGTTTGTGTTCACTTTGAGAAAACACCGTCACGTTCGAAACGCAACCGAATAAATTATCTTTTTTGACCAGTCAGTCAGCCCGTCCCTCGAAAGTGGGAGTTTAAAATCCATCGTTGAAACTACATACGCAAATACTGACAACCAAGAGACCAAGAGACCGATCGAGCATGAACCTCACCGAGATAGGAAATCTTACGCACGACACTAATCACAAACCCGTCATATATTAGAATTTCTATCAACTTCAAAGTTGTTCCAATAAACTCAGAAGAAGATTACTTTAGATTTTTTTAAATTTCCGCCACGGGTCAAAAATTACCTTTACGTTTAATACCGCTGTTCAGAGGAGAGTGTTGAAGCGCAACGACCTAAATCCTATTAGTTCCCTATTCTAGAAATAATTTTTGTACGAATCTATGCAGCTTTGGTTTGATTTGATGGAATGCGAGATGATGTATAAGTTCTCAATAGAACAGTTCAAAATATTCTAACCTATACATTCATAAAACAGGGCAGTTCGACTAGAGAATCAGTAGCATTAGCAACAGCAACCGGTTTACAGCTGCTGGGGGGCTACCAGAACCACTGGAGCCCTCCTTATCCGTGCGGTAAAATGCACGGCTACAAAGCAAGACCATGCTTAGGGTGGATGGGTTCGATTCAAGGTCCGGTCTAGGAAATTTTTGGGTTGTAAATTTTGTCGACTTCTATGGACATAAAATTATCATCGTGTTTTGCCTCATGATATACAATTGCAAAAATGGTAACTTGGCTTATAGAATACTCGCAGGTAATAGCTCAGGAAGAGCTCAATGACCAGTAAGTAATGCCAATGAAGAAGAAAAAGAATAAAGATGGTCTATCTAGCCTCTGGCTAACGTGACGATTTCCTACCTGATGAAGATGGTATCCGGTCCCACGGAGACCAGAGACCCTGAAAGATTATCGGCTTCTCTGGCAGGACGGATCCCAAAAAAAACGCCGAATAAGTTAGTTTTTTAGTTGAAGACGCTTAGTTTTAACGGAACAAGCGCTCAGCTTATCAACTTACAATGTTTGTTATGATGGGTCATATATGCCAATCGTTTGAGAATGGCTGTGTAAAATCGCAGAAGAGAGTCAGGTCCCAACTTTTTTCAGTATAATTGTGCATCAGGATGTAGGCGAATGGCTCTTCATTCGTCACCGGAGCCACCATTTCGACCGCTCCCAAACCGCCGTACGGTGTATGAGGCCAGGGACGCATGGGACAGGACGAAAAGGGTACCTCGATAATCCTTGGAAAACCTTCCCGCAGACCGCTCGGGGGTAAAGAGCCCCGTCTTATCTGGAAATGACGCCTTATTAAGGGTAAATTTCACAGCAGTAACACTTCAAGGCGGTTTGCTCTTGCCTCCTCGGTTCGGGCACGTTGCATTCTTCGTCTAGCTTCAAGGACAATCCTTACGGTATCCAAATTTAAAAGTACTCGCTTTTTCGAGCGAACAACAGTCAATACGGAAGCAACGCACCACCGTCATTATTATCAGTTTAGCTTTGCTGCGGCGAAGCATGCGTGAAATAATAAAAATGGCATTTGTGCTTTGCTTCCATTGAGTCGTGTACATTTGAAAACGCGAGTATTTTTAAATTTGGATTCCGTGGGGATTGTCCTTACGGTATGCTGATCGAAGATTTTCAATCTCGGCACTCCATCAATATTCCGGGCGACTGCCATTTCTCGGCAGGGCTTTCTACGGCATGGCGGCGTCGCACGCACGTGATATGACAGCTACCAACGCATCCCCGCTTAGACTGTCAGTGTTGGCCTCCAGTACCAGGGAGGCGGAGAAAACTTCGCTGTCGAAGTGATTGATCCAACGGGCATGACTGGAATCCTCCGCTCTCACCATAATTGAACTTAAAGCGAATTGCTGAATGGTCACTATTGGTGTAGCTCTAATCCACCCTCCAGTCCATGTCTATTGCCTGACCTGAACTGACAAACGTTACGTCAATCCATGACTCGATCCCATTCCTTCTGAATGTGCTAGCGGAGCCATCATTGACGAGCACTGCGTCGAGCTTCGCTAGCGCCTCTAGTAACGTTTGACCCCTTCGATTGGTGCAGCGGCTGCCCCACTTCACTGCCCAAGCGTTAGAATCTCCTGCTATGACGACCAGCTTACGACCCACTAGGTCAGACGATAGCCTATCTATCATCTGATTGAACTGTTCTAATGGCCACCTTGGTGCGGCATAGCAGCTACAATAGAACACACCATTGATCTTGGCTATCGAGACACCCTCAGCAGAGGAGTGTTCTACCTCTTGGGTCTGGTACAGAGTGTATGTAATTAAGAGTGGCGACACTGTCAGAATTGGAACAAAATTCATCTGTCATTCCCATACAAAATCGTGTTCCAAACGAGCAGGAGACCTGTCAAATGCGGCACATGTCGCCACTCTTAATTACATACACTCTGGTCTGGTACTGTCCCGTCGTGCAAATAGCCGACATCCTAGACCCGTCCGCCACCTAATTGCCGTTATCGACAGGGACGTTTTACGGGTCGGACAGGAGGGTAACATCGGTCCTCGATTCCGAGACCGACTGCCACAGCAGCTGCTGGGCAGATGCACAGTGGTTTAGATTCAGCTGTGTTACTTGCACGGCTTCTTCTTGTTTGTCTCTCCGATGGGACACGAAAGTCCCCCAATAACTTAATTACAGGCTAGATTTTTGGATGGCGGAGATAAGGCACTTTGGGACGCATCGATTTAAGGACTTCGGCGTACCTTTCCTTACCAGTTTTCACCAACAAGTCTTCTCCTCTGTTCTTTGCTTTCTTTGCGGGTCGAGATGCACTTGACTTCCGCTTTGCCCTATTGACCAGCTGCCAGGGATTATCGATCCTTTGTGCCGATGCCACAGCCCGGTACCCTCTTGCGACTTGATTGGTGCCTTTTGCCTTTTCGGACCGAGAAGTCGCCTCTGCACCCCAATCTGTTCCGTCCAGAGGACGTTTGTCCTTTATTGTTGCACGTACAGATGTCGTAAAATCTCGATTAATCGATTAATAACAAATCGATTACTCTCGATTCTTGACGATTATTGAATCGATCATCGTTGAGTAGTAATCGATTCAAAATTAATCGATTATCACAACGATGAATCGATTAATCGAAGTAATCGACATCTAAGAGTTGTCGTAAAATCCCGATTAATCGATTACTCTCGATTCTTGTCGATTATTGAATCGATTAATCGTTGGGAAGTAATCGATTCAAAATTAATCGATTATCACAACGACTAATCGATTAATCGAAGTAATCGATTAATTTGCGACATCTCTAGTTGCACGTCGTTTGGCTTTGGTCTGACTGAACGCAGGTTTTGTCTTTCTTTTATCGTTTTATGTCCGATAGCGAAAACAAAAACCAATGCCTTCCGTATAAGCCCAAAAGAGTTCAAATCATCAATGTTTTTTGGCAATACTTTATTGGTATTCTAAAAGTATGCCTTATATTCACTATAAAAGTGTATTAGTGAAGCCATGGTAAACAGACGATCTATACCACCGTACGTTCCTCCTCCGTTCACAAACAGCACTATGCCGATAATAAACAACCCCAACGATAATACCCTTGCTAGGCTGATTGACGACTTGAACTTCTCAAATGTTACTGACTTGAATTTAAGTCAACAGTTATATGATATGCGTTCTGAAATGCAGTCGTTGAGGCAAGAGAGTATTCGACTGAACGGGATTATCGAAAGTGTAAATGGGCTTTCGAGGGTTCAGCCTTCGTATAATACTCCACAAAGTGATGGGAACCGCGACGAAAATGACATACAATGCAACATGAGAGTAAACGGGACGGGAATCGAAATGCTGGGTCAATTAACGACGACAACGATCAAGGTGGTATTGACAACAGTGATGGTTGTGGAGTCCACCAGCATCAATGGTTGTGATGGTGGTGGAAACGGCAATGGTGGAACTGATCTGTACCCAGTGAGCAAGTGGATCGCCGATTCTGAAGAAATTGCCGATTCGATTGGACGTGTTGGTGAAGAAGAAGTTGATGGACTTAGCCAGACTTTCACTAAACACTACGAATTGCGTTATACCTGGAACGCTTTGAAAATGTTCCTGCGCAATGAATTCGAATTTAAGGAAAACAGTGCGTTCCTCCACGAGAAGCTACGTAAGAAGGTTAGCGGCGAGAATGTTTTAGAATACTTTCTTGTCATGCGCGAAAACGGTGCAAAAGTAGACCTGGATGTTGAACTAGCAATTATGACGCACACCAACAACGGGATTAACGACAACGGTCCGGACAAAACGGTTCTGTATGGATCAAAGTCGGTTGCAGAATTTCGTGAAAAGTTAAAACTCTATCAAAGCTTGAAGAAGGCTAAATATGGGAGACACTCCACAGAATCACGTACTGTTGGTGGACGACAAGGCAATAACTATCAGATATGTTCCAGCAATGCGCGAATTCCAGGAATGAAAAATCGAATGAATTAATCTGGCCAAGTGCGCATGCGAAGCAGATATGTAGTTTGCTATAGTTGCGGACAAGCCGGTCATATCTCCCGTGACTGCTCCAAGGTGAGAAGCGAAAAAAATATGCACATTTGCAATTCAGAAGCAACACCGTTAAAAGGGACATTCATGGATACAAATGTTAATTCGATCCCGAAACGCGCATTTTTTTGATTCGGGATCGGACGTTTCGCTTGTTACGTTGTCTGGACGATGGGCACTACGTACCTGGATGTAAAAGTGGATGAGGCGGATGGTTTTCGACGTTCTCGCTGCGAAGGAAATGCCCCATGAAATAATTTTAGGAAGAAATCTACTGCTATACGAGGATGTGAGTGTTTCCACCAATTTACACGTGATGCGTGAATAAGCAGATTAGTGAATGGATAAGCGAAGGGGTAATACGGAAAAGCTTGCCGGAGTTCAGCAGTTCTATTGTCCTTGCACATAAAAAAGATGGCACTAGACGGCTCTGTGTGGACTATCGTCATCTAAATAGGGTGATTGTAAGGGACCATTTCCCCATTCCATTAATTGAGGACATTTTGGATGAGTTGCATTCTGCCAGAGTGTTCTCGACCCTCGGTTTGGAAAATGAGTTCTTCCATATTCCAGTGGATGACGATAGCATCAAATATACTGCTTTCGTGACAAGTTCTGGACAGTTTGAGTTCCTCAAGACGCCATTCGGTCTAAGTATTTCACCCACGGTATTTCAACGCTACCTTAATGATATATTCCGTGAGTTGATAGATAGGAAAGGTCGTCATTGTCCATATCGACGATCTTTTCATTCCGGCTGCCGACAAACAAGAAGCTTTGGAAAAATTACACATGGTTTTGGATGTGGCAAGCAAAAATGGACTACAGATTAAATGGAAGAAATATCAGTTCTTGTGTCGACATCAGAGAAGGCTCTATTCGACCATCATCGGAAAAAACTAAGCATGTATGCAATTTCCAGAACCCAAGAATTATAAGAAATTTGGGATTGACGGGCTATTTCCGCAAGTTTGTGAAGGCATATTAGGTCATCGCCAAGTCATTGACTAACCTCCTGAAGAAGGATACGATTTTCTGCTTCGGCGCGATACACCGAGAGGCATTTAATACTTTTAAATCAGCTCTATTTACAATGCCAGCACTTCGAGTGGATCATCACAGCAAAATAACTGAGCTTTATACCGACGCTAGTAAAATCAGATATGGAGCTATGGAGAAGAAGAAGAAGAAATTGACGAATAAAATAAATAAGTTCACAATTTGGACAATTTGGTATTGGACCACTTGCATAATTGTCAAATGGGACTGACTCGCGATTACCGCCACGATTCAAAGTCTTGTAGGCAGTGTCCGTGTGGCCAATTAACATGGGAGGATCTGCGGCACGATAATTATTTATTCTCTAGCCGCGTTGCGTCGTCGTTACGGCAAATCATCGAGTGCGATTAGAAGGTGGCGAATTTAGCATCCAGACGTCTGACCCGTTTTACAGACTACGCAGAAGCCATTGTGGCTAGCATTGCGCTGTGCCGGGTTTAGCGTAAGTAAACCGGATGTCGCAGATGTTTGTCACTTCCTGATACGTTCGGTAGTTTCGTATAGAGGTTTTTGTTGTTACGTGTATGCTATGAAGGAAATAGGATTTGCGTAACTTCTTGAGTAACGTTCACAAAATGTATCATTGCTAATTATTAGATAACAATTGAAATTTTCAATAGAATACCTTCGAGAGCCCGACTGAACTCACGAAACGTAGGAAAATTTAGCAACTACCATTGAACAATATAAGCTAATTTAGATATTGGTAAACGATTTTAATCGTGAATTCTTATACAATGTGTGGTTGTGTGGGAATGTTCAAACTCTATGCAGTTTTGAATCACAGCAATAAACGAATTATCAATATACGGATAACGTTCACTGACTTTTCGAAATAAAAATATACTTCATAACACTGGGACCAATTTATTTTTATAAAACTCAAGCTTCTTCTTCTTCTTCTTCTTCTTCTTCTTACTGACATTACATCCCCACACTGGGACAGAGGCCCCTCGCAGCTTAATGTTCATCAAGCACTTCCACAGTTATTAACTGCGAGGTTCCTAAGCCAGGTTACCATTTTTGCATTCGTATATCATGTGGCTAGCACGATGATACTTTTATGCCCAGGGAAGTCGAGACAATTTCCAATCCGAAAATTGTCTAGACCGGCACCGGGAATCGCAATTTTCGGCAATTTTCGGATTGGAAATTGTCTCGACTTCCCTGGGCATAAAGGTATCATCGTGTTAGCCTCGCAGTTGATAACTGTGGAAGTGCTTAATGAACATTAAGCTGCGAGGCGGCTCTGTCACAGTGTGGGGATATAATTCCAATAAAAAGAAGAAGATTGATCTTGGCTATCGCAACACCCTCAGCAGATGAGTGTACCACCTCTTGGATCGGGTACCGCCCCATCGTGTAAATAGCCGCCATCCTAGACCCGTCCGCCACCCAATTGCCGTTGGACGTTGTACAGCTCGGACAGGAGGGCGACATCGGTCCTCGACTCCGAGACCGACTGCCACATCAGCTGCTGGGCAGTTGCACAGTGGTTAAGGTTCAGCTGTTTTACTTGCACGGCATCCCGCATCCTGGGAGTGTGCTGATAGAGTTATACTTCATCACTGCTAGGGAGACTCCGGTGCTGCTAGTTGCGTCACTCCGATCTCCGCCTCCCTGGGAGGAGACCTCGCCAAACCCTTCATGCCTAACGGATCGACGAAGCTATTTTACCGGCAAAAGATTTTCCGCGGAACCAATCAGACCACGAGCGATGTTCTTCCGGGAGTTTGTTGACAATAGTCAAAGCGCTCGACATTTTTGGAAGCCAGTTCATCGCACCGATCCGGGAGCATCGAATATGGGACAGCATCCATGTCCAGAATCACCGCTGGTTTAGTTTCTCCAACATCGAACAGCATACGTATTCTGGATCAACAAATTCCATTATCTCCATCGAATCAATCAGCATTCCATTTTCCCGTCGCCAATTCATCGTTGAATACTCCACTTTCTTCTTTCTCGGTATACTACCAAAATGTACGTGGCTTAAGAACTAAGACGAATGAACTATATCTGCCATTGAGTAGCTGCGATTATAATGTGATTGCGTTTACGGAGACCTGGCTACACAGCGGAATCCCAGATGCGGAGTTGTCCTCAAATTATAATGTCTATCATTGTGACCGCGGCTCGCCTAAACCGTGGTGGAGGAGTATTTATTGCAGTGAAAAAGAAGTTTCGAAGTGAAGTTATTTCGCTTCCGAATGCAGCCGGCTTGGAACAAATAGCGATTCGCATCAAACTGCAAACAAAAACAGTGTATATTTGCTGTGTATACATTAGGCCCAATTCTGAGCCTACAGTTTATGCGCAGCATTCTTTGAGCATCAACGAGTTGTTGGACACAACATCCAGTAACGATATGGTAGTTCTTCTTGGTGACTACAATCTACCGCATCTATCTTGGCGCTTTGATGACGATTTAACTGCCTGTGTACCAATCAACGCCTCCTCTGAGTCAGAAATCATACTGACGGAATCTGCACGGAAACAAATGCATACCCACAAGCATGAATAAAAAATCATGAAATCATGAATCAGGTCAGTTCATGAAACCATGATTATAATTCATGATTTCAGGAACATTATTCATGGTACTAGGCAATCCTCATCAGTCGACAGAATGCATAACCGGTTATACTTCGAACATTCCATTCCCAAGAAGTAAGAATGGCTGAGAGGTAGCACGCCGGACTCCCGCTAAGTGTACTCGAGTTCGAATCCCCTGTTGAACTTTTTTTTATTCTGTCGTTTTTAACAACCAAATTGTAACGTATTGGTTGCGTTACGCGAATCATTCATGGTATATTTTCATAGCACGAAAACACGACGGATTCATGGAATCATGAATTATTTTCTCATTTCTGGGAGCGGATTTTTACCCGTGTGTGCTTGCATCGGGCCTTTTTCAAGTTTCGCACATTGTCAGTCACAACTCTCGGTTACTGGACTTGGCGTTTGTTAACGACCCACAATGTGTGGAAGTTTTTCAGGCACCGGTGCCAATATTGAAGGTTGACACACACCATAAGCCTTTCCTTCTGAATTGTTTTTTTTTACCCTTAACTGACTGTGACAACGTCATTGAAATTTGCCAATTTGACTTCCGACAGTATGATGTAAGTGCTGCTTGTAGAAGTCTAGCCAGCGTTAACTGGAACTCGATACTTCATGAGTTTTCTGTTGATGATGCTGTCTGCAAGTTCTACGATGTAATTTGCCGCATTCTTCAGGAGCATGTGCCGCGAAAGAAAAGCTGACCAACTCGCTTTACTCAGCCGTGGTGGAACAGCAATCTCCGCACCTTCAGGAACAGGCTACGCAAGGTGCGGAAGCGTTACTTCAAACATCGAAGTGATGAAAACGTGCTAGCGCTTCAAATGTTGGAACAAGAGTATACGGATCTACAAAATAATGCTTTTCGTGAGTATACCGTCGGTCTGGAACGTAATGCTAAAAATGATCCTGTGGGTTTCTGTACTTACGTAAAAAGGCGTCGAAAACGATGTGCCGCGAGAAATACGATTCCAAAATGCAATCGCCAGCTCTGCCGAAGAATCAGTCAACCTGTTGGCTAGATTTTTCAAAGGTGTTTATAACAATAATCAGCCTTAGGTGGCAAATGGGGTGCTTGACAGAATAATGGAATACGATCTACATATGCCTCTCATTCAAGTGTCGGTGGAAGACGTGTTTAGGTGGTTCTAAGATTTGAATGCTACTAAGGGTCCTGCTCCGGATGGCATTCCACCGTTATTAATCAAGAAATGCGCTGGAGCACTTGCTTTGCCAGCATCTATAATCTTCAATCGCTCTTTCTCTACCGGAGAATTTCCAGAGTTATGGAAGGTAGCATCAAACACTCCAATTCATAAATCGGGCACCTTATACGACGCCGGAAACTATCGTGAATGTCGATTCTAAATTGCTTTTCTAAAGTGCTTGAGTGTTTTGCCCACGATACTTTGTATAGAGCCGTAAGTCCTGTTATTTCCGTGCGCCAGAATTTGTTTGTGCAATGCAGGTCCACAGCAACTAATCTGATGTCTTTTGTGAGCAGTTTGAAGAGTAAAATGGACAAAAATCAACAGGTCGACTTGATTTTGCAAAGGCATTCGATAAAGTACCGCACAATTTGTTTGTTGCCAAGCTGAGGAAAATGGGTCTTCCAGACTGGATAACTATTTGGTTGCGATCCTACCTGACGACACGCTACGCTTATGTGAAAGTTCTGTGACTGTGAATCATTGCGGTTTGATATTCCATAGGGCGTTCCGCAAGGCAGCCACTTAGGGCCGCTTCTTTTCGTTTTATTCATAAACGATTTGTGTGAGCTAATTCAATCCGAAAAGTTGTTATACGCCGACAATTTAAAAATATTCAAGTAGGATTATATCGTTTACTTATCGAAAAGTAGGATTATATCGTTTACTCGATCTCGTTCCCCATTGTTGCAGAACTGCACAATGGCTTCACAAGCATTACAGCGTGTAAGTTCCATCAAGGATCTTGGAGTTGTCATTGACAGCAAAGCAAACTTTAACGAACATATCGCCACTATCACCTATAAGGCTTTTGCGTTACTCGGGTTGACAAAGAGGATTGCTAAATCGTTTACCGACATTCACGCACTCAATTCGTTATATTGCGCCATAATCGAAAGCGTGCTAGAATACGCGGTGCAAATTTGGGCACCGTATCACTGGACCCCGGAGGACCGCATCGAGCGAGTACAACGATCCTTCGTCCGGTATGCTTCAAGAAACCTGCCGTGGATTAGACTTCCTCCGTATGAAAACCGGTGCAAGTTGATGGGACTCAGTACCCTGACATCGAGGCGTGTATTTCTACAGAGGGTTTTCTGTTTTGACCTGGTGAGGAATATGATTGACTGCGAAAATTTATTGAGACAACACGCTCCACACCGCTCTCTACAACGCCGCGCACTGCTCTATATCCCCTCAAGTCGCACCTTATATAGCCATCATAATCCACTGCTTAGTATCTGCAGACATTTTAATGAGAGACTGTTTCGAATTTAATATTAGTAAGAGTACGTTTAAAAATAGGTTAAGGTTACTACTTCAAGTTACAGTCTGTGCAACAATTATATGTTGAAGACGGTGGACAAATAAATAAATAAAGAATTATGCAGGGAGGCTATGCAAGGGTTGACACGTACGTGTTTAGAGCCAGATCAGAGCAAGTCAGGAAAGGATATCTTACCCTAAGCAAAGCCAAGCCCCACCACGTCCAAGGCAGGCCCCCTAACTCACTGATACCGCTGGGAGGGGTCGTTAAGCCCTTGGACATAGTACCTGCTGCCTCGTGTTAGCCTCATGTAATACAAATGCAAAAATAGTAGCTTGACTTAGAAACCTTGCAAAACTGTAGAAGATCTTAAGGTCACTCCTGACGGAATCCAAGTTTCAAAGTGCTCGCGTTTTCGGGGGCACACCACTTGATACGGAAGCAACGCATAACTGTCATTTTCATTGTTTCACGCATGCTGCGACGCAGCAAAGCTAAATCAACAAAAATGACAGTTGTGCGCCGCCTCCGTATCGAGTGGTGTGCCCCCGAAAACGCGAGCACTTTGAAACTTGGATTCCGTCAGGAGTGACCTTAATGAACACTAATCTGCTAGGCAGCAATGCCCCAGTGAGGATATAATGCCAATTAAAAAGAAAAAGAAGAAGTTTAAGCTTATTTGCCAATAAGATCAATAATTTTAAAATAACACTCAGTTAAATTATTGGTTCACATAGTTCGGCAGTGCTGGCAGAATAAACGTGGACGTTCCAGCAACGAACGTTCTTCAGCAAGTTTGTCGGCATCCTTTGAGTTTTAACGCAATCTGCCACTTAGTTTACGATGAACGAAAACCTCTAGAAATAAAAATGCAAAAATATACGTTTTCCCATACTAATGTCCATACAAACTTTAAATGCGGAAAGCGAGGAAGCAATTAATTCTGCACAGTTGTTTGGACCCAGAATGGTTTCGAAAAACAATTGATTTGTAAAAAGACCATGACGCCCACTCTAATGTCCATGCCCAATAACATGCGCAAAAATCAAATAAGCGCTTCCATGTCATTGGGGTCAAGAAATGGCTTTATAGAAGTTTTAGAAAATCGGAGAGACACGTACGAAATTCACAAATTAATGACCTCAAAGTCGAGCCCTCCAGTCAACCATGCAAGCAAAGACGCAGGATTACCAATCTGGAGATGGTGAGTTCGTTTCTCGGTCTGGTCTAGGATGTTTTATGGTGGGAAACGTTCTCGGCACCCTGGGCATAGTGCTTGTCACACAATATTCAGACTCATGCATTGGCAGGCAAAGAAAAGCTTCCAATAAATTACTGGTAGTTCTGCCAAACCACACAAGCGGCTTAATGACTGGCTTGTGATATTTTGTTTGCCAAAGGAAAACGGAACTTATTTCATGCCAATTAATGCGTATATTTGTTGTAGGATATCCTCACATATGCCATTGAGCAATGTCCGATGCGGTTTGTGATTAATTGAATCTGCTACATCAGAGGTTCCCAAACTTTTTGGATATGCGACCCACTTAGCAGAATCCCAAATTGGTTGCGACCCACCAGGTACAAATGCATTGATTTTAACAAACAGGATAAAAATGAGTTGGCGTTGGATTAAACAAATCATAATATCTTGCTTCAAATCCCATCATTGTATTTTCATTTCCTTTTTGAACTGGATGTGGAATTTGATTGGATTTGTATGGAATTTGGATTGGTTTTGGGTTGGTTTTGAATTGGATTTGAATTGGATGTTGATTGGATTTGCATTGGATTTGAATTGGATGTAGATTTGATTTAGATTGTATTTCAGTTGGATTTGGTAATTAATTAGATTTGGATTGGAATAAAATCAGATTTGGATATGATTTTGATTGTATTTAGATTGGATTTGGATCGAATTTGTATTGGATTTAGATCAGATTCGAATTAGATTTGGATTTGCTTTGGTATCGATTTAAATTAGATTTTGATTGGATTTGGGTTTGAATTGGATTTGGATTCGATTCGAAATTAAAATGGATTTCAATTTGTTTAGGATTGAATTTGAAGTAGATTTGGATTATATTTGGATTGGATTTAGATTGGATTAGATTTCATATAGATTTGAAATTGAATTGGATTTGAATTTGATATGGATTGAATTTGAGTTAGATTTGGATTGGATTTAGATATGAATTAAACTTGGGTTGGATATGATTTGGATTTAGATGGGATTTTGATTTAATTTAGATTAGTTCTGGATTGGGTGTTGATTAGATGTGGATTGTTGTGAACTTCATTCTATTTGCCATTTGCACAATAAAAGAAGGCCATTGACCTCGTTAAGTTTTAAGTTCTCTAATAATCGAATCATTACTTAGATCGTTATCTAAAAGCTGGTTAGATTTGTGGGACAAAATAATGACAAAGTTATAAATCAAGATTTGTCTTTCGCGACCCACCATTGATCAGCCTACGACCCCCCTGGGGGTCGCTACCCACAGTTTGGGAACCCATGTGCTACATGAAGACATTGGCCAAAAATTTGACAAATTTTCATTGCCGCTTGGTGCGATTTGGACGAACCCCGACCAACTGTGGAAATGCTAATAGAATATTCGAAAGCAGGACAAATTCCAGTTGGGATGTAATCATTTAAGAAGAAGACCCCAAAGCCGTTCAATAAATGCTTCTTTCACTCCAAAACTCGTAAGCGTTTTTTTAATTTATTTCGTCTGTAACAGTTATATTCCTGCATATAATCTTAGAAAGGAACCTTAAAACATCAAACATTCATGCTCCAAAAGCCTCAGCTCTCATGGTGCTACGTTGACAGACCTAGATCGTCCTTGAAACTTGATAGTTCTTCTATGTCCTCAGGTTTATCTTCTTCTTCTTCTGCTTTTGCCAATTCTGGTGCTGATTCTGCCGACCTTTGTTCGAAAACTCGGATGGGAGTACTCTTCAGGATTTGCTGGTATCGATCCTTGATTTCGATAATCCATTCTTTGTCGTCCCAGTGGTACCAACTCAGCACGCAAATAATCAGAATGAAAAACAAGTTGGTTAGAATTCCTTGAAATAAAAAAAAGTCCTGTTGTAGAAAAGCAATCCCAAATCATCAATTTCGTATTCAAACCTATAACAGCTGACACGATCGGCCAGTTGAACATCAGATATCGCAGTCCGGAGAAATTCGCAGTGATGTGAAGTTGGGCCGAGTAAAATTGTACGTCTCGCGATAGAACGGAAATGTCCACGCTGGTCACCGGATGCGCCTGACTGTCCTCGAAATGGGTGAATAAATCGATTGCCAACGTTTGTTTCTCTTCCCGGTAGCCAAAAATGAAAAATGGTGCCAGTACTACCGTAGAGATCATTTTGAGCAATCCCGATTTGAAGTGTAGCATCGAAAGTCGACAGGATTTTGTGGAATATTCACTCGCTTCGCGATCCCGCATAATGGCGCAGACAGTAAACATGCCTGAAATGAGAAAATGTTAATCGTTTGTTCGGGCAAATGAGTATTTATTAAAATGCGATGGTACCAGTTTGGTCATTCTGGGATGATTCCGGCATTTCAAGGTACAATGTAACTCGGTAGGCTTGACCTATCATTAGGAATTGTTCCTTTTTCGTTAATATTACTGTGTCCGATGGGTAATCAAGGCACTTTTGCTCGGCATGGCAGTCTCTGAAATTTCGAATCAAAGCATAATTTACAATGTAGTGAAACACAAAGTAGGAAAGGGACGAGCCTGGGATTGGACCCATGAACTCCTGCTTATAAAGCAGAAGCGCTGGCCACTAGACCACCAAGCTCACATTGGTAAAATCCTGTGAGAATTTCTGCGAAAATTCATATAGGTATTCTTTAGAAAATCCATTCAGGTTCTCTCTGGGCAATTCCTTTAGAAAAATCATACAGTATTCCTGCTGGAATTCATTGAATATTTTTTATGGCATGAAATAGTTTTCGATGGTATTTCTAAAAGAATTTTTGAAGGAATTCTTTAAAGAATTTTCGAAGGGATTCCGGCAAACTTTTTGAAGGAATTTCTGGGAGAACTTAGAGTACCGAAGGAATTCCCGAAGAAAAACCAGAATGAACTTTTTAAGGAAATTTTAAATAAATTTCTACATACATTTTCAAAAGAACTCCTAACAGAGTTTCCGAATGCATCCCAGGAGGCAATTTCCGAAGGAATTTTCTAATAAATTTCCGAAAAATGTTCAAGGAATTCCAAAATAGTTCTTAGAAGAATTTCTAAAGGTATTTTTTTAAGAATACCTCAACGAATTTCCCAAAAAAATCCATACAAATTTCTTAAGGAATATGTGAGGGGAATTCCAAGAAATACCCAAAGAATTTCCAAAATGCTTTCTGGAATTTGTTTCCGGGGGAGTTTTTGGCAATTTCCGAGGGAATTACCTGACGAATCTCCAAAGGAATTTCTGGAGGAAATTGTGAATAGATTACTGGAAAAAAATCCGAAGGAATTCCTAGAAAAATCCAGGAAAAAGAACATAAATACCAGTAGCCATTTCCTTTGGAATTGTATTAGGAATTTTTCCATAAATTCCTTTGAGAATTCCTCCGGAAATTCCTTCAAAATTCATTAAAAAAAATCCTTTTTATGGATTCCTCTGGAAATGCCTTAAGATTCTTGGAAAGTCTTTTAGAAATACCTTCAAAAACTCTTTTAACAGTTCTTTCAGGAATTATTTTCAAAAATCCTTCCAGTTTTTTTTAAATGCCTTCATAAACTCATTTGGAAGATCCTGAACAAAACCCTCTATGAATTTCTTCAAAAACTCCTCCAAAAGTTCATTTGAATTGGACTCATTTCATTTTCCTCCAGATTTTTTTCCTTAAATAATCTAAAAATTACTTAATAAATCTAAAAATTACAAGAAGTTCAGAAAGATATCCCTGGGAATGTTTTAAAGGAATTGCTGGAAGAAGTTCTGAAGAAATTCCTTAGAGAAATTTCGAAGGAATTCCTTATGCAATATTTTTATGAAATAAGAAAATTATTTTGAGCTTTTTAGTGGAATGTTTTCACCTGTCATAAGACGAGTTTATACAATCCCATTGAATTCCACCACTTCCATAAGGAATTCAATGGGATTGTATAAACTCGTCTTATGACAGGTGATTTTTATGAATTTATTTAAGGAATTCATGGAATAATTGCCAAAGAAATTTGAAAAGGAGGAATTTTTGAAGAAACTCTAAGCGGAATTTCTTAAGAAATTTCCGGAGGACTTGCTAAATAAACTTCCAAAGAAATTATTTAAGAAGTCTCCAAAAGAATTTTCAAAGGAAGGTAAATTTGATATTGAGTTCTGACAAGTTGCAGTTGCATCAGTCACGGAGAAGCAACAATTGACAAGTACAGTCAGTCTTAGCTAAGTTAAGCTAAGCTATACCCTTGTTTAGCTGTTCAACATTTGATTAATTCACAGTCAGCCTGTCAATTCTCATAAAATTTCAGAAATTCTCTGAACCTCCCTGAACTAGCAGAAATAATTACGTACTTCCAGAAAGTTTTCAAAAAAAAAATATGGCAGCGCAGATACTATTAGAAACTTCAAGACTTTTTGGGAAATCTTAATACATCATTGAGCACTTTTTGGAATGAAAAGAATTCCTCATAGACTCTGAGAAGCTTTTCGGAATAGATTTCTCGTTTACAATCCCTGGAAACCTCCACGATAGTCAGTTTAGGCTTTAATAAAATTTCAAACTTCTGATTAACTTTGAAACGTTTTAATGATATTTTTAAAGATCTAGAAATTGAAATAGTATTGATTAATTATTTAGTCTTCCATTTACTTCCACTATTAACTTTTTTATGTATCAACAAGCAGATACGTATTTCGTTTCCTACTTGGAAACTTCTTCAGTGTTTGTTATTGTCTTTTAACCTTGAAATAGTATTGATAGTAAGACAGTCGACAGTCTACATCTCGATATCTCTCCCTATGTTTCCTTAGTCCGTTCAATCTACATACATTTGGACTTTCTACATCTCGATAACCTCCCTATCTCGATGTGTTCTGATCATATTTTGTTCAGGATTAACTCGATGTCGATGTCCAAATTTTTAGAATACTGGACAATAACAAACACATCAACAACAGGAAACGGCATTTGTTTTATTGTCGTTTTTCATAGCAACAAGTTTTTTTGGGTCTAGCACCCATTTCAATTTTCCTTCCATTCCTCGATCTCTCCCTATCTCGATGGTCCCTTCAATATCGTGATGTGGAGAGCGACTGTATTAGATCTTTTAGTTAGCCATTTGGCATGCTCTTACTATTATAGTCATGGGTAGGAAAATGCTTCAACTGTCCTACCCAGGTATTTTCATGCGTAGGACATGTCCTACTTGTCCTACCCGCTGTCGGCGCCACTAATCCGATCGTTTCTGTATGTAGAATAGCTGGATGGCGCTTTTCCCCCTGCTGAAAAACAACCTTTTACTCTGCATGTTATAAAGGAGTCGGAGATTAACCGCTGTTGGTAATTCATTACTATACATTTCAATGCCTGAATCAAAATTCACCACTTAGTTTTCATTCAAAAGCTCCTATATCATACGCACATATCTTATTGTAGATGAAACATTTCAATCATTCAAACTTATCTTGAGCTTACCTGTAGTTAAAATACACGTCTTTGACGTGCGACACGGTGGGCATGTATGTGTAGTAGAAGTAGGCATACATAAATATCGATGCCCACACGATGGAGAATCCAACCAACACTGCCGCAATCAGCTTAATCAAAACACTCTTCGTCGACTGAACTCCAGCATCGGTTTTTCGTTTGTACTCCTCGGCATACGCAATCCCGGTCACAGCCAATGGTTTTAGCAAATACTTACGGATGATTTGGAAGGGGTCCAGTATGGTCAATATCAAGCTTCCCAACTGCATCGTGTGCTATTAACATTCGCCTTCACTATACGAATCAAAACAAATAAGAAGCACTCCTCAAAATAAGTTATTTTGTTTTGTTGCAGCGTCTGCCCAGTGGGTTGCAATCAGTGTCGACGTGACAAAACAAATACGTGTAACGAAGAGTAGAGCGCCCTATGCAACACGTGATACCAGTAGCAGTGGCTAGGACAGGACTCCGTAGCAATCATCCACTGTGTTAGAGAGCTGATGGTCTACTGAAGGCCAGCGATAACAGAGCGAGCAACGCAGTGATTTAGAAAGGGCATCCTTTATCAGTTCGGAATAACGCGTGATGAATGCACCTAGCGATGTCAACCAATCTCTTCATAGGAAAACCATCACTCACAGAGAATCGTCGTCTATCTCGGTATTGGCAGACTTCTTTTTGATTGGATTTGCAAGGTTTAAATGATGATACCAAAAAAAATGAGAAAGGCAAAAACTAATTGCACACGCGTAACACATTGTTCGGTTCAAAGGTGGTTTAATTACGTCAGCGGTACTACCGAGCAGAGGTGTTCATAGAAGAGGGTGTTAAGGCAATAAAAATGTACTTTTAAATAATGGTATGCGGTATACGGAATGATCCAATTTCGTACGGTTTAAATCAGATCTCAAAACTTCATGAAATATGCAAATAAAGCCGAACATAAAGTCCTTTTCGCTCGAATCTTTTGATGGCTTAAATAATTGTTATTATGGCTTATTAGAGTTTCAATATATGGAGAATCACAAAATTAAATGTGCTCCACCACTGTACTAGGCTAAGGTTTGAGGCATATATCAAAAGATATTCTAGTTACCAGATAAAGATTGTCGCTGTCCGGAACATCTTTTGCTGGCGAGGATAGGGGATCTAAATGTCAATGAAGAAAAAATACATACGATTTTACAGTTAGGTACCACACATGTTTCGAACAGCAGAACAAAGAGAACCAAAGCGACAATCTTTATCTGGTAACTAAAATATCTTTTATATATCCTATACAACAATTATACAAAATAATCATATTAAATACCTTTCCATCACTTAGGACACTAAACGAAACGAAACTTTTATTTTTTTGCCTTTCTCGTATACTAAGTATACCAGGCGGGTGCTAAGGTGTCAAATATTTGTTGGCTCAAATCAAGCGAATGCCGACGGCACTAACACTACGCCGTAGTCTATGAAAAATAAACACTGCAGTGAGTGAGAATGTTCTGAAACGCACAAAGTTTGGATAATGCCAGAAATAACTGTTTCTGCTCAGCACAGAGTTTTTTCTATCAACATACTTATTTATCTGCATATTTCGCTTACGCAATAAAGTGAAAACACTACATTTTTACGGATTTGGTGTATTTTTGTTCGTTGCAATCTTTAATTTAATATGTGCTTTCGACACCACTCTCTCTTGTAAACACGGTACACAATACAAATTTTCACAAATACCACGACAATTTATGTAAGTATATGAGCATTTTGACATTGGAGTATAAATTTATGCGCCAAATAAGAGGGTACTGTCATACTTGCCAAACTCCATATGAAAAACCCAGATTAATCCACCTAGCGGTGATGGTGCCTTTCTCGTTCGTTCAAAAGGTTTGGAAAAATCTAAAATAACTCCAATATGTGGATTGGTATTATTTTTCATATTTGTTTATATGCATAAAAAAATTCTCGCCAAACGCAATTTGTTGCAAACAAATCGGATTAGCATAAGAGCAAAAAATGGCATTTTATTTTGTAGTTTTAAAATTAGTATTTTCGCCATAACTTTTGACCCAATTGTACGATCCGTCCAAGTTTCTATAGGAAACAATGGGACAAGATTCTACGTTGAATGCAATCTGTTGCGAGCGACCTGAGAAACACATATTGCACATCAATCACAGTAACTTATATATGACCGGATTCAGTCACTATATGGTTACTGCAACCAGATTTGTTGAACTTGTATTGCTTGGGGAATAGATGAAGTCTAAGTGCTAAAAAAGTGAGCTAGACTTTTTTGAACTCTTTTTCACAATAAATAGTAATTTGACCAGAACATCTAAGCCCACAGTCCGATCTGGACAATTTTCAATAAGAAAATATGAGACATTCTGCGTCGAATGAAATTTAATGCGAGCAAATCGGTTGAGGAAGAGTGCCTGAAAAATAAGTGACATTTTTTTAGCGATTTTTCCATAAAAAAACCAGAATAATGAGTCACATTTTTTACGTGATTTTTTCGTATGAATTTGTATTTTGGCCATAACTTTCGATCCCATAGTCCGATCTGGCCAAGTTCAAATAGAAAACAATGGGACAGGATTCTGCGGCAAAACATACTTTTGCATATAAACGATAAAGACGGATCCATAAAAAACTGGAAAACGATCCTTAAATAACATCTGAATGTTCCTTAAAATGCTACCATAAATCCATAAAATAGTTAATGAGATTCCATAAAGAATAATTTTTCGAGACACAACTAAGCTAAAAGCAATTAATTGGGAAATATGTTCCATTAACATGGTTAAGAAAAACAATACATTTCTTGCTATTTTCCCATGAACATGTGACAAATGATCCATAAATCTTTGGAAAATGATCCATAAAAAAAACTATATTTTGATCCATAAAACTTCAAATTTGCGCATTTTTTTATCGTGAAGATGATCATGGCTGAAATTATGGATAATCATCATAATCATCATTTGAAATTTCATGGATCAATATATAGTTTTCATGGATCATTTTTCAAAGTTTTATAGATCATAAAAATATTCTTTATGGAATCTCTCGAACTATTTTATGGATTTATGGTAGCGTTTTATGGAGCATTCAGATGTTATTTATGGATCGTTTTTCATTTTTTTCATGGATCGTTTTTCCACATTGAACGGTGCAAAGTAAGGGCTGCCGGATTCTGCGTCGAATGCAACTTGTTGCGAGCAAATCGGTTGAAGATAAATGCCCAAAAAATGAGTGACATTTTTTACGCGATTTTTTTTGTATGAATTTGTATTTTGGTCATAACTTTTGATCCCATAGTCCGATCTGGCCAATTTCAAATAGAAAATAATGGGACAGGATTCTGCGTCGAATGCAACTTGTTGCGAGTAAATCGGTTGAAGATAATTGACCGAAAAATGAGTGTCACTTTTTACGCGATTTTTTCGTATGAATTTGTATTTTGGCCATAACTTTCGATCCCATAGTCCGATCTGGCCAATTTCAGATAGGAAATAATGGGACAGGATTCTGCGTCGAATGCAACTTGTTGCGAGTAAATCGGTTGAAGATAATTGACCGAAAAATGAGTGTCACTTTTTACGCGATTTTTTCGTATGAATTTGTATTTTGGCCATAACTTTTGATCCCATAGTCCGATCTGGCCAATTTCAAATAGGAAACAATGGGACAGGATTCTGCGTTGAATGCAACGTCATCCATCGAACCGGTACTCGGAAGGCATTTCCCAGCCACCCCGCATGTTTAATCATCTAAGGCAGAAACTTTCCGTTGATAATCAAAATTTAGTAGTTAGCTTACCTTCTTTGGTGCAACACCTGCGGTTAAAATCCGAGCAATGAATATCACCCGATTGTTGCTGTTTGCAGTGTTTTTACTGTTGGTGGCATCTGCATCAGTTGAAGCATTCCCCAGAAGATTCCGAATTACGAGACAAACTGTGGTTCGTGAAAATTGAAAATTTCAGTGTTTGTTTTCTTTTCGCACAGCAATTACCAAACTACAAAATTTTCAGAGATTCGGGCGGATGTTTGGCAGGACTTTCAATCGGGCGTTGAAGACGCTATTCGGACGGTGATCACTACTCGAACGCATCATACTTTATCATCTGCTCATCATTTCAATTAAGAGTTTTGATTAAAATGAATTTATTTGATAAATGTGATATCTCAATAATAAAAACCTAATATTAAAATTAAAACTTCAGCTTACTCCACAGACCATTGTAAGTTTTGAGGAATAGAAAAATGCGTTTTCTGCTACATTTTCATGTAGATAAGTTCTTAGACTTATTTGAACAAAAACTCGATCACGATGGATTATTACGGTGGATTCCAAAAATTATTCTTCTCTTTAGCTTCCATTGTTATTGCTGCGTTCTGCGTCGAATGCAACTTGTTGCGAGTAAATCGGTTAAAGATAAGTGCCCGAAAAATGAGTGTCATTTTTTACGCGATTTTTTCGTATGAATTTGTATTTTGGCCATAACTTTTGATCCCATAGTCCGATCTGGCCAATTTCAAATAGGAAACAATGGGACAGGATTCTGCGTTGAATGCAACTTAATGCGAGTAAATCGGTTGAAGATAAGTGCCCGAAAAATGAGTGACATTTTTTACGCGATTTTTTCGCATGAATTTGTATTTTGGCCATAACTTCCGATCCCATAGTCCAATCTGGCCAATTTTAAATAGGAAACAATGGGACAGGATTCTGCGTCGAATGCAACTTGTTGCGAGGAAATCGGTTAAAGATAAGTACCCGAAAAATGAGTGACATTTTTTTACGCGATTTTTTCGTATGAATTTGTATTTTGGCCATAACTTTCGATCCCATAGTCCGATCTGGCCAATTTCACATAGGAAACAATGGGACAGGATTCTGCGTCGAATGCAACTTGTTGCGAGTAAATCGGTTGAAGATAAGTGCTCGAAAAATGAGTGACATTTTTTACGCGATTTTTTCGTATGAATTTGTATTTTGGCCATAACTTCCGATCCCACAGTCCAATCTGGCCAATTTTAAATAAGAAATAATGGGACAGGATTCTGCGTCGAATGCAACTTGTTGCGAGGAAATCGGTTGAAGATAAGTGGCCGAAAAATGAGTGACATTTTTTACGCGATTTTTTCGTATGAATTTGTATTTTGGCCATAACTTCCGATCCCATAGTCCGATCTGGCCAATTTCAAATAGGAAACAATGGGACAGGATTCTGCGTCGAATGCAACTTGTTGCAAACAAATCGGTTGAGAATAAGTGCCCGGAAAATGAGTGCCAATTCTTACGCGATTTTTTCGTATGAATTTGTATTTTGGCCATAACTTCTGATCCCATAGTCCGATCTGACCAATTTCAAATAGGAAATAATGGGACAGGACTCTGCGTCGAATGCAACTTGTTGCAAGCAAATCGGTTAAGGATAAGTGCCCGAAAAATGAGTGACATTTCTTACGCGATTTTTTCGTATGAATTTGTATTTTGGCCATAACTGCTGATCCCATAGTCCGATCTGACCAATTTCAAATAGGAAACATTCTGCGTCGAATGCAACTTGTTGCAAGCAAATCGGTTAAGGATAAGTGCCCGAAAAATGAGTGACATTTTTTACGCGATTTTTTCGTATGAATTTGTATTTTGGTCATAACTTCCGATCCCATAGTCCAATCTGGCCAATTTTAAATAGGAAACAATGGGACAGGATTCTGCGTCGAATGCAACTTGTTGCGAGGAAATCGGTTGAAGATAAGTGCCCGAAAAATGAGTGACATTTTTTACGCGATTTTTTTCGTATGAATTTGTATTTTGGCCATAACTTTCGATCCCATAGTCCGATCTGGCCAATTTCAAATAGGAAACAATGGGACAGGATTCTGCGTCGAATGCAACTTGTTGCGAGTAAATCGGTTGAAGATAAGTGCTCGAAAAATGAGTGACATTTCTTACGCGATTTTTTCGTATGAATTTGTATTTTGGCCATAACTTCCGATCCCATAGTCCAATCTGGCCAATTTTAAATAGGAAATAATGGGACAGGATTCTGCGTCGAATGCAACTTGTTGCGAGGAAATCGATTGAAGATAAGTGGCCGAAAAATGAGTGACATTTTTTACGCGATTTTTTCGTATGAATTTGTATTTTGGCCATAACTTTCGATCCCATAGTCCGATCTGGCCAATTTCAAATAGGAAACAATGGGACAGGATTCTGCGTCGAATGCAACTTGTTGCGAGTAAATCGGTTGAAGATAAGTGCTCGAAAAATGAGTGACATTTCTTACGCGATTTTTTCGTATGAATTTGTATTTTGGCCATAACTTCCGATCCCATAGTCCAATCTGGCCAATTTTAAATAGGAAATAATGGGACAGGATTCTGCGTCGAATGCAACTTGTTGCGAGGAAATCGATTGAAGATAAGTGGCCGAAAAATGAGTGACATTTTTTACGCGATTTTTTCGTATGAATTTGTATTTTAGCCATAACTTTCGATCCCATAGTCCGATCTGGCCAATTTCAAATAGGAAACAATGGGACAGGATTCTGCGTCGAATGCAACTTGTTGCAAGCAAATCGGTTAAGGATAAGTGCCCGAAAAATGAGTGACATTTTTTACGCGATTTTTTCGTATGAATTTGTATTTTAGCCATAACTTCCGATCCCATAGTCCGATCTGGCCAATTTCAAATAGGAAACAATGGGACAGGATTCTGCGTCGAATGCAGCTTGTTGCGAGTAAATCGGTTGAAGATAAGTGCTCGAAAAATGAGTGACATTTTTTACGCGATTTTTTCGTATGAATTTGTATTTTGGCCATAACTTCTGATCCCATAGTCCGATCTGACCAATTTCAAATAGGAAACATTCTGCGTCGAATGCAACTTGTTGCAAGCAAATCGGTTAAGGATAAGTGCCCGAAAAATGAGTGACATTTTTTACGCGATTTTATCGTATGAATTTGTATTTTGGTCATAACTTCCGATCCCATAGTCCAATCTGGCCAATTTTAAATAGGAAACAATGGGACAGGATTCTGCGTCGAATGCAACTTGTTGCGAGGAAATCGGTTGAAGATAAGTGCCCGAAAAATGAGTGACATTTTTTACGCCATTTTTTTTCGTGTGAATTTGTATTTTGGCCATAACTTTCGATCCCATAGTCCGATCTGGCCAATTTCAAATAGGAAACAATGGGACAGGATTCTGCGTCGAATGCAACTTGTTGCGAGTAAATCGGTTGAAGATAAGTGCTCGAAAAATGAGTGACATTTCTTACGCGATTTTTTCGTATGAATTTGTATTTTGGCCATAACTTCCGATCCCATAGTCCAATCTGGCCAATTTTAAATAGGAAATAATGGGACAGGATTCTGCGTCGAATGCAACTTGTTGCGAGGAAATCGATTGAAGATAAGTGGCCGAAAAATGAGTGACATTTTTTACGCGATTTTTTCGTATGAATTTGTATTTTAGCCATAACTTTCGATCCCATAGTCCGATCTGGCCAATTTCAAATAGGAAACAATGGGACAGGATTCTGCGTCGAATGCAACTTGTTGTGAGTAAATCGGTTGAAGATAAGTGCCCGAAAAATGAGTGACATTTTTACGCGATTTTTTCGTATGAATTTGTATTTTGGCCATAACTTTCGATCCCATAGTCCGATCTGGCCAATTTCAAATAGGAAACAATGGGACAGGATTCTGCGTCGAATGCAACTCGTTGCGAGCAAATCGGTTAAGGATAAGTGCCCGAAAAATGAGTGACATTTTTTGAGTAGTTTTGCGCACACACACACACACACATACACACACACATACACACACACATACACACAGAAAAAGAGGTGCGGCAATCGGTTCTGCGCCGTAGTAACAATTGACGTCAAAAACGCGTTCAACAGTGCCAGCTGGGAGGCCATCGCCGTAGCGCTACATGGAATGCGGGTTCCTGGCTATTTGTGTAGAATCCTTAAGAGCTACTTCGAAAACCGGATTCTGGTCTACGATACGAACTCGGGGCAGAAGTCGATTAGGGTTACGGCGGGTGTTCCGCAAGGCTCCATACTTGGCCCAATGCTGTGGAACGTTATGTACAACGGAGTGCTAAAGCTGAAGTTGCCCAAAGGCGTGCAGATCTTCGGATTCGCGGATGACGTCGTTCTAACGATAACCGGAGAGTCGCTGGAAGAGGTAGATATGCTGGTGGCGGAGACGACCGACGCAGTTGAAAACTGGATGAATGGGGTCAAGCTGCAGCTTGCTCACCACAAAACGGAAGTGATGCTGGTCAGCAACTGCCGAATTATACAGCGAATGCAGATTATCGTCGGAGAGCACGACATACCGTCCGTGCGGGCTTTGAGACATCTAGGAGTGATGATCGACGACCGTTTGAATAAGAAAATTATTTTGAGCTTTTTAGTGGAATGTTTTATGACAGTCTCGTCTTATGACAGGGGACCGTTTGAATTTCAACACCCATGTCGACTATTCCTGCGAGAAGGCGGCAAAGATGGTCAATGCGCTTGCTAGGATCATGCCGAACGTTGGCGGACCGAGAGGCAGCTGTAGGCGTCTTCTGGCGACCGTATCATCCTCAATACTTAGGTACGGCGTTCCAGCCTGGGGAGCTGCGCTCAAGACGAAACGTAATCGCAGGAAGTTGAATAGCGTGTTTCGTCTAATGGCCATTCGAGTGGCGAGTGCGTACCGAACAATTTCGTCAGAGGCAGTTTGCGTTATCGCAGGGATGATTCCAATCTGCATAACCTTAGCAGAGGATATCGAGTGCTACCAACGGAGAGGTACCAGAAATGTGAGGGAGACGATGAGACTGGACTCAATGGTGAAGTGGCAGCAGGAGTGGGACAATGCAGACAATGGAAGGTGGACCCACCGGCTCATCCCCAATGTGTCGACGTGGGTGAACAGGGAGCATGGAGAGGTGAACTTTCACCTCACTCAGTTCCTATCCGGACACGGTTGTTTCCGCCAATATCTGCACCGATGTGGCCATGCGTCATCGCCATTCTGCCCGGCGTGTATCAACATAGAGGAGACTCCAGAGCACGTGTTATTCGATTGTCCGAGGTTTGCGGAAGCACGTAGAGGAATGCCTGCCCTAAGCGTGGACAACATCGCAGAGCGAATGTGTCACGATGAAGATACGTGGAATGTGGTAAGCAGAGTCGTGAGGCAAATATTGTCAGAGCTGCAGCGTAGATGGAGAAGGGACCAGCAAACAAGCGTCGGCTCGGAGGAAAATCCAGCATAGTGAGCAGTGTTGGCCTCGGGTCGTCGGGGCGCCGGTGAACCGGAAGTTTTCTGCCAACCGGAATCGTCGGACCGACTTCGGCACTCGATCAGTCAACCTGCTGAAGAAAGAAGAAAGAAGAAGGAAGTGCTTCGGGTATGTAGGGCACCGCCAGTGCGGACGTTATCCACCACCGGAACTGTCGGACCACCTCTGCAACCTGAAGACGAAGTCGGCGCAATGCGCGAAAGCGTCCCCTGCGATAGCCGTTGGTAGTCGGGGCACCATCAGTGCGGAAGTTTCCTTCACCGGAACTGGTGGACCACCTTCGACGCCGGGGGAAGTCAGGAGGATTCGAGTGAGGAAATTTGTGGCACGACCGCCGAGGATCGAGACAACGTAGCAGTGGATCTCAGCAAGCCAGTCGGCGAACTAGCCTAAGCTAGGGGCCAGAATTTTAGAAGAAGTGCATGAGCACAGCCCCCTGAAGTAGTCGCAGCATCCAGTGGTCCTGGGGATCGAGGCAAGGAGGATAAGGGACCCGGTTTATCCGGGAGGCACTTTTTAGCAGGTCGGGAGGAGCCCATCCCTGTTCGCCTTCGAGCATAGTGTGGGTGCTCGAGGTGTCTGTCGCGCAGATTTTTGATGGCCTTTAACCCTTGTAAAAAAAAAAAAAAAAAAAAAAACACACACACACACACACACACACACACACACACACAGACATCACCTCAATTCGTCGAACTGAGTCGATTGGTATATAACACTATGGGTCTCCGGGCCTTCTATAAAAAGTTTGTTTTTGGAGCGATCATATAGCCTTTACCGTATACTTAGTATACGAGAAAGGCAAAAAATCCGTTGTCCCCCCTCTGAAGTATACGTAAAGGCTATATGATCACTCCAAAACCAAACTTTTGATAGAAAGCTCAGAGACCCATAGTGTAATATACCAATCGACTCAGCTCGACGAATTGAGGTGATGTCTGTTTGTGTGTATGGATGTATGTGTGTGTTTTTTTTCCTCCTAAGCAATGGAGGGGGAATCTGCTCAACAGACATCCTGGGTTGTCCAGGAAGTGCGGGGTTAGAGACCACCTCCAACAGCAAACGAGGGAGGCAGGACTACATCCCCGACCCGCTAAACCGCTTCCATTGCCGCCAAGCCCATAGTCCCTTCGGTACAACCAGAAAGTAATGCTTCAAAGGGGGGCCAGTGCACAACGCACCCTCGAGGTTAGCTGCGTGTCCTTGCAGCACCGAACATTGTGACTCGCTTTTTTAGAAGAACACCATGGTATCGTGCCAGCGCGTTGCCGGCTTTCCAGGTGGCCTATGTTTCGCCCTATGTCCTCGGAAGGTGGGAAGGGTCGACTTCGCGCCTGCTTCCCTCTGCACGACTGGTATCAAGAATGATGATGCCGTGTGCACCCCAAATTGACCTCTCCGCGACAGGGTCTATTCGCCAACACACAGAGGGACTTGCCGACGCGGTGCCTACGCCTGCCCCAGCCTTGACGAGGACCTCTTTCCGTCCTCGGGCTCGGAACCCGCCCGGTTGACCGACGCCGCGAAAGCGACGATACCATGTTGTTCTTCGCGCGGCCACTTGTTCAATAAAAGGATCGAGTTCGACCACAAAGCATGACCACCGGTATGACCCATGATGCCGACTCCGATCACTTGGACCACCTCTTATTTGCGCCTGAACTAGCCATCCTTGTGTCCACGCGCCAACTTCTGTGTAGCTCCGAGACGATTTGGACGATAGCCGATAAAACGGCGTTCCAGCCAACTTCATCTTTACACATCCTCCGAACTAGGTTGTCCGGGGTAGTGTCCAGACCACATGTGGCAAGCATGTGGTCACGCATTGCGCGAAAACGTGAGCACACGAACAACACGTGTTCCGCCGTTTCCTCTAAACCTGCGCACACCAAACACTCGGGCGAGGCCGAGCAAGCCAGCTGCGTTACCTGCGCTGTGATTTTGCCGCACGCTTAAACGCCGGGCACATCGAACCCCCATGGGGTGCTTGCTGTTCACAGCTTTGCTGGAACAAATCAAACAATTGAGAGGGTTCGTGCAGCATTGTGCCTTATGTCCCTCCAATCCGCAGCGTCGGCAGAGATTGCTTCTGTCAGGGCCTTTGCAGTCCCATTGCTTGTGCCCCGGTTCCAGGCACTTGAAGCAAACTTCGGGTTGCTCGTATATGCCCACAGGGCATACCGACCATCCCACCTTGACGCTCCTTAACTCGACTACCTTGGAGGCGTCCGCTGCAGATAGCCTAACCAATGCTACCTGCATCCCTGCCGGACCTTTCCGTAGCCAAACGGCTGTGGTGGGCGTCTCCACTTCACACTGTCGCCGCAGTGCCGTGACGAGCTCTTCGACTTCGGTGATCTCGTCCAGGTCTTTAACCCTTAGAATCACCTCCGTCGTGAGTGCCCTCACCCTGACCTTCTCGCCAAGGACTTCCTCCGCCAACTTCTTGTAAGCGGCGCCGGCGGGTACGTCTTATTCGACGTACGTCGGCGCCGAGTTCACCGAGCTTGACATCACTCCTCATCGCCTTCAAGACGTCCGAGTACTTAGCCTCGTCCGTTTTGATGACTAGGGCATCGCCCCTGGAGCGATTGGCGCCTACCCTAGACTTCTTGCAACCCTCATTCGCCTGGGCCTTCTTTTCGGCCCTTGACGTCTTCGGTTTCCTCTTGCTGTTGACCAGGGTCCAGGAGGCGTCATCCCCCTCTATTTCCCTGGTCTGGTGCGACTGAGAGCTTCAGTCTTCCGTAACCCCTTACCACCGTCTTTCCTGGGTGGACGAACCTTTCCATGTCCTTCCTCCCCCGGTTTTGGAGATACCTGGCCGAAGTTCAGCTTCCCTTGTTCGGGGTAGTAACCCTCCGCGTTTTGGAGCGGCCCTCAGGGAGCTCATCCCCTGGAGACTGTCTCCCCCGTTTTTGTGTCTGCTCCGTTGGAGCAGTCACCCCCGACGTGCCCGCGAATACTTGAGCCTCAGTCTGGGTAGACTTTGGCACCACCGTCTTCGCTGGCACCCCCTCGGTCGATTCGACCTTGCCCGAGTCCGCGAATCCCTGGGCCTCAGTTTGGGTAGACCTCGACTCCACAGATTTCACGGGTTCGCACTTGGCCGTCCCGACCGCCGTTTCCAGCTTGGCGTCCAACATCGACTTTCGAAGTTTCAGCAAGCTACTCTTGAGTTCCTTACTGATATTATGCTTCGATGACGCAAAGTCGATGATGGCGTCCAGCTGTTCCGTCGCCACCTCGAATGCCGAAAGCCCATCGCGTTTGCGGTTCATCGCTTTCACAAGCCATGGGCTGTCTATAACCTCTACCGGCGGAGCCTGGAAGATGGTTAAGTGACCCACGCTGGCGCTGCGCACTGAGCTGCCGACTATTGCCTCTGGCCTCCTAGGCGGAGACCTGAACAACCCACCTCTTGCGGAAGGGTTGTCGCCTACACTGCCGTAATCTGGAAAAGTGACGTAACAGCCATTTTACAACATGCATGATTTCCATTTTTCTGTTAAAGAGCTCGATGAGCAGTACTCGTTAACACCATTTTTGTAAAATGGCGTATACGTACCTTTTTCAGATTACGGCAGTACACTACTACCACTAGTTGAAGAATTGCCCGAGCAGCACAAGGCAGACAAAATGGTTGCAGCAACTTGATTGTGACTAAATATGGTCACATATAAGATGCAGTAACCTATGTGGAACATGTGTGCTGCTAGGGTGACTTGGTTTTCCATTTTGGTCCCACGAGTTGCTCGGGAAAAGAGGTCCACCACGCCAGAACCCAGCATGACGCGGTAAGGGACAATTACTGTGGAGGGTGCCCGGGTACCCCACAGGCTCCGTTAACGGCCTAGCTTATTATTTCACCCCCCCTGGCCATGCATCCCCTCGGCACGGGTCGCTCAACGCCTTGGGATTAGGGGTTAGGGATGATGGTCCCGTTGGTCGCACCCACTCACTCTAGCTGATGTCAGAAGGACAACAGTGCCCAGGCTGCACTACCAGCTAAGTACGCAACCCTTAGCTGGCGGTGAATTGTCGTCGGAAGACCCGTGGAAGCGTGAGATTGGAACTTGTGAGGACCAGAGCTGTGTAGGTCGCTCCTTCCCAGATGTAAACTCACCATTTCGCAACCCTGTGTTTTTTTTTTTCTTCCTAAGCAATGGAGGGAGAATCTGCTCAACAGACATCCTGGGTTGTCCATGGCGGGGTTAGGAGCCACCTCCAACGAGGGAGGCAGGATTGCATCCCCGACCCGCTAAACCGTTTCCATTGTCGCCAAGCCCATCGTCCCTTCGGTACAACCAGAAAGTAATGCTTCAAAGGGGGGGGGGCAGTGCATAACGCACCCTCGAGGTTAGCTGCGTTTCCTTGCAGCATCGAACATCGTGACTCACTTTTTTAGAAGAACACCATGGTATCGTGCCAGCGCATTGCCGGCTTTCCAGTTGGCCTTACCACGCCCTATGTCCTCGGAAGGTGGGCAGGGTCGACTTCGCGCCTGCTTCCCTCTGCACGACTGGTATCAAGAATGATGATGCCGCGTCCACCCCAAATTGACCTTTCTGCGATAGGGCCTATTCGCCAGCACACAGAGGGACTTGCCGACGCGGTGCCTACGCCTGCCCCAGCCTTGACGAGGACCCCTTTCCGTCCTCGGGCTCGGAACCCGCCCGGTTGACCGACGCCGCGAAAGCGACGATACCATGTTGTTCTTCACGCGGCCACTTGTTCGATAAAAGGATCGAGTTCGACCACAGGGCACCGGTATGACCCATGAAGCCGACTCCGAACCCTTGGACCACCTCTTATTTGCGCCTGAACTAGCCATTCCTCGAGTCCACGCGCCACCTTCTGTGTAGCTCCGAGACGATTTGGACGATAGCCGAAAAAACGGCGTTCCAGCCAACTTCATCTTTACACATCCTCCGGACTAGGTTGTCCGGGGTAGTGTCCAGACCACATGTGGCAAGCATGTGGTCACGCATTTCACGAAAACGCGGGCACACGAAAAACACGTGTTCCGCCGTTTCCTCTAAACCTACGCACACCAGACACTCGGGCGAGGTCGAGTGTCCGAATCGGTGTAGGTACTGTCTGAAGCAACCATGGCCTGTAAGGACCTGGGTCAGGTGGAAAGTGATTTCCCCATGGCGCTTCTTGACCCACGTACCTATCTCCGGTATCAACATATGTGTCCATCTACCCTTAGTGGAACTGTCCCACGCACGCTGCCATTTGACCATTGAGGCCAACCTGACAGTCCTACGGATGCCTCTCGTGCCGCGCATTTCAAAGCACTCTATGTCTCCACCGATAACGATGTCAATAGGCATCATACCGGTGATGACGCAAAGTGCATCGTGCGACACGGTACGGTACGCGCTCGCAACTCTTAGGCACATGAGCCTATACGTACTTTCTAACTTCGTTCTGTAGCAGTTAATACGCATGGCCGTGCCCCAAGCTGGCCCATACCTCAGTATGGACAGAGCAACGCTAGCCAGAAGCTTGCGCTTGCTGGCATAAACCGCAGAGCTATTGGACATCATCCGGGACAATGCCACTATAGCTGTGGAGGCACGCTTGCAGGCGTAATTGACGTGGCTACCAAAGGTGAGCTTATCGTCGATCATTACCCCCAAGAGTTTGATGGAGCGTTCAGAGGTGACCGTGCAGTTGCCTGCCCTTATCACCGCTTGTTGCTCCGACTTTCGGTTGTTAACAACAACCACCTCAGTCTTGTGGTGAGCCAGTTCTAACTTCCTGGAACTCATCCACTCCTCCACAATTGCGATCGAGTGGGCTGCAGTCAACTCCACCTCTTCGATCGATTCGCCGTAGACCTCCAGCGTAATATCGTCAGCGAAGCCGACGATTTTCACGCCCACCGGGAACTTCAACCTCAAAACACCGTCGTACATGACGTTCCATAACACCGGACTCAGTATGGAACCTTGCGGAACCCCTGAGGTTATGTCAACGCACTTCCGACCCGCCTCCGTGTCGTATACCAGTACTCGATTCTGGAAGGAGCTTCCGAGAATCTTGTACAGGTACTCAGGAATTCCAAGACGCAGGAGCGCATCTGCAATAGCTGCCCAACTGGCACTATTGAAAGCATTCCTCACGTCGAGAGTCACTACTGCACAATAGCGAACTCCCCTCCTCTTACGCTGGATAAGGACTGTTCAGTTTATTATTATTATTATTTTATTTGTGACATTTTACCATTTGGGTGGCATTCATGTCAGGTAATTTATGCTTAAAAAGTAACTTGGTTACAATATGAAGAATAGATTAAATTTCCTTGAACAAATCACTTTCTTTTAAAAATCGTATCACTGCTGTTTCTTTGTCGGTGTCGAAAGCCAGTATTTCCGACAGTGATCCGCCTATACCACACATCTTCCTTCTTTGCTCTAATCCTCTGCATTCTACTAGTATGTGGTGTACTGTGAGCTGCACTCCGCAAAATGTGCATGTCGGCGGTGCATTACGATTCATCAAATGTGCGTGGGTAAGTCGTGTGTGTCCAATTCGGATACGTGTTAAGACACGTTGTTCGGAGGGACATTTCCGATCCGGGTATTTATATGTCGTTTGTTTGATTTGTCGCAGTTGTGTTCTACTTTGGTACCATTCTTGTTCCCAAGCTTCCCAAATCTTGCTTTTTATGGATTGTACTACATCTTGGGCTGGTATTGGGATGTCCTGTTGCGTAAGGTTACCTCCAATTCTGGCTAGCTGGTCCGCTTTCTCGTTGCCCACAATCCCGGAGTGACCAGGTATCCAAATAAACGTTATGTCCTTGTTCGCGATGGTGGCTTCGATCGACTGTATCCAAGGATGCTTTGATCGACCGCCGCTTAATGCATCAATGCAGCTGGCAGAGTCAGTCATTATTATTGCCTTCACACGCCCGTGAAGTTTAGAAACCGCTGTTTTCAAAGCAAAGGCTTCGGCTGAAAACACGCTGCATTGATCTGGAAGTCGAATGATCAGGTAGTCGCTGAGCATGACCACTCCCGCGCCGATTTTGTTGTTGTACTTGGAGCCATCAGTAAATATTTGGTCGTGAGTACTGTATCGGCTCGCGATAAGCTCTTTGTACTTTGGCAGCACAATGCTTTTGTTCGTGCCAGCTTTGATACTGCTCCTGAGAGAACTGTCGATTTTGGGGGATGCAGTGCACCATGATCTGTCCGTGGGTCTGAGTGTTCTACATACGTTTGGAAGAGCCCATGCAGTTGTTTCCAGAAGGAGTGATTTCGCTCTTTTTATTATGGGATACTCAGCTACGTTTTCTCCTTTTTCCAGTAATCGAACGGCTATTTGACATAGGCGCTGGATTAACGCAAGTCTGAAAGGAAGACTTCCAGCTTCGGCTATAACGGAGGGTAGAGGGCTGGATGGAAATGCACCAGAGGCTTGTCGATGTACGCCGTTGTAGATGGGCCCCAAAATTCTCTCCATTGCTTCAGCGTTGTTGCTTGTTAAGCCTAGGCCGAAGAAGATCTTTGATATGATTAAGGAGAAACCTATTTGCATCAAAGTAATTCTACTGCTCCTTTTCAAGCGATGTCCGAGAATTCGCATGATGTGAGTTTTTTTCTGACAGCTTTGCTTTATGAGCGCGAAGTGCTTTAAGAAGTTAAGCTTAGAGTCAAGAAGGATTCCAAGCACTTTCAAACTACGTACTAAAGGAATAGGTACATTGCTAATTTTAATGGCTCTCCCTTTTTTGCGGTGTTTAATGTTACAGACATGTATATGCTTGGATTTTTTTGGTGTTATGAAGAAGCCTACTCCAGTTGCCGACTCTACAGCTGCGGAAACTGCTTTTCTTAGGATTTGCCGAATCGTTCCGTGGTTTCTCCCTTTGACTATTATTATGACGTCATCAGCGTATAGTAAGATTTCTGCCCCAGGTGGGATAACTTCTAGAATAGGTTGAATAGCAACAATGAACAACGTCACAGAGAGGATGGAACCTTGAGGCACTCCATTCTCTGCTCGTCTCAGTGAAGAAAGAGTGCCATTGGCAGCTACTTGGAAGTACCTTTCAGAGAGAAAGTTGGAGATGATGTTTAGCATTCGACCAGAGAGTCGCCATTCCGTCAACGTGCGTAAAATAGAAGGCCTGTGCGTTGTGTCATACGCCTTCGAAATATCGAGGGATATTATTTCTGTGTGTTCGTCTTCCTTAAGATTGATGACAGATTCTAACTTAGCGAAGTGGGTGTCGACGCCTTTTCCTGCGCGAAACGCGTGCTGACGCGGATCAAGTTTTCCAGTAGTCTCCAACTCTGTAACTAATCTTCGGTTGATCATTCTTTCGAAAATCTTTCCAAGACAGCTTAGAAGCGATATAGGTCTATATCCTTCGGGCTTACTGCGATCTGCTCCAGGTTTTGGGATAGGGATTATAGTACTCACTTTCCATTGTGATGGAAAGCTACCACTTTCCACACATGGTTAAAGAGTTGCAGCATCACGATTTTGCTGAGTAAGGTAGACGTTGCAGCAGTACACAACTCATGATGCCGATGCCGCGCCGATAGCGTTGCCGGTCCTTGGCGGTTGAGAGCCCACATTCGTTCATCTAAAGTGAAGTCCCTGTTGTATGTTTTGTGAAGGTTTGGCGTTGACTTGTGAAGGACTTACAGTTCTCTGTTTCGTGTTTTTTACGGAATGCTTCTGAGTAATTTGTGTTGGATGTTTTGTATTGATACTCATCCGCAAGTGCATTCGCTACTTCTTGTCCATCGTTAGTGTGTCCTGCCGGTAGATGTAATGTAATTGTGTTGTTTGTCCTTTTCCCTTGAAGCCTGTTTATATTGTTCCACATCAGACTGGTTGGCGTATCTGGATTGATGCTTGCAACAAAGTTCTCCCAGCTTGTTTGCTTCGCGTCGTTGATTATTTTGCGGCATGCCGATCGAGCCTCCTGGAATTGTTTTAGTGCATCTGCTTTGCGTGGGTCTCCATCTTTTAAACGGCGCAGAGCACGCAGGTGTTTTCGCCTTACTTTAACTGCTAGTTTCACCTCATCGTTCCACCATGCGACACATTTTTGGCCCACATTTCTTTTAGATTTTGGGATGCTAGCTTCTGCAGCAGCTATGATCGTGTTGGTGAATTCGTCAACCGTATAAGAGGAATCCGATCTTAGAGTTGAGTTTATGGTATTCTCGTAAAGTTCCCAGTTTGCCTTATCGAAAATCCATTTAGCTCTTTTAGTCGGTTCAGTCATGTTGTGTTGCGTATCAATTAGTATAGGGAAGTGGTCGCTACTAGAGTACTCAAGAAGGGTTTTCCAACTGAAATTAGGTGCGTGTGATGTAGAACAGATGGACACGTCGAGGGCCTGCGATGCTCCACTGGAAGGATCGATACGCGTGTGAGTGCCATTGTTGAGAATAACCATATCGTGTTTCACTACTGTCTCAAGAATGGCTTCCCCTCGTTTCCTAGTTTCAGATGCAGCACTTGAGATTCTGCTTCCCCATGCTGTGTGATGAGCATTCAGGTCGCCTAGTATTAGTAGTGGTTTTGGCAGCTCTTCCAGAAGCTTTTCGAATAGGCTGGAGGCTTGTTTGTCTCTAGGTGGGAGGTATACGGAAACGATCGTTATTGCAATTGGAGTGTATAATTGAACTGCTACTGCTTGAATTTCAGTTTTGAGGTGGATTTGTTGGAAGTGATTCCCGTGTTTGATTGCCAGCCCAGCTCCTTGTCTGCAATGCGTAGAGCAGCTACTCAGCAGGAGATTGTAGTTACGTCCGAGGAAGTTTGGTCCAAGTTTGCGGTTGTCGGTGTTGGTTTCTTGCAGGCATATTACAACCGGTTGGTATTTGGCAATAATAAGCTGCATTTCGTTGAAGTGTGTACGAAGTCCGTTTATATTCCACTGGATTGCGAAGGAAGAAGATGTTTCGGTTTCGGTTTGACTTGAAGAAGAGGATGCTCTTGATGGAGAATGCGGTGTGATGGGACTGGGGTAGAATATCCGCTCTGTTTGATTTACCAATGATATGTTAGATGCGATTGTGCAATCACATTGCACATCAATAGAGGGAGTTTCGCTGTTGCTTGGTAGATGTATCCCTGCGCTGATTCCTGGACTGGCGGATAATAGAGTGGTATACGGTTGGTCGTTTGATTGAAAAGGAGTTAAGATACTTGCCCTTTGTTGTGGGCTGCCCACGCCGACTGCCGCCAGAGGCTCATCAGATTTCTCTGGAACATCTCTGGTCAGGGTCGACGTGGGAGGCCTCGCGCTTGGCGAATCAGATTCGAGGTTGTTGTGTGCGGTGTTGGATGGATAAGTGATGATGGTGCTGTGGTGCTCTGTAGTCGATCTTCTAATGTGGGGCATCGCAATGTGCGATAGCGTCAGCTGTTTGTCCAAATTAGGTGGAAATTTGGTGTCTCGATTTACCACAGGGATGATTTTATCGTCTTGGACTACCTGTGTTGAACAGGGGAGTTTTATTGTGTCCGACTGTGCTGTGTCGGTTGAAGTGTTGGTGTTTTTCCTTATTCTTCGTAGAGTTTTATAGCGTTCTGGAACCGCAGATAGGGAGGTGGTATTTGACTGATTTAGGTATGTAAAATGAGAGAGGATACTTGCCCGAGATGCTGGGCGGCCCACGCCGACAGCCGCCAGGGGCTCATCAGATTTAACTGGGACATCCCTGGTCAGGGTCGACGTGGGAGGCCTCGCGTTCTGCGATTCAAACTCGTTGATGTTGTGTGTTTTTTTAAACGAATATATACAGTTGGAGTTGATGTGATTCGATGATTCCATAGTCAGGCTTGGTGTATGTTGCAACGTTGATGTAGCGGTGATGCTATCGACCGGATTCCAGGAGGAAGACTGGGATGCAGAGCACTGGAGGCTGGCTCCATCCCATTCTCCCCAGACGTCCACTCCCAGTGTGGTAAGGGGGGAGGTTACTACATGCTCTCCCTCCCCTCGTCGAGCTGTGCCGGTTGACGCATTGATGCAATGTAGTTTAGTACGGGGGAAAGCGTAGTATACTGGATTTACGGGAGAGTGGGTGGTATGTAACTGTTTTTTATTAACAACATGTGAGGGAATACTTGCCCGAGAATTGGTTGGCCCACGCCGACTGCCGCCAGGGGTTCATCAGATTTTTCTGGAACGTCCCTGGTCAGGGTCGACGTGGAAGGCCTCGCGCTTGGCGAATCGAGAAGTGATGGGTTGATCGTCTTGCTGGTCGATGGTATGTTGATTAGATTGTGAATCTTGTCATATTCGGCAGCTGATAAGGGGGGTTTAAAAGTAGTTGTTCCATGATTACTTGCTTGTTGGTTGTTCGTTGCTGATTCCGTTTTCAATGCTGGAGTAGTAGTATGGGTGTTTGAGTGTAGTATTTTACGATGTTCTCGGTCCTTTATTGTTTCCAGTATATATAGGTGTGCTGCTTGTGTCCAACGGCACCGGAATGCGTTTGCCCCTATCATTGATGGTTTCTGTCGGCGAGATATCCAATTGTCGTTTACCACTTCTGCTACGCGTTTGCATGTAGTGCTCGTTGTTGTTGGCTTTGCGGTTGTCTCGTCGCTTGGTTGGTGGAGAGATGAAAGATTGATCTTTCCGAGATAAACGTTCATTCTGTACGCATGCATCTTTCTGCAGAGATGAACACGGAGATAATTGAGTATGTGGTTTCGTAGTAGTGGTTGGAATTGATTGATCGCGCGGTGATCTTGTTTGACTCTGGTGACGTGATTGCATACTTTTCTTCAAAGTGATGAGCTCTTTCTTTAATACTGCCACTTGATTTTGTAAAGTTTTTATCAGTTGATCTTTCGCAATCAGATCTTGTTGAATTTGTTCCTGAACAACACTGGAAAAACTGTCCTTTTTCGCAGCTTCGGTACATAGACGCCTCGCTTCGGTGAAAGATATATTTCTATCGGTCTTCATTCGTACGATTTTTTCTTCTTCCTTGTATTTCGGACATTCCTTAGATGTTATATGATGTCCAGCCTTACAGTGCAAACACAGTGGTGCGTTAGAGCATTGTTCTCCTTGGGGTATATCGTGTGTTACCGAGCAACGTAGACATATTGCAGGCTGTCGGCAGAGTTTCTTGGAGTGTCCATAGAGGCCGCAGTTAAAGCAAATCATCGGTGACGGATAGTACGTACGCACCTGTGTACGCATAAGTCCGAGGTATATGTGTTTTGGGAGTACAGTGCCGTGAAAAGAGAGGACCAGCAGGGGAGTATTTTTCAGGGTGCCGTTTACGCGCTTTTTAATTCTTCGTACTGAATGTACACCTTGAGTTCTCAGGTATTCCTGGATCAGCTGCTCGTCTTTATTGATGGTGTCCGAATCATACACTAGTCCTTGAACTGTGTTGAGTGTAGGGTGGGCAACAATTTCAATCTGGGTACCGTCTGTCAGTTCAGTGATTGTCATCAAACTGTCAATTATTTTTTTTGAGCTGGTGCGTAGGATGTACCGCGATCCTCGGCCTTCGCGAGATGCATTTAACGTTCTAGTTGCTTTAGTACCGATTTTCAATTCGATCGATGTTCCCACTATAATTGAATCTGGTAGGGGGGCATCTTCTGCGGGATTATTGCTGGTGCTGTTGTTGTTTGGTTTCCGACGCAGAATCAAAACCATCATTTGTGATCGGTCATCTGGACCAAGCATCCATTCTGGCACGTTGCTTTGGCATATTGGTCCTGCTGTGCCCTCGAGAGGGCCAGCGGAGCTGCCGAACATTAAACCGCGACTGTTACACCTTATAAACGTATCTTTTGAATTTGCGAATGAAATTTAAATTCCGATGGCTGTGCCGTTTTTGCACACACTTTATTACTTTCAGGCACTCGGTATACTATTCTTTATCTACACGACGCGACGACGAATATGTAGGTAGAATTGTCAATGGCGGCGAGGCCGCGTGATGTTTATAGCACTTGTTTTCACTCGAATTACTACCGACACATAAATGTTTCGAATGAACTTCACTTCACCGGACTAGACCTCAGAGTCGTCTGTAGTGTAACCACCGAAAAGGACTTTTCAGGGCGCGAAATCAGCATGAAACTTAAGATCTAGATTTGGATAGCTCTCCCGTGTCGATAAATCAACGTATCCCGAACACGAATTGTGTTCAGTTTATAAAGAGGACACTTTGTATTGTCGATGCTTTTAAACCATCAATCCTTTTCTAAATCTGTTTTCTTTTCATTGAATATATTGTCTGGCCTTCTAGAAATCAAATCCAATTATGAACGAAGCAATTCTAACTCAGAAATTTGAGATATTCATAACAATCTAAATTTGTTGGATTTTCAACAGCTTCAACCGTTTATATCCCGTTTTCGGACTGTCACAGGCTCTACTGTTTCTAGATATCGACAAATCATTGACAGTGTGTTTCTTTTCGATCTTCTTGATGATTTTGTTGACATGCCGATTTACAACTTTCTTACAAACTGTCAACTTTGCTTATAAAAAAATCTGTTCGGAAACTTATGTTTACGCGAAATTTGAAAAGCTTTGACAATTAGCTCCATTTTGTTGAATTTAAAATGTTTCATCTCTTTTCAAAAAGTACAGTTGATCGACAGTATATTATAATATACGATAAAGCAAACTCCATCTAAATTGACCAATCTATCTGCATAATATCGTTATGTAAAAGTGTCCTCTCAATAAACTGAACAGTCCTTAGCTATCTCCGCGGATTTGGTAACCGACAAGATAGCGTCTACGGTCGACTTACCCTATCGGAAGCCAAACTGGTTACTCCGCACCCTCCGTGCGTATCAACAACCTGTTGAGGATAATCTTCTCGAGCACCTTCCCCGCCGTATCAAGTAGGCATATTGGTCTATATGCCGACGGATCCCCCGATGGTTTTCCCGCCTTTGGCAATAGGACCAAGCTCTGCCTTTTCCATGCTTCAGGGAAGACTCCCTCGTCCAGGCATCTCTGCATGACAGATCTGAATATCTCGGGAGCCTCAGCAATGGCCGCTTTGATGGCCAGGTTCGGAATACCATCCGGTCCTGGCGCCTTACCTACACTAAGGGACTGTGCAATCCCCGCAAGTTCCGCCACCGTTACTCTTCCCTCGTCGGCCACCCTGGCCCGTGGCAGCTCCACAAAGGGATGCCAGGGACTTGGGTCGTGACGTGGGAAGAGCCCCGCGATGATCCTCTCCAGCATCTCTGGAGACCGCTCTGTAGGGGCCATCGCCCCACGTGTCTTGGCCATTACGACCCTATAGGCGTCACCCCATGGATTCGCGTTGGCACGTTGACACAGGCCCTCGAAGCAGGCTTTTGTGCTTGATCTAATCTCAGTCTTCAGAGCGGCTCTGGCAGCCACGAACGCCACCCGTCGTTCAACACGCTCCTGTGTGTATGTGTGTGCACAAAAGCTATAAAAACATTAGACAACTTTTCGTATAGTAATCGTTCACCGATTTTCTCACAACAAGTTTATTCGACAGGGAACAAAGCCTTGTTGATCACTATTGAATTTGATAACGATCGGTCATTGCGTTTAAAAGTTATGAAGAAAATGGTACATCGGACCATACAAACCCCATATAAGTTTGGTGCCTTAACTAAATGCGAGAAAGGCACCACCAACGCTAGGTGGATTAATCTGTTTTTTTTTTGAAAATAATTACAATTTTGTCATGTTCGGATAGGAGCCTCAAAATTTATCAAATGATTGTTTTTTCACATTAGTGAAAACCGAACAAAAATTATCACAATAATTATTGTGCTAATTTTCTCGTGCGCACTCTTGCCCCAGACGCGGGGCAAGTGTGCGCTTCTATATTTTCCATATAAATCGCTTTTTTATCAAATTTAAAAGGAATATATCAGCAAAGTTGTATGAAGATTCGAAGACAATGTATATACTGGTTCCTAAGTGAAATTTTCGAGCATTCCTGTTAAAAATTATGGTAATGCAACAGTTTGGTGCGCAAACTTCCCCCGCTCTACTCTATACACACCTTTCTGGAATTGATCTTTCCCGTCAACATTTTTATTTTATTCGCTTAATCGGTTTTTTTGCTTATTTAAGGTTAACTTACCCAGAGAACCCATATTTTTTTACGCTTCTAAGCATTTTTAAAACTTAAAACAAAAATCGAAAACTTGCTGTTTTTTCAAGATTGGCCCGATTTTGAACGAACGTCGGGTGAATTGTTCAGGCTGGTTCACACGTGCAGCACTTTTTCGGTTTTTGTTTTTGATTTTAAAAATACATAGAGGCTTCAAAAAATATGGGTTCTTTGGGAAAGTTGACCTTAAATAAGCCAAAGAATTGCGTAAGTCAACAAAACGAGATATTTTTGTTTACGGGAGAGGTCAATTGCTTAATTGGGTCACTCCGTGATTCTTCATGCGGTACTGTTCTCACTCTATGATTATCTTAAACAGAACCCCCACTTCAGCAAAATACATCTATCGGCTTTCTTTTGGTAAATAATGTGCTACTACATATATTTGAATTCTCTTGTCAAATATCTTCGTGGATCGAAAAGTATTTTTATGTAATACATAATGAAGAGCATTTTGTTGTTATATTCTACCACAATAACGAGTTAGGAATAATCTTACTTGAAGTTTAAATGCATCATTTTTCTAGCGAAGCCGGGTCCATTCCATAAACCATTTAACAAAAGGTGCCAGTACAGTGGGGGCATCAGATCCTTCTTCATATAAAACATCGATCTCCGTTCCTTGCTCTGATCGAGTGGGAAGGTTTCCAGTGGAGTTAGATTGTAGTCAAATTCGGCCATAATACAGGTGTTGTAACCAGTAACCAGAGGACAGGATGCATATCCGTCGAAAACTCTTATCGGTTTCACTCCATTCATGACTGCGATCATATTTTTATACACGACTTGCGATTGGGCGGCTGAAATGAAACGTTGGTTGGAACAGATTTATTTGTTTACAGCTTATTGATTTAAAACAAACCAACTGATGCAGCAGTTTTTGAGTTAGGAGAAGCTGAACAATCGCCAATGGCAAAGACATTACTGAACTTCACATGCTGCAGGGTGTCTTTATTAACATCTACAAATCCCGCTTCCGTTACCAGATTAGTGGCTGCTGCCAACGCGTCTGGAGCACTCATTGGTGGAGTAACATGAAGAAGTTCGTACTGAAAAGTGATGTAACTGGTTAAAACTTTCGAGCGTGAGGTCTGCAACAGGGAATACTCACATCCGTGGTAAATTTCTCTTCCGGTTTATCCAGGTTCTGAAATACTGCCTGATTCTTGTCAGGGATGACTTCGATCAGATTCGTGCGTAAATTTACTTTGATGTCACGTTGCTTTACAATCTTCCAGAGCTGATCCGCGTAATGCTTGACACCAAATATAACCGGAAGCGACGAATTGTAGATGACGTTGGCGTTTTGTCTTTTCTTAGACTATTGAACAAAATCAAAATGAGTATTCGAAAAAGAGATCATGCGGTTCAATACCAATTACCTTTCGCAGATAGTGTTCTCCAATGTATAGAATTTTCTGAGGCGCCCCTGGACATTTTACCGGAGAGTTCGGGTACGTAAAAATAGCATTCCCTGACTTGAATGCCTGTAGCGCTTGGTAGGTGCGATCGACGTATTTGGGCGAGTAATTTGAACAAACTTTACCTTTCGGAATTGAAAGAGCCTCCACCAATCCAGGAATTTTGTTGTAGTTCAGTTGTAGTCCAGTAGCCACCAACAAAAAATCGTATTCGATTTTGTCACCCTTTGCCGTGTAAACGGTGTTGTTTTCCGGTTCGAACTTTGCGGCGGAATCCTGCACCCACTTCGCGAGAGTGGGGAGAACCTTAGACATGGGGCGGTAGCTATCTTTGAGGGTCTTAATTCCTCCGCCAATAAGGGTGAACATTGGCTGGTAATAGTGTTTCTGTAATTTTATACAAGTTGATGAGAAGAATAATGATTCCTAAGAGTGTTTTATGCTATTTTGCTTAACCGTTGTGTGACCGGCAAAAAACAACCCTTAACAGGCCGGCAGGGTACCCGGGTACCCACGAATCTAAAATGCTTATATCTCTGGAAATTTAAAACCGATTTCAACAATTTTGGGCTTATTCGATTCAGAATTTTCTCTTCTATAAAGGTGTTACCAGGATGAACCGATCCGGTCAATTCGATTCCTGGAAAATTCGAATTTCTGGGAACATGTCCTGCATAAATGATACTGATCGTGGATTTCGATAGCTAATTAGCTATACGGGTATCAAACTTCTAGAAATTTCATCAGTAGATTGATTATTATCGATTTGGGTCCATCAGAAGTGCAGATTTTTGATTGGCCATTCCAGAACAGGTTCCTCGAGGGGTCATAGGTGGCCATGAACACTGTTCAATGGAACATCAACAATATAGGTATCAAACTTCATGAAATTAACTCTTGCGTATGTCCTTAATGATCCAAAGCTCACCAGACAAGTCGACTCAGGAGTAGCCATTCTGGAACAGGTTCCCCGGGCGCCGGGGTTGGCCAAAATTATTTCTCATTGGAACCCCAACAATATGGGTGTCAAGCTTCTTGAAATTGTCTCAAGCGTTTATTTCTGATCTATTTGGGTTCATCAAACAAGTTCACCCCGGATCTCCAATTCCGGAATAGGTTCCCTGAGGAGTCAAGAATGTCCATTAACATTTTCAGAGCTAATTGTTTTAAATCAATTTATCTAGCAATGTGAGTGCAAAATAAATGCAAGGACCACTCATTGACCCCGGGTGACCAGCAGGAGACCCACCATAAGATTCCGGACACTCGAAGATATGATCGATTCCAGAAACTCTTGTAAACAGATGTGACTTTTCATAAACCGTTTGTTTTAACATTCACGCTAAAAATGAACTACTCAAAATTGAGTCGAATCCGACTCATTTTCATTAAAAACGGGACAACTCAAAAATTGAGTAAAAGATACTACTTCAATAAAATGATGATTTCGCGAAAGTTAAGCTTGGCCTTCCATCAATTTTAATACGACAGATGCGAATCAAGTTTATCTATCTATCTAAGTGCATTTTACGACAAACAGGCTCCTAGGTTAAGTGCAATCATCATTTTATTGAAGTAGTATCTTTTACTCAAATTTTGAGTTGTCCCGTTTTTAATGAAAATGAGTCGGATTCGACTCAATTTTGAGTAGTTCATTTTTAGCGTGTTGTCATATCAAAACCAATACATGCACTACTCATCGATCCTAGGTGGCCTCTATCTGATACTACGAAAGATTGTTCTAGAAATTTGCGCCTTTTCTTTTAAACAATCCGTTGTAAAGTAATTTCCTGCGCCATTAATTGACTCCAGGTGGACACTAAGTTATCCTTGGGAAGCTCCGAATCATCCGGAGCAGTGGTAAATTCCTGAAATTCGTCATTTGTTGTGAGAGCAAAATTAATGCAAGGGCTACCTGGTGGTCCCCAAATGGTGCTCCAGAAGTGCAGAGGCATCCAGAGCAATGGTCAATTATTGCAGTTCGTTCTAGAAACATTCGAAAATCGTTTGTAACAGCAGTATTGAAGCAGAGTCTTTGCTCGCGCTTAGAATCATAGGGGCGTAACTGTATTGATCGATTTCTCTTCATCGATTTTATATTTGCTTCAGGTAGAAGATGCAATCATCCTTCATTACAACCATGAACCTTCGGCAAACTACCGCAATTTCCTACATTGATAAAAGGAAAACAATCGTCGAAGAAAAATCGATCAATACAGTTACGCCCTTATGATTCTTAGCGCAAGATTGCGAATATCATTCATTGATCCCGAGTGGCCACCAAGAAGTCCTCCTGAAATACCGGAATTCCCGAAGCAATCGTCATTTCTTACATTTTGTTTTCAACAGTTGCGTAAACGTGAACAATTTTTTTGTAACAAAGTAAAAAAAGAAGGAGAAGAGAGCGGGCTTGGTAATCATAAGGCTACTGCTTCTGCCTCATACGCAGGAAGTCGTGGGTTCAATCCAAAGTCCGTTCCATTATCCTACTTTGTATCTTTCTTTATATTTATCTCTAGCAATCGCTAGAACTGGAAATGGACTTCCATACCATTTCCATTTCTTTTCCTATACCTTCAACTTGACTATTCTAGCCGTTTCTGCTAGAATTGGAAATGAACTAAATAATTAGAATTAGAATTTCCATCAGTTGCTTTCTATCTATAACATTGACGGATCGTTAACCAAGACGGACCTCTGCCTCTCGAACCTTAACCCAACAATTCCAATAAATTCCGTACGAACAGGGGTATATTCGGGTTGCAGTGGGCGAGGGATTGCCACCCCCCTTCCCTACATTGACTTGCATTCTAAATCCACTGATAATCTGTGTGAAAAAAAATCTGTAACTAAATGCGCTCCCTCAGTAGATGAAAAAACTGGCTAGTCTAATCAGTTTCATCGTTCCAGTTTCAAAATCTACCTGTCTGGCCGTGAAGGCCGATGAGATTTCGACGGATGAGATGTTTAGCCTGAAGATAATCATTTATGAATTTCGGGAGTACAACTTGCAGACTCACCATCTGTCTATTGATTTCAAAGCAGCGTACGATTCAGTGATGTGCTGAGGTAGTGATTGATGGGGAAGTTGTTGAAGAATTTGTTTATCTTTGAGCACATGACATGTGACATATGACAATGACGTTTCCTGTGATGTGAAAAGACGTATTGCTGCTGCGAATATTCATCAGAGATCCGGATAGAGGCCAGCGACTTCGTGGTTGCTGTACGCGGTGGAATCGGACCTGGGAACCCTGAACGTTTATGAAAACTGGAGGAACATTGAGGATTGACAATTATGGAGTTCTACAATACGTCAGTCAAAGATTGTTTAGAGCTTCTAGTGGAGTGTCTTCACTTGTTATAAGACAATTTATAACTATCCCACCACTTGAAGTGAACGAACGATTTATTGAAAGTCGCAGTGTTATTGGAGGTATTGTGGCCGTTTAGATTGCATCAATTGTGCTCTCACATTTTTCAACAAGCGATATCTAAAAACTCACAACTTTCTAGGACGACTTAAAAAATGGCACATCTTCGAAAGCTCTGAAGCTTCCAGACGTTCACCTAACGGACACACGGTGTCAATGAATGATCCTTGAATTGATTTTGATCGGACACAACTACAAAAAAAGTCGCAGCTTTCTAGGGCGAGTTTCTAGAATTGATTACCTTTTCGGCTATTCCTGAGCTGGAGCACCACTTAGTGGCCTCCCGGGGTCAGCGTTTGGTTCTTGAAATGATATTGCTCTCATTTTGATGCATAAATCGTTTTGTGAAACAGTACGGTTTATGAGGATGAATTTAAAATTTGACCCTTTTCTCAGAATGTTCCGGAGTTCCCGGAGGACCATTTAGCGGAGTTTTGCTCTCACATTCATAACAAACCACTGTATTCTAGGACGATTTTCAAGAATTTGTCTTTAATATGGGTGTTCCGGACATTCAGCGCCAGATGACCAATGGTGGTCAATGCATTGGTCATGCAATGATTTTACTCTCACAATGCTACAACAAGTAATAGTTTTTAGGATTTCCAGAATTGGCATTACGCCAACAATAGATTTATAAAAAAATGCAACTTCAAAATATAATCTTCTACGGTGTTAGGCCATTTGGCCGAATGCCGTTTGGCCGAACAGGTCGTTTGACCAAATGCCGTTTGGCCGAATAGTTAAAAAAATTACCTTAGTTTACGAGTGGTCCTTTTCTCTACTTCCTTCATCTTTCTTCTTTCTTCTTCCTTCTTATTCCCTCTTCCTTCTTTTTTCCGTCCTCTACCTTCCTTCTTCTTTCTTCCTTCTTTCCTCTTCCTTCTTCCTTCTTTCTGCTTCCTTCTTTCTTCCCACTTCTTCTTTCTTCCTTCTTTCTTCTTCCTTCTTCCTTCCTCCTTCGTTTTTCTTTCTTTTTCATTCTTCTTTCTTCATTCTTCCTTTTTCTTTTTTCCTTCTTCCTTCTTCTTTCTTCGTTCGTCCTTCTTCCTTAGCCCTTCTTCTTCTTTTTCCCTTCTTTTTTATTTCTTATTCCTTCTTCCTTCGTTTTTGTTTTTTTCTTCATTTTTTTTCCTTTTTCCTTCTTACTTCTTTCTTCTACCTTCGTAATTCTTCATTCTTCATTTTTTCTTCTTCCTTCTTCCTCCATCTTTTTTCCTCCCTCTTCCTTCTTCTTGCTTCCTTTTCCCTTCCTTCTTCCTTCTTCTTTCTTCCTTCTTCCTTCTTCCTGATTCCTTCTTCCTTCTTCCTTTTTCCTTCTTTCTTCTTCCTTCTAACTATTCGGCCAAACGGCCAAATGGCGTTCGGCCAAATGACATTCGACCAAACGGCATTCGACCAAACGGCATTCGGCCAAATGACCCTAAACCTCTTCTACACCTGGTCATTTCTCCTGATATTCCAGAACTTTCTAAAACCACTTAGTGGCCATCCGGGATGAATGAGTAGTCCTTTTAGTGCTACAACACTAAAATTCTAAAAAGTCTCAGTTTTCTAGGATAAACTTTCAGAATCGGCAACTTCTCCGGATGTTTCGGAGCTTTCAGTGGTCCACTTAGTTGCCTTCTGGTATCAAAGGGTAGTCCTTGCAATGATTTGGCTCTCAACACACGGATTACAAAAAAACTGCAGCTTTCTATTTTTTTATTTATATTTATTTATATTGAAAAGTATTTAAGGCCACTTAACACCCTACGGGGACCTGTTCTGCAATGGAAAGTCAGCACGTCTGGTGGCTCTAAAACAATCAGAAACACACTGCTGAGGCAATTTCAAGAAGTTTGATGCCCATATTGTTGAGGTTCCATTGAAAAATGTCCATGGCCACCTATGACCCCTCGAGGAACCTGTTCTGGAATGGCCAATTGAAGATCTGCACGTCTGATGGACCCAAATCAATAAAAATCAACGTGCTGATGAAATATCAAGAAATTTGATACCCATATTGCTATTTACCTATCGAAATCCACGATAAGTATAATCTATGCAGGACATGTCCCTAGAAATCCGGATTTCCCGGTGATCCGAGGTTCCGGTCCGGTCCAATCCTAAAACAGCATGATAAAGAACAAAATTCTGAATCGAATGAGCCCAAAATGGCTGAAAACGGTTAAAAATTGCCTAAGATATAAGCATTTTAGTTTCGTGGGTACCCGGGTACCCTGCCGGCCATTTAAAGGGTAAAAAAATGTCGGAACCCCTCCCTCCACCCCTCCTTAATCAATATTTCGTACAATCGATTTTGGCCGTCATTATTGTGGATATGACAGAGTTTCAACCTCCTACTATGAAAATTCATTTAGATATCGCGAATTGAATTCCAAAAAGGTACCCGGGTACCCAGCCGGCCACACAAGGGTTAATAAATGAGTAAATTTATTTCAATACATATACACAAATTCCAACTCTGAAATATGTTCAGTAGAAAATTATGTTTGCGGTTTGTTTAGGGGTCGTTCAATAATGATGTCACAGGTTTTAGGGGGATGGGATCTAAGATTTTGTGACAGTACGTATACTAGGTATACAAAAAAGCGAAACAGAGGGCTACAAATTTCGAAAAGTAGTGGACGTCATATTTGAATCGCCCCTTAGTAAAAAGGACAAGTTAATATGCTTATGTCGTTGAATTCATTTCAACGAGTTCTTGATTCGGATCGAGTCATCTACTGATGGGTCAAAATTCGTATCAGTCAAGAAACAAATCCCACTTCAAACCATTTAGTGGTAAACCAAAACAGCGTACCAACACATTCGCTCCCCACTGACTGCTTAGCGGGGATAGAGCACGAACGCGTGCGTTACATCGCAGATTGCTGTCGCGAAGGCCTTTTACCTCGTAAAATCGTTAGATGTTTCAACGTTTCTTTTAGTGTGTTGTGCCGAGTAATTTTATTTATTTCAGCCGACTCTTTTTCAAAATTTGTGTTAAGCAGAGGCTATCCGTAATGTTGTTGATTATTGATTTTTTATTTATTTCGATTCATTTTTATTTATTTATTCTTATTTTTATACGTTTCAGAAAAAAATTAATGCTTCTATTGATTCAGATGTAATTACGAAAACGCCTTTTTAAAAACCTATCGTTCTACTTCAGTACAATCGCTACTCAAATGATTTACTCCATACTTTTTCTATAAATCAATTGATTTGATTTTGAACGTGAGTTTAAAAACGGCTTTTTTTACTTGGCTAGGATAGAAATCTAATCTATGTATGTGCTTGCTACTCCAATTGAATCAAGTGATTTGATTCTTTCTCTTTTTAATCGATCATTGCTCTTATCTTAAATTACTGACAAAGGTAGAGATGGCCCCAAGCAGGAGCGACAACGAGCGAATTACAAAATACTTTAGGCATAACAAACTCAGGTAATACCAAACGAATAATAATTTGTTTTGCGTTTGGTATTGTAATAATGATGCTAGGTCATTAGGTCGTATGGTCATTAGGCCGAATGGCCATTAGACCCAATGAGAAGTGGAAGTGAGAAGTAAGTAGATCGAAATGAGGAAGAAGTAGAACGGAAGAAGAGAGAAGGAAAAAGGAGGAAGAAGTAAGAAAGAAGAAGGAAAAAAGATGCGGGGAGGAATAGTAAGAAGGAAGAAGAAAAAGGGAAGAAAGAAGAAAAAGGCCAAAAGAAGGAATAAGAATGAAAAAGAAAAAAACAAAGTAGAAGGAAAAGGGAAGAAGAAAAAAGGAAGAGGGAAGAAGAAAGAAGGAAGAAGGAATAAGAAAGAAGGAAGAAGGAAGAAGGAAGAAGGAAGAAGGAAGGAGGAAAAAGGAAGAAGGAAAAGGATGAAGGAAGAAAGATGAGGGAAGGAGGAGGAAGAAAGAAGGCAGAAATAAGAAAAAAAGAAAGAAGAAAGAAGAAGAAAGAAAGAAGGAAGAAGGAAGAGGGAAAAATAAAGAAAGAATAAGGAAGAAGAAAGAAGGAAAAAGGAAAAAAGGAAGAAGGCTGAGTGAAGGATCAAGGAAGAAGAAAGAAGAAAGAAGAAGGAAGAAAGAAGAAGGAAGAAAAAAGAAGGAAGAAGGAAGAAAGAAGCAGGAAGAAATAATAAGGACGAAGGAAGAAGGAGGAATAAATAGAGAATAAGGAAAAAAGAAGGAAGAAGGAAAACAAAAAGAAGGGAGAAGAAAGGAGGAATAGGGAAGAATGCAGGAAGGAAAAGGGAAGAAAGAAGAAGAAATAAGGAAGAAAGAATAAAGAAGAAAGAAGAAAAAGAAGGAAGAAGGGAGAAAGAAGAAGGAAGAAGAAAAAAGGAAAAGCGAAATAGAAAAAAAGGAAGAAGAAGGAAAAAGAAGACAGATTAAAAAAAAGGAAGATGCAAGAAGGGAGAAGGAAGAAAGGGTAAGGTGAAGGAAGAACTTTCCATTTTAACTTGTTTCGCATTCGGCCCAATGGCCATTCGGCCTAATGACCTTTCGGCCCAATAGCCTGACACCTATAATAACAGAGTATAGTATGCCTGACGTATGCATGTGATGAACTTATAACAAATATAATAACTCAGAATAATCCACCTAGCGGTGAAACGTGATGTACTTATAAATAATAAAAAATCACGATAATAAAGACGTAAAAAACTTAGCGGTTATGGTGATTTTCTCGTGTATTATAAAATATAACAAGAAAAGCACATAAGTTTGGTTAAAATTGCACTATGGGGAAATAGATTAAGATATTTCCATCAATTCACATTTATTTGCATTCATTTGAATCCATTGCAGCGGTTCATAAAAAAAATCGTTTTTATTTTTGTTTTTCAATTGAAAAATGGAGAAAAAAAAACAATGTTTTGTAATAACTCCAGAACGCAATGGACGATTGGGCCAATTTTCAATAGCGAAAAATTAGGCAAGATTCTGCGTCGAATGCTGAGCACATCAACATTGGCCCGGGAAAGCTGGCCGCTTGCCTGCAAAAACTGATAGTCGAAATCTGGGAAACTGAACAGCTACCGGAGGAGAGGAAAGAAGGGGTTATATGCCCCATCTACCAGAAAGGCGACAAGCTAGAGTGTGAGAACTTTCAAGCGATCACCATCCTTAATGCCGCCTACAAAGTGTTATACAAGATCATCTTCCGTCGGCTGTCACCATTAGTGAATGAATTCGTGGGGGAGTTATCGAGCCGGCTTCTTTGACGGCCGCTCGACAACGGACTTGATCTTTACTTGGAGGAGGACGGGTGCTAAACCCGGAAGGGTATGATGGACAGGGCATGTTGCAAGAATGCCGGACAGCAACCCTGTGAAGATGGTGTTCGCTTTCGATCCGGCAGGTACGACACAGCTTGGAGCGCAGCGAGCGAGGTGGCCTGATCAAGCACAGAACGACTTGGCGAGCGTGGAGCGCATTCGAGGATGGAGAGACTAAGACAAGACATTATTACACCCCTTTTTTTTCGCCGACATTTCAACATTTTTTGTTCTCCATAGATATGCTCCGGCGATTCTCCGTCATCACGTTTTCTAGTGAGAGCATACTAACTCAGCAAACAAACGTCATTGTTTGACAAAGTTCAGTTATAGTTTTTTCTCTTGAATTCTGTGAATTTTGATACGCAACCAGTTCGTCACCAAAGTTCAGTTGAAAAATTTACTGAGCTACATTGGCACTTGACTTTGCTGAACAAGAAAGTAGAATCTTCTTCTTTTTCTTTATTGGCATTACATCCCCCACTGGGATATTACCGCCTCGCAGCGTATTGTTCAATTAGCACTTCCACAGTTATTAACAGCGAGGTTTCTAAGCCAAGTTACTATTTCTGCATTCGTATATCATGAGGCTAACACGATGATACTTTTATGCCCAAGGAAGTCGAGACAAATTCCAATCCGAAAATTGTCTAGACCGGCACAAGGAATCGAACCCAGCCATCCTTAGCATGGTCTTGCTTTGTAGCCGCCCACCTTACCACACGGCTAAGGAGGGCCCTTAAAGTAGAATCATATGGTTTATTAAAACAACAATTAAGCATTAATCAAAAGATATACAACCTTTGCTTCTTAGAACTGTGGCATTGCAATAGATATTATACATGCATACGTGCATTTATACATCAAGTGGCTAGCACGAAATACTATAAACTTTGAGAAGCGAGACCGAGATTCGAGCCGAAAAAAAAATAATAAAATCTTTTCTTAACTTTACATTTTCAACCACAGTTTGCAGTTTGCAAGCGAATGCAAAAATGATGAAATTCGAAACTTTTTTTTGGATAACTATTAAAGTTCCTAATTAATGTTAATTTTCAAAACGGCAATGTTCCAGATGATTTTATGGAAATTGTTTTCCTTTGTAATTTTCATTTTCACGATAATAAATAATACAGCCGTATAGGTATTTGTTGATCAGTCTTGTTAGGTGTTGAAACAAAATTGATTGAAATGGATTAAAAAGTTTACAAAAAGTGAAATAATTGGAAATGACAAATTTGTAACTTAAATACTTTCAGATTCCAAAAGCATTAATCGTAAACATAGAAACGAACTCAAATATGTAATAGCCATGTGACCAAGGTCAAATTATTTTGAGTTTGTTACGACGATCAACATTCTCATGTATGGGTAGCAAATCTCGCGAAGAACTGCTACAACAGTAAGCAATTTTTTACGGTTTTTCATCACATCTGCACTACCACTTTCTGGTCCGTAAAGAAAAATTATTTTCCGCTTTATCATCATGAGTTTGCAGAAATTATCTTTGCAACCAGCGTTGAACGGTTTTTATTGCGATTTCTCTTTCAAAATTCGATTTATGCAATGCAGAACGAAGATAGTTCCCGGCATATTGAAGACTCACATGTGTTTGCAGAGTGTTTTTCGTATCCAACTCAGTATTTGAATATTTCAATCCTACCACGCCATGCAGGATGCAACTGGTTGCGTGTCGATCTATAGGTGTGTTTTATCAGCAAACGCTCAAGAGGCTAATTAACAAAATTATCATGTCGGATTATGTGGGGCAGCAATAATTCCCCGGTGTGTCACAATCTACTTTAGCAAAAAGATTAAATATTTCTTACATCCGCTGGTTCCAGGATGGTAACTTTCCCCTCGCCAAGCTTGCTGGACAATTTAGCTGCAACGGCGCATCCACCGGCACCTCCTCCGACCACCAACACTTTGCATCTAAAAATAGACATTAAATGAAGGTGTGTTCCTGATGCATCATATGCGATTCCAGAATTGTATTTGACAACGATATTCTTATGAAATTCGTTATCAAACCCAATTCAAGGTCAAACATCGCGATAATTAAAAAAAAGAAACGAAAAAGCCATAAAAATAATTCTCAAATACTAACTTGTGGTTATCATGGCAGGTGTTAGATGTACCAAAACAACGGACTACCACTTCAGAACTATAAACTCCATTTCCAAGTACTCTGCACACTCTGAGCGAATTCATCTTAGAACCAACGTTGTTAACTTATACAAATTTATCAAATATAGATCAACAATTCACGAGAACGAACTGACCGGCACTGCGTCGAGGCAAACACTGATGAATGGTACGATTATTTTTGGTAATTTATAAATACAAATACAGCAATACTGGCGTAAACGGCGCAATCTTAGAACCAACTGAAAGGGGCTTGCGACTGAATCGCAGTAATTCGCGACTGTAAAGCTGACGATTGTTCACACTCGTATGGCTAAAACTTATCGCCATCTGTCAAACTGTGCATTAAGTATGGTCACTGTTCACTGCTCTCTGTTACTCATCAGTAAAATCATATAAGAAACTGTCAATGGTTGCATGAAAAACTTAAATTCGTATTCATAAATCGGCTTGCTGGGAGTGAGGGTTTTTTATGCTCATCGGCCAACTGTACACTAGACTGGCTTAGAAATAAGGAACTTTATTGTTCAGTTTCAGTCATTGAGCATTTTCGTTAAATAGGGTAAGACGGTATAATATGCCATCTAAGGAAATCTATGATAACTTTTTACTTTTCAACGCAATTGAGGCAAACCTTGTGTTATTTGGTAGTCCAAAAAGTCTCAAATGTATTGCCTGTAGTAGTCATATAAAAACATTACCGAAAACACGTTATAAAGCTTTTATGAAAAGTCGTGAAAAATTGATTTCAAAAAGTGTTTGAGCAAAACGCCCCACCGTAACTAAAGACGTTTCATAGCCCTTCATTGAAAATATTTTCTTCTTCTTCTTATTGGCATTATATCCTCTACTGGGACACATCCTCCACGCTGCTTAGTTTTCATTCAGCACTTCCACAGTTCTTAACCGCGAGGATTCTAAGCGGTACCATTTTTGCATTCGTATATCATGAGGCTATAACACGATGATACTTTTATGCCCAGGGGAGTCGAGACAATTTGCAAACCGAAAATTCCATAGACTGGCACCGGGAATCGAACCCAGACACCCTCAGCATGGTCTTGCTTTGTAGCCGCGCATCTTACCGCACGGCTAAGGAGGGCCCCATCATTAGTATTTTAGTTATCCCATAATAAAAAGTTTACAAACCTCTAAGAGCTTGACGTTCAAAAACCAGCCCAAGACGATTTAAGTAGGTTTAAATAACATTTGAATAGTTTCCATATCATTTGGAATCAACTGCTGCAGGCTCACCGCAGTTGTTTCTAGTTGGTAAGGGCATATCGTCCTGTTTACACTGGGGCGTTTTGACCAGTGAAACATATTTTCGAAAAACGTTAAATTGTTTAAGATGGAAGCAATTTTATATCATATTACCCACTGAGAAAAGTTATTTTATTGCCCAATTAAGTGTTCCAGTGCAAGTTTTGCTGGTGGTGGGCTCACTCCAGAATGTTGAGCAAACAAAAATTTATTTTTTTTTGTTATATATCTTGTGCCAAGCAAGCCTTTGGCACAGCAGAGTGTGATTGATTTGCACTCTATATAAATCCGCCCAGCTCGTTGTTGGGGGCATAGAGAGCGATCCTCTCGTTTAATAAATATGGATATTAGAGTGGGGCGTCATGGTTATTTTTTCAAATCAATGGTTTTTCGAAGCCATTCTGGGTCCTGAATAACTGTGCAGAATTTGGGACCGATTGGTTGCTTCCTCGCTTTCCGCATCGCGTTTGAAGTTTGTATGGAAATTAGTATGGGAGAACGTATATTTTTGTATTTCTACTACTAGAGGTTTCAGTTCATCGTAAACCAAGTGGCACATTACGTTAAAGTATAACCCAAAGGATGGCGAAAAACTTTGCTGAAGATGGCACGTTGCTGGAACGTCCACGAAAAAAGTTATAACGCTTCGAAGATTGAGTGTACAAGCCAAATGCAAAAAATCATTTATTCTGCCAGCACTGCCGAACTACGTGGAGCAATAATTCAACTAAGTGTTATTTCAAAATTATTGATTTTATAGGACATTGGAGCTAATAGGAGACATTCGGAATGATTTCACAAAGTAAAAATTTCGACTAGAAGGAAAATGGGTTTTGCCCTCTGGCAATTACAGGTTGTCCGGTAGTGCTGGCAGAAACATTGATTTCTTGCATATGGTTTAAACAATCAATTTTCGAAACGTAATAACATTTTTTGTAGACCTTCCAGCTGCGTACCTTCCTCGGCAAAGTCTTTCGGCATCTTCCAGGCTATATGCTAACGTATTGAGTTACGTGATGGATGATACATTGAAGCCGCTAAGAGCAAAAATGTTAAAAAGTACGTTTTCCCATACTAATCTCCATGTAAATTTAAAACGCGATGCGGTATGCGAGGTCGCAACCAATCGAGCCCATATTTTGCACAGTTGATTGGGGTCCTAAAACGATTCAGAAAAACCTTGATCTCACTTGATCGGACGAAGTTTGCGTTTTTTCATACAACTGCGCCCCACTCTAATGGATATACAACAGTAAAGCACATGTGAAGGTTTGACAAATCAAGCATCCGAAAGATATTCAATTTGCAAAAAAGAGCTAACCGCGGAGGAGGTTGGTACTCGGATTCTGATGGCTTTTCCGCAAACGTGACCTTTAAGTGGTCTTGTTGTGTAGGGGTTATCACACCTGTCTAGAGAGTAGGAGGTTGAGGGTTCAAGTCCCTCCAAGACACGTGGGTTCTTTTTCGCAAATTTCATATCAATTTGTCCATTTCGAAACATGTGCTGTGCATATGCACAGCCAAGATATTTAACAAAAAAAAAATGGTTTTCGTACGGCCAAGTTGCCGAATAATATGCAATTAATTGTAGATTACTTTGTTCGAAGGTTATATAAAATAATAATATGCACTACATGTGAAATATATAAGTTTTTACTCGTATTAATGAACCCAACATTAAAATGCAATCCAATGAAAATGGCCCAATGCTGTCAAAGTATCACCGCTCTATTTTACTTAGTCTACCTATCAAAATAATTCTACAATAAACTGCGATGCTGCTGCATGATCTTAATAAAATATTTTATATATGTAGTTAACAAAGTTGGCGTTCGTACGACCGCGCATTACTCAAGAAAGGAAAGACCAAATTTCCAATACATATTCGTTTTCTTCTTCTTTTTACGAAAAAAAAATGTTATGATGAAACTGTAAATCCCAACTTGAAAATCAAAATCCAATCTCTATAATGAAATATTTTTTGACTAAATTTCAATGGAATTTTTAAATTTTGATCTTCTATATATAGCTCAAAGTTGACATCATCATTCGGTAATGGATTGACTGATTATAGCTAGTATGTTATGTATGTTCCGTTCACTTTTTATTACAAGAAAATGAAAACGTAATAAATTCATTAAAAGCTTCCCAAATAAATTTTGAATGCAAAAATAAATGTTGCTGTGAGTTAATCAATTTTGTGTGAGACGTATAATAAAATAAATGATGTATAAAATAAATGATACCTATTATACAAATGGATGCGGATCAGTCTGATGTTTACTTGTTGAAGATACAAAAAAAGAAATAAATAAATCAAAATAATCCCAACACATTCAAAATTAATGTGTGCGTGTAGGACCTTAACCTTCCACAGAATGGTTTATCAATGTGAGCGATACAACATTGGTATTGAGAAAGAAGGTGCTTTAGATAGTCCCGATGCGTAGCTTGCAAGCTGCTGTCTATCTTTCTTGTAACAGATGGCAGTACTCGAAAGCTTCCATCACCTTACGAGTAAGCGTTATTAGCTGCAAGGAGAGATAACGCCATTACTTACTTGCTGGGCTTTGGGCGAGATGTAAACTTAGTTAGCACTTAGCTATTCGTGAAATCGTCGAAGTTGAATCTAGAATCCCTAGTATGAGTAGTAATTTGTGTAAGTATACGAAATAACGAGTATAACTAGCCCCATCGTGGAATTACCCAACAAAAAAAAGAACAACGAATGATTAATGTATCATTATTCAACTAAAAACCATAACCAGCCATAACTTGCAATGGAAAATTGAAAAAAAAATGTTTACCTAAAATTAGCATAATATTTTATTTACTGTTTCTAAACCATTTTATGACATGTTTTTACTTACCCTGAAAGCTTTTTATCAACTTATGGACCCTCTCTCAACAGAATAAGTAAAGAAACATGGAGACGCATGGCTGTTGTTCTTCAATAAGCGTGCAAAACTAATTTATGTACTTAATGTTAGTCGTTCAGCTATTTAAGCTAATTAAGCATTGAAGCATTATCGATTTCTTCATTTTTTTGTACATATCATAATTTACATCTTTTCTATAGGATCCTAGTAGTTAGTAGTTGACAGCGGTTTGGATACGAAGGCGTTCTGTGCGTTTTTTCAATTGTTTGCTGTTTCGTGAATCCAACAGACGCCACACAGTAGCGCCGAATTCTAAAATAGATCAAGCACGTGCACAATATAATTCTTTCAGACACATTGCTGTCCGTTATGATGGAAAGCTTGAAGTGTGGCGAAATGGGGTAAATTCGAACAAATTGTCAGCATTAATCCCTGAAGCTGATAATATGGCCCAAGACGTAAGCTTATGCATTGAAGGGTCCATTACCTAGTGGTTGAAACAATTGGTTGATCGTTTATCATTTCTTATCATTCCATTATTATTCAGTATTCAGCCAATAACTCATTCCTGAGGCAGAACTCCGAAATGTGATGGATGGTGGACTTCTAGCGCTAAATTCCCTCTACAGCTATGTCTAAGAGAACATTGCTATACTTCTAATATTTTCAATGTGAAACGCTAGTATCAATTACTAAATGATAATAACACTTATTATCATTTAGTATATTTAGTAAAATTAGAGTTTCGTGCTATAAATATTAGACATAAAGCAATGTACTCTTGGGCAAAGTTGTAGAGGGAGAATATGGCGCTAGAAGTCCACCATCCAACACATTTCGGAGTTCTGCCTCAGAAATGAGTTATTGTCTGAATACTAAATGATAATGAAATGATAAGCTCAATCCTGGCCGTGGGGCGCTTCAAAGTATTGGGTCCCCATACAATGGCCGGACAAAACCTATGATGTATGCTGCGCTATTCTCAGACTTGCGGAAGCCATAGCATAGCAGCGTTCCCTATCTAACAATGAAACAGTCAATTTTTCGCTTTGGCGCAGCTAGGCTTACTGCCGGAAAGTAGACAAAAAAATAATTTCTATAGGTACATGATTCCAGATTTAATTTTTCTATACTTACACATTTGACGCTTTACAGCATCAACTTCAACAAGTCACCAAAAATTAAATTTACAAGCTACAATCAACAAATTGCTTCTGGAATATGGATGTTGATTATGATGAAGTTGAAGAACCGGCCTTCGATCCTCAACCTGCACATTCTCTCATTGATTGGCCACAACCAGACCACGCGCCTTTGCATATTGCCCATCACTATAAAAGCTGTTCCCAGCTCGTGTGTGTTGCCGCAGCAATGGTAGATGGTATGATTACCTCTAAACGTTCGCACCATTGATCCCTTCCACCAAACCTCCTGCAGCGCTACGATGCCGAATCCACGGTCCTTGAGCACATCGGCGAGTATGCGTGTGCTCCCGATGAAGTTGAGAGATTTGCAGTTCCACGAACCGAGTTTCCAATCGCTAGTCCCTTTTCGTCGCAGTGATCTTCGCCGATGGTTCCAGTCCGTACTCTGTTATTGATTGTTCGTTGCGTGAGTTTTTTTTAAAGGCTGGCTTGCAGGATCTGACACCAAACCCCCTAAATTTCCAGAGGACCATTCCTCCTTATTCCCGGTGGACCATGGTGCACAGTTTCACTTGAAGTCCCTCGCTGGCACTCGGATGGTGATCAGTCGCCCCTTACATGGAGAACAGACGCTGTTGTGAGCCCCCTCCCCCCTTCCCTGTCAGCATACGACCATAGTTTCCACCGGGGTTGGTTACCCGATCAACAAGAGAGTACGGCTCGGAACAATTGGCGCGAAGACCATTGCGACTAAAAGGGACTAGCGATTGGAAAATTGATTCGTGGAACTGCAAATTTCTCAACTTCATGGCTTACTCGCCGATGAGCTCAAGGACCGTGGATTCGGCATCGCAAAGTTACAGGAGGTTTGTAAGAAGGTATCAATGGTTTTGTTGCTACGCACTATACATCCATCGCTGATATTCATTCATTCATTTATTTAGTCTACATCTAAACAGATAACACTGAATCAACAATTTGAGGCCACAATAAACGGTTCGAGGCCGCATCTCTCCATACTCGAATACGCCCCACGCTCGCCAAGTCGTTTTGCACCTGGTCTGCCCATCTCGCTCGCTGCGCTTTACGCCGTCTCGTACCTGCTGGATCGGAAGCGAACACCATATTTGCAGGGTTGCTTTTCGGCATTCTTGCAGCATGTCCTGCCCATCGTACCCTTCCGGCTTTAGCTACCTTCTGGATACTGGGTTCGCCGTAGAGCTGGGCGAGCTCGTGGTTCATTCTTCGCCGCCACACACCGTCTTCTTGCACACCGCCAAAGATGGTCCTAAGCACCCGTCTCTCGAATACCCCAAGTGCTTTCAAGTCCTCCTTGGGCATAGTCCATGTTTCATGTCCGTAGAGGACAACCGGTCTTTTTAGTGTCTTGTACATGACACATTTGGTGCGGTGGCGAATCTTTTTTGACTGCAGTTTCTTCTGGAGCGCAGTCTCCACTGTTGATGCGCCTTCGTATTTCACGACTAACATTGTTATCAGCCGTTAGCAAGGATACAAGGTTAACGAATTCCTCGACCACCTCGAAGGTATCGCCGTCTATCGTAACACTGCTTCTCAGGCGGGCCCTGTCGCGCTCGGTTCCGCCCACAAGCATGTACTTTGTCTTTGATGCATTCACCACCAGTCCAACTTTTGTTGCTTCACGTTTCAGGCGGGTTTACAGTACTGCCACCTTTGCAAATGTGTGGCCGAGAATGTCCATGTCATACGCGAAACAAATAAATTGACTGGATCTATTGAAAATCGTACCCCGGCTGTTACACCCGGCTCTCCACATGACACCTTCTAGCGCAATGTTGAACAACAGGCACAAAAGTCTATCACCTTGTCTTAGTCCTCGGCGCGATTCGAAAAAAAACTGGAGTGTTCGCCCAAAATCTTCACACAGTTTTGCACACCATCCACCATTGCTTTGATCAATCTGGCAAGCTTCCCAGGGAAGCTGTTCTCGTCCATAATTTTCCATGGCTCTACGCAGTCTATACTGCTGTATGCCGCCTTGAAATCAATGAACAGATGGTGCGTTGGGACCTGGTATTCACGGCATTTTTGATGGATTTGCCGTACAGTAAAGATCTGGTCCGTTGTCGAGAGGCCGTCAACGAAGCCGGCTTGGTAACTTCCCACGAACTCATTCACTAATGGTGACAGACGTCGGAAGATGATCTGGGATATCACATTGTAGGCGGCATTAAGGAGGGTGGAAGTTTTCACACTCCAGCTTCTTGCCTTTCTTGTGAATGGGGCATATAACCCCTTCCTTCCACTCCTCCGGTAGCTGTTCAGTTTCCCAGATTCTGACTATCAGTTTGTGCAGGCAAGTGGCTAGCTTTTCCGGGCCCATCTTGATGAGCTCAGCTCCGATACCATCCTTACCAGCTGCTTTATTGGTCTTTAGCTGTTGGATGGCATCCTTAACTTCCCTCAAGGCGGGGGCTGATTGACTTCCATCGTCCGCTAAACTGGTCATCTCCTCCGCTGCCTTGACTTTCACTGCCTGTACCAGCGCCATTCAAATGTTCCTCGTAGTGCTGCTTCCACATTTCGATCACCACATGTTCGTCCGTTAAGATGCTCCCATCTTTATCCCTGCACATTTCGGCTCGCGGCACGAAGCCTTTGCGGGATGCGTTGAGCTTCTGATAGAACTTGCTTTATCAAGGTCCATTAGGATATTGAATAGTATAATATCCCGCATAACAATCTTCAGAAAAAAAATACCATTGGAACTGCTTTGAACATTACTTCATGAACGGTGTTTGGCATTGAAGTCACCAACTATGAAAAATTTGAATTTGTTGCGAGTTAGAATTTGAAGATCAGCTCTCAACAAATTCCTTTGCTGTCCATTGCACTGGAAAGACAAGTAGGCAGCAATAAAAGAGAATTGTCCAAAATTTGTTTCAATAGAAACTCCCAAGGTTTCGAAAGCTTTCGTTTCGAACGAAGAAAATAATTTATGTTTGATACGTCTATTAATAACAATGGTGACCCCACCACAGGCGCTGTCAAGACGATCATTATGGTAAATAAAATAATTTGGATCTCTTTTGATGATAAGACCAGGGTTTAAATATGTTTCAGTTATAATGGCAATGCGCACATTATGTTCTGATAGGAAGTTGAATAATTCATTTTCCTTACCCTTTAAAGAGCGGGCATTCCAATTCAAAATTTTCAAAGAATTATTTGAATCCATTAAAATGAAGTCCACTAACATTTTTTTTGAGTAAATTTGATACCAACTTGAACAGCTTCAGTTTTGTTATTTGCTTTGAACATTGCATCAATCATGTGATGCAATTGTTCATTTAGAGAATCAAAGTCAGAAGCACACTTGCTACCTGAGTCGTAAGAACGAACGTTATTTTCTGTTGACGAATGGGAATGAAAATCATTCATCGTCGGTAAATTTTCAGAAATGAAATTTTGCCTGTCTGCAGCGATGCTTGCATAGAATTGCATTTTTGAAAAATTGGAATTTGACGAACTGTTCGTTACCCGGTGAGAGGTAGGAGCAAAATTTGTTCGTTGATTGCACGGTTAGATGACTTTACCCATTAATGGGTACTATGTTATTGTTGATATTATTCCCACCGTGAAAAATTCACCCATTTTCTTGAAAAAGTGCCACTACCCATTTTAATGGAAAATGGGTGAATTTTTCAAGGTGGGAATAATATCAACAATAACATAGTACCCATTAATGGGTGAAGTCATATAACCGTGTATGGTGAGTATGAATTCAAGACAAAATTTTCAATCGACTTATCTGCTTTTGTAAACAAAGATTCAAACGACGATTTGACGAATCTGATAGCTCTCCCACGCAAACCAATACCATCAATAGGTAGGTGAAGGATTCCGCTACCTGTTCATGGTGTTGGTTTGCGTGGGAGAGCTATCAGATTCGTCAAATCATCGTTTGACTCTTTGTTTACAAAAGCAGATAAGTCGTTTTGAAAATTTTGTCTTGAATTGCTCGACCGGCAAATGATTGCGGATTTTTGAGCGTTTGCAATATGTTTACCCGGCGAATCTGTGATCCTATTGGAATTTCCCGTCATCAATTTTGCACGGGAATTCAAAACTGTTTTGTGTGAAGGGCGTTTCCAGAAATTGAATTTATGATTGCAACCACAATTGGCACATTTAAGTTTATTGGGATCTTCTCTCACAGGACAGGCGTCCTTGGCGTGAGAGGTTCCACCACAAATCATGCATTAAGCATCCATGTGGCAATCTTTAGTTCCGTGACCCCGCTTTTGGCACTTACTGCATTGAGTGGGGTTTTGGAAATTTCCCCCAGGCCTGCGGAAATGTTCCCATGTAACACGGACATGGGACATAATGTAGGCCTTTTCCAAACTTTTCATATTGTTTAGTTCACTTTTGCTAAAGTGAACTAAATAAAATTCTTGTGAAACACCCCTCTGGGAAGTACCACAGCGAGATTTATTTTTCATCTTAATTACTTGTACCAGTCCAAGTAATTGAGAAATTTCAGTTTTAATCTCATCCAGTGATTTATCCTCACTCAGGAGACCTTTCAAGACGACTTTGAAAAATCGCTCAGTTTTGTCGTCGTATGAGAAGAATGTATGCTGTTTCTCAGTTAAATACTGAAGAAGACGTTTGCGATCGTCAAAGGATCCCGGCAAAACGCGGCAGTCACCCTTCCTGGCAATCTGAAATGAAACCTTGATCCCCTGAAGGTTACTCAACATCTCATTCCTAAAGCCAGAAAACTGGGCAACAGATACCACAATTGGCGGAATCCTTTGCTTTTTCGTATGGATCGAATCACCTGGGGTAGATGTAGATTTGATTTGCTCAATTTCATCATGAATAGAATCGAACTGATTGCTCAGTTCGATAGGAGAAGAATTATTTCCAATGTGAGAGTAGAAGGAATATCTGAAGTCTCCAGCTTCCTTTTATTTTTTCCGCGCTTTGACAGAACGGTCTTTAAACCTTGTTTCTTAGAAGGAAGTGGAGAATTCAGAGACTTTCCCTTCCTCTTGTTTTAATTAATGCTCATTGCTGAGCGTGGAGACGTGACCTTCTAAGAGGTTTTTTTTCCAGAACGGTGTCCCTGCAGGATTACCACCGCTTGTCGGAATTTTACTTCCGCAAACGGGTCCAACGTAAAACGAAGGCACGGGTCCTTGCAAAGATCGTAATGGGATCAGTGGGTACAAATAGCGCTGAGAAGCACTGTTGAAATAAAAAAGGTTCGGGTAGTATTAAAAATTCCTTCAGCAAAGAGAGAAAAGAGCTGCATAGCACGAAAGCACGATTCAGTCTGACAATCGGAAAATGATAAATCTAGTTGCTCAATGGGGACAATGCGACAATAGAAACGGCACCATCTGGAGAAGTAACATGGAGGAAAACCACTACAAAACCTTGAGGCTGAGGCGGTCCATACTCCATACAACAATCGACAATCACCATCATGAACGACCACCAGGAGCTCAACTCGGGTCACTACCAATTGTGGTGGAAGTCGTTTCTTCGAATATTTGGCATCAGCATCAGTCCCGGTAAAATAACCTCCGAGTGAACTGGCATCGGTTTCCCACAGTGCTGTGTAGACATATCGAGTACGAGGCGCGCTCGGTAACACCTGAAGTAATCGACCGGCTGCTGAGGTTTATCGAGGAGCCTTTCTCGACGGATCGGGAACAACACACACCAAGTACGGCCCGTCAATTAAACACCACCATTGGCACACTCACCACTCACCACGCTCATTGGTCCGGAGCACTTTAGAATACGCTTAATCAGTCTGGTCTCCATGCTACCTGGTCCATACGCTGGCACTCGAAAGAATTCAGAAAATTTTCATTAGCTTTGCTTTAAGGCACTACTTAGGAGCGACCCATTTAACCTCCCGAGCTATCCAAGTCGCTGCAAGCTGATCGACTTGGAAACGCTTTCCGCTAGGCAGATGTAATGCCAATGAGAAGAAGAAGAAGGAAGCAATCTGTGCGCCATGGTCGAAGATGGTGTACTATTCTTCTTCTTCTTCTTATTGGCATTACATCCCAACACTGGGACAGAGCCGCCTCGCAGCTTAGTGTTCATTAAGCACTTCCACAGTTATTAACTGCGAGGTTTCTAAGCCAGGTTACCATTTTTGCATTCGTATATCATGAGGCTAACACGATGATACTTTTATTCCCAGAGAAGTCGAGACAATTTCCAATCCGAAAATTGCCTAGACCGGCACCGGGAATCGAACCCAGCCACCCTCAGCATGGTCTTGCATTGTAGCCGCGCGTCTTACCGCACGGCTAAGGAGGGGAGGGAGGTGTACTATTAAATAAGTAAATAAATAATTTGCCCGGATGTAATGGTTTGTTTTTTTAGCCACGCATCTCAAGCGATAAGAGTGACCCCTATTTTTTATGTGTATTAGTTTATTGTTTCCTTAATCTTATGAAATCCTAGCTTTTACCCAGCTCGCTTTGTTACGTCATAGAAACATTTTTGGCTTCGAAAACCTCCACATGCCAAATTTGGCTCAATTTGCTTGATTATGTCTCGAGTTATGAAGCAATTTGTGTTTCATTTGTGTGTCAGCCCCATTCCAGAGGGTGGAAAGGGTCTCAAACTGTCATAAAAACCTTCCCCGGCATCCAAAACCGTTGCTCGCCGATTGGTTCAGTAGTTTCCGAGTAAAGGGTCAGACGGACAAACAGAAATTAAAAAAATGTGGTTGTCTTATGAGCAGTCATGATATAATCTAGAATTCGTAATCATCAATCAATCCATGGAGCAGAGAATATTAACGACGAGCAACTTGTTTATGCACAATATATTCAGCAATGGAATAAATGAAATCGTTTATTTAATTTATACGTTCTGAAATAGAGGTTGCGACTAAACATTCATCGGTCAAAAGAAAGGATGGACTATATAATTTTCAATGAGACCATGATATTCTCGCTTATACCACAAATCTCACTTGCTTATGCCACTTCGAGGCATCGTTACGTTCGATCGAACTGACCAGTGCAAATGTCACATTTGCCACCTGAACTGAATAATGCATATCCTTTTTAATGGTGCAGATGTACACTGGGTCAAACAATTGTCCGTACTGCATTACAATGCTCGGAAGACATTGTACCATAAAGAAAATTAAGAACTGTATAGTTAGAGCTGAGATCTTTAATGTTTGTAGAGTGAGAAGTGAGTTCTGAATATTGATATGTGAACAGTAACAAGTGAGAAGTGAGAAATAAAATGTTTAAAGTAAGTAATAGTAATAAATGGGTAATTAAAAGTGAGGTATTGGAAGTGAGTGGAGGGAATGGAGATGTGATACATGAGAAGTCAGAAGTAAGTAATGAGTAATGAGAAAAACAAAAACAAGAGGTGAGAAGTGTGAAATGATAATTAAGAGATGAGAAGTTGAAAAAGTAAGTGGTGATGTATTAGGTAGAAGAAAAATGAAAAAAGAGAAGAAAGAACACTGAGAATAAAATATAGTAACCTCAACCGTAATCTGGCTTATTTCAACCATTACTGAATTTCAATTTAATTTTACCCAAAGCCATGGTTGAAACAAACAAAGATATTATGTTGATTACTTTCCGTAATCAACCAATATTTTGTTTAGTTCAACTTATATTATGGTTGCTTGCCTTTAACAGTTCATCAAACAATTTATAAGTTGAGTTGTTCAAACAAAAATTTTAGTATAAAAAATAACGTTAATCGTTTGAAGTGAACTGATTCACATGTACGCTTTTTGGCTTTTATGTATACTAAGTATACGTAAGGGTATCCCGACTAGAAGAGCATATCTAAAACTGATCCCAATTGTAACATATTGTAATATTTATAACTTATTTTGATGAAATTTTGTTCATAGTTTCAAGTGTTGTAAAAGGATTTTATCATAATATAATTTAAAAAATGATTAACAGTAGACAATAAGAATAGGTGTAGCAAAGTCTCCCATGTTTTTGAAAAATAATCTTGTTAAGGCAAAAACAAAAATTTCTGATTGTTGGTCACAATCTGGAAACCTATCACGACCTGTAAAAATTTCCAACTGCACAGTAATCAATACATTTTGTATCTGATTCTGTTATAAATTTCTAGCAAAATATGTTATTTTTATGATAAAATTGTAACACAATTTGATATTTTTTTTTATTTCAAGTGATGTAATTTTTAATATTTAACCAACAACTTGCACCAAATTTCTATCAAATTTTGTTATAGAAATTTAGCATATGTTATTATAACATATGTTGATATATTTTTATATGACCTTCTTGTCGGGATATGTTCGCTTTAAAATCAAACTTTTAAAAGAAGGACCGGAGACCCATACTGTTATATACCAATCGACTCAGTTCGAAAAATTGGCACCCATGCTCATTTGATTTGGATGCTACAAGTTGCGTATGCCACGTCTGAACAAATGTGAAAATTAAGCCCGCAGTCCACTGTTTGTCATATTGACAAATATTTGTCAAGTTTATCCGGACTCAGTGTTTTTTTTTTAGATTTTTGTTATATGCTTCACAAATCACAACCCTTTTGAACGAACGAGAAAGACATCATTACCACTAGGTGGATTAATCGTGGTTTTTCTGTCTTAATCGCACTATTTTCATCATTCGAAGGATATTCGAAGGAAAAAACAATTTGTGCGATGATGATTTTGCATTACTAACCAAATACCTATAGTCCACTTGTTAGTGAATAGTTAACTGTTACCTGCCAAAATTGCTTATACTGTGGGCAGACATACCGTTGTAAATGCGTTGTACGCCTCAAATTATATGTCTTTCACCATTTACAACGCTAGAACCACGGAAGCAACGCGATACCTGCGGGGTTTCTGTACCATCATCGTACAGCTTTCCTTTGTCTCTCACCATTCTCGATGATAAAATCGTATAAGAAAATCATGCGCTACAACCGTTGTACCCGTACCAACCTCGATGTGCGATTGCCTAGCGTTGTTCTGATTGAATCTCGCATTTTCAGGAGACAATAAGCTTTCTTTCTCATTTGATTGTTGTTGGTTGGATTACAGATACAAATTTGATTCATTGGATTTTAAAATATACAAGTTTATTTTGAAAATGTTCGATTCGCGTATATAGGGGAACTGTTCCGTTTTCCATCTCACTGTACATATATTCATCTAATCGCAACAAAGAAATACGGCACCAATTTTGTCGCTTCTTTTTGCTAACATGCGTGCTCACTGCTGAAAAAAATCACAAAAATAATAAACAAATCAAATACCTTTTCATTGCTTTGTTTTTTGTGAGACCAATATCCGAGCTATGAGATGAAGTCCAGGAGCAGTAACCTTATTTATTTATATTTCAAATGAACTGGGGTACATGTATTCATACACATATGTGCTGATAGGGAGCTTTGCACTCGTTTCAAAGATAAACAAAAACTAGAATCAAGCATGTATTATTAGTACTCATGAACACTTTTGGAACGCATGAAATTCCTGAATTTTCAAAATTATTCTATGCAGAAGGGAAAATGAAATGTTAAAATAAATGGAACGAGATATAAACAAGATCCCAGTTATCACTCTCAAGCGTCCACAATGTAAGTAGGACTGAAAGTCAATAAACATTTTGTATAGCCTGATATAACGCTCCTTGCAAGTTTGAATAATCGAAGTTATCCTGAGTTACTGTAAGCTAAATAACAAGAAGGATTTGTAGAATGCCGGAGGTAATTCTGGACATCTCTTGAAGGTTAATGTACATTAATCACATTAATTAATAATCACGGTAATAAAGTTTTAAAAAATCACATGTTTTAAACATTGTCTTTCTATAATGTTATGGACTTTCAAGAATTATTATCTAATATTGTAATTTGAGAAACAGGAAGATAAACATATTTTCAAAGAAATTCCTGGAGTTTCGGAAACAATCTTCTAGACAAATTCATTGAGCACTTCTGGAAAAAAAAACTATCGAGAGAGCACTCGTAAATTTCTTGTGGTTTAGGATGATTGTTTTTGTGAAGGATTGTTTATATTCAGCAAACAGTTTTATGGGATCATTGAAGACATCGAATAAGAAACTTTTGAATAAACTCCACAAATATTGCGTGAAGGTTGTGTTAAAATCATTGACGTGAAAAATTGTAAATTGAAATAAATGCTGCCAACACCTGAACGATATGATAAATATTTTTATGACTCTCTAACCCCAGAAACATGTCTAATAAGCTTTTACAGGCACTTTGGGATATTTATAATTCACTTTAAAATCTTATATATAAAAATGAAATGGTCTGTGTTCGTATCCGCATAACTCGAAAACGGCTGGATGGATTTTTTTCATTTCTTCAGCAGAAACATTCGTTACAGTTTCCGACGGGTTTATATGATATTTCCTAACGCGAAAATTACGAGTAAAGTTGAGCAAACCGTGAATAACTAAAATTGTGATTCCTATGCGAATTTTGCATGGGCAGTTCGGAACGCACATTCTCGCCTACTGTGCAGGGCAACGTCTGCCGGGTCAACTAGTCTAATATAAACTTCAATTCAGCATTGCATATTTTGTACTTATATGCAAACCCAATATATTTTGGGACATTAAAACTGTGAACAAAGTGTGCAAAAAAGCAATAAATTTTTAATTCTGGGTATTGTGATTTTTTTCCTGATCCAAATCCAAATTAAAATTTTCTCGAAATATATGCAGAATCGGGAAGCAGACCTCACCCACATGCTATGATAAAAGACTTCGTTCTTTCTCATTTGTCATTATAGTGTACAGGTTTTTTTCGTACTTCTTCAGCACAGGTAGGGGAAGAGGCCCCAAAACGTCTATGCTGGACTTCGATTTTACAGACGACAGACGACCGACTGGCAAATAGCTTACACAACCTCACTTGATCAGTACAGTTGCTGATGAAGAATGTGTATAGCCGCCAGACATTCTAAATACTCACGCTCCTCTAATGTGGACGTGTACTATACACATGTGGAAGTATTGGCTTGAGAAATGGATTGCGAGTGATTTGACTATGCGTCCAATTTGGGAATCTCGAGCTCGTTCAGTATCCTCTAGGTTGCGAAGGCCGACGGAGGTTCTTCGTAGCTTAGTTGGTTAAAGCACCAGTCTAGCGTACTGTAGGGCCATGGGTTCGAGTCCCATCGAAGGGAAAGTGGTTACCTCCAATACATTTTCCAAATCAATATCTTCCACATAACGTACATATTCACATATGAGTTTTCATAACATTGGAATTATTGAAGCAAATTCCAAAGGATTTTTTGAAGGATATCTGGATAAATTGGTGGATAAGTTTTGGAAGAAGTTTCGGAGTTGTTAACGGAAGACTTCGGAAAATTCGGTTAGCTGATCGAAATTGTATTATTACCTGATAGAGCGCCAAAGTCTTTTGTTTTCACAATTTTTGCAACTTTCTGTCATTTGACAAATAGAAAGTAATTTTGGTTTTACAAAAAAAGGATTATATTCCATAAATGATATTTTCATCAGCTGATCAAAATGCGAAACCATTTTTTTTTCTTCGCTGCCCCTATCGAAGCTCGGCACAGCCATAATTCATACCATGCTTCGATTTTTTTTTCAACAGTGAATTATATCTGCGGTACTTGAATGAAATTTACCCAACATTTTTTATAACTTTTTTATATATAATTTTCAACAGTATTTTCAGTAGGAATGCGTACTTCCCGCAGCGATATATGGTTCACTCTTTTTGTATATTTCTCTCTATTCTCTGTGGCCGAAATGAGAACATGGTGGTGTTTGACAGTTTCTAATTGAATACCAGGAGAGTTTCCAATCAGAAAAAAAACCTATGTGAGCACACAGGATAGCAGTAAAAAAAATAACACAAATCAATGCCAATAACCATACTTGCATCAGCCGAAATGTACCCCTTCTGAAGGTAGTTCTCTCTTCGCTTTTCTTCCTATTCTCTCAGGTAAGAACAAAATGTATGTCTGTCACCATGCTCTGTACACTTACAGCGCATTTACAACGGTATGTCTGCCCCTAGTTTTACCTAATACATAATCAATTATTCATGAAATTGTACTTACTGTTTACATAAATTATTGCCTACTAATACCTACTAAAATATCTAAACTAGAAATGAACTTGAATGTAATGGATCTAGAATCAAATTAAACTACAAACAAAAAAAAAAACCTAAAATAAAAATTGGAAACATCCCTGAATCCACCTAATCCCTTTCGAACATTAACCGTACGTCACGCTACTGTACCGTATCACCTACTTTCCTTCCTATCCACGATTCGAACCACATAATGAAATGGGATAATTAAATATGAAACGACCGATTAAGAAATTTCGCTGTGTACGGTTCTAATAGTTCTGGAGCAGGTCAACGAATTCCAAGAGTCCCTTTACTTGGTATTCAATGACTACGAAAAAAAAACTTTCGACCGTCTCCATCACGAGAATATGTGGGGCGCCCTGAGACGCAAGGGGGTTCCTGAGAAAATCATCGGCCTCATCGGAGCACAGTACGAGGCCTTTTCGTGTAGAGTGCTGCACAATGGGATCTTGTCCGACCCTATCCGGGTCGTAGCTGGTGTGAGGCAAGGATGTATTCTATCACCGTTACTGTTCCTCATCGTAATCGATGAGATTCTGGTAGATGCGATTGACCGTAAACCAAACCGCGGGCTGTTGTGGCAGCCTATAACCATGGAGCACCTAAACGACTTCGAATTGGCTGATGACTTGGCACTCCACGCGCAACGGCGCTCTGATATGCAGAGTAAGCTCAACGACCTTGCCGAGCGCCCCTCCTCGGCAGGTTTAGTCATCAACGTCAACAAAACCAAATCGTTGGATGTAAACACGGTGACTCCTTCCAGTTTCACAGTAGCCGGGCAACCAGTGGAGAATGTTGAAAGCGTCCAATATCTTGGTAGCCAAATGGCGTCAGACGGCGGTACCAAGATCGACATAGACGCACGGATCAAGAAAGCAAGGGCTGCCTTTGCGAGTTTAAGAAATATCTGGAAAAAACAGGCAGATAAGTGAATGCACCAAAATACGAATTTTCAACTCTAACGTGAAATTTGTGCTGTTATACGCTAGCGAAACATGGTGTGTATCAGTGGAGAACACTCAACGGCTGCAGGTGTTCATTAACAGATGCCTGCGGTATATAACTCGGGCCTGGTGGCCTCACAATTGGATCTCAAACAACGAGCTCCATCGTCGTTGTCACCAGAGGCTGATAGCAACAGAAATTTGGGATCGGAAGTGGGGCTGGGTCGGCCACACTCTACGTAGGGGCGGAAACGAAATCTGTAAACAAGCATTAGACTGGAACCCAGTGGGACATCGCAGCAGAGGCAGACCCAGAGGCTCATGGCGGCGAAGTCTCAATAAAGAAATAAAAGAAGTCGACCGAAATCTATCCTGGCAACAGGTTAAAGCGAACATGGTGGTTGTTCTTTGTTTGAGGGAAGTTATTCCGCCATAGATCCTCAAATTCCTCAATAAACGACCCGGAGGTCACGACAAGGGGCGAGACAAAAGTCCCCAGAAAAGATTCTCTAACATAACTACGTATTACTTCAAGATCTATCTGGAATAAGGGCGAATTTCGCAAGAGAGGATTCTCTTCGTCGACTTCCCCTCTTTTAAATAGAACTGACAAGCAGCAGATTCCTTTTTAGTTTATCCCCTCAGAACGATAGAAAACAATCTTCTTCTTCTTCTTCTTCTAATTGGCATGACATCCCCACACTGGGACAGAGCCGCGTCGCAGCTTAGTGTTCATTAAGCACTTGCACAGTTATTAACTGCGAGGATTCTAAGCCAGGTTACCATTTTTGCATTCGTATATCATGAGGCTAACACGATGATACTTTTATGCCCAGGGAAGCCGAGACAATTTCCAATCCGAAAATTGCCTAGACCGGCACCGGGAATCAAACCCAGCCACCCTCAGCATGGTCTTGCTTTGTAGCCGAGCGTCTTACCGCATGGCTAAGGTGGGCCCATATAGAAAACAATACAAACTTGTATTCCAAGGTGATAAACTGCAAAGAAATCATCTGCTTGTCACTTTTATTCAAAAGAGGGGAAGTCGAGGAAGAGAATTCTCTCCTGCGACATTCGCCCTTTTACCAGATAGAGCTTGAACTATCATATTAACTATGTCCGAAAAAAAATGTCATGGAAGGGTTCCAAAATTAATTCCAAAGCAGATGTATATTAATATGTACTAACAAATTTATAAATATGAAACGGCTGAGAAAGGAAGAGGAAGATTAAAGAAAATTAGAGGAATAAGAAATGAGGAAAAGGATTATGAGAGGACGAAGAAGGTAAAAGGTAAAAAAATATGGAATATGGAATGAGGATTAGTTTATCAATTTTATATTCCCACACTCTCATTTTTCACTTCTCACTTCTTTCTTTTGTTTTATTTTTATTTTTCACTTCTTACTTCTCTCTTCCCGCTTTTTTTTGTCACTTCCCATTTCTCATTTATACTTCAAACTTCGAACTTCAAACTTCTCATTTATCACTTCTAACTTCTCTTTTTCGTTAGCAACTTTAGCGACCTCTAGGCAGTGCGTGCGTGAATAGATACACTGCAAAAATTTCACACATTTTCATAGGAAAAAAAAATATTAATTCAACGTATGATGTTTATTAGTACACACATAACCGAAGTACACATATAATTTGTTCCGCATAGGTTACTGCAACTTATATGTGATCGGATTCAGTCACAATCAAGTTGCTCCAACCATTTTTGTCTGACTTGTGCTCGGTTTTGTGGTCTCTTATATGCAGATATTGAATTTATGTGTGGATTCATATTAAATACATTTGAATCCCCAAATTGCAAAAAATTATGTGTGCGACATACATTCAATATCAAAGATTTTCTCAGTGTACGATAGTTCAAGTATATAGCCAAGAGACGTATACAAACAAATTAGAAAACATCGCAAATAATAAAAAGTAAGAAATACGAAAATATGGTTAGTATTAAATTGTTAGTTGAATCTAAATGCTGTGAAACAAATAGAAGAACTATGAAAAAGGCAAATAAACAATGAACAGTAATGGAAGTGTGGTTAGGAATAGGGACGTCACGGAAACTAATGGTGTGCTCATAGGTTCTCGGCGAATTCAGACAGAACAATAGTGTTTTCATTATTCGTGCCTTTCATTAAGTTTCATGTGTGGGAAAAAATATTTATTTAACGACCCTCAGCATTATCTACCCTTTGAGATTGCAAGTTGATAACATCCATATAGAATTTAGATGTGATCAATACATGCAGCTCATCTTAGTAGAACGCGGTTTTTCAGAGCTATTCAATATCGTACTGTGAGCAACACATGGTTGACGTAAACCATCCTCATGAACCGGGTTTCAAGAGGGGGTATTCAAGAGGTTCCACGATGGAACTTTTCATAGAAGTAAGCAACTTTTTCGAATATTTGATTATCTAATCTGCCGTGAATCGCATATCGGTCCCATTTGCATTTTCGATGATTTTGAGTTAAGTTCAAAAAACGTTATAATGTGTATCGCTTTCCACTGTGGTATTAGAAAATTATATAGTTTGCTCCAAAAATATGTGAAAAAATACCAAGTCAGTTTGTCCCATTATAAAAGTAATCGCATATCAGTCCCATCATGATTATGACTGTAATAAAACAAACAAAGCATATATATTTCATGTGATAACATTATTGTATATATTTATTGTTAGTCTAATTCAGATTTATGTAAATCGGTACATAATAACATAATATCGAATGCATTTTCGGCATATTCAAATCGAATTGCAGCATAATCAACATAGATTTAATCTCCAATTGTAGGTAAGTCGATCCAAAATTGCTGCTTTTCTTTATCTATCATTGGTAATATTGTACCAAGTAAAGCAGATTTTCTTCCCTCGTCAATTCCTCGAGGCTTGCATTGTTTCTTTAAGAGATGTTCCAGGGCAAAATCGTCTGGAGAAATAATGTTTTCTTGCTTAGTTGTGAATATTTTACAGCTTTTCAAATCATCCCCATTCACAGAGTTGCTGTAATAAAATTCTAAGCTGCCTTTCTTAATGACCACCTGCCTAATGTTGTCAATATATGGGCGCGGGCTGAGCTTGTTTAGTACGTACTGAGAAACTGTAAAAGCGGCAGTGAAAAAAATGCTCGGGAACCATATCCATCACCTCAACTTTTTGTTTTGCTCCCTGAACTACAGCTTTGAAATCTGAATATGTGATTGGCGGATGTCGTCGCATGGCACCTTCAACGGCAGCATGGAAGCTGTCTGCCGCCATGAATGTGTGCCCTGATTCGAAAAATTTTAGAACCAGTTCCTTCATTTGAATGTTTTTGGAATTCAGCAGAATGATTAAATGTAGGAGAAGGTTCCAATTCTTATTTTTTGCCGCGCAGTTTTCCAACCATAAGACAAGCTTATCTACTTTACTGAATTTCGTTACAACGCGGTGAAAGCACCCAAGCAGGTCTGCAAATGATCGGCCACGAATAGCCTCATTCCAGACACAAGCTACTACTGGTAATGCACGGGTGTACTTTCCAACCGGCGCAAACGTTTCATTGAACGCTATCAATCTTTGTGAGAATACAATAGTTTTAAGTCCTTCCATACGAGGTAGTTGGATAACCTAAGATCAAATGAGAAAATTAACTTACAAACTTATTCGTTATTTAAATATAACTATAAAACTTGCCTTTTGCAGGTCCACTGCTAATACCACATGTCCAGGTTTAATAGATTCCCCATCCTCACGGCACTCGGTCGGAGCTGCTTTGGCTAACCTGAGATGTTCAAAATACTTTTCACAAATGGAACATGAATCGATTCCGGCCATTTCAGCTGTATGCTTAGAAAGTTGCTGGTGCTGGATTGCTTCAATGCATGACTCGCACTCTTCGTGACCGAGCTTAACCATTCCAATATTCATGCTTTTCATTACGCGGCCGTAAAACTGATAGCTGATACTAGAATTATTTGTTTCTTGATAATTTCGATGCATTTCCTTCTGAGTCAAATCCGACGGCAAGTACATTCTGTTCGGAGCATGCTCACGGCGATAATGAGAGATCGTTGGATGATACTTGTTAATGTGCTCCTTCACAGATTGACGCTTATCTGTACTGCGTACGTATTTTCCTCGTTTCGGAGCTTTTGGCGCTGTATTTTCTTCGTCTTCTCCATCATCAACCAATCGGTACACAATGTTTCTGTAATTATGAAAAATCGATTTATCCAGTTCCAGTATGATATAGTTGTAAAATAAAACATACCCACAATGTTCATTGTAACCCAATGTGTTCAAAAACAATTTTCGGCAAACGGTCCACGATTCGTCACTTGCTGTCTTGCGAATACGGAATTTGTATGAATGATTCTTTTGGGTTGGGTTTCGGTGTAACGATGGCAGCTGCGCCGTTCCACAGCTATGCGCTGAACTCTTTCTCGTACAAAGCTTTTCCGTCCCGTAGAATTGAGAGCCCAAAAAGCTTTGTTCATGTCTATTCGGTCATCCTTTGGGACCAACTTATCACACTCTTTGCGGCAACCACAATCCTCTAAAATAACGGTGTGAGCTAAGCGGCGTTTTGTCTCAACATCTGTTCTTCGAATTTCTTTTTTGGTCCTTTTTCTAGAGGTCTTTGTATGATCTCTCTCTGAGTCACCCTCAAAAAAGCTGCCGTCCGAATCGTAAACCGCTGTCGGTGATGATAAGCTTGGTGGGTCTTTATTTACAGATATCCCAGCGAAGGCATCCGACTCCTCCGATACCGTTGATGACAACTTGACGCACGATTGTAAGGGTGTATATATTTCCATTTCACGCTGCGAAAAGTACTCATTTTTTTTAGAATTAGGATCGAATCCCAGGAATTCCTCGTCTGAACTTTCATTAACATATGCCATTCTTAGCATTTCTAGGCCAGACATTTTGTACGACACTGCTGAATAATTTTCACTGCACACAGTATACGAAACTGAACAGAATACACTATAGTTTACGTTCCATCGACATTGCCTGCTTTGATGAAAACCAAGTACCGTTTACACTGTCTGATACTGATATGCGGTTACTTTGAAGGGTAACGAGTAGAGTAACTTCATATGAGTCCCATTGAATTTTTCTTACAAATGGTTGAACAAATTTTAATTTTAGTGAAGCAATAGTATCGAAAACATTGCAACATGCAATAGCATAAAAGGGTTACCCAAGAGGTTTATATTATTTTATTTAAAACGCTGTTTTCTCACTTCAATGCTTTTGCAAATGGGACTGATATGCGGTTCAGGGCAAATCAATTGACTGCTCGTTTCTTACTATATGTGATGTTCTGGCTTTTCAGTCAGAGGGTTTTAGGATAACCGTTTAAGAGCGGTCCATACGTTTCGGCAAGTTATTATTGCCATCATCAGGGGAAAACACATCTTTGTATTATTTTATCTTTGTACACCCAAAAAACAAATCTGACAATTATTGTATAAAATCTGGGCATATACAATTCTGTAAGCTTTTTAAACAAATAATAATACAAATCTGTATTATTTCAATACAATAATTGTATTGAAATAATACAGATTTTGTATATGCCCAATTATTATACAGTTTCTGCAAGGTTCTCATGCAGAACTGTATTAAAATCTGCCATCCGCTGGTTGGGTGGATTATTGCATCTTTGTATTATTGCATCTTTGCATTATTGCATCTTTGTATTATCGCAAGAATGATTGTCATAACCCGTATACTTGAATGGAAACCTTAAGTCTTTCGAACACCCCAGAACACCCGTAAAAGAGGTCAATTCATTGAACTCAACCTAGGAGATCGATTTTTCATCATTTTTATTGTCGTTCTCTGAGAAAAAATAATAGATTATTCCTTACTCAGAGTACAAGATCTTTCCGTGAATTGACCAATTTTACGGATGTTCCAGATTTTTCGGAGGACCTACGGTGCCCACTCCGTGGGAACGAGTCACGCCAGTCATGTGTTTCTCATAGTACGGTAATAAAAATATTTGAGAAAAAAATGCTCTCTTTTATGATGAGTTTTATGACACCGAACTGTTGAAAACCCCGGAAATGTGATGATTTGGGAAATAAACAATGGCTACCTATTATTGGGATTATTGCTACAAAAGGTTGTGGGCATTGCGAAATGCAAGAAATCGCACCCAAAATTTACCTTAACATCTTTCAAAACCGATTCCTGAGAATCAGTATGAACAAACTGCAAAAATTAGTCCGGAATGACCCCAACGGAATCCATATCTTCAATTTGCTTTCAAAAGATTGGAAATTGATTCGAAAACGAATTTTGGAAACGAATGAAAGTTGGGGGCATTTTCACCCGCTAATGCACTTTCGTTACTTTTTCAATGCAATAAGAAGTTCAAGGAACTTAAGGGGAAAATTACTGTTCATTTCTTGGACATAAGCATACATTTTACTTCTCTTGATATAAACGTGACGTTAACCTTTCTACTTAAAAAAAAAAACACTCGAAAGATCAATTGGTTTGAACTAGTTTCAGACCTTCACATTGTTCCCATAAAAAGTTATTACAATTTGAAGATGCGATTCGGATCATATCGACCCGAACACATATTTATTTTATAGGTACATGATTGTGTATCTAAACCTGTACGGACAATTTTTTGACGCAGTGTATGCTTTTTCTAAAATCCAAACCACCAGTTTCAGTCACCAACTGTCTTCTGTTGCTGTGGGTTTCGTCACTTTGCACTGACAAACTCACCACTGTCTCCGTCTCCGTCATCTCATTGTAATTGCCGTATAATCGGTAAGGCATTTCTAGGGTATCGCATCTCGTTGCCATCTGCCTCCTTCTCCAACTAATTGAAAATCAGCAGGCGATCGATTATTGTAGCCACTCTACAAGACGCAGAAGAGTTGACCGCCGACAAACATTTCAATCGTTCGATTTGCCAACACCAGGCCCGAGAAAGGGGAAACCATATTTTTCGCTGAAATAGGATTCTTACGAATTTGCAAATTGGATTTTCCTTCTCTTACAGGGAAACGGAAAATTCGGCGTCGTTTCGCGGACGAATGGCGCAATTAGGAACCAGTTGCAGATTCACGGAACAAAACAATCTCTGCCTTCTCCGAAATTGGTCTCTGCATTCGGCGAAATTACCATTGCAGAGACCAATAAAACATTCGCTTACTCGCTCGGCTGATTGACAAGGAGATCGAGGGTAATGAAATATTAACAAGTCAATCAATTGAATTAATCGCCGCTCAATTGACGAGCCTTCCCTTTCTCCGTGGGCGGGAATGAAAGAATATCTTCTTCGTAGTTAGATGCGTCTAGGAGCTGTTGATAACAGTAGGAGGAGACTTATGGATCTGCGTCACTTGTTGGCTGGCTCAAGTTTTTTTTTTTTGGGTATGAATCACTGGTGTTAAATGTGAATGTACTGACGATGTACATTGACATTCATTAGATGTATGCATTATCATTATTTTAGCTAGCTTCAGGGCAAGCTAGTCAAATTGGCTATGGACGTATTCTAAATCAAAGTATATGAAGGACACGCCGCTGGCAAAATCGGATCGTGCGTCATTAATTTTCAGTCAGTTCAGTCCGTTACCTTATGAATTCTTGTTCCATGCGATCGGGACCAGACAAAACTCCCTCTTCTTCCTGGTTTACACCGGATATTGTTGCTCTTGTATACACAAGATCATTTTTTTAAATATGTACGGAACAGTGAAAAAGGAATCCGTTTCATGATCGAAGGACTTAGAAATAATTCAACAGAAAACAGAAAGTAACTGAAAACTTCGAGGATATATAGAACAAACTAATTTTAGCTACCTTCATTTAAATTATGAATAGTCATATGAAGATTGGGTCTTTTAGTTAGCCTTGTGCGCAAAGACATAGGCTTTTAAATACGCAAAAGGCGATTTCGATTCTCGATCAGGCCTAGGATGTTTTTGGATGGGAAACATTCCCGGCTACCTGGACATAGTGTTTCCATTGTGCTTGCTGTACAAGAAATATTCATGCAATTGGCGGGTATGAAAAAGCTTTCAATTAATAAGCGTGGAAATGCTAATAGAACAAATTGAAAAGCTGGCCAAATTTCATTCCATTTAAGAAGAAGATTTTCGAGCTAATAAAAAAAAATGTTTTCAATATAAGTACAGTACTACAAAAGCATTCGGTAAAGCAGTGATGCTCAGCATTTTTTACGTTTTTTTTTTTCATTTGCTTCACACACAATAAAAAATAAGCTTAGACCATACAAGTCAGTACTTGCTCGAAAGCTTTTAAATATATCAAGACAAAATTTTCAAAACGACTTATCTGCTTTTGTAAACAAAAATTGAAACGACGATTTGACGAATCTGATAGCTCTCCCACGCAAACCAACACCACCGATAGGTAGTTGTAGGTTTCCGCTACCTGTTGATGGTGTTGGTTTGCGTGGGAGAGCTATCAGATTCGTCAAATCGTCGTTTGAATCTTTGTTTACAAAAGCAGATAAGTCGTTTTGAAAATTTTGTCTTGATATCTATCAGATGATACAGTGGCGTAGCCAGAAAATCATAGTGGAGGGGGGGGGGGGTGGTGTACGGTTTGGCGTGTTTCTGATTTTTTTTAAATTTGAGAGGGTTCAAAAAAAAAATTTCTAAAATTTTTGCTTCGGGGAGTGCGTGGGGGAAATGGGTTACGTTCAACCCAACACCCCCTGAGAATATGTGGGGTATCCAGAGACGTAAGGGAGTTCCTGAGAAAATCATCGGCCTCGTCGAGGCACAGAACGATACCTTCTCGTGTAGAGTGTTACACAACGGGGTCTTGTTCGAACACCGCTACTGTTCCTCATCATAATCGACGAGATTCTGGTAGGTGCGATTGACCATGAACCAAACCGCGGACTGTTATTACAGCCTTTAACCATGGAGTACCTGAATAACTACGAATTGGCGGATGATGTTGCACTCGTAGCTCAACGGCGCTCTGATATGCAGAGTAAGCTCAACGACCTTTCCGAACGCTCCTCTTCGGTAGGTTCAGTCTTCAACGTCAACAGAACCAAATCTTTGGACGTAAGCACGGCGACCCCTTCCAGTTTCACAGAAGCCGGGCAATCAGTGGAGAATGTTGCATGCATCCAACATCTTGGTAGCCAAATGGAATTAGACGGCAATGTCCAAGATCGACATAGACATATGTATTGAGAAAGCGAGTTCACGTTCATACCTGAAAAATAATCAGATAAGTGAACGCACCAGTATCCGAATTGTTATTTCATTTATTTAGTTAACATCTAAACAGATAACACTGAATCAACAATTTGACGCCACAATGCACGGTTCGAGGCCGCATCTCTCCATCCTCGGATACGCCCCACGCTTGCCAAGTCGTTCTGCACCTGGTCTGCCCATCTCGCTCGCTGCGCTCTACGCCGTCTCGTACCTGCCGGATCGGAAGCGAACACCATCTTTGCAGGGTTGCTGTCCGGCATTCTTGCAACATGTCCTGCCCATCGTACCCTTCCGGCTTTAGCTACCTTCTGGATACTGGGTTCGCCGTAGAGTTGGGCGAGCTCATGGTTCATTCTCCGCCGCCACACACCGTCTTCTTGCACACCGCCAAAGATGGTCCTAAGCACCCGTCTCTCGAATACTCCGAGTGCTTGCAAGTCCTCCTCAAGCATTGTCCATGTTTCATGTCCGTAGAGGATAACGAATTGTTAATTCTAACGTAAAATCCGTACTGCTATAAACCAGCCAAATATGGTGTGTATCAGTGAAGAAAACTCAACGGCTGCAGGTGTTCATCAACAGATGCCTGCGGTACATGATTCATGTTTCCATGGTCGCTGTGACCATAGGCCGAGAGCAACTGAAATTCTGTATTGGAAGTGGGGCTGGGTCGGCCACACCTTACATAAGGGCGGAAACGAAATCTGTAAACAAGCATTAGACTGGAACCTCCGGGGTGGGTGCGAAAGATCTCTTTTGATTCCGGATCTCAGGGCGTGTGACGAGGAAGAGTTTTCGGATTTCGGGAACCTATCACAAATGAGGCCTACTCACGGATGGTTAACTGAGCTTAACCAACCAGAAGGTTTCGGTGCCGATGTAGTAGAGCTTTGGCGGGACGTCTCCCACCGAGCCTCAATTGCGGCGGCTAGGAGTTTTGATTTCGTCGGCGGTGGCGATGAAGTAGTGCGCCGGTACGGAGTCTTCCGCCGCGGTTCGATCACAGCGTCTAGGCGTTTGGATTCCATTGACGTGCTTGACGATGACTGCGTCTTCAGGAGGCGGTTTACCAAACGGGGGTCTCGATTGGCGGTCGGCGAGGCTTGTAGAATGGAGTTTTCCCCGATAATGTCTCCATTAACAAATGAGGGACGGGGGATATGACAATGGATATGTTTTCGAAGATGGCGTTCCGGTGTGGAAAGGCGGCGGGGTGGTAAAGGTTGGTAAACCGTAGTGGCGTCAACGATTAACTGCTGGCAGACGCTTCGGTCTCTGAGTTAACCCTAGGAGGGATCGACCTCAAACTCATGCTTTTAACAGGCCCCGATCTGACGAAGCGACGGCAGTGGCAACGAACGGACACAGCAGCTTAGCTACTAGCTGTGCGGCTTGCACGTGGACACAAACTGGGCGTATTACTTCTCTAACTTCTCGCTCCAGCCGGGGCAGTCGGAGCATGTAGACCGTGGACATTGGACCGGAAAAAACACCTTTCTTCGTCGTAACCGTCCGGAAAAACTGGTTTGGACTCCAATAGCTTGGAGTGAAAAAAAATACTTTTTACAATGGTCACTATGCTTTTCATATGGGACGCGACGACCAAGTCGAGTCAAGTACGAGACACTGAAGACGACTTTACTGTTGAGGTCGAAATACGTATCTGTCAAAGGTACAATAAAGTGGTGGAATTAAATGGAACTGTACAAACTCGTCTTATGACAAGTAAATACATTCCACTAAAAGCTTAAAATAATTTTCGTTTAAATGTTACCCGCCGGTAGCACCTGGCTGTCTTACGCAGACGACCTCAAACTGTATCTCCGAATCTGTTTCATTGAAGACTGTCACTCTCCACTGGATATTAACCCACCAAAATATTCGGTTATTTCCTTCTCACGGAAAAGGGAAACAATAACACACAAGTAGAATATGTATGATGCGGAAATTGAACGTGTTGACCAAGCTAGGGATCTAGGCAGAGATGGGAGAATCAAATTCTCTAAAATTACTCGCCAGTATCTTGCTTTAAAGCATTTACTGTGACTTTTTTAGCCCTTTTTCTTTCCTACCACGAAACTATAACGCCAAACAGAAGATAAAATGGAACTGTTGACAGTTAGCTAGGTAGTATCACAAGGTAGACACAAATCATACTTTTAGGCAGCATGTCTTCTACGCCGCAAAGCATGAGAGGTTTTGGAATGTAAAAGAATTCGCGGACATTTACTACCTCAAGCCGTTATACTGTTGCCTAACTCGTTCCGTTATGGAGTACTGCTGGGTCATCTATGCCCTCTACGACACTCCTTCCTCAGAAAAAGCCGATCTCTCACTCTTCTGCCGAAGCACACCACTTGCTACCCTACCGAAGTAGGGGCACTCTCCGTGCATCATTTGTGCCTCATTGTGGGTGTTTGGATTCAGCCCACTACCACCCTGTCGCCGAAGCAGTTTATCCAAATGTCGCTCGCCCCATGTGAGTCTTATTTGGGTGCTCATCCTTATATTCCACTGGCATGCTTCGAGATGTCAAAAGCGGTATGTAGGGATCGATCAACGATACTACGCTACCGCACTCCTGACTTAACATACGCAGCCCACACTCATACTTACGCTACGACACACAAACAGATCACTCGCTCTACTGTCGAAGCATCCCACACGCTACTACTTCAGAAGGGACAGTCTCCGAGCCCCTTGGGGTTTTTAGGACGTCATATTGTCAGCTTCAGAGTTGAACCGATCCTGGCGATATGACCGGATATACATCGTTACGCACTACTTCAGAGCATCCATATCCTAGCGTAACGAACCAGGTATTATAATTAGGAATTGCCAAAAAGTTATTCGCACACCGAATGTTATTTACAGTTTTATGTACACTACTAACATATTACATTTGCTTAGGGGTCGTTCAAAAATAAGGGTTTTGAGGGGGAGGGGGTCCATATTTTGTTACAATGCGTACATTCGGTTTACAAAAAAGCGTTACACAGAGGGTCTAAATATCTCAAAAAGTAGTGTACGTCATATTTGAATCACCCCTTAGCTTGGTTGCAAAAGTCTATGTGCCTTGCATATAAATCTTAAATGGCGATCCATCTCAGTAATAGTCATTTATATAACAAATTGACACGACATCTAGGAATTTTAAAAATATCCTTCTGTTAGTCGCATTTACATCCAGTTCTTTTTTACACGATTGGGTTTAAATCGATTATGACCTTAAGCTCAATAAAACTATGAGTTCCCCCCTCGAAAAAAATAAAAAAAAAATCAGGTGGTATTTTAAAAGCTGTGAAAATTCAGATAAACCGAGGAATCAATAAATATCAACCGTGTTAAAAAAATATTGGGTGTACTGAGGTAATATTATATGATGGCTTGGATCGTGAAAACTAAAAGAGATAATTATTTTTTTGCAAGTGGTGTAGGACTGATGCAGGACCTTACACGAGTCTGTCCTACTTACTTGATAATTGATGGGCTACAGCTCTTCGATGAACCTACGCCACTGGACTCGATCCTGGGCCAATCGCTGCCAGTCGCCCTGAACATTGAGCGCCTTCAGGTCCTCTTCAACTGCAAAAAGCCATCGTGTATGCGGCCTTCCACGAAGCCGGCGGCCTCTTCCGGGTTCTCTACTAAATATTATCTTCGCTTGAAGTTCTTCCGGCATACGAACAACGTAACGAGCCCACCGTGGTCTGTCGTGTTGAATAAGCTTAATAATATCCTGGTACCTGGTACACCTGGTACAACTCGTGATTCATGCGACGCCGCCAGATACCGTTCTGCTGTTTACCGTCTAGTATTGTCCGCAGCACCTCACGCTCAAACACTCCGAAAGCTCTCCGATCAGCCTCCTAATGCCCATGTCTCATGGCCGTATAAAGCCACCGGAAGAATCCGATTAGTATACAGTGCGAGTTTTGTTTGCGTTTGCAGACTACGGGACTTCAGCTGGTTACGAAGTCCGTAATAAGCCCTATTTGCAGCTGAAATACGCCTTTTCACCTGGCGGGTAACATCATTATCACATGTCACTAATGGTCCAAGATACACAAATTCTTTTACCACTTCAAATTTTTCACCATCCAGCACCATTTCGCTACCACCACCACTAATGAACCCACGTTGATTGCCAGCGACCATGTACTTTGTTTTGCTGGTATTGATCGTGAGTCCAATCCTCACTGCCTCCCTATTTAAAGGCACAAAAGCCTCTTCCACGGCACGGCGATCAATACTGATAATATAGATATCGTTCGTAAATCCCAGGAGCATATCCGATTATCACAAGATCGCATATGCTCCTGGGATTTACGGTACCGCTTCTTTGCACACCAGCTCTCCGAATCGCTCCCTCGAGCGCTATATTGAACAGTGGATTCGAGAGTGCATCACCCTGCTTTAATTCATCTAAGGTAACAAATGACGTCGATATTTCATCCGCAACCCTTACACTTGATTTCGATCCGTCCAACGTTATACGAATCAGCCGTATCAGTTTCGCCGGAAAACCATGTTCAAGCATAATTTGCCATAATTCATTCCGTTTCACTGAATCGTACGTCGCCTTGAATTCAATGGATAGATGATGTGCCTGCAAGTTGTACTCCCGGAATTTATCAAGGATTTGTCTCAGGGTAAACATTTGATCCGTTGTTGATCGGCCCTCACGAGCACCTGCTTGGTATTCGCCGACGAAGGACTCTTCAAGCGGTCTCAATCTGTTGAACAGAATACGGGACATAATTTTGTACGCCGAATTAAGGAGGGTTATTCTTCATAAAGCTGCTCACCGCCATGTTTGAGAAGTAGGTTCGTTTTTCGGCTGCTCTTGCTTCCTTGTACCGATCTCTATTCGATCGGGTACCCGACACCAACATCCGGCTTCTGGCAACGTTCTTTTCGTCTGTCACTCTCTGACACTCCACATCGAACCAACCCGTTCTGGGTCGCCTCTGTGCAGTGCCTACCTTTTCTCGTGCTGTTGTGCTCACCGCTCCATGGATCGCCTCCCATAGATCGTTGATGTTGTTGCTAACGCTGATTGCACTTATCCGTTCGTCGAGCTTCTGGCGGTACTCAGCCGATACTCCTTCCGCCGACAATCGCTGGATATTGTAACGCATCGTTCGCTGTGATCTTTTGTTCGTTACAGTTGACAACCGTGATCGAATTTTACTGACAACGAGGTAGCGATCAGAATCATAACATCCGAGAAATGTCGCCCATCCACCAGAACATGGTCTATCTGGTTGCAAGTTTCACTATTTGGGTGTCTCCAAGTGTGCTTTCGGATATTCTTTCGTGCAAAGTAGGTGCTACTGATTGCCTTTCCTCTGGCAGCAGCGAAATTTACTAGCCGTAGGCCGTTGTCATTGGTAGCGAAATGAAGGCTCTCCCTACTAATTATGGAACGGAAAAAGTCCTCTGTACCAACCTGAGCGTTAGCGTCTCCGATAACAATTTTCACGTCATGCTTTGGGCACTCTCCATAGGCTTTATCAAGACATTCATAAAACGTGTCCTTCACGTCGTCGGATTTACCGTTTGTCGGTGCGTAAACGTTGATTAGGCTGTAATTGAAGAATTTACCCCGTATCCTCAACACACAGATTCATTCGTTAATGGGTATCCACCGCATCACTCGCTTCATCTGTTTGCCCATCACTACGAAACCAACTCCATGCTCTGCTTTTCCGCCACCGCTGTGATAGATGTTTTACTTGAATGCAGTGTTGGTCGTGGGGTCTACGGCTCGGAATTCACGTTCTCCGGATCTAAGCCATCGGACTTCTTGAATAGCGGCCACGTTCACTCCAACCTTCTGCAGTTTACGAGCCAGAAGGATCGTGCAGGGTCATTTAGGGTCCTGACATTCCAGATACCGAGTTTCCAATCCACAAGTATGTCCTACACAATGTAGTAATATCCAATTATAACAAAAGCACCAGCAACACAAGGTAAATTAATCCCAAGCGCAAGTTTTTTTTCTCTAAATCTCTTGAATTTAATGTCCATCTAGTTACTTTTCTAATTGAGAGCAAAAATTAATGCAAATCCTGTAACCAAATGTTTTCCAAACTTATCATGTGTTAGATGCATTCAAAAGACATCCTCGAACGATACACGAGAATGCATGCTGTTCGCGAGACACTTTCGTTTGCAAGGAACAGTGAGTAAATGGAATGTCACCTATGGTCAAATTAAGAACTATTACAAATAAAATATATATATATAATTTTTTCACCCAGAGTTCTTTGGTTTCCTTTTCACATTTTCTCAGCTGCAACCTGTTACTTTTTTCAAAGAACACATTCTGCACAGTCCTGGTTCCTGTCTTTCAAACGGAATTTGTTGTTAGAGTTTTGTTAGATTTTCTTACTCTTTCCTACATCTTCACGATCCACGATGTAGGAAAAAGTAAGAAACTTTTCAAAGATCACCCAAATCTTCTGATCACCAAAGCCGACAAAGGTAATAAGACGGTCATTTTGTCGATGAATACGTCGAAAAAATGGAGGAAATGCTACGAGACGCTATCACCTATGAGACAATTAGATTTGACTCAACAGCGATGAACCCTAGATGAATGGAAGAACAACAAATACATCGATTTTCGAACGCATAAGATGCTAAACATGTCGAACTGCAACCCATCTCGGATATATGGACTTCCCAAAATCCATGAACAAGGTAGGCTGTTGCGACCGGTTGTGTCAACTATAGGATCCACAACATACAAATTGGCCCAATTTATGTCGAACATCCTTGGGAAAATTGTTGGAAAACGGACGCCCACGTACTGAACAGCTTCACTTTTGCAACGGAAATATCAGGAGCACAGATAAATGAAGATGAAATAATGTTCTTCTTGACGTCACATCGCTGTATACCAACGTACCGGTGGACTACGCAATAGAGTGTAGACACCAACGTTGGGACGAGATCGACAAACACACACCGATCGACCAAGATAGTTTCGTAGCAGCAGTCAAATTAGTATTAGACTCCACTTTCTTCACGTATAAGGGAATCTTCTACAAGCAGACCTTCGAGTCCCAATGGGTTCCCTCTATCACCAGTAGTTGCAAATCTAGTTATGAAACGTCTGGAACAGAAGACCATACACAAACTGGAGGAGGAACTCATACCCATGACGATATATCACCGTTATGTAGACGACTGTTGCTGTGTTGCTAGAGAGGAACATATAGAAATGATTCAATGACTTCCATGAAGAGCTAAAATTCACGGTAGAAAAGAAGAGAACCACAAACTGAAATTCTCGATATGACATTACACCGAGTACAGACAAAAGATTCACAAAACATGGACACCGAAACAATCCAATGGAAGGTATCTGGATTTCAACTCAGAGAGCCCATTCCAGCATAAACGCAACACGGCAATCGCATTAAACGATCAACCGATGCCGATGAAAGGCACAACACTATCACCATTGTAAAGCACATTTTGTTAATTAATCATTATCCAATATGGTTTATTAACCAATTGTTCAAACAACGAACACATCAGCATTACAACTCCCTACAAACAATCGATAACACGGGAAAGGAAACAAAATTTTGTCAACACCCTACATACCATGCTTGAGTGAAAACTCGCAAAAAATACTCAACAAACAGAACATAACATCAGCACACAAACCACGAAACAAAATCAAAGACACCGTTTTTCCCGTCTGAAGGACCCTATCCCCAAAGGAAAAACCAAAATGTTGTGTATGGTATTCCGTGCGGTACCGATGATGGGAAAATATATGTGGGACAGACAGGCAGAATGCTGGACACAAGACTCAACGAACACCAGAACAACATGAAGAAAAGGAGGCAAAAACGGGTCTAATACAACATTTCCTGAAGAAGGACATAACTTTAACTTCAACAAAACCGAAATTCTAGAGAGGATCGAAAACCAGGAGAGCAGACTAATAGCAGAGGCTTTCCATATCAAGCTTAATTGGTGACGACAGAACCGTCAACATGCAGCGTGAATGTGGTGGAATTAACTCTGCATACAATGGCCTAGTGTGCAAAATACGATCACTCAGAACACATACAACACGAAGAGAAGATGGTGACGTCAAGCAGAACATCGTGTGGGATGCAGAAATTTAGGGGGTTTTTAGTTTGAAACCACACTGGTGGTGAACGTTTGATCAATTGCAAGTGGGTGAAGAAAATTGTACTTTGTATTTTTAAATGAAAATTGTTAACCATGTTTCAATAAATTTTAGATCTGATGATGGCTGAAAAGCAGTAGGCCGAAACGTTATGCAAAATTATGCAAAGTGTGTGTTTAGTTTTCACCGAAAAATATCAACAAATTAACGATATAAAAGTTCACGGTGACCCAAACCCTACCAAGTAAAAACAGAATACGTAATAAATCTCGACACTAAAGAAATAAAAAAAAAGAATTCGTAATTCATGTACTCAAGATGTACACTTATTTTAATAGGATAAACTTTTTTTTATTGGTTAACAATAAAACTAGGATCTAATAAATCATTTTAATTGATCAAGGCTGATTGAAAAACAAAATATTACAAATGGTCAATTTTTGCCATTTTCCCTCAATTTTTCTCGCAATGATCCGTCGAGTTCGTCGCCAATTGGATTGATTACCATTAAACATATGCCTTCGTTCGGGAGCTCTACTGGAATAAATCCATATAAGGAATATAAAAGGAGCAAACTTCACGCATCGCTGTTCAATCGAAATTCAAAACTGGTATCGTGTCGTCGATTCGCATCTGTGAGGACTACCCAGGAGAAGTGATTCGGTCTGTATTTTCACCGACCGGAAGTGGATAGCATACCGTGGGCCGATTCGGTGTGCGTGGCTGCGAAGATAAAAAGGATTTACGTGTGGCAAACAATTAGTATCAAGTGGGAGGTAGTAATTGTATCCGCTGATTGGTTGCAGTGTGGGGGGTTTGTTGCGACCTCAGGTTTACCGATTTTAGCAGTGGACTTAGTGATGAATGATAGCATTGTGTGATATAAAGCTAAAGCATAAATCGTAATATAAATAAGAGTGTAGTTATCCAGTGCCTATTGCGTTAGATAGTGAAGTAAGTAAATCAGCAACAACTTTTTCTAATCTTACAAGGTAAGTGCAATGTACCTAATTCAACAGATCAAAAACAAAAGGTTTTTGAAGGCATATTTGAGAAACACATTTTATCGATAATATTCTTAATAAAAGTGAGTTAAGCGATTATTGTACTGTCATAGAAAAGTGCAATCCCCCGAATGTACACTATTCTGATCCGTGTTAATTGTTACTGATAACAGATGAGAATAGATTTCAATGATTTCAATTTATTATCGCTAATTTTTCCAGGTTTTACTCAGAATTGAAGACTATATTTTATTAACCAACAAAAAACAAACATTTATTGCGGGTCTTTTTTTCTAACCATTTTAACCTTTTGTTTGTGTTTGCTCTCGACACAAATAAATATACATTAAACATTTAGCTATCACACCATAATTTTAACATAATAATATTTTAATTTTTTTCCTATATCTAAACATAACGTGACAAACTTATAGCTCACTGAACAATCTTCAAACTTTTAATTGGTTTGCCTAACCTTTGAAGATTCTTATGTTCTATCTAGATGATGATGTTTTCGGGTTGGAAACTTTCTCGACACCCTGGGCATACATACTCATGCGATGGCGGGCATAGAAAAGTTTTCAATTAATAACTGAGGAACTGCTAATCGAATACTAAGTTGGAAAGCGGGCCAAATTCCAATTGGAATGTAGAGCCATTGAAGGAGAAGAAGAAGAAGAAGAAGAGAATACGTTTTGAGCAATCAAAATTTTTATTTCGCGATTTCATCAATTTCACATTTTGAGTTTATAGAATTAAGTTATTACAATTTTTTATCCAATGAAATAATTTCTTTAATCTTTTATCTTAACTTATTTGATTTTTCCACATGTTAAGAGTTTGATGATTCTCATTCAATATTAAATTATTGGAATTTTAAAAATTTAATGGTTCATTTTTGTTTTTTTTTTTCGTGTATGAAATTGGAGAAATATTTTAGAGTGTAGCATTCAGCACCATAACTTTGTAATTTATTAGGTTGGTTGTGGAAAAATACTGGACTACAAATATTTCACTTTTTAAAAATATACGAACAAAAACACCAAGGAACAAAAAAGTACTCAACTTTGAATTAGTCCATGTGTAGAATTTCAAAATGATTTTTCCTCGAAATCTGTACAATTGAAAGTAACAAAAAATAATCTAAGTACCCAGCCTAAGACGGTCTTGTGTATTAAACCAGTGGTTCTCAACCTGCGGTACATGTACCCCTGGGGGTAGCTTCGCTGGCCTCAGGGGGTACCTCGAACAAAAAGGCGTGATGGCGGATGCATTACAATTCCAATAAAAACTTTAAGTTTAAAAATTTCTTTTTCCAAAAATTTGGGAAAAAAGGAAAAAAAAAAGCCTAACCTAATATAATCTACCTGATCGAGACAAAATATTAAATAATATGTTTCAAAACTAAAATCAAGAATCTAAAGGTTCGGAAGCATCCAGTTGAGAGACATAAATGCCTTTTTCCGAAAAGCTCAGTAGTTTCGTTCCAAGAAGTTTAAAAGCCTCCTTTCGAAGCACTGTAGGCTCGGAAACCTCCTGCTCAGCAGTTCAAGACGTTCAGAAGTCTCCGTTCAAGTTGCTAGGAAACTTCGTTTCAAGATTTTTTCAGGAATTCTTCTTTCAAGGGGCTTGGATGTCTCGGAAGTCTCCTTGCATAAGGTTTTATGAGGCTAGGTTCTTTTTTCAAAAGGCCTTCTTTCAAGAAGCTGAGACGAGAAGATGCTCAGAAGCCGCCTTTCCAGAGGCTCAGAAGTCTCCTTTCAAAATACTCGAAAGCCTCATTCCATAAGGTTCGGAAGCCTCCTTTCAAGAGGCTCGCATTCTTCCTTTCAAGAAGCTCAGAAGCCTTCTTCCAAGAGGCTCAAAAGGCTTGGAATCCTGGTTTCAAGAGACTCGGAAGCCTTCGTTCAAGTTTCTCGGAATTCTTTGAAGATCCTTTCAAAATGCTCCGAAGCCTCCTTTCAAGATGCTCAAAAGCCTCTCTTCTAGAGACTCGGAGGCCCCTATCAAGAGGCTCGTAATCCTACTTTCAGGAGGCTTGGAAGCCTTCAAAAGTATTGTGGGAAGCTAAGTGTTCGTTTTTAATTTATCTTACACAGAAAAAAAATAATGAAAATTAAACAGCGCGTAAAACTTGACATGCAAAAATTTACGCTATTCTACGCTGAAATGGTCCTCTTGCCAACAAGATTGCTTACAACTTGTATGCAATATTGACGATTCACGTCGAATATTGTATACATTCAGGCTATATCCCGTATGGAATTACGCTAATAATGGCGTTCCATTTATGTGCATGAATTTTAGCGTAAATTTCAGTGGATTTTTCTATCTGTGTATGGAATACGCTAGGGGGTACCTCAGTTTGAAGAGGTACCTTTCAAGAAAAAGGTTGAGAACCGCTGCATTAGAGGGAACGAAAATCTTACGCGTAATGTGCGTGATGTACAGCAATCGCAAATCAGTAAACTCCGGTAAAGGAAAGATATTTGATGATTTTTTTTTTTCGTTTCAGAGCGATCATGAATTATAATAGTAATAATCGTTCAGAAATATAGTATAAACAATTTTACAAGGGATTTTATTTGTTGGGCCAATCTGCTCATGGACGTGTTTTGCGTCATTCTCACATACTCACTTTTGGTGACACTGGCAATGGAGTTTAATGCAGCAGATTTAGTTGTGGAGCCTTTCTAACTAACGATATAACTATTTTTATTTCAGATACCTATTTCTTAAATGTCGCATTGTGAATGTCTCCACGATGTTATGTCATTTTTATTTTAACTGATGCTAAACAATTAATGATTTAAATTGATAGCTTTCTGATTCGCTTAGTTGCAATTCGTACCATGGCTTCTCAGACTTTAGATTTATAGCCGAATAGAACAATTTAGTAAATACATTGCAAGGGACTAACGTGTAATGCCTTCCAATCAGAACGCGATTTTTTGTTTGTTTGAGTATTTTTGGAAGGTGCAGTCGTTTCATCGATTTCCAATGGGCAAATGCATGCATCTTGATTTCTCTCCTAGTATCTCTCTAGTCCATTCGGAGAATGCACACAAAACTATTCAGCATTTCCGACAGTAAATTGATTCGGAGCACTACATCTCTTCGACGGTAGTTAACAGTTTTAACTAATCGTTATCTGAACATACTCTTAGAAACATGTGACTATATATCGAGATGCTATGTGAGAGATTTTTTCATATCACCTCACTAAATCCTTAGGAACATTTTTTGTTAATTAATTGCAGTTTGTTTATTGCACAAAAATGAAAATCGATTCTTGACAGGAATGGCTTACTTTTTATACATTGATTGCTGTGTCATGTGCTGTGATTGTGCACATTCAGGGTGTTTTAAAATCGCACAATTTTACTACCGTCATCAGGGGTGAGAATGTGTCAAGCTCCTGTGAATAATTGAGAGATTAAAAGGCAAGACATTTGAATGTCATATATGTAACGACTACAGTTTTCTATTTCTTAATTTGTTACCCCATACGTTTAAGTAGCTGATACTAATGTTAACCGCCTTGACCTAATTTCCTCCCTTTGACCCGCTAAGCGAGGGGAAATAAAACAACTTCATCATGGTGAAACTGTCCGGAATCCAAATAAATTTTATCTCGTATTTTCAGAAGCATCAATCTCAACAAAAAAGCAAAAAATATCTGTCATATTTCCATTTTGGATTTGATGCGTCGCAGGAAGCATAGAATAAAAAGATGACAGTTGCTCGTTGCTTCAGTATTGATAGTGGAGCCCTTGAAAACGCGAGGTGAAATAATATTGGGTTCCGAAAAGTTCATCCTTAATTAGAGCTATTATAGTAATCATGCTGTAAAATAACCAACGACAGTGGCTGATTACGTACTGACCACTGTTAGCGGCATGATAGGTGACTTCTATGTTTGAATATCTTAGTTGACTTAAAAGAAAAATGTAGGTATATTGCGAAAAGTATCTTAAGTGAATTAGGTACCTCTAATTAATTAAAGTATCAACTTGTTTCGAAAAACTATTAGGGACAGTAATGTAGAAAGTTGCTTACTAGGACTCCTACTGAATACTACTGCTGGTGTGTCGCAGTAAGCCTGTTCTTAGCAATTAGCATGCGCTTATTTATTGCCAAGGGTGAAGGGTGGAACTTCCCGCAACGCTGGGTAGATACTTTTTTTGTGGTGAGTTACAGAGTAAGATCTACCACACTAGTTCCCACTATTCTTGCTTATACTTATGAGTGATGGTCAGAAGACTCAATAACTTACTTTGAGATGACTTACCTACCTACCTTTAGATAGAGGCAATTGAGCAAATTATAAAAACGCAACTCAATTAACCTTAGGCTGGTTTCGAAGATGACGACATGAATCTCATCAATTAGGAAAGAAGCGGATACGAAATTGATGTATCTTCTGAACACTGACTGATATGAGCCCTTCGTAGAGGTGGGATTCTTAAATGCCAAACTTAATAAAAACAGATCTCTGTACAAAAACGAAATCGGACCTCTTCAGAAGAAGTAAAAATATGTTTGAACTTCAGTAACGATGCACGGTAAAAGTCAGTATTGTCTCACTTTTTCTGAAGCCGGAACTGAATAAGAGGCGCGCCTTTGACAGTCGGTTTATTCCACTTCTCGAAAAGTATAAATAGCGGTACCTTAATCTAAAGTAGCTTCACATCAAGTTTTTAGAAATACCTGAATAAAAAATGACTTCTTCGTTTCTTCTCAATAGCAAAGGAGAGAGACGAATACCCTCTGTTGGGTAAAGTATCGTCATACAGAATAAAAAAAATAGTAAAGGACATGTACTGAACAAATGACACGAGCATACTACAAAAGTTCAATTAATGGCCGCAGTGATTAAACATTCATTAGGGTCTCCAGTAACCTTGCGAGCAAAGGCGTAGGATGGATAATCTGGAGAGGCGAGTTTAATTCTCGGTCCGGTCTATGATGTTTTTGGATTGGGAACATTCTAGACTCCCTGGGCATAATGTATCCATTGTACTTGCCACACAAGATACATATTTGTATTTGTATTTGTACTAAATTACTTACATCGGACATCTAGAGTCTACATGAACATTTTTTTCCAAGTTTGTTTATTTGGTAGGCTCAGGCGCAGTGACGGGAAATGTCATATCGATGTCATGGGACTAACTTGCTAATAACTTTTCTCACAAGTCATTTACAATTATGTTTTCCTTATAAACATGTAGCCCTTAAAGGACCCGAAAACTTTTTCTAACAGGTAATTTCTCTAAATATGATATTGGAGGCGTGAGAGCCGAATTAGTGTCGAATGACATTAATGTCATGACATTCCGTGACATTTTTCTAATCTCGCTTTCATGGCTCTCACTTTGTATTTAGAACAATGATCTGTTCGACAAAGTTCTAGGACCCTTTAAGTACTACATGTTAATCAAAAAGTCCGAACTGTAAATGACTTTTGAAAAAAGTTATTAAGAAATTAGTAAAAGCAATGCCATGACATTTTTTTGACATTTCCCGTCACTGCTCAGGCGTGTATAACACTCTATGAAGCCAAGTTTCTTTGTGATATTAACAATCAATATCATTTTATTTTTCAGTTAGTAAGGGGTAGAAGCCAACGTACTCGTGGTGACTCGAGGTTAGTTTACAATGTTTTGAGGATCGACGGGGCTAAGGATTCGGGATCAGATAATTTCAGCTCGTCATCCAGGCATTTGGCGTCGGGACAAATTACACTACTGGACTAAACAAATATTAAACTATTCCATGATTCAAAAGTCTGCTCTTCAAAATGTTACTTGACAAATTAAAGCCAAGCAAATGATAATTAGCATTGAATATAACACACATAGCTCTAATAGGTTCGTTTTGTCCATAATCGGTATTCACATTCCTGAAAGTTCTTCGAAGAACATTAAAGTTTATTCTAGCAAGAATATGTGGATTTCTCCTTTCAAGAGTTTGGCTACAAATACAGCCCTCGACATATTCCTCCGTTTCTCAAGACTCTTTATGCTCAAAAGCTGACATTGTTGAAGATAAGGAGAGAGTTCAGTAGAATTATTCCATGGTAAACTTCTGAACTGCTTCAAACCTTTTAATCCAGATCAAAGAAGTGGGCTCAATACAAGTACTGTAGATTTCCAGTAATGATCGCAACAATGTGTAGAAGTGTGTTCTCAGACAATGAGGATCTTTGAATTCCTTTGCAAATTTGAACATTAGGCCAATACTACGATTGGCTTTTGCCAGAATGCTCGAGTAGTGCTCGGAAAGTTGAAGCTGAGAACCAGTCTTCGAACAAAGACACCATTCGTTGCAACTCTCTGCAGTTGTAGATTGATCTCACAAAAAAGATTTTCAAATCGTCAGCTTATAGCAATCTGCATCGACGGGGTAGTAGAAGGCAGATTTCGGTGAAGAACATTGAAAATAACAGCGGACAGCGGAAGTAAGAGCTTAACCAAGCCACGAAGCTGGACGTGGCACCTAGATGTTCCATTTTATCTAGCAGGGCGTGATGATTAACTCGGTCAAAAGTCGGTCGGCTGCTTTCAAGTCTGTGTGAACCGTATCAATTTTGCCATGTATCGTAGGCAGTAAGATAAAAATTTCCGCCAATTTTTTTTTTCTTTATTAAAGAGACTTTTAGCTCTTGGCTGGTTGACCTCTGGTCAAATTAATTAAGGTTGATCTCTCAGGGAAAAATTCATGTTGATCAGGAGCAATATACAGTTTTACACTTCGAAAGAGGAGGTCTCCAATCAGAAGTAGTTTGTCTCCATTCTTAAAAACAGGAAATATAAAAGACTAAATTTAAAAAAACATAATTTATTTTTGAAATTTCAAATAGAAGAAATTTTAACAAATTTCGGAAAGTTACATTGGTTAATACTCAAATTGAAAATGATTTTCAAGAGATTGGCTAGGCAGTTTATACATTTCTTGATGACTACAGCTGCCACACCGTCTGGACCAGCCAAATAACTTGATTTAAGATTCTTTGATTTAAGACTATGATGTCATGCTCTGTAAATGGTGAAATATTTACAGTAATGGCATTTCTTGGAACATCGCGTAAGTAACATGACTGCTGAACATGTCGGAACTCAAAAGCGGTCAAAAAGTTGGTTGCAAATAGTCGGCACATTTCGTCCTGTGAATTTGAAGTTTCGTTTCCATAATACATTCTGAAAGTTCATCTTTTTTGCGTTTACTTTCGATGAAGTTCCAGAAGCGCTTGGGATTCCGTTTCAGGTCACGCTGCTTTTTTGAGTGTATTTTCTATACAACAATCTTCTATTTTCTATTTTTCTTCTATTCTATTCTTCTTCTTCTATCTATCTATCTATCTATCTATTCTTCTATATTATATATATAAAACAAAGTTGCGATTTGTACGACCGCGCATCACTCAAGAATAGACAGTCCAACTTTTGCTAATTTATATTCGTTTCCTTCTTCTTTTTACGAGGAAAAATGTTTGAATATCCACTCTCAATCTTTTCGATGGAATGGTTTTTGGAACAATTTGCATGATTGCATGATCTGTTTTTCATTTGGTCATCTATATAAGTTAAATCACGGGGATTCGAACATGAGTTTTTAAAAAAAAGAACGTCTACTCTAAATCACTGTTAAACCAAGAATGATAATTATATTCAATTCTACTTAGAGCTAACCTATGTAACTGAATACTAGCTGACCTACACTTTCCGAAGCCTGTCCAAGGGTCGATCACTGTTGTCGTCGTTGTCCGGATGTTATTTTGTTGATGCCGCAGTTTATCGTCAAAAGGTAAATGTGCTGTAGGCTGTTATGCGTTTGCCGGTCGCTCACGTGGTTGTTGGGGTTGATGCTTTTGATGATTCGGGCCAAATAGTGTTTGTAGGATGTTTGGTGTTTTATCGTTGCCAACTTGATGTGACGTGGTGGGTTGGTTGGTAACTGCTCCTCTTTAAGATCGTATCGTCCTGATACGATTATTGGAATGGTTGTTGAACGTCTCCTGATAATGATGTATGAGGTAACAAGGAGCACTGAAAGGATACTAAAAGTTGAAAGGCCTACACTGGTGTAGGTGTATTTGATATTCTCGTTTTCTAAGTCAGAAAGTTTCTGACGATTATGGATATGCAACTCATGTAGCTTTTTGATAGTCATATCTGGCTCGAGGGTAAATTGCTCGATTTTGATTCCATCCAATGGGATAATAGTTTGGTGTGGTTTATAGCTGTACGCTGAATTGCTGTATGTACAGTTATTTAGGGTCACTGAGCAGTTGGAGAAATATATCAAAAATGTGCCCTTCAAGGTTCTGTTGGAAACGTTGCAATTTGTTGACATTTCGGTTAACGATGAGTTTTTCACAACAATGTAGTTTTCAGTAAGCCTTTTAAGATCCTTGTAGTTTTGGTGGGTTTGGTAAATGAGCAATTACCTGGGATTCCTCTGAGTATCTTGGAAAAGCAATCATCTTGAGATACATCCGCTAAGTTATCCTTATCGCATAAAAGCGTTTTGTCCTACAGTACGGCATTCCGATTTGAGTAGAAAAGTCTTGTTGAGTCCGATGAGTGCAGATGATGAGGGCAATTCGATGATTCTTCCGTCGATTGGTATAGGCTCCATAAGGATTCGATTGAAAACAGTAGATTCTAACTGTGGAATAAAGATTATGAAGTATAACTTTTGGTTCCTAAATACTGAGCTAATCCCTAACATTTCATAAATTTGATCAGTGCTTTGAAAGGTAATGTTATGACTCTCGAGTTTTTCTCTAATAAGGCTGAGTTCTGATTTTCCTAAAATGTTTTTAGAAATTACGTTAAGGTTTGCTAATTGAGAAGTTTCAAAAATAGACTCTAGCTCTTTTTCTATTTGCTCTAATTGGTAAGTTGTTTTGAATGTTTGGATGAGAAAAGATACGTGATTAATTCCTGTGTTATTATTGATGCCCCGTTTAATATTTATAAGTTCTCTGGTTATAATAGTTTGTTGGTCATTAAATGTTTTTATCATTTTATTTATCTGATTCTCGAATTTCCTGTTTAACCTAATCTGAAGATTGTTTTGAGATATTAAACTATTTCCACTAACTTTCAGATTCTGGATTTCTTGGTCTATTTTTACAAGGTCATTATCATCAAGGTTACCTGTTAACAATTTAATACTTGACCCTAACAAGTTAAATGCTCCTCTTTTTAATCTCCTATGGGGCAGTAAGTTTTCGTAGAGCCTCAAAATGTCATCAAATTTGTTGGATAGCAAAATAGTCAAATCTTTGAAGGTGTCGAAATGCGTGAGTCCTCGTATAATCTTGTCGATGTTATCCAACAACTTTTGGTATTGGTCGAGATCTATTTCATGATATAGTCTGTCTTGTCCTTTGGTTATGAAACAATGTCCTGTTGTTATTGTCAGTAGTCCTGGATTGTTCGAAAGGTCCTGTATTTGTATAGTCTGCGTCTGCGTGGTCTTCATAATGGACAGTGGAATTATGATGGTTAAGATCAGCATGGTTTTCCTAAAAATAGAAATAGTAAGCATTATTTACGAATTCTTTTAAATTATTTTTATGTAATTTGCGATTCGAGTTATCTATGAATGTTTTGTTTCTATTCTGGATAACTTGAACCGCGTCAAATTTTTTCTTGGTTTTACATTTGATTCCTTGCACTTTGTGGAACACTTTCTCGTTCTCCTGCAATTCAGGTTCCTCTTCTCTATTTTGATTGTGTTGATCTAGATCCTTTTTCTGGGTTCGTTCCAATTGCATGACAACGTCATCGTATATCTTGTTTCTATTTGCCAAAATTTGATCCATATCGAGTGGGCGTTCTTTCACCATCTTTTATACCAAAGAAAATCTCTCTGGGCTTTAATTTTGTTGCCGTGTGGATTGTTCCGTTATACAGAGTGCAAGCAATCATGTAAACTTCTTTGCTACTTAAGTCATTATACTTATCCTTGATGCACCTGTAAATCTCAGCGAGAGTACTTATGAAATCTTTCGACTATACCGTTAGTCTCGCTACGATTTACTGGTGTGAAATAAATTTGAATCCGTAATCTTCTATCAGTCCCCGAACCTCAATGGATTTCATTGCTGGTTCGTTGTCTGAGATGATTAGCTGTGGCTTACCGTGGGTGCTGAAATATTTTAAAAGCGTTTTCCTGATGTCCTGGATATTCCTACTAGCTAATGGCAATATGACTGCAAATCTGGAGAATTTGTCTACTATTGATAGAAACATGTTTGGTTGGGATATTAGTATGTCTAGATGAATGATTTCTAAAGGTGCTTTTGGAATGGGCGATTCCCATGTTTAATCTTGTATGGTTTACGCTCATATTTATTTTTGTTGCACGTTTCACAAAGTAAAATGAATTTTCTAATATTTTGCTTCATTTTAGGAAAGTAATATTTTCCTGCCAGTTCCTTAAAATTTTCCCAAATTCCTCTATGTGAAAGTTCGTGAGTTTTTCTAACCAACTCGTTTTGCTCTTCCAAGGTTTGTACGTCTTCCAGTAAAATTTGAGAAATCCTGACTTTAAGAATTTTATTCCTGCTGAAATAGTTTTTGTACACGACTTGAATGGTAGGAATGACTGACTCTGGACACATAATGCAGTTCACCTGTTTGGGGTTCATGTATTCTTTGAAGATGTTGATTAGAGTAGGTACGCCAAACGTGATTCTCGAAATTGTTCGCCTAAAATGCGTGGAAAGATTTCTTCTACCTTATTTTCATCATGGTCACTAATACGGAGTATTATTTGATTAGAATGTACATTGAGAGGGCGTATAGTCATTGGAACGAATGCGCTTTCATCTGTATCTGACGTACGCAAGGTTCCGTCATCTTCCATGTCTACTTCGTTTAAGTTTACTTCATGCGGAATTCGACATAAACCATCTGCGACAATATTCTGTTTGCCTGGTCTATACTTAATTTCATAATCATATTCCTCAAGTTCGAGTCTCCATTTGATAAGTTTACTATTTGAGTTTTGAGGTTTAGTCCATACGTTAAAGGTTGATGGTCTGTGTATAACACAAATTTTCTACCAAAAAGGTATGGCCTAAAGTATTTGCATCCCCATCGAATAGCCAATAACTCTTTTCGATGGTGGAATAGTTTTCTTCTGACTTTGTTAGGGTTCGTGATGCGAACGCTATTGGCTTGTCATTTCCAATAGTACCTTGGGAGATTACTGCACCAATTGCGTGGTTAGAAGCATCGGTTGTTAGTATGAAATTTTTGTTGAAATCTGGGTATTGCAAGATACTACTACTAGTCAAAATGTTTTTGCATCTCTCGAATGCATTAACAAACTCAGCAGTGTGCTTAATTTTTTCACCTTTTCGTAGGCAGTTGGTGAGTGGTTTTGCAATTTTAGCAAAATCTTGAATAAATTTGCGGTAGTAACCTAGAATACCTAAGAACCCGCGAAGTTCCTTATCGGTCTTGGGTATGGGCCATGTTTTGATTGCACTAATCTTGCTTGGATTTGGTTTAACACCCTCTGGTGTTACGACATGTCCAAGAAAAGCGACTTCTTTGCGTAGGAATTCGCTTTTATCTAATTGAATCTTCATGTTATACTTTTGCAAACAAATGAAGATCTTTGTTAAGTTTTCCAAGTGTTCTTGGAGACTAGTAGAATACACAATTATGTCGTCCATGTAAACTAGACATATTTTGCCAATGTATTCTCTAAGTATATTGTCCATTACCCTCTGAAAGGTGGATGGAGCGTTTCGCAATCCAAAGGGCATACGTAAAAATTCATAATGCCCATGTTCGACACTGAATGCTGTCTTTGCAATGTCCTCTTTTGGACTTCAATTTGATGGAATCCAGAGGCTAAGTCGAGGGTGGTGAAGTAGAGACATTTCCTAGCTTATCTAATATATCGTTGATATTAGGAATAGGGTATCTGTCTTCAACAGTTTTCTCGTTCAGTTTTCGATAATCGATTACTAAACGCCATTTCTTTTGACCAGAGGCATCCATCTTTTTGGAACTACCCACACTGGGCTGGACCAAGGACTATTTGAATGTCTGATAATACCCTGCTCAAGCATTTTCATGATCTGCCGTTGTACCTCTTCCTTGTGACAGAAAGGATACCGGTATGATTTAGAAATGTACGGGTACGTCATCTTTGGTTTTGATAGAGTGTTTAATGCCATTAGTGAACGTAAGAGTTTTATCTTCTTTGTGAAAAATATCTTCGAAATTACGAATAATCTTTAGAAGTTTTTCACGCTCTTCAGTATTGAGATGGTCTAATCGTAGTTGATTAGATAACTGTATCTCTGTCTTTTCCTGACTAGCTTAGTCCCAATGGGTTTTGTATCAAAATTATTCAATTCTCCAAACACAAGCCTGTTTGGATTTATTTTGGCAATGTCCTCCGTTTTGTTCTCTATTATCACTGTCGTTTTGTTATTTTTCGCGTGGTAAATTCCCGGAGTACAACTATCTCATCAGTCAGAGGTAGTTCGTTGTCAATGAAAAATCCTGTTAGTAACATCAGTGGACAATGTAATACCTATTTGTTCGTTGGAATTAACGCAAACTGTGTATGAATCAGGATATTTCTTTTTCAAGGGTATAGTGCAATTTGGAAACTGTAGTTTGTTGGAGTGGGTGATAATATTAGCTTTTAAATCGGCCAAAGATTCATACCCTATAAGTCCGTCAAAAAAGGAGGAAATTTGTGGAGGTGAAAAGTTAGTGGAAGTCTCCCTTTGAAAGGAGAGAATTTTATGTATTTGTCTATCTTATGATGTCCGTTGATGCTCTTTACTACCGATGGGTTTGACATTTTATCCATGATGTACCTACTAATGATGGATCAATATAATTTTGTTGGCTCCCGTGTCAATGAGGAGTTTAAGATTACCAAATTCTGTTTTAAGTTCGATATAAGGCAGAAAGTTGTTGCTTCCTATTTTTCTTCTATTAAGTCGGAAGTTATTCGAAATTTACGTCGTCAACAGGGGTTTGACGATTCATTGGGTGCAAGGGATTCTGATGTTTTATTGGTTACACAAGCAGAGTTATCAATGGTGTTACCCTGTTCATAATCACAATGGAAATGGTTGTTAACATCGTTAGAATAAAATGGATTTGTTTCTAGGTAATATTCTTCTGGCCACTGATATTGTTCATATGGATAGTAGTGGTTGGCTAATTCGATGTTTCTTAATTCTTCAACATGAAATCTGTTAGCTTGAGGTGAAAAATGATTTCGTGGGGAAATTGGTTGTAATTAGGTAGGGGTCGATTCATGTAATTGACATGTTTGCTCATAGTAGAGGGGTCGACATCCATCGGGACGGCCCTTGGAATTGGTTTTGGGAATGGTCTTGGGGCTATCGCTGGTGGAAAACATTTCTAGGAGGAAATCTTTGAGGCATGTAATTATTGGGATAAGGTGGTCGTTGTGGACGTGGTCCTGGTGACGGTGGAAATCTTTGAGATGAGTTGAAATGAGTATGTGTTTGATGGCGCGGAGCAAATGTTGGTTTGGCTGGGACTGGTGGTAACGGCTTGAAATTTGGTTTCGCATAATTATAATTTTGTTCCTCCAGACACAATCGAAGGGCATCCTTCATTGTATCTGGTCCGCGTGCCCTAATTATTGGACCTAAGGGTTCTTTAACCCAGCCAAAAAGACTTTTAGCCCCATCTGTTGATAAAACTCCTTTTCGAGGCAATAACTGCTGCATTATTTTCAATAATGTTTAAATTATTGATCAGTAATGAAATGGTGTGGGACACCTTGCTGTAAAACTCTTCGACGTTGTTTGTTTGATAAATTTTGAAAAGATCACGAGTTAGAGACACTTCGTCTCGTCGATCGCTATAATGAGTAATTAGATTTTGTTTCATCTCGTTCCAATTTAAATTGGTGCCATACAACTCGAGTATGTTGTCTGCGTCACCAATAATTTTTGTGCGAACCGCTTGGATCCACACATTGTGCACGTTACTTCCCTCCGCTTCATTTAGTAAAGGCATTATGTTGTCGATTGCCCTGATAAATGAGTTTAATTTCACTGGGTTCCCATCGAAACAGGGAAGATCCCGTATAATTTGTGGGGTTTGAGAGATTTTAAAATGCTCTCTGTTCTCCCAATATTACCAACGGTTGGTGCTGGGGGCACATTCGCATGTTGGTGGAGCGCTTGTTCGGCTTGAGCTCGAACGTGCGCTAGCTCTTCGTCGCGATTAGACACGTGTTGAGCTAACTCTTGAGTTGCTGTTGCAGCTCCTCAATTTGTTGGTCTTGCAAATTTCGCCATATCAAACCGATTATTACTTCTTCGGGCAATTTTCGCACTATTTTAACACTGTTAAGCACTGAATCACTTTTATCTTACACTTGTATCTTTAAGAAATTAAAAATTCACTTACCTAAGTTTGTTATCGATGTTCCTTCGATAGTAGAGAGGACGTGTCCGATTATCCGTCGATGCTGGTCTCTCTCGGGATGTCGATATTCCTTCGACAGATTCTGGTTCTTTATGATTATCCGCGTTGGCCTTTTCTTCTCTGGGATGTGCTGCAAGTCTTCGATATTCCCTCGAAGATGTCTTTTTCGACGAACACACTCACTCGCGAACTAAGAACTCGGACGCGGATCCTACCGACTGCGCCAGTTAAATCACGGGGATTCGAACATGAGTTTTTAAAAAAAAGAACGTCTACTCTAAATCACTGTTAAACCAAGAATGATAATTATATTCAATTCTACTTAGAGCTAACCTATGTAACTGAATACTAGCTGACCTACACTTTCCGAAGCCTGTCCAAGGGTCGATCACTGTTGTCGTCGTTGTCCGGATGTTATTTTGTTGATGCCGCAGTTTATCGTCAAAAGGTAAATGTGCTGTAGGCTGTTATGCGTTTGCCGGTCGCTCACGTGGTTGTTGGGGTTGATGCTTTTTGATGATTCGGGCCAAATAGTGTTTGTAGGATGTTTGGTGTTTTATCGTTGCCAACTTGATGTGACGTGGTGGGTTGGTTGGTAACTTATATAAAAAACAAAGTTGGCATTTATACAACCGCGCATCCCTCAAGAATAGACAGTCCAACTTATCCTAATTTATATTAGCTCTTCTTTTTACGAGGAAAAATGTTGGGATGAAATTTGAATGCTTTGAAATCAAAACTCAATCTTTTCGATGAAATGATTTTTCATACAATTTGGATAGATTTTTAAAATGTTGACCATCTTTATATACAGGGGAAAGTGAAGAATCTAATTTCCCGGGGAGGAGACTTGATCACCCCCTGTTTTTTCAAGAACTGAAGTAGTTTTGTTATAGCGTATTTTTTAGTATAGATCCTCTAGACAAATGATCGTTATGTGGTGAGTTATTTTTTGGATTGACAACCTTATTTATTCTGCAGGGCGGTTTGTATGTTTTGACCCTCCTAAAGATTTTCTTAGTGGCCACGTACAGCTTTTCATAGCAGTGACTAAATGCTTTCGTTTTTTCACAGCACAGAGCCATAAATAATAAATATGCTTAATGATCTGTACTGATGAAAAAGTAAACATTCCATCACAATTTTAGGATAATTGGATTTAAAGTTGTTGCCTCTATACACTTGAGCCCTCATTAGTCACCCATACAAAATTTCGGCCTAAAATTAAAATAGTTTTAAAGATTTTTGATGTTTCATTTGATCTATTCACATGTAATTATTTCACATTGTAATTACAAATGGAAACCTGAGAACAGATTTCTGTTCTCAGGTTTCGATTTTTTTTGTAGATTTGACAGATTTGATGATGGGTTTGCAATAATTATTTATTGCGTAGATATCATAGAAAGGGGATCAAGTCTCCCCAAATTCTGAAATTGCATGCGCTGTCGAAATGAATAACAAAAATCGTTCATGTATACTCGCAGCAATTTGGAAATTCTTCGTATTTTGAAGGAAACATATTTTAAAAATCTATTTTTATCAAAGCAATTTCTTGGAGAAGGATCAATTTCCCCCGAATATTTTAAAAGTCGATTTTTGACAGCACTCCAAAAAACTGATTGTGTATCAATAACAACAATAATTTCATAAACTGCCATACATCAATAAAGCGAAATACTATATTTCTTGGAAAGTCTATGTGAAAATCGCATATGTTCATTCATTTTTGGCTGTGATACATCGGAAATCAGAAAAGGGGGTCAAGTCTCCCCAGTCTCCCCATACAAAACAAAGTTGGGATTTGTACGACCACACATTATTAAAGAGCAGACATCCCAATTATATTTATATTCGTTTTCTTCTTCGTATCACGAGGAGAAATTTTATGATGAGATTGTAGTGCTTTGAAGATCAAAACTCAATCTGTTCGACGCAGTCTTCAAGGTGCAACATGTGTGAGATGTTCACGTAAGTTTGTGTACCCAATCAAACATTGCTTGCTATGTTCGAACTTGCACATAGCAATCTGAACACGAGCCTGAACTCCGATACACCCAGGCGCAATGTACAATGTTCAAACATCGAGTTTAAACTTGGGTTCAAACATGTGCGCTTGCACACGAGAATGCTACGCTTGGGTAAATGAACGGGTTGCTAGGGAAACTATTGTTGGTTCTTCCCGTTTCCCAGCCTTGTTATTCATATCTCGAATAAGAGAATTTAAGCAAACTTCAATGAAGGTATGATTGAAAAATTGAAACATGTTGTGCAAATTTTTCGCACTTGCATAACGAAGCATTTATAGAGGTGAGGTCTTGATTCAGGCCTTTCATTCAGGACGTCTTAGGTTCGAATCTGCTCTGAGCGGAACTTTTTGTTGCATTTTCGAGGTTCTGAAAACAATTCTTCTTCTGCAACCACCAAAAAACTGATGAGTTCATATTTCTAAAATTTTGGGATAAGCTTTTTCTGACACGTTTATATAAGGATAATTTATTCTACTTTGCGGTGATACTTGATAAATATACCGAGAATCTAAAGCGAAGTTCTGGGTTGCATAGAGATTTCTTTATTCCAGGGAGAAAGAGTTTTCGATCTTTTGAAGAACCTTATGATCAACGGGGCTTTAATTCCAGTTTCGTAATTTTTTAGATTGACATAATTGGAGATTTTATCTTTTATGAGAGCCATGTAGTTTATAAGACTTTTATGATTAAGGATTTGTGGGCTCATTTCTGACCTGGAGCTCCATCGTTTGTGAATTTTCTTTGTATTACATAATGTCATCGACGTATTATTTATGCATAGCAATATAAAATACATTATGACCAGACCCCCTACTATCTATTTTAATTTCTATCAATTTGAATGTTTGGTTAACAACCTCCCTCCCCCACAAAAAATGTGTTTTAGAACTTTTTGGAATCAACATATATATTTTATTCACGATATGCAAATCCCATTGTATCCAACAAAACAAAATGCATGCTTGCATATATGCATGTTACGGATATAAAATAATAAGGGGCTACATTTTAGACAGACGAACAGATACTTATGTATTTTACCTCGTTTAGAACATAAACGCAAGGACACTTTAAATAATTATTACATTGGAGGCTGCCGGTTGTCTTACCGGGAAAATGCACCTAATATTCAGTTGTTATGAACATTAAGAATAATATCTGAAGAATGTATGCAAAATGTTGAGTAAACAAATTGTTATGATATTGTGATATCGGACCAAGCGCAAACCACCTGACAAGGGCTGAAAAGTGGCATTTATAAAACTAAAACTATTCATGTGCCATTCCTAAAAAAAATCCATAGACAAGGATTCAAACACTAGTGCCCTGAGTGAACGCCAAACGAGTTACCACTAGGCCATCACCGCTACTTAAGAAGAGAAACCACTTGACCAATATGAACAGATGAACAGCATGCTGTGTGTAAACTGATGTTTAAACTTCCATGTTCAAACCCGTGTGTTTGAACTTGGGCGCACACTCGTGTTCAAACCGGGTGCGATTTTGGTTCGGTTTATGATGAACTCGGTTTGGATCTAGTATGCATGTTTGAGTGTGAACTTGCACACGGGGAAACTGCACTTGTTTAAACGCGGTTCATGTTTTCGTGAAGACTGGTTCGACGAAATAGTTTTCATAATTTGCATTGAATTTTTAAATTTTGTCCATCTATATATGAAACATAGTTATAAAAAATGAGAGATCATTCTGAAGAACCGATTTGTTTGTTTTGTTGAACGCAAAAAATTGTATCAGTAAATTGATCAATTTTTGGCGAGACAAAGTTCGCCGGGTCAGCTAATTTATTATAACGCTTATAGTTAGTGCATGTTCATGCAATGGCGGGCACAGAAAAGCTTTCAATTAATAACTGAGGATATGCCAACAGAATACTTAATTGGAAAGCAGGCCAAGTTCCAGTTGGACTGTAGAGCCGTAAAGCAGCGGTTCTCAACCTGGGGTACATGTACCGCTGGGGGTACCTTCATTGGTCTCTGGAGGTACCCTACTTTATGTCATATCCAAGATGGCTTCGTGGTTATGCGGTTAGCGTCGGTAGTCGGCTAGAAGCATAAGTTGTGGAGTGTCGGTTCGGTTACCGCCCTGGTATGGAGACAGCTTTTCGAATAGCGAAAAATTCTCCACTGACCGGCAGTCTTGGGTAAATGTTCTATCCGTTTTCTAAATACTTGGTGTTTAGTGCTCAATATGTACGTATGTATTTTATTTTTCAAACAGGCATAAACTTTGGTTTTTATTTGTTAACATTTCATGCCTAACGTACTTATGACTAGCGGGGTATACACAGCATCCTAAATGATTAACCCGTTTCGGCCCGGGCTACGATTTCAAATTATAAAATCCAATGATGTCCCGCAAGCTGGGTTTCAGAACAACTTAAAAAGTGACCACTTCCCTGAGGGCACCAGGTTACCAGGGAACCACCGGAAGTAACCAATGCGCTTATATGTTCTGCAAATGTCTTCTATTGTATTTGCGTTGCAAAATCATGAAGTTTGATGTGTCGCAAGCTGGGTTTCAGAATCAATCAAAAGGTGACCACTTCCCTTGAGGAACCAAGTTCCCGGAACATCTGTAACCGGATTTTGGAGGTCCAAATGTGCAGTTTCCATTCCCACTGTTGCAAATTGACGAATAAAAACGATTGCATTATTATTGAGAGCATTTACTACTAGTTATCTACGATTAAAAGGAAGTTGACCTATTTTTGACCCCATTTGACCCAGGGGACCCCCTCGGTAAATCCGTCTCCAATGACTCTATCGCCAAACCTTTAAAGAGAAATGCAACGCGAGTCTTCTTTAAAATCGAAACATCGTAGCCCGATACACATTTTGTCACATGGATGACGATTTTAAAAAGGTCCACATTAGTTCCCGAGTTCATAGAAGCCATTCACTATGAGGTTTGTCATCTTCTTACGCTCCGTACAGAATAACTAAAGCGGAAAACCGAGTATAGAAAGACAAAAGTCAAACACCAAATAAATCATTACGTAATTAGAATACCGCATTATAATCCCGGTTCAAAAAGGAACCACACCTGGTGGTATATGATTGTGATCTATTGTTGCTACATCATCATTCGAAAGGCATGATCCAACGTTTTCCGTCTTATCAAATATCAACGGTGCCGACTGAGATTGAGCCCAGCCACACTGGAATGAGAAGCAGACATGCTAACCACTCAGACACCAGTGTCGCCATTTTTAAACGATTAGAAACCTATCTCTCATATTGTAGGTTCAGTATCAGCCAGTAGTAGTATCTACTTTTCAGCCATATTGGTTTGTAAATGAAATTCAATAAGCGATCATACTTGAGAGCACTGAGTACACCTAAATTTTGAAATATTCTCAGAATTATGGAAGTTTTTTTTCTGTTTCGGCATATATGTCTTCTTATGCACTGGGCGTAGCAGCTTCTTATTGGCATTACATCCCTACACTGGGACAGAGCCGCCTCGCGCTTAGTGTTCATTAAGCACTTCCTTATTTATTAACAGCGAGGTTTCTAAGCTAGGTTACCATTTTCGCATTCGTATATCACGAGGCTAGCACGATGATACTTTTATGCCCAGGGAAGTCGAGACAATTTCCAATCCGAAAATTGCCTTGACCGGCACCGGGAATCGAACCCAGCCACCCTCAGCATGGTCTTGCTTTGTAGCCGCGCGTCTTACCACACGGCTAAGGAGGGCCCTCAGCGTGGGCGTGAGCGTAGCAGCTTAGAGTTCCTAAAAAACAGGTATTAACTGCGATGTTTCAAAGCCATTTATTTTTGTATTCATATTATCTTGAGGCTAACTAGTTGAAACTTTTTTACTCAGGGGGCGGTATGAAATATGTGTTAACCTGATCAGGAATCGAACACGGATATCGTGGTCTTGCAGCGGAAGATACATAAATTAAATCCTCGAAGTTTTGTCGGAAGTCGGTTTGATAGAAGCCATAGAAGCTTTCAAATCCATAAAAAAAAAAACTTGGGGGTACCTTAAACTACGCAAAGGCTTGAAGGGGTACCACGCGTGAAAAAGGTTGAGAACCACTGCCGTAGAGGAAGAAGAAGCAGAAGAACAAGAAAAGTATAATCACAGGCAGTCTGTGATATAATTTTAGATAAGTATATTTTATAACAAACATATCCAATTTATTAGATCAATCAAAACTTTTGTATGAAATTGTTAAGAGATTTTTTATATTATTTAGTAACTTTTTTAACAAGAAATAGTTACTAAATTAATGATTTCGTGTGTGTTACTTCTACGTGAAGTTAAACGATTTACAATGATATGGAAATGCTTATATCATCTTCCAAACTTGGACGTACATGTTCATGATAGAATTAGAGGCGAAAGTATAGAATTGATAGTTCCGTTAGGATACGGCAGGCATGAAGAATGTTTTTTATAGAAGTCGATTTGAAAGCGAGCGAAGGGCAATATTTGTGATGGCACATATCACACGACGCAATGAGAAAAGAGAACTGTGCAATAAAAATCCTATTCGACTAAATGCTGATGTCATATTAGAAATTTGGAGACAGTACTCGTCGATAGAAAAATCCTTCCGCACGCGATGGCATATGAGCAAGTCAAACCACCTTCCTTTTGCCAGTGGAGATATATCAGCTTCCACACTGATATTCTTCCCTCCCCCTTCATACGGGAGCTTGGCAGAAGGAAGGTCGTGTGATATGTGCCATCACAAATATTGCCCTCCACTCGCTTTCAAATCGACTGCTATAAAAAACATTCTTCATGCCTGCTGTATCCTAACGGAACTATCAATTCTATACTTTCGCCTCTAATTCTATCATGAACATGTACGTCCAAGTTTGGAAGATGATATTAGCATTTCCATATCATAAGAAATAGTTAGTTATCCATTTTTGCTAGAAGAACTTAGATTGGCATAGCAGTAAACGATGAAAAAAACTTAAAATATCGTCTTCTCGGGTAAGATTGATCATCTCGACTGACGTGTGATCAACCTCCTGAGCTCTATCTTACAACGTGTTGACGTCAATGACTTTTCGGACTTGATGCTCTTCTCCACAACAAAATATAAATTTTCCACAGGAATATTATTATCAGTAAAGAAAAGTAGAACACATTACAATAAGACTATGATCATATTGCGTTGTAACAGTCTCGTGCTAGTCGTTTCACAGCAGATGTATAAATATTCTAAGGTTGGACCAACGCAAACAGCATCAAAATAAGTTCAATTCCCTGTACATAGTTCTAAACTATGAAAGTGTGCTAGCTGTATAAGAAACATTAATTACCATCAGAGCATGCGTTACGGCTCCTACAAATAAATAAAATTATTCATACAAAAAGTGTTACGAGAGGGAGGGAGGGGGGGTTCAAAATTACCCAAATTTGCGTAATCTGTGAACGAATCCGAATTTTCTCAATAAAAATCAATCTTTCGCTATGATTAATTGATTAAAACGGGGGACACATGTTTGCGTTGTTGTCAATTTTACTGTGTTTGATTCTGCTGCAGTTAGCTTTTTTTACTTTTTGATCAAATTTATTACAACATTATCACAGTTCCATGCCGAAATCACGATGCTACAACGCATCGAAAAGTACGCGTGTATTTCTGATTAAGGCAATGATTAGTTCCGTTTTAGATGCGGTCACACTGAAAGCGATCACGTGATACTACGTGACACGTTCGTGAGATATGACCGTTTAGTGATATGCAATTGTTTGTTACTTTGCGTGGGTTTGTCGTGTAACATTACAAGACACCTCAGCCCTAGCTGTCTTCTCTGTCATTGTGGTCTCTGCGGATTGTGTTGACCAAAGGTTTTTTTTTATAGTCAATATTTTATGAACACAGTCTAAATATGAATACCGTTAGCTATAAATTGTAAAATATAGTTTCAAAGAATACACAACCAAAAAAATCCAACTTTAATTAGTGTCTGATTTCCAACAAACAGATTATGCCCGGATACGATGAATGAAGCTTCATCTCTAAAAAATGATTCATGTTTTGTGTCACTGTGAGCTTAATTGTCCTTATGGCAAAAAGAATTATTTTAATGTCGCTTCCAGATATGGTACATATATATTCTGAACTGTTAAGGCTATCATCACATATCCATATTCGAGAGATGAACCTAAATCTCGTAGACTAGTATACCCATAAAAAATGCTATTATATGAAAAATTAAAAAAGTATCGTTCAAAGTATATTTTCACAAGAGTAGTCATCTTTTGGAAACAGATTAAATTTTAGTAAGTAAAAGAAAAACAAATTCATTAAAAATTCAATCAACCATGTTGATAAGAAAATTATTCAGAGCTTTTGTTTTCACTTGTCCTAAGACGAGTCAGTACTATCCTATTTCATTACAACACTTGATTGACACTTTACAGACACTTTACATTTCGACCTCAACACTAAGGCCATCTTCGGTACGAGAACGAGACACTGAAGACGGCCTTGGCAGAATCGGGATCAAGGGTTTATTTCAATAACATTTCATCAATGATATTGTTATTGTTATTATATTATAATGCTTCTAAAATGAGCCTGCAAATTGACTCTTGTATGAAGCAGTTGCCAACCTATAGTGCAGTTACCTTACCACACAGGATCACAACCATTATCACCGGCAATCCTCCTTTTCCTGTGGAGGCATAATCATAGCAACGGTCTTCAGTATGCTGATATGAACCATCCTCCTTTACTGTAGCTGAACTGAATCCTACTTACAACAGGAGCCACCCCTAAACTGATAGCGAAGAAAACAAACATGGGCCGATGTAGCATCAGACTCAATATTCGAGAGACCAAAATAAACGTTTCCTGCGCCATGTCCCGGTGGACCGCTTCTCGGTTATTTCCAGCGTCACGCGATAAGCTCGATCACGAGAGTTGCAACTGGAACTACGGTTACTAATCAGGTAAACAAACAATAAAATACACGTGATATGGTGTTCAACACAAACACGCTACACAAACGAACACACGTGATCGGACAATATGAGGAGTGCTCAGCGAGTCGCACCCATACGAAAGCTGCTGACAATCACAGGAGAGGAAGTCGTCGGAGGGACTTTGATCATAGAATATGGGTAAATACGCATGAATACTAATCAATATACTATCGGAATTGTAAGCGACTGTCTATGGGGGAATTTCCGCGCATCATTCATCGTCACGCTATTCATACATTCCTCTGATAATATGATAACTCAATTTTGGTTATGTAGCGAGACTTTTGTCTACAGTTTAGCGTTCATAAACAATATGACTGATAGCTACTAACAAGTCTTTTTGTATCGTACTCTGAACCTATACAGCTATATCTTTTTACGCGACAAGTCATTCGGCTGAATTTCAAGCGAAAGAGAGTAGATGATAGTAATGAAGATACAGATTCGATTTGCAACGCAAGTGCAAGTGTGAGAAGAATAGAAACTGAAGATTAGCAGAGAGCCATATAAGAGAACAAGCATTGTTGAAATCGCTGTTATTCTGTCTAACGTCCACCCAGGAGCGGATTGGATAGTGACGTGGTGATCACTGTACCAAGACAGGCAATATTCCAGGAAATGCCGTTTGGCCGAACTGGAAATATGACCGAAAATATCATTTATTTTGAAATGGACATACGGTCAGAAAAAATATCTTTTCATCAGACTGGCCGAACGGGTTCTATGGCGGATAATAGTACTGGATATATTTCCGTAAATATCGTTTGCGAACGTGTCATATGGCCAATAATGTCGTTTGGTTGAACGAATAATATGATCAAAAAAATCATTCAGGCCATTTGTAGGCCATTGTAGATTAGGCCGAACATGTTTGATCAAAAAAACTATTTAATCGAATATGTCCAGATAAAAACTTCCACAATGATGATAAAAATTAGCCACATTTTATTGTTGGCCAATTCGTTTTGTTGGATTTTTCTCAGTTGCAGAAAATCCTGATAGTTGCCTTACTAACAACTTTATTTCCGTAATTGTATTGCCAATAATCGTAAGGGTTTTCGCAAACATGGTAAAGATTTTCGCAAAGAGGTAAGGACAGGGGCATAGGTCTTGTTGAAGGATCGTTCCCCGTTTGGCATAATGGTCATTTGGCATAATTGTTATAAGAGCTATTAGAGTTTCTACACTGTGAACAATACATGATAATTGGACGCATGATTGTACAACGTGACAAAAGAAGAATAAATAAGGCTTCTGTAAAAACGGGAATGTTTCAAATGTTGATATACCTACTAGCAAAATAAAACAGCTTTGAATTAATTTGGCAATTGTGGCTAGTTTTATTTTCCATGTAGGGGTGTATGTAGGAAAACATGCCCATTGTGCGGTGTATGAGTATCTTCGTTTATAAGTACTAGGATAAGATATCATCACCAGTGTTACCGGCGGGTAGCAATTGTTCATTGACAAAAATTGTGAAGTTTCATTCGATTTGTTCCAACGGTCATTTCATATGGGCACGGGGCAGTCGATATATATGCGCGTAGCGCAGCAGAGCGATAAATATAATCTGAGTGCCGAGTGGGCGAAGAGATCACCTTAACTGAAGAAGAGAGGCCAAACTGGAATCGATTGATGGTTTTTGGGCGGGAAAGAGCTGGAAAACGGCGTGATTGGGCAGTTGATGTTAACTCCTGTATAGAGAAGGATATTTTAAAGAAAACGGAGTGCAAGAGTCATACCCGGAAGGATCCAGTAGACACGTTTTTGTGATCCGGTAGTGAAATATAAGTTAAAACCCCAACCGTGTGTTTAAGAAGGGTTCCAAATCGTTATTCGTAGCCTTAGGCTCAGCGCAGCATTCGTGTCGTGGTGCCATCGACGAATAGTTGCTCGGTAAATCATCCCGCGTTGTATCGGACGGATACAGACATCCATGGGCATTTGGCTTGGACTTTAATCACCGTAGCCGCCGAAAGCCTTCCTATTGAACCGCTTCCGTTGTTACAAACGCTAAAACCAGAGTCACCACCTCTGCCGCCGACTGGATTTCGCGGTCCTCGAACCAGTATATCTCCAACTGGTCCGCAATTCTGTTTCCCGAAAGACGCCATCGCGGCTCATCCTCGTTGCCACATAGTACGTGGTGGTTGCCAAGCTCTAATCATCGCTACCGGCCTGCTCCGGCAAGATTCAACCGAAGATCGTCCCTTGGAGACCATCATCTCGTTTCCCGACACCACCTGTAGTCCACCGTAGCCCAACGTGGCACCCACCGTCGCCATTGTACCAAGATCGTCCTACCTCACACCTCACAGGATCCCGCCACATTCATAGAAGCCTCCGCCTGTCCGTGCAGTTTTCATCGTCCCCTCAATCGGACGATCATTATCTTCGTGATCGCTACATCGTCACTGGGCCCGCCGGGGAAATCCAAGACAACTAAAAGAAGACGCCCTTTCAGTAGCCCCGTGCAGGGAGAAGAGTAGCCCAATAAAGCGCTGTTTGACCGTGAGTATTACGTACAATATAGGTTCCCGTCATCCGAAATCTCCCCAGCGTCCGTACGCCCTGAGACCCGGAATCCTAAAGAGGTCTTGAGTGCCCACCCCAAAGACTGTCTAGACCAGATTTCTGCTGTCATTTAGATGTGTTCAAAGTTCAGGACCATAGCGTCTAGTATATAAAAAAAATCTGAACAATTGAATAAAAAAAAAAGACTTAGGTCAAGTCAAGAGCATCTTTCATCGGTAAAAGAGATTTGTTGCTTTCAAGATATCGTCTCTCCAGTTAGTTTTCGTATGTTCTGAACTGAACCTTGCTTACAAGAACGGTTTGCAAGTCAAAGTAATAACATTTTTATTTATGTTTCGCAATATGTGACTAAAGGCGTAAAGGTTCAAGAAGGATTGATGCAAACACTCTTTCCACTCTTTCCACAAGCAGAGCTTCAAATAATCGAATGTTTTTTGTGAAGGCCGCCGGCCTTCCTTGTCACCCCCACTTCGTAACATATTCATATTTGGCTGAATACTGACAATTTCCGATCGAATTTCAGTCAGTGAGTATTTTATTAGATTTCAAAAACTAATACTTACTTGATACTTGATACTTTGGTGAACCTACGCCGAATGGAGTATCCTTCTCCATTGGACTCGATCCTGGGCCAATCGCTTCCAGCCGCCCTGAACATTGAGCGCCCTCAGGTCCTCTTCAACTGCAAAAAGCCATCGTGTACACGGCCTTCCACGAAGCCTGCGGCCTCTTCCGGGTTCTCTATTAAATATTATCTTCGCTTGACGTTCTCCCGGCATACGAACAACGTGATTAGCCCACCGTAGTCTGCCGTGTTGTATAAGCTTAATAATATCCAGCCTTTTATACACTTGGTACAATTCGTGATTCATGCGACGCCGCCAGATACCGTTCTCCTGTTTACCGACAAGTATTGTCCGCAGCACCTTACACTCAAACACTCCGAAAGCTCTCCAATCCGCCTCCTTTAACGTCCATGTCTCATGGCCGTATTAAGTCACCGGATGAATCAGAGTAGTATACAGCGCGATTTTTGTTTTCGTTTGCAGACTACGGGACTTAAGTTGATTACGAAGTCCGTAATAAGCCTTATTTGCAGCTGCAATACGCCTTTTCACCTCGCGGGTAGCATCATTATCGCACATCACTAATGTTCCAAGATACACAAATTCTTCCACCACTTCAAATTTTTCACCATCCAGCACCATTTCGCTACCACCACCACTAATGAACCAACGTTGATTGCCAGCGACCATGTACTTCGTTTTGCTGGTATTGATCGTGAGTCCAATCCTCGCTGTCTCCCTCTTAAAAGGCACAAAAGCCTCTTCCACGGCACGGCGATCAATTCCGATAATATCGATATCGTCCGCAAATCCCAGGAGCATATGCGATTTTGTGATAATGGAACCGCTTCTTTGCACACCAGCTCTCCTAATCGCTCCCTCGAGCGCTATATTGAACAGTAGATTCGAGAGTGCATCACCCTGCTTTAATCCATCTGAGGTAACAAATGACGTCGATATTTCATCCGCAACCCTTACACTTCATTTCGATCCGTCCAACGTTATACGAATCAGCCGTATCAGTTTCGCCGGAAAAACATGTTCAAGCATAATTTGCCATAATTCATTCCGTTTCACTGAATCGTACGCTGCCTTGAAATCAATAAATAGATTATGTGCCTGCAAGTTATACTCCCGGAATTTATCAAGGATTTATCTCAGGGTAAACATATGATCCGTCGTTGATCGGCCCTCACGAAAACCTGCTTGGTATTCGCCGACGAAGGACTTTTGAAGCGGTCTCAATCTGTTGAACAAAATACGGGACATTATTTTTGCACGCCGAATCAACAGTTATTCCTCGGTAATTGACACACTCCAGTCTGTGCCTTTTCTTAAAGAGAGGGCAAATGAGGCCGTCCAACCAGCTAGCAGGCAATTCCTCGTCCCCCATATTTTCGACATAATATGGTGCAGAACTTCATAAAGCTGCTCACTGCCATGTTTGTGAAGTACAGCCGGGAGCTTTTCCTTCCCCGCAGCCTTATTGTTTTTCAGCTTTTTAATAGCTTTTTTAACCTCATCTAGTGTAGGCTAGTTATTCTGTTCATCGATGCACCGTCACTTCCACTATTCAACAAAGTCTCGAAGTGTTGCTTCCACCTGGCAGTCACTTCGGTTTTATCTGTCTCATAAAACCTCCGCATATCATTCTGCTCCATTTGCTCCTGCGCCTCGCTAATCACTTGTTCTTCATATTCTTTCTTCTTCCTGCGGTGGGTTCGTTTTTCGACTGCTCTTGCTTCCTTATACCGATCTCTATTCGATCGGGTACCCGAAACCAACATCCGGCTTCTGGCAACGTTCTTCTCGTCTGTCATTCTCTGACACTCCACATCGAACTAACCCGCCCTGGGTCGCCTCTGTGCAGTGCCTACCACTTCTCGTGCTGTTGTGCTCACCGCTTCATGGATTGACTCCCATAGATCGTTGATGTCCTCGCTAATGTTGATTGCACTTATCCGTTCGTCGAGCTTCTGGTGGTACTCAGCCTTGTCCTTCACGTCGTCGGATTTATCGTTTGTCGGTACGAAGACGTAATTGAAGAATTTGCCCCGTATCATCAACACACCGATTCGTTCGCTAATGGGTTTCCACCGGATCACTCGCTTCATCTGCTTGCCTATCACTACAAAACCAACTCCATGCTTTTGCCTTTGCCTTTCCGCCGCCGCTGTGATAGATGTTTTACTTGAATGCAGTGTTGGTGGGGTGGGGTGGTTCTCGGCTCGGAATTCACGTTCTCCGGATCTAAACCATCGGACTTCTTGAATAGCGGTCACGTTCACTCCAACCTTCTGCAGTTCACGAGCCAGAAGGCTTACTCGTCCAGGTTCATTTAGGCTCCTGACATTCTAGATACCGAGTTTCCAACCATAGCCCTTATTTCGTTGTCGGGTCGGTTGCCAAAAATAACGTTCTCTTTTTCTTCTATCTCTATTTTTGGTGGTATTTAAGAAGCTTCAGTAAGCTACCTTACCGGGGTCGCATTACATCGCGCAGGTGGGGCTGCCACCTTAGGTATAGCTGACGGGATACCGTATTTCGTTAATGGCTAGCTGGGTACCAGGCAGACGCTGTTTGAGCCGCACCTCCTGGTGATCAGACGCCCGAGGCGTACCTTCTCACTCTAGTAGATGTCAGAAGGACAACAGTGCCCAGACTGCACTACCAGCTAAGTACACAATCCTTAGCTGGCGGTCTTTCGTCATCGGACGACCCGTGGAAGCGTGAGATAGGAACTAGTGGGGACCAGAGTTCTGTTGGGCGCTCCTTCCTTGGTGTCAACCTACCCTTTTGCAGCCCTTCGAAAACTAATAAATTAGTGTAAAACTGAACACTTATACGATGATTTGAACAACTGCCCACATAGATTTGACCCCGACGTTCATCTGAGGGACATTTTTAGCGCCAAATGTCAATTCTCAGTACCAATCAAATGAATGGATCTGTGAAAAAGAAAACTGAGTACTGCGGTGCATCGAAACCCGAAACCTGAGCGCTTCAGTATATGCAACAGGCTCTAGAACAGTGATTCCCAAAGTGCGGCCCGTGTGCTGCATGCGGCTCTCCAACCCTTTTCCTGCGGCCCGCGAACGGTACCAGAAAATACACTACATGTGGCCCATTGATGAGCATTACAAAATAAGAAAATCTATCTCTTGTGCTTGGAGAACTTGTCAGGTTATTGATGTGAAGCACTATATATAAAGCATGAATCCTTTTATTATCATGATTCATGAAATTTATTACGCATGCCAACAGCTAGCACACAATCACACTACGAGGTTATTGCTCCGGGTTATGAGAAAAAAAACAACATGTAATTTTTCGCAAACCCAAGCATACCTAATGGTGATCTTTAGATAAAAATAATGTTTTCATTTACTGCTCCGTTACAGGAATGCTTTCAATCTTCAAACTAAATTGGGATTGGAAAAAAATCAACGGAAAAAATGCAGAATGATTACCTACAGAAAAACGTTTACTATCCTCGCAACGTACGCTATACATTTTTTAGGGAAATCGAGGCTTTCCATGCTTTAATTCAATACCAAATTTTCAAAACGACTTATCTGCTTTTGTAAACAAAGGTTCAATCGTTGGTTTGTTGAAGCAGATTAATTGATCAGACTACCACTGTAAATAGTGCAATACGCACCTTGAGAAGCGATCCCTTAAAAGATATTTATGCTGATGATCTTTCTCTATTAATTGCGATTTGCAATTTAAACACAGTCACTTTCAGTATAATTATTTCCAACACGCGAATAAAATGGCACCTGAAATTCGCGTTTGCGGGGTGGAGATTTGTTTTTCAATTGTGTTATTTTGATTTCAGGATATTTCAATGGCCAGATGGCTTACGTGCTTACTGTCAAGTAAGGATCAAGGATAACATATATGTTTCATAAATTAATTCCCTCAAAACTCTTTTATTGTTACTATTCTAAGTTCGAATCCCGGTGCGGCCATACAATTTTAAAATTATTCTGCGAGAATTCTCGCGAAAAGTGAGTGTGAGGTAAAAGTGATAAAACGAAAAAGGATTTTCATCTAATAGGCAAGATTTTCCATTATCTTCCAAGTCTAATTCTAGAGAAAATATTGATGTTTGAAAGATGATCCTCAACATAAATAACGAAAAAAGATTCTCCCTTGCCCGAAAAACGCTTGCTTTGGTCTCATTGAAACGAAAAGCCGAAACCCTGTTAATTACCGATTTAGGTACCAGCGACTACTAATTCCACTCCTGGCAGCATGCATCTCATCCATCAGTCGCTGACACTTCTTATCAAATCAACTATGTATTACGTCGGTGTTGCTAAGCAGCTTCATATCACTTCACAAACCCGATTCAAACTATGCAATCATGTCAAAGCATGCAGCCTGGAAACAGCATCAGTTTATTTCAACCATGTTTGAAACAATCGAGAATCATTTTATGGCATGTACCGAATAATTCGACAGTTCTTGTAATTCCTCACATCCGCTTCAAGTGATTATAATTTGTTTGATTGAGCTTCTGGTTTAACAAATATTACAGATTAAAGTGCTTATGTTTAGAGTAATTTATTGCTCAGTATTTTAAACATTCTTAGTGTTAAATAGAGTTAGTTTATGATTCGCAAGTGAAGAAAGATTCAACTTACTAATCAAAATCGATCTCGGTCATATAAATTCAATGCATGTTGATAAACAATAAAGCATCCGTTGAACGTCATTCGAGCCCCACCACAGACTGACCGACGTTTCTGTATCAGCATTAATCGTGTGGAACCGAATTAGCAAGACAATCCTCCAGCAAAGGCAGGACGCTTGTGGCGTGAAGCAGTAATACTACTTCAAGGCTATTCAACGATTGAAGCCATATATGCATGTGCGTAATTAGTGTACTAAAAGCTCTTATCATCTGAACGCTTTCTACGACTGCCGACCGTTATCACGTGTGTTTGTTTGAGTGTATGTACGTATGTGGTAACGAATGAGAAGTTTAATGCGTCTTAAGTCAGTCTGCTGTGATGTGCCACGCCACTGAACCGTTCACTGCAACCGGATCGAGCAGCTTTCCTATGAAAGTTCTGTTGGATGAGATAATGCAAACTGCGAGCCTCTCATCTACCGATAACCAGATCACGAGTCCCGGGTGATTACCCTGATGCTGACACAAATCATAGCCAAAGCAGTGACTTTCTGTATCGCCCATCAATGATAATCAACGCAAAAGTAACAAACTCATTCTCGCAAGCGAACGCGAATAAATGCTTCCCAACGTGACCATGCGAAATTTGCAAAACCCGTGTCCCAACAAGTTTTTTGTTGAATTGTTTCCATTAGAGATATTCGTCTAAATCGTTACAGCATGTCTTGCAATCGTTCACTTTTCTCTGATTTGGCGAAAATAGTGTTCTTTTACTTTACAAGCCTTCTCCCCATGCGTCTAAGGCTACATAATTAACCTGGAAAATCCCAGTCCCAGCAGCTGTTGTTACCTTTTTATAACCTTTTTACTTCATCTAGTGTTCAAAGCTTATCCATCATCGTTGTTGCTTGTTTGGCCCTCTATAATGCTTTATTGTACTAGCACTTTGGTTTTGTTTTTGGCAAAAGTTTAACTCACACATGATCATTAAACATGGTGAAATGCATTCCATTGACAATTTTGTTTATTCTATGCATATATGCATTCTGCTTTACATTTGTTGGCATCTCATTGGCGGCCCAAATGCTGAGGGTGGCTGGGTTCGATTGCCGTGGCCGGTCTTGGCAATTTTCGAAAAATCCCAAAAAATCTTAAAAATGTGTGATTTGCGTAGAAAATCTTAGGTTAAATCTGTGAATCCTTCCAAAGTATACGACTTGAACGAATACTATAGTACAGGCAAGTCGTGAAAAATAGGCAACTTGATTTTTTTTTCTTTCAATTTTTCACTCTTTTTCATCCGCTTTGATCCAGTATTTTTTTGCCTGTAGGAGTGATAGGAAAAATTATCCAACAAATAGGGGAAATGTTCCGATCTCCATCTTATTGAACATTTATTCATCTCATCGCGAAACAAAGAAATACGGCAACAATTTCGTCACGTCTTTTTATAAAAATAGGAAACAAATCAAGTTTTCTTCCATTGCTTTGATTTTGATGAGATGAACATCGGAGGCATGAGATGAAATCCAGGAGCAGTTCCCCTAATACATTGATGAAATTCTAAGCTAATGTGCTTAAACTGTAACTAATCAACGTATCACGATTCAATCCCTCTCCACCGTGACGCGGACTCAGATTATCATGTTCAAGTCATGTCACATTTGCACATGACTGTGCGGCTTTGCAACCGGTTATTTGGAAATGATATCACTAAGTCGATAAAAAACCCATTCACTGCCGATACCGGATCAGCATGCAAAATAGTGATTAGCAACATCGAATTCGTACCAAGCATTTTGCCTATAATGGGTTCAACTTTTACACACTTACTAAACTGTTTCTGAGAGAGTGTGATGAATTGGGACCAAGTCGTGAGTCACACAACGCACGCAAATCTGGGAAGTAAACCTGTTTTTCTAGTCTAGATCGATTTCAATATGTATGACAACAGCAGACATACGGGTGCCACAGTAATACAGTGTCGATCGGTTTTAGTACGAATTGAAAAAAAAACTGGAGCAGAAAGGCTCGCCTTTATAATATGTATCTTATTTCAAAACTATGATTGATTATGATAATTTACACAGTCCAGTTCAACAAAATTTACCTTGATAATTTGATGATTTTCCCCCCTTGACTATGTGTGTGATTCAATTTTGTTTGCCTTTCTCGTACAATAAAGTTGTACCGAAAGGCTATCATTTCACTCTAAAATCGAACTATTTATATTAGGCCTAATCCGTGTGGTAAGACACGCGGCTAAAAAGCAAGACCATGCTGCGGGTGGCTGGGTTTGATTCCCGGTGCCGGTCTAGGCAATTTTATGATTGGAAATTGTCTCGACTTCCCTGGACATAAAAATATCATCGTGCTGGCCTCATGATACACGAATGCAAAATTGGTAACCTGGCTTAGAAACCTCGCAGTTAATAACTGTGGAAGTGCTTAATGAACACTAAGCTGCGAGGCGGCTCTGTGCCATTTGTAGGGTATAAGATAAGACCCGTTTATTAGATACATATTTCAAGCAATGCAAATAGATAGCAGGCGTGCTCTCAAATGCAGACAGCTCTCAAATCAAATCAGTTATTGAACTAATCTCAGTTCGAACAAACCTATAAAGCAGTGCCATAGTCTCCAGAAAAACGTCAAATCTCTACACCAGTGTGCGGATGTAATGCCAATAAGAAGAAGATATTAGGCGCCGGAGACCCATGATGTTATATACCAATCGACTCTACTCATCGAACTGAACGAATGTCCGTCTGTCCGTGTCCGACGGGACAAACCCTTGCTCGTTGATCACTATTGAAAATAAGCACGAGCGGTCATTGAATTAGGAAGTTATGGATAAAATGGTGCAACGAACCAAAACCAAACGATTGAATCGAGAACGGCATCATCACCGGCTTCATGGCATTATGCCTTCAAAGAAGTTTAACGATCATAACTAAAGATTCGCAACCTATCTTAAAATTGAATACCAAGTATTGGGGCGCCTAATCAAGTTGCGGCTTTCGTTAGGTTAAAGCTGTTGGGTATTCCTTCTAGCTATGTAGATTTTCTTTTAACCTGCGCTTAATGGGGAAGCGTCATTAACAGTATAAAGAAACATAAACATCCCGGAAGAATTTAGACCCCATGGAACATTCCCTTCGGACTCCCTGGAACATTCCTGTTTGAATCCCTGGTGGATTGCCTTTCGAATCCGTGGAGGTTACCTTCGGTATACTTGGAGGAATTCCTGGAATATTTCCGTTGGAATCACTAAAGGATTTTCATCGGAATCCTTGGAGGAGTGTCGTATTTTTTTCATTTGAGATATAATATTTATGAAATATGCAAAATATCCGCTGACTACCGGTGGGAACCTGACGGCGATCCGTCACATATTATCCTTTGGGTGTGCGAGACAAAGCCGAGCATTACTACACTTAGACGCAATAGCTATACGCTATTAATTTGAGTCATTGTAGCAATCATTGCATTGGCTGGTGAACAAACGCATTTCGATATTTTGGGCTACAGTAGAAAGCACGTGCTTAAGAAAAGAGAATAAATACGGATGAGTGTGATTTATCCACAATTGCCTTGGGTGGCTGAACTGTACGTACTTGATACTTGATGGGCTAAAGCTCATCGATGAACTTACGCCGAATGTTGTATCCTTATCCACTGGACTCGATCCTGGGCCAATCGCTTCCAGTCGCCCTAAACATTGAGCGCCCCCAGGTCCTCTTCAACTGCACAAAGCCATCGTGTACGCGGCCTTCCACAAAGCCTGCGGCCTCTTCCAGGTTCTCTACTAAACACTATCTTCGCTTGACGTTCTTCCGGAATAGGAACAACGTGACCAGCCCACCAAAGTCTCCCGTGCTGTATAAGCTTAACAATATCCAGCCCTGTATATACAACTCGTGATCAGGCTTGCCAAAAACTCCTCGTCGAGTAGAAAATGAGCAAGAGCAAGAGTTTTTTTGAGGAGCAGAAATAAGCATCAAAACTCACAACATTGTGCATCATTAAACCCGAGCTTGTGCGTCGTAAAACAAGAGCGAGTCTATCGTTCATCTTTTTCTTGTGGTGCGTCACTCACTTACACTCACATTCAAAACAGCCTCCAAGATTTTTTTCACATACAACGCGTCGCTCCGGAGGCGCAATGAGTGCTCTTTCGCCCGACGCCTCACTCACATGTGTTTTTATTTTGCTTTTCCTCACTCTGTTTGTTTGTGCTTCGGCTTTTTACGCTTCCACTCAATTGTGAGGATGCGAAAGCAGCATTTTGCTGATGATGATTTTATTTGACTCTAGCGAGTGTGAGGAGTTTAGACAAGCCTGCTCGTGATTCATGCGACGCCACCAGATACCGTTCTGCTGTTTACCGCCTAGTATTGTCCGCAGCACCTTACGCTCAAACACTCCGAAAGCTCTCCAATCAGCCTCCTTTAACATCCATGTTTCATGGCCGTATAAAGCCACCGAAAGAATCAGAGTAGTATACAGCGCGAGTTTTGTTTTCGTTTGCAGACTACGGAACTTGAGCTGGTTACGAAGTCCGTAAAAAGCCCTAATTGCAGCTGCAATACGCCTTTTCACCTCACGGGTAACATCATTATCGCACGTCACTAATGTTCCAAGATACACAAATTCTTCTACCACTTCAAATTTTTCACTATCCAGCACCATTTCGCTACCACCACCATTAATGAACCCACGTTAATTACCAGCGACCATATACTTCGTTTTGCTGGTATTGATCGTGAGTCCAATCCTCGCTGTCTCCCTATTAAAAATCACAAAAGTCACTTCCACGGCACGGCGATCAATCCCGATAATATCGATATCGTCCGCAAATCCCAGGAGTATATGCGATCTTGTGATAATGGTACTGCTTCTTCTTCTGCACACCAGCTCTCCTTATGGCTCCCTCAAGCGCTATATTAAACAGTAAATTCGAGAGTGCATCACCCTGCTTTAATCCATCTAAGGTAATAAATGACGTCGATATTTCATCCGCAACCCTTACACTTGATTTCAATCCGTCCAACGTTATACGAATCAGCCGTATCAGTTTCGCCGGAAAAACATGTTCAAGCATAATTTGCCAAAATTTATTCCGTTTCACTGAATCGTACGCCGCCTTGGAATCAATAAACAGATGATGTGTCTACAAGATGTCCTTCCGGAATTTATCAAGGATTTGTCTCACGGTTAACAATTGATCCGTCGATGATCAGCCCTCACGAAAACCTTCGTCGACGAAGTACTCTTCAAGCGGTCTCAATCTGTTGAACAGAATACGGGTCATAATTTTGTACGCCGAATTAAGGATGGTTATTCGTCGGTAATTGGTGCACTCCAGTCTGTGCCCTTTCTTAAAGAGAGAGCAAATGAGGCCGTCCAACCAGTTAGCAGGCATTTCCTCGTCTTCCCATATTTTCGACATAATATGGTGCAGAACTGCCATGATTGATTAAGTTCAGCCGGGAGCTGGTCCTTCCCCGCAGCCTTATTGTTTTTCAACTCTTTAACAGCTTTCTCATCTAGTGTAGGCGACTCCACAGCTACATCGTCGCTAATATTTATTCTGTTCACCGATCACTTCCACTATTCAACAAAGCCTCGAAGTGCTGCTTCCACCTGGTTTTACTGTCAGCAAATTCCCTTGTTGGTCGTTGCACATGATGGGAGATGGTGCTGTCTTTCTCCGCACTCTCAGACTCATAAAACCTCCGCATATCATTCTGCTCCATTTTCTCCTGCGCCTCGCTAATCACTTGTTCTTCATATTCTTTCTTCTTCCTGTGGTGGATTCGTTTTTCGGCTGCTCTTGCTTCCTTGTACCTATCTCTATTCGATCGGTTACCCGACACCAACATCCGGCTTCTGGCAACATTCTCTCCTCGCCTGTCACTCTCTGACACTTCACATAAAAGATATTTTAGTTACTAGATAAAGATTGTCGCTGTCGTCGCTGTCCGGAACATCTTTTGCTGGCGAGGATAGGGGAGCTAAATGTCAAAGAAGGAAAATCCATACGATTTGACAGGTATGTACCACACATGTTTCGGACAGCAGAACAAAGGGAACCGAAGCGACAATCTTTATCTAGTAACTAAAATATCTTTTCTTCACATCGAACCAACCCGTCCTGAGTCGCCTTTGTGCAGTGCCTACCACGTCTCGTGCTGTTTAATTAATTGTGCATTGGTTTTCGTTTCTGTGAAAATTTGATTTTATTCTCGAACTTTGATATTATGGAGGAGAAAATCCAAAAATTTGTAAAATTTTATTTAAACAATTTATGAATAATTTTATGTTATCGTTCTCATAGTCTTTAAAAATAAAACAACAAACATAAAATAATTCAACAATCAACGAACGTGTTTTGTTCGCCTGTTAAAAATGTACCAAATGTACTGTGTTTAGTTTCCAAACTATATTAAATTAAAATTATCAAATCAAGCTGTCCGTTCCTCAGTATGCTATGAAACTGTTTACAGTGACAGTTTAGCCCATTTAGGTTTAATTTATTCATTCAGTCAGAACATAGCAATACGGATTTCGATCCCTTGCTACAACATCTGTCGTTGTTGCGTTATTTTGATTCAGGGGTCAGTATCAATATTCTAACATACTTTTCGTCATTCTAATATGTGAGAATCAGGCCTCTATGCAACTGTGTTAATGACGAATGATTTATTTGCTTCCGATTTTTGTACTTTGTAGGCACTACTACATTAATAATTTGAATTACTTAAGTATACGGCTTTCAGTGTCGCTCTAGAAGTTTTTGGTGCTTTTTTATTGAAAAATTCTTGTGTTTTTGATAGGGAAATTGTAATACTGTGAAGTGAATTCTGAGTAATATAATGCAAATTTCAACAACGTTTCAGGTAACTTAGTTTAAAGTCAATTGAAAGGCAATTTATTTATATGACAATTCACATAGGGAAAATGTTTAAATTGTACCAAAAAATCCCCGTCCACCGATAGTTCCCTCTAGAAATAGACACTATGAATTATTCAACAAGCTCATTATGTGCAATTCTATCACAACTGTATTAAAATTGAAAATCAAGAATTTTTCCATCATTTTTTTTTTAAAGTTTAATACAATATCCGCCATTGATATCATGACGACATTGATATCATGGCACGTAACTTTGAGAGGATGGAGGAAGCCTACATCAGACTGAAAAGCGAAGCTAAACGGATTGGACTAGTCATCAACACGTCGAAGACGAAGTACATGATCCTCGTTTGTCGGGTGAAGATCACTGCGTCCAGATTTTAGGACTATTGTGATATACCCTTTTACTGTGAAATACGCAAGTTATCTCAGTAACATGTTTGTCACTGAGATACCTTGGTATCTTGGTAAGTACATGATAGGAAGAGGCTCAAGAGAGGTCAATGTGAGCCACCCCCCACGAGTTTCTATCGGTGGTGACGAAATCGAGGTGGTTGAAGAATTCGTGTACTTGGGCTCACTGGTGACCGCCGATAACGATACCAGCAGAGAAATTCGGAGACGCATAGTGGCTGGAAATCGTACGTACTTTGGACTCCGCAAGACGCTCCGATCGAATAGAGTTCGCCGCCGTACCAAACTGACTATCTACAAAACGCTTATAAGACCGGTAGTTCTCTACGGACACGAGACCTGGACGATGCTCGTGGAGGACCAACGCGCACTGGGAGTTTTCGAAAGGAAAGTGTTGCGTACCATCTATGGTGGGTTGCAGATGGCGGACGGTACGTGGAGGAGGCGAATGAATCACGAGTTGCATCAGCTGTTGGGAGAACCATCCATCGTTCACACCGCGAAAATTGGAAGACTGCGGTGAGCCGGGCACGTAGCCAGAATGTCGGACAGTAATCCGGTGAAAATGGTTCTCGACAACGATCCGACGGGAACAAGAAGGCGAGGTGCACAGCGGGCAAGGTGGATCGATCAGGTGGAGGACGACTTGCGGACCCTCCGCAGACTGCGTGGTTGGCGAAGTGCAGCCATGAACCGAGCTGAATGGAGAAGTCTTTTATGTGCAGCACAGGCCACTCCGGCCTTAGTCTGATGATAAATAAATAAAACAATATCCGCCGTAATGCATTTTTGTCACAGGTGCCCCCTGAGACCAGCGAATGTACCCCAACATATACCCCTGGTTGAGAACCGTTACTCTAAAGAATTTCCCGTGAAAATTTCAAAGAAATCTCCTTGGAAACTTCAGAGTATTTCCCGCCAAAAATCCGAAAAGCTTGGAATAATTTCCTAGAGATTAGATTTTTCCGGCGAATTCTACTGTTAATGTCTTAAAAATATTCTGAAAAATCTTTAGGTAACAAACGCAATAAGAAAAAAGGCCACGGCGCTTCACACCGACGGTGGCTAAATGGTATTCGGCTTGACGCCGAAACCGCCGCCAACCAAAATTATCACAAACGCTGCCGCTGACGATTTTCGGATCGGCACACATCTCTAACAGTGGTCAAAACCGTCAGAACCCATGCACGAACCCGTGCACCTTAAGTTTTGAGAAGCACTGAGAACAATTTCAGGGAATAGGACTTTCTAACTAAAGCTTCAAGACTTCCAAACCGAGAAAGATATACATCTGAATGCTATATTTTTTCGGACGACGATGTTGCACTTTCTGTAAAATAATCCTTGATTATTCAATTATCCAATAATTTCTCTAAACATTTTTAAAACCAACAAGTTCCGATTGACTTAATTCTGCATAGCCTGATAAGAAAATGGATGAGCAACGGACACACACTGGTGACATAATTATCAAGATTGGGTTGACTAACGGCAATGATGAAGTTATTACCCAGAAGCGCTTGAATTACTGCTCTAAACTCCAACAATTCGTTACAAGTTACTGAAGATCTAGGATAGGATGTGCCAAGTAGTCATTAAAAACCGTACCGATTTTCTGTCACAATCGTACCGGTTGCTAATTGGTTGAAATGACAATCGATTGCTTCGATTGGTGGCGGCGCGTTTTTCGTAGGGCAGCATGTTGTTAGTTTGGCCGTGTTGCTGGTTTGTACAGTTCATATTAAACAAAACACGTAAATGTTTGAGTTCCAGTTTTTGGGACAAAATAAATTTATATTGAACTGCAAACGCCATATAAATTATTATCAAGGGTTGTAAAGGTTTAAAACTGTTCATTTTAAACATTATCATTCTCCTTTCTGTCATTTTCAATCTCAAAATCATATTTTCATTAGCGAAAAGTTATCTCTGTTAGTCTTTCACTTCTCTTACATAAACAATGGATGGAACGGAAAGAAAAACATCAAGTTTTGATACATGATATTTGAAAGATTTTGTACCAAATTACTTTGGCTGCACTGGCGACCACCTCATCAGAGCAATTGACTAAAAAAACAACACGGCAGTCTGAATTGAGTTGTCACATCCTATCCTAGCTGAAGATCTAGCTGAGAATCATATTCAGAAAAAAAATAATTTGGCAATTATTGACATGAAAACTGTTTATAAATGTTGAACACAGTAAGTGTCAAACGGGATTGCCATAGTTGATCCATTGCCATAGGTTATTAACACTTTTATCTGAAGTGTAGTTTGAACAAATTTCGTTTCTTTTAGCCTAGAAAAATAATGAATTCATCCATACAACACTTCAATAAATTACTAATTGCCTGATGAACTCTAATCTTCTCGCGGTTTTCAGCATAACATTCTTTATTTAATTCTAAATACAAGAGCTGAATAAGAATCACAGTTCTTCATCGTGAATTGTATTGTCTATCTGAAAATCACTGTTTATCGAAGTTTCTGCATACATTTTACCATATAAACTTCCATCAAATAGAACGGAATAAGAAAGCGGCCTATCAAAAACTTGAAAAAGTGTTTTGAGCCACTTTATGTACACACTGTTTTTTGCAATGACAAAAATGGGCTTTAATACAATTAATCTGAACCGAAATGTCCAGTCTTATTCAGTGATGAACTTCCCATAAAAAAATCACTATAGTAAAGCAATAAATAAATAAAAACCCAGTTTGATTTACTTCACATGATCATTCTTGCCAAAAAATCAAGTTGGTACAAAAAACAATCAGATTCTATGTCATCGAGCTTCGTTGCATAGCACGACAAACCATGAAGCGATAGATCAATCTGCCGATAAAGAATTTTCAAGTAATGTTTATCAAACTATTTCATGTATTACGCAATGCAGAGAATACAAAATTTGAACACTAATTGGGCAATGCGTAGTCATGTAACTACTGTTTCATTGTTGGAGTAAAAGGACACCGAGCATTTGCGATTGGGCCAAGACATAAGAATGAGTTTCAACTCCTCAGAACATCCGGATAATAAATTTGATGCTCTCAAAAATACGAAACTAAATTTACCAATAACTGGTTTATTCATACATTACGCGAGATCTTGACCCATGCTCATCCGTAATGACGATTATTTTTCATTCCATAATTGAGTTCATATAAAATTATGAACTACGATAAAGGTCAATAAAATAGGCTAACAATCAACAAAACTAATTCTTCGATTAATACAGATTGGTTATAATCAATTAACAACATTATTGTTAAATAGAAATCAGAGAGCAAATGATATACTAAATACATCAACCACCACTCAAACCCACGAGCAATCCCAATCAGATCAAATATCTACTTGAAGAAATGATCAGCCAGCGTTCCGTGATATTTAAATGCATTGCCGGGCGGCACGTTTCGCGGTCATTTAAATTTAATCACGCTCAATAAATTTCATGGAACATGAATACAGCACGGGTTTGATCGAGACTCGGAAGGTGTGTCACATTAATTATCGTCGTTTTCGCGTGAATTAATTTTAATATCAATTTCCTCCCAAACGGGTTGGCTCGGCGCGGTTGGCTCCATGTGTGGTTGCCGACGGGAAAATATTATCATTCTCATATGCCCCACTAGAGCCGATGTCCATGCTTTTTTTCCCTCACGTCAGCAAATTCTCTCAACATCTGCTTGCAAAGCGAACGAAATTACATGCAGGCAGAAAGTATGCTCGTGATGCTCATAAGGTGAGGTGTAAAGCCCTAAATCAGTGGTCTCCAGCATGTTCACTATCGAGGGCCGCATTGCAATTTCGAACTGGTGAAGCGGGCCGCAGTATATTCACAATATTTGTTTTTTTTTCAATTTCATTTTAGTGCAACATGATTTTTATAAATAAAATAAAAATTTTAACAAAATATTTTATTCCCGTAAGGAGGGACATTCAATTTTACAGGATTTATCGCCGTAGCTGACTGACCGTTTCTGCTCTTTAAGACTTTATATACGAGAGAATTCTTTTGCAACACAATCTTTTCGGTTCAGTTAGCAAAAAATATTCTGAGCTATTTGTTTCCAAATGATTATATGACCTAATGTATTTATTTTTAAGGATATATTGTTCACCATAAGTTGTCGGGCAAATTACAACGACCTACATAAAAAATGTCTCTAAAAAAATCGAAATTTTCTATTAAAAATAAGATAATTGTCTATGAAGAAATCAGGGTATGAGCAATAAATAAATATTCACTTTTCACAAATAATTGATAATTTTCCACAAAACGAAAATAAATTAGCACTTTTAAAAACAAAAATTGCAATTATGCAAGCAGAATTTTCCATAAAAAAATCTAAATATTCCACGGAAAAAATACAAAATTTCCATGAATTAATAGATTTGAATAATCACAAAATTTTACACAAAATAAATATTTTGGCTATTTTCTATTTTAATTAAAGAAGATTCTTTATGGAAATTTTATTTCGCTGCCAATAACGACAGCATGTTTTAAAAGAGTTTTTGAAGCCAGATAATCATGTCAGCAGTGTTGAATAGAAATCGAATAAATCTGCATTCCGAGCCTTGCTTTCGTGCAAATTGATTCATCAATTCATGAAACCTTTTCTTCAACAATATCGGAGATTGAAAAAACTATATTTTCCGTAGCTTAAAGTACGTTGGTGTGTCAAGTGATAGTCAGCGTGTTTTCTGGAGTTAATAATCCAGCAATTTTCCAGTTGGATTTTGCCGAACCATAACTTATTTTTAAGAGTAAAAGCATTCTTCTTACGGAGCAGTGTAAGGCAAAATTATTCTTACATGAAGTTCAACACTAAGCTCGTTGGAATGCACGAAGAAAAACACACATTTGCTATTTTTATAGCCCGGGACAATAATAATGAAGCGTATTTGCTGTCGGGCTTGGCCTACATAATATTAATGTAGTGATCAATTTAATTAATCATGATAATAACACGATTCATGCTTCATTTATCAACAACGGTGCAATCTTGACAGAATACCCTAATGCAACGAAACAAATTGCTCAATGAGAAGCTTCTTTGGTCATATAACGCCTAACAATGGGCCACATGTAGTGTATTCTCTGAAATCCTTCGCGGGCCGCAGAAAAAAGCTAGGAGGGCCGCATGCGGCCCGCGGGCCGCACTTTGGGGATCACTGCCCTAAATTGTTCCTAGTTGAGGAACGTGATCTATTTCACGTAGACTCAGGTCGAGGCACGTGTTTCTTGACACATCAGTGGGCGGGAAGACCTCAATGAATCGAAAGATCAATGCACACGAAAGCATTTCCTTCCTGGTAGCAACATTATCGCCCCATAAAAAATGAAGAAAAAAATCCATTGAAACTTTCAAAAATTAAGAAAAATGCCAAGAAAACATGTTTAAAGGATGAGGTGAATAAATAAACTCGCTGCGGTTTCCTTTTTGTTCATTTCCAAGCATGTTAGATATGTATATTGTGCCTTGCAACAAAATGACAACTTTCCTGATCATTTTCCAAGGCTCTCATAGATGTGTAAAATTTATCCGCAGTACAAATAACACGTGCTATCAAAGCGTTCATCGCTAGAATACACCAAGTGGCAGCCAAACTTTAAAAAAAAATCAAAGTGCCTTTTTTACTGAATGTATGTTTTCATAGGCGACTATCTAGCGCTTATTTTTCGTTGCGACTAAAGAGTGGAGTAGATTTTTAATGAGCGTTACAATATATAGCGGTCAAAAATATGGTTTTTGTGTTAACGTTTCATCCCCAGTCTACCGTTTTGACTCAAATTCCGAATATTCCGAATACTCGCTTTTAAGGACACTCCTCACGGAGTCCAAGTTTCAAAGTGCTCGCGTTTTCGAGGCACACCACTCGATACGGAGTCGGCGAACAACTGTCATTTTTGTTAATTTAGCTTTGCTGCGTCGCAGCATGCGTGAAATAATAAAAATGACAGTTGTGCGTTGCTTCCATATCGAGTGGTGTGACCCCGAAAACGCGAGCACTTTGAAGCTTGGATTCCGTGAGGAGTGACCTTAAACAACAATTTTGGCTTTATTTGTGTTATTTTAACGATAGGATCTTGAATTCGTTTGTAATCATGATCATCAGTACGGAAAACCGACGAAAGTTTTTGTTTTAGGACGCTGAAACGCCAGTGTTCGAAATATGAGACAGAATTGTACCTTGGCCAGCTGTTTCGCCAGTTACTACACAGCGACTTTACACCTCTCTACACAGATTATAGCCTCGTTTGGTTTAATTAATAATGATAAACGATAAAAAAGTAAAAAAGATGCATACATCGTTACGAACCACGAATACAAGTTTATAGCAACCTAATTTGATTGCAAAAAAAAAAAAGATTCGGATAAACCACCCCACACCGACTATCACCATGATAAAACACCTCGTTCTCGTTCGTTTGCCATGGGGAACTATGATTTGAGCCTTGATTTCGTTGTTAAGTTTTTTTATGTTCTATGGAAAAAATGTAATTTCTCCAAGGAACGTTTGTATTTCAGTCTTTCAGCCCTTCTCGTTGCATCATTGATGCAACAGAAATGGCAGGATAAAGGAAAGCCGCCATCAATAGGGTGATGAGCCCAATTGAAGGTAAACATTAGGCAATAATCAGAAGTAGGACTGTATTGAGTACATTATAGTAGGATACTTATTCATAATAAAAAATTGTAAGGAGTACTTCATAAGATTCTTACAGCCCTAGAAAAAGAGTGCCGCCAGTAACAAAATTGGAACAGGGGATTGCGACTGGTAGAATGGATGTTTTAAGGACAAGCATCACAGGATCCAAAACTAAATTCACTTGCGTTTTCAAGGGTACACCACTCAATAAGAAGGCAGCGGGCAGCTTTTTTTATTATTTCAGCTGTGCTGCGTCGCAGCATGCATGGAATAATAAAAATGACAGTTGAGCGATGTTTTCATATTTAGTGGTGTGCACTTGAAAACGCGAGTGAATTTTGTCTTGTTTTTTTTTGTCTTTAGTCTCCTAACTTTTAGCCCGAGGCTGGCTCATCTCCGGAATTTTGTTTTGGATTCCAAGATGCTTGACTTTATCGTTGGCTTTCTCAGTCTAAATGTGTGCAACGGGCAACATCTACTCTTCGTCCCTAGTCTCAAGATTAAAGAGCATCCGATTTCAAACTGAAAATTCATCAAAGTCCTTGAAGTCTCCACTTGAACAACCGAGGACTGTAATTATTCTCTAAATTCAGAGCGTGTAAAGCCGGTTACAGATCGAAGAATAACCTAGTAAAATTGTATCAAGGGCGCATAAGACAAATAACTGGGCCATTCGATATCAAACAAGCGTAGCGTTGATTGACAGAAGACGCTTGTCAGCATACTCTCTCTAGTCTTCAACCGATACCTCCGCGTATCTTCCGGCCCAGTCAACACAAAATTGTATATGATGCCACATAAGATGCTAAAGTGAAGGTTATATACGTACATATTGTATGGGGAAGTACCTACAGGGGTTGGACAGAACGATCGGGACAGGCAAAATTATATCAAAATTCAAATGACCATAACTCCGGGAAATATCAACCGATTTTTTTGGACACTGGATGCCGGAGATAATCCAGATTATTTGAGGGCATGTCAAAAATGCTATTTTTTGAGCGCTTGTATTTTGCACTTGGGTAAAATGTTGACCATTTTTATATTTTTCATCGAACCTAAAGCTTTTCCTGAGTCGCTTGATATGTTGACGTCACAGATCGGACAAAAACACCTGAGATATGGCCGATTCCGTGAAATCCGTGAAACCGGTTCCACCAATTGTCGCACGCAAGCAGTTGTTCTCGTAGACAGCGTTCTTGCATCAAGTGGTAGCCCATGGCCATAGTTATACCTTTTTCCAATTATATCAATATATGTATCAAACTTCATGGTTTAAAAAAGTCATTACAATGCAAATATTTCGTAAAGTAGAATTGTCTAAAATGTACCCATGGGAGAAATAGCCCAACGAAATTGTTAACACTACATTTTTGAGCGAATGTTTCTAATACTTACACACTTATTTTGCCACCGATCTTGACTGTGCAAATCTCGGTTAAAGTTCATTTGACTAAAATAACGTAGGATCGGCTCCTTTGACTACCACCTGATATACCCTAATAATACACGAAAGTTCTATGAGAAGTTAAACCGTTCACGTAAGGGCCACGTGCCACAGCCTGATATGTGTAAGGACATAAACGGAAACCTTCTTACGAAAGAGCGTGAGGTGATCCAAAGGTGGGGACAGCACTACGAAGAACACCTGAATGGCGATGTGGAAGACGAAGATGGCGGTATGGTGATGGACCTGGGTGCGCGCACAGGACATAATTTTACCGGCTCCGGATCTCCAGGAAATCCAGGAGGAGATTGGCCGGCTGAAGAACAACAAAGCCCCTGGGGTTGACCAACTACCAGGAGAACTATTTAAACACGGTTGTGAGGCACTAGCTAGAGCGCTGCACTGGGTCATTGTCAAGATTTGGAAGGAGGAAGTTTTGCCGCAGGAGTGGATGGAAGATGTCGTGTGTCCCATCTACAAAAAGGACGATAAGCTGGATTGTAGCAACTACCGCGCAATCACATTGCTGAACGCCGCCTACAAGGTACTCTCCCAAATTTTATGCCGTTGACTAGCACCAATTGCAAGGGAGTTCGTGGGGCAGTACCAGGCGGGTTTTATGGACGAACGCTCTACCACGGACCAGGTGTTCGCCATTCACCAAGTACTGCAGAAATGCCGCGAATACTACGTGCCCACACATCATCTTTTCATCGACTTCAAAGCCGCATATGATACAATCGCTCGGGACCAGCTATGGCAGCTAATGCACGAACACGGATTTCCGGATAAACTGACACGGTTGATCAAGGCGACGATGGATCGGGTGATGTGCGTAGTTCGAGTCTCAAGGGCATTCTCGAGTCCCTTCAAAACGCGCAGGGGGTTACGGTAAGGTGATGATCTTTCATGTCTGCTATTCAACATCGCTTTGGAAGGGGTAATACGAAGAGCAGGGATTAACACGAGTGGTACAATTTTCAATAAGTCCGTCCAGCTATTTGGCTTCGCCGACGACATAGATATTATGACAGGTAACTTTGAGAAGATGGAGGAAGCCTACATCAGACTAAAGAGGGAAGCCAAGCGGATCGGACTAGTCATCAACACGTCGAAAACGAATTACACGATAGGAAGAGGTTCAAGAGAGGACAATGTGAGCCACCCACCGCGAGTTTGCATCGGTGGTGACGAAATCGAGGTGGTAGAAGAATTTATGTACTTGGGTTCACTGGTGACTGCCGAGAATAAATTCACATAAATAAATTAAGAAAAAAGATAATAATTTGTGGAATAGTACTACCCCCTAATTTGAAGGATTAAAAAAATCGTGTCACAAAAGGGCCAACTTGAACCGTATCGGCCTGAGTAAGAGAAAAAAAAATCTAAAATGGCCAGTTCATCATCCTCGCTCCATATCAACAATATGGGTACCTGGCCAAACTGGGGTCAGTTTCGAGGCCCTTGAGAAAGCCTCCGAAAGCAACAAAATTGGCCATTTTCGAAGTGTCACATACTATGGCAATATGAGCATCAAACTTCAGCATTTTGCAAGACAAGTAGGATTATGACATCTGGATATGTTTCTGGGGATATTGGCCATCCTGAGGTCAGTTCCGAGGCCCAAGCAATTTTTTAGATATTACGTTAAGGCACAGAGAACAGACGTTGAAGCTGCACTCGCCATTTGTGATAACTTTTGACTGTTCATTTTGATATAACTTTGGAATGTCGCCGTTATCCCGTGCAGAATCAGCGCTAGCGTCATCAAAAAATGCCACTGTGTGCTAGTATCGTTATGCATGCAAGAGCATACCAGCGCCTTCGTGTTGTCAAAATGAGAATGTGAGGTGCAATGTCAACGTCGATGGCGTTGCGGTTCGGTGTGTTTGTTTACACATGTTTTGCAAAAAATTTTGTTAGAGCCTTCATGTCTGTTCTCTGTGGTTAAGGTTAGTTTGCTACCTATATCTTAGTGTGGCCAATACTAACGGGCTTGGTGGTCATATGGCTACCGCTTCTGCCTCATACGCATAAGGTCGTGGGTTCAATCCCAGGCCCGTCCTATTCCTCCTACTTCGTATCTTTCATATATTTATCATGTTATAGCAATCGCTAGAACTGGAAATGGAGCTTTCATACCGTTTCCATCTTCTATGCAGAGCTGTTCTCGGCTTGCAGTGGGAGAGTGATCACATAATCAATTCCTTCCTATCCCGGATAGACCGTGAGGACGTGACCAGCCCCGTTATCGATCATTCAAAATACTAGAGCTTCTCGGACTATGCACATCGAGGTTGGAGAGTAAATGCCATGCTTCAATCCATTGCAATTGTTCTCTTGTGCAATTGCGATTGTTCGGTTGCCCTCTCTGCAATGGTGAAAATATTCAACGGGTACTGGAATGAATTCCCTTAACCTTAGTTGGGGTCAATATGACCCAAAACGAAACTTCAAAGTAGAATAACTTTTTACCTGATAATCCGATCGTTCTGAAATTTCTTGACTTTTAATATTTTGTGGAAATGAAGCATCTGACATGGAAAAAGTATTTTAAGGTGCAACAGGAACGACCCCACAAAAAAAGTTACGAATAAGATGTTAGGGTCATATTGACCCAGAAATGTTAATGCTTATAAAACAGTCAAATTATAACCGAATCACAAAGTTTAAATACCGTTCGAAAGATAAACTCATCAATTTTGTGGCTATGTGGTGATATGCTGGTTCTGGAGACAATGGCCACCGGGAAACGACTTCCACGGGGACCTTGTCGGCCATATAAGGGGAGCATAAAAATCGCTCCATATATGCCATTCGATCGCCATTTCTTCATAGATTCTCTTGAAACGGTAATGTATGGTCCATGAGAGGGCTTCCGAGGAAAGTGGCCACTCCTGGTACATGTTAAGTGCCCCCGGGGAACCCGCAGGAGGGGACATTTCCGTTTTAGCACCAAAATATGCCGTGCGGCTGCTCTTTCGTCATGATTTTCCACAGAATAGATGATTATGCGCTTGAAATCGATAAATAACCACATTGGCCATTCTTGGACCCTATGAGGTGCCCTCGGGGAACCCGTAAAAGAGGACATTTCCGTTTTAACACCAAAATATGCCGTGCGGCGGCTCTTTCGTCATGATTTTCCACCAAACAGATGGTTCATTTCATTCATTCATTCATTTATTTAGTTAACATCTAAACAGATAACACTGAATCAACAATTTGACGCCACAATGCACGGTTCGAGGCTGCATCTCTCCATCCTCGGATACGCCCCACGCTCGCCAAGTCGTTCTGCACCTGGTCTGCCCATCTCGCTCGCTGCGCTCCACGCCGTCTCGTACCTGCCGGATCGGAAGCGAACACCATCTTTGCAGGGTTGCTGTCCGGCATTCTTGCAACATGTCCTGCCCATCGTACCCTTCCGGCTTTAGCTACCTTCTGGATACTGGGTTCGCCGTAGAGTTGGGCGAGCTCATGGTTCATTCTTCGCCGCCACACACCGTCTTCTTGCACACCGCCAGAAATGGTCCTAAGCACCCGTCTCTCGAATACTCCGAGTGCTTGCAAGTCCTCCTCGAGCATTGTCCATGTTTCATGTCCGTAGAGGACTACCGGTCTTATTAACGTCTTGTACATGACACATTTGGTGCGGTGGCGAATCTTTTCGACCGCAGTTTCTTCTGGAGCCCGTAGTAGGCCCGACTTCCACAGATGATGCGCCTTCGTATTTCACGACTAACGTTGTTGTCAGCCGTTAGCAAGGATCCGAGGTAGACGAATTCCTCGACCACCTCGAAGGTATCCCCGTCTATCGTAACACTGCTTCCCAGGCGGGCCCTGTCGCGCTCGGTTCCGCCCACAAGCATGTACTTTGTCTTTGACGCATTCACCACCAGTCCAACTTTTGTTGCTTCACGTTTCAGGCGGGTGTACAGTTCTGCCACCTTTGCAAATGTTCGGCCGACAATGTCCATGTCATCCGCGAAGCAAATAAATTGACTGGATCTGTTGAAAATCGTGCCCCGGCTGTTACACCCGGCTCTCCGCATGACACCTTCTAGCGCAATGTTGAACAACAGGCACGAAAGTCCATCACCTTGTCTTAGTCCCCGGCGCGATTCAAACGAACTGGAGTGTTCGCCCGAAATCTTCACACAGTTTTGCACACCATCCACTGTTGCTTTGATCAGTCTGGTAAGCCTCCCAGGGAAGCTGTTCTCGTCCATAATTTTCCATAGCTCTACGCGGTCTATACTGTCGTATGCCGCCTTGAAATCAACGAACAGATGGTGCGTTGGGACCTGGTATTCACGGCATTTTTGAAGGATTTGCCGTACAGTAAAGATCTGGTCCGTTGTCGAGCGGCCGTCAACGAAGCCGGCTTGATAACTTCCCACGAACTCGTTCACTAATGGTGACGGAAGATGATCTGGGATATCACTTTGTAGGCGGCATTAAGGATGGTGATCGCTCGAAAGTTCTCACACTCCAGTTTGTCGCCTTTCTTGTAGATGGGGCATATAACCCCTTCCTTCCACTCCTCCGGTAGCTGTTCGGTTTCCCAGATTCTGACTATCAGTTTGTGCAGGTAAGTGGCCAGCTTTTCCGGGCCCATGTTGATGAGCTCAGCTCCGATACCATCCTTACCAGCGGCTTTGTTGGTCTTTAGCTGTTGAATGGCATCCTTAACTTCCCTCAAGGTGGGGGCTGGTTGGCTTCCATCGTCCGCTGAACTGACGTAGTCATCTCCTCCGTTGCCTTGACTTTCACTGCCTGTACTCTCAGCGCCATTCAGATGTTCCTCGTAGTGCTGCTTCCACCTTTCGATCACCACACGTTCGTCCGTCAAGATGCTCCCATCCTTATCCCGGCACATTTCGGCTCGCGGCACGAAGCCTCTGCGGGATGCATTGAGCTTCTGATAGAATTTGCGTGTATCTTGAGAACGGCACAGCTGTTCCATCTCCTCGCACTCCGCTTCTTCCAGGCGGCGTTTCTTCTCCTGTAAAAGGCGGGTCTGCTGTCTCCGCTTCCGTCTATAACGTTCCACGTTCTGCCGGGTACCTTGCTGCAGCGTACCTTGCTGCAGCGCCCGCCCGCGCTGCGTCCTTCTCCTCCAGAATCTGTCTGCACTCTTCGTCGAACCAATCGTTCCGTCGACTTCGACCCATATACCCGACGTTGTTCTCCGCTGCGTCGTTAATGGCTGCTTTAACTGTACTCCAGCAGTCCTCAAGAGGGGCCCCATCGAGCTCACCCTCTTCCGGCAACGCTGCCTCGAGATGCTGCGCGTATGCAGTGGCGACATCAGGTTGCTTCAGTCGCTCTAGGTCGTACCGCGGCGGTCGTCGGTACCGAACATTGTTGATGACGGATAGTTTTGGGCGCATTTTAACCATCACCAGATAGTGGTCAGAGTCGATGTTAGCGCCACGATATGTCCTGACGTCGATAATGTCGGAAGTGTTGGAAGTAGGTGCTGCGAATGGCCATATTCTTGGAGGCGGCGAAATCAATTAGTCGTAGTTAGGCGAAATCAATTAGTCGTAAACAGATGGTTATGCGCTTGAAATCGATAAGTGACCACATTGGCCACTCCTGGTACATGCAAGGTGCCCCCGGGAAACCCGAAGGAGGGGACATTTCCACAATATGCCGTGCGGCGGCTCTTTCGTCATGATTTTCCAGATAATAAATGATTATGCGCTTGAAACCGATAATTGACCAAATTGGCCACTCTTGGAGCCTATGAGGTGCCCCAGGGGAATCCGTAAAAATGGACATTTCCGTTTATGTATGGATGTATGTAGTAAGCCACCATCCTGACTAGAGTCTTGCTCTGCATGCGGTTCCACTTGATAGTAAGGTCAAGGTCAAATTTCAATATCATTTTGGATTCAACAAATTGCTGTATGAAGGAAGTGAACATTTCCGTTTAAACTCCAAAATATGCCATGCGGCGGCTAATTCGTCATGATTTTCCACAAATCGATAATTGACCACATTGGCCACTCTTGGAGCCTATGAGGTACCCTTGGGCAACCCGTAAAAGAGGACATTTTCGATTTAGCACCAAAATATGCCGTGCGGCGACTCTTTCGTTATGATTTTCCACAAAATAGATGATAATCCGCTCGAAATCGATAAGTGACCACATTGGCCACGCTTGGAGCCTATGAGGAGCCCTCGGGGAAGCCGTAAAAGGGGACATTTCCATTTTTACACCAATATAAGTCGTACGGCGGCTCGTTCGGTGTGTTTTCCCACCAAACAGATTGTCGTGCGCTCGAAATCGATAAGTAACCACATGGGTTACATTTGAAACCTATGAGGTTCCCTCGGAGAACACGTGGAAGTGACATTTCCATTTTTACACCAACATATGTCATGCGGCGGCTCGTTCGTCGTGATTTTCCTCCAAATAGATTCAAGATTATTGACATATTGTCCACCCTTAGAACCTATGAGGTGCCCCCGGGAGCCCGTAGAAGAGAACATTTCCATTTTAACACCAAAATATGCCGTGTGGTGGCGCTTTCTTTGTTATATTCTACCAAACAGATGGTCATGTGCTTGGAGTTGATTAGTGATATTGTTTACTCTTGGAACCTTTGAGGTGCCCTGCGAACCCGTAGGAGAGGACATTTTCATGGTTATATCAAATGTACTGTGCCGCTTGCGGCAGCTTTATCTCCATGTTTTCCAACATATAGATGGTTATGCGTTTGAAATCGATTAAGATCACATTGTCTACCCTGGCCACAAGTCTTCAAAAAGTTGGTTATGCGCTTGAAATTGTTCTTCATTTGAAATTGAGTACTGATATAAATAAAAAAATAGTTTCTGGGTTACTGTGATGGTTCCTTCGAACAGCTCTCCAAGGATTTTTTATTCCACATCTCGATATTACCATTAGTCGATGGTGCCTTCAATATCGACTCATAGAAGTTTGAGGTTTTCACCGATCGCCGTGGACAATGATATGAAAACGCAACATTTTGATATAAAAAAGAAAATCTCTACTTCTGTGAGACTCCTGCGGGTACTTCGTAGGTTGTAGATATTAAGTTTAGAATGAATGACCTATATGATAGAAAAAAATAATATTAATCTACCTAGTGGTGATGGTGCCTTTATCATTCGTTCGTAACACTAATAGATAGATAGCTCTTATTTTTCATATTTGTTTATTTGCATTCTAAAATTTCCTGCTGAACGCAACTTATTGCAAGCCAATCGGATGAGCATAAGTGCCAGAAAAGTGATTTTCCCATGCAGGTTCTGAAATTAGTATTTTGGCCATAACTTCGGAGTCCATAGCCCGATCTAGCCAATTTTCAATAGGAAACAATAGGGCAGGATTTTGCGTCGAATGCTATTTAAAGCGAGCAAATCGGTTGAGGTTCCTAAAAAGTGAGTGAGATTTTGTGTGCACATACACTTTTAATGGATTCTTCGCAGCACTCCACAATTACCGAAACTGGGCCTGGGGTTCCCCCGGGTTGATATTAGATTTCAAGAGCTTAACCAACTATTTGATGGATAATTATAGTGAAAGAGCCGCTACACGGCATGTCTTGGAATAAAAATAAAAATGTCTCCTTGTACAGGTTCCCCAGAAGCATCTCATAGGTTTCAAAAGTGGTCAATGTGGTCGCTAATCGATTTTAAGTGTGTGAGAGTAAGCACGGAAATGTCCTCTCCTATGAGCTCCACGGCGGTACTTCATAGGTTCCAGAATGAAAAATGTGGTCACTTATTCATTTCGGTATAAAAACGGAAATGTCACCATCTACGGGTTCCACGTGGGCATCTCATTGGTTCCAAGAGTGGCTTATCGATTTCAAGCGCATAATCATCTATTCTGTGGAAAATCATGACGAAAGAGCCGCCGCACGGCATATTTTGTTGCTAAAACGAAAATGTCCCTTTCTACGGGTTCCCCGGGGGCACCTCATAGGTTCTGAGAGTGGCCAATGTGGTCAATTATCGATTTCGAGCTAAATAACCCTCTCTTTGATGGGAAAACACACCGAGAGAGTCGCCGCACGGCATATTTCGGTGTTAAAACGAAAATGTCCCATTCTACGAGTTCCCTGGGGGCCCCTCATAGGTTCGAGACGTTGTCAATATGGTCACTTATCGATTTCAAGCGCATAATCATCTATTTTGTGGAAATTATGACGAAAGAGCCTCCGCCCGGCATATTTTGGTGCTAAAACGGAAATGTCGCCTCCTGCGGGTTCCCTGGGGGCCCCTGACAGATTCCAAGAGTGGCCAATGTGGTCACTTATCGATTTCACTGGCATAATCATCTATTTTGTGGCAAATCCTGACGAAAGAGCTGCCGCACGACATATGTTGGTGTTAAAACGGAAATTTCCCCTTTTACGGATTCCCAGAGGGCACCTCATAGGCTCCAAGAGTGGCCAATGTGGTCACTAAGCGATTTCGAGCTGAATAACCATCTCTTTGATGGGAAAACACACCGAGAGAGTCGCCGCACGGCATATTTTGTTGCTAATACGAAAATGTCCCTTTCTACGGGTTCCCCGGGGGCACCTTATAGGTTCCAAGAGTGGCCAATGTGGTCAATTAGCGCATAATCATCTATTTTGTGGAAAATCACGACGAAAGATCCGCCGCACGGCATATTTTGGTGCTAAAACGAAAATGTCCCCTCTTGCGGGTTCCCTGGGGGCCCATGATAGGCTCCAAGAGTGGTCAATGTGGTCAATTATCGATTTCGAGCTCATAATCATCTATTTTGTGGAAAATCATTACGAAAGAGCTGTCGCACGACATATTTTGGTGTTAAAACGGAAACGTCCCCTCTTACGGGTTCCCGAGGGCACCTCATTGGCCCCAAGAGTGGCCAATGTGGTCACTTAGCGATTTCAAGCGCATTATCATCTATTTTGTGGTAAATCATGACGACAGAACCGCCGCACGGTATATTTTGGTGCTAAAATGGAAATGTCCCCTCCTGCGGGTTCCCCATGGGCACCTTGCATGTACCAGGAGTGGCCAATGTGGTCACTTATCGATTTCAAGCGCATAATCATCTGTTTGGTGGAAAATCATGACGAAAGAGCCGCCGCACGGCATATTTTGGTGCTAAAACGGAAATGTCGCCTCCTGCGGGTTCCCTGGGGGCCCGTCGGAAGCCCTCTCATGGATCATACATTACCGTTCTAAGAGAATTTATGAAGAATTTGCGATCCAAAGGCATATATGGAGCGATTTTTATGCTCCCCTTATATGGCCGACAAGGTCCCCGTGGAAGTCGTTTCCCGGTGGCCATTGTCTCCAGAACCAGCATATCACCACATAGCCACAAAATTGATGAGTTTATCTTTCGATCGGTATATAAACTTTGTAATTCGGTTATAATTTGACTGTTTTATAAGCATTTACATTTCTGGGTCAATATGACCCTAACATCTTATTCGTAAGTTTTTTCTAATATCCGAAGAAGGTTAAACATGTGCATTTTACGATCCAATCATATTCAGAAATAGGTGGTTGAAGTTCAAAAGATTCCCAAAAACTTATTAGGGTATCCAGGATCCATAATATATGAAAGTTCAAAACAGCTAGAAACATTTCGGGCTCAAGAATTCTCCTTGATTGCGAAACTCAATAATAACATTGATACTATATTCAGTAGTTTTTAAAATCATAAACCATTCTTCGGAATATTTTTTTTTGTGACCCTCGTTCTTTATGGCATTATAAATTTACTCTAGGATGCCAAAATCTGGAATTATCTTTGGAGATGAAAGATAAGTTTTAGATTTTAATAATATTTCACTAAAACCCAGCATTACTAAACACAATAATTCAATGCTTTTACAAAACCACGCTAAGCGAAAAAGTGAAAATTTATTTCTCGTTCGGTAGTTTTTCTCCAGCAAGCGGATCGACCGGTCGTCGAAATTTAGTTTTGCTTTGTGCGGAAAGCAAAACGATCGGCAGGTCTGCTTTGCGCGGATGAGTAAATTAATCAGAAAGTGTACATTTGTTTCTTGTCCAGTCGTGTTTCTCTATTAAGAGAGTAGTTATTGAGTAAGCGTTGTGCAGTGTGTGTTTTAGTCGTCGCGAAGTAGTTAAGATATCGAATCAGCGTAATACGTAAGCGTAATCGAAATACGTAAGACACGCGTTGCTTTTCCGTTTTTGTTCATCACGAATATTGCGTCGTTAAAAAGAAATAATTAGTAGCTTACCAAGGCGATTTCCAATATATTTCCTTCCCAGCTAACATACTATTCCTTTCCAGTGCGCTCATGGAGATGCAGAGGATTCCTCGGTCTCTTGTAGCAATGAGTGTCGAACTAATTTTCCTCCCCCTTATTCTAATTGACTGTGAGGACGTGGCATCGGCGTCGTGAATTAAAGAAACTTCGATGCATGTACATCGAGAATAGCTTTTTAGTCCCGAGAAAACTATTCAATTGGTGAGCTATGCATGATTTGTTGTTTCTCGGCCAATCACGACTAGCAACTACGATGGGTACAGTCAATCAAGGTAAGCTAAGCTAAGCCATATATCAGTGTGGCCTATACCCTCCCTAGAAACATATTTGGATGTCATAATCCCACTTGTCTTGCAAAATGCTGAAGTTTGATACCCATATTGCTAATATGGAGCGAAAATATTGAACTGGCAATTTTTTAGCCTATTCCCAAAAGGTCACTCCGAAGAAACCCGTTTCGGCCATTTCTTTCACCTTGATTTTTGGATCTGATATAATCCCTATATAAAAAATATACCGAAATGGTATAAATAGGGACGAAAAAGCAATGTTTTGTTGGACTTATATCGCCAAAAAAGGAAGTTGTGGTCAATTTTTTCCCTACACTCATGCCGATTCGGGCTAATGGCAATTTACTTCAAAAATATATCTTTTCATGTAGATCATTCCTTCCCGATACGTCAAAACTCTAGCACTGCAGGTTTTCGAGTTATCGAATTATGTCGTAAAATTCTACTAATCTAACCATTGTGGATCGTTGCATGTTACCCCATTTGACGGTGTCTTTCATTTGCACTACACCAAATATTTAAAGAACTCAACAAATATTGATTTAAGAAGTGTATGACACCAACCTATTTCTCCTATTTCTCCAACATTTCAAAAACCTTACGCGTTAAAAGTTTATCTGTATTTATATGTTTGGTATTAGTATTGAAGCGGATAATAGTTCTTTACCCCAACACCTTTGATTTTCGAACGATACTTCTGGGAAACCAGTTCCCGGCATGATCAAGAACAAAATATCTGCTCGCATGCTTGATCTTTCCAAAGCAGTAAATCAAAGTCAATGATAAAGGAAGGAGGGGAGAAACGTACATAACTCATAGAACCGAGTAATTATAAGGTGGTTGACGAATCTTTATGTTGATCTGTAGTAAATCAGTTGCAACTAACAATTTTATGATTTAATTCAAATTAAAATTATTCACAGTTTTACTTCGCAGAAAATTGAATAAGTATGAGCAGTATGACAAAATAATCAAGTGGAACATTTTTAGCGACACATAGCCTACGAAGCACATGTTTTCATTTTCACTAGCGTTACATACCCTAACTTGGTATTGCTGTTTCGTAGCTAATCATTCATTAAGCCCTTCGACAATCATTAAATCAGCGTGGATATCATATGCCCGTTCCTAGCAGAATACTCTCTAAACCGGATCGAAATTCGAACGCCGTCATCACCTTCAGCACGGATCTGCTTTGCAGCCGCGCATCCCACCGTTCAACTTAGAGAGTTGGAAGATGGTAAAAGGAAACGTGCCCTGTTTAATAGCGCGATGCCACATTAGATACACCTTCAATTTGATGTCTCGACGAGTGGTTTCGTAATCATGGACATGTCAGGAAAACCCTAGGTAATGATTTGACAATTTCGCCGCTGAATCATTTACTTTATCTTGTTATATCAGAATAAACAAGGATGCACATGAATGGGCCGTGTGCAATCGTTGATAGATATGAAAATATCTTATCGTAATGAAAAAAAGAACGATGTTTAATGTCTATTCTGCTGATCAATTTGGTAGGCAAAAACGTAACAGATACACGTATCAATCATCACGTACTTATCGGAAAGTAATCAAGAAGTCACTTTCACTTGATTCGATCATTTAGCTTGACACACATTGAGTGCATCAGATACAAATCTCTCTGGAACAAAGTCCTAGTCGCATGTCTAACCTTGAACCGAGAATACCAATCACTCAATCGAGCATATGTTGCTGCGCACGTTTTCCGTTTGCAGCATGGTTACCTGCTGTATATGTTGGAGAACGTGTTCATTCATGTCTTCAACATCGGCTCACCTAGAGAAGTGCACGATGAAGGGAAATCCCCAAACTACAGTTAACGTGTCAAGTTCGAGGCACATGTTTCCTCAATGAACATATGCGTGACTCATCAGAATACCGAGAACGTCCCAAAGATGCAGAGAAAAGATACAGAGCATGAAGATCTTATACAACATCTCGATCTTCTCGGCCGTTCTTTCGGTTCGATGGAGGTCGCTTGGCAACAGCAGCCTCAGCGCGAAACGGCTTGAACTCTCGAGCACAGATTGAATTGACGTTGCCTGAATGAAAGAGAAAAAACGCACGTGAAATGAATATCGGCCGTTTGGCTGCCTCGGTGGTGCTTTCGGTTCGTCCCTCTTTATCCGGGCTCTTCGCAACCCGCACCTTGATCTCGGCCAACTTTTGATGATTAGCATGCATTTTTCTGACTCCAATTCGACGGCTACAGACTGGAATGTGCTCTTCGATATTTTTGAGAATTTGTACGCTGAACGGAAGTCTTGCAAATACCTATCATGGAATGTCTGAAACACGACGAAACGTGATAAGTCACAGTGCTGCATGGATTTTATTGTCCTCAGTCGTTAGGCATGAATTCAAAAACGTTCGCTCAAGGAATTCGAGTTCAATGAACGATCTGTTTGAAGGACTTTCTAACGACGAGCTTCGTAGAAAACTTACTAATTTGAATAGCAGATTCTAATCGATCTGCAAGTCACATGTGTTGAACTGAATGTAAAACATGATTGCAGACTTTCATCAAATCAGGAATCAATTTGAATGAAGTCGATGTTAGATTTTCTTGATGTTAATAGAAAAAAAAATCCCACAAAGTTGGGTAAATGGAAAAAAGTGCACATAACAATGTTCAAATATTATTTTCCGGTCGAATGGTTCATTTATGATCGACAGATATAACACATGATAATCTTTATTCGTATAAGGATTTATTGGTCAATTGAAGTATTCATTAGTCCATTCGCATTATGCAAGTATAATAATAAAATCGAGTAAATCGAATGTAGCACATTGTTAATAATTTTTTGTCAACAAACGGGCATGAGCGTGACAGGAACATCTTCGAGCTGCTCATTGGACAGCACTAATATGCTCCTTCAAAGCGATAAAATAAAAGATTCACTCTAGCAAAACGGAAAGTGAAATGACAATGGATGACAGTCAAGTATGTAGGAACGTGCTCACACAATATTGATTTTATGTAACATGCATGTCCACTGTATGTAATAGGGAGATCCAACATACAAGGATTATCAGATTAATTGTCATTCTGTTTTTATCACAATGCGAATTAATTTTATTTTTTTTACAATATGAATTAATGAATCTTATTCTGAAAATAACTATCCTCCGATTTTTTTTAATCTTCTTTGTATTTTTTTATTTTTGAACGTATTTAGTTTCTGTCTAATTCAAGCCTTTTAAACTTACGGATAGTCTCGACTAGCACTGCGTGCGCGATGATGATTGACGTTTTGGCACTGCCTTTTTATCTTCCACTCTCATTCGACGTCCAAAGTTCGGCCCACTGAAACTGGTGTTAATTGAATGTAGAAGAGAGTTGACGTCATACTTTTATCTTCGCGATCGCCTCGAAGGTGAACTTTTTCGTTTGTTCAGGAATCATCGGCTGAATAATTACACTGGTTTTCATCGATTTTTGAAGCAGATGATTTTTAATTATTTGTTTATCGTTGCAGCATCAACAGGGTACATTTAGTCCCAATGATGTTAAGTATTGTAGCAAAAAATGTATATAAACCCTGATTAATCCGCCTTACAGTGATGGTGCCTTTCTCGTGCAAATAGTGCAAATACAAATTAGTGTGTATTTTGGCCATAACTTCCGATCTGCCCATTTTTCAATAAGAAACAATAGGACAGGATTCTGCGTCGAATGCAACTTGTTGGTTAAGGGTAAGTGCCTTAAAAATGAGTGACACTTTTGCTACATTTTGTTAGTTGGATGCAAACTGACACACACATAGAAAGAGACCGATGATGGCAACAGAAGGACACCCTTGTAGGTGGTTCCAAAGAAGACGAAAAAGAATCGGATCAATGCGAGCGAAAGACAAAATGTCATCAAAAGAAGCGTGAAAAAGAAAGGCAAGGCGCTCCTAGCGAAAACTAGCGAGGAAGGATATCTGGAGGTCCTGCGGACCATTAGGACAGCTCCAGAACTTAAGGAATTCGGACGTACAAAAAATCCGGCGCACACGGGTTGAAAAAAGACTCAAAAAATAAGAGCTCATCGTATAAGAAGCTAACAGAGAGGGTAGTGGGAGATAAAGCGCAAGTGAGAGATATGGCGCCTGAAGTGAACCTCCAATGCGTGGATCTGGATGAGATTACAACGGCAGACGATGTAATTACCGCAATGAAGGAGCAATTTAATCTGGAAGACGTCGAAATGACAATCTGGCTAAGAAGGGGGTCATCCGGTACACAGGTCGCAGGAATAAAGGTTCCGGTAGATGCTGCCGACAAAGCATTGAAAATCAGCAAAGTTAAAGTCGGGTGGTCGGTGTGCTAACTGAGCCTCTCTCAGCAACCAGAGGTGTGCTTCAGGTGCCAAGAGTTTGGTCATGTGGCACGAAATTGTAAAGGTCCGAAAGAAGATCGAAACTTTGCAGAAGGTGTGGATAGGATGGCCACAAAGCGCAAAGCTCCAAGAAGCCACCGAAATGCCTAATCTGTAGGAATGATGGATGTAGAGACCACGTTACTGGCGGTCAGAAATGTCCAGCGTATCGACAGGCGATGTCTGATAAATCACAGTGGAGGTAATGCAAATTAATCTCAACCACTGTGATACCGCACAGCAACTGCTGAGCAACTGCTGAGGCAATCCGCAAGGGAATCGAAGTGCGACGTAGTAGTGGATAACGCTAGAACCACCGCAATATGTACAGTAGGGAGATATCCTTTCTAACACATTGTGTTTCGTGCAGCTGAAGACTTCGTGATCGCCAACGTTAACGGTATCTATAAATGTAACTGCTACGCACCCTTACGTTGGACAACTGATCAGTTTAATCAGATGCTGGATGCGGTAGTAGTGGGGCAGCCATCTCACTAACCAAAGAGGTTGGAGTCTGCTGGAAGCACTTGCTAAACGTAGATCTGGTTAACGAAGGATCGACGAGTACCTACCGGAGAGATGGCAGAGTCCATAATTGATGTTACCTTTTGCAGTCCTGCATTAACGAGGAACATAAACTGGAGAGTCTGCGAAGGCTATAAACATAGCGATCATCAGGCGGTCCGATACTGCGAGAAGATAGCGATGCAAGTGTGGTACCTAAGAGCTTAGGTGGAAGACAGAAACAAGGATTTGCTAGCAGGGGTAATTGGATTTTAGCGCAACGTGGTAAACCTAAGTCCAGGCGAGCTGGTTGCAGCATTGACTCGAGCTTACGATGCAACCATGCCGAGATGTCCGCCGTCCAGTCTACTGGTGGAATGGAACTATCGCCGAACTCCGTCGCAACAGTCTTCGAGCAACGAGGAGAATGCAGAGAGCCCGCAACAATGTCGAACGAGAAAAACGTAGACCTATGCACCTGTGCTCAGCGCATCAAGAGCTGCTTTCAAGAAGGAAATTAGGCTCAGCAAGGCAGCCTGCATGCAAGAGTTCTGCCGTAATGCAGATGCTTACCCATAGGGGGATGCATACAGGGTCGCTATGGCAAAGATCAGAGGTCCATCGATACCGCCAGATAGGTGCCCAGAAAAGCTTAGCACAATTATCGACGGTCTGTTTCCACACACGAGCCAACGGTCTGCCACCCACACCGTAAGACGAGAATAACACCAGTACGGATGAAGCCCTGCTTACGAATCAGGAACTCATCACTGCTGCAAAAAGCCTAAAAGCAAACAAAGCTCCTGGACTAGATGGTATCCCCGACCTGGTCTTGAAAGCAGCGATCCAGATATGTTCCGTAGCAGAAGTGCATCGATGAAGGAAACTTTCCCGATTGCTGGAAGCGGCAAAAACTAGTATTAGTGCGTACCGGACCATTTCGATGTATGCGGTCAGCGTCATAGTAGGCATGACTCCCACCTAAATTTTATTGGAGGAAGATTGTGCCTGCTATGGGCAACATGGGACAACGGGAGCACGCCAGATTGTGAGAGTCGTTTCGATGTGAAAGTGGCAGCTGGATTGGGACAGTAGTTCGAAAGGAAGGTGGACCTATCAGCTCATTCCGAACCAGCAGTCGTGGGAGAACAGAAAACATGGAGAAGTCAACTTCTTCCTGACGCAGTTCCTGTCAGGCCATGGATGCTTCAGGAAGTATTTGCATAGATTCGGACACGCAGAGTCTCCACTTTGTCCGATCTGTCCGAACTGTGAAGAAACACCTGAGCACGTGATATTCGACTGCCCACGATTCAGGGCAGAACGGAGTTGGATTTCAACGATCAGTACTCGTAGCATAAACCCCGACAACATCGTTCAGGAAATGTGTGAAGATGAGAATACATGGAACGTGGTGAACAGAGCAGTAACGCAGATCATGCTGTCGTTGCAGCGAAAATGGTGTGAAGACCAGAGGACGACAGTGAGCGAAGGTGAGTAGTAACCGATCGTGAGAAAACATTTGGTTCGGAGTCGTCGGGGCGCCAGTGAACCGGAAGCCATCATTCAATCGGAATCACTGGACGGACCTCGGCACTCAATCGGTACGCCTAATGATCGATGTAACCGTACCGGAAGAGCCGTGCCGTGAGAGCAATTGTACGAGCGCCAAATGTAAAACGTGTCGTAGTGGAGATACGCAGTCATACTGTCATCATTAATGATGAGGAGAATGCAGCGAACCAGCAATGCTTGCTAGAGGCTGGACAAGTGAAGTGCATGAGCACAGCCCTTCTGCGAAGTATCGAAATCCAGTAAGTCCCGGAGGGACCAGGGCATTAGAAGAAAGGGTAATTCAAGTAACCTTCTGTTGCTTGGGTGGGTTTAGTGGGTCCGGCGGGCAGGCCTTGTGCCTTCCGCGCCAGCCCCACTCCCTAAGTGATAATTTCAGGTGTCTGTATGCAGATTTGCCTTCATCTCTCTATAAAAAAACACCCACACACATATATCCTCCATTCGTCGAACTGAGTCGATCGCTAAATAACACTATGGGTCTCTGGGCCTTCTTTAAAAAGTTTTTTTTTCGTTTTCTACTAATTTTAGCTATGCCAAATAACTTTTGTTCTTGCATTTTTTTCAAAGATGATTACTTCCTAATGAAATTTTTGAAAAAAGTTGTGGGAAAGAGAGGATTAATGGTCTTGTTAAGCCCCGTGTTTCGCAGCTCAAAACACATCTTTCGTCTAGCCTTGTTGGCAAGTCGATCGAAGGGTTGCAATCTCGGCACTCTACCGATAGACCGGGCATCTACCATTACTCGGCAGAGCTTTCCTCGGCATGGTGACGTCGCACGCGCGTGATAGGACAGCTACCAACGCATCCTTGCTTAGACTGTCAGTGTTGGCTTCCAGTCCCAGGGCCGCGACAAAAGCTTCGCTGTCGAAATTATTAGTCTTCCAGCCACGTGCCTGACAGGGACGTTTCGCCCTTGAATGTTGCATAATTGATCTTGAAACGAATTGCTGAATAGATGTAGCCCTCTTCCACCGTCCAGTCCAAGTCTGATGCCGGATCAGCGCAAGTCAGGAAAGCCTACTTCCACCCAGCAGGATTGGACAACGTGCTACAAAGCCCGCCATGGCTTTAGGGGACGGAATACAACCTAGCACCTAGCCCACTCGTCGTTTCGAATCAGTGTCACCTGGCTCTAGTTAAGATAGTGGAATCAGACTGCCAGCCATCGTTTTCACAATATTACAATATCCAATACCAGGTTAACGCGACCAAAGTGCCATAATCAGGAGCTCACCGGTATTGATCCTGATGCGTCAATTGGCACTCCCTGGGTTCCTGTGCGCTTTGTAGGGGTTTAACAGAGTCCACTGTCAAATTCCACCACGTCCTAGGAAGTAGACCGCCGCTGCCGCCGACACTTATTGACGTACGCCGGTTGGCTTCACACCGCCGAATTTCGTACAAAAATCACAGTATGCAGTGCGTTTGTATCTGCCGAACCAAGGCAACCTGTCAGGCATTAATTAAGTAGCTATTATTTATTTACTTTAGATTGATCGCCGCAAGTTCATGTTTGAGATTTTTATCGATCATTTTTCGGCGAGTAAAGACAAAACAATAAAATTGCCAGACTGTCCGGACGTTTTGGTCGATTGACTGGCCATCGACCATCTTCTGCGGACACTAAAATCAAATATATTATTTAAAACACATGACTTTTTTACATATAATCACATACAATCTTCCAGTCAACTATATACTAACAGAGAGCCATTACTACTAATTATTGAAACATACAAAGTACAATATAAACAAAATGACTCAGTAAATATTGTAAATTGCGTACAACTCTATTATAAATAAGCTCTAATAACTAACTAGTAACGTTTAGGATGTGAATAGAAAAGAAATAATGAATAATAATAATAATAATAATAAGAAAAACCAAAAAAAATGGTAACCTGCCATAAGATAAGCTTAGTACTATTCCATTTGATTCCACCGCAACGTGTAGGGTATAACAGGTGTAGAGCCTAACAAATTTCCCAAGAAAGGGTGCAATAATGGATTCCAATATAGAGAATCGAAGTTAAATACCTATTCTTCATTCAACGTGGACTATATTTTAACCGTTTGTTTGAGAAACTGCATATGTAACATTTTTGGTCAAAATGAGATTTTTATATATTCTGAATTCTTGTCCAAAAATACGTATACGAGTGCAAAAGTATCTTCCATCTTTGTAGTTGTAACCACTCTGAAAACATTTTTTAGTTTCTACAAACAACTGTTGAAAGCCTCGTGGTGATGGTGTAACTTGTCTAGGTGTATTCGCATGTCATGAGCTTATTGGTATTCAAAGAATGATTTTTGCTGATCTACCAGGTGTCTTAAGCAGTGGTGCGAATTCTCAATTTCAGTGACTAAAATTTGTTGGATATTGATACCATTGCCTCTTCATGCTCATTTCCTAGCAGTGAAAACTGAAAATGGTTAGCAGCAACAATCAAAGATAAAGTAAACAAAAGACCTCTCTTCTCATTGCACACGCAGCCCGCACTGACAGTCTATTCAGTTCACTCGCTGCTGTGTGAATACGACGGCCCTATATAAATGCATGGGTGAATACTATCACTTGAAAGACAGTGACAGGAAATTTGTGCCGACTGATCATCAGCTTCAGCCCGCTGTTGGCAAACCGAGTTTGCTAAGCTACTCCTGCTTTGTCGTTCTGACTGAAAGGGTCCGTCATAGGCAAAGAGGAGCAGAGAAAAATACAAAACAAAAGAATCACACTCAGCAGGCATTGTTGATAAATTGCACCACTGGTCTTAAGTAATATAGAGTCAGTTGTCTATGCGATGGTTAATTCGTATGCGTTTGCGATGGTTAATTCGACCATAATAATATTTCAGTTCTTCTTGCTAAAATTGTGTGCAATGCAGCCTAAAATGTCACTATAAAGATGGTGAGTTCGTTCTTTCTTTTTTTAAATATCATATAGTTACCCTAGGCGGGTTTTATGGGCGAACGCTCCACCACGGACCAGGTGTTCGCCATTCGCCAAGTACTGCAGAAATGCCGCGAATACAACGTGCCCACACATCATTTATTCATCGAATTCAAAGCCGCATATGATACAATCGATCGGAACCAGCTATGGCAGCTAATGCACGAACATGGTTTTCCGGATAAACTGACACGGTTGATCAAAGCGACGATGGATCGGGTGATGTGCGTAGTTCGAGTTTCAGGGGCATTCTCGAGTCCCTTCGAAGCCCGCAGAGCGTTACGGCAAGGTGATGGTCTTTCGTGTCTGCTATTCAACATCGCTTTGGAAGAGGTAATACGAAGAGCAGGGATTAACACGAGTGGTACAATTTTCAATAAGTCCGTCCAGCTATTTGGCTTCGCCGACGACAAAGATATTTTGGCACGTAACTTTGAGAAGATGGAGGAAGCCTACATCAGACTGAAGAGGGAAGCTAAGCGGATCGGACTAGTCATCAACACGTCGAAGACAAAGTACATGATAGGAAGAGGTTCAAGAGACGACAATGTGAGCCACCCACCGCGAGTTTGCATCGGTGGTGACGAAATCGAGGTGGTAGAAGAATTTGTGTTCTTGGGCTCACTGGTGACTGCCGAAAATGACACCAGCAGAGAAATTCGGAGACGCATAGTGGCTGGAAATCGTACGTACTTTGGACTTCGCAAGACGCTCCGATCGAATAGAGTTCACCGCAGTACCAAACTGACAATCTACAAAACGCTTATTAGACCGGTAGTCCTCTACGGACACGAGACCTGGACAACGCGCACTTGGAGTTTTCGAAAGGAAAGTGCTGCGTACCATCTATGGTGGGGTGCAGATGGCGGACGGTACGTGGAGGAGGCGAATGAACCACGAGTTGCATCAGCTGTTGGGAGAATCATACATCGTTCACACCGCGAAAATCGGACGACTGTGGTGAGTCGGGCACGTAGCCAGAATGTCGGACAGTAACCCGGTGAAAATGGTTCTCGACAACGATCCGACGGGCACAAGAAGGCGAGGTGCGCAGCGGGCAAGGTGGATCGATCAGGTGGACTCTCCGTAGACTGCGTGGTTGGCGACGTGTAGCCATGGACCGAGCCGAATGGAGAAGACTCTTATATACCGCACAGGCCACTTCGGCCTTAGTCTGAATAAATAATAATAAAATAGTTACCCTACCCACTATGCCCAACCAATGCATTGTACATTCCCGTTTAGTCGAAAGCTGAAAATATTGTAGTGAAAACGATAAAAAATCTAAGATAATCTTTAAAAAAAATCATTTTTGATAACCAGTGTTACAGCTTGCGAATCAAGTTTATAACAGTAAGCTAATTGCCAATCTTGAAACGACCTCCCCAAGTACATATTCCGTTCCCGCTTGAGGCTGCCTAGAGATTGAACCAACGTAAAGAGTAATTTATATACATGGATATAAATCTTAAAAAGGAGAAGCATCAGTAGCTTTTCGATTTAAATTCGATCAGATATTTTGAACTTTGAAATGTAATCTTTCTACCGAACGATTCTGTGTAAAGAACAGACAAGTTTCGATTCACACAAAGTTTGGCTTCTCTAACCACATTTTAATTGACAGTCAATTAATTCTCATGAGTATTCCAATATCAAAAAGTTTTAAATTTGATTTAAAAGGTCAAAGGAAATAGAAATTCATTGTTTATTGTCATTGAGAAGCACATTGCTTTTTTTTTTACAGTTACTTCAGAACAATAGTCACAAAATTTCCAAAATTGATAGAATTTTCGCTAAGCATACGTGTCAGCATATCCACTTGTTATGAATTTCTATGCGAAATATTTTTTGTGTTATCCATTCCCCGAAAAATGATATGAAAAAAATCGAAATAAATTAAATGGCTTCGGATCTTTGCATGTGGCGTACCTTTCCTGTCTTATGAATGAATTCGAATTGAAGTTCACGTACGGTTTGTTTATAATCGTGGACCAACGATGATAAGCGGCACAGCCTCAGGCACTGAATCATGACGCCTGCGGAGATTCGGTGAGCGGGACGCCAATTGATAAGAAATTTTATTCATGCGAAGGCAAACTTTGCGCTGTGTTATGTCTGGGACAAAGTTTGGACGCACTCGGTGTGGATTTTACAGTGGTTGGGTTTTCGAAAATCGTGGCCTCTTTGTGTTTCTTAACACTATCAATACGTTATAACGGAAAAGTACAATACAATCAGTGGAAAAATACAATGAGCAGAATGACAGTATGTCACATTTTGCAATAATCTTTTCAGCTATGTTCGTTTTGAAAGGGACCAAAAACACGGCTCGATTATGTTAACCGCAGTACTATGATTTTCAACTGTAAATCCTAAATTTATTCCTGCGCATTTGCTGATAACTAATTCCTATCCCTATAAAATGAGTTTGCGACCATATTGTTTATTATTTAATTGCTCGAACTTCAAAGTTTCATATATTACAAACATTTACCGCAACTCCATTTCCACCCATAATTTAAATTCTCTAGAGTTTATCTCCCGATGTATAGTTTTGTTCTATTTCGAAGTTGGAAAACAATATTTCCGATATGGAAATTCGGATTTTAAAACGTGAGAGCTTTGAATAGGGCCCGTGAGCTACATAGTGTGGTCGACGAAGTGTAATAGTAACCCTTCTTCAATGACTCTGATTCCGACTGCGACTCGGTCTGCTTTTTAATCTAAACTCTAACTTTCATCTACTCAGTAAGTGAGTAAAACTGTATTTTGGCGAAAAATGATTAACATTTCCGTGGAAAAAAGAAGGGCAATACAATTTTACTCAGTAACTGAGTAGATGAAACTACGCGTGTAGTGTTCTATTCGTATTTCTACAGTTACGATTTGAAAGCTTTTATATACCTGTCATTTGTATGTAGCCGAGAGTGTTTCCCGCCCTAAAACACCCGAACCAAGAATCGAACTCGCCATCTCCGGATTGGCAACCCTACGCCTTTGCTCGCAAGGCAAACTAGATAGATCTATCGCAAGCACTTCATTCAAGGACCGCATCCACTATGGGGCAGCTATAAAGCAAAACGTGAAGTTTACTTCACGGTGATCGGGAAGCAGATGAAGTGCGTTTTCTTGGTGGTAAACTGGTAGCCGATAAGCGACCGAATCAGCATGTTAATAATGAAGGGCAAAATGTTAAAAAAGCAAAATGATGCACCAATTAGGATGTGCTTCATGAGAGCCATTATTAATTATTTTTATTATGTACTATAAGAACCTTCATTATTTATTCTTCTTAGGGTGTGAGTCAGCAAGCGTCAGCATTGTCAAAAATCATAAATCTCATCAGATTTCAAGAACTATTTTTGTATCGTTCGCTTATTTGGTAAGTGCCGTTAAGCAGCTGCACTGAATTTTTTTTAACAATTATGTAATTTGAATTTTACATCACCTTCTTCTGTCATCTATCTCCTATATATACAAGACTTAACGTTTGTATGTTTATTTTTATGTATGTTTGTATGTATGTTTCAGGCATAACTTCTAAACGCATTGACCGATATCAACCAAATTTAGAACATACATTCTTTATCTTAAGGAGACAACGAGAAGGGGGTGGAAGGGTTATTGGAAAAGAGGGAGGTGTAATATTTAATTATCTACAAAATCAGTGTAACTTCTGAACCACAGTGACTGATTTCAACCTAGAACACATTTCCTCTGTCTTGAAGCGACGATTATAGTGGCGGTAAAAAGTACCATTGAACGGGGGAGGGTGCAGGGGAGGTTTAGTTTTTCGGTCAACTCAGTGTAGCTTCTATACATCTTGACCAATTTCCACCAAATTTGGAACATTTCTCTCTGTCCAAGGAAGACGGTATTAGGCTTGATGGGAGGGTATAGAGGAAAGAGAGGATACATTTATAAAATTTTGTAAAACTTTTGAACGCATAGGTTGATTTCAACAATATTTTGAAACATGTGTTCTCTATCCTAAGGGAACAAAGAAGTCAGTATAACTTCTGAATCCCTTGACTGATTTCAACCAAATACACAACCAACCTATACCAGCACCTATAGCAGCACAATCAAGACCAATTTGGTTGCAGCAACTCAAATGTGACCATATTTGGTTGTATACACAATTGTAAGTCCTCACCCCCCAGTGACCGGGGGTTCTAAGACCCCTGCTCAACCTCAACTATTGATTTTAATAAGGTCAGCTGGGAGGGCCTCACACATCCCCAATTTCAGCATCTTCGCCGAACCTGCTCCGTCTATCTCCTGGTCGTTTCTTACAGCACTGCAAGTTTGAAAATGCTGCCATAAAAACATCAATGAATTTCTCCAGCTAAATAACAGCGTTCTGATTTTACAATGTCAGGCGTTCTGATTTGTCTAGTTGACTGTCGGGTAATCCTGCGGTCAATTCAACATAAGTTTTCGGAAGTATATCCGTACTAAGCCAATCATTCGACCAAAGGTAAATAGGGGCTAGATTGGCGACTTCGGGGGGTTACCGGGTTCTCATTTTGACCAAAAATGTTACAAATTCAGTTTCTCAAACAAACGGTTCAAATCTATTTTACATTCTAACGAATAAATGTTCATTTATGTACTGTAGCGCTCATAAAAAATCTACTCTTCCGCTTATTTTTAGTCGCAACGAGAAATAAGCGTCAGATAATTGCCTAAGAAAAACATACCTGCAGAAAAAAAGCTACTTGATGTTTTTGAAAATTAGGCTACCATGTGGCCTTGCTATTTGTACTGCGGATAAACTTTACACATCTATGAGAGCCTTGGAAATTGACCACGAAAGATGTCATTTTGTAGCAAGGCACAATAATTCATCTCCTGCATATTTTCCCAACCGCCATTTTTTTTTACAACGGAACAACCGAGTTGCCATGAACAATTTCTTTTGATTTTTGTACGACCATATAAAGTATTTTGGTATTTTGGTATTCACAACTTTTATAATTTCAAAATTACAATTTTTCTTTGCACCTATTTTATGCAACTATTTGAAAAAAATCAGAAGGGTTATGTACAAGACACAACCGCCCAACGTAAACTACGTAACTACGTTTGTTCATTGAGGATTGTAGTGCCATCATGCATGAATATTTTTAGAAAATTCATTTGATTACTTATGTCACTGGTTTCGAACAAAACTAGCGTATCTTAAGATATGAAAGTTGTTGGATACAATTGTTCAAAATATTTACTATGAAAACCCAAGTTTAGTCCTCAGAGGTAATGATGTCTTTCTTGGATCCGAATTGTCTACATTTGGGTTTTGAAGCATTTGATGAAATATTTCAATAGAAGAAGCCCTAGAGAAGCATTCTCTTTTCCGTTTGCAACATTTATTATTCAGAAACATTCCAATCATAGGCATATCTTGTTTTTTGTGCATCACTAGAAATCATAAAATGTCAATCATGTACCAAAACCCAATTAATTTGGTTGTGGTGCGCGCGAGTAGTAAACGTTGCGGACGGGAAAAGAGGGTGTGTGTGTTATTACGATCTAACTCTCACTATCTGGCAGTGTCACCAGTGTTGGTAAAATCTCAAAATCTCGCATGCGTGAGTCAAATCCCATCACAATTATGGCCGAGAGATTTGCTCATGATTTGAATCGCAATTTGCATCATTGCATGATATTTACGTGTTCTTCATTGAATTAACTATTTTTCGTTAAAAACAATGGCTAATAATTATATATAAACAAAACATACGTCAGGATTGCGTTTTGACGCTTTTTAGAACGAAACCATTTTTCGGTGAGTGAGCGATGCGATTCTGGCCGAGAAACTCAAGCGCGATGCTTCCCCTACAGAATCGCAGGCGATTTAGCTCGTGCATGAAACCTCGATGATTCAGATTCGAGTATGATTCTACCAACACTGAGTGTCATTATGGGTAAAATATTCGTGCAAACATTTTATTAATATCATTGCAAGACTTTTGAATCAGGGAGCAAGAAGGTGATAGCTCTATTGCAGAGGTTCCCAAACTGTGGGTCGCGACCCCCAGGGGGGTCGTGGGCTGATTAGTGGTGGGTCGCGAAAGACAAATCCTAATTCATAATTTTGTTATAATTTTGTCCCACAAATCTATTCCATATTTTGAATTAAGGTTTAACTAATGATTGGATGATTTAAAGAACAACAAACCTGACGAGGTCAACGACTTTATTTTGTTATACGATTTTTAGGCAAGTAGAAAGAAGTCCTATACAATCCAAATGTAAGCCCCGAACCCAGTGGCGTAGCCACGGGGGTGGTTTTGGGGATAACCCCCCCCCCCCAGAGACAAAATTTTTAGAAGAAAACCCTCCCCCCAGACCAATTTTCTGGCTACGCCACTGCCCGAACCCAATCCAAAATCAATCCTAATCTAATTCGAATCCGATCTAAATCAAATCCAAATCTACTTCAAATCCAATCCAAATCCAATCCTAATCAAATCGAAATCCAATTCAAATTCAATCTGAATAAATTTCAAATCCAATCCACATCCAATCCAAAAAATGACGATTTTTTGACAAATAGAATTCTGGGATATAAATCAATTTATTATAATTTTTTCAATCTAACGCGAACTCATTTTTATCTAATTTCACAAAATCCATGCATTTGGTACCTGGTGGGTCGCAAGCAATATGGGATTCTGCTAGGTGGGTCGCATATCCAAAAGTTTGGGAACCTCTGCTCTATTGTATCTCATATAGCCCGTTTCAAGAACGTATGCGTTCCGAAGCTTTTGTCGTGTACAATAAGTACCGCATTATTGCACCCACGTATTATAAAAATATCTTAAGTGCATTCACACTTCCTGAATCAAAGTTAAATCCTTCTGATTCAGGCGCGCATTTAATTGGACAAAATATTATTAAGCCGATATAAATATTTTTTTAAATATGTCTCACCCACACCCCCCCTCTTCGAATTGTTTTGCTCAAAAATAACAACTTGAGGGGCATCAAAAAAAATTTCCGGTAAATTTTGAGAACTTTCAAAACATTCTTTAACAAATCCGAGGAGTATTTTTTTTTCATTTTAATATTTATTTTTTACTAGCAGACCCGTCGAACTTTGCTTCCCCTAAAATTGATTTATTCTCTGATTAATTCTCGAGTTATGCAGAAATTTTTGGTTCATTTGTATGGGAGCCCCCCTTTCCAGAAGGGGGAGGCGTTGCAAACCACCACAGAAACATATCTTCTCTTCCAAAACCTCCACATGCCAGATTTGTTTCCATTTGCTTGATCTCGAGTTATGATGAAATTGGTGTTTCATTTGTATAGGAGCCAGGTTTCAAAGAGTAGAGGGGTCTCTAACCATCTTAAGAACCTTCCACGGCCCCAAAAACCTCTGCATTCAAATTTTCATGCCGCTCGATTCAGTAGAAGAAGAAGAAGATTACCTCCTCCCCCTTGACTTTGCGGAGACCATAATGTTTATGTGTAACGTCTTTATTAGTTTTCAGTTTGCAAAAAAATGCATTTTCCAAAGTCGTTTTTTAATATAAATTGATTGCATTACTAGCAAGGGCATTGGCATTGATAACAATTGATCGTCTCATGCCTGCACAAACATGCCCCTATCTGCATCACTTTTTATACACCATGCACTACATTACGCATTTTTGTTACATTTCTTTCGACCGCGGTCACTGGTCCGGCTCCACTGTTCTACTTTTTGTGCGAAACACCGCCAGGGTAGAAATATTTCACAGTCAATGCAGTGAAAAACATGGATCTCAGTATAATCTGCAGTCGCCTTCATCGCCGCCGTGGTGAGTGCGACTGGGTGCAGCCGAAAAATCACTTCCAACACCGACAGTTCAATTTCGCATTCAGCCACTCACAAGTCGCTCTGACAGGCTGCTCAGTTCGCGCCGTACCATATGACTGTGAGTGGCCCATTTAAACGCGTGGTGAATTTTTTCAATTTGGTGGGTGAATGTGTACATTTTGCTGTGGTAAATTTCATCTTCGCGGCGCAGTGGGTGATGTGAGTTCTGTTGTTTACTTTTCTGCCTCTCCGGGAATGTGAGGTTGATTTCAAAGCAGGAAGAAAATAAAAACATGATATAAAAAAACATCACGTTCATCCAGTGCTGCCGAAAATTTACAACCCTGAACACCGCACAAAAAGGAGAGTCCAAAAGCCAACCGCACTGAACGGCGACGGCCGAAACGAGACTCTTGCGGACAAGAAAAGAGGGTGCTGCCAAAATGCTCCGATACCCTATTTTAACATTCATAACCCAAAGTTTCAATATAATTGACAAATTGGTAGAGAATTTCCGAATCGATTGATACATAAATCTCAAAAATCCATCGGAAGATAAAGGTGCTATTAAAGTTCAAAATCTTACATGATTTCGTGACGGTCTCAAATTTGGAAATTTTCATTTGTCACCCTGTATCCGAGTCTTCCCCTTAGACGTAGTTTACGTCAAAAAATGGAGTTGTGATGGAAAAAACACTTTAAACCTAGTTTTAGGGTTAGCGGGCCTTGGGTTTTCAGACTTCAAAACCTGTCTGTGGTAGGTCATTTGACATAAAGTCGTTTGACATAACGTCGTGTGGCATAATGCCGTTTGGCATATTGTCGTTTGGCATAATGGTCGTTTGGTATAATTGTCATTTGGTATTATAGTTGTGAAATCTCAAACTTCGGTACTAATGCAAAATATATTTAATTCTTTAGAACTGTTATAACTTTGTAAATTTTAGTATCATAAGAGAAATGCTGTTTTAAAAAACAAATGCGAATTAGAACATGTTTATAAAAAGCTCTGCTCAAAAGCATTGATGGCCTCCAGGAAATTTCTATTACATCTGCCGTTTCCTCTTACCATCTTTCTGCCTCTGGATCATGTTACAAAAGACGGAAACTTGAATAGCAAAATTGTAAGTGTTTGAGAACAAAAACTATTTTTATGCACGAAAATGGCAATAAAATTAAATTAAGTTGACTCTGCATGAGGTGTAATCATTCTTCTTTTTTCTATTGTCTTTAGGCCGTTACAAATATTTAATTTAAATTATGTCCTACTGATCTCTGAAATTCCAAGGGGGGATAATGAAAAATATTAATATTTATTAATATTAATTATATAATGGAAAGAACCAATAAAACTCCTCGGATTTGTTGAAGAATGTTTTGAAAATCCTCAAAATCATCCAAATTTTTTGTTGTTGGCCCCTCAAAATATAACTTTTAGGAAAAAAATCCGAGGGGGGGAGATATAATTGTTTTTAAATATTTGCATCGGCCTTATTAAGGAGACTTTCAGCCCTACGCTGGCTCGTCTCCGGTGTAATCATAATTTTGAAAGCACACTTTGTCCTTTATAAGTCAAAAAGGTATATGCTTCCTTCTCCAAAAGGTGCAGGCATATGGCAAAGCAAGATATAATACTTTTTTTTTCAAAGGATGCATTTGCCCGGCAGCAGGAAAGGTTATCATTTCCTTTACTTAGAAGTTTTTTTTCAAGTTGATTAAGTTCAACACCGTACAGCAGGAAAAAGAGGATTTGATTTCTTATTTCAATTCAGACATTTTTGTCGACTTAAAGCAAGGGAAGACATGTTCCCTTCTTTGAATGCATTTTCCCAGCAGAAGGCAATAGAAGATATGATTTCTTTTTTCATTTGGGGCATTTGCTCGTTTTAAGGCAAGGGTAGATATGATTGGAGTGGATATAATTGTTTCTTTCAATACGATTTAAGGCAAGGGGAAATATAATCCCTCATTTGAAAGCATGCAGACAAGAGATGATATGATTATTACTTCAGACATTTGTTTCTTTGAAAGCAAATATGATCCCTCTTTCAAAGAATGTATATGCCCAGCAGATGGTAAGATAGAATATGAAACATGCATTTCCCTCACTTTCGTTTATTTTTATTTTGAAGCACGCATCAGTCTCATTTCGACAAATAGAAATTATTTCTGCATATATGAAAGTTTTAGAAGAACACGATAATATGGTTGCTTTTTACATAAAACTATTCATAACGCGCCTAACCATGTTATGCCTAAAGTATTTTGCATATTATTTTGCAACTCCCAATCCACTGGTAGCAGAATCACAAGCGCGCGTAGGAGAGGGACCGATTTGGCTGTCCTCGGTGAAAAATTAATCTCTTACTATGGTTTTGATGCTATTATTGATTTAAAATGGGAATTATTGAAAATAAATCGGTTCTTTTCAGGGCCACCATTTTATACAAGAGAATGTTGATCCGAGATGAATTTTCTTAAAAGTGCAAAACATAATCGCTTTGCGAGGAAAGAAAGTTGCCGTCGGTAGCAGAATCACAGGCGCGCGTCGGAGGAAGATGATGGAATAAATTTATTCCAATAGATGGCGTCGGCGTTGTTTTTTAGTGGAAATTTTAAATTAACTACAGAATGTCTATAGAGCAAAACAAAGATAATAATTGACTGCCTCAGTAGTTGTGGGCATCACAAATTAGCAGGCTCTAACGGCTCTAGCAGATGTACCTTCTAGCAATACTGGGTGTCGGTCCATCGATAAAAAAGAGTATACTCTTTATAATATATTAGTCTCTGTGAATGATTTTCCGGTGTTTTTTTTATAAAATGGATTGGCGGGTTTAAATCGAATTTATCATTCGGTATTTATTTATTATCAGACTAAGGCCGGAGTGGCCTGTGCTGCACATAAAAGTCTTCTCCATTCAGCTCGGTCCATGGCTGCACTTCGCCAACCACGCAGTCTGCGGAGGGTCCGCAAATTGTCCTCCACCTGATCGATCCACCTAGCCCGCTGTGCACCTCGCCTTCTTGTTCCCGTCGGATTGTTGTCGAGAACCATTTTCACCGGATTACTGTCCGACATTCTGGCTACGTGCCCGGCCCACCGCAGTCTTCCGATTTTCGCGGTGTGAATGATGGATGGTTCTCCCAACAGCTGATGCAACTCGTGGTTCATTCGCCTCCTCCACGTACCGTCTGCCATCTGCACCCCACCATAGATGGTACGCAACACTTTCCTTTAAAAAACTCCCAGTGGTCCTCCACGAGCATCGTCCAGGTCTCGTGTCCGTAGATAACTACCGGTCTTATAAGCGTTTTGTAGATAGTCAGTTTGGTACGGCGGCGAATTCTATTCGATCGGAGCGTCTTATGGAGTCCAAAGTACGTACGATTTCCAGCCACTATGCGCCTCCGAATTTCTAGTATCGTTATCGGCGGTCGCCAGTGAGCCCAAGTACACGAATTCTTCAACCACCTCGATTTCGTCACCACCGATAGAAACTCGTGGTGGGTGGCTTACATTGACCTCTCTTGAGCCTCTTCCTATCATGTACTTCGTCTTCGACGTGTTGATGACTAGTTCTATCCGTTTAGCTTCGCTTTTCAGTCTGATGTAGGCTTCCTCCATCCTCTCAAAGTTACGTGCCATAATATCAATGTCGTCGGCGAAACCAAATAACTGGACGGACTTCGTGAAAATCGTACCACTCGTGTCAATCCCTGCCTCCAAAGCGATGTTGAATAGCAGACACGAAAGACCATCACCTTGCCGTAACCCTCTACGCGTTTCAAAGGGACTCGAGAAGGCCCCTGAAACTCGAACTACGCACATCACACGATCCATCGTCGCCTTGATCAACCGTATCAGTTTATCCGGAAATCCGTTTTCGTGCATTAGCTGCCATAGCTGGTCCCAATCGATTGTATCATATGCGGCTTTGAAGTCGATAAATAGATGATGTGTGGGCACGTTGTATTCGCGGCATTTTTGCAATACCTGACGTATGGCGAACACCTGGTCTGTGGTAGAGCGTTCACCCATAAATCCCGCCTGGTACTGCCTCACGAACTCTCTTGCAATTGGTGTTAGTCGGCGGCATAAAATTTGGGAGAGTACCTTGTAGGCGGTGTTCAGCAATGTGGTTGCGCGGTAGTTGCTACAATCCAGCTTATCGCCCTTTTTGTAGATGGGACACACGACACCTTCCAACCACTCCTGCGGCAGAACCTCATCCTCCCAAACCTTGGTAATCACCCAGTGCAGCGCTCTAGCCAGTGCCTCACCACCTGCTCTCCTGGTAGTTGGTCAACTCGAGGGGCTTTGTTGGTTTTCAGCCGACCGATCTCCTCCTGGATTTCCTGGAGATTCGGAGCCGGAAGTCGCATGTCCTGCGCGCGTGCTCCTAGGTTCATTACCATACCGCCACCGTTGTCTGCCGTATCGCCATTCAGGTGCTCTTCGTAATGCTGCCGCCACCTTTGGATCACCTCACGCTCGTTTGTAAGAAGGTTCCCGTTTATGTCCTTACACATATCGGGCTGTGGCACGTGGCCCTTACGTGAAAGGTTCAACTTCTCATAGAACTTTCGTGCGTGATTAGCACGGTACAGTTTCTCCATCTCTTCACGGTCTCGATCTTCCTGCTGGCGCTTTTTCCTCCGGAAAATCGTTTTGTCTGTTCCGCGCCCGTTTGTATCGTGCCTCGTTCGCCCTCGTGTGGTGTTGCAGCAATCTCGCCCATGCTGCATTCTTCTCCTCAACTATCTGCTCACATTCGCCGTCATACCAGTCGTACCTCTGATCCGGAGCCACCGTGCCTAGTGCAGCGGTTGCGGTGCTTCCAATGGCGGATCGAATATCTCTCCGGCCATCTTCAAGAGATGCTGCGTCTAGCTGCTCTTCCGTTGTGAGTGCCACTTCCAACTGCTGCGCGTAGTCTTGGGCTAGTCTACCGTCTTGTAGCCGCCCAATGTTTAGCCGCGGCGGACGAGTCCGACGCGTGTTGATCACCGTCGAGAGTTTTGAGCGCAGACATACTGCAACGAGGTAGTGGTCGGATTCAATATTCGCACTGCGGTAAGTGCGTACGTTCGTGATGTCGGAGAAGAATTTACCGTCGATTAAAACGTGGTCGATTTGGTTTTCCGTTACTTGATTAGGTGATTTCCATGTGGCCTTGTGGATATTCTTGCGAAGGAAGAAAGTGCTTCGGACTACCATTCCGCGGGAGGCTGCAAAGTTTATGCATCGTTGGCCGTTGTCGTTCGATACGGTATGCAGACTATCCGGTCCGATGAGCGTTCATGTCACTGATGACGATTTTGACGTCCCGCAGTGGGCATCCATCGTATGTCTGCTCCAGCTGCGCATAGAACGCTTCTTTCTCGTCGTCGGATCTCCCTTCGTCTGGGCAGTGCACGTTGATGATGCTATAGTTGAAGAAACGGCCTTTTATCCTCAGCTTGCACATCCTTGCGTTGATTGGCTGCCACCCAATCACGCGTTGGCGCATCTTTCCCAGCACTATGAAGCCGGTTCCCAGCTCGTTGGTGGTGCCACAGCTTTGGTAGAAAGTAGCCGCTCGATGCCCGCTTTGCCACACTTTCTGTCCTGTCCAGCAGATTTCCTGCAGCGCTACGACATCGAAGTTGCGGGGATGTAATTCATCGTAGATTATCCTGTCGCAACCTGCGAAGCCTAGCGATTTGCAGTTCCATGTTCCAAGCTTCCAATCGTGATCCTTTATTCGTCGCCTAGGTCGTTGCCGATTGTATCGAGTCGTATTATCTTCTATGTCGTTCGTAATAATTGTTTTTAAAGGCGGCTTATTGGGCCTGCACAAACCTCCTGTCTCGTTGGAGGGCCGTCGTGTCAGGGCTGTTTAGCGTCCCACCTAACACCAGGACTTGGGCTTGTGCGCTTTGAGCGGCACACGGTCGCTTTGGCGGAGCCTACTTGCGGATACATGCAGCTTTTTATAGAGCACAGAAAAAAATAATGAAAAATAAACAGCGCGTAAAACTTGACATGCGGAAATTTACGCTATTTTTCGCTGAAATGGTCCTCTTCCTAACAAGATTGCATACAACTTGTGTGCAATATTGACGATTCACGTCAAAAATTATATACATTTAGGCTGTATCCCGTGTGGAATTACGCCAATAATGATGTTCCATTTATGTGCATGATCTTTGGCGTAAGTTTCAGTGAATTTTTCTATCTGTGAGGTTTAACAGGGCCCACTGTCAAACCCCACCACATCCTAGACAGGCGCCATATCATTCGGTATATTCCATGTTAAAAACAGGAGCCAGCAAAACATCAAATCAGTGGTGTAGCCAATAGGAAGGGGAGTGTTGTGGGCTGGCCCTTCCCCTCAAGAGCCAATTTTTAACAGAATTCGAGAACTCCCTCATTAACGAAACTTGCTAGCAAAAATTTTATTCGGCCGCTGAATACAACATACACTAAATGCATAGTCTTTTCTTTCTACAAACCTAATGGCCTTTCTATAAAAATTAAGGAACTCTTTGATTTCTAGGAAAACATAAAAAAATGGAATTTTTCAGATTTTTAAATAAATAATTTACACTGACCCCACATATATGGGTCACTTTGTAACAATAATTAGTCATTCCATCTTACATGTTGATTTAATGAAAATGACTCATATTAGTGTGTGACCCATGATTGTGGGGTCAGTGTAATATGTATTAAACTGATAAAAAAAATCTCCCAAAATGGAAGAAGAACATATTTAAAGCATTCTAATAAGAAAGGGGTGATCTCACAATAGAATAAAAATTGAAAAATTAAAAAAGCTAAATAAGATGATCCGTCCCGATTCGGCTCTGCTTCGTTAAATTAGGACCTGATTTGAAATGTTGGGGTATTCCGATAGGTTTTTGGATCCGTATATGCCACACCTTCGATCCATTTGAATGTCACAACAGTTCTTAGCTTTTGAACATTAATTGAGGAGAAGCGAATAAAATAAAACAATGAATGATTAATTTTTTTATGATTTAATCATTCAACTCTATGATTAAAGATTACGACTCATGATTTATAATTTTTGATAATGATTAACGATTATGATTAATGAATAAAACGATTGAAGTATTATTAATGATTAATGATTATGAATAATCAAATTTAATGATTTGTATAGTGATCAATAATCAAATAACCTTTCTACCAAATTGGGTTATTGAAAGGTATAAAAAATGTATAAAAAATTGATGATTAATGAATAAACTTAAAACGGTTATGAATATGATTAATGATTAATGATTAAATGTAAAATTTTATGATTACGATTAGTGATTAATGATTGAATCATGTTTTATGTATGGCTATGATTAATCACTAATGCTCTGAGAAGCAGGGGGGTATTGGGTGTAAATGACATTTTGGTCATAATTGAGTTGACTACAGCAAAAAATACTTATGTTCTAGAGATTTGCGGATATATGTTGATATAGCTTTAGCATTAAATGTAATAAATGTACAGAAAACTTTTAACTTTTCGAATTTTCATACAATTTGTATGAATCGAAAAAATATTGGAAAACTTGGCACCCATTTTTCTCAAAACGTGTTTATCACTTACACCCCTTTGCGGTTGATCCCCCAATTCAATTAACACGACACATTTTTAAACGAAATAGTACATATTTTGACAGAAGAATATATACAGCACAATCAGTTACAAATCGATGAAATACGATATAAAATTGATAGGAGTTTTAGTCCTGCTAATTGTCAATTATTATATTTAAAATTGTGCAACAGCTGTTCCTTCGGTAGTAACTAAATATCCCAAAACCTAATCCTCAAATTACCGAGAAATCGGTCGAGAGTGCCAGCATAAATTATGTGTCTATCTGCAATTAATGATCGTGCTGTAATCCAACACGATCCATTGCGCTCGTTATTTTAGTTTTTAGAACGCAAAATTGAATAAAATTCATAGTCAGTATCGAAGATTAGAAATTGAAATTGCTTCATCAAATGCAATTCATCTTAGAAGCTGTTAACAATTACGGAAGGACCCTAAATAAATCAGCCCTAAACTTTAAATTTGTAGATTAAAAACACTTTGAAAATCATCCAACTTTTCATATGACACACTTTTTCATTTTTTTATTTCCAGTTCTTCGAAGCCGAGCCGGAAACCCAAAATTCGGTAAGTATAAAATCAAATTCGAAACATCATCCATTAGTCATCCATGATTCCACCGAATAGTGGATAAATCCACGGTTACGTAATTTTATTCAGAATATCACAACTATAATCGCATGTCATCTAACCGGACAGTTATTAAACTAATCTCGCTAATTGATCACAAGGAGCGAACATTTTCTTCTAACCAATTGCGTCAGTGCCGGGAAATGCCTACGTGACATTGATCTTGTCCCACCGAGAGGATCATTTGCATTTTCTCTGAAAACCGATTCCAATCTGCTCAATTACACCACTGATTTTCAGACCGTCTGTGCACGATATTAAACGTTCCATATGTCGATCAATCAAACCTACTCAGAGCCTATTACAAGCGACGCCGTTCCGGAACGCGAGCGGCATGTGATTAATACCGGTCGATGCGATCTCCAGTGAAGCCTGGTGTGGCCTAGTTAGTAGTCGGTTGGTAGACGCTACTGGCAGTTACCGCGGTGAACAAACGCAACCCGTGCATTGCACTACCGATTAATTTGCACTACAGAATACCAGCCGATGGGCACGTAAATGCGTTGTTCTTTGGAAATGGTTGATTGCCCGCCTAGGCTAGATTGAGAATTCCCCTTTCCCTCAGAGGAAATACCTTTTTATGAGACAGGGGAACTTTTAGCAAACATATTCTCATGATTCTGAATTGGAAATTTTTGCATCATGCACCTTCAGTTCAAACCTTATCACGATTTAATCGTTTGTTTGAAATTCTGGCACACGACTAACGAGTCACCTTTTATTCAAATTATGATACAGCAAATTGATTATGCCTATGGTAGAAGACTCTTGCTTGAACCATTTTGGGTTTTACGCAACTTTGTACAAATATGTGTTTTTTTTAGATGGAGGAAACAGTTTTAGAGATAAACGCAAGTGATTCTTCAAGCAATGAATATAGGGGAAATTGTGTGGTCGAAATGATAAACACAAAAAAAAAGATTCTATGGCAAAAGAGTCACTATGGCATCATTACAGAGATAATATTTGAATTTTGCATACTGATAATTTTGTTCACTTCACAGAACATAGGGTTACTGTTCCGATTGGCAGCCATTACTTACAGTGAGATGGAAAGTAGAACAATTCCCATATTCAATCGCAAACTGGTTGAATAAATTGTATATGTAATGTATTGGATACTTGTGAATAATTAGACCAATTTGCATATCCCTGGAAGTGTCGGTCGCGTATTACCTTGGTTATGATATATTGAATGATTTATTTGTAATAAATTTCAGTGAAAAAATGACAAGCTGAGCGATGAAAAAAGTCACTTCCGATAGAAAACATGAGGCTAAAAAATTAAATATGGAACAATTATAATATAAATCAATGATGAATTTTTAAAGTAAACACTCATCAGTTTCCATAGCATAGTCTTAAACACAATGCATGAATTGCTGATGCAAATCTAAATATTCATTGCAAATCTGAAAACAGTTGATAATGCCAAGAAATGATCCGCACGCTTGAGATTGTTTTCATCGCTTTCAGTCAGACGAACACAAGGTTCACCACCCTAGCCAGGTATTAATAACCATAAAACTTATTTCCACTAGTGCATGCTAAAAACCACGTTCGCTCAGCTCTTCTCAAAACACAAACCTGGGCGTCTGATGCAACATTGAATCGATTTGCATCGTTGGTTGGTAGGAAAAAAAATCCCTCCAATGTCAAGTCAGCATATAATTATGACTAGCCATTGGCTAAGGGAATTTCTTGGTGACGCGAAACGAATAGCACAGGTGTGCCCAGCTGTCCACCAAGAATTTGCTCGGTAAACTTCATCGAAATTGAACCGTCGTGCGTACTGTTATCATCACATTTTCTGTAGATTTACTCGATGTGCTTCTGATTCAGCATGAGGAAATGAAGCCAGGTTTCTTCGCTACAGCTGACATATGGCCGATATCACACACAGGTGGACACTAATCTGGTGAACGTGCCATATCCAACGCATATTTCGTAAGTAAATGAAAAACGTTTGACTAACTGATTTTTAGAATGATCAAATCCAAATGAATCATGTCTCGAAACACAGAATGGTCTCTTACCCTGAGTCTCCATAGTTTGATGGCATTGAACTTGCTAGAATTGCTTGCCCGCATCATCTCTTAAATCCATATGCCTTTTTTGTTTTATTTGTTTCGGATCTGCGACTTCAATTATGTTACTGGCGACAGCTTTCCAATAGAAACGCATTCAACCAGCCAGTGATGATTCCACCGAAAATAATTATAATTATTGTTTAGCACATAATCTTTATCCCATTGCGAAAAGTATTCCATTAATCGCTCATCATAACCTATGTAGGCGAATTCGTCTTGATATGCACAAGTAAGGGCAATTTCCTCATCATAGCGCCAAAATTAATGATGATAATAAGGTAGGCTGCTCAAACTAAAAGATATCTCGTGATATAGAGTAGCTTGATTGCAAAGCATACACATCGTTTGGTTTTCTCGAAAGCTCTCAATTAATAACTGCGGAAATGCATTAGGAACTAAAAGAGAATTAAACTGAGAGAGTTGATAAGACAGACAGACAAAAAAAGTTATTTAAATTTTCACAATAAACCATGTTCATAAAAAGAATGCATAGGATTAGGCACAAGATGACTTTAATGCCTTTTAGTTCGAAAAAATCTATGTCCTCTTCAAACATATACCGATCCGCATCAAGTCGAAAATGGCGCATATCGCAACACAGGATGCGGTGTGATATGCGCTTGCCACTTTTTGACTTAGCCTGACTTTATATTTTGGCACATACTAACCCTTGGCTTACCTTAACTGATTGTAATGTTTGCTAGTCATGATTGGCCAGGAAACAGCAAACAGTTTAGCAATTGAATAGTCTTTGATAACATTTTAAAAGCCATTCTCGCTCCATATGACGATGCCATGTCGGCCGCATGCCGTGATATCATTTTTAGTGACGATGCCATGTCGAGCACGTCCTCACAGTCAATTTAGGATTAGGAAGTGACCATTAACTTAACACTCAATTTAGCAAGATATCGAGGAATCCTCTGAATTCCCAGCGCCTTTTGAAAGTAATAGTCGTAATACAGTATCCCCCCGCTTATCTGGACCTCGCTAGTCCGACGACTCGTTAGTCCGGATTTCGCTAATTCGGAATTTTCCGGATTAAAAAGTATCAACACCCATTTAAACAGATTATGCTGTCAGTTTTCAAATTTGTGCTGTGATTTTGTTTTGATTCATTTGTATGGATTTGACAGTCGGATTAACGAGATAAACCCCGATAGTCCGGCCATACATTTGTCGGATCAGCGGGGGTATACTGTAGTAGGCCTTTGTAAGCGATTGAATATTTCATCGCTATCGCGACGAAACCCGTGTTTAAAATATGAGCGGTTCCTTTAGCAGTGCAGCCACCTAAACAAAACTTGAGAAAATTAGAAACATGACATGGCATGATATAGGAAATGTGAATTAAAATGTCTAATTTTTCAGTCGCAGTTCTTAGTCTGTCGGGTTAGAAATTCAACAATCTTACGAATTAGCGGGTTTTTGAACAATTAATACATAGATCGAAATACATACTTATTTTGCGTGCTTTTAAAATTCTAACCCCTTAAACAAAAAATGTTTGTAAAAAATCGTTAATTTTTGTTTTATACCATAAATGTAAGTAATTTTCAATATCACACCGGGTAAAATTTCAATGAGTCTACTTTTTCTCTCGGTGACAGCTGGCGATCTTCTCCTCACCGAATAACACAGCGTGCACTCGACATTAAGAATATGCGGTAGTTTGGAAAATTTTAGTTGATTGGATACGGAAAAATAATACTACAGTGAACTCTCCCTTACTCGATATTGAAGGAACCATCGAGTTAGGGAGGTATCGAGATAGGGAACACATTTATATTTTTCATAGCATGTAGAAATATGGTTTAAGGTTATTTGATCGAAAGGGTCATTTTTGGAAGAAAAGCTCATTAGGCCGAACTCCATTTGGCCGAAAAGTTTGCTTATTAAGTGAAGGGAGAAGTAAGAAGTAAGAAATGAAAAGTGAGTGGTGAGAAGTAAGATACAATAGGTGCGAAGTGAAAAGTATAAAATGAGTGTTGAGGAAAACAGAAGCAAAAGAAGTGAGAGATGATATGTAAGACAGAAAGAAGAAGGAAGGAGGAAGAAGTAAGAAGTATGAAGAAGTAAGAAGAAATAAAGAAGAAAGAAGGAAGAAGGAATGAAGCAGAGAAAGGAACGAAGCAATAACGGAAAAGGAAAAAGAAAGAAAGAATAAGGAAGATAGCTGGAGAAAGAACGATAAAAGCGGGAGAAATTAGAAGGAAGAGGGTGTAAAGACGAAAAAATGAGGGAAAGTGTAAAGGAATGGAAAATCGAAGAAAGTAAAAAGAAGAGAAATAAGGAAGAAGAAAGAAGAAAATGTATAAAACAAGAAGAAAGAAAGCGGGAGCAAAAGAGGAATGTAGAAAATTGGAAAGAACAAGGATTAATTTCACAGTTTTCAATCTCATTTTCATCTCTCACATCTCACTTCTTATTTGTCCCGTCCAGGCTTGTAAAATGTCATCTGCGTGTCATTTGACTAATTTGTTCATAACTTTTTTCAGAAGCCAAATTTACTTCATATTTTCGATGTACTCATAACGCTTGAGTAAGGCTATATTTTTGTCCAAGGGTACATTGCTCTAAATATAACATCTGAGGCTGGAGAGTGAAAACTTTCCAAAATGTCACGTGTCATTTGACATAATGTCATTTGAATGACATTTTGCCTCTCACGCCCTAGATTACATATTTGCAGCAATTTCTTATTAGACAATGTTGTAGGCACATTTAAGGGCTATAAGTTCGACATACCTCAGTAGCCGATAGCCAACTCCTGAATAAGTTCTGGTAAAAATATACAAACGAATGCAAATGACATTTTACAACACTGGTCCCGTCCGTCCACTTTCACCCCTGGGTCCTTAGTTCTCATTTCTCACTTCTTACTTTACCCTCATTACTTCTAATATCTTACTTCTTACTTCTCACTTTTCACTTTCTTTCTACCTTTCACTTTTTCATTTCTACCTTTCACTTTTCATTTCTCACTTCTCGTTTTAAGTTTCTCATTTCTCAGTTTTCTCTTCTCACTTTTCTCTCTTCTCCCTGCTCAGTAATCACTTCTCACTTAGCACTTCTCACTACTCACTTCTCACTTCTCAATTCCCGCTAAAGGAGCTTCACTGATCATTATAATACGATTGTTAGCAAATCCAATAACATGTTGAGTTTCATAAAAACGATTTTGGCGATGTACATTGAATGCTTCGAGAAAGGCATCATCACTGTTAATGGAATTATCTGGATTTTTAACAATATGAATTAAAATTTTGAAACAAAAAATATGAATCAACCATGAAAATAAGATTACTTATCACACAATTGTAGGAACTGGCATTTCCTTTTGCCTTTCTCATATAAAAAGTATACGTAAAGGTCATACACACTTAATTTTTTACCGGGATCTCAGCTATTTGTTCAACTTTCACCAAGATTCGCACAGCCGAGTCCCGGCAAACATGTTTTTCGCCGAGATATCTGTCAAAGTGGCTGAAAATCAGCAAATAATTTTCTGAAACCCAACCTCATTTTTGACGGAATATCAGGTTTTGTTTTGCTGGGCACACGGCTGTGCGGATTTTGCCGAGCTGCAGAAATAAATAAAAACTGAGTGTGTACGTTCGCTTCAAAAACAAACATTTATAGAGGGCTTGGAGACCCATAGTGTTATATACCAATCGACTCAGTTCGAAAAATTGAGGTGATGTCTGTGTGTGTGTGCGCAAAAATTCATTTTTTCTTACTTACCCTTAACCGAGTTACTCGCAACAAGTTGCCTTCGACGGGAATACTTGTCCCATTGTCACTTATTAAAAATTTGCCGGATCGGCCGGTTTGGCTTGGAAATTATGACATTTAACCATGTAACATTTCCACTAAGAAGCTAACAAATAATTAACCTATCCCATTGTTTCATATTGGAAATTGGCGGAATCGGACTATGGGATCAGAAGTTATGGCCAAAATACAAATTTCAAAACCACAATTTGCTTGCAACAAGTAGCGTTCAGCTAAAAAATTTATAATACATTTAAGCAAATATGAAAAATAGGATCTATTCTTTTATTAGTGTTATTTTAGACTTTTCTTATATATTTCTTAACCCTTTTGAACGAACGAGAAAGGCACTATCACCGCTAGGTGGATTAATCAGGTTTTTTTTTTATTATATTAGTTCAGATTGCTTTTTGGCAACTTGCTATGAGTTAACGTTGATTTTATTTTTCTAATTTTGGCGAGAAATAAATACAAATTCATCCGAAGTTTATATCATTCAGCAGCAAATTTAGTCAAAATTCAGATACCTAACTCACAATAAGTACGTGTGCTAAGCTAACAGAATTTTTTTTATTGATTTCTTGAAAATGAAAAGTGATCAATGTTACCACGGCGATCAAAGTTCCCCCGGATTACGATACTACTTTATTTATTCTGGTAGAAATAAATAGTACAGTGTTGAATAGATTATTCATTTGTGCTTCATTCGAAGATGATCTCGAAGTTGATACTGTGGAAGAAGATGAGAAGTACAAAGAAGTACAAAGTTACACTAAATAATCCGAAGATAGTGATGCTTAAGACACCGGAAACACGGAAGATGCTGATTTCAGATCGAGGTGGTCAGATCGAAAAAAAATATTTCCTTCTTCTTCTTCTATAATCACCGATTTTTTTCGGCTAAGTATATTTTACAGGCATTACAAGCCATCCCATCATTTGATCTTCTGAGCAAAGATACGGATATTGATTTCAGTGATCTATCCGCTCAGTAGACAAAGTACAAAGTTCGTCATGGCAGGGGTTTTTTTATGACTGACTAGGCTCAAATTTGGCCTAAACATTCTTTGCATATCAAAGAATATTGTGGCCAAATTTCATAAAATTTGGTCGACAAAAACCCCCCTGCCAATAATAGAACAAAACCTGCTAAGGCCGTCTTTCCCCCTAGGTAGTCTGTATTCAAAATTTTAAGATCAAACATTTTATCCATTTACTCCTTCTACACAGTAAAAAATAAAAAGTAATATCACATCAGATTTGATGCACATCATCGCCGTCGTAAATATAATGTATTATTACATCTGAATGACGTAATAAAAAGTTGACGTACTTGATGTTTCGCCTTCAAATTGAATGAATGTAATTTGTTTTCGACGTAATATGTTCGATGTAACTGAAAAAACGACGTAAAAACCGGTCAGGATGAATCCCGCTTTCAGGAGCGGGGTTGGGGGTATTCGGATTTTCTTCTTCTTACATTTATAGAAGCAACATTTCAAATTTTATTTTTTCAAGACGCATTTATTGTATCCACAAATACTTATACAATATTGACCCGCTTTTGTCACTCCCCGAATATGTCTACCCACGATTTTATCACGTCTCGATCAAGATGAATACAAACAGGTGTTCCAATTTGTCAATTTTATCATTCAGTCATCTTGGATTTTAGTATGGCAGAACCAGCGAGTTTGTTAACGTTTTGCACTGGAAATGAATTGTTCACCGCAGGCACATCTCCCAGGGAGGCACTGACAAAGTGTTTGAAACTTAGCGTAAGAATCTTGGTCCCGATTTAATCATGTTCTCGACCAGATTTTGTCACCTTAAAAAAATGATAATTTTAATACGTTCTTTTTATTTTTGTTAATAAAACCGTTCCTCTAGGAATTCCCCCAAGTTCCCCAAGAGTACATCAAGGAATTCCGCTACAAGTTCCTCCAGGAATCTCTCCAGAAGTTCCTCAGGAGTTCCTCCGGAAGTTCCTTCAGAATTCCTCGATAGTTCATTCATGAATTCCTCGGAAGTTTCTCCAGGAATTCCGCCGCAAGTTTCTCCAGGAATTCCTCCGGAAGTTCCTCCAGCAATTCCTCCGGAAGTTCCTCCAGGAATGCCTCCGGAAGTTCCTCCAGGAATTCTTCCGGAAGTTCCTCCACGAATTCCTCCGGAAGTTCCTTCTGGAATTCCTCCGGAAGTTCCTCCAGGAATTCCTCCGGAAGTTCCTCCGGAAGTTCCTCCAGGAATTCCTCCGGAAGTTCCTCCAGGAATTCCTCCGGAAGTTCCTCCAGGAATTCCTCCGGAAATTCCTCCGGAGGTTCCTCCAGGGATTCCTCCGGAAGTTCCTCCAGAAATTCCTCCGGAAGTTCCTCCAGGAATACCTCCGAAAGTTCCTCCAGGAATTACTCCAAAAGTTCCTCCAGGAATTCCTCCGGAAGTTCCTACAGGAATTACTCCGGAAGTTCCTCCTGGAATTCCTCCGGAAGTTCCTCCAAAAATTCCTCCAGAAGTTCGCCCAGTAATTCATCCGGAAGTTCCTCCAGGAATTCCTCAGGAAGTTCCTCCACAAATTCCTCCGGAAGTTCCTCCAGAAATTCGTCCGTAAGTTCCTCCAGGAATTTGTCCAGAAGTTCCTCCAGGAACTCGTCCGGAAGTTCCACCAGAAATCTCCGGAAGTTCCTCAGAATTCCTCCGGAAGTTCCTCCAGGAATTCCTCCGGAAGTTCCTCCAGGAATTCCTCGGAAGTTCCTCCAGGAATTCCTCCGGAAGTTCCTCCAGGAATTCCTCCGGAAGTTCCTCCAGGAATTCCTCCGGAAGTTCCTCCAGGAATTCCTCCGGAAGTTCCTCCAGGAATTCCTCCGGAAGTTCCTCCAGGAATTCCTCCGGAAGTTCCTCCAGGAATTCCTCCGGAAGTTCCTCAGGAATTCCTCCGGAAGTTCCTCCAGGAATTCCTCCGGAAGTTCCTCCAGGAATTCCTCCGGAAGTTCCTCCAGGAATTCCTCCGGAAGTTCCTCCAGGAATTCCTCCGGAAGTTCCTCCAGGAATTCCTCCGGAAGTTCTTCTAGGAATTCCTCCGGAAGTTCTTCCAGGAATTCCTCCGGAAGTTCTTCCAGGAATTCCTCCGAAATTTCATCCAGGAATGCCTCCGGAAGTTCCTCAAGGAATTCCTCGGAAGTTCTTCCAGAAATTCCTCCGGAAGTTCTTCCAGAAATTCCTCCGGAAGTTCCTCCAGAAATTCCTCCGGAAGTTCCTCCAGAAATTCCTCCGGAAGTTCCTCCAGGAATTCCTCCGGAAGTTCCTCCAGGAATTCCTCCGGAAGTTCCTCCAGGAATTCCTCCGGAAGTTCCTCCAGAATTCCTCGGAAGTTCCTCCAGAATTCCTCCGGAAGTTCTCAGCAAGTTCTCCGGAAGTTCCTCCAGGAATTCCTCCGGAAGTTCCTCCAGGAATTCCTCGGAAGTTCCTCAGGAATTCCTCCGGAAGTTCCTCCAGGAATTCCTCCGGAAGTTCCTCCAGGAATTCCTCCGGAAGTTCCTCCAGGAATTCCTTCGGAAGTTCCTCCAGGAATTCCTCCGGAAGTTCCTCCGAAATTTCCACCAGGAATTCCTCCATAAGTTCCTTTAGGAATTCCTACGTAAGTTCCTCTGGGAGTTTCTCCGGATATTCCTTTGGAAATTTCTTCGGTAGTTCCTTCGACAATTTCTCCGGAAGTTTCTCGGGAAATTCCTTGCGGAAGTGCCACTAGGAGTTACTCGGTAAGTTCTTCCGGGAACTCTTCCGGAAGATCCTTCGGGAATTCCTCCGGGTATTACTTTGGAAATTTTTCCGGAAGTTCCTCCGGGAAATCCTCAGGAATCTCCTCAGGGAATTCTTCAGATAGTTACTCCGGAAGTTCCTCCAGGAATTCCTCCGGAAGTTCCTCCAGGAATTCCTCCAGGAATTCCTCCGGAATTTCCTCCAGGAATTCCTCCGAAATTTCCTCCAGGAATTCCTCCAGGAATTCCTCCGGAAGTTCCTCCAGGAATTCCTCCGGAAGTTCCTCCAGGAATTCCTCCGGAAGTTCCTCCAGGAATTCCTCGGAAGTTCCTCCAGGAATTCCTCCGGAAGTTCCTCCAGGAATTTCTCCGGAAGTTCCTCCAGAATTCCTCCGGAAGTTCCTCCAGAATTCCTCCGGAAGTTCCTCCAGGAATTCCTCCGGAAGTTCCTCAGGAATTCCTCCAGAAGTTCCTCCAGGAGTTTCACCGGAAGCTCCTCAGGAATTCCTTCGGAAGTTCCTCCAGGAATTCCCTCGAGTTCTTCTAGAATTCCTCCGGAAGTTCCTCAGGAATTCATCGAAAGTTCTTCCAGAATTCTTATATATTCCTAAAGAACTCCTCCAAATATTCCTCCAGGAATTTTTCCTAAAGTTCCTCTAGGAATTCTTCCGAATGTTCCTGCGGATGTTCCTCTAGGAATATCTCTGTAGGAATATCTGATAAAATATCTGAAAGCACTTATGGTGATATATCCGGAAGACTTCATGAATAAAAATCCGGATAAATTCTTGTAGGAATATACGGTGGAATATCTGTAGAAGTTCTTGGATGAATATTCGAACGAATATCTGGAGAAATATTTGAAGAAATTTTCTGGAAGAATATCTTGAACAATAACTAGAGGAATTCTAGGGAGAAAATCAATAGGAACTCCTTGAAAAATATCCCAAATATACCTTGGACGATTATCCGGACAAATTCTTGGTGTACTATACAGTGGACTTCCTAGAGAAATATTCGGAGGAATTCCTGGAGGAATATCTGGAGAAGATCCTAGAAAAATATCTGGAGAAGATCCTAGAGGAATATCCTCAGGAGTTCATGGACGAATTCCAGAAGAAAGATTTCTGGAGGAATATCTGGTAGAATATCCGGAGGCTCTTATGGAGGAACATCGGGAGGAGTTCCTGGAGGAACTTCCGGAGGATTTATTTGAAGAATTCCTGAAGGAGCTTCCTTCCTTCCCGGGGGAATTTCCGGAAAAAAATCCAAAGTAATATCCGGAGAAATTCCCGAAGGATCTTCCGGAAGAGTTCCCGGAGGAACTTACCGAGTAACTCCTGGTTGCACTTCCGGATAAATTCCTGGTGGAACTTCCGAAGGATTTCAAGCCGGTACTTTAAAAGGTATTCGTGGATGAACTTCCGGAGGAATTCCTAAAGGAACTTCAAAAGAAATTTCTAAACGAACTTCCGGAGGAATTCCTGGAGGAACTTCAGGAAGAAATACTGAAGGAAATTTCAGAGGAATTCCAGGAGGAACATCCGTGGAAACTACTGGAGGAAATTCGAAGAAATTGCCAGATAGTCTTCCGGAGGAAATAATTGGAAAATCTTCCGGAGGAATTTCTGGAGTTACTTATGGAGGAATTCGTGAAAGATTTTCAGGAGGTGCTGGATCTTCGAAGGAACTACCTAGGAAAGGAACTGGAATAATTTCTGGAAGAACTTCCGTAAAACTCTTGGAGAAACTTCGAAGAAATTCCTGAAGAACTTCTGTATGATTTCCTGAAGAAACTTCCGTAAAATTCCTGAAGAAACTCTCGGAAGAATTTCTGAAGAAAAGAATTTCTAATTTCTTAGAAAAAGTTTCCGAGTATTTCCTGCAGGAACTTCCGCAGGAATTTCGAAACTTTCGGAGAAATTGTCGAAGCAACTACCGAAGAAATTCCCAAAGGAATATCCGGAGAAACTCCCAGAGGAACTTCGTAGGAATTCCTAAAGGAACTTATGGAGGAATTCCTGGTGGAAATTTCGGAGGAATTCGCGGAAGAACTTCCGGAGAAATTTCTGAAAGAACTCGTGCACTTTCTCCAGGAATTGCTCCGGATATACCGCTGGATATTCCTCCGACAATTCTTCCAGATATACTTCAAGGAATCCTTCGAAGATAGATATAGATATAGATATTCCTGCGAATATTCCTCCAGGGAACTTCTCCGGATATTCCACCAGGAATTATTCCAGATATTCCTTCATAAGTGCCTCCGGGTTTTATACCAGATATTCCTCCAGAATTCATCCGGATTTCAGCCGAATATTTCTTCAGGAATTCGTCGAATATTTCTTCAGGAATTCCAACGAATATTTCCTCTAAATATTCATTCGGATATTCTTCCAGGATTTCGTCCGAACATTCGTCCTAGCATTCCTTTGGAAATTCCCTCAGAAATTCCTCTGGACATTCCTCCACGAATTTTCCCGTATCTTCCTCCAGGAATTCCTCCGCATATTCCCCCCTATATTTCTTTTGGAATTCGTCCAAGAACTCCTTCGGATATTCATCCAGGATCTTCTCCAGATATTCCTCCATGAATTCCTCCGAATATTCCTCTAGGAAGTCCCCTGGATAGTCCACCAGGATTTAGTCCGGATAATCGTCCAAGAATTCCTTGGGATATTTAACAAGGAGTTCTTTTTGATTTTCTCCCTAGAATTCCTCTGCATATTCTTCCGGATATTCTTCCAGACATTCTTCCAATATTGCTCAAAATTTTCTTCCAGGATTTTTTTCCGGATATTCATCCAGGAATTCCCCCGATTATTCCTCAAAATATTCCCCCGGATCATTCTTCTGGAATTCGTCCAAGAACTCCTTCGGATATTCCTTCAGGAGCTCCTTCTGATATTCTTTCGGGAATCCCTTTTGATTTTTCGCCAGAAAGTCTTTCGAATATTCCTCCAAGAATTCCGCCGGATATTCCTCTATGAATCATTTCGGAAGAATTCTTAGAGGAATATTAGAAGGAATCACTAAAGGAATATACGGAGAAATTCCTAGTGAAGTACCGTTAAAAATCTGGAGGAATTTCCAAAGAAATTCCTGGAAGAATATCCGCAGAAATTTCTGAAGGAATATCCAAAGAAATTCCTGGAGATATATCCGGATGAATTCCTGGTGAATTAAACGGACAAGTAAACGAATAAAGGAATATGCGGATGGAATTCCTGGTGGAATGTCCAAAGAACTCCTGGAGGAATATTTTGATGAATTCCTGGAGAAGTATCTAGAGGAACTCCTGGAAAAGCATCTAAATTAATTCCTGGACGAATACCCAAACGAATTGTTCGATGAATATCCTAGAGGAATATCCCGACAAATTCCTGGAGGAATATCCGGAGAAATTGCTGGAGAAATATCCGCAGGAATATTAGGAATATTCGGAAGAACTCCTGTAAGAATATCCAGAAGAATTTCTGGAGGGAATGTCCAACAGAATGTTTGGAGGAATATTCAGAGGAATTCCTAGAAAAATATCTAGAGGAATTCCCAGAGGAATATCAAGAAGAATTCCTGGTGGAATATTTGGAAGAATACCTGGAGGAAAATCCAGAGGGATTCCTGAAGCAATAGTCGGAAGAATTCCTGGAGTAATATTCGGAAGAATTGCTATAGGAATTTGCGGAGGAGCTCCTGTAGGAATATCCGGATGATTTCCTGAAGGAATATCTGAAGTAATTTTTAAAGTTTAAAGTTTTAAAGTTAAAGTTTTCGGAAGAACTCCTGGGTGCATTCCTGAAAAAGAATATCCAGTGGAATTTCTGGATGAATATCCAGCGGAATTCCTGAAGGAATATTAGGAAAGAACTGCTGGAGGAATATCCAGATGAATTCCTGGAGGAATAACCGTAAAATTCCTGTGGAATAATTCTAGATGAATATCCGGAGGAATTCCTGAATGAATTTCTGTAGAAGCTTTCAAAGTTTTAAAGTTTTGAAATTTTGAAATTTTGAAATTTCAGATTTTGAAATTTTGAAATTTTGAAGTTTTGAAATTTGAAATTTTGAAATTTGAAATTTTGAAATTTTGAAATTTTGAAATTTTTGAAATTTTGAAATTTTGAAATTTTGAAATTTAGAAATTTAGAAATTTAGAAATTTAGAAATTTAGAAATTTAGAAATTTAGAAACTTAGAAATTTAGAAATTTTTAAATTTTTAAATTTTTAAATTTTTAAATTTTTAAATTTTTAAATTTTTGAAATTTTTGAAATTTTGAAATTTTGAAATTTTGAAATTTTGAAATTTGAAAATTTGAAAATTTTTAAATTTTTAAATTTTTAAATTTTTAAATTTTAAAATTTTGAAATTTTGAAATTTTGAAATTTTGAAATTTTGAGATTTTGAAATTTTGAAATTTTGAAACTTTGAAATTTTGAAACTTTGAAACTATGAAACTTTGAAATTTTAAAATTTTAAAATTTTGAAATTTTTAAAATTTTTGAAATTTTAAAATTTTAAATTTTTAAATTTTTAAAATTTTAAATTTTTAAATTTTTTAAATTTTCAAAATTTTTGAAATTTTGAAATTTTGAAATTTTGAAATTTTGACGATTGAAATTTTGAAATTTTGAAATTTTGAAACTTTGAATATTTGAAAATTTTGAAATTTTGAAACTTCGAAATTTTGAAATGTTGAAGAAATGAGAGCACTGAATCCAAAATGAATATATTTGGCGAACAGCCCTGCAATACATTTTAATTCAGTATTAGGCATACAGCCCTGGAAAAACATTTATTTACCTCGACCAAATAACAATCGAACCTGTTTGGCCCAATCTTTAACTGCCAAATCAAGACACGATGGATTATTACTCCCGGAAACGGCAGTTCGTTCCCGTACTTTCTATTGGCAATCGAAGATGGCACCATTTCCCAATCGTTTTGCTTCGCTACAAAATCAACCAGCAACCAGGAGACCCTTTGCTGGATTGCTTTTCTATGGCGCTCAGAAGATTTCGATCGTGATAAAATTCCTGCAATAAGGATTGCAAGAAAAACGATTATAGACACAAACCGATATTATAATTAAATGATCGCCAATTGAAAACTTACCTCCAAACGAATGGAATCAAAACATTTTTTTTGTGTCTTTATTAAGGAGACTTTCAGCCCGAGGCTGGCTGGTCTCCAGCGAATCAAAACATTGTTGTGCACAACTCCTGCCCGCTCCTCGATTTTCATTTGAAAAACTGTATCTTCGGTTACGGTTGGGCACACCAGTCCACTATAAATTTGTTTATCATCACTATTCACACAACGCACTATTTTTCCACTGAATTTCCATACTAAAATTTATAAAAACCGGGTATTTAAAATGTTTGCACCGCACACGCAAAAATTAAATATGGCTGGCTGTCAGTTTGTTTCAGACTGGGCTTGAGCGCAATCGCAGCATCGTTAAGTAATTTTACATCGTTTTTACGTAATATACCACAAGAATAGGTAATATTGTGTTTCATTTACAACCAGCACGATGTGCATCATTTTATGTGTAATAAAATAACGATTTCCGAAGGTAACTTTACGTACTTTAAGCGTAACAAGAAAAATATTTTGTCCGTCACGTACTACGTTCAATTTGTGTAATAAAGCATCGATTTGATTTGAAAATACATCAAATTGACTTTTACATAGACTTTTTAAGTACGTTTAACAAAGTTACGTCACGGCATATTAATATTTTTTTTGCTGTGTACGCAAAATACAATTCTGAGATCTCACCAATTTGTCGAACTTTTACCGAGATTCGCACAGCCATGCCTCAGCATACTTGATTTTTGCTGAGATTTCTGTGAAAGTTGCTGAAAATCAGCAAATAATTTGCCGAAAATCAGCCAACAAACTTCATTTTTGACGGGAAATTAGTTTTTAGTTTGCTGGCGAAAGCAGCGCGGATTTTTGCCGGCAAAAATAAAAACTGAGTGTGTGGGGTCCCGTAGCGTATGGATACACGTTCGCCTTACAAGCGGGTGGTCATGGGATGTGCAACCCATACGGTGCGGTGGCATGTTGGGGAACCCGCCTTACCATCTTGACTGACAAATTATTCTTCTCGGAGGCATTCCTCCAAGTGATGAACTCTCGGATGGACTTCGGATTGAGGAAAACCCACTTTAATAAAGCTTGAAAAAAGAATTCCCCCAGTGTACCAGAATCAATAGCAACCGAATAAGGCAACGATCATTGGATTCACGACATGAACAAATGGACACAATGGACTTACGATGAGATGGACCGGCAACGACAACTATAATGCGTAATACTTTTGGCGGATAGTACACCCAGTTCTTTTTACACGGCTGGGTTTTAGTTGATTACGACCTTTAGCGTTACTGGAACTATGAGTTAACCCCATGAAAAAAATTCAGGTGGTATTTAAAAAGCTGTCAAAATCAAGTTAAGCGGGAAATTTTGGAATACCAACCGAGTAAAAACAATATTGGGTGTATATATACGGTGGAAAATTTCATCGGCACGCCCAAAATTCTCCGGCAGCATTTCAAAAATGCAATCAGTCAAAATGAAGGCGGCACACAGTTATACTCCAAACCGCGGGGAGCACCGGTGTTGATGATGAATTTTAGTATGTTTTACACAGCAGCACGAAAAAGCCTTATCTCCAATGGTAAATAATCGAGAACGCAGCGTTTAGTTTTATAAAATTTTAAATCAAATGGTAAATAAATCTATATTACGTTTCGTTTCTCTTCGTTTCGACAGGAAAAAGTGTGTTCTTATCATGTTTCACCTGCCGAGCGATAACACGGTCTATCGAACACTAATAGATTTTTAGTTAATTACTTCATCTTGACAATGTATACCACGTGACAGCAGAACTCAATTTGATTTAAATGCAACCGAGTTATAAACGTTGGAAACGCTACTGTAGCGATTGAAGTGTTGCCTAATTATAATAACATCTCCTCCCCTTATTTCAGAACGTTGCTGGAAGGCAGGTTTACTTCCAAAACCAACTTAGGGAAATAAGAACTTTGAACATCTAGACACAACTTTCTTGACAAACAGTAAACAAATTAACTCTTAAGCCCAAGTCTGCAAAATAATTTGGGTTGTTTAAATATTACGTGGGAGTAATATTGTTCCACATAAGATGTATATTAAAGTTATTTAAATTTTAAACCGCTTTATAAATATAATTGTTAGATGGCTCTCATGGGTTATTTCGCGTTACGTAATTTCTGAACATACTTATTCTGGATTTTGTAACAATTGATAGGTCGAATCGGTCATTGAATTAGCACCTTCGAAGTAGCTTAGCTTACAAAATATTCTCACGACTTCTTGAGAGAATTTGAAAAAAACATGTAGGTTGATAACAGGATAATCACGGAATGCGTCGTTGAGTTTATAAAAAACGTGTCAGGCGTAAAATAAGACGACGGTTGAGCATTGTGATCAGTCCACACGATACACAACAATACGAAACAATTTTTCGGTTATCAATATTGTGATTGTTGAAAAAGTTGCGAGTTTCGGTAGGGATCCTTATGCTGCTTTTTCTTTGACTATAGACTATTCCTGCACATTAACAGGAAGTCGGCAAATTTTCATGTTCCATGAAAATTTGTATGCATCCTATGGACAAACTCCAGAGGTGATGTATTTTATTTTCGAATATTTTGCGTTAAGTTTAGAAACTATTTAGCTTCTATTATTGGAAAGAAATTTGGCTTTCACAATTGGACAATGTTTAGACTTTTTTGCAGGTGTATATAAATGATAGCCCTGTTCGAGATGAATACACAGCTAGGTGTTGCAGCCTGCTCAATTTATGGACGAGAAGAAGGCGGGGGTGACAAATTCATTTTCGGTGCAAAACATAAATAAACCGGCTGTCTCTCCCATACTTAAATCCAAAATGGCTGAATCGTGAATTTGGCAGATTGGAACACCTAGTGGTGTATTCATCTTGGCCCTGTCGTCGTTAAGAGGTTGCAAATTTGTTGCTATGGTAACCCAGTAAACCCAGAAAAAGTGCAAACACTATCAAAGTAGGGGAACGGTTCGGCGCTTCATCTCATAGCCCCTATTTCCATCCCATCAAAAACAAAGCTATGAAAAGGAATTTGGTTTGTTTCTTATTTTTCTAATTTTTTCACCGGTGAGCACGCGTGTTAGTAAAAAGAAGCCACGAGATTGGTGCTGTATTTCTTTGTTTTGCGATGAGATGAATATATGTACAGTGAGATGGAAAACAGAACAGTTCCCCTGGATATATTTTTTTAATGCCAGCGTAGCTCAAAAATCGAATGGCTTTGTCTTATGTAGAATCCTAATTCTAAGCAAACACCGGCAAAAAAATCAAAAAATGTTATGTAAGTGAAAACGAGGGCTCGACATTTATTTTATGTTTTTCGGAGCACCTCACTGTGAGTTTCAAATGCTGGCTCCCTGTGCAAGAACAGCTGATCTGGTCATAATGGAGTAGCAACTACGAGCAGTCAATCAAGCTCAAGCTCAAGCTTCGGAGCACCTCACTGTGAGTTTCAAATGCGTCTAATTTTTCCTCGATTACAATATTTTGAGTTATTATATTAATGACAAATGTGAATAAATTACCTAAAAATGTAATGTGCAAACACCTCAAAACCATGTGAAAGAGAAAATCATAGAACATGACTTATGAATACATAAAAGGTAAATGTTCCATTTTGGACCCCTAGAGGAAGTGCTTACCGATATCTGCTTATATGTATCAAATTGCACGTTTGATCTAGGCGGAAATCATACCAGTTCATAGATGGAAATCTCATTTATGAAAAAGAAATTTAAAATTGGCATCAAGTGTTGATAAATCGCTGAGAATTGTAACTTTCTGAAATGAAAACATTCTTCGTTTTGGACAGTGCAACTTATTATGTGCGTTCTGAGATTTTCAGTGATGTATACTTTTAAGCGCATTGTAACGCTCGCTTTCTTAAACAAACTAATTTCCTCTAAATTTCGCTATTTTCGCACGGGAAACCAGTTAAACAGATGTTGAACAATAATATTTTCCTGAAGCCAATGGTGGAATTAGCAGCGGCATTGGTTTTAGTTCAGAAATTAAGATATTGTCGCCAGGAGGGTCCGAAATGGGATCCAAATCAAGTTGGTTACCCTACTGCCTGTATTCGCATAACTTTCCATATGAATAGGAAAACCAGCAAAGATGGGACAACTATGCGGTTACATGTAGTCAGGGCCGGATTTATGGGGGGCCGTGGCCCGGGCCCCCACAAATCTTATGTACCAGAACCAACCTTTTTTTGTACATTTTGGGGCCCCCACATACCGTCGGCCCCGGGGCCCCCTTCCGGCTAAATCCGGCCATGCATGTAGTATAGGTCTGCGAGCCTTATATGCAAAGTTCGCTTTTGCAGCGAAATGATTTATTTTCGATAAAACTTTGTTGTACGAGAAAGGCAACAAGATATATCCATATAAAATTTATTCAATAATCTCCATCAATTGCATACTATTCCGCACTACAAAACATCATTTTTTGGTTAATAACTTGGCTGCTTTTTATCGCACTGGTCGCTACCGATTGTTCCGGTTGTTCCGGAGATAAAGGGGCCCAGGGAAGTCGAGACAATTTCCAATCCGAAAATTGCCTAGCCTGGCACGGCTAGGGAGGCCCCTCCCCTCATTTACCTCCTACTATAAAAACAAAGATTTGTGACATTCCGAAATACGCACAAAGTTTGGACAAATTGACACAATTGCATGAGAAATAAAGGGCAACATGTTGAGGATTGAGAATCTCACGAGCGAGTTGAAAGAAATCGTTGAATTTCCGTGAAAATTCGTTACAATTCATAATTATTAGCTAATATTGAATTGTAAAGGAAACATTTGCTTGAAATCGTATTACACAACGGTTTTTGGATTATTATGTCACCCAAGAATTTTACACCATTCTACCCTTTAAACTTCTAACTTTTTAGGTAGCCTATTTCTCCACGTTCTGCATCTTCTAAGCTCCTGTATTTTTATCACTAGTAGACCAGACGAACTTCGTCTCGCCTAAAATTGGTTAATTTTCTGATTTTTATTTTATTTATTTATTTATTTATTTATTGTCGTCAATCATAATTGTAGACCTATTTACATTTGTATTCTTAACTATTCTAAATAACATTAAATAATGTTGATACTGTTTAAACTTATTGTAAAGTGTCATTAGCTTATAATACGAGAGAAGATCTGTTTCAGCAGTTAATCGCAATTTATTCAGAAGACGGTTAGGGGAGGAGCCTCAAACCAGCATAGCAATATTTCTTGTCTTAAAAGCCCCCGTATACTAAATCTGTTTCCATTTGTTGGAATAGTTCTCGAGTTATGCAGAAATTGGTGTTTCATTGAAGAAGGAGATTAAGGAGGTGTCTCGGACCATCATGAGAACCTTTCCCGGCCCCAAAAACCTCTGCATACTAATTTTCACCCCGCTCGGTTCAGCAGTTTCCGAGTACATAGTCAGACAGACAGAAATTTATTGTTATGTATATAGAAGAAGAAGATGTGGGGCCCTCCTTAGCCGTGCGGTAAGACGCGCGGCTACAAAGCAAGACCATGCTGAGCAAGATTTTTTTTATGTACAGGTTATCCGACTTGTCAATATCCCCAACTCAGCCATCTTGGATTTTTGTATGAAATTTATGCTCGTTTATTTACGTTTTGCACTGAAAATTTATGTTTCCCCCCGCGCTGGTTATTCCCATCTACTGACGAAGTCGGATAACCTGTACATAAAAAAATCTTGATGCTGAGGGTGGCTGGGTTCGATTCCCGGTGCCGGTCTAGGCAATTTTCGGATTGGAAATTGTCTCGACTTCCCTGGGCATAAAAGTATCATCGTGTTAGCCTCATGATATACGAATGCAAAAATGGTAACTTGGATTAGAAACCTCGCAGTTAATAACCGTGGAAGTGCTTAATGAACACTAAGCTGCGAGGCGGCTCTGTCCCAGTGTGGGGATGTAATGCCAATAAAAAGAAGATAGAAGAAGAAGATATATAGATAGGTTATATCAAATATTTATTGACAATCATATCCTAGTGCTCTTCAAGGATGGAAAATTTGAAAAATATATATTTATAAAAAACTTGACGGGTTTGTTGAGTAATGAATCGAAAAATGTTAAGTTATTCGGAAATTTCATTGTTGCTTTTTCTAAAAGTGTTCTAATTTTGAGTAGTTAAATGTGGGAATAAAGTCTATCCACCTTTCACTAAGAGAGCACCACAAACAACCTGTGTTGCTATGTGATATGTGATATGGCCTGGGGGTGAAATAATGAGCTAGGCCTTTAACGGAGCCTGTGGGGTACCTGGGCAGTGGGCACCCTCCACAGTAATTGTCCCTTACCGCGTCATGCTGGACTCTGGCGTGGCGGACCTCTTTTCCCGAGCAACTTTTGGGACCAAAATGGAAAACCAAGGCAATTCTTCAATTAGTGGTAGTAGTGTAAGCGACAACCCCTTCGCAAGAGGTGGGTTGTTCAGGTCTCCGCCTAGGAGGCCACAGGCAATAGTCGGCAGCTCAGTGCGCAGCGCCAGCGTGGGTCACTTAACCTTCATCTCGGCCAAAAAAACGCCGGTAGAGGTTGTTGACGGCCCATGGCTTGTGTAGGCGATGAACCGCAAACGCGATGGGCTTTCGGCCTTCGAGGTGGCGACGGAATAGCTGGACGCCATCATCGACTTTGCGTCATCGAAGCATAATATCAGTAAGGACCTCAAGACGAGCTTGCTGAAACTTCGAAAGTCGATGTTGGACGCCGCGGTCGGGACGGCCAAGTCTAAACCCGTGAAATCCGTGGAGTCGAGGTCTACTCAGACTGAGGTCCAAGGATTCGTGGACTCGGGCAAGGTCGATTCTATCGAGGGCGTGCCAGCGAAGACGGTGGTGCCAAAGTCTACCCAGACTGAGCCTCAAATATTCGCGGGCATGTCGGGGGTGACTGCTCCAACGGAGCCGCACCAGACCAGGGAAATAGAGGGGGATGACGCCTCCTGGACCCTGGTCAAGAACAAGAGGAAACCGAAGACGTCAAGGGCCGAAAAGAAGGCCCAGGCGTATGAGGTTAGCAAGATGCCTAGGGTAGGCGCCAATCGCTCCAGGGGCGATGCCCTAGTCATCAAAACGGACGAGGCTAAGTACTCGGACGTCTTGAAGGCGATGAGGAGTGACGTCAAGCTCGGTGAACTCGGCGCCGACGTACGTCGAATAAGACGTACCCGGATGGGCGAGATGATCCTCGAGCTGAAGCGGGGCGTCTCACAAAAGGGCACCGCCTACAAAAAGTTGGCGGAGGAAGTCCTAGGCGAGACGGTCAAGGTGAGGGCACTCACGATGGAGGTGAATCTAAGGGTGACCTAAGACCGTGTGAAGTGGAGACGCCCACCGCAGTCGTTCGGCTACGGAAAGGTCCGGCAGGAACGCAAGTAGCATTGGTGTGGATATCTGCAGCGGACGCCTCCAAGGTAGTCAAGTTAGGGAGCGTCAAGGTGGGATGGTCGGTATGCCCTTTGGGCATATACGAGCAACCCAAAGTTTGCTTCAAGTGCCTGGAACCGGGGCACAAGCAATGGGACTGCAAAGGTCCTGACAGAAGCAATGTCTGCCGAAGCTGCGGATTGGAGGGACATAAGGCACAATGCTGCACGAACCCTCCCAATTGTTTGATTTGTTCCAACAAAGCTGTAAACAGCAAGCACCCCATGGGGGGTTCGATGTGCCCGCCGTTTAAGCGTGCTGCAAAATCACAGTGCAGGTAACGCAGCTGGCTTGTTCGGCCTCGCCCGAGTGTTTGGTGTGCGCAGGTTTAGAGAAAACGGCGGAACACGTGTTGTTCGTGTGCTCACGTTTTCGCGCAATGCGTGACCACATGCTTGCCACATGTGGTCTGGACACTACCCCGGACAACCTAGTTCGGAGGATGTGTAAAGATGAAGTTGGCTGGAACGCCGTTCTATCGGCTATCGCCCAAATCGTCTCGGAGCTACACAGATGGTGGCGCGTGGACTCAAGGATGGCTAGTTCAGGCGCAAATAAGAGGTGGTCCAAGGCATCGCAGTTAGCTTCATGGGCAATACCGGTGGTCATGCTCTGTAGTCGAACTCGATCCTTTTATCGAACAAGTGGCCGCGGGAAGAACAACATGGTATCGTCGCTTTCGCGGCGTCGGTTAACCAGGCGGGTTCCGAGCCCGAGGACGGAAAGGGGTCCTCGTCAAGGCTGGGGCAGGCGTAGGTACCGCGTCGGCAAGTCCCTCTGTGTGTTGACGAATAGACCTTTTCGCAGAGAGGTCAATTTGGGGTGCACGCGGCATTAGCATTCTTGATACCAGTTGTGCAGAGGGAAGCAGGCGCGAAGTCGACCCTTCCCACCTTCCGAGGACATAGGGCGCGGTAAGGCCATCTGGAAAGCCGGCAATGCGCTGGGACGATACCATGGTGTTCTTCTAAAAAAGCGAGTCACGATGTTCGGTGCTGCAAGGACACGCAGCTAACCTCGAGGGTGCGTTGTGCACTGGCCCCCCTTTGAAGCATTACTTTCTGGTTGTACCGAAGGAACTATGGGCTTGGCGGCAATGGAAACGGTTTAGCTGGTCGGGGATGTAGTCCTGCCTCCCTCGTTTGCTGTTGGAGGTGGTCCCTAACCCCGCACCTCCTGGACAACCCAGGATGTCTGTTGAGCAGATTTCCCCTCCATTGCTTACGAAAAGAAAAAAATGTGATATGTGTCCGCCATCTACTTGTTTTTGTTCACACCCAGTTTTATTTCGTTCTCTTATCTAAATTTGATATGTACTAAATAAAATCATGATTTGTAAAGCTGAACGCTTGATAAAACGTTCTATTTAACACATTCAAATATAGAGGATCCACTAAACATCGAAGAAATAAAATTTGGTGTGCAATTTGATTATGGCTAAATACATAAAAAGTTTCCAATTTTATGTCATAACTTCATTTGACGATTAATTAGCATAAGTTATATTTAGCACAAACATCAATATATGTGTTGATGTGTTGTTTTGACTGATGATGGAATTAGCCGGATACAGTTTTCGACGACGTTTATTTGAAAATTCCACTCTCCATTGAGCAACGGTACCATGATCAGTGATCACGTCATCGGGAGGCTCGCTTTTTTGAGTCACCCTAGACAGAGATTGTCATTCATGTGAAATCATGAAATATTTCTTACTACGCATTCCATAGTAAGTGCTTCTGATAACATTCATGAAAAGGCGCCATCATAAAATAATCAGTCTTGATCAAACCCCCGTCGATTCGATCGCGACCGGAGGCGAAGAGAACGGTATGGCGTGCTCCGGCTGACTATTTACTTTATCAGTACGCTAATTGCGTTATCATATGATTTTTTACCTCAGGTGAGAGTAGTGGATGACTTGTTAAGTCGGTCCATTTATTCACTACATAGAGAGCGCTAATTGCGGCGACATTTGACGATCCGCCAGCCACGTGCTAATCGCGAAGCGAGTTTATCTTTCCAAATCAGTAATATGTCGACTACGTACAATTTATGGAATATTACAAGCCATTCCGTCAATCACGTAGATATCAGTTAAGACCGCCGTCGCGATAAACCGCGATAGGCGGGACAAGAAGTCAAAAATCAAATTAGCTGATAAGGTATAAATAACTTGAATCGACGATCAAACGAGCTTTTATGAGCAAATGACGAATCAAGTGCCAATAAGCGCAATTTCATTGAAGTCCGCAATGAGGAACGTCCATCTGCACAGCAAAAAGTATTGAAAGTTCAGCATATGCATTATGAAACTAAGTGTGTAGAAGTACGCAATAAAAGTATTGTGAAAGCGATTCCGACTCAATTTAGCTATAATTTTTATAAAATTTTGCATTTAGGTATATGCATGCTCCAGATCACTGCTTTAATATTCTTCTCAAATAAATAGAATCTCATACGGTTCAGCTGTGGAACAATATTCAGACCAGTGTTTTGCTAGTTATTAATCTTCTTCTTATTGGCATTGAATGGAGCCGCCTCGCAGTGTATTGTTCGTTCAGCTCTTCCACAGTTATTAAATCGCAAGGTTTCCAACCCAAATTACTAATTTGGCATTCCTAATGATGTTAACATGATGATACTTTGTGCCGACGAAAGTCGGGAAAATTTCCTAGATGGGAACCGGGAATCGAACCCAGCCACTTTGTCTGCGCATCTTGCCACCTGGCTATGGAAGACCACGGTGCTCTTTAATTTTGCACCATTTATTTACGATAATCGTGCACCAACTATGATTATAATTATAGTTTAGTAAGTTAAGCTAATTCAGGGATGTTTAAACTTTAAAAATAATAACTGACTTGAAAACGCTTTGGTGAATTTTCAGACATAAAGAGACATAAAGCCTACCAATACATGTAGTGTATAAGAAAGTAGATCAGTGATAGCCACTCGATGAACGCTTTTCAACACTTGTCGTAACCAAGCTTCCAATCGTGATATCTCCTCCGTCGCTTGGGTTATTGCCGATTGTATCGAATCGTATCATCTTTTACGTTCTTCGTAATAGCTGGCTTATTGTGCCAGCGCAAACATTCTGTTTCGCCGGGGGGCGCTGTTTAGAATTCTATCCCACACCAGGACATAGGAATTGTGACCAGGACGAGTTTTCTAGACTAGACCGTTCGTAGCAACAATACTCAACAAACTGAATGTCACTTCACTTTTTAACACGATCATTCCGAAATATTTACACCATGGATTGAATCCAATTATCTCGCGTTCTAATAATATTCTAATTGAAAAGTCAGTAATAGCCAAAATCACGTTTTAGTAAAGAGAATCAATTTTGTTTTATTCCTGATAGTTTGTAACTATGATCTCATACACTACAATACCTATAAGATGATCGTACATTCCATGTTGCTCGGAGCAAAACCGAATGTTAATTTATAAAGAAATGATTTTGAATATGCTTTATAATGCTTCGATGATTTGCAACAGATTTATGAAAGCGGTGTATTTAATAGTTACCGAAGAAGGAATATCATCGGTATCAGTAACTGTTCATTATGACAAATGGATACCTTTATATGTTATTCATATCAAAGCATCTAAAACAATCAATACTTTTCTGTATATCTAACAATATGTCTCAAATAAGAGATGAATGTATGTTAAAAAATACATATACTAACGTACTAACATAAGTGTTAATATGTAAAGATAATTATTTCGGTTGGTTGTGATCATCCTATGAGTTTTCCAATTTTGTGAACGTGAATGTATTTAGCGAACGTGAATGAATTTAGCGAAAAGTTCTTGTTACTAGCTAGAGATATACAGCAATACAAGAGATTTTCTCTAACAAGGCAAGAGGCGCGTACAATAAAAAAAAATCTATCTCTTCTACTCGATCGTACGACTTCGGTAACGCTGGAAAAAAAATGTGCTTCGTAAGAATATTACATGTTCATCAGTCATTAGTCATTTTTATGTACATAATTTGTTAGGCTAAAAATTATCGATTCGCACGATAATAAAATCCAGTCATTTCGTTAGCACTAAAACCCATCGGCAATATCACAAAGAAGGACATCCTTGACTCAAATTGAACACGACAGTTTCAGGCAAAATCAAGACGTCAACGTTTGCCCTTGTCCTCCATAATGGTGATGAGTGTGATGCAAGTTTCAAATCCATTTCACAAATTTATGGCAATTTAGTTAATCAAACAGCCGAATTGCGTCTCAAAATGTTCAAATGGAGACACCTAATGCAGGCAACGTGAGAATGACGAAATCGAAACGGATATTGCATTAAACATCAGCTTTTTTCTGTTTGTGAACTGAGCCGCCTAATAAATTTTCGAGCAATAGAACAATAGAATTTTGAAGCTGATAAGGCAAGTACAATAGGTGAAGTCTGTCCATTGTTTGTTAGTCTACGGTCGCCAGCTTGCCGACATGTGACAATATTGATAATCGGTCAGATAAAGTGAATTAATTTTCGTTTGGCGTAGCGACTAGCATGTTGCTAGTTTCTAGATTTATCGAGCCATTCAGTTACGTTGTTTTCACCATATAGGCAATACATGATAATTGGAAGCGGGATTGTACGTCGTGGTAAATTAAGAATAAAAAAAACTTCATGTAAAAATGGGAACATTTCAAAAGTTGACACTCTTACCATCATACTTTTTTCATGTAATGGTATTTTAGGAAACTTGCCCATTTCTCCTTTTATTAGGAAACGGATTATCATTCTCTCATGCTTTACAAAAAGTATTTTTCAATGAAAAATCGTAAATCGTATAGAATTGTCAAGCTAAATCTATTGGCATATAGCATTATCGAACTTCAGGCCTTCTATCAGGCCATTCGTTGCATAATTTTAAAAAAGAATTAATTTTGTAGAATGGGTTATATTTTCGTTTGCCTTGAACCTAGCTAATGCATCCTTTCAAAGAAGGGATCATACCTCTCCTTGCATTGAACTGCGCTAATGTTTGAATTGAAAGAAGAAGTCATATCCTCTCTGACTTCTGCTGGGCATACTTTGAAAGAAGGGATCATCACTTCCTTTCCTTCAACCGAGCAAATGCCTGAATTGAAAGAAGGAAACATATCGTCACTTGCCGTCTGCCGGGCATATGCATCCTTTGAAAGAAAGAATTTTATCTTCCCTTTCCTTGAACTGACTAAATGCATACATTGAGAATAGGAACCATACATATTTTCCTTTATGTTTTGTCGGGCAAATGCATTAGTTGAAAAATGAAAATGCATCCTTTGAAGATGAAAGCATAGAGAAAGGAAGATATCCCCTAGCGCCGGAAACTTCTCAAAACGATACTTGCAGAGGACCCTCCACCATCTTATGCAGTACGAAAGAATGCTATTGAAAATTCGTTAACTTGCAGGAAATATCAAAGCCTTATGTGGTAAACTTTTGTTACCAACGGTTTTTGGTAACAATGTTGTTAAATGTTGGAAAGACCAGCTGATAGTTTGGAGAAGGTTTTTTGTTATTTTTTTAATTTAAATTGTATGTTTATACTATTTATTTAAATGTCTAAGTGTACAATAATTTTTTGTTCCACATTTCTGTGTTTTATTCTAATGTTTATTGTATGCTTAGTAGCTTAAGGTGTCTTCATTTATTATTTGTTCTTTTTGTTATGTATTCCAAATGCAGATTTTCTTTATTTATTCAGATGCTTTCTTTATTTATTTTTATTTGCTTGCTTATTTATTATTCGTTTTTTTTATTCATTCATTCATAATTAATTTATTTACTAGCAGACCCGACGAACTTCGTTTCGCCTAAAATTAATTCATTCTTCATGATTACTTCTCGAGTTATGCATAAATTTTAGTTTCATTTCCCCTTTTTAAAAGGGGAGGGATGTCGAACCATCTTAAGGTCTGAGGGAAGCTCTCTCGCGGTAGAGCGTTATTTTCGTACTAAAATGTCTATAACTCGGAATTGGGAACGAATTTCGCTTATCCCAACTGACAATCTCTTTGAAATTTATCAAGGAATGTTCCTACAAAATTTCATGGACCTACTATTTCCCAAATTTGAATTAAGCTCTAAATACTGAACTATTGTAGAACTGAAATTTTCGCTTCTCAGTACCTCTCTCCGATGATTTGAGGCACAAAGGAACCGAATTTCGCAAAACCCAACTGACAAAAGTTTTGAATTTTTCCAACGATCATTTTAATGTAATAAAAAGTATATGTCACCGCAATAAATTTTGCAGGAAGCTCTTTTTACTTCAACCAAGTTTTTTAAATTCCATACAAAAGTTACCATTTCGGGAGAGCAGCCAACAACATATTTTCTTGTGGCGCACGGCAGCAAAGGAGCGATGAGAGCGATAGAAAGTCCGTCAACTTTGTATCTAGCGTGACACTAGAAAAAAGCGTATTCCTATTTGTGAACACGAAGATACCAAATATATAAATTGAAATCAAATATAGGAATGAGATGAGATAAACAATTGAAAATAAATAAGACAAATACATAAGACAATTAAAACAAATAAGTCAAATTAAACAAATAAGACAAATAAGACAAATAAGACAAATAGGACAAATAAGACTAATAAGATAAATTCCATCGGATGTTCCTCCAGGAATTCCTTCGAAAGTTTCTCCTGGAATTCCTAAGGAAGCTCCTACAGGAATTTCTAACGAAGTTCCTCCAGGAATTCATTCGGAAGTTCTTCCAGAAATTCCTTCGGAAGTTCCTCCAGTAATTCCTTCGGAAGTTGCTCCAGGAATTCCTTTGGAAGTTCCTCCTGGAATTCCTTCGGAAGTTCCTCCAGGAATTCTTTCGAAAGTTCCTCCGGGAATTCCTCCGGAAGTTCCTCCAGGAATTCCTCCGGAAGTTCCTCCAGGAATTCCTCCGGAAGTTCCTCCGGAAGTTCCTCCGGGAATTCCTCCGGAAGTTCCTCCGGGAATTCCCGAGGAAAACGATTCGAAATTTCTCGGGAAACGGCTAAAATTTTCTTCTGCATCTGCTCGGATATTTCTTGGCAAATTCTTTGGAATTTCCTCGAGAATCGCTTGAAAAATTTCTTCGGACGTTCTAAAACGTTTCGAAATTACCTCGGAAAACTCTTCGGATATTCGGAAATTTCTCGGAAAACTCTACAGAATTTCTTCGAGCAATTATTCAGATATTCCTTGTAGAACTCTCCAGAATTTCCGCGAAAAGCTGTACGTATTTTTTTCGGAAAACGCTTCTAAATTCCGTCGGAAAACTATTCGGAAATTTCTCGGGAATTGTTTCAAAAGTTCGGGAAACGCTCAAAAATTAGGAATTTCTTCTGAAAATATTTTTAATAAAAAAAATTTAAAAAATTTCTTCGGCAACTGCTTGGATATTTCTTGGAAAATTCTTTGGAATTTCCTCGAGAATCGCTTCAAAATTTCCGCGGACGGTCTAAGACGTTTGGAAATTTTCCCGGATATTCCTTTGAAAAGTCTTCGTTATTTTCTTGGGAAACTATCAACAATTTCCTTAAAAACTAAAGTATTATTTAAAAAGCTCTTCAAAGTTTCCTGGCAAACGCTTGATCGGAAAGCTCTTCATTTTTTCATAGGAAAACTCTTCAAAATTTCCTCGGGAAATTATTTTGAAATCTCTCGGAAAAGGTATCAAAATTCTTTTGAGAAACTGTTCGGATTTTCCTTGAAAAAATCCTCGGAATTTCCTCGGGAAACGCTTTGAAATATCCTAGTGAAACTGTTCGGAAATTTCTTGGTAAGCACTAAGGAATTTCCCCGGGAAACGCTTCGAAATTTCTTCGGAAACTTCAAAACTCAATTTCTTCGGAAAAAGCTTCAAAAATTTCTTGAAAAACTATTCTAAATTACCTTAAAAAACGCTTCTTCGGAATTTTAAACCGGCGTGACAAATTAGATCAGCGAAGTAAAATATTTTGAATGGCGGCGCGCCAATGCAAAAAAACGGCAGCGACGAAACGCCCAAAACTATCGGCAGCGGCGCACACCTCTACCGGGAACCTATTTTGAGTTATCTGAGAGGTGTTGGTCGGAAGTTGAAAACATAATACGATGCAAGGTAAACATCAAATCACAAGAAAGCACCGCCAACTAGGAGCAATCAGTTACCAAGATTACCATGGAGCCATGGAGATGATTATGTCAGTCGTTCCTTGAATTATGCTTTGTTGAAGGGAAAGCACCTGTCTAGCGTACTGGGGTCGTGGGATCAAAGCCCACCGAAGGGGCGGTTACCCTCCAATACCTTTTCCGAACTAAATCTCTTTTATCGTTGTTCGTTATCTTTTGAGAGCGATTTCTGCAAACCCTGATTAGTGCACAAAAAAATTAGTGACATGACATGTTTTGCGTCATTTTGGTGCCTTGGAAGCAGGAACCAGGTGACCAATGTCTATTCTGCTGCTCGCTTTAGCCTTGGCATGGGCCCAGGTCAGATTCCTGTCGACTTCCTTTAGGGGAAACTGAGGTAATATGCACCTCCGGGGCAAAACGACCCTTTGGCATTTTTGAATACATTTCCGGCAGTATTTCCAGAGTATTTACTACAGCACATGTAGTTCGGATCTCGAACTAAAACCCAGTATTAAACATTATTGAAAATATTCGTGTGTACCCGAGCAGAAGCCATGAACAGAATAACAAAACATGATATGGATTTGATTGATATAAGAGATAAAAGAACAGGCAACAATATCAAAAATTTGCACCGAAATATCATTTAAATATCAAGATATGCTATGGATAAGAACAAACTAATGGCATGTGATATTGATCACTTATTACAAATAGCATAATTTGATCTCCTTATGATTTTTTAGTGCAAAATATTGATATTGTCGTCTGATCTTTTCAATCATGTCCATATCTCATTTTGCTATCTAATCAACATTTGATATTATTTAGCTATTATCGTCTACCCGGGTAACATTGCTAAAAATGTCAATAGGCCGTTTATACCCGGGGAAGCGTATTACCCTAGTTACCCGTATTTTTTTAATGAGGCTACATATCGCCACGAGCCTCTGGGTATGTCTTTACTGCGGATATCACGAAATATCCAATAGATTACCTTCGCAACTAATTTACAATACAGAGATGCAGAGGATTCCTCGGTCTCACTTAGGGGAACATTCAATAAATTACGTAACGCTTAGAGAGAAGGGGGTTTCAGCCTTCAATAAATGATTTTGATTTTTTCACATAATTTTAGTCCACTGTCACTGTCACAAAAGTATTTGAACAATTCGGCATCAACATTTCAAAAGGGCGATACTGCATTTGTAAACAAGAGCTTTTCACGGCGCTGGTGGTTTCCAGTAGCCTTGCGAGCAAAGGCGTAAGATTGCCAACCCGGGGATGGCGAGTTCGATTCTCGGCCCGGTCTAGGATGTTCGGGTTGGAAACGTTCTCGACACCCTGGGCATAGTGTATCCATTGTACTTGCCACACAAGATACATACTCATGCAATGGTGGCATAGAAAATCTTTCAATTAATAACTGAGGAAATGCTAATAGAATACTAAGTTGAAAAGCAGGCCAAGTTCCAGTTGGAATGTAGAGCCACTGAAGAAGAAGAAGACGTCGCTGGTGGGTTAAGTTGTGCCCATCCACGTAATCCAGGGCCATTAAATGACTCGCTGCTTCCATCAGTGGTTTCAACACTGATGAATGAAGAATCGATCCTCGATAATTAATCTCATGGCATACACTAGCAAACAAACTAGGCACCAAGTACATGCAGTGTACTTCTCCAAAGCGTACACGCGGACATTTAGGTTTCCCAACATGGCTAATGGGCTGCTTTCTTATCTATCCGATTGCAAAGCGTTCGTCGAGATTAACATGTACTTCCGTTAAGAAAATTATTTTGAGCTTTTTAGTGGAATGTTCTCACCTGTCATAAGACGAGTTTAAACAATCCCATTGAATTCCACCACTTAATTGTATCCTGACAGATACGTATTTCGACCTCAACAGTAAGGCCGTCTTCAGTGTCTTGTCAAGTACAAGACACTGAAGACGGCCTTACTGTTGAGGTCGAAATACGTATCTGTCAGGATACAATTAAGTGGTGGAATTCAATGGGATTGTTTAAACTCGTCTTATGACAGGTGATGTACTTCCGTGTTTCCAACATCACATCTGGAGTGCTTCAGGAAAGCATTCTAGGGCGGTTATTCTCTGTCCTGTTTACTAAGGGAATATCCATTAATTACGTTGCAAAACTTGGTAATTTTCAACCCCCTCCTCCTTATGTCACACTTTTTGTATGAAACATCTGAAAATTTTGTATAGACCGTTACACTTCGCTCAACCCCCTCCCCCTCAAAGCATTACGTAATTTGTGGACGTTCCCTGAATGACAGTGATTCTGCCATATATGCCGACGATCTGAAGCTATACAGAATCATAATCTCGCACCTCGACTGCTGCGCTCTTCAGTAGGATATAGGTCGGATATAAACTATCGGGGGCCCTCCTTAGCCGTGCCGTGATATAGCAACTCAGATATAGCGGGCAATGGAGACAGTTCAACGCAGTTTTATAAGATACGCCTAACGTTTATTACCCTGGTCAAACCCGACAAACTTATCGGATTATTCTTCCCACTGCTGACTGATCGACTTAGAAACGCTCGCTCACAGGTGTCATTATTTGCAAAGAATGTTTGTTTTTGATGTAATATAAGGGAATAAAGACAGTCCATTCTTTGCACCATCACTGCTTGGGCGTGACCTCCAGCTCATCAGGAGCCACAGGACTTCATATGGACTAAATAATTTATTGTGTCGCTGTTTTTCGTCTCTTCAATGATGTAAGTGCTGTATTTGAATTCAGCGTGCCGAAACAAGATTTTAACTTAAGAAGACTTAGATCATATTTAAAAAGATTTTTATATAATAAAGGTTTACAAAAATTTCTCGTGGAAATTCAGAAGAATTTCATGTGCCGAAAGTTTAAGCGGGCAGTAAAAAATCGCCACGCCTATTTATACTACCGCTGTCGACTGTATACAGCGGCGTAAATAGGAGTGTCGAATTTTAAGTGCTCTCAGAGTTATTCCGCCGGTCAAAATTACGAAATGCGCCGATAATGTTTGGACTGGCACACCTATGTATACTGTATACTGTGCTATAAATGCAATGCTATTATTATTTTTGCGTTCATCTTTTTTTATTCAATATATCTTCATTGAAAGCGAAAATTCCGATATTGGATGTTGGATGTTGGATATTGGATATTGGATGCAAAATATCGATACAAAATATCCGAAATCGAAATAAATATATATCGTTATTCCGATATATCGGAAACATCGGAACGTCCCTAACGACCTCAGCCATCATAAGGAACGACGCGGCTTCACACTTCATTGTCACACTTAAATGATGTCATTTCATGCAGGTGCCAGGAAATGATTCTGAAAATTATTAAGCTTTCACAATATACAGGAATAGTGGGACTCATAGAGATAAGATTTTGTTTGCAGTGCGTCTATTCACCTCCAGTTCAATAAATCGGATTATTCTGCTTACGATGCTTTCTTATGGACGAATGAGTCATGCAAACCGATCCTAGATTTGATTATAAATTATTTAAAATAGAAACATTTAAGAAATCCCATTCACTTAACGTTTTAGAATTTTAGAAAGGATACAACAGGACAACTGTTTCAGGATCAATATCCTCTGAGTGTAAAATCATTGAACTGCAGTGAGTATGTCACTGTCGGATTTTTTCTTCTTTCAGAATAACCTGCCTTCCATCTAATCAAATGGGCAAAATCAGACCACCGCAGCACATTATCAAGCGCTCAATAAAAAATGACCAATTGAGTCGTGCCTTCAACTGCTGTTAATGATTGAGCGACGTCACGAGAATGAAAGGCACGACGCCGGTGGTTTGCAGTTTTATTGCTCGTGTATCGTTGTTCATTTGCGCTGGCTAATGATTTCAATCTCTATCACGGACCGGCCCGGCACACATGGCAACAGATCTGCTTCGCGCGAATGCGGGGAGGGCATGCCGGGCCGTCGTCGTTGCGTTGGTGATGCAGTGCAGCATGACTTGTTCACGAGCAAGCTACATCGCATGCGGCGAAGAGACCTCTGATTTGTTTTTGTCCTAAAGGTGTAGTGAACCTCTCAAATACAGGTTGTTTCGTAGGAAATTATAAGTTTAACGATTTTAACATTGTTCATTATGTGAAACACTGTTTTGATTTGATTCGTTTTATATGCTATCTGCAGCTTAATTGACTTTGTTTATTCCGTTTTCGTTATCTATTTCTTTTTCTTTTTATTCCATTGCATTTGTTTCATTTTCAATGTCTCTTTTTGTAACTACTATACATTTGGTCTTCCATACTTTACTCAACAACTAATATGCACTTGAAAAATTTTGTATACCGAAAACTTGGTATGATTTAACGACCCTTCTGTTCACCAACTGAATAAGAAAGGTACTGCCGTTGAAGCAAACAGGATCAGGTAGACATCGAGGCGCGTGAGAGCTGCATGGTTAGATGTAGGCAATTGAGTGCTGATCTGGGTTGAAGCCAATTTGTCATACGATGATGGAGGTGGCTCAAGTTTCTATCGTTGGTTTGCGCTGCAACACCCCACTTAACCGGTGGCAATAGTCTTAAGTGTTGGGCACTTAATTTTTATTGGCTGTGTTTTAGCAACTTGTATGATTTCTGTCAGGTTTAATAAAACTCTAATCAACCGGTCTCGTATGGCGTGGCTTAACACTGAAAGATTGCACCTTTGCTTTGTAAGGCAACGCGAACGAGCATGCTAGAAGTCGCTGCGACTACAATCCGTCCAAGAAATCAACATTCCATTGTCCAAATATGATTTCAGATCGTTATAAATTTTAATGAAATAAGAAGATGATTAATTCTTCTTAAAACTGTGTTTGCTCTATTTATTTGGAGCGGTATACAGAGACAATAAGGCTCGAAAACTATTCTTATTCCCTGAATTATTAAAGCATCAGGAACACCTGTAGAACCCTCAAAGCTACAACTCTATCTAGGGAGCAACGAGGATAGGATTGCTTAACAAAGTCTCGTGCTGGATCGATAGACTCATGAAAAAGTAAATTTTTGCCTAACGTAGTTCATGTCAGACTACGTTTGCTTTAGGCAATACCTCTACATAGATTCGGCCATACGGCATCCCCTGCATGTTTTGGTTAAACTGAGACAGGTACTGATTAGAAACGGAACGGACTACCAAATCGACCACATCTGCAGCAACTGGAAGCAAAGCCTTCTTGATATACGGAATGAACTCGGCACTGACATACAAGGAACGAGTACGCGTTCAGCGGCGGAAGGAGAGTCCCGAACGGCGATTCTACGCTTGACAACTGGCAAATTCTGCTGCGAGGTGATCATTTGTTGTAAAAGAACTTGGAACTAGGGCAGCGGATATTTCCAACCGTGGCAGCGTAGACAGCCATCAAGAATGCCTTTAGCAAAACTAATGTGAACGACCTGTGAAAGTCGCAAACTCAGTGCAAAGATTGGATTACTAAGAACCCTCGGCATTATTCACTAAGAGTGCGACACGTTCACGTTCTTCTGACGATTGAAGCAGTAATCTTAGACATGAAGCCTATCAAGGTTTACGTGGTTGTTCGTATCTCAACGCTCAAAGCTTTACGGTAGATAGACAAACAGTAGAGAAGATCGAAAATATTCAATACCTTGGCTGCTAAATACAGTTGGACGGCGGAATTGAGTTTGACATAGGCACACGGATCCATAAGGCTGCTGCTATCTATGTGAGTTTATGACATATTTATCTATTCAACGCACCAAAATCCGAATATGTATTGAACTCTACGTGAAATCTGTAATTGCTGAACGCCACATAGACGTGAGAAGAAAAAACACAGAAGCAGCTTGACAAACCGATTCTCCGCCTTTTTATTCGAGACAGGTGACCTAACATGGGCGTAGCCAAGGGGGGGGCAGGGAGGGCCGTCGCCTCCCCCTAAATTGTGGAAAGATTGAACGGGTACTGAAATGAATTCCCTCAAACATGTGCACTTTACGATCCAATCATATACAGAAATAGGTACCGTCAACTGGGGGGAAGATGATCATTTTTAAGACAAAACATGCAATAACAATGTGTGTTTACATTTTAAATCGAAACAAATATTTTCAAAACATGTACTGCTACACGTTGCAATAATCAACAACTTTAGTTTTCTTAAATACGTTCGCATTTATTAAAATAAATTAAATTATCACACGTTTTTTGAGTAATCTGGTTTGGGGTGAAGTTGATCAAGACAGCTCTACTGAAATCGTTATGACCTAGCAGTCTAAATACACTAGGTTATTTGTATGAATGTTGAATTTACTACGTAAAGAAGTCTACGAAGTCAATATTTGAAACGAAAATAGCGTCATTTATGACTATCTCTCTCTTTCTTCCACAAAATACATTTTCATGATTATAATCGAAAAACTCGGATTTCTACCTAGCGGTAGCATTACTTGAACGGAGAATATTGTTGACTACCGTTTCATAAAAAAATTTGGAACTTTTGACTGACACATCGAATGATCATCTTCACCTCAATGATCAGCTTCCCCCCAGTTGACGGTAGTTGAAATTAAAAAAAATCCCATAATTTATTAGAGCATCCAGGACCCATATTATATGAAAGTTCAAAACAACTCGAAAAATTTCGGGCTCAAGAATTCTCCTTGAAATCTTTCTAGAGGCTCCCCTGGGTACTTCTAAATTCCTCCGGAAAGTTATCCACAAATTCCTCTGAAAATCGTTCGAAAATCCTTCTCATGTAATTGTAATTCCTCCTTATCTAGAAACCCCCCACTAATTTTTTTTTTTAGGAAATTCACGAGGAAATTCCTTGAAGATATCTTTTCTTCTCTCCAAGATTTACTTCTAGATATTTCTCCGGCTATTCTCTCTTAAGGAAGAATCCGGCATTTCCTTCAGGCATGCATCCGCAGAGATTTTCTTCAGCAATTAATCTGGGAATACTTTCAAGATTTCATCTGTGAATTTCTGCATTAATTTCTCCTGGTATTTTTCTGGGAATTCCTTCAGATATTTTTTCGAAAACTCCTTTAGGAACTTCTCTCAGAATTATTTCAGGACTTCCATGTGGGAATTCCTTCGGAAGTGCTTCTGGGAGTTCCTCCGGGAGTTCTTCCAGGAGTTTTTCCAAGAAATTCTCCGGTAATACCTCCAGGAACTTTACAGGGAATTCCTGGACGATATTTGGCAGGAATTGCACGGGAAATGGAATTTTGGAAGTTCCTTCAGAAATATTTTTTCTCTTCCTCTAGGGTATTCCACTGGATGTTCCTCTGAAGTTCCACCAGTAGTTCCTTCGGGAATTCAATCAGGCTTTCTTCCAGGAATTCATTTAGCATTTTTTTAGACATTTATCTACAAATTCCTCCAGAAGTTTTTCGGAGAATTTCTCTGGGAGTTCTTACGGGAATTCCTCCGGGAGGTTCTTTTAAGAATTCTTCCTGGAATTCTTACGGAAGTTCCTTTGGGAGTTCATCCTAGAATTCTTACGAGAGTTCCTCCAAGATTTCCTACGGAAATTCTTCCTGTAGTTCTTCAATAAATTCCTCAAAAAGTTCCACCGGCAGTTCCTCCGAGAATTTCTCCGGGATTTCCTATAGAAAATCCCCCGGGAGTTCCTCCGGAAATTAATCTGGGAGTTCCTCCAGGAAGTACCTTTTCAGAGAAACACCCGGAGAAACTGCAGGTGAAACTCCCGGAGGGATTCTCGTAGAAACTGCTGGTGGATCTCCCGGAGAAATTCCCGAAGGAACTGCCGGAGGAGCTCCCGTAAGATCTCCTGTAAGAACTCCCGGAGGAATTTCAGGAGGAACTCCTAGAATAATTCCTAGAGGACCTCCCGGATGAGCTCCCAGAGAAACTATATGAAGAACTTCGGGAGGAATTTCCAGCTTAATTTCTGAAGAAAGCCTAAATGATTTCCTGTAAAAAGCCTGAATAATTTCCTGGAGTAGCTTCTGGTGGAACTCCCGGAGTAATCTCCGGAGAAACTCCCGGATGAATTGCTGGTGGAATTCCCGGAGGAACTCTCGAAGGAATTTTCTGGAAGAATTTCTGAAGAAACTTCCGGGAGAATTTTCAAAGGAACCCTGGGGAAACTACCAGAAGCATTCTCGGAAACAAGAGAATTCATCTTATAGACAAATCTCGTCTAACTGAAACCTTTGTTGGGGTTTGTAGCTGGACCATCATCATCATCAGAGGACCTCCCGGAGAATTCCCTGAGGAGCTCGCAGAGAAATTCTCGGAGGAGCTTCTGGTGGGAAATCTATATAAATTCCTGAAGAAGCCTAAATAAATTCCAATTCCGCCGAAATTCCCGGAAGAATTTCCAGAGGAACTGCCGATAGAACTACCGGAATAATTCTCGAAGGAAATCCTAGAGAAATTCTTGGTGGAAATGCCGGTGGAACTCCTGGAAGAATTCCAGGAGGAATTTTCGGAGAAACTCCTGGAGGATCCCCGGAATTCTTTTAGTATTTCATTGCGAATTAATCTAGGAACTCCTCCGAAGATTCCATTGTTGATTTGATTATCGGTATAATTTCTGTATAAATTTCCGGTGGAATTCCTGGAGAAATTCTTTGAAATTTTCACAAGAAATTATTCGAAAAAATTCGCGGGAAATTTTATGGAATTTACACAAGAAATTCGAAGATTTTTCGTGAATTTCTTAGGAATGGTTTCTGCGGAATTTCCACGGAATATTCTTATTCTTAAAAATTATGGGAAACCGCACGAAATTATTTGAATTATTGCAGGGAATTCTGCAGAACTTATAAAGAAGTTCGTGAAGATTTTCTTGGAGTAAATAATGGTGGAATGTTCGGATCAATTCCCGGCAAAATTTATGGTGGAATTCCTGAAGACACTGACGAAGAAGTTGCTGGAGGCATTCCTAAAGAATCCCTGATAGAATTTCGGATAGAATGCCAGGAGCAATTGTCGAAAGAATTCCTGGATAAAGCTTGCATATTGATTTTTCTGCCTATTTTATAATAAATATTATTTCAGAGAGGATTTGTTTAGAAATTCAGATGTATGGTTCTAGTTTTCTTAAACTTATGGAAGAATAATTATAATAATTGTTATAGCCGATTTAATATTCTTTCTGAATACTAAGTTCGTTAATATTTTTCTCACTTTATTTAAAAATATCTGATGAGCAATAAATCATGCTTTTTTAAATCCATTATTGTTTTAATCATCATTGTTTCGATTTGGTTTGGATTTGGTTTCATGTGTTAATATTCATGTGTTTTTATAAAACTACAATTTGGAAGACCAAAAAAGTTGCCCCCCCCCCCCTTCTCGAAATCCTGGCTACGCCCATGTGACCTAATAAATTAAGCTCGATTTCTGTGCTCTATCCTCGATGGTATCAAAAGCCAATATCAACAGACATTTGAGAATGTATTTTTCATTAATTGAATTTATTTGACAGCCTCATGCGTGTATCACAGTGTTTACATTCATACAATCGAATAATTTTCTTCGAACACGCCCATCGTTCCCTTCAAGATTGAGCTACCTTCTGGATTCTGAGCTCGCCGTGGAGAAGCTTATCATTTAGCTTTCTAATTGTAATTGGGGAAAAGTGGGTAAAAACGACACCTTATGCTACTTTACTGCTCTTCAATCTATGAAGCAATTTTCCGGTCTAGAAATTTCATACAAGCATAATTTGAGGTCTCACGACAATATTTCTCGAATTTGATTTCTGATGAAAATGCGAACAGTCTATTTTCAAGCCGTACCAGCTCGGGTGCGAGTAAGATCGACATGATGACTTAATATTACCCTATATAACTGTCAAGCCCAATGATGATTATGCGTAGCACAATCAATCTCTGGACTTAAACTTCATTTTCCACCAAATGTTTGTTAAACGCAAATGTTTTTTCGACCAAACGTCATTCGACGAAAAGGTATAGAATCCTTTTCAGGATGATTCTTTATTTGATTTGCTTAAATTGTTCCTGATAGTTCGGTTGTGGCTTCGTCATATTTGTGTTTTGCATATTTATTGTTTCTCAGCCAATCACGACCAGAAATAACAAAGTGTGCAGTCAATCGAACTAAGCTAAGCTTTCTTTCCGGATATATTTACGGATCATGTTGAATTCTGGAATAAAATATTACTCTTCATTGCAAGGATGACGTTTTTATCATTGCATTTGGAGGTCTTTCAATATTGATGTCACAGGTTTTACGGGTGGAGGGGGTCTAAGACTTTGTGACAGTACATATACAAGGTATACAAAAAAGCGTGACATAGGGGGTCTAGAAATCTAAAAAAGTAGTGGACGTCATAGTATAATCACCCCTTGTAGCTATAGGACAGGAAAACCAATCGGATTCAGTTCAGAGAAAATTTGCAAGCATTCATGCAGATCTCAAATTTTGAGATTATGGTTCAACTTGACTCTTTTGTTATTTTCTTCAGGTGGCTCGAAAAGATTATTCATTAGTCCGCAATTCGTTTTCGTTTACGTGACGGGGACGTGGTTAGCCTTCCCGATGAAATTATGAATGAATATTTGGACATGTTGAATGGTTCATCATCTCGTGAGTTATTCGGTGAAAAACGCTCGAGTATTGGTGTGCAATATACGAATCGTATCCTACAGTTGAGAAACGTGCTTTGAAGATTCTAACACCGTTTGCTTCAACATCTCTATGCGAGAATGGATTTTCAACACATCTTCAGATGAAGATCAAGGGGAGAAAAAGATTGAACATTGAGGCCGATTTGATATTAACACACATTATCAGATATGCGGTCTTGTAAGTTGGTATAACAAATACAAGTACAAAAATGACTCTGAAAGAATTACTGTTACAACATTTTATATTTTAAATTTGTGTTAAACATGTGTGTTTGTTCTTGATTCCACCATAACATATTAAGTGGGACGTGGGTCACTGGACTGATCGTCAAGGGGCTCGCGTCACTGAAAAGGTTGGGAATCACTGCTACATGGTTTATTACTTCTATTGTAGCAATGGATGCAATGGATACAATGTATACACCATGCTCAGGGAGCCGAAAATGTTTCCCACCCGAAAACATTCTAAGGCCGGACCGATAATCGGAATAGAACGAAAAAAAAACCCGAAAAAGGTTTTCCGCAGATATTTATGGCAGGCTCTTCGAAAGTATTGCTATATCAATTATTTTTTCTAAACTATGTTCACAAACTTCTCGCTTCAAGAACTTCTCCGTGGAAGTTTGTTTCTCTTTTTGTATCTTTCGGACACGAAATGTACCGAAAGGCTATATGTTCACTCCAAAAACAAACATATTTTAGATAGCTCAGAGATCCATATTATTATCGGTCGGAAAATTGGGGTGCTGTCTATGTGTTTGAGTGCACAAAATCTAACTCGTTTTTTGGCACTCTTCCTTATCCAATTTGCTTGCAACTGGTTGTATTTAATGGAAAATTCTATTAAGGGTCTCTTCGGAGAATTTTTATTTTTTTAAATTGTTTTATTAAGTCATACTTTTTTTTATTCCTTTATTTATTTGTTAGGCACTCTGTGCTACTTAACCGCTACTGTGCCGAGATCTATTGTGGTATTCTGCTGTACAGAATCCACACAGGTTCTATTTTTAGATTTCCATTACCATTATTGTTGTCGGTGCCAGTCCATCTAGTCGTGAGTCCATTGTGTCCGTTTTTCCATGTCGTGTATCCATTGATCGTTGCATTGTTCGGTTGCCATTTATCCGGGTAACGTTGGAGGAAAGCCTCCGAGAAGAACAAATTGTCAGTCGTCATCAGGCAGCCGTGACGGTAAGGCGCGTACCCCAAACGCCACCGTTTGGGCTGCGGATCCGGCGACTGACGAGGGTTTGGTGGAGGGGCTGGGAATCGAACCCATAACCATTCGCTTGTAAGGCGAACGTGTAGCCAACTACGCTACGGGACCCCCTCAAGTCATACTTATGTTAAAATATATACATTATGAAGAGTATTTCAGACTTCTGCTTCTAGATGGAATTCTAAGCCTGCAGTATCTACCGCATCGGTTGAGCTATCAACAAAAATTACATATTGTACGAATGTTTTAAGCAGTTTGAATCTATCTCGAATTCTTACACTTTGAGAAACGGGTTTCCCGTAACACGGTAGATCACTTTGACGTAGTGTGTTGCGGTGTAAGATCTACCAAACAGAGCCCTAACCTAATCCATTTTTCTAGCTAGGGCAATAAGTTGTGGTAATTAAGGATTCATCGTATTTAGTCCTCGCTACCAACAGCAGTCTCAGAAATAAAACATAATTAATGTTACCTTGCAGACAGTTGAAAGACTCGAATCCCTCTTGTTTGAGGCTAAACTGTATGCAGCGGAAACAACTTTTCAAGCAATTAGTTAAAAAACCTCGGTACCCGGTCCTAGGCTGAACTGACTGCTGGAAAAATCGAGTTAGGGGTTTAAATACGTACTAACTCTTCTTGAACTGGTGAACAATGGTAGTGAGAGGAACACACGGAAGTTCTGAACAAATGCTCTTGCTTGAAATGGTCTTGTAGACAGAGCTAAATCCCGGATTTTCATTGTTTACTGGTGATATTCTAGAAGCAAGACAAGGATGTGGCTAGGGCTCCGATGCATGGCCAAAAACAGTATCACTGTTCTGTTTTCTCAAGAAAGGATTGATTTCCTATTGATAAGGGGCGCGCCTTCAATGGGATTGCTCTCTATGGAGGGTCTAAATAGCGGGATCTTGTCATGATGGTCTTGAGAAAACAAAACAACAACTGTATCGAAACCGATACTGGATTGCTTCTCAATAGCACTGGAGTAATTCGACAAGCACTTAAACACTAAGGATACGGGTAACGCTACAATAGATCTACTAATTGGTCGCAGTGGCACACCCGAACAGGAAAAAAAAAAACGGGTTGAATAAAGCTTGTAAAAGAGAACATTCTATTGGGTACTATTGTTTGTAGTTTATGCTGCAGCACCGCCAACGCAGCGGTAACTCGAGTGCACGTAGAATACTTGTGCTCCAGGTCCTCTCTAGTCGCGTTGCAGTTGAAACATGAAGATGAGTTTACTCGTTGCATCCGGTATAACAGTTATTTGGTATCTTTTGATTTTCAATGAGATACCAAAGTTTTCTTTCCTGACGAGTGAGTCGACGGTCTGATATATTCTTCCAAACTGCTTTCCAATTCCGATTAGGGTCGCTATGCACCACTCTAGGTCTATCTGCCTTCGATAGAAAGTAATTACAAAGAGTTTGTGCTGACATTGTACGTATCACTGATGAGGGAAGATAAGCGTATTCCTGGAAAATCGTTTTCAAACATGGAGAGTGCGATGGCAAAACTTGAAGATTTGGTGGATTTTCACGATTGTACATGGTCGAATAGAACTGCATCGATTCAGCTTCTTGTAGATGTCTGTTAATCAATAAGGCTTTACACTTGAAAACAGGCAACTGAAGCTTAAGCCCACCTTCCTCAACGGGCAGTGCTAGCTGCTGAATGGTTTTTTTTTTATTTAGTCTTTATTTAGGAGACTTTCAGCCCGAGGCTGGCTCATTTCCGGCTAATGGGTTTTCTTAAACTGCGACCTTGCCAAATGAAGTTTCCCAATAATGTTGTTGGTTGTTTGCGATCACTCTTACATATCGAATTTTCGAGGTAATAAATGTGTTAAGGGGTCGTTCAATAATTACGTAAGCACATATGGGGGAGGAGGGTCTGCCATTTTCTTACTATTCATATAAACAAAAAATAATTTGTATGGAGAAAATCTTACAAGAGGGAGAGGAGGGTCCGAAAAACCAAGAAAAAAATGCTTACGTAATTATTGAACGACCCCTTAGTAGTATTATCCTCTGATGGATAGTTAGCGATCGTGTACGATGGTTCCATAATTGGTATGCGATGTGAGAGATAAGAGAGTCCCAGTTCAGTTCGGACTAAGAACGGAATGTTCTTGCAGGGTACGATCAAGACGAGATTTGATTATTCGAGAGAGTATTTTATAATCACAGTTTAAAAGCGATATAGGCCTATATCCTTTGATCGTCGGGTCGTTTCCTTTCTTTTTGGCAAGGACTATAATTCCTTCTACATATTCTGGTGGGAAGTGGCCAAGCATTGCCTCATTTAGAAGCAGATTAAGTTGACGGTGAATTATGTCGAAAGTCTTGATATAGAACGATTTCTTCGTTGAATTCGATTTCAGCGCAAAGAAAATTTCTTCTGTAGTAATCTCGTCCATTGTAGTAATCTCGTCGATTGACTTTACTATCTTCAGGTACCACCCTATATCGCAGTTGTACATATCTTCCTCATCTATGTCGGCTTGAGAGAATAGATCACGAAAATATGCTACCACATGCTGCTGTATCGTATCGTTGTCGTTCAAAACTTCGTTGTTATTCGTCGTCAGGTGTTCAATCGTTGTTTTCTTACGATTTCTCTCACCCAGCTGGAAGGCCGAGAAGGGTTCTCCGACAAAACGATGATCGTTGATCCGAAAAAAGGTTTCCGTGAATCTGCGTTGTAGTTGCAACATTTTTCCTTTGAGACGGTTGATCGTCGATAGCATTGCAGGGTTTCCGAAGTATGCGTCGTATGCTTGCCTTAGCTGGACATACAAGGATTGGTAATGTTGATGGTATTCTGCATATTTCTCGCGAGTTTTCCAGCGGAAGAAGGAACGAATTTTTGGTTTAACGAAATTAATCTACCGATCCTAGAACCAAAATTTCGTCTTTGTCTTGTCCAATAAGTCCATTTGAGCTCAAATTCCTCTATATTATTCGCTGAGAGGATATGCGGCCTGGTGGACCAATACCCCCGACCATGATCCATGCCTAGCTGTGGAAGACACAGTCTAACAGTGAGTGCCTTGTGGTCAGTGAATGAACACACATGCACGTCAGCTTCCCGTAGTTGTTCTCGTAGATTTTTGCTCACATTCTGGAGGCAGCGTTGTAACAGATGTATGTGAAACCTCTCCGGTTCCATCTTAACGGATTCCACACGTCGATCGTAGTGCTGCACTGTAGTTACTCTCTCCGGTTGCATCTCCTATTTCTATCATTGAGTTAAAGTCCCCTCCAATGATTAGTTTGTCCGCAGAGTTACGAACGTAGTATGGAAGAGTGTTACTGAACAGATGCTCGCGTTGATTTCTGAGCTGAGTACCCGAGGGGGCATATACATTACATATAGTAACCGATTCGTTAACTCGTAGAGCAATCAGTCTCGCGTCTAAACTTTTCTCGACGTGTGAAAAGCGTGTGTTGTTTGAGGGCAATAGCAGTGCCAGAAGCGGTGCTAGATGGGACATTCCGCACAGCATTAGAGTATGATGATTTCATTCGCTCATTCACGCTAACTTTCTGTACTAAAAGCTTCCTATTTTTGACGCAGGGAATGCCAATGTGAATATACTCGCCGCAATGACGACACGTGGCACGTTGACCAGAGTAAGTAACGTATGTGTTTTCTACTCCAATGTTTATGTAGGACTTAATTTGTTGCTTCAAGATCATTCGAACTAGGCGAATCCCAGTGAAAAGTCCGCTAAACTCATAGTCATCACTCTAAACGAGTTCTTGTATTGACACAACATCGCCATATTGCAACATGTGTTTCGCTATTTGTTCGTCACTTGTATCTGCCGAAAGGTGGTGAAGCTTTACTTGGGTACATCCATCCTCCATATGTGTGTGAATACGATATTTCTTTCTGTTTTCGTGTTTGTTATCATGGTCATGGTAAAGGATGTATTTTGGACTACCCTCACGGGGGCTCTTATTTTGGACCACCAAGAGGTATTTGCACTCAGTGGTCCAAAATACGAGCCGTCGAACTGGTGGTACAAAATACCTCCTATACCCTACCACTTGTTGTGCAGTGCATCATTCATTGTTTGTGCGAAAGCACATCCATACACATGACTAATTTGGATACGAGTTATTTTCTCTCGTGAGAGTTCAAGATCGTGTGTGACGAAGCTATGAACATCCTTGAAAGCTGGTTTCTTCGGAATGTTCGAGAAATCGATTCGAAAGGTGTTTTCCCGGCTTTTCCGCGAAGTCATTTCGACGTTGACTTATCCGTTGTTCGGTTACCGACCGGATCGCCAAAACCGACAGGCGCACAGGCGCCAAATTTCTTGAAAACCACTGAAGGTACGGAAAACTGAGAAAAAATCGACGATTTAGCATGTATTGCGTCTGCTCACGATGAGAGTAGTAATCCAACTATGAAAATTAAACTGAAAATTAAACTTAAAAGTGACATTTCAAATATTATATTAGTATATTATTATAATATGATTATATTATATTAATAATGCTCACAGAGTAAGATTACTTTTGACAGATATCGAATCATTTTTCATCGATGTCTTATTGGAATTGCTGGGTAGTAACAGCTTTTTTTATGACCGGGTGATTTTTAATTTTTTGAACTGTCACTTTTAAGGTTAATTCTCCAAATGAGACAGACTCTAAGGTTCCCCCGAACACAAGTGACGTGGCAATCGCGACGCGATTCTACCCCTTGGCGAATGCAATTCTGTCGCCGTTGGTGTGGAAGCGTAAATTGACTCAAAAGTTTCATTGCTTTCTGTTGAAAATTGACTAGATCAAACTTTGGGTTCAGAAATAATGGTCAAAATACTATATTTCGTACAAAAAGCGCGTAAATAGTCTAGCTGTTTTTTGGCACCTATTCTCAACCAACAAGTTGCATCATAATGGGAATCGTGTCTTATCATTTCGTATTAAAATTTGACTTAAAGTTATGGTAAAAATATTATTTTTCCATAATACACCAGAAAGTCACCGATGCCATTAGGTGGATTAATCAAAGTTTTTTCCTAAATAATTTCTGACTAAACCCCTGCGAATAAAATAAAACATAAGTTTTTCGTATTTAATTGCAGATTTGATTTTTTTCTAGTGATTCGATTATCCGATTCGATTAACCGGAGTGAAAAAAAATCGATACTCCGGATAATCGAGTCCGACCTGTATTTCGAATTCCATAGATATTTCTGCATGTGATGATACAAATGGATTAGTTCTGTACGTTTCAGCAAAAAACTTTTAAAAACATCGATAAGTTCAATGATTTATATGAATTTCCCGAAAAATCATCAAATTTTAAATTTACCATAACTTTTGATATACATATAGTGAATTTCAACCTGGATCTTTGTTAAATTGAATTTCATACTACTTTGCGTGTTTTGCCATAAAAATATCAAAAACAATTGTTTAGCAGTGCCAGTACTGCGCGTTCAAGTCTTTTGCCGCTTGAATTTATTGCATTTCAATTCAACAATACGATATCCGGGAATAGACTGTTTTTGTTTAAATTTCTCCACTTAAAAAATAAACGATGTACAATTTGTCAGAAAGTTAAAAAAATGTTACGAAGTAAAAAAGATTGAACTTTGCTACCAACAGAAAAGCCATAAAGGACTAGGAGGTAACACAGCATTGCAACATGCTCACCGCTTTTATATCTTTCGGCTCCGCTGATTCATCCACGTTCCATCGATATCCATCCATATTGTGTATAACTATATTCATCCACTTATTCTTTAGACTCGCGGTAGGTTTCCAAACAAAAACGACTTCAATGAATCCCAATGAAAGAAAAAATCAGCCAAATTAGGATTGATCGTCGGTTTCAGTTGGAAGCACATACTGTTAAATATTTTCACAAATAATCAAACCCTGCAGCGCCTGACTTTTATATTCTTGAAAGTTTTTACATTTTTTTACATATCTTCTATTATTTTATATAATCTTCCTATTATTTTATCATGCGAGCTACCGATGTTTAGCTAAAGGATCTGGTAGCTAACCCAGTGTCAATCAATCGCGGTCTAAACCCTAATCCTCATGCTAACGAAAAATATAGTGATTCGGAAAAAAAATGCTCTGATACAATAATGTTGAGGACGAATAAAAGCGAAAGCTCTTATATCCTTTGTACTTCTTTACTGGAATCGCATCCCGCAACTGGAACACTGCGGCCTTCTAAACCAAATTTCCATTTATGCATTTATATATCAAGTGCAAGGCAATAGAATAGAATGGCCGAAATATTAAAAAAAGTTTCCCGCAAAATATTGTAGAATGCCCACATTTCCAGATAATCCTAACTCATCCAGAAGAGATGCTATATAAGAGAGCACGCCAGCAATGATGAGGGAGCCCTTATTTGCAAATCGAAGTCTGCTATTTTTGCGAGTGATTTTCTTTCGGCTCTACACAACAGATCATAATTATTTTAAGATTCGTTGGATTAATAGGAAAATCACATGTTTTACATACGCATTTATTTAACGGTTTACGCGATTTTAACGGATTTCAAAGCGTATCCAGCGTGCGCAAAAGAAACTCAAGTGTGAGATTCGCAGAATGTTCGTAAGTGTAGATTGCTCCCGCCTGACGAGAGCTCAATGGTTGAGTGTTGAGTATGAATATGTGCCCACACAGATCATCATTCGGATTATCTTTATAAGATGATTAAATTGACACCATGACAGTTACTATCAAGCCGGCTTGATGGACGGTTGAGTTTCAAACATACAGTGCAAATTAAAGATAAATGTTTTGAATCCATTTATGTGACAAATCTCTCCTTGTTCCGAATCCAAAGGCTATTATCATTCAGCTTTTCTTTCGGAACACGTGCCAATTAGCGAACGACGGTGAGTAGTGCCATTTTAGTTCATACCGAACGTACTATTCCACAAGTTGGTGCCAACGGCTGCAAGCTGAAACTGAATCCCAATAAACCATCCCAGATGATCATTGGACCAACAATAAAATGCAACTTATGGTTACATGCCTCGAGAGAATCAAATGCAATCGAAAATTGCAACTATTTGGTACAAAAATCACGAAAAACAATTACTTTTTACGACTTTACATTGAATTGGCCAGTGCCGTCATCGCGGGCAGCGGAGAGGGGCGAATTATTCATTTGCCGTGACATGGTGATTAATTTTAATTAATAGCAATCCGCGCTACCTCACAGCCAGCCGTAGCGTATGCATGCAGCTAACCACGTGCTGCGCGACCGGCGAGCCCTCGGCCGTTGCTATTTGCAAAGTTATTCGGTCTTTCTTCCAGCGGTGGATTTTTCATGGTTGCCACCAAAACCCGATCCCGGCCGGTAATATTGTATAGCCGAACGTGGATGCTGCTCAAGCGGCCGGCTCAAGCAAAAGTGGGTAGGACGTAGGACGAGTGCCGCAAGATCGAGAGCTAAGCAAAGACACGGTCGGATTAAGGGGAAACCATGTAATTTATGTAACTGCATCAGGCGATATCTTTTTATTGCTTCTTCTATCTGTTCCTCTCGCTCTCTCGTGACTTTATGCTATTTGAAAAAGTCTTGAGAAGAAATTTCCTTAATTCAATTCTATTATGTACGTACAATGCGCAGTGATATCGACGGCGGAGGCCAGCAGCAGCAGAAGCACGATGCTCTCTTGACTCGTGCATGGCAGTTACCTGGATGCTGAACAAATCCGATAGGACCTTTTTTTTGAGGAATTCTCTCGTTGAATAGCTCTTCCAAGTGCAACTGGCAGCAGAACTGATAAGTGCCTTTGCCGCCCGCCGGTTTCTAGCCGGTACCGGAGGAAAGCAGTATCAATTTATGAATGATCGTGCTCGAATGCAGCCCTACATTGCCGGGCATTGCTTGTAGACTGAATATGGCGATCGGCCGACTTGCTTCTGCACCTTCGGCCAGCTGTTCCCAAACGAATGCGGATGGGAATCCAGTTTACTCAACTTGCTTGTTTGGATAGAGGAAGACATTCAGCAATTACCCTCACTCCAGTTTTCGCTCACCTGTTTTAAAATTTCATTTCTCGAAAGCTAGTTGTTGGAAACAGTTGAAGTTCAAGTTTGTTTTATGATTGTTTGATAATCGTATGGAAAAAGTGTTTTACCTTACAGCCAATCAGCTGAAATTGAAGAAAAACATGAAAATGCGCAAAAAATAAGCAATCCTTGCAATGGCTGAGATTGATCGTACATTCTCATTGTGCAAGTTTCAGTGACTTCCTTGTAATCAGTTAAGACAGTCCTTGTAATATATATTGAATACCGTTTTGAATCAATTCTCGAACATGACCCATATTCCGAAAATGGCATTTTGGCGCCCTAAAACTAAAATTTCCATCGATTTTGGATACGATCAATATAATTATATTTACTCATAATTTACTCAGAGGAAATGGGCGCGTAAAATACACCGCGCAAGGAAGAATTTAAACTTCCTGAGGAGTTAGGAGTTAGGAGTTATTTAAACCGCGTTGAGGAGTTAGCGTAGGTCCCTTAAAGTGAATTAGTGCACATGATGCAATGAGGAAACAGATAGAGGATAACAGAATATGTCCTGGGGATTTAACGAATTAATTATATAAAACAAAAGATTTAAATTTCATTATAAACTTGTTGCAGAAATATCAATTTTTCCTAGCTTTTTGACGCAGGACAACGTCTTTGTTTTCGATACGAGACCGTCATGGAAAACTGATAAGTTTTAGAGGCCAATAATTCAATCATTTCTCAACGGATTTTTACAATTTTGTCATCAATCGATTACAAATCTATCTAAGATACAAAACCACCATTAAAATCTAATAATGGATGGCTAGGAATGCTCAACTGTACATCCATGAGCAAGTCCGGACAGTCTATGTTACTGTTGATGATGTCATACACTACAAGTCTTCTGAAGTTGAGTTGTCTAGTTGAGAGTAGTTCCAACTCGATTAGCTGACATCGGGCTCGATAGTCAGGTAAGTGTATTGGATCGTTCCACGGTAGATGCCAAAGAGCGAAATGGATGAACTGTTTTTGTACTCGTACAATGCGCATCACTTGGGTCGTATGGTACGGCATCCAAATAGGGGCAGCCTATTCTAAAATACTCCTCACAAGTGCACAGTATAGAGCTTTCAATGTGTAAACACCGGTGAAATGAGCTGCGTTTCTACGAAGAAATCCCAAAAATGCGAATGCCTTCGTCGTTATTGCAGGAATATGTTCGTTGAACCGCAATTTTGAGTCCATTGTAACGTTCAAGTCACGAATCGACGAACCACGCTCTAGTGCAGCATCGGCAAAAGTATAGCAGTCTGTACATTATTGAGGATATGATTCAGCAGAAGGTGATTACTTTACATTTCACCACATTCACGCCCATTCCATTTTCATTGCACCAACGGCGGAGTACATCAATATCAGTTTGTAGAGCAACACAATTGAGGTCGTCAGCGTACAGAAGCTTAGCAAAAGTAAGGCAGTTTGTCAAGTCATTGATATACAGGATAAACAGTAAATGTCCCATCACGCTGCCTTGGGGTACAGCCGAGTTAATGCTGCAAGTCCTAGACCGTGAGGCATCAACGCGAACGGAAGCCTTTCTGCCAGTCAGGTAAGACATTATCCAATCTGCTATCCATTCAGAGAAAACCCAATTGGCGTAACTTTGCAAAGGCATATTCGGGAGGTACGGTGTCGAAAGCTTTTGAAAAATCTACGTATACGGAGTCCACCAGATTGCGCTTCTCGACTTCACGGAAGAGCGCATTAGAATAGCATAGCAGATTCGTTGTTTCCAAGGATTTCCGGATAAACTGATCAAAGCGACGATGGATCGGGTGATGTGCGTAATTCGAGTTTCAGGGGTATTCTCGAGTCACTTCGAAACGCGCAGAGCAGGGACTAACACAAGTGGTACAATTTTTAATAAGTCCGTCCAGCTATTTGGCTTCATCAACGACATAACTATTATGGCACCTAACTTTGAAAAAATAGAGGAAGCCTACATCAGACTGAAGAGGGAAGCCAAGCGGATCGGACTAGTCATCAACACGTCGATGACGAAGTACATGATAGGAAGAGGTTCAAGAGAAGACAATGTGAGCCACCCACTGCGAGTTTGCATCGGTGGTGACGTAATCGAGGTGCCCAAGTAGCACACGCAAACAACCAAAGAATACTGCATTTTATGTTGTAAACACGAATCAAGTTGCATATTTTTTTATCATGTATCTTTAATGCGTCTTTCAAAATTTATTTGTTCGTTTCAATTAAGTTGCCGATACGTTGAGTGTGTCTTCATGTTTAATTTAGCATCGTTCAACGTTTTGACAACTCACATTTTTTCCGGTGATGGTGCAATCAAGTAACAGAAATCTCGAGTACAAAACTTCATAATCGTATGATTTTTATGGTGAGTCAACATGCCTCTTTCTTCTTATGGATCCTGTACACCTCCGGAGGTGCAAAGTGACGACTCGAAAGATCTCCATCCTGAGCGTTGCCCGGCTATCGCTTTAACCTGTTGCCAGGTTGGATTTCGGTCGACTTCTTTTATTTCTTTATTGAGACTTCGCCGCCATGAGCCTCTGGGTCTGCCTCTGCTGCGATGTCCCACTGGGTTCCAGTCTAATGCTTGTTTACAGATTTCGTTTCCGCCCCTACGTAGAGTGTGGCCGACCCAGCCCCACTTCCGATCCCGAATTTCTGTTGCTATCGGCCTCTGGTGACAACGACGATGGAGCTCGTTGTTAGAGATCCAGTTGTGAGGCCTTCTTCTTCTTCTTCTTATTGGCATTACGTCCCCACACTGGGACAGAGCCGCCTCGCAGCTTAGTGTTCATTAGGCACTTCCACAGTTATTAACTGCGAGGTTTCTAAGCCAGGTTACCATTTTTGCATTCGTATATCATGTGGCTAGCACGATGATACTTTTATGCCCAGGGAAGTCGAGACAATTTCCAATCCGAAAATTGACTAGACCGGCACCGGGAATCGAACCCAGCCACCCTCAGCATGGTCTTGCTTTGTAGCCGCGCGCCTTACCGCACGGCTAAGGAGGGCCCCTGGCCCGAATTATATACCGCAGGCATCTGTTAATGAACACCTGCAGCTGTTGAGTGTTCTCCACTGATACACACCATGTTTCGCTAGCGTATAACAGCACAGATTTCACGTTAGAGTTGAAAATTCGTATTTTGGTGCGTTCACTTATCTGCCTGTTTTTCCAGATATTTCTTAAACTCGCAAAGGCAGCCCTTGCTTTCTTGATCCGTGCGCCTATGTCGATCTTGGTTCCGCCGTAGGTACGTAGCCAGAATGTCGGACAGTAACTCGGTGAGGTGAGGTGCGCAACGGGCAAGGTGGATCGATCCGGTGGAAGATGACTTGCAGACCCTCCGTAGATTGCGTGGTTGGCGATGTTTAGCCATGGACCGAGCCGAATGGAGAAGACGCACAGGCCGCTTCGGCCTTAGTCTAAATAAATAAATAATAATAGCAGATTCAGAGTTACTGTGCACGTGCTTCAGTTGGTGGTGCATGAGACGCGTATTTAGCTGTCTCGTATGAGCGAAGTAGGTGATGCCCTTCTAAATCTTGCGCCTCCTGCTAGTTGCTATGTACCTCATGGGCAGCACACGCAATCCATCTCATGCGCTTGTCGCATGAGCTGATATCCTAGGAGCTAATTACCTAGTGACCCTAGTGACGAAGCTCTAGGTAAAATAAACAGAGGCAAGAAAAATGCACTGATGCGCATTTCATAGAACTTGATCCTGTAGCCATACAGGCTTGGGATGGGATGAAGCTCCTAATAAATTATAGGATGATTGCAGCTGATTTAATGGCGAAATATCTTTAGCTGGTGAGGGCAGACTAGACGCTGGATGTCAACAAAAAATCAATTCGTTTTGGCCGGAGCGAGAATTTCTCATTGATGAAATAGTCGAACTAGGTATATACATGTGAAATAAGTGCGCATATACTGTGAAGGTTTTATAGATAGAGTTGTGGGAATTCGTTAATCATTCTTGACGGAAGCAACCGTAAAATTTAAAGATACAGCTCTCAATTGTAGAAGTATTTTCTTTAGAAGTAGTCGTTTTAATCCTGATAATCCTAATTTTATTGATCGCATTCCGCCTACTGTCATACAAATGGTTGACTCCGAAATTATCGCGATTGAGGTCACTCCTGACGGAATCCAATTTTCAAAGTACTCGCGTTTTCAAGGGCACACCATTCGATACGGAAGCAACACACAACTGTCATTTTTATTTTTTCAGCTTTGCTGCGTCGCAGCATGCGTGAAAAAATAAAAATGACAGTTGTGCGTTGCTTCCGTATCGAATGGTGTGCCCTTGAAAACGCGAGTACTTTGAAAATTGGATTCCGTCAGGAGTGACCTTAATAGATGCAACACCTGGAGCCTGAATATGCATGGATCACACCACAAATTCGCTTTGTTCAGCGTCCAGTCAAGCTCATTCTATTTGTCGATTTGAGGTTCAACGTTATGGCCATTTGGAGAGCATGCGATTCTTCGTAAAAACTATTTTTCAGATATAGGCAATTAACTTTGATTGAACCGATTTTTTCCGAAACTTATAAAAAAAACTGTTTGGCGTTCAAGTTATTAAGATTTGTAAGCTTGAACCTTACTTAAAACAAGGATCATTCACTTTTTGTTGGCAAATGCATAAAAAAACCATGGATACTAGCATTATCATTCAAAAACATTTCGTTCATATTGAGGGAACGCATGAGACAGCGCTCGGCGACGAGCGCGGGGCACGCGCACATGATTTTTCTAAGGTGTCACATTTTCTGCGCGCTCAAAATTCTTATTTATGCATCCCTCGACTGCTCAGCACACTTTGATTCTAATGTTATTATTATTATTATCATCAGACTAAGGCCGGAGTGACCTGTGCTGCACATAAAAGACTTCTCCATTCAGCTCGGTCCATGGCTGCACTACGCCAACCACGCAGTCTGCGGAGGGTCCGCAAGTCGTCCTCCACCTGATCGATCCACCTTGCCCGCTGTGCACCTCGCCTTCTTGTTCCCGTCGGATCGTTGTCGAGAACCATTTTCACCGGATTACTGTCCGACATTCTGGCTACGTGCCCAGCCCACCGCAGTCTTCCGATTTTCGCGGTGTGAACGATGGATGGTTCTCCCAACAGCTGATGCAACTCGTGGTTCATTCGCCTCCTCCACGTACCGTCCGCCATCTGCACCCCACCATAGATGGTACGCAACACTTTCCTTTCGAAAACTCCCAGTGCGCGTTGGTCCTCCACGAGCATCGTCCAGGTCTCGTGCCCGTAGAGAACTACCGGTCTTATAAGCGTTTTGTAGATAGTCAGTTTGGTACGGCGGCGAACTCTATTCGATCGGAGCGTCTTGCGGAGTCCAAAGTACGTACGATTTCCAGCCACTATGCGTCTCCGAATTTCTCTGCTGGTATCGTTATCGGCGGTCACCAGTGAGCCCAAGTACACGAATTCTTCAACCACCTCGATTTCGTCACCACCGATAGAAACTCATGGTGGGTGGCTCACATTGATCTCTCTTGAGCCTCTTCCTATCATGTACTTCGTCTTCGACGTGTTGATGACTAGTCCAATCCGTTTAGCTTTGCTTTTCAGTCTGAGGTAGGCTTCCTCCATCCTCTCAAAGTTACGTGCCATGATATCAATGTCGTCGGCGAAACCAAATAACTGGACGGATTTCGTGAAAATCGTACCACTCGTGTCAATCCCTGCCCTTCGTATTACTCCCTCCAAAGCGATGTTGAATAACAGACACGAAAGACCATCGCCTTGCCGTAACCCTCTACGGGTTTCGAAGGGACTCGAGAATGCCCCTGAAACTCGAACTACGCACATCACCCGATCCATCGCCGCCTTGATCAACCGTATCAGTTTATCCGGAAATCCGTTTTCAAGCATTAGCTGCCATAGCTGGTCCCGATCGATTGTATCATATGCGGCTTTGAAGTCGATAAATAGATGATGTGTGGGCACGTTGTATTCGCGGCATTTCTGCAATACCTGACATATGGCGAACACCTGGTCTGTGGTAGAGCGTTCACCCATAAATCCCGCCTGGTACTGCCCCACGAACTCTCTTGCAATTGGTGTTAGTCGACGGCATAAAATTTGGGAGAGTACCTTGTAGGCGGCGTTCAGCAATGTGATTGCGCGGTAGTTGCTACAACGACACCTTTCCTCCACTCCTGCGGCAGAACCTCATCCTCCCAAACCTTGGTAATCACCCAATGCAGCGCTCTAGCCAGTGCTTCACCACCGTGTTTAAACAGCTCTCCTGGTAGTTGGTCAACTCCAGGGGCTTTGTTGTTTTTCAGCCGGCCGATCTCCTCCTGGATTTCCTGGAGATTCGGAGCCGGAAGTCGCATGTCCTGCGAGCGTGCTCCTAGGTTCATTACCATACCGCCACCGTTGTCTGCCATATCGCCATTCAGGTGCTCTTCGTAGTGCTGCCGCCACCTTTGGATCACCTCACGCTCGTTCGTAAAAGGTTCCCGTTTATGTCCTTACACATATCGGGCTGTGGCACGTGGCCCTTACGTGAACGGTTCAACTTCTCATAGAACTTTCGTGCGTTATTAGCGCGGTACAGTTCCTCCGTCTCTTCACGGTCTCGATCTTCCTGCTGGCGCTTTTTCCTCCGGAAAATCGAGTTTTGTCTGTTCCGCGCCCGTTTGTATCGTGCCTCGTTCGCCCTCGTGCGGTGTTGCAGCAATCTCGCCCATGCTGCATTCTTCTCCTCAACTAACTGCTCACATTCGCCGTCATACCAGTCGTTTCTCTGATCCGGAGCCACCGTGCCTAGTGCAGCGGTTGCGGTGCTTCCAATGGCGGATCGAATATCTCTCCAGCCATCTTCAAGAGATGCTGCGCCTAGCTGCTCTTCCGTAGGGAGTGCCACTTCCAGCTGCTGCGCGTAGTCTTGGGCTAGTCTACCGTCTTGTAGCCGCCTCAGACGACTCAGACGCGTGTTGATCACCGTCGAGAGTTTTGAGCGCAGACATACTGCGACGAGGTAGTGGTCGGATTCAATATTCGCACTGCGGTAAGTGCGTACGTTCGTGATGTCGGAGAAGAATTTACCGTCGATTAGAACGTGGTCGATTTGGTTTTCCGTTACTTGATTAGGTGATTTCCATGTGGCCTTGTGGATATTCTTACGGGGGAAGAAAGTGCTTCGGACTACCATTCCGCGGGAGGCTGCAAAGTTTATGCATCGTTGGCCGTTGTCGTTCGATACGGTATGCAGACTATCCGGTCCGATGACCGGTCTATACATTTCCTCCCTTCCTACCTGAGCGTTCATGTCACCGATGACGATTTTGACGTCCCGCAGTGGGCATCCATCGTATGTCTGCTCCAGCTGCGCATAGAACGCTTCTTTCTCGTCGTCGGATCTCCCTTCGTGTGGGCAGTGCACGTTGATGATGCTATAGTTGAAGAAACGGCCTTTTATCCTCAGCTTGCACATCCTTGCGTTGATTGGCTGCCACCCAATCACGCGTTGGCGCATCTATCCCAGCACTATGAAGCCGGTTCCCAGCTCGTTGGTGGTGCCACAGCTTTGGTAGAAGGTAGCCGCTCGATGCCCGCTTTTCCACACTTTCTGTCCTTTCCAGCAGATTTCCTGCAGCGCTACGACATCGAAGTTGCGGGGATGTAATTCATCGTAGATTATCCTATCGCAACCTGCGAAGCCTACACACTTAGCTCATTTTACAGTATTCGGTAAATTTTACCGAAATCTCAACCGCTGAACTGTTCGGTAAATTAATTTACAGATTTTTTGTAATTTTTTCCATTGCTCAACTGTCAAAATCACCGAAAATCAGTAAAATAATTTACCGAACAGTTCAGCGGTTGAGATTTCGGTAAAATTTTACCGAAGTCGGCGATTTATTTTAAGTGTGTAGCGACTTTAGCATCCCACCTAACACCAGGACTTAAGCTCACAAATGAACAGTGGCTCAAATAAACATTGTGTCACTTGATCAGCCGCTTAATTTTGACATTTACTGTTTGTTTGTTCAGGAGCCAGCATATATTCTCCCGCTCTATACTTACATACTCCTTAGCATTTTCTAGCCTTGACATGATTGAACGAGCTGGTAGCGCAGTCGGTATTTCTGGATACTCGATTTTAAAAACAGGGATTTGGAGATGACAGCAAATAACTGCAAGCATATCGATCGGTAATTAACCTTCCCCGTCAAAATCTTGTTTTATTAACACAGACAATTCTTTGACTCTTTTAGGCTCAACTTTCCCAACAAACCCATAAAAATCGAAAACAAAATCTGAAAAACCTGCTGCACGTGAAGAATTGCTGCCTGAAGAATTGACCTCATGTTGGTTTAAAATCGGGCGCGTATTAGGCCAAGCCTAAATACCAGCACTTTTTTGTATAGGTTGATCGGTAAAGATAATCTTTAAAAAATAAAGAATCGATTGAGCGAACAGGTTCTGTCGATGCTCAGTTGTTTGTATGGTCTGTATTGACGAACAGTTCAGTAAGCTTCGATACCATATTATGATCCATCAGTTTCTTCCATAATCGAAGGCGCTAAGTACACCACTAAACATCACCTACCGGAAGTTAGCGATCCCTTGTCCTGGTGGGAACTGATAAAAACAATTTATCCGAGGTTATATCAGTTCGTCTTAAAAAAAACTTTGTATTACGGTTACTCGAATGTCAAGCAAGAGGGTTTTTTTCAATTTGAACTTCGTTTATTTGCAATTCGTTAAAATTAAAATGGAGCACGGAGCATGAAAACAAAACAGCACAAAAAAGTCCACTAGAGATGAGTTATATATCAAGAAGTTTAGAAGTTCAAATTAAACATGAACTCCGAAAATTTGAATGCTGTATCGCTCAAACCACCGGAACTTCCTAGTTCTTTTCAATGAAGCCGTTCAAATGAGTCGGCTCATTTAAATGAACGCTTGGTTCAGAGCCGCTCCTCGGAACGAACCGTTTTGCCCATCACTGATTTGGATACAGTTAGTTATTGAAAAGGCGCAAAGAAAATTGGTTCTTCTCAGGGTTGATTACAAAAATAGTCTGTTTTGGTGGCATCGGCGTTTGACGTGGTAGCTTGGTAGCTGTGAGTGATTCCATCCATTCAAACAAATTTATTGCATCACCCCTTCCATCAAGCGCTTGTGATTCTGCTACCGAAGAATAGCTTTCTGCCATCGCAAACCGATTAAGTTTTTTGCACTATGAAGAAAATTTATCTCGAATTGACCTTCTTTTGTATAAAATGGTGACTCGAAAAAAACTGATTTCAATTCTTATGACTAACAGAAACAAAACCAAAAAATGTTGCCATAAAATTTCACTTTCCACCGATGACAGCCAAATCGATGAAGACGCCAATACCTCTTCATGGATAAATATTTAGTTTGAGTCCTGAAAAGAACTATGTGTAATTAATTCTTGAAGCTCTCCTCACTTTGCCACGTACGTTTCCATCGCGGGCAAAAACCAAACGTTGCAAATAAATATATTTGCGTTTGGGTTCATGCTACTTCTGATTCTGCTTATTTCTCCTTTATTTCGGACATTTTTAAGGATGGTGTCTTCTAGGATTGTGATATCCTCCACTGAAAGCCAGTCGAATTGCTTCAGCGGCGATGCAGCCGATGAGTCATGTTAATTCCATGGTTAGAGACTCAAAGTCCATCCAACTGGGAGCAACTATTCGCCTTCTTGATTCAGTTGACTTCCGAGCAGTTTGCTGAATGTTAATAAAGAGACACAAATTGTTATGGAAAATACCATCCAATTTGTATAGCTACGTAGTCCTACGTCTCCTTTGCGTACAACCCGATTGGGCTGCACCTTTAAGTTTTTCAACTAATGCTACGTTTTGACAGGGCAAGTGAATTGAACAACTCAGTTGAATTCAATTGACTTGACAAAAGTTGTACATGTTCAACTTTCTTTTCGTTCAAGTGAATTGAATTAAGGTGTTTACACGTTTAATTTGCGTTCGATTCAAGCGACTTGCTCAATTCACTTGCCTTGTCTAAACGTAGCATAAATGTCCTCCTTTTCGGCAGGATTTGGAGGAACTTTTCTTCTTTGGAAAATAAATCATATGGTTACCCTAATTATGACAGCCTTTGGTCGCATCTTTCCTCATCAGGCATATAAATGGTTAGCTCGTCAGCCGATATGCGCTAAGTGTGGAGGGTCCAGGTTCAACACCTGTCTTTGGCTTCGTTTTTTTTGTAAGGTAGGTGGGGTTTTCGAAGTATACAGCATTTCATTCCTCGATGTGAGTGTAAAATTAGGTTCGATGAAGACACAAACACACAACTATTTCTTATCATATCGTCTTTAACAATGGCTAGAAAACGGAGGATGCCAATGCATTATTCTTCAAAACGTATTAGGGGCTGTCCATATACCACGTGGACAGGTTTTGGTCAGTTTTAGATACCTCCACCCGCGTGGCAATTGCTCATATAAATTTTCAAAAATTTATATGTACCAAGGACATTCACCATACTCCCCTAAAATTGTTCACGTGGTATACTGCCATCATACGTATATTTGTCCCATGTTTGTTGGGATTTCCTATGTACATGGGACAGTTATGCGTATAACGGCAGTATATAGATCGTCCCTTACAAAATTTTGCGTTGTTGTAAATTCTAAGAAAGTGTATTGAAAAAATAAAGAGTCGTACCAATCGTGCAATTGATAGATTTGAGTCTTACTGATAACGATTTACTACTTTTTCCCTTAATGTGATTACTAATTGTGATTACTGACGAGTCTGAAATGAAGTCAACGTTTTTAAAACCGCATCAGTAAATAGTAATGAGGTTAATAGAATAATATATATCACAAGAGTTACCTACTGAATATCATCAAGAATTTCAAAGCTGGAGCTTCATTGGAATGTGCCAGAACGCATTCCATTCAAATCAAATTAAGTGTGAACTCCTGCGCCACCTTGCCCTGAGCACCAATCTGAAACAGGCGCAGCTTCTCCTTTTTCTTGCATACCTACTGCATCGACTATAACGACTATTCGTTTACACAAAATTAAGCAAACGGCGAGTTACGTCACTTCGCCAGATTACGGCAGTGTAATCCAATTCAAACTATGAACGCTTCAACTATTTAACTGCAGGAATAATTCATAATCATCAAATAAGCTCGCATTAGGCCACGATCTGTTTAGAATGCATCACACACAGTGATTCAAAAATTAAGCTACTTGCAACTTGCTACGACTGGTTTATCTCGTTTGTGCATTGTGGTGCATGCTTCTCTCACCCCACATGCCGTCGACAGAACATAAGCATAGTATGATGAATAAGGACTATCAACCGTGTGTCAGCTTTTTGCTAATATTATGCTAGGTAATTCAGTCCTAAAACGTAAAACCAATTATGATTTAGAAGGATCCCACCACAGGTTCGCTGCCGATACAGTTCGACGTAACGCAACTTTGAATGTGTTTGCCAAAGGTCGGCGCCTTTTAACATTTGGATGTCCCTGTTGCAGGTACTTCCGAGAAAATTGGACTTTCTGATCAATTTACGAGCTACTATACAATGAATCGCAACTGAAAGGTTGGGAACCTGTCTATGTTTGAAGAAACATGAAGAGCTAATGTGCCGAAAGAGAGGTATTTTTTCTTACTCACCTACTCGTCCAGAATAACTGAGAGCGAGTAAGCTATAAAATAAGGTGATGTACGAAGGCTTAAATCAGTTTTCATTTTGCTCTTGCATTGAAAGCATCCCGCTTCTAAGCCAAAGTCAACCGTTTTTTTGGATTTTCGGTTATTCTATACTTCGCCGCTATTGGAAGAAGACATTCATTTGCCTGTCAGACATCATCAACGTCGTCAGATAGTCCACCAACCGAATTTATATTCTCGATAGTGTCAAATTGATGAGATACAGTTCTGAAAACAATACAACAAGTGTGTGCCGAGTGAAACGAAGCAAATCGTGGTTTTACGTCAGCAATAATTAATCGACTGCCTCGAACGATCCATTTAATGTCAGTCAGAGCGGAAAGCTTGCCATCAAAAGAAAAGTTGCTATCTATCATCATTTGCGTGTGTTTATATACAACCGGAATTTAATGAGTCCTTGCAGACGCATTTCTTAGAGCAGCAGTGTTCTCAGAGGTCAACCATTGATCCGCGAAGCCAATCTGAAACCCGGTGTGCACTGTTAGCGAGTGTCGTGGAGATCTTCACTACGTACCCAAACGCTACAGTTAGCCATATGTTAAGCTACGCTCCAAAAGTTAATCTACTTAACTCAATGCTGCTGAATGTGCTGATAAAATACCTTCTGAACTCTAACATTACATAACGTACGGCAAGAACGTTAGAATACGAATCCAGTTGAAAGTCCTTACTGAAGAGTGAAATTGCTGCACGTACAAAATCAAGGTGCAACGTGTGAATCGGAAAGCGAATACAAAGGCAAGAAGAAGTGTTTAAGAAGTTCTTGCCACTTGGTTGAAAAGTACCGCGATATTTTGCATCCCGGCCAGGAAAGAAAGTCAATTCGAAAAGGTAGGTTACAGGAAGGGTCACATCACTATCGTATGCGATAGGCATTTATTAACACTATCATACGTGGCAGCTGCATCTTCGGTCCAATCATTTACTACCGGAACGAAACGAGATGCTCGTCACGTGAGCGAAGGTCCGTTCTTTCTTATCGCTTCCCCTCCATTCTTCTGTTGAGCGGAAGCAGCCTAAGCGGCATTCTAAATATACACAAAATTGTTCAAATTTTCAAACGCCAATGAACGAAACGTTCATTCATGGGTTTCCTCAATGGGAAAGCACATGTTCACCAACACATACTCAATTCCTAGGTGCTTGAACAAAAAAAACTGAGAGGCGGTTGAAACTATGCTCTAGCTCAAAGAGATAGGAATAGGTTTCGAGAGAGTTATGCGTTCCTTTGACTGATGCAATTGGAACGGAAAATTTCAACGATTTATCTATTTCCAAGAAACCGAATAATGCACAAACCGTACAGATCAAAATCTATAATGTTCGTTTCTATCTCTTTACCTTCCAGGAATGATGAATCTCAAAATACTGTACCTGCTGGCCATGATGGCCATGCTTGCGCCTCAGATCAACGGGCGTGCGGTGGACCTTGATCAAGATAACTCCCTGTCTGCATCATCGTCCTCGTCGGGAACTCGCATGTCCCGACCCAATTTCGTGAAAATCACCTCACCACCTCCGGTGCAAATAAATCAAGCCCGTGGCAGCACCATTGAGCTCGAGTGTGAAGTCATGGGCTCGCCAACTCCGACCGTACAGTGGGTTCATGGCAGTGGACAAATGGCAGATGTAAGTCATCAAAATCTCAAACGATCAATCAAAGCAAAACCTTAATTGACTTTTTTCTTCTTTCTTCTCTTCCCTCCAGTGGGACGATGCCGCCATTAACATCATTAGCGAAAGCAGTCCTACGACAATGGCTCGCGTAGTCTCGCGATTAGTATTGGACCATTCGTCACATGCCTCTGAAAGCACATACACCTGTATCGGTCGCTCAGGAGGTCAAACGGCTCTCGCTTCCACCACTGTCTACCATACTGAGGGTGGCCGAGCCAACTTCACGGACATGATGAAACCAGCGCACCATCTATTCATGCATCTGAAGCCAGCTCGCGTTACGCTCCACTACAGGGCGTTATTCGAGTACATGGGATCCACCGTCATTCTACCTTGCAAAACCGTTGGCCGTCCCCTGCCCGAAGTCACTTGGAAAAACGAGGAAGGCAACGTCATCGGGAGCATGCAAGATTCCCGTTTCCATACGCTCCCCACTGGAGAACTGGTTATCAACGATCTTCGATGGTCCGATATGGGCTCCTACACGTGTGTCGCCAAGAACGCCATCTCCAAAGACGAAGCGGAAACTTTCCTGTACCCCATCCGACCAAACTAACTCTAGCACAAAACCGTTATACATGACAAGTGATACACTCTCTTGGACTATGAGTAATGGACCACGATTGCACTAATTGAAAACAACGTAAAGTTACTATGTTCATCAGTCAGTTCTAAACACTTATGCCATTTACTTAACTTATTTCTAAATATTTAGGATCGAAAGGAATTCGATTAATTATTTATTTAAATGAATCTTAAAAGAAAGTATTTTAATTACCATATAACACATGATTTCACTTGAATACTACGATGTAAGTTAATACTAGATGTAATCCCTCGGAAAATGCCAAATGGCACTAGCACAAACGTGAAATTTTATCATCTCTGTAATCTGTAAATAGAGTTTATAAAAAATTAATGGGCAAACCAGGAAGCTGAAATGATCTTTTTGCAATTCCTGATCATAAAACCTGGTTTACAGTTGTCATTTGAGTGATAAAACGGCCTACTTTTCTATACCAACAGAATGGGTGCTTTAATGACCATTATGCAACTCAAATGGGTTGCATAATATTCATTATAGCACTCATTCGGGTGCTATAATGAAAAACCTACATTGGGACAGTAGTTACATGACTACATTTAGCTGAATTAGTTTGGGTGAGTGTTTAAATAGTGTACTCTAAGCGTCTCGTAATAAATGAAATGGTTTGTTGGACATAACATCACAATTTTCCAAAGGCAATTGCATCCATCGCTTCATAGCTTTTCAAGCTATGCAATTTGGCACGATAAGATGGAATCTTATTGTTCTCTGCCGCAAAATAATTTATTAGCATGAATGATCATGTGGAGTGAATTCGATTGTACAATTTTGGTAAAGATTTATCATATTAAAGCCCATTTTTCGTCATTGCAAAAAATAGCGTGTGCAACTCGTTGCAAAACTCGATTTTTTCAGCACTCGTAGTATTTATCCAACTCGGCAAGCCTCGTTGGATAAACGTACAACTCGTGCTGAAAAAATCATCTTTTTGCAACTAGTTGCACAAACTACTATTATAGCATCACCGGTGCATAAGAAATTAGTAAAAGTTAATCTGTAAGTTGAATTAAATTTCTCAAAACATTTTCAAACTTAACTGAGATACTGAACATTTTTTATATAGAGATGAAAGAAATTTGTCCGGAGCATGTGGAGTCCAAGAATTTGGAATGAAAAAATGTGATTCACAGACGTAGCATGTGTTGGCAATAAATCAACAAGCTTGATTCACGGCTTTACTGTCTTTGCTCAGATGACTTTTGGATTCATTTTGTCCGGCTATGTTTGTTCCTAATATTTGAGAGAATAAAACAAATTTTATTGCAGAGGTAGTGCAATCAGCTCACGACGTTTAGCAGCACATCGTAATCCGAGGAGAAGTTGACCATTTTTTCTAATATATATACTTGAAACAAGTAGCTGGCGCGGCTCGACCGTTAGCATTGCTACTTTACTCTACGTAAATTTCATACATCGGGCACACTCATCTTTTCACGTATGAAAGGTAGATTATACTTCATAACGCATCACATAAAGATGTTACGAAATTTATGTTTACACCGTCCTTTGTATCGAAAACAAACTTTTTGGGGGAAAACTCCTTACATTTAAGGCTGAATGTGACGGAATCAAGAAAAATAGGCGACCTAAAACACACCTCGCGTTGTTGTTGGCGCAACCAGGCATGAGCAAAGCTTATACTTGTGACACATATATAATACCAATATCACTGTATAGCATAAAATCATATGTCTGTCACCCAGAATCACGCTTGTATCACGATAGCACGATGATTTCCGTACCCTGCCCTGCGACCGTTGTATTGTACGAAACAGAACATAATTTGTTGTTTGAAATGTCAAATACGCCGTTTGACATATGAAATAAAAACAAACATTTGCAAGCTGACTGAGTAAAATTCGTTTTTCTGGAATTCCGGATGATATTTTTCACAACATTGGCAAAATAATTATTCGTAAGTCCATTATTTGCTACAATTACGTTCTGAAGATGTCTTCCTATTGATTTTGCCAGTTCTTGGGTTGTTTCCGGGAAAGATCTACCGTCACTTTTGCATGATATTCAATGGTTTGAGTTCTGTATCGTGTGATTTCGAACATTTTGTGCAAGGATCCCATGGGTTTTAATTGGAATGAGGTCTGGGGGTTGGGAAGGATGCGGGCTCTTTGATTTGCCATTAGTCAGCATCTACTTTTTTAGATGGGAAGAATGTTTTGCACCGTTGTTTTGGACAAATTCAAAATTGGATCTGTAGTGTTTGGAGAGGGAAGGAGGATAGGAGAGGAGGATCTCGTGGAGGTAGAAGTAGAGTGCAGAAATAAACGGTAGTCAGCGCGAAGTAAATAAGTAAAAAACCCGGAGTTCCGTGTCCGAATAAACCTGTTACAGGATCTATGACCCAATTGAACGGTGCTGGCTGTATCCTTCAAAATGTCCAAATGAATTAAACGATCAGTGCCGTTTACACTGAAATCAACCCAAACCATAGAATAGGGTGATTAACGTCCGCAGAAATATTTGCAAGAACTCGCATATTTCTGCTAAAATACCTATACGAAGAATTGGAAAACTATGACGTTTTCTTATCGATGAATGAACTGCTGACGCGAATTCACAATTTATTCAAAATAAATATGGATAAATATTGTGTAATACTCATAAAAATAATAGTAACAGTTTATGATTTCTATACATTTTGATGAAAAATATAGTTTTAGAAAGCGGTAGAATGAGATTCAAAACAAGCTGTCGAATAGATACAACGGTGGAAATAAAAGATGTGTGCTTGGATGTGTGTCATCTTGTTACTGTACGCGTACAGCGCGATACGAAAATCATTGTGCGGAAATCATATGTCTGTCGATAGTATTAGACTGACTGCACGCATCTTTGGTTGCTTGACATGAATAAGTGAAAATGCTGAATGAATTTGCAGAACGACTGACTGGATTGATGAAATTTTCTCTCTGTGCAAATTTGGGAATCTGAACAATTATCAAGATTAATAACGCCGCCAGTCATATCTTTGCAGTCAGCTAGGAATAAGGTAGGAATTGAAATTAATTTAGGGTTTTTTCGGTGATAATTATACTATTCAAGGCAAGCGTAAAATTAATAGAAACTGAAAATTAGCAGAGGGCCATATGCGAGAACAAGAATTGTTGGAATCGCTTATATTCTACCACAAGTTCATCCAGGAGCACCTTGGATAGTACGTGGTGATCACTGTACCAAGACAGGCTTCTAATCCTAATTATAAGGTAGGAAAGGAAAGTTAGTAATTGATGTTTTGTACTTTAGAGACTGTTTTTATTATTATTATTTTTCCATTGTTGTATTATATTCCATTATTTCCCATTATTATGTCGTGCATGACAATTATCAAAGATCAAGGAGTGAAGCGGATCGATAAACGCTTAAAAAAATGGATTGGTACACTGCCTGTAATCGCATTTCTGTCCCATATGATAGAAAACCCAGCAAAGATGGGACAAATATTAAAGGCAGTACAACATGACATATTTTAAATCTTCAACGTAAAGCACGAATGAATTTCTTGTAATTATCGTTTTACTATACCAACATTTGACAAGGGCATTACAGCCGTCATAAAAAACGTTTGAGAACTTTCCATATAGTAATTCTTATTCAATTTTTTCGCAATAAATTGATCAAAATGATCGCTCACTTCAACAAATGAAAACACTGAAACAGTTTTTTATTCAAACACTGAAATTTTACAATCCAAAACCAAATTCGAATAAAATAAAAAATAAATCAAATCCAAGCAAAATCCAATCGAAATCCAAACAGAATTCGAACTAAATGCAACCCAAAAACGATCGAAATCCAATACAATTCAATTCCAAATCCTATCCAAATCCACTCAGAATCTAAGCAAAATCCAATCGAAGTCCAAACCAAATGCTATTCAAATCACAACCAAATTTAATTCAATCCAAATTCAATCTCACTCCAAATCAAATCCTAATCCAATCCAAAACCAATGAACATCCAATTCAAATCCATTAAAAATCAAATCCGAATACAAGCCAAATTCTATCCAAACCCAATCCAATCCAAAAACAATCCGAACCCAATCCAAATCAAATCCAATTGCAACATAAACACAATCAAAATTCAATCCAAATCTAATCCAAGTGCAATCCTATTTGGGTAATAAATAAACCAATCATTTTTTTTTCAAGTCCATTTCAAACCTAATCCAACTTTAATCCAAACATAATTCAAATGCTTCTGGAATGCAATCCAAATATAATCCAAAATCCAAATTTAAAATTTAAATAAAATCAACAGAATCAAAGCAAACTTAAATCCAATCCGAATCAAACCGTATGCTATACAAAACCAATCCAAATACAATTCAAATCAAGTCCGAATCAGTCCAATCAGAAATCAATCCAAATCAAATTAAAAATGCAATCCAAATTCATTTCAAATCCAATCAAAATAAAATCAAAATTCGATCCAGATGCAATCCGAATCCAATCCAAATCAAAACTAAATCCAACCCAAATCTAATCCATATACAATCCAAATACAATTAAAATTAAATTTAATTTGAACTCAAGTCCAGACAAAATCCAATTCAATTCTAATCCAAACACAATCCAAATCTATATTTATTAAAAATCCAATCCAAATCCATTCAAAATCTAATATAAAATAAATCCAGATCTAATCCAAATCCAATCCAAATCTAATTATAATGCAATCCAAATTATGTGATTCTGTAATTATCAACGTCATTATAATGCCATCCGAATTCAAGCCAAATTTATTCCAAATCTAATCCTAATATAATCCAAGTAGAATCAAATCAAAATCCAATTCAGTCCAAATACAATGCTAATCCAAATAGAACCAAGTCTAAATCCAATCCAAATGCAATCAAAATTCAATTCCAATCCAAATCAATCCAAATTTAGTCATCAACGTCAACAAAACCAAATCGTTGGATGTAAACACGGTGACTCCTTCCAGTTTCACAGTAGCCGGGCAACCAGTGGAGAATGTTGAAAGCTTCCAATATCTTGGTAGCCAAATGGCGTCAGACGGCGGTACCAAGATCGACATAGGCGCACGGATAAAGAAAGCAAGGGCTGCCTTTGCGAGTTTAAGAAATATCTGGAAAAACAGGCAGATAAGTGAACGCACCAAAATACGAATTTTCAACTCTAACGTGAAATCTGTGCTGTTATACGCCAGCGAAACATGGTGTGTATCAGTGGAGAACACTCAACGGCTGCAGGTGTTCATTAATAGATGCCTGCGGTATATAATTCGGGCCTGGTGGCCTCACAACTGGATCTCAAACAACGAGCTCCATCGTCGTTGTCACCAGAGGCCGATAGCAACAGAAATTCGGGATCGGAAGTGGGGCTGGGTCGGCCACACTCTACGTAGGGGCGGAAACGAAATCTGTAAACAAGCATTAGACTGGAACCCAGCGGGACATCGCAGCAGAGGCAGACCCAGAGGCTCATGGCGGCGAAGCCTCAATAAAGAAATAAAAGAAGTCGACCGAAATCTAACCTGGCAACAGGTTAAAGCGATAGCCGGGCAACGCTCAGGATGGAGATCTTTCAAGTCGGCCCTTTGCACCACCGGAGGTGTACAAGATCCATAAGTAAGTAAGTAATCCAAATCAAATCCGAAATAAATCCGATCCAACCCTAATCAAATCCAAAATTAATTTAGATCCAAACCAATCCAATTCTAATCCAAATCTAAATCCATCAAAACTCCGATTAAATCTTATCCAAATCATATCCAGATCCATGCTAAATCGAATCCAAATCCATTTCAAATTTTATCCGAATTTAATCAAAACGTAATCTTAAATAACGTAAATAACGTAAAACGTAATCTAAATCTAATACAAATCCATTAATTAAATTTAAATCCATTAATTAAAATCCAATCCAAATTCATTCCAAATCTAATCCAAATGTAATGCGAATGCAATCAAAATCAAATCTAAATCTAATCTAAATCCATTTCAAATCTAATACAAAACCAATCCAGATCTAATCCAAATCCAATTCCAATAAAAATTCAATCCAAAAAACGAAACAAATCTAAATCCTTTAAAAACCCAATGCATATTAAATCCTAATACAATCCAAAACTATCAAAATCCATTTAAAACCTAATACAAATCCATTCCTAATCCAATAAAATCAAAATACAATCCAGCTCCAGTCCAAAATCTATCCAAATGCAATCGAAATTTAATTGATTGGAAAATCGAAATTAAAAATAAAATCTCATTGAAATATAAATTGAATCAAAACTAAGTGCAAGGCAAATTCAATCAAAATCAATTTCAAATCTTATCCAAGTTCATTCCGAATCCAATACTAATTGCGTCCAAATATGAATCCATTCCAATCCAATCTAAATGCACCAACTGGAATCCAAACTAAATCAATTTTAAATCCAATCCAAAGTAAATCCATTCGAAATCCAATCCAAACGTATTACAAATTCAATTGAAATCCAATCGAAATCCAATCCGAATTCAATTGAATCCAAAATCCAAAACCATTCCAACTCCAGTCCAAATCCAATCCAAATGCGGATACAATCAAAAGCTGATCCAAATTTAATCCAAATACAATCCGAATCCAATTGAATAAAAATCAAGATTCCATAAAAAAAATCTCATCCAAATCCAAACTGAATCAAAACTGTGGAATCCAAATCCAATCCGAATCAAATCCGATTCAATTTAATTCCAATTCAAATGCAAATCCAATTAAAAAAAATTCAAATCAAATCTGAATACAAGCCAAATTCAATCCAAACCTAACCAATAAGCATATGCGGTATTTCGAAAAATTTCGTTTCAGGTGGTTCGAAACGAAATTCCGCGGAATTTCGCGGAATTTGAGCATGGTGAAATCTCATTTCTTGATTTCGTTTCGTTTCGTAAAATTGCAAAAATTTCGCTAGAAAAAACTAGCTGCTAACGAAATTTAACGAAATTCCGCGGAATTTCAAAACAAATTTAAACTTAAACCATTCTTTATATTATCAAACATTTTGGCTGCGCCGCTGAACAAAATCGTTAAGAAAAAAAATATTTTAAGCTCTTTTTTGTGGAATGTATTCAACCGTCTAGGACGAGTTTAGCACTCTTAATTTTATTAAATTAAATTGATTAATTTATCAATATCAATTTTACCGCAGTTTAGTTCTTTATTGATGTTTTCTTCACAGAAATTGTATTTCTAGTGGTTCAGTTACTTATGGTTTGGGAAGCTAATCAATAAAATATTTTACATAATCTCGACTTCATATCAAATTGGAAAGAATGTTCATATTACACGTTCCAAGGCGCTTACACTGTACGTGATAATTGGTTTGATCGACGGCTTATTGGACCTGAGCTGACTTTCCATTTCGCCCAAAGGTCTTCTTGTCGGTTCTGTTAAGAGACCCATCATTACTAAGATTTGGATTAGTGCGTTCTGAGCGAAACGATACCGCTTTAGTTGATCCAGTTTTCAGATTCATACAAACACCTTGCTAGAGGTTACCAGAGCCCGTAGTCAAATTCCGCCACAAATCGCAATGCTTCTGGTGACCCCTGAGACACACAAAATTTCAAAGCTTTTCAACATTTCATTAAATAATGTGTTTTCTGTTCAGCAAAGCATATTTTCTAGTAATGTCATAATTATAAATATAAACAAAACACCGCAATTATAGCATTAGTTGCTTTGATCACTAGCCTGGAAAATATTCATTGTAGGCTCTTCGGATTTTGAAGCGCTCCAAATTTGTCTTGCAATGCGTAATACAATCGATCTTGTAGATGCTGATCACGTCAGCTAGTGTGGGAGAACGCGAAGTGATAAAACTAATGTCTGCATCGAAGAGCACAAAAATATTTAGTGCGGAATCGATCGTATTGTAGAAGCTTATTAAACGAAGCACATTGATCTTGCGGTGGATTGATTTGAAACACAGTTTTCGTCTTCTTGTTTTCAAAATAACTTCGTTTACAATAAATATTTAGTCGGTTACCAAGGGACTTAACATGAATTACCTTCTCTACTAACCAATGATTCCTTTCCCGTAGCGCTCACGGAGATGCAGAGCATTCCTCGGTCTTTTATAACAATGAGTGTTAAATAAATTTTCCTCTCCTAATCCTAAATTGCATGTAAGGACGTGACCAGCATCGTTATTGATCATGAATTGGAAACTACGCAGCAAGTATGGGGCTGTCCACAAACCACGTAGACCGAAATTTCACATTTTCAAACCCCCCCTCCCCCCCAGTAGACTTTCGTAGACTTTTATGAAACCCCTCCCCCACCCTCTTGAAGTCTACGTAGACTTTTTCAAATTTTACAAAATATCATATGTGATTGGAAAAAATATAAAAATCAACCACGTTTTCAGCAATTCAGCTATACAAATCCATTTATTTTCAAATCCATTGTGAACATTACAGTAAAATTCAAATTTCAAACATAACAAAATCAATCTGAACAAACAATATCAATTAAAAAATCAAAACGAAATTAAATTCAATCCTCTGTCCATAGCTCCTGAAATCAAATCTCGAAGCCAATTAATTTAATTTCTGTTGAATTTGATTCTTCTTAGAGGTGTGCGCCACCGCTACCGGCACTTGCATCGGCGCGCCACTGCCTAAAATCTGTCTCACATCTGAATTATAATTCTTCAAGCCGGTTCAAATTTGTAGAAAACCCAAGAATTTTCAGATCTTCGAAAAATTTCGAGTTGAAATACTGAGAATATCAAGTCTACATTCCAATATTGTTTTTTTCCTGGAGATTCCGTAGAATTTCCCGATTGATAATCTTTGAAATTTCCAGGTAATATTCCAAAGAACTCTCCGTGATAATTTCAATGTTCTTCTAGAAAATTTTATGCAATATCCCGCTGAATAATCATCTGTTGAAATCCCAAGATTTTTTTTTTCTAAATTCCAAAAGTTTTCACCTTTAAAATGTCGAGTAATTTTCAGTGAAAATTTAGAATTATTTCCTCGAAGATTCCTGTAAGTGTTCTTTCATAAGTTCCTCCACAAGTTCTTTCGCAGAAACTTTTAGGAGAATTCTGCAAGAGTTTCTTCATATATTTCTTGGAAAATAAAGCATGATATTTTTAAGCCATAGTTCAGACTATTACTTCAGTGAAATCCAAGATTTTTCTGGAGAAATTCGAGAGATTATTTCGGTAAAGTCTTGCAAACAACGGAAACATCGAAAAAAAAAAACAAACAAACAAGTGAACTTTGCACAAAGCTGCTGTATGAATTGTTTAAAAAAAAAATAAAATAAAAAAAGGTCTACGTAGACTTTTAGTAAACCCCCCCCCGTCCCCCTTCGTAGACTTACGTAGACTTTTTCGAAACCCCTCCCCCCCCCCTCAAGAGTCTACGTGGTTTATGGACAGCCCCTATACAATAAGAATAACTTTGTCGTATCCCAAGAATATTATTTAATTGGTGAGCTGTGCATACGACATATTTGCTGTTTCTCGTACAATCACGATTAGCAACTACGATGAGTACAGTTAATCAAGCTAAGCTCTTCTTTGACTATTTGCATAATATGCAAGGAACATTGAAGATTTGTGGGTATTTCTAGATATTCGCATGGAATCTGCAAAAAAAATCCAGAACGGGTTGAATGATCATTATAATTGCTGAAAGTTCTTTACTTATGATTGCTTTCAGCTCATTCTGACCATAACAGCTGTTCTCATATGCCAAGGACACACAGACAATAGCTTTTTTTTATTATTTCTTTATTAAAGAGGCTTGCAGCCCTAGGCTGGCTTACCTCTGGTAACAATAGCTCAGTTCGTCGAGCTGATTGTATATAAGACTATGGGTCTGTGAAATTCAATCTGAAGTACATATCTATGTGCATTTTAGAAAGGTGCACAGGATTCTTCTAGTGAGCAAATGTAGACCCGATTCTGCTTTTACGCGGATTTTTTTTACACGGCCGTGTAAAAAAAATCCCATGCAAAATTTTAACAAAGTTGCTCAATTTTGCATGATTTGCAGAGAAATCATAAAACTTTTTTTACACGGATTTTAGAATTTTGAACTGAAAACTTTTTTATACGGAACGCATCCTCCGTGTTAAAAAAGAATCAGGTGTATGCTATATATGTAGACAAATAATAAGAAGGAATTAGTTTTGGCTCAACCGTCTAAGACAAGTAAGTAACCTCCATTTAAATCCACCAAGTATTTCGATATCTTTGCAGATACGTATTTCGACCACAACTGTGTGGTCGTCTTCAGTGTCTCGTACTTGACTCGACGAGACACTAAAGACGACCACACAGTTGTAGTCGAAATACGTATCTGCAAAGATATCGAAATAATTGGTGGAATTAAATGGAGGTTACTTAGCTCGTCTTAGACGGTTGAATACATTCCAATAAAAAGAGCTTAAAATATTTTTTCTGAACTTTTGGCTGTTACGCCCTTTTCAAATTTTCGTTCTGTATGTATATGCGTCTGGCAGATGTGGATACATAATTGAGTATCCGACTAAATAAAAATAAATAAATATTTTCTAATTTTGACTTAGCTTAATACTATAAAACCACACCGACAAGACAATATGAAGTATGCCACAGCATAAATACATTATTCTTAGGTGAACTAAGGTATTAAACGAAATTTGAATCTGTATATGGAAAATCCCACAATTTCTATATTTTTTTATACTTTCTGGAATAAAACTGATATAAAATTGATCATATTCAGGAGTACACGCTCCACGATGAATTCCTTCGAAAACGCCACAAATGCTGGCCTTATCGCCTAAGATATATGCGGCGAGAATGCGATGATTTATCACCGTCTGCCTCTTCTGTTATTTTAACTCTATTGGTCGCAAAACAGTTAGTTGTCTTCGAAAAAGTGAAATCAGAATTGAGTACATAATGTAAAACCAATTTAATAAAAATTCCGAGGAAAAAAAATTAAAATTTCGTTTCGTTTCGAAAAATTTCGAATTAAATGAAACTTGATTTCGTATCGTTTCGAAGTCTCGAAAGTAAATCTATATTTCGTTTCGTTTCGATCCGAATCAACATAGACATTTTAAATTTCGTTTCGTTTCGTTTCGTTAGGAAAAAATGTGTTATCGCATACCCTTACTAACCAATCCATATCCAAACCAAATCTAATCCAAATTCAATCCAAACCCAATCCAAATCTAATTCGTATTCAATACAAATGCAATCCGAATTCAATCCATTTTCATTCCAAATCAAATCCAATTCCAACACAAATACAATCTAAGTTCAATCCAAATATAATCCAAGTGCAATCCAAATCCAATCCAATTAAATCCGAATCCAATCCATTTTTTTCCAAGTCCATTCCAAATCCAATCCAACTTCAATCTAAATATAATTCGAATCAGAAAAAATATATTAAGCTCTTTTAGTGGAATGTATTCCACCGTCTAAGACGAATTGAGTACTCTCCATTTAATTCCACCAATTATTTTCGATATCATTGCAGATACGTATTTCGACCACAACTGTGTGGTCGTCTTCAGTGTCTCGTTCTTCTTCTTCTTCTTATTGGCATTACATCCCCACACTGGGACAGAGCCGCCTCGCAGCTTAGTGTTCATTAAGCACTTCCACAGTTATTAACTGCGAGGTTTCTAAGCCAAGTTACCATTTTTGCATTCGTATATCATGAGGCTAACACGATGATACTTTTATGCCCAGGGAAGTCGAGACAATTTCCAATCCAAAATTACCTAAACCGGCACCGGGAATCGAACCCAGCCACCCTCAGCATGGTCTTGCTTTGTAGCCGTGCGTCTTACCGCACGGCTAAGGAGGGCCCCAGTGTCTCGTACTTGACTCGACTACAAGAGTCAAGTACGAGACACTGAAGACGACCACACAGTTGTGGTCGAAATGCGTATCTGCAAAGATATCGAGAAAAAAAAATGGTGGAATTAAATGGAGAGTACTTAATTCGTCTTAGACAGTTGATAATTCGAATGCAACTGGAATGCAACCCAAATATAATCCAAACCAATTCAGTTCGGACACCGAATTTTTTTTTTTGATTCAGATGGATTTGGATTGCACTTAAATCCAAAATCCAAAATCAAAATTCAATAAATATTTATTTGAAATGCAAACTGAATCAAAATTAAATGCAATCCGAATTCAATCAAAATCCAAATCAAACTCAAATCCAATCCGAATCGATTCGTATGCTCTACTAAATTAGTCCGAATCCAATTCAAAAACAAATAAATCTAATCCAATTCCAATCAAATCCATTCCAAACCGAATCAAATTTCATCCCATATAAATACAATCCACATTTATTCCAATCCAACTCCAATCAAAATCAAACAAAAATTCAATCGATATCAAAACTGAATCCAAACTAAATCCAAATTCAAATCCAATTCAATCCAAATTCGAATCTAATTCAATCCGAATTTAATACACATTCCAATACATCCTATCGAAATCCAAAATAAATGCAATCCAAAACAAATTGAAATCAAATGTAAATCCAATCCACATCATATCCGAATAAAATCCAATGGAAGAAAACAAATCAAATCCAACCTAATTATAATCCAGATCCGATCCAAATTCAATCCAAATCTATTCCAAGAAAATCAAATTCAAATTGGGTCCGAATCCAATACAAATACATTTCAAATTCAATTCGAATCCAATCAGAAATTAATCCAAATCAAATCAGAATGAAATCCAAATTCATTTCAAATCCAATCAAAATTTGACTCTGATCCTGATGCAATCCAATCCAATTCTAATCTAATCCAAATCTATTCCAAATGCAATTTGAATCAAATCCAAATCAAATCTTAATCCAACCCAAATCCAATCCATACACAATCCAAATGTAATTAAAATTAAATCTAATTCCAACCCAAGTCCAAAAAAATCAATTTATATATAAATCCAGAACTAATCAAAATCGAATTAGGGAAACTGCTTCGTTTTCCGTTTTACTGAACATATATTCGTCTCATCGCGAAACAAAGAAACACCGCACCAATTTTGTCGCTTCTTTTTGCCAACATGCGTGTTCACTGCTGAAAAAATCCCAAAAATGAGAAACAAATCAAATACCTTTTCATTGCTTTGTTTTTCGTGAGATGAATATCGCAGCCCTGAGATAAAGTCCAGGAGCAGTAACCCTATATTGCAATCCGAATTCAAGCCAAATTTATTCCAAATCCAATCCTGATCCAACCCAAATAGAATCTAATCAAAATCCAATCCAACTCCAGACCAAAACCAATCCAGCTCCAGTCCAAATCCAATTCAAATGCAATCTGAATCAAATACAATCCAAATGCAAACCAAATTCAATCAAAATCCAAATCCAACCCGAATTTAATCCGATCAAATCCAAATCAAATCCAAAATCAATCCAGATCCAATCCAATTCTAATCCAAATACAATCTAAATCTGAATCCAATTAAATCCAATCCAGATCCATGCCAAATATAATCCAAATCCATTTCAAATTTTATCCGAAATCAATCCAAATCCATCCAATCCAAATTTATTCAAATACAATCCAAAGTTAAATCCATTAAATGAAATCCAATCCAAATCCATTTCAAATCTAGTTCAAATTCAATCCGAATGCAATCAAAATCCAATAATAATCAATCCAGTGTAAATCTGATTCCAACCCAATCTATATACATAAAAATGAATTTCTGTCTGTCTGAACCTTATAGACACGGAAACTAGGGAACCGATCTGCGTAAAAATTTGTATGCAGAGGTTATCGGGGCCGGGAAAGATTTTTTATATGGTTCGAGACCCCTCCCCCCTTTGGAAAGGGGGGCTCCCATACAAATGAAACACAGATAATAAATCAATTTAGGTGAAACAAAATTCGTCGGGTCTGCTAGTTCTAAATAAAATCCAATTCTAATCCAAATACATAAAAATCCAATTCAAATCCAATTGAATCTAATTTAAATCCATTCCAAATCTAATACAAAGTTAATCCAGATCTAATCCAAATTAAAAATTCTCTCCGAATTAAATCCAAACCCAATCCCAATCCAAAGGATTCCCATTCCAAATCGAATCTAAATCAAAATACAATCCAGCTCCAGTCCAAATTCTATCCAAATGCAATCCGAGTCCAATTCTAATCTGATCGAAATATAATCCAAATGTAATCCAAATTCAATTGAAATCCAATTGAAAGAAAAATCGAAATTAAATGAGCATGACCATGATGACCGTGCATTTCGTGGTTGCTATTCCGTGATTGACTAGAACAATCGCGATTGCACAGGGAACAAATAGTTGGAAGCATGGGATTTGATCTCCAACCTCAATGTGCACAGTCCGAGAGCTCTAGTTTGTCGATCGACAACGGCGCGGGCTACGTTCTCACAGTTTATCGGGGATGAGAAGGAATTGATGATGCAATCACACGCCCACTGCAGGCCGATGACACCTCTGCACTCGCCACGAATTCATGGAGTTTTTTTTTTTGAATCTGGGGGTTAGGGTTTACGGCAGAGGTTCGTCTTGGTTTACGGGATGCTAATGTGATAGTAATGAAAGGGTTGTATATTCTAATTGGATGCCGAAACGAGCTTTTTTTGCGCTCATTTCGAATTCTAACAGTTACCTGTTGGAACTCATCAAGTTGTAGGTATGGGGATCGAAGATGGAAACGGTATGAAATCCCATTTCCAGTTCTAACGATTGCTAGAATATGAGAAAAATATAGAAAGACACAAAGTATGAGGAATGGAACGGACCTGGGATTAAACCTACTGCCTCCTGCGTATGAGGCACAAGTAGTAGCCATATGACCTACATGTGGGGTTTGAGTATATTACCATCAGCGTGTCGATCAGTGCGCAGCAAGCCATGACTCGGCCTCTTCTGGTCAGACCACCGTGGCGTGCACACGCACCCACGGAGAGCTGCTGTCATAACAATTCGCTCCGGCCATTTGGGGCCACACATTTTGGCGATCCTGCCAGGATATTTGTTGGATCCTGACGCTGATTTCAAAAGGTGAGTTGAATTCAATTGGTAATGTGCTAATGTGTTAAAATTTCTGAAGATTAAAAAAACACAAGGCAATGGGTTTGTATTGCTACAAAGCGCGTCTGAAAGACCGCTGGAAAATGGATTGTGATTTGGAAAATCACAAAGCGCGTCTGGAAGACCGCTGGAAAATGGATTGTGGTTTGGAAAATCACAAAGTGCGTCTGAAAGACCGCTGGAAAATGGATTGCGATTTTGAAAATCACAAAGCGCGTCTGGAAGACCGCTGGAAAATGGATTGTGGTTTGGAAAATCACAAAGCGCGTCTGGAAGACCGCTGGAAAATGGATTGTGGTTTGAAAATCACAAAGCGCGTCTGGAAGACCGCTGGAAAATGGATTGTGATTTGGAAAATCACAAAGCGCGTCTGCAAGACCGCTGGAAATGGATTGTGGTTTTGAAAATCACAAAGCGCGTCTGAAAGACCGCTGGAAAATGGATTGTGGTTTGGAAAATCACAAAGCGCGTCTGGAAGACCGCTGGAAAATGGATTGTGGTTTCAAAATCACAAAGCGCGTCTGGAAGACCGCTGGAAAATGGATTGTGATTTAGAAAATCACAAAGCGCGTCTGGAAGACCGCTGGAAATGGATTGTGGTTTGAAAATCACAAAGCGCGTCTAGAAGACCGCTGGAAATTGAATTGTGGTTTGAAAATCACAAAGCGCGTCTGGAAGACCGCCGGAAAATGGATTGTGGTTTGAAAATCACAAAGCGTGTCTAGAAGACCGTTGGAAAATGGATTGTGGTTTGAAAACTCACAAAGCATGGGAGACCGCTGGTTTGTGGTTTGCAATACCACAAGGCGTGTCTGGGAGACTGCCGAGAAAAAAAAGTTGACAATTTAGAAAATCCCAAGGTGGGTCATGGAAGCATTTATTTTGGTTAAAATAAATTTAGCTTGAAATGTATAACTTAGCGACTTTAGTGTACATGAGACTACCAGTTAAGCTAGTTCTATCGAAATCTGAGAGATATGGAGATCTATCGTATGCTACAAAGTTGTTTGGAAAGCTAAATATATTATCTTGAAGTTTATTTTGGAATTTACTGACATAGTAGTCGTAGCAGGGATAAGATATCCAACATTCACGAAGCTAAAAAAATGTTGCCAGCATTCACAAATTCATAAGTTTGGGGTTATTGGCTAATCGTCTAAAATTTAGGTATATATTTATGCTATCTCATTTAAGTAGGATATCTCTGAGAAATTTTATTAGATTAGATTTGGATTAGATTTTGGTTGGATTTGATTGGAATGGATTTGAATTGGATATGGTTTGGATTTTAATTAGATTTGAATTGGATTTGGACTGGATTTGGATTGGATTCGATTTAGATTAGAACTGCATTTGATTGGATTTGGATTTGGGTCGGATTTGGATTAGATTTTGATTGGAGTGGATTTGGAATGTATGTGGAACGGATTTGCATTGAATGTGGAATGGATTTGGATTGGATTTGGGTTGGATTTAGATAGGATTTGGATTAGATTTTGGTTGGATTTGAATTTGATTGGAATGGATTTGAATTGGATATGAATTGGATTTGGATTTGATTTTGGTTGGATTTGGATTGGATTTGGACTGGATTTGAATTCGATTTGCATTAGAATTGCATTTGGTTGAATTTAGTTTGGATTTGGATCGGATTTGGATTAGATTTTGATTGGAGTGGATTTGGAATGGATGTGGAACGGATATGGATTGAATGTGGAATGGATTTGGGTTGAATTTAGATTGGATTAGGATTGGATGTTGATTGGAATTGGATTGAATGTGGCTTAGATTTTTATTGGAATTTGGATTGGATTTGAATTGTTTGGATTTCATTGTATTTGACAAAATCTTAAAATTTATTGTTCTCCATTCACTACATAGATCCAAATCTCATGGCTGTGATAGATTTGTGGGACAAAAGAATGAATCAAGATTCGTCTTTCGCAACCCATCATTGATCAGCCCACGACCTCCCTGGGAGTCGCGGCCCACAGTTTGGGAACACATGTTCTCAGCGGTTGTTAGCAAGTGCAACATCGATATGTTGAAGGTCAGCTTGCTGGTATTACTATATATGAAGCTGATAGTTGGATTTAGTGGACGGTATAAGGTATTTAGATTATTGACTTACATTTCGTTGCTCTGCGATTGAAAACCACGATGACCAGACAAGTTTATTTTGGAGTTCAGTTTTCAAAGGAAACCATCGATTTCTCAAAAGCAATATGTTCATCTTCGTCTCGCGCAAATAACTTTAAAAAAATCACTATGCTAGAGGATTTTTTTTTTTTTTTTGCTTTTTTAATGAGAGAAGAAGGGAAATGTGGGGTTTGAGTATATTACCATCAGCGTGTCGATCAGTGCGCAGCAAGCCATGACTCGGCCTCTTCTGGTCAGACCACCGTGGCGTGCACACGCACCCACGGAGAGCTGCTGTCATAACAATTCGCTCCGGCCATTTGGGACCACACACTACATTGAATGAAAAATCAGGATTAAAAAACTCGTTGAAAACTCTCAATCAATCAATTCGATTCAATCCAAATCAAATGCAATTCAATTTAATTGCAATCCAGATCCAATCCAAATATAATCAAAATCCAATCCAAATCTATTCCAAATTCATTCCGAATCCAATACTTACCCCGTCTAAATATGAATCCACTCCTATCCAATCTAAATGCAAATACAATCGAATTAAAGTCCAACCGAAACCACCGACTGAAATCCAAACTGAATCCATTTTAAATACAATCCAAACCCAATCCAAGGCAAATCCATTCAAAGTCCAATCCAAATGCAATCCAAATCCAATCCAATCTAAATGCAATCCGAAATTAATTGAATTCAAAATTCAAAACCATTCGAACTCCAGTCCAAATCCAATCTGAACGCAAGTACAATCAAAAGTTGATCCAAATTAAATCCAAATTCAATCCAAATGCAATCCGAATCCAATTGAATAAAAATCAAGATTCCAAAAAAAATCTCATCCGAATCCAAACTGATCCAGATCCAATCAATATTTAATCCAAAATCAATCTAAATCCAAATCCATTCCGAATCCAATAAATTCAAATGTAAACCGAGTCCATTCAAAAAAGTATAAAATATAATCTAAATTCAATATCCAAATTCAACCATATTCAATCCAGATGCAATCCAATTCTAATCCAAATTCAATCCAGATTCAATCCAAATCCAATTCCATTCCACATAAATTATAAATCAAATCCAAATATCATCTTATTCCAATTTAATCCAAATCCATTTTTCAAAATTTCGGAAAAATATTTTTGCTTATAATGTTAATGTGAGATTAAACTGGTTGAAGATACGTTTCCATCGAATTATCTAATTTTTACATAAGTTGTTTTAAAATAACAACCATTGATGTACAGTATCCCCCCGCTTATCCGGACCTCGCTAGTCCGACGACTCGTTAGTCCGGATCTTGCTAATTCGGAATTTTCCGGATTAAAAAGTATCAACTCCCATTTAAACACATTATGCTGTCAGTTTTTAAATTTGTGCTGTGATTTTGTTTTTGTTCATTTGTATGGATTTGACAGTCGGATTAACGAGAGAAACCCCGATAGTCCGGCCATACATTTGTCGGATCAGCGGGGGTATACTGTAATTGAGTTAAAGTTTTAATATGCCTTAGCAGGCGCCAGATTGTAGAAACGAAATCTATTGCTGAAAACACAAACAATTTTTTTTCAGAAATCTGAAAAAAGTAAAACCTGGAAAAAAATATCTCCGAAGTTTTTTACCGTTTGGAAAATTCATAAATAAAAGCGAGAAAACTATGACATGGTTACTACTCATTATACTATACACAACTCTATAAAGCAATATTACAAAAGAAACTGTTATCAGATCGGTCTTAATTGCGCTATTAGTGTAATGTTCTGATTTATGTAATCAAATAATTAAATTTATTTAAAAAATCTCAATCATAAAAAATTCAAAATTAGAATCTTAATCACATAAAAAGAAGCAGTATCAAATTTGCAGAGTGGAGACTTAGCACGATACCAACCCTGTTATTGAAGTATGCAAGATATTGCATGCAAGTTTCATGAATTCATGAAAGATGATAATATGCAGTGTTGTAAGCACGGTCCATTTTAACGTTGAATCAAAGCACTGATTGACCAAAAGTCAATCACAAATCATAAAAAAAATTATTTGTAATTTGTAAAAGCCCAATTCATTAGATAATTTGATGCTTAAACCGAAGGAGAAGTTTATTTGTGGAATATTTTATATCTCTATATGGATTCCATGTACAGATGGGAATGACTTGCTATTCACGACTTTAAGTCTTTGGAGTTTTCGGAATAATTAAAACTTGAGGCAAATAGTTTACAACTGTTTTTTTATTTTGATTATAATATACGTTTTCTACATTATACGTCCATAAAATAACAACATGCATTTTCAAGTAACATTTTATCTAAAACTAAACTATATGCAGCCCTTTCTACCTCATGTAAACAATACGTAAAGCTTTGTCTTCGCCGATGTAGGTATCTAATTGTTTTACGTTTTGCCTATTATTGTTCTTATTTGTCAAAATAATCAACCTGATGCGGTGATCAAGCGAACGTCTATATACTAATTTAAGTTGTATTTTTGGATTTTAACTCGTATAAAGTAGTCTCGAAATCCTGATATTTACTTCACAACAAATACAAAATTCTAGTCAAATTAATGGTAGAAACTATTTCGTTCTCAAATGGTAAAAAAGTTTAGTAAAAAGGCCTACTAAAAATAAATACTGGGTAAATAAATAATTGATTTGCACTAGTTCTACACATATTGAAACCGATCTAGACGTTTAAAACAGCATGCTTCTTGTAAGCAATCGGTTGCATGATAGGGTAAACTGGGGTAAAATGCACCCCCGGGGCAAAACGACCTTTTGGCATTTTTGGCAGTGTTTCAGACATATTTCCAAGAATGTTTAATGCTAGATTCGTAGTTCGAGATCCGAACTACATGTGCTGTAGTTAATACTCTCAAAAAATTGCCGAAAATGTCCTTAAAAACGTCAAAGGGTCGTTTTGCCCCGAGGGTGCATATTACCCCAGTTTCCCCTACCAATCACAGCCAGGCTGCCGTCACGAAGTGGTGCCAGGAGGTGCGTATTGCCGCCGGTAGCCACAATTGTTTGCGTAGGAATATGCAACGGAATGTCAAATATGGGCTTCAATCTAAAGGAGAAACGATTCCACTGTAAAACAAATCTGAACGATAATTTGTATCCCATCTTACCCATATAACCGACTCATCGTGAGGTCGCCAGCATCATCGGATACGACTAGATAATCGGACGCAGTGGTCAAACCGGTGACCCTGCCGGAAACGTACTTGGAACCTAAATTAATACCATTAATACTGAAAACATGGACTGAGTGAGAGGTGTCATCCAGTGCGGAGAATGCGATGTGGCCTATGAAAAAATTGGGAGAGTGAGATTCGACAAATGTTTGACTTGCAAGGAAAATTTTACCTTGATAGGAAAGAGTGATAAACGAAATCTGTATGTTTGAACCCGTACAGCCTACAGGGTTTATTGTCCTTACAAATTGACCTTCTTTTACCGTATACACGTTTACTGTACCGTCCTGTAACAAAATACGTTTACGTTAAATGCTTTATATGGTACAGTGGGGGTGGGTAAATGGGGTAAGTGAAAAAACAACGCAAATTTTCCAATGATGAAGCATAGAATTGATCCATTTCACTTCACAAACATACATGGCCATTAAATCAATGCGTTGAATGAGTAAAGTATGAAATAATGAACCATTTCAATAAACGAGAGTAAAGTTTTATAACCTGTCAAGTTTATCTTTTGCACAAGTTTGCACAATAAGGCCGTTATTACGCATTGCAAGAAACATTTGGAATCCTGGAAAATTCAAAGCGCCTTCAATGAATATTTTCCGGGCTAATGATCGAAGACAGCTAATGCAAAGTTGTCGACGTTTTATTTATATTTATATTTATGACATTTCTATATTTCATTCAATCTGAAGAAAAATAAGGACAAGGGGCACGGTATACAGAAAACAAGGTAGGCTCGTTAGAAAAATGACACTTCGAATGTGACGCATATTTTATCGCCACATGTTGGAGTACAAAAGTAAGCATGCTGTGACCGTAGAGCATCGTCTCGGTCCAGCTTGTGCGAAGATAGCAGTGACATCACATGTTTACATTCAAACTGATTGTTTACATACGTGATGAGCCTGCCTTGTTTTTTGTATGCCGTGGACAAGGGGTATGCCCAAGAGTCTCAACAACCCCTCCCTTAGCCACTGTGAGCTGTGGAACTTGTCTAGGTTGTGGTGGGGTCTAGACAGAGGGTTCTGGTAAAAGCTGCATGTATCAGCAGCAGGACCTACCGTTTGCCGCTCGAAGCACACTGACCCAAATCATGGTGGAGTCTTAACAGACCCGTCACGACGGCCTCCCGGCGAGACAAGACATATACCCAAACTCAATAAGCCACCGATAACACCAATCATTATCAACAAAATGAGTGTTTTAGGACGTGAAACTTCATGACATTCTTCTTAATTTGAAAGATATGTCTTCGATTAACTGGCTTTAGTACTGAGCCACTACATATTAGGAACCAGTTCTACATTTCCATTTCCAAATTTTTCTTTTTCTCCGTAACACAAATATTTAAGATGGAAGGCCTGAAAATCCGACTGCTGCATACTTATCAATAAATTGAGATAATATATGTCTGTATGTATGTATTCACTGTGTATGTAAAAAAAAACATAAAAATTACTTAAATCGATTCGCTTACAAAAGAAGATGTATTCTACGGAGGATCTTCTTTCAGTGTTTCTCTTGGAAAATAAGCCTAATAGGTCAACGCGTTCAAAAATGATGTTCAAAATATTATAATTTCATGAAGTGTTACACCATACAGTATAGAAAAATCACATTTTGGCGCTTATTCATCCGATTTACTCGCAACAAGTTTTATACGGCAGAGATTTTAGCATGGAATACAAATCAACGTGAATGGTGGGACACATCCACCTATCAGTGCTCTTTTTGACTTTTCGTATAAGGAATTACCTCGAATCATACATTTTTTCAAATGGCTCTAACTTAGAAATGTGCAAACATGCGTAAACATTCTCGGCGCTCCCTGAAAGATCTGATGGTACTCTGAAACGTGATACATGTAAAGTAGCGGCGACATGCGGCGCAAAAGACTTTTTTCATAGTCAAATTCGTCGATTTTTCAGACAGTTACGATTATAAAATCAGTACACTTTGTGACTTTTAAACTAACGGCATATATGATAAATAATTAAAATCAAAAAGAACTCACCAACGATCCCGATGCGACGATATCCAGTTCCGTCATTATGGAAACACACGAAACAGGCCCATCATGGCCATACAGCGTATGCATCGGTTTGGGCGTGAGGTTATTGGTCAGATGAACTACGTTGGCACTTCCCACGACGTTTCCTGCCAGATTTTGATTCAATGCCGCCGTGTTTGGTTGAAGATTTGACGCACCGGAGGCGCCACTTGCGTTGCCATTGCTGATCGACCATATGATACAGGTGCAGTCCTTGGAACCGGTCACCAGATATGAACCGCAACTGTCCAATGCTACACATGTTACTACATCTAGGAAGGGTGGCGGAATGGTAATAACATATATTAATTTGCACACACAAGGCCGCATAACAGGGCTTACCGAAATGATGGATCGCCGATGCGACTACTTTTCCCCGTGCCATATTGAACATACGAACTGAATTGTCCCAGATGCCACCGGCATACAAATATTTGCCATCGACGCTAACAGCGAATAGATTCGAATTCAAATTTATCGAAGGATGGAATGGGCCGATTAGTTTCTTGCGGTTTCTATGAAATTGAACGAAACAAAAATATTATTATGTAAATTAAGTACCATTGGAATTGATATGCAGGGCAGTTATTGCTTACTTCAGATTGGATGTGGTGGCATCGATTTCAAGCAAAAATCCTTTCTCTTTGTCGAATGACATCCAGCTGTGGCAGCCGAGGATACCATTTTTCGTAACAGAAATCAACATGTCCGGGCTGGTTTGCAAAAATGAGCGAGGAGGACTACGCGGCGTGCTGAGATAGATGACTGGATCTTTGTCTGTGGATAGCTCACAATTAATAGAATTGACTCGATCGAGGATCAGCGTCAGGTCGGGTTTCTTGAGTTCCAGTTTCAACAGCTTCAATGTCAATTCGTCCTGGGAAAGTCGTTTGGGGTGATGTTCTCTTAGTAGTTGCGACGGAGTTTGACCGAAATTGTTAATCATGCCTTCCACTGCTTCTCGTTCAACGGAATTGGAAATTTTATCGAGGTCAACTGCTCCCTCGTACGAGCAGTAATAGAACACATTCAACGCTTCGACAGCTTTAGGCCCCTTCTGTTTGCACCCAAATATTAGGTCGATCCAGTGGTGAAGATTTTGCGATACGTACTCAGATTCCAACGCTCGCCGATGGATCGCAATGAAATCTTCCGCAGATTTTGCCCATGGAGGTAGCACAACGTCATTCACTCGTTCTTTTGTTTGTTGCAGTATTCCTAGGTCGAATTGATTCATGTTCTTCAAGAACTCCGGGAAGTAGAAAAACTCAGGAATTAATTCCTTGACGTCGTTAGGATTGTCCATCAACAGCTTCCAGGTTTGCGGGATGGAGTGGAACTGTCTATCAGCGACATCAAATCGACCACTTTGCAGTTCTATGTGTAAGGATGTGAATGGTTCCACCCTGAGGAGGTAGTGCAGAACTCCCGCGGAGTTCGAGTAATGAGTACCGTAATGGAACTTTGGTATCATCCCGGAAGGATCTTCAAAGCTCTCATATTTATTCCTAACTTCAATCTCATTTTTCGGATTGACCACGCCAATCGGTTTGCTCAGATCCCTAAACGACTTTGGATCATTAAGATCCAAAATGTCGCTTGTATAGTCCGCCAAAATCCAGGGAAATACCGGATACTGACTCAGATCATTATAGGAACGACCTGCGATTGTATTGAGGTGCATCAGATACTCAAAATTTGATATTTCTTTATTCACCCACTTTTGGGTCAACCCTGACGATCGGAGCAGCTCCGCTGGAGATCGGCCCGACCCATACAGTATGCTTGGAGGTTGCAGACTGAGAATTTTAGTAAATATTTTGTTTCGCGTTTTGGTGGTAAAATTGAGAAAATAACTTGTTTGATCTATCAGAAACATTTCCAAAGCACTTCGGCGAAGGTTGAACTTCCGCAGGTGAAGCTCTTTTAATTGACTGATTGGAAATTTGAAATCATGACGTTGACCGTCTTCACGTATGGCACTAATTTCGGAAAACACTATCTGGCTGGTGGTCAGATCGAGCCTTCCTTTGACCCTAGTCATTAGGGTTATTAACTCACATTCTTGCGATATGACTATTTTCTCCTTTCCGGATGTTTCGGGGCTGTAAACCACCAAATCACACGTTATTCATTGTATCTAAAAATGACAGATTTATACTCACACTTGGGGTTCCACATTGTTGCGCATTTCTTCCTCGAGAAGAAGAATGTCCTCATCGACACCTTCATCGCCGAGAGCGGCGGAAGCAATCGATGAACTCAATTCTGCGGACAGACGTTGACTCTGGGAGGTGCTGGTCGTATTGTCGCGCATATTGGAAGCAGCGGTATGGGAATCGTGGTACAGATCGGGCTCCAACTTGAGTCGCATGCGGACGCTGTTCTCATGGTGAGACAAACGCCAGTAATCTTCATCAGAGGGTCTGTAAGTAGTAAAAAAAATGATAGATTAATACTAAAACACCTGCGTAACGCATATAAAGTGAAATTATAAACACTTCCGAAGGAAGGGTTAAAAAATTAAATGAAAGAATAAATGTAATTCCAACGTATTGATAGTATTGACAGGGCAGTATGTAACCTACTAAAAATAGTATTATAATAATAACGCTTGAATAAAGAGGATGACGGGGCCATCCAGAAATCCCCTTCCCCTATGACCACGAGGGTTTTTGACGTAGGACTTGCGTCTTTCTTTAGTATACTGGCTGTCATTGTAATTTCCTAAGAAAATTGTATAAAATTCTAAAAGAGAGGGGAAATTGTTTGCATAAAATTCCAAATGAAAATGTTTCAAATTTCTGAAGAAAATTATTTATAATTTCCGCCGAAATTTCTCTGGAACTTCTAGGTATAAGAATTTTTTTTATTCGGAATTTTAAAAAAAATCTGAGGGGACTTGACAGGAAATTCTTTGGAGTTAACGCGGAAAATTGTTCTAAGTGTGGATTTCAACAAGAAATTCTTTGGATTTCAACGGGAAACTGTTCAGAATTTCTAGAATCTAAGGAAGTTTCTCAGTAAATTTTTCGGAACATCCATGAAAACTTTTTTGGATATGTATTTAATTTTTATGAGAAATTCTTCAGAATTTCAGACGAAATAAATAAGTTTTCAAGGAAAACTGTTCGGAATTTCTACGGGATTTTTTTCGAAATAAATGAATTTCTTTGTATTATTCATAAGAAATTCTTTGCGAATTCCAAGGGAAATTGTTCAAAAAGGGGTAGAGTAATTGGAGCAATTGGGCGCCTAACACAATAAGCGGAAAGTCATCTAGCCGAATTCTATTTGGTAAGACGCGTAAGTGAAAAGTGAAAAGAGCGAAGTAAGAAATGAGATTTGAGAAATGTAGAATGGGAAGTGAAGTGTGAGAAGTCTCACTTTTAACTTCAACACATCTCTCATCCAACTTCTTCTCAATTATTACTTCTCAATCCTGATTTCTCACTTCTCACAGTTAGAAGTAAGAATGAGAAGTGAGAAGTGAAAAGTAACAAGTGAAAAAGAGAACAGTATTCAGTTTGTATTTCTTATTTCCCATTTAAATTACAACTAATCACTTTCTTTTACAATGGGTCTTCCTCTCGAACGACCATTTTGGCCAGACGGCATTTTCAGTCAATTGACCTGGATACTCTGAATGTTTGAAGTTGTGCGTAACGGTATATATCCGCTCATATCGCCAGGCTCGGTTCAACTCTGAAGCTGATCCCAAAACCCCCAAGGTCCACTGGTACTGTCCCTACTTCGGTAGGGTAGCACGTGGGCTGCTTCGGCAGTAGAGCGAGTGATCTGCTTTCGCCAAGGTAGCAGTGTCGTAGCGTGTAACTGCTATTGTCACCTCGAAGCATGGCAGAAGTTTGAGTGTGGACTGCAAATGCTGAGGCAGGAGTGTTGATTGGTCCCTACGTACCGCTATTGATACCTCGAGGCATGCCAGTGGAGTGTTAGGGTGTGTACGAACGCACGACAAACGACCGAAAACTTTCGAACCGGCGAAAATTACGAGCGGATTTCAGAACGCAGCAGGCCAAATAAAGTAGACAAAATTCCTTTCTTGTGGACTGTATAGATAGTAGGTGTTTATTTTCCGGTTGTTACATACAAACTGAACTTTTCCTTCTCTCTCTAGTGCTTATTCCAGCGGATGCTGAACGTCAAAAAAACTGTCTTGAAATCGGGGAACAAGTCTCTGATCAATGAGGGGGTAGGACGCGTAAACATCCTCCCGGGCCTTGAGGTACCTGCCTCAATCACACGGTTGTAATACCAGCTTATGTATTGGTCGCTGATATTCTGTTTCTCCACGACGAAGAGTTACCGTGCGCACAATACCGAATTGGTCTGGGTGAATGTTCACCAACCGGGCAAGATCCCAAGCTGCAAGCGGCGTATTTTCGTTTTTGATTTGTACCAGCTGGCCTGATTTGAAATTTTGCTGCGATGTTTGCCACTTGGTCATAAGCTGAAGAGAGGCTACGTATTCATTTTTCCACCTGTTCCATATATCAACGGTATACTTTTGGATAAGATCCCACTGTTTAAGTCGATTTTCTGGTGATTTGCTGACATCGGGTTGTGGAAGGAGATTCAGGGGCTGGCCAATAATAAAGTGCCCCGGGGTGAGAGCTTCGAATGAGTCGATAGAAGTCGACAGTTGACACAAGGGCCTAGAATTCAAGCATGCCTCCACTTGTGTCAGAATAGTACATAATGCTTCGTATGTTAATGTTGTATTTCCAATCACTGACCTCAGATGTTTCTTCATGCTTTTCACTGCAGCTTCCCATATTAGGCGCAGAGGGCGTGATGAATGTCCATTTGATCTTCAAGTCACCAAGAAACCGAATAACCGTCTCGTAGAAATCCGAAGATTGCAAATACTTTCTTATTTACCTGTTTGCACCCACAAAATTAGTGCCATGATCCGACCATATTTCCGTGCACAATCCTCGTCGGCTAACAAATCGCTTGAGGGCGGCAATAAAGGCGTTAGTGGAAATGTCTGTCACTGCCTCTAGATGGACTGCCTTTGTTGACAAACACACAAAAACAGCCACATAGCCCTTCGATGTTTTTGATGCTCGCAATTGGGTGGAACGAGCTAGAATTGGCCCTGCATAATCCACTCCCGTATGTACAAATGGTCGAGCTGGCTTCGTACGTACTTTTGGCAAGTCTCCCATAAGTTGCTTAGAAGTTCTTGCTATCATTCTACAGCATCGCACACAGCTATCAATAAAGGCTCGAATGACTGCTTGACATCCCACTATCCAATATCGTCGCTTCAAGGTAGCAATCATTAGATTCGGCCCTGCATGAAGGTTGTTCAGGTGGATTTCCATTAATAGCAGTGATGCTTATCGATGTTCCTTTGGTAAGATGAAAGGGTGACGTAAATCGTATGTTTGACCTGAGTTCTGTAGTTCTGTATCTGTAGGCGACCACCTACGCGGAGGGTACCGCATGCATCGACTAACGGATACAAAGATTTTATCTTACTGTTGCTCGGTATATCAGCATTCCTTTCAAAAGCTTTAAGCTCAGGCCCAAAACAATCAAGCTGAGCAGCTCTGGCAAGCTGTAGACAGGCTGCGTCCAATTCTTTGGGAGTGCTGGCTCCGAGTATTCGTTCAGTGTCTTTTGTTCTTGCATTACTTATGAACCGGTTGATCCAACCAGTGTGCGGCGTTTCAAATTCACGATTCATATCAGAAAAGCGGTTGAGAAGTGTGTTTTCAATGATGCGACTCGGTCTTGACTCTGCACTAATTGCAACACAAGTGACATTCGTTCGCCGGTCAAAGGTTGCGTCGTCTTCTGTAATATATACTTCCTTCATAGGTTCAGTTGGCATCCAAGAATGTCCATCTTCTATGAGCCATCTCGAACCTGACCACCATAGCGCGTGGCCAACTAACTCCTTTGGTGACACTCCACGCGAAGCAGAATCAGCAGGGTTTTCTGTAGATTTAACGTAACGCCAACAACTTCTCGGCACGATATTAAGAATTTTGGATGTCCTGTTTGCTACAAACGTCTTCCATTTCCGTGGATGCGATGAGAGCCATTGTAGAACGACATAAGAATCCGTCCACGCATAAAGCTTGACTGTCAAATGCGAGAATGAATACATGATCTTGGCCATCAAATCTACTAGTAATTCCGCAGCTAGTAATTCGAGTCGCGGAAGCGTAATTTTCTGTATGGGTGCCACTCTAGTTTTGGCAGCTACAATATTTACCAAAACCTTTCCTTTTTCATCCACAGTGCGAGCATAGACCACAGCAACATATGCAGCTTCAGAGGCGTCTGCGAATCCATGAAGTTCCAAGGATTTATTATTATGAGGAATCCAGCGAGGGATTCGAATCTCTTCAATATTATGCAGCGTTTCGTTCAACTCGATCCACTCGTCACAAACATTAGCTGGCATAGGATCATCCCATTTTAGGTTATGCAGCCAAAGATGCTGAAACATTATTTTTGCTCGCACTATCACTGGATCAATCCAACCAAAAGGGTCAAACAGCCGTGATGAATCAGACAGAAGTTGCCGCTTCGTATTTACACTGTCGATGACAAATGAAATTTTAAAGCAAAATAAATCTTCTTGTGGGATCCGCAGTACTCCCAAAGCCTTTACGGTATCGTCTTCTTCTGGTAACTTCACTGGACACAGTTCAACGCAAGTCGCTGTATTTCCAAGGAGCGCTGGAACGTTACTTTGATTTTTCCGCAAATTGACCGACCGAAGCAAGAACCGTAGTGATTTCCGTTCGTAGGTTGATGGCATCCTCCATACAATCCGCTCCAGAAAATAGATCATCAACATAAAAGTTCTTAGGAATTCGTTCCGCGGCTATGGGATATTGCTCCTTGTTGTCATCGGCTGCTTTTCGTAATGCTGCAATCGCTTGATATGCTGCGCACCCGTATGTCACTGTACGTAAACGGTAATGCTTCAAAGGTTGTGAGGGATTCTCCCGCCAGACAATCCGAAGATAATTCCTGTCCTTGCCATCCGTCCACACCTGCCTATACATTTTTTCGATGTCGGCAGTAAAGGCTATGCGATATTGTACGCCAACGACAGAAAACATTGAAAAGAGATTCGATAACGTTAGGTCCAACCAAGAGCCGATCATTCAATGAAACGCCTGAAGCACTTTTGCTCGACGCGTCGAAAACGACACGTAATTTGGTTGACGCGTCTTCTTTCCATACGCCATGATGTGGCAAATAAAAAACAGTTTCGTGCTGGTATGAGTATTTCCGGCGGAGGAACTTTCTCCACATAACCAAGCGTTACATAGTCACTCATTAGTTGCTTATAGTGCTCCTTGAGATTCTGGTCGATACTGAATTTTCGCTCCATTCCATGAAATCGACGAATAGCGGCTGTAGCGGACTCACCTAGTTCCGGTTTGGTCTCGTCGGAAGCAAGACGAACAACGTAGCGCCCATCCGAGCATCTCGAAACGGTTGAGTTGAAATGTTCAACAGCTCGTCGCTCATCGTCCTTTAGCAGTTTGGTACGTTGTACTTCCTCCACCTTCCAAAACCTTCGCAACGTGCGGTCCAAGTTTATTTCGCTCATTAGGTTGGTCACCATATTATTATGATCCGTTTGGGATGGAGTGTTGAATCTTCCACCCACTTAGGTAGCCGAAGATCGAATTTTAAGCCAATGGCACTCCTTGGGCGTCCATCACCTTGCCTAGCTCCAAAATAGAGAAAAACACTTCTATTCCCAAAAGCAGGTCAATGTTACTACTTTCGTTGTAGCTAGGATCTGCAAGCCGTCTCCCAGCAAGTATGTTTGTGTCAATGTCAAAATGCTGGCATGGTTGATCCGAAACAAGATCAGAATCAGAGCATCCACCACGATGACGATGGTTGTGTCGAACCGTGATGAAATCTGCAGGGTAACTCCTCCTTCTATCTTGCTGGTCTCTTGCGATATTCCACTTACCAATATGTTTGCATTGCGCCTTTTTAGACCTAAAGCCTGTCCACGTTAAATTTCGGACACCCATTTCCAAATGCGGTTTTTAAAAATGTTCATAAACCTCTGAGAAGATCAATTTACACACAGCTGAACCTCTCCGCTCCGTGTCATACTTTCAGCATGTTTTTATTCTCCTGCAAATTGATGAAATGGCTAAAAATGATTTGAACATCTTCTCAGTGTCCAAAATTTAACGTGGGCAGGCTTTAATCGTTCGAATGTTCGTTTAGTTATCATCGAACTCATGGATGCAGAATCGATGATTGCTCGTACATTGTGAAGCACGCTGTCTTTTCCCAGTACCTTGACAACAGCTGTCAGCAACAGGCTTACGAAGCTTGTAGAACAGTGCGTTCCTAGGTGCGTGGCGTACGATGCCACCGGAACATCGTTTTCCGATTGTACTGACAGGTCATTTTGTGACTGGCTCGCCACTGAGGTTTCGATACGCTGGGTAGTAACCTGGCTCGATGATATTCGGCAGACATAGAAGTGTATGATGCTTCTGTTTGCAGTTTTTACAGAGCATCGCAGATGTACATTCTCTGGAAAAGTGTGAAGCTTTGAGGCAATTGTAGCAAAGCTTGATTCGCTGGGCTAGTTCCCGACGGTCATCTGCCACCATTCCCATTCCCTTAAAGCTGGCACACTGGTAGATGGTGTGAGCTTCTGAACACACGGGGCAGCACGGCTGGGTACTGGTTTGGAAACTTTGTACCACCTTATTCGAAGACGTGGCCTTCAGGCTTTTCTCTGCTTCCTTCTTCACGGTTGTTTCAGAGTTTTTCTCCGAAAAAGGCGCACAAGTCTCCATTGCATCGCATCTACGTTCAAGAAAGCTTAGAAAATCTGGGAAGGTAGGGTTGTCCACATCGACAACCTTCTGCGCCCATATCGATCTGATCTCATGGTCAAGCTTATCTAGCAGAAGGTGTATTAACCATGGATCTCTAGACTCATATGTTGGTCCGAGTGCTTTGACCATAGCGTCGATAGCGTCAAGAAATACGTTGAAATGGTTTTAAAAAAAACTATTTGAAGTCTTTTTTACGCGGATTTTGGGATAATTAGAGATTGCATATTGTCTGGAAACTGTAAAAGTTGGAATACTAATAACATTTTTTCATTTAAAATACAATAATGAAACATTTATTCTCTTCCCGTAGAGAAATAATATTGAACATAATTAAAAACTTTCAGCAAGAAATGACTCTCGAACAACATTCGAAAGCTATAAAGGTGACGAGTGTTTTTCATTCGACTTGAGTCGTTTTATAGTGTGCTATCGAGCATCTATAATGCCAAAACATCTTGTTATTCTTGTACCTCCTCGAGCATACTCGAAAGATGAGTCGTTTTCGAGATCGAATCGAAAGCCGTAATGCCAAACATGTTCGACTCGATAGAATTTCGTTCGAATCGAGGTGCGCAATTCCACCCCAGGTATTGTAGTTTGACCGAATCCTTCAATTTTTTGGAGTTTATACAACTTACGAAAAGGTCCTTGTATGAGTTCCATTGCTTGCGGTCACCATGAAATTTAGGAAGCGAGAACGTTGGTAGTTCTAGTTCAACAGCAACATTTCCAGACGATGCACCTCCGAGTGGTTGGCGGAATACGACTTGCATTTGGTTGGCCAACTGTTGCACCGATGTTGATGCCGCTGTTTGAGTGGTAGCAAGCATTCGCTGAGATTCCACCAACATTCTGACTGCTTCTCTCAAATCATCCTTCGGTCCCTCATAACTGGCAGCACTGCTCACGTGTAGTCCATCATTTCCGAGAAGGGCCAAGTAGAATTTTTTTGTATCGTAGTATAATTTGTCAAACTCTACTCGGTGATTAAAAATAGTTGATATTACACTGAGTGCGGGTGTGGATTCTTCTATTTCACTCTGAACTCTTTCGAAAACCTCGCAGAATCCCGACAGGTTTTGCAATCGCTCTTGCTTTTCACTGAGCGGAGGATTCCGGCTACCAACTATGCGCGCGTTTGTCTGTTCCCACTTCGGGCCGATGCCCACGTAGCGTTTTTTCAAGCTGCATGCACGCCGCGTCCACGCAAGGTACCCAGCATAAAATGTAGTCGTGTACACGTTTACGTGTGCATTACTCCATTTGATGCTGGGTACCTTGCGTGAACGCGGCGTGCACGTAGCGTAAAAACCACTACGTGGACATCGGCCCTTCATACGCTCGAAAAGCACGTCGCGTCGATTTCGAAGAGCATCCATTTTTGCCACCAAATTCGTGAAATACCCGGTTCCGAAGGACCATGTACGAACGCACGACAAACGACCAAAAACTTCCGAACCGGCGAAAATTACGAGCGGATTTCAGAACGCTGCAGGCCAAATAAAGTAGACAAAATTCCTTTCTTGTGGACTGTATAGTAGGTGTTTATTTTCCGTTACATAGAAACTGAGCTTTTTCTTCTCTCTCTAGTGCTTATTCCAGCGGATGCTGAACGTCAAAAAAAACTGTCTTGAAATCGGGGAACAAGTCTCTGATCAATGAGGGGGTAGGACGCGTAAACAGGGTGAGTACCCAAATAAGACTCACATGGGATGACATTTGGAGAAGCTGCTTCGGCGGCAGGGTGGTAGTGGGTTGATCCCACACACCCAGCGAGGCACAAGTGGTGCACAGGGTGTGTCACTACTTCAGTAGGTTAGCGCGTGATCTGCTTCGGCAAAAGAGTAAGTAATCGCTATCGTCACCCCGAAGCATGGCTGAAGCTTGTGTATAGACTACACTTCAAGACAAAATTTTCAAAACGACTTATCTGCTTTTGTAAACAAAGGTTCAAACGTCGATTTGACGAATATGATAGCACCCCACGCAAACCAACACCACCAATAGGTAGCAGAAACCTTCAGCTACTTATTGATGGTGTTGGTTTGCGTGGGAGTGCTATCAGATTCATCAAATCGACGTTTGAACCTTTGTTTACAAAAGCAGATAAGTCGTTTTGAAAATTTTGTCTTGACTTGTCAGGCGGTTACCACTATTAACTCCTCAAGATAAGGCAGTTGTGTGTGGGTGAGTGAGCTTCCAAGTAAGTCTCAAATGGTGTGAGTGCCTGTGTGAATGAGTACATTAATTCAGCCTATCCGCCAGAAGTAATGCTGGAAAGCTGTCCCGGGGGGGAATTAGCGTTCGCGCCCAAGAAGGGGTTTGGTGTGTGAGAGACAGGGCCGGATTTACCCGGAAGGCCCACGATTTACCCGGATTTACCCACGGCCCCCCGCCCCCCCCCCATAAATCCGGCCCTGGTGAGAGTCCTACACTCTACACTGCCATGTCGTAGCTTGGCAACTTCTACGCGTGTGCTCACAAGTAACAATTTCCATGCTTCTTAGATTTATCTAATTCTTATTGCGGACTTATGATAGCAATCACCAAGCTAATTGCTCAGTTTTATTGGCGCTCTTATTGCTATCAATAAACCTTCCTTAAATCTGTTGAAAAAAGCTTCAAACGTCAAATGCCTATTGACCATATGAACAGATCTATGGTTGTGATGAAGAGCGTAATAAATCCAATTTTCAACGCTCGAATAAAGCTCCAATTTTTGGTCATAACGTGGTCAAATGAATTACCCTTATAAGAATGTTTGTATTGCGAAGAGTTTATGACGGTGTTTAATTTTAGCAAAAAAAATCTGATCAAATTCCATGATGGCCATATTGAAAATGGAGAAGCATTTCGCAGTTGGTGAAATATATCACTGAAATTCATGATTTTACGATATTTTCACCATTTTTCAGCGCGTATCATACTTTTTCTGATAAATAATTTTATTTGTTAATAATATGGGTAAAACTACTTATCGATTTAGTGAACATCCTAGATGTTGCAGTAGAAAATACTTTCTATTTATTTCCCTGAATTACGTTATATTGTCGGCGCGTGGTGTTATTTTTTTTTCAGCAGCTTTGCCCATAAATTCGGACGCGCACTCCTTTTCAATGTTACTGAATCGAAAAAACAACCTGAAAAAATAATTATTTTGTTGTCATCATCATAATTTGCATCAGCAATCCATTTTGTTATTATTTTTCTGCAAAGTTTTGTTTCTCTTTTTTCAAAGCAATACTTTGACAGCTGCCGCAGCCAAATTCCCTTTTTTGCGGGTGGTTTAAAAAGGGTTTCTAAATGCTCTTATAATAGGTTTATAGTGGTTATCTGGAGAGGGCCACTTGGCAATATCTTACTCTTATAGTGGTCATCAAAAAGTTGCCGCGTATGATTCGGTTTTATTATTAGATCTTATAAATTGATCTTTAAAAGCATTCTCAGAGCTGAATAAAACTTGAAATGCTGGCCCAATGCATAATACATTACATTACCCCTTGTAAAAAAAGTCAATTGACCTGTTTGGACAAGCAACTTTTTTGGCCAAACAACTTTTTTCGACAAATTGATCTTTTCGGCCAAAAGACTATTTCGACCGAACAGTATTTTGGACCAAATGATCTAGGGTGGGTGTACCAATTGTCGCCATACCTAAGAACAACTATTTTTTAAAAAATAACTAAAAGGCGTGTGGGTGGACTTTATATATCAAGCGAAAGGTTTTACTTCCTGCTCCTTAGAACAGCTGTGAAAACCACAATAAAATTTGTTATTATCTTTAAAATTGATTAATCCATAATAGGAACGCATGCACCAGTTATGGCACTATTCTTAATTTTGGTTCCTTATTTGGCAAATCCCATTGTTTTCTTATGGGACTGTCCAAATTGGGACCACTAGTGCGATAACTGGTGCAAAGGACGTCAAAAATTAAGCAAAATCAATTTTTACAATTATGCTTTGTTTTGGAGGAAATCAAAGGTGTTATCGTGTCATATGAATATACTTCATCGATATGAACTTGGTTTGCGGTGATTTGATTGGCCATTTGGCATATAAAGCACTAGTGCGACAACTGGTGCTATAGCCACAACTGGTACATCTAAGCCAAATGACTTCTAGGCAAAATAAGCTGTTCGAAATTTTCGGCTGATAATTTTGCATGTTTTTGCATTAATTCAAATGCATTGCCACAATTTTTGAAAAAAAAATTATAACGCCTACAAGTGTAGTCCTACACTGCCGTGAATCGCAAGTCAGTCCCATCTGTATATGGATGCCATATACAGATGGGACTGACCTGCGATTCACGGCAGTACAGTGTTCAACAAATTCTCCTCTTTGATTTTGCACCGTCTGAATGATTATATACTTTATTCAGAAAGTTCAACTAAGAGAAGGATATCCAGTATTTTGCGCGATATTCAGATAGTGTAAGGCTGAACTCCTAGACCTAGACTAAAAACCTAGACTAAAAACAACTCCTTTGGCACAAACCTATTTCCTCCGGCCAGCAATCAAGAAAGACTTCATGAAGTGACTGTTAACCGTTGCATGAACAACGTGTACATTGGTGGCATCCTGTGCACACGCAAAATTCCGACACCATTTGTACTACAACACTCTTCATTCAGGACGACGGTAGTGTCCGTCAGTGGCGTAGCCAGGGGGGTGGTTTTGGGCATAAAACCCCCCCCAGAGACAAAATTTTCAGTAGAAATTTTTTTTTCGAAATAAAAAATCTTCGGAAAACCCCCCCCAGACCAATTTTCTGGCTACGCCACTGGTGTCCGTCATGGATAGGCATGGGGCAGGCACATCATTACCGACATGCCGCTATCTCCAACAGATATCTCATACTATGTTAGACTGATTCTCGGCGGATTTGTCGGAGTTTCTATTATTAGGAATCGGTGCAAATTTATATCCTAAATCCACTTTTAATAATCCACGCAATGCTCAATCTTTGCGAAGCGGGCTTGGTAGTCATATGGCTACTGCTTCTGCCTCATACGCAGGAGGTCGTGGGTTCAATCCCAGGTCCGTTCCATTCTCCTACTTTGTATCTTTCTCTTTATTTCTCATGTTCTAGCAATCGCTAGAACTGGAAATGGACTTCCATATCGTTTCCATTACTATTCCTATACCTTCAACTTGAGTATTCTATCAGTAATCTGCTAGAATTGGAAATGAAAATAGAGCTCGTTTCCTACATCCAATTAGAAATTCAATCAGTTACCTTCTCCTATCTATCACATTGGCAGCTCGTTAACCAAGACGGACCTCTGCCTCTCCAACCTAACCCAGAAATTCCAACAAATTCCTCATGAACTCGTGGCAAGTGCAGAGGTATATTCGGCTTGCAGTGGGCGAGTGATTGCATCATCATTTCCTCCCCCTTCCCTATATTGACTTGCATTCTGACGTGGCAGGCGCCAGTATGACCTAACAAATGAGATCACCAGTACTTGTACATTGAAGATGTGTGCTAGTCCCAAGCAAACATCTGTTGGTTCCCTGTGCAAGAACAGCTGATCTGGTCATAATGGAGTAGCAACTACGAGCAGTCAATCAAGCTCAAGCTCAAGCTCAAGCTCCACGCAATGCTCAATCTTTGCTCCGTGAAGGAATGCCAGCGCCCGGAGAGGAGTTAATTTCAGAAAAAAATAGTGAGACCAGCGTATAGTAAACTCATCGATACACTACTTGAGTATCATCTCATCTAGATTTCCTTTCGATATCTTGTAGCTTTCGCATTTATAGAAAATAAAATAAAATTATTATAAAAAATGTTTTTGAGAAAGCTACCATATCCTTGAATAACACAATGGAAAATATTTGACATTTCTATTTGTTCGTAGATTCCCGATGAGTGCCAATATTTTTCAATTAATCAAAGCCTACGTTGATTAAAAAGTGTAAATATTTTCTACCTCTTGAATGTCAAAAAGGAACTCACTCGGCCGCCATTATCGAGCGCAAAATACTGGATTTGGATTTTAAAAATGTCTTGTCAAACCCGGGTACAATATAATAGCAAAAGAATAACAAATTTTACCATTAATATATGAATAACAGAATAGCAAAATCTGCGGGCGTCAATGAGTTAAATTTTGTAGGCACTATTCTAGTGTCAATTATCGAATGAAGACAGCTGATGACCTGGCAAATCTGCAATGAACCATCAACATTGTGTTGATGAAGCATCGAAAACATCACAGTTCATAAACAAACTAAGCAGAGCAAGATATGGGAAACACAGTGAGCGTCACAAAAAATAAAAAAAGGTTTGTTTTATAAAATAATCATTGCAATTTTGTTTTTATTACCTAAAACGAAACTGTACAATGTGCATGTCTAGCAGCAACAATGTTTTCAACAGTGGAAATTATGTACAGATGAGTGATTGCTTAAAGTCGCACAACAAATGATGACAGTGGAGTCCTAATGACTATTTACACTCGGGAATTGGTCCTATATACACAGCATATTCAGACAGATCCTGATCCTCGCTAGAACGGAGATTTGCTATTTGCTTAAACAACGATCTTGGCGGCAACAGCTGGGGCTACAACGGTCTTGGCTGCAACAGCGACGGCTGGGGTAGCAACGGCAACTGGGATATCCTTCTGCACAACGGCGTTGAATCCGTTGATTGGGTCAGCGTAGTAGTTGACGATACGACGGCTGCCATCAGGTTCGATCAGGGAGTAAGATCCCTTGACAACATCTCCATCGCGAGTTTCTTCCTGGGTCTTGGAGTCACCGGTGAGGGTATCCTGAACGTTGTAAGCATACTGGTACTGTGGGTAAGCATCGGTAAACTCAGCCTGAAGTGGGGCAGCGACAACTGGAGCAGCTCGGGCAGCAACAACTGGAGCAGCGGCAGCGACAAGTGGAGCAGCACGAGCAGCGACAACTGGAGCAGCAGCGGCAACTACTGGGGCAGCACGGGCAGCAAGGACTGGTGCAGTGTAGGCAGCGGCAACTGGAGCAGTGTAAGCAGCAGCGACTGGAGCGGCAAAGGTCTTAGCAACCACTGGAGCAGTGTAAGCAGCGGCCACTGGAGCGGCGTAAGCAGCAGCAACTGGAGCAGTGTAAGCGAGTGGAGCACCAAATGCTCTAGCGTAGAATGGGGCCTGGACCAAAGGAGCTGAGTATGCCACTGGGGCGGCCAGTACTCCCGGGTTTGGTTTAGGCTCGGCGCTAGCACACAGCGCTAGTGCGGCGAAAACAGCAACCTAAAAGACCAATCGAACACACATCACACAATTAATCATTGCACTTCAGAATCACAGCACAATTCATATATTTTCCAAAAAGGATAACTCGAATCACTTACTTTAAGCAAACTCATTGTAAAGCTTAGAGAAGGGTATTTCACACTGTTCAAATGAAAAGTGAAGAGCTAACTGACATACCCCTCACTGGTTGTCACGTCTTTTTATACTAAAAATAAAAATCAGCAGTCTATACCGAATTTCCATATCACAAACCACCACTATCGAATCATCACGAAATGAGCCTTAAAGAAATTCACTTGATTCCACATCGCATATCCTAATTGCGTACAGCAGTCACGTACCTTTATCAAATTTACTACTATACCCCGTTCGACACTTCAATGTAATTTATATCGAAGTTTGAGTGGAAGGAGCAACCACGAGGAGCGCTACTGTATGTTGCCAACTGGAACAACTAGGGCAATGCCAGGGTGGCGAAGGTGGGCGCACAAATTTGACGCACGTCTCTGGCAGCTCCGGCACCGTTAGTTGCAAAGACCACCGAAGATGGACGGCTGCATCGGTCCCCGGACGACAAAATTTTTGCCACGATCCGTAGACAGATAGAGGAATACCCCAAGGTCGTTTCAAGGCTGTTGCAGTGAGCATTAAACCTTATGCTGTACGTACTGGTACTAACACCAACAATTGTTGGTGGATTTATGGATAGCACGTATAGATGTGCAAATTCGATGACATTGAAATCATGAGTCTGGGTGGGTTCGATGTAAAAGATGCTTACGGAGTCGGTTGTTAGTTTCGCTGGCAATGTAAACTACACTATGTTCAGCCAATGGAATGAGTAATCCGCCAAACATTCCAATCAAGTGTTTTGACCTATTGCTGATCTTATGATGGATCGCAAAATTAAATCAGTTGAAACGGTACTCCAGATTTTATTGCAATCAGTAATCGGTAGTATGGTAGTTATTTGCCGAATTCGAACACAAACGGAAAGATTGAGCGATTTAAAGTTTTTTTTTACAATTCCATTCCCTTACGATGCTTTCAATTTAGGCAAAAAATAAATTCTACTAGCTGACCCTACAGACGTTGTCCTGTATAGTAGGCAAAAATGCGTGTTGCTAATTGCCAATGCGAAATTTCCATACGAATATTAATTTTAGTTTTTCACGATTTACTCAACTGTACTCGTAATTTTCGCATGAGGAAATATCATATAAACCCGTCGGAAACCATAACGAACGTTTTTTTTTGAAGGAATGAAGAAAACTCATACAGTCGTCTTCGAATAGTATGTGGATTTATATTTACAGATAAGATTATCTAAACAGTAGTCCCCGCTCATTATCAAGGATCGCACTGAAATTTTTAAAATGTTCTATTGGGGGTCGTTTTTCCATACATCGACTATCATTTGAGATTTCTATGATTTTGTACCAAAAATAGTGAAAAAAATAAAAAATGTTCTAGATCCCTCGATAGAACATTTTAGTTTACCCACTATATGAAAGAGGAGAGCATATACTTTCGAGGGTGGGTGTCTCAGGGACACTGATTTTTGAAAAATAATATTTCTTCACAGAGACACTGTGATCAGTTTTTCACCTATTTTGACGGATTCAGGAACATACCCACTATTCGATGCATGTTACATAGAACCGATTCGGATTACCTGGTTACTGGAATTCCGGATTTATTGGGCCAAGTTCCAAAGTTAGTATAAATTGAAGTTATATATTCAACCAAATAAAGATTTCTTTCGTCATGACTGTTGAAATTCGTTGGAAATTGAAAGAATATAACTTAACTACCGCCATCGGGGGTGACAATGGGTTTGGGTGAGAATGAGTCAGCGCTCCCAACGACAGGCTGGAGGTCATAGGACAAAACCGTTCAAAAAGGTCTCTTCTATTTCAGTCTTCTTGCCCTCAGATACATTCAATCTATTCCACAAGCATTCTAAGTAGTTGAAACAGTGACCCATTCTCATCCCCATTTGACCCATTGTCACCCCCGACGACGGTATGTTACAGGACCATCTTATGATTTGATCCCGGAACGGTTATTCCGGAAACAAGTTCCAGTGGGGCCTGAAGTGGCCACACATTTATTTAGAAGAAACTCAGACAATATTATGGGTATCAAAATTCACGAAATCATTTCGGAAGCATTATAACATTATATGAGAGGAGTTATTTATTTCAGAAAAATATAAACAGAATGTGTTATAAATTTGTTAAAATTGTTAAAATAACAAAAAATATATCAAAAATCCCTCTAGCCGTAACACAATTAAATCAGAGGTTGATACCTTCATATCAACATTATAACAAACGTTGATATAAATATACTGTAAAAAATCTACTTTCTTAGTAATTGCCTACATCACGTATAAAAATCTGGTACGTTACAACAACGGAATTCCATCTATAATGTAGGTAATTAACTTTGTACTAGCTATTAAAATCGAACATAGATTCAAGTTATACTGGAGGTGATTACCTCCGCCTTTTTTACAATTACAAAAATGTAGGCAATTATTTTGCGAAAATATATATATATATAACTAATGTTGTTTTAATTTTGATATGAAATAAAGCTGGCCGAAGACACATTTTTATCGAATTATCTAATTATAACACACGTTGTTTTAAATAACAACCATTGATAGAATTGAGTTATAATTTTGTAGTGCATTGCTGATCGGGTGGGTACCAAAATTCATGACATTGTTTCGGAAGCATGATCTCTTGAGTTATTAGGCTATAGGATAATTTGACAACGGACCGGTTATCCTGGAACAGGGGTACAAATATGTTTTCAAATAAAATATGAAAAGATATTTTAGTAGAATCTGCAATGTAATCCAAGTGGGAATTTTGAATTTTAAAGTTTTTATAGAACCTGCTCAGAAACACAGAAGAATTTGCAGTTGAAATCATAATATTTTTAAACCGCAGTTCAGACTATTACTTCAGTGAAATCCATAAGATTTTTCTGGAGAAATTCGAGAGATTATTTCGGTAAAGTATATAAATAAGGTACCCCGGGGCAATTTGTCTAATGAAAAATAACTTCGTCTTCATATATCATATGGATCCTAATCAGATGCAGTTTGATTTCGTTGTTAAAAAGTATTGTACAGTTATTTACCAAATGTGTATTTCACATTCTGAAAATTATCTCCCGCAATGGCTATAACTATGCGATATTCTTCTATTTACAGTGCAAATAATCTATTTATTCTACAATAGGTCAACAGGATTTGTCTTGCGTTTTTTTATTTTCAAACTTCGCAACAGATTTTCAGATAAATCAAGTGCTTTGCTTAACACATAAATTGGCTATTTTGATCTGTTACAAATTAAAAGCACTGCGCATCGCTTGAATAAAAACGTTTCTTCTGAAGTATTGATTTATGTAATGATTTGTGTTCTAAAAAGAGAAATATTTATTCATACGAAAAGTGAATAAAGATTTGCTTATCCTTGCCACCTGAAACATTTGCTTTTGTAAGGTAATGGAGAACAAGACAACAGCCAAATAAACAGTAAATCGGCTGTTGTCTTGTTTTCATATCTGCTAACATTATAATCCCTTTCTTGTTGCAAAAATAAAGTCCGACCTGCAACCAATCTCCATTCATGATCTGCAAATATTAATACTCAGAAATAATAAGTATATCTACATTCCTCAAAATAGTTTCGTTCGATAGTAGAAACAGAACAGGTCCCACTTGCCCCGTTTGAAGGGGTAAGTGGATCCTGAAGGTAAATTAATTTCTTGCACTACCAATATTTTTGTAATTGAATAAATGTCCTCCAACACCTCTACACTTCAACAATGGAAGCATATAATGGTGTATCAGTGGTTCTTCTTTATCTTCTTCTTCTTATTGGCATTACATCCCCACACTGGGACAGAGCCGCCTCGCAGCTTAGTGTTCATTAAGCACTTCCACAGTTATTAACTGCGAGGTTTCTAAGCCAAGTTACCATTTTTGCAATCGTATATCATGAGGCTAGCACGATGATACTTTTATGCCCAGGGAAGTCGAGACAATTTCCAATCCGAAAATTGTCTAGACCGGCACCGGGAATCGAACCCAGCCACCCTCAGCATGGTCTTGCTTTGTAGCCGCGCGTCTTACCGCACGGCTAAGGAAGGCCCCAGTGGTTAATGTTCTGAAATAACCAGTTTTCTAAGTATGCGTTAACAATTTTGCTGAACTAGCGTTTTTTTAGGTCCCACTTGCCCCCAAGTAGAAAAAAGTCTTCGTAGACTTTTAGTATACCCCCCTTCGTAGACTTTTTCGAAACCCCTCCCCCTCAAGAGTCTACGTGGTTTATGGACACTCCCTTACTTAATGAGAGGCCCCCGACTTAGCGACACCCTCATAAGTACCACGGATTTGGATATTATCTTTCTAATGATTTTTTTTTTAAAATGGGCTCCCTCAACCGCTTTTAGTCGGTATTTAAGATAAATTGCATTCAGAGCCGTAGCGAGGACTGCCAGCGTCCTTGGCGAATCCGGTATTGAACGCTCCTTACTTTTATGCATGTTCGAAACAAATTGCATGATAAGAGCTAGGATATTTTTGAAATCAACTCTTTTGCGTGGTGGATTTGCTAAATGTTTGCTTTATGAATTCCTTAAGCCTTTATAACCAGCATTTTTTTGGCATCAAAATAAAATTTCCATTAAAAATTAGAAATTTTCCATAAACAATTAGGAAATTGCCAATAAAGAAATCAGGGTATGAGCAATAAATAAATATACAATTTCCACAAATAAAACAAAAATTCCATAAACAATTAAGAATTTTCCACAAAACAAAAATAAATAAGCACCTTGAAAAGCAAAAATAGTAATTATAAAAGAAGAATTTTCCATAAAAAATGAAAATGTTCCACGAAAAAAATATAAAATTTCCATAAATAAATCAATATTAGTAATAAAAAATTACAACATTTTCCACAAAATAAATATTTTTTTCCATAAAAAATTAAAATTTTCCGCAAAATAATCAATAAAGAACAATAAAAAAATAAGAAAATTTCCATAAAATAATATAAGAAAGCAATAAAGCTGATGAAATTTAACATGAACTTTCAACGCTTTTAAAGAAGGGGTGATCTATGGAAAAAAGCACAGTTTGATTGCTTTTTTATATTTCTTTATGGAAATTTTCTTATTTTTTTATTGTTCTTTATTGATTATTTTGCGGAAAATTTTAATTTTTTATGGAAAAAAATATTTATTTTGTGGAAAATGTTGTAATTTTTTATTACTAATATTGATTTATTTATGGAAATTTTGTATTTTTTTCGTGGAACATTTTCATTTTTTATGGAAAATTCTTCTCAATTTTCATTTTTTATGGAAAAAATATGTTTATTTTGTGGAAAATTTTGTAATTTTTCATTGCCAATATTGATTTATTTATGGAAATTTTGTATTTTTTTTTTCGTGGAACATTTTATTTTTTTATGGAAAATTCTTCTTTTATAATTGCAATTTTTGCTTTTAAAAGGGCTTATTTATTTTTGTTTTGTGAAAATTTTTCAATTGTTTATGGAAATTTTATTTTATTTGTGGATATTTTATATTTATTTATTGCTCATACCCTGATTTCTTTATTGGCAATTTTCTATTTTTTTATGGGAATTTTCTAATTGTTTAGGGGAAGTATTTATTTTAGCCATTTTTTTTTTAAATTTTGACGATTTTCTGACAGATTAAATAAAGCTACGCAAATAAATAAGTAGTGCGTGTAGTGAGTGTGTCACCGACAAAAAAAATCCCCCCCCCAGAGACCAAATTTTTAGAAGAAATTTTTTTTTTCGAAAAATGAAATGAAATTTCGAACGACCATTCTTTCGAAATCTTCGAGTTAATCGCAAGGTATGCCGCAAAACAGTTGATCAAATTCCTATGGAGCTTTTTGCTCTCGCTATATAATTCTGGCACAGAAAGATATAAAAATATAAAACTTAAGAATCTTTGTTACAATGACAGGAAAATCAACAACGCATTGCATTGAAAGTATTAGGACAAAACTTAGGCAACCTTCGCACTCACAACAGAGATTGCATTAAAGAAATTCTTTTATAATCCTCAAAAGATCTTGTTCCATTTAATTTTTTGGCGATTTCATAAGGATCATCGGAAAACTTTTTTGTGCCTGCTTTAGTTAGAATTTGTTTTTTAGGATAAAAAAAATAGATTTAGAAACCAGTTCGTATCAGAAAACATTTCTTTTGCAGCACAATTTAGATCGATTTGGTTGCCTTTCAAGTCTCTTTGATTTTTGCAGAGAAATCTCTCACCTATTCAGAAAACCATAATAAAGCCTCTTCCTAACGTCAGTAACTACAAAAACCCTATGTTATTCTGGAATTTGATTTATGACTCATAATTTTATGACTCATGGAATTTATGACTCATAAAAAACACTTTAGGATTCCAAATTTGTGTTCATCGGTACTTAACTATTTCAGCACATAGCATACATTTTGGAATTGCATGAATACTTATATTGATTATGACCAAATTTCGTGGAATTTATTCCACATCTAAAGAGTTTCAAAAAAATCGAGATCTTTATGCATTAGGTAATCATGGAAATGATTGAAAACTTTCAGAAATATACTCATATCGAATTTCATTTATAGATAATTCGAAGAAGATTCTTGAATCCTAGATTACACACTTATCCACATTTAGTAACATGGAGAAGACAAGTTGACACAGACACAGCGTTTTGAAGCAATCACAGCATCATTGGAAATCAATTGTATTATTCGCGATTTTTTTTATAACGAATGAGCGAGAAACTTAGTCAAACAATTTCTATTGCAATCCATGCGCACAGTGCTTTAAATCGCCTTTGAAAATTACAACCCACCAGCTGGTGCCATGGCCCCCCCTAGACCGAGACTCTAGTTACGCCTATGCTTTCGAGCGATCACCATCCTTGATGCCGCCTACAAAGTGATATCCCAGATCATCTTCCGTCGTCTGTCACCATTGGTGAATGAGTTCGTTGGAAGTTATCAAGCCGGCTTCGTTGACGGCCGCTCGACAATGGACCAGATCTTTACTGTGTGGCAAATCCTTCAAAAATGCCGCGAATACCAGGTTCCAACGCACCATCTGTTCGTTGATTTCAAGGCGGCATACGACAGTATAGCCCGCGTAGAGCTATGGAAAATTATGGACGAGAACGGCTTCCCTGGGAAGCTGACCAGACTGATCAAAGCAACGGTGGATGGTGTGCAAAACTGTGTGAAGATTTCGGGCGAACACTCCAGTTCGTTCGAATCGCGCCGGGGACTAAGACAAGGTGATGGACTTTCGTGCGGAGACCCGGGTGTAACCGCCGGAGTACGATTTTCAACAGATCCAGTCAATTTATTTGTTTCTCGGATGACATGGACATTGTCGGCCGAACATTTGCAAAGGTGGCAGAACTGTACACCCGCCTGAAACGTGAAGCAACAAAAGTTGGACTGGTGGTGAATGCGTCAAAGACAAAGTACATGCTTGTGGGTGGAACCGAGCGCGACGGGGCCCGCCTTGGAAGCAGTGTTACGATAGACGGGGATACCTTCGTCTACCTCGGATCCTTGCTAACGGCTGATAAAAATGTTAGTCGTGAAATACGAAGGCGAATCATCTTCGGAAGTTGGGCCTACTACGGGCTCCAGAGGAAACTGCGGTCAAAAAAGATTCGCCACCGCACCAAATGGCATTGATTCGCCACTGCACTTTGTGGCATCGTTATTGATCTTGAATTATTGAAACTCCAAAGCATGAACAGTAAGAATAGTTTTTAAATCCCAAGAAGGCTACTTAATAGGACGTCGTCAATTGCATTTTAGCAAAAAAATCCGCTTGAGGCTTTTTCGAAACTTTGAACCAACAGCTACTACACCTGATGGTATAATGAATTATTGACAGTGGCTGATTTTCTACCCGCCGCCGCCACATCCAGGCGCTATAGTATATGCGCAAAATAGCCAGCATGAGTTAACCGCCAGAAATTTGTATGGCGAAAGACATCTAACGCTGGTTTTCTCAAAATAAGGAACTTTGCATGAAAAACTATTTGGTACCGGTTATGAGGGATGGTGTCCGCTACAACGCCTACCAAATATTTTTTCGATTAAGGTGCTTAATTTTGAGAAATCGAACCTTAGATGCCTTTCGCCATACTGATTTCAGAAAGTTAACTCCTAGTGTGCCGCTGTAAGCACGCTCAAAGCAGTCGATTTATTGCAATATTTCCATTATCAGGCGACAAGTGGTGTTGCTGCGTGTTTGTATAAATGTAATTTTGCATATACACTAGTGACATCTGCTGTTCGATATCGTAAGTTTTCAATGTTCCTTTCAGACACACGAGGTGGAGAACAATGAATCGCCTGCTGTGAGCGTGCTTACAGCGGCACACTAGGAGTTAACTTTTGGAAATCAGTATGGCGAAAAGCATCTAATGTTTTGTATCTTGAAAATAAGCAGCTTCATCGAAAAAATATTTGGTAGGCGTAGTAGCGGACACCTTCCTACATAAATGGTACCAAATATTTTTTCGTGAAAAGTTCCTGCTGTTTAGAAAACCCGCGTTAGATGTCTTTCGCCATACAAACTTCAGGTGGTTAACTTATGCTGGCTATTTTTACATATACGTTAGCGCCTGGATACGGTAGCGGCGGGTATGAAACCAACCACCGTATGTGATTCATCCTGAAGAAATGAATCGACTGCTTTGAGCGTGCTTACAGCGGCACACTAGGAGTTAACTTTCTGAAATCAGTATGGCGAAAGGCATCTAAGGTTCGATTTCTCAAAATTAAGCACCTTAATCGAAAAAATCTTTGGTAGGCGTTGTAGCGGACACCATCCTTTATAACCGGTACCAAATAGTTTTTCCCAATAGTTTCTAACCCGCGTTAGATGTATTTCGCCATACAAATTTCTGGCGGTTAACTCATGCTGGCTATTTTGTGCATATACTATAGCGCCGGGATGTGATAGCGGCGAGTAGAAAATCAGCCACTGCCAATAATTCATTGGAAGTAAACAGCTAGAATTTCGTATGGGGATACATTCAAGATAAAATTTCCAAAACGACTTATCTGCATTTGTAAACAAAGATTCGAACGTCGATTTGACGAATCTGATAGTACTCGCACGCAAACCAACACTATCAATAGGTAGGTGAAGGTTTCGGCAAAAGATATTTTAGTTAAAGGCTCCCCCAGACCTAAGCGATTTCATCGCCGCGACGGCGACAACTAGTCGCCGCGATTCTATCGTTGGGTCGCTGCAGGCAATGTTCTATTTACGCTTCCATACCAACGGCGACAGAATCTCTGTCGCCAAGCGATAGAATCGCGTCGCGACTGTCGCATCGCGTGTGTTTGGGGGAACCTTAACAGATAAAGATTGTCGCTTCGGTTCCCTTTGTTCTGCTGTCCGAAACATGTGTGGTACCTAACTGTCAAATCGTATGTATTTTTCCTTCATTGACATTTAGATCCCCTATCCTCTCCAGCAAAAAATGTTTCGGACAGCGACGACAGCGACAATGTTTATCTTGTAACTAAAATATCTTTTGTTTCGGCTACCTGTTGATGGCGTTGGTTTGCGTCGAAGTGCCATCAGAATCGTCAAATCGTCGTTTGAATCTTTGTTTACAAAAGCAGATCGTCGTTTTAAAAATTTTGTCTTGCATTGAAATCTCTTTTATTGTTTAGAACTGAAAAACAAGTCGTGGGTACAAAAAATCTAAAAAAATATTTGTTGCTTTTTGACCTAGCTTTCATATTAATGCGATGCGTAGTTGATGAGAACGGATGATTTGTCCATACAAAGAAATTGATTTTATTTAAATGTTGTAGCGCCATTTCTTTCAAACAGCACCTTTGTCTTTGCCTTATTATTGATATAATTGATTTTTTGTTCAATATCTTGGCTGTGCATATGCACAGCTCATGTTTCGAAATGGACAAATTGATATGAAATTTGCGAAAAAGAATCCGCGTGTCTTGGAGGGACTCGAACTTTCAACCTCCTACTTTCTAGACAGGCGTCCCGAGCAAAGCTTGAGAGCAAATCGATAACTAATTTTGTTGTAGTGAAATCGCCTAATTGTGATAACTCAGGTTGATATCCTTTTGATCGTTTTAACGGTTAAAAGATCAAAATCTACAGCAGGAAAATCTTACTGTGACATCAAACCGATAACAAAATAAGTACACAGTTTGATGTCAGCCCGAGCAAAGTCTGAAAACATAATGAGAGCATGTAGAAAACATATTTTGATTGTGACAGCAAATTGAAATCATAATTTGTTTTCAAATATGAATCATCATTATTGACTACATATTTTGATCTCATTTTGCTGTTGATTTCTAAATTGTATGATCAGACATCAAACTAAGTACTTATTTTGTTATCGAAACCAATATCAAAATAAGTTTTCGATTTGCTCTCATCGACAGCAGAAATAGTTTTCGATTTGATGTCACAGTAAGATTTTTCTGCTATACATTTTGTTATTTTAACCGTTAAAACGACCAAAAAGAAATCAAATTAAGTAATCATATTCGGCGATTTCACTACATCAAAACAAGTTATCGATTTGCTCTCAAGCTTTGCTTGGGAGATCATACAATTAAGAAGTCAACAGCAAAATGAGATCAAAATATGTAATCAGTCATGATGATTCATATTTGAAAACAAATTATGATTTCATTTTGATATCAATATTAAAATATGTTTTCTATATGCTCTCATTATGTTTTCGGACTTTGCTCGGGGTGATAACCCGAGCAAAGCTTGAGAGCAAATCGATAACTAATTTTGTTGTTGTGAAATCGCCTAATTTTGATAACTCAGGTTGATATACTTTTGGTCGTTTTAACGGTTAAAAGATCAAAATCTATAGCAGAAAAATCTTGCTGTGACATAAAATCGAAAACTATTCCTGCTATCGATGAGAGCAAATCGAAAACTAATTTTGATATTGGTTCCGATAACAAAATAAGTTCACAGTTTGATGTCAGATCATACAATTGAGAAATCAACAGCAAAATGAGATCAAAATATGTAATAAGTCATGATGATTCATATTTGAAAACAAATTATGATTTCAATTTGATATCAATATCAAAATATGTTTTCTATATGCTCTCATTATGTTTTCAGACTTTGCTCGGGTTAAAGGTCAAGTTTGCGGAAAAGCCATCAGAATCCGAGTACCAACCTCCACATCGATTGGCTCTTTTTTGCAAATTATATAACTTTCGGATGCATGATTTGCCCAATCGTCACATGTACTTCACTGTTGCATATCTACTGACACAGTCACAGTGATATAATTGAGTTCAAAATTTGATAAGCCTTGACGCCCGGGTACAATCCTCAAATATTTTGATATTATTTTTCACAGGAGCAATGAATGCTTAATCCCTTTAGATTGGGCTCGTAGTAAATGTTATACAGTTTTGTCATGAAAGCTGCATCTAAGTATAAACAACAAATTGAATGACTTTTTCATTCACTCACAAATTCACAATTTTCTCGCAATGTTGGCCTTAATGACTTTTGATTAGAAATAAGACACATTATTAAAGAAAACATATTTGGTTAATTCATATAATAAGCGTTTCGTTTTTTATTTATTATCTAAAATAATAGAGTACAGCGAGCGTGTCACTTGGCAACAATATTTGTAGCAGTGGAAATTATGTACATATGAGTGATTGCTTGAAGTTGCACAATGGTGATGAAAATTAACAATAACTATTTACACTCGGGAATTGGTCCTACATACACAGCCTTTTGATATCTACAGATTCTGAAAATCACAAAAACCGTCAGCTATCTTCTCAAACAACAATTTGGGATCCAACGGCAGGGGCTACAACAGTTCGGGCTGCAACAACGGCTGGAGAAGCAACGGCAACAGGGAGATCCTTCTGCACAACGGCATTAAATCCGTTGATTGGGTCGGCGTAGTAGTTGACGATACGACGGCTGCCATCAGGTTCAATCAGGGAGTAAGATCCCTTGACAACATCTCCATCGCGAGTTTCTTCCTGCGTCTTGGAATCGCCGGTCAGAGTATCCTGAACGTTGTAAGCATACTGGTACTGCGGGTAAGCATCGGTAAACTCAGCCTGAAGTGGGGCAGCAAGTACTGGGGCGGCACGGGCAGCGATAACAGGAGTAGCAGCAGCAACTACAGGGGCAGTAGCAGCAGCAACGATTGGAGCGGCACGAGCAGCATATACTGGGGCAGCAGCGGCAACTACTGGAGCAGCACGGGCAGCAACAACTGGAGCAGCCGCAGCGACGACAGGGGCAGCACGTGCAGCAACAACTGGAGTAGCAGCTGCAATCAGAGGAGCAGCACGAGTAGCAACAACTGGAGCAGCACGAGCAGCAATGACTGGAGCAGCACGAGCAGCAACAACAGGAGCAGCACGGGCTGCGACAATCGGAGCAGCAGGAACGATTGGAGTGGCACGGGCAGCAACAATTGGAGCAGCACGAGCGGCAATCACTGGAGCAGCACGAGTGGCTATCACTGGAGCAAATCGAGAAGCAATGATTGGGGCAGCACGTGCGGTGAATAGTGGGGCAGCTCGTGCAGCGAAAGCAGGAGCAGCATATGTTGTAGCAATTGGGGCAGTGTAAGCAGCGGCATACGGAGCATTATAGGCAACTGGAGCTGCGTAAGGTCGAATATTGTATGCAGATCGTACTATAGGAGCTGAGTAAGCAACTGGGCCAATTGAAGCGGCCAAAATTCCCGGGTTTGTTCTTGGCTCAGCGCTAGCAAACAATGCTAGTGTGGCGAAAACAGCAACCTAAAATTTGAGATGAAAGGATACATCAGTCATTGTACTTTAAAATTCCCAATATTCTTAATTATTATTATTTTCTTGTTATTATTATTTTTACTTACTTCAAGCAAACTCATTGTAAAGCTTAAAAAATATTTCACACTGATCAAATAAAGAGCGAAAGCGTTACTGATATGCCTCGAATAGGCCTACACGGCTTTATATACTTAAAACAAGTATCTTGAATTCACATTGATTTTTCGCACCACCAACCACCACTATCGATTTGTCAACACCTTCGATTTAAAGCTTCAGTTTCGGAAGCGAAAAATTGGCAGCGGAATGTCGACCATCCTGGAGGTTAAAAACCAATAATTGAAGTCTCTCACGTACTTTTACGGCAGTTCCAAGACTTAGGTAGCATGTCTTCGATGGATGAATTCTTAGGATTTTACTGTCATGAAATTTGTTTTGATTTTTTATAGTAGCAAATGAAAATATTTGTATCTGAATCTAAACAACAAAGAAAGATAATTGTTTTTTATGTCAATTGTAGAAAGCAAAGCAACACTATCACCAGATTATTTCAAAGAATTGTGCACAATCATGCTTGCATCAGTTTAATTCGATACGATAGTTCAATGTTAATGAGCATCATTTAACATGTTTCTCGAATACGTGTTTTCCATAAAAACCATCTCCCTCGAACGAGCGATCAGTGCTTAAAACCGTTTGTAATGGCTTTAGGAAACTTATACATATGCCATTGACTTTCAAAATTCTTTTGTTTGTTTGATCAAGGAAACATAAGTCAATAGACGAAAGCTCGTTGTCCTGTTAAAGGTTAACGCGAATGTGCAGTTGCAGCTATACATATGGCTGAATTTACTGCTCATTTTGTTTTACGAATCATAGAATTGATTCAACAGTAGGCAAACCATTTGTATAGGCTTTCGGTCCGACTGTATTGCATGTCACGTTCAGAGCCAACGAAAGTGAATTGTAAAGTATGTACACCTTCGCAACACCGATGGATACCAGTCGAATTGTAATGAATTTAAATCGATGCATACGGAATTCTGGTAGCAAGCAGGGACTTCGGTAGAAAATACGGTTGACAAGGCGGACCGAACCAACGACAAAGGCACGACAAATAGAAACCGAATCCAAAGGCAAGTGACCTAGATTGGTCATGTTGGCCACCGGACGCGTGTCGCTGGTGGGACACTTCTTGGTCATCGGAGCTCGAGGCCGACGCAGTACAGACATGAGAATTTCAATCAGTCATGATGACGCAAATCGTAAGAATGCGCGCTATCGTAGCCAGGCGAGTGGGCGAATAGGATTGACAGCATTAAAAAACGCTTCACGCAAATGAGAACAAGACAATTGGATTGCGCGACATGTATTCAAAAATACGGCGAAATTTACCAGAAAGCCATAGATCTCGTTTTTCGCGGCGAACAAACGATTCCGGTTCATTTTTGGTACCACACATTGATCATGTTGAAAATGTGTCAATAATTTGAACGATAAAATAGTTCTGTGTCCTCAAGTATTAAATCAACTGATCATATGCTAATTTGTTCGGTACCCACGCCAGATAATGATTTTTGAAATATTCTTATCGATCCCGACTGCTGCTGCAGAATATTAGGTGAAAGGTCTCCATATTGATATTTGTTTTCCGAATGACGTAGGGGAACGGTTCGCCACTTCATCTCATAGCTCCTATTTCCATCCCATCGAAAACAAAGCAATGGAAAGAAATTTGGTTTGTTTATTATTTTTGTGATTTTTTTCAGCAGTGAGCACGCGTGTTGACAAAAAGAAGCGACGAATTTGGCGCCGTTTTTCTTTGTTTAGCGATGAGATGGATATATGTACAGTGAGATGGAGATCGGAACAGTTCCCCTACGACACTTATTTTGAGATACTGTTAGTTTTGCTACGCTATCACACAAGGCTAAGACGAACATTGAAGCAGCCATTAGACTTTGTCGAGATTGTCCTTAAACATTCAACTTACATGACATCTCTCGTCCAAATCGATAAAATCAATAAATTATTATCCAAAATTAATCCTGCAAATGTTTAAATTTAATAAGTACAAAAATTAGAGGATTTTTAAAACCTATACCAATCCCAAATTGAAACTTTTGAAAAACCAATGCATTTTTTGTATACGCTATGTGATAAGTGTCCTGGTTGACTAACGACTAACTAATGGATAATACAGTTAATCAACATTTCCTGGTTAAAAACTGTTGAATTGAATTTGACCTTTCCAAACATACTCCAGAGTCGATTTTTTGTCGATCAGTGGAACCATAAGCATAAGGTACACCAATCGACTCAGCTTGTTGAGCTGTGGTGATGTATGTGTGTGCGTGTGTATTGAGTGTATGTACAGCATAGGCGGCCGCGGCCGCCGATGATTTTTATGCGCCGCCGCTGCCACCATTTTTGGCCGGCGCGCCGCTGCAGTTTTCTGACCGCCGATGAATTTTGGGCGCGCCGTTGAAATAATTTTAGTGACGTAGCCTGATGGTGGATTTGGGAGTTCATCGTCCTCCCCCAATTTTTTAGAAGAAAAATTCCGTTCAAACTCTTATACATTTGAAAAATTTCGGCTACGCCTCTGAAAAGAATATGTACACTCAAACCTCTTTAATTGTCACTTGTTGGGAGGATGCGTAATATTTATAGGATACTTGTTTTCACTTAATTGATATTCCAATACTTTTGAATATGACGGATAATTAAAGCAATTCAAGGACCCAAATTGAATTAATTAAATATGTTATCGCCACATGTGTCAGGTCTTCCAAGAGTTAGCTGATGTTTAGGCTTTCAGATCTCCACGCATAAATGAATATCTTTCGGCCTGTATATCAATATTCTTAGCCATTTATGAACCAAATTGGACATACCTTCAACATGTGTTCCATTACAGGTAACCTAAAAATTCCGTGGAGTATAGACCTCAAGTTCTATACGAGTAATGAAGATCTGGTAACTTCTTTATGAAATGAAACATGCGCAAGTGCTTCTTCTCGAATTGTTGTTTAGCGATCATTTGGATCAAATAGCATTTGACTTCTTGTTTAAGGCTTATCCAATTTGGCTATATAGATCACATTTTTGGAAAGATCTAACAGCCAGTAGGGCGTATATATTCAAGGAAACTCTCTGAAACTGTTGAACGCTCATCCAATTCAATTGAGATCTCCAAATGAATAAAAGTGTGCGTGAATCCGCTGTATTTATCTCGCAGTGTTTGTGCTGTTTTTGCTGCAACTGGATTACCACCCACTTTTATTTTATACATCCTTCACAGTGACATTAGTGTTGGTGATTCTGGCTTTGGAAAACTCAATTCTATGGACCACAATCAGCATAAACGAATAATAAAGCAAGCAGCTCTCAAGGAGCTCAAGGCCTATACTCCAGGTAATTGTTGTATGAGCTGGGATGCATATTTTTTCTGTATCTGTAAAGATGAGTCTTTTCCAATAATCTTAAAAATTAGAAAACGATCCGTTATGCTTAATATTTTACTTACTTGAGAGAAGCTTAAAAATGAAAAGAATCTGGATCATTGTATATGAACAACGTGAAACACAAAGTCGGGCAGAAGCGTGATTCTTAGTTGCTGTATCTAACTTAATACAGAAGTCCCTCCTTTCTCCAACAACGAATTTTCTCGCTACGCCACTAATTTTCTAGATATTCTATCCTTTTAAAAGAAATCTGATTTTGTAAATGATTACATGATGTAATCAGATGGTTCTATACGGTGATCAGCATAGTATTTCTGGCAATGACAGAAATTCTGAGGATTCAAGACACCTCCAAGAATACGGGATAATTCTCACATTAAGAATTTTGAGGAATTGCTCCGTGAAGAATTTTTGAATCTTTAATTCTGAGTTCTCCCTGAAATTCTGCGAAATTCCTTCTTAAGGGAAGATTAATTACGTAACGCATAAAATGGACCTTTTCAAAAGAATAAATCCCTATCCATCAGCGAACACACGATTGCAAAATGAATGCTACTTAACCCAACAGTGAACCAACAAACGATTGATACCTACTGAGTGCCCCCAGCAGGAATAAGTGAAACCACAGATAGTGCGAAAAGAAATCGAGAGATGAGAATGAACCGATGTGTAGTGAGTGCAGCAGAAAACATTGAGTTGGACTCAGAAGATTGATTCAACTTAGACTCAATGATTCGTTTTGCGGCCTGATTCTTTCTGCCGAATCATCACTCACCACTCAATTGCGATTCCATTCATTTACGAACCGAATGTAAACAAATACTCGGCTATGCATCATTTGCTATCTGTGAGAAAGATTCAGTGATGAATTTTGTCTGTTTTTTTAAATGATTCGTTACTAACTGAAGCTAAACGGCAGACAATCGAAATTGAAAATTTTAGAAGGGCTCGTGTACAGTTGCCTAATTTGCGATTGTGTGTAGAGGTGAGTGAGAGATTAGCGCTAAATGAACCGATTTTTCCCATTCCTGACGAGAAAGGCAAAAAGGTAACTTGGCTGAACAAATGGTAAGCCCGCAAGTGATAATTGTAGAATTCCGCGAAATAAACATTATGCGAAATGGTAGATTCCGTCAAAAGTCATTCGGAGAAAAGGTACAATCCGCCAAATGTCGTACCGCGTAAAGTTACATACCGCTAAATGTTATTCCACGAAATTTTCAACGAAGAAAACAAATTCCGCGAAATGGTTTACGGCGAAATGTTATACAATCCCGCACCAAATGTGTCATGTACAAGACGCTGATAAGACCGGTAGTCCTCTACGGACATAAAACTAGGATAATACTCGAGGAGGACTTGGAAGCACTCGGAGTATTCGAGAGACGGGTGCTTAGGACAGTGAAGCAAATGAAAACAAACTCACTGGTTTCCACAGCAGTGTTGTATTCATGTTTGATTTTTTTTTTGATAAATGAAATAATTTTGTTGTTCAAAAGGTTTGAATATGCAAAAAAAATGATTTGAGCGGTTGAGTTGAAAATTGAGCTATAAAAACCCAACTTAATTCACCGAGTAGTGATACTGCCTTTTTCGCATTTAGCCAAGATACCAACCTTATATGGTCTATGTACCATTTTCTTTATAACTTAAAAACGCAGCGGTCAAATTGAATAGTTATCAACTAGACTTTGCCCCCTGTCGAATGAAACTTGTTGCGAGAAAATCGGTAAAGGATTACTATATGAAAAGTTGTCTAATGTTTTTCTTAGCTTTTGTGCACACACATACATACACACGGACAGACAGACATTTGCTCAGCTCGTTGAGCTGAGTCGATTGGTATATAACACTATGGGTCTCCGAGGCTTCTATAAAAAAGTTCGTATTCGGAGTGAAATGATAGCCTTTCGGTACAACTTTGTTGTACGAGAAAGGCAAAAATGAATCTGCTGCTGGGATAACGCATGTTTCAGATTTATATTCAAAATGAATTACTTAAGTTTTCAAGGAAGAGAGAGGGTTATGAGGAGTGTTACGATTCATATGAAATTTCAACATTCTTTAACAAACAGTATGATGGCGTGATGACTGGAATTTCCGTTACGAATATTTATGAACAACAAAAACAGCTCTTCGTATATGGTATGCATCACTTTACAAACATTGACATTAGCATAACACAAAAAAAAAACAATTTCTGTTAAGATAAAATATTTTAGTCTTCATATTGTAAACATCAAGCGTTTCAAATAAACAAATATCTATGTGAGAATAAATTTGACTGCGATTTTCAAATGCTTGCAAACTGCCTAAGCGAAGAGCGTCGGTTCAGAACACTGTTTGCTCTGGTGGGTGCAACTTTGCTTGGTAGCAGCATGAAGGCTTCCGTTGGTAGCTGGGGTGCTAGTTATTTTGTTAATCATCCGTCAGTTCTCCAACCGGCCACGCCATCCGTCGGCCAAACCATTCATCGGCAAACCTGCGAGTTCCGCATCGCTCCATTCGTCGGCCATCCCGACGAGTCACGCCATCCGTCGGCAATTCGACGAGTTCCTCCATCCGTAGACCCTTTTTGAGCTTCCGCCTACAAATCGTCGGCCATAATTATCGAGTACAACGCAATCTGTTATCCGGACGCGAACTATCGGCAATCCAGTGAGCCATCGACCCATCTTGAGCATCGGACAAAAAAATCGAGGACACATTACCCGTCAGCCATTCCGACGGCCACTCCGTCCAGCTGTCGAACCAGCAAGCCAAGCCAATCCTGCGACTATCGTCATCCGCCAGCACGTGCTGTCCTGTCATCAGTCGACCGAGCCGTCAATCCACGCCACCACCCGTCGGCCAATCTATCAAGCCGAGGCCTACATCGTAATTTAATTATTTGTAACTATTCATCACAAATGATTGTCAAGGTTACATAGATTTCCACTTATCCCGTTTCACAGAGATAAGTGAAAAAATAACTCTGGAAATACAAACAAATTCAAATGTCAAGCGAACGAAATCGAATGAAATAATGCATCATTAGTAAAAAATAGCATATTTTTGATAACCCAAAATGATCATATAAACTGGTTTTACATCAATTTTAACATAAACTAGTATGGATTTTTTTCTTTCTACTTCTATCAGTGTTCTTCAGTTGTTAATTCCATTAGACAAGTTCCAGAGGTGAGCCAGCCAAGAGGGCTGAAACCTCTTAAATAAAGACGATAATAATCGATAATCCGATAATCCATTAGACATATTAAATCGATTTAGTATTGATTCCGCCAACATATTTTTACAATCGCAAGATTACCACAGCCCTGGTGGAAGATTTAATTGAGATTTAATCGTCTGGAAGGAACTATATTATCTTTTATTATGATATATTTGTTGTTCATGTTTCAACGGCCAGACAACAAGGTGCGCTAGCAACTATTTTAGTCTGGCTCTAAGAATCTCAAGGTATTCAGTTTCACTTGTTTAAGGTGGTTTCAGATTAACTAATATGACGAAATATCCACAAATGTGGTAGTTGAAGTTCGAAGCTTGACATGATCAAATCGATTACTACAGCATACCTTGCATTAGCCTTTCAATCCAAGCAATTTCACAGCTCTTAACACAGACAGAAGGCGCGATTTTCAACACATTGTAATCAACTTCGATCACGTATTCTATGCGCATAGCCTAATGCAATGCTATCAAGTACGTGAACAACATGATGTAGCACGACGCGTGTATGCCTGCCAGATGCCGATACAAATAAGTTGTACATTTGTACATGAGCAAAATGGTGGGTTCTGTTATCGGTGAAATCTTTTTATTGAGAAGAAAGAGGACAGATACATCATTTGCTTAACACAAGAAATGCAATTGCATTATCTCTTCAGACGTCAGCAATCGATTTCCAATCCAGTTTTATTGGTTTCGTCCGATTTTACCTATCTTCGCATTAACGGCAGACAGGTTCCGATCATTTATTTACTTATCGACTACTTCTTACATACTAAACAAAAACATATCATACAAGCTGTATTTAAACGAAGTTTCGTCTTTGCCAGTGGCTTCAGTGTCAATGGTGATAGTGTACAATTGGGGCCGCATGCACGATTGGAGCCACGACCTTCTTGAAGACAGGCGCCGCGTGAACGGCGTGTCCAGATTTCTCGACGACCGCGTTGAATCCGTGAACCTTGTCGGCGGTGTAAGTGACCTTACGAATGGTGCCGTCCGGTTCCGTCAGCGAGTAGCTACCGTGCACTACTCCGTTGGCCAGGGTTTCTTCGGCGTGCTTGGAATCTCCGGTATGCGGATCGGCCACCCCATAGCTGAAGCTGTAGTGTGGGTTCGGATCATAAGCTTCGATGTGCTTGACAACGGGAGCTGCTATGACCGGTGCGTGAGCGATTACCGGCGCATGGTGGATGATTGGGGCCGCTGCAATGACTGGCTTGGCAAGGGTTACCGTGTGCAGGGGTTGAATGGCTTTGGCTGCATATCCGTACGATAAATGTGGACCATAGGAAACGGGGCCGTACACGGGAACTGCCGCTGCAACGGCTATCGTAACAGCGAGTACGAAGGCCTAGTGAGGATTGAATTGAATGTTTAACTCGGAATATAAGGAACTTAATATTCAGGTGAATAATACTCCAACAGACAGACCGTTTGATGTTTTGCTTGAAGGTATGAAAGTTTTCTTACAGAAAATATATACCAAATCGATCCAAACCCATTTTGCGATGAGTTTCTCATCGCAATCTCAGCATTGTACAGCATGGAAAAATTGGTTTAACTGCCTAATTTATGTTAAAATTAGATTAAATTGCTTTTTTCTGGTTTGGACTTTACGTATGATTACTTATCTTTATGCTGAAGCTTTTAAATTTGAAATCATTCTACCTTTTTTATTGTTCCCCAAACAAATCAAATCACAATGATATCGTTGATTTTGCAAAATTGTTATTGATAATGAAACTATTATCAACATTCGAAATCAGTGACTGCACAACATAAAAATAAGTAAAAGAAGAGGACCCATCATGTTTGGCACAAAACTTCTAGGATTTACAAAATTTCGGGATTTTTCTGAATACTACCTGATTGCTCATTTATTTTGTTAACAAATGTTTATTGTTGAGAAAAAACAAAATATAAGAAATTTTCAAAATTAATAAAATAATTATTGTCAATACTTTAGTGAAAACTTCCGATTTCCTGGGATATGTGACATTTTCTATCCCGAATCCTAGATATGATATGCACTGTCGATAAATGGACCTTCTAGACTATTAGGCACATTAGCGAATCTAACGTAAAGTACCAGTTTGCGCCTTAACTGGACTTAGGATAGCATTAAACTATTTATACTATCGATACTGAATTCGCTATGATCAAACATGAACTATTCGTTTAATATGGCATTGTTCAATATTACGTTACACTGCAATATATTTGACAAAGAAACTTTAAAAAATTTAAAAAAAACTAAAAAAGCCCTAAATGTACCGAAACGTAGAAAAAGATTAAGAACATTGTTTTCAGTTCCCATTAGGATTACGAAGCAGCAATTCTCAAATGAGCATAGGATAATATATATTCATGCATATTTAAAAAGGCAATGCGATTAGCAGCGTTGGTAAAATCAGTTACAAATCTCAATCATACAGCCCTTTCTCCCGTTTGCGAATTTGAAGGAATGCATCACAGGTGAGTTTTTTTTTGCTGAAACGCATCCTTTCACTCATATGCAAAAAATCATTTCGCTCCAATAAACGTTGAAAAACAATTTGGGGGCAATTTGTTGTTTACATACGCAAGAGTATTTATTGTTCTAGGCGACGAACGTCAATTAAAATTTTAAAATTAAAAATTAATTATTTAAATTTTTAAAATTGCAAACGAGTTTGCCTGCTTAGAGTGCTCGATAACAGGAATTTGGAAATCATTTTACCAACACTGCTCACGAGTGACAACCACCAGGATGACCACTCTTACACATGGACCATAAAAATCGTGCCCATCAATATGTGGCCCGGCATTTAAAATGTATTTTATAATTGACCTAGCGCTAAACGGCAGAAGACACATTTGTATTAGAAATCAACTGTTAAAAGCAATTTTTCCCAGAGACCTCCAAAAGTCTAGTTGGTACGGACACGGCAATACCAAGCCTGAGACGGCGAGATCAATTAACCCGGTTCGGTAGATGAGATCTTTCGACATCTCTGGGCGTAAAATAGTAGTGTACTTGCTCTTGATGAATTAATAATGCAATTTAAGAGTCAACTTTAATTTAACTGCCATGAAATGCCTTGAAAATGAGGAAGTCGTGTTATTCACGGCGCAATGTTGCATTCACTATTATTGCAATTATTGCAATGTCTGAAACATCGCGACTTTTCCGGGGATGTCATATATTATAGGAGGTCGAAAGTTTAGGGGGGTACCGTAGCGTAGTTGGCTACACGTTCGGCTTACAAGCGAATGGTCAAGGGTTCGATTCCCAGCCCCTCCACAAAAACCCTCGTCAGTCGCCGGATGCTCAGCCTATGCAGTAGCGTGCCTTACCGTTACGACTGCCTGATGACGACTGACAGATTGTTCTTCTCGGAGGCATTCCTCCAACGTACTAGGATAAATAGCAACGGAACAATGCAACGATCATTGGATGCACGGCATGGACAAACGGACACAATGGACTCACGGCGAGATGAACTGACAACGACAACAGGGAAGAAGGAAGAGGGAAGAGGGAAGATAGAAGAAGAGAGAAGGGAGAGAGAAAAAGGAAGAAGGAAGAAGGGAGAGAGAAGAAGGAAGATGGAAAAAGGAAAAACGAAGTTGGGAGATGGAATAAAGGAGACAAAAAAAGAAAGAAAGAAGTTCTTTTTGACCTTTTGTCCCTTCGACCTTTTGTCTTTCGATCATGAGACTATGCATTGTTCTCAAAGGTCTGAAAGATAAAAATTATGAATCATTAAAAGCTACGAAAACAAGTTTACCGCATTTGTACATAAGTGCGAAAAAGAAAATAGAATCGGATAGAAAATCCTCACCGAAAAGCAATGATAAGACGCTTCGTTCTCGCTTATTTTCCATTGGTGACCATATTTTTGTGCGCAAGTTGAAATGCATCATCAAAACCGATGCTCCGCAATTGGAGCTTGTTTTAAAGGAATTTATTATGTATAGTCCCCCGAATTAGTTCATTATCGTAGCAATGGATTGTAGTTCTCACTCATTCTCACGAGCAGAGAATGCTAACTCACGCAGATTTTTGCCGGGAGAACATTCTGCGGGAAAGAAAAAAGGTCTGATTTTTCGCTCACTATCACTGCTTTGAAAAGTTGATTTGCTCGATTTCACACTTCTTCCATTCTTTAAGTGACATCACCAGTTGCAAAAAGAGTAGCCTTCATGGAACAAACAACATAGCTCCTATGTGCAGTAGTCAGTGCAGTCACAAATCAAAAGCTCTGCTTTTGATGGGATGAACATGAGGGCCAGGAGTTGAAATCCAGGAGCAGTTCCCTTATATATTTAGGTCGTCGAAAACTGTTTAAACAGCATTTGGCGAAGAGCGGAATGAGTTAATTTGTTTTTTTTACGTATGTTCTTAAAATGCAACAGCAGAGTGTCACGATTATGTGAATTTCGCGGGTTAGGAACACATTTACAGCCATTTTTGAAGAAAAAGACTAAAGACCACAACTGGCATTTGTAGCATCCCAAGTAACATATAAAACGCTCTTGGAGACTGCGATTTACTCTTCAATTAGTCGGGGTTCAGCCAAATCACACCAAGCGCCAACGAAAAATAACCGATTTTTCTGCTCAAAATTTTGTTTAGCAGATTTAATTGATCGCAAATCGCATCGAATATCCCTCAACCTCATAACTGAGGATATCCTATTGCAAATGTATGCTTAAATTGATATGAAACTATTTTCGTTGTCCTTGTACGAACAAAATATCACAAGTCAGTCGAAAAGCCGCTTGGTGCGGTTTGGCTGAACCCCGACCAATTATGCTATAAAACCACAATCAAGAATCAGCAGAAGAAATGTTTCGTTCGAACTTAAGAACACAGAATGCAAAATTCGACATCTTGTACAAATTCCCATCAATCTAAAAATCATCGAACACTATTCCACCAAAACTGTAGACCTAAAACTTAAGCAACACTTGCAAGAAAAAAAAACACAAACAGTCTTTCTGTTGGAATATTCACAACTTAGTACTTTTACAAGCAACAACCTTTCCAATCATAGTGAACTTTTTGAACGACACTATTTTCCACGCACCTACCACCGTCGACCACTAACTGTGAAAACTATTCTCACTTTGACACGTGTACTAATGTGTAGCGTGGCAAGATGTATCTTTGGTATGAGTTCAAATCTTTTAAGTCAGTCTTATAAATACACTCTATTTCGTCTCGATGGCAAGCCCGCCAAAGTTCTGGGGAGGATAATGCAGCCTGCACCTATGGAAAAAGTCGTTGTCTTCTCAGACGAATGCTACATTTTTCTTTTTCATCCGTACATGCTCTGTCCGTTGGCAGTTGCATTTCTTCCCACCACGTGTGCAGCGGAGATTTGTTCTTTTTTTTACTCAAGTGTATCGACCATTGCACTGTGGTAGCTAGGTGCACGAAATGGCACGAAAATGCTAAATAATCAATTTTTAATGAATTGTAGTCCTTGTTTAATAAAAAAAAAAACAGCTGGTAAATAAATGTCTCTACTGCATCTTTCAAGGATTATTAATAAATAATCAAGTACAAAATAATGTTAAAATTAAATAAAAAATACTGAAAGATCTCCACAACCCGTAAGGAATTATATTAAAATTATTATTTCTGTACTATAACCAAAAAGAAAATCAGAAAAAGTATTGAAGTTACTAGTACCCCAAACTACATAGTCGAAATCTTAAACCAAAAACTTATACATTTTGACCACAGTGCAGCGGCAGCCATAACAGGTTCTGAGCGCGAGTTCAACTGCACCAGGTTGCACTTCGTGTGACCACGGACGCTGCCGTTGCTACCGGTCAGTCCACCGTGCAACAGTTGTGAATGAATATAGTTGGTATCCTACAACCCGTTCAGAGCGCGGCTAAAGGTTGTAGTAACTCATTGGCTACCACAAACAGCTGATTGACTAGCAGTTCAATTGACTCTCCCTGGTGGATTGTCGCAATTTTGCACTAGTGCAGAATGCAGATCGGGCAAACGTGGGCAGGAGCAAACGGTAGAAAGCAGAGAGTGAATGTGGGCCGCCGTTGGAGTTACAGGACCAGTTTAGCGTAGAAAATGAACCAGAAATATTGCAGACCCACGACAAAGTGGTCCAATTAAATCTGGCTCCCGTATTCTAGCCGTTGCTGGCATGAGTGACGTAGAATGTATAAAGAACATGGAGCGTGTTTAATAAATCATTTTGAAGTCGTTGCAACGGCCCGAACATGTGTGTCACCGAAACGGTTAGAATGGAATGCTGGCTGGCTTAAGGATTGGTGTTGGCGCACATACGTTCGTTAGATCGCTGGTTATGTAATCAAAAATATGAAATATGGATTTTGTACAGGCTGGCGATATTATTTATTATAAAAAAATATGTCAGTGTGATGAAATATTTATCATGCGTAGAATGAAATAAGAGATCTCAAACGTATTAGTTACACATATGGTTCTTCAAGTAGACGACACGCACAAAAATGCCTACATCAAGAAGGAACACAATAAAATTTGAACATTATTAAGGTTTTGCTTCCCATTATGAATAAGGAGGACTTCTTATAGGCCACTTTATTTCTGCACTCTTTACTTAATTATTTTTTTTTAGTTTCAACTAGGTAGTTGCATAATCAAATCTCTAACGAGCAAAAAGACATGTGTTTTGACAAGTTTTTCCACCTTTTAAAAAATTGACTTAAATGCCTGGCATCCCCACCAAATGTAGAAAGTGGACGAAAATATTTTTTTTTTCTTTTTTCGAGCTTATAAGACGTTTTCGATGCTGCTATAACAGGAAACTGTTGTTAAGAAACATTTTTCAGTCTTTGTCTAATATTTTGACATTTCAAACATTTTTTTAATTTTTATTCAAACGGCACTGAAATCTGATTAAAACAATAACAAATTAACAAAGAGAAAAGAGCGTATTACAAAACTTAGAATAATCCACCTAGCGGTGATGGTGCCTATTTCGTGTATTTTAAAATGTAGCTCGGTGCTCATATGAGCTACAACTTCTGCCTCATACGCAGAAGGTCGTGGGTTCATTCCCAGCCCCGTTTCATTTCTCTTACTTTGTATCTTATCATATATTTCTCATTTACTAGCTATCGCTAGAACTGGAAATGGGCTTTCATGCCGTTTACATCTGCTATCTTATACCTACAGCTTTACTAGTTCTAACAGGTTACTGTTAGAATTCGAAATGAGCAAAAAAAAAAAGAGTTCGTTTCGGCATCTAATTAGAATATACCACCCTTTCATTATTATCACAGCAACCCGTTAACCAAGATGAACCTCTACCATAGCACCTTAACACTAGCCGTCTTTTGACCGAATAAAGAATTGTGAACTTTTACTAATGTCTTACCCATCTCATCTCATCTAGTGATATGTTTCTTCTGGACATCCCTAGCGACTCCAAAATGACCTCTATAACTGTTGAAAGCTATCTTAAATCGACCAGTCATGTCCAAACAAATCCGTAGTGCCCACGCGAATGATTTGCAATACAGAGTTTTGATTAAATGGTCTACCATGTCAACTGCGCTCGATAGCTAACCGAAATCGACCAGTCATGTCCATATAAGTCAGTAGAGCCTACGCTTATGATATGCGACTCAATTATATCCTAACCTGATGTTCTATGTTTTCCAAACTGTTCTGGAGTTTCGATCAATTCGTCTACCAGGTCAACTGCGCTCGAAAGCTATTCGAAATCGACCAGTCATGTCCATACAAGTCCGTAGAGCCCACGCGTATTATTTGCAGCTCAGATATACCCAAACCAGATGTTTCAGGATCTCCAATGTGTTCTGGAGTTTGTATCAAATGGTCTAAAAGATCAACTGCGCTCGATAGCTCGATTCACGACTGAAAGCCAGTACGAAAATTGTACTACATAATTTACAGCTGAAATTCATCTACCTCCTGGAGTAACTTTCGAGAAGAATTTCTGGATGAATTTTCGGAGGAATTCTTGGAGCAACTTCCGGAGGAATTCCTGGAGGACTTTCTAGAGGTATTCCCGGAGGAACTTTCGGATGAATTCCTAGAGGAACTTCCGGAGGTAATCGTGGAGGAATTCGTGGAGAAACTTCCGGAGGAATTCCTGGAGGAACTAGCGACCAATTGATTCAAACTTCAGCACAGCTTAAAAAACCTAGAACATTTGGTTCGGGTATAACTGTGTTTCAAATCAAACACGTGTGCTGTTTAGAACATCTGGTGTGCGTATATCTAAGTTTCAAATCTTACGCGTGGAATCTTCGGACTTGACTTATTGATTTGAGATAGTTGTCGCGCGCAGTTGAATTGGAAGACCGATGGATCCAAACTCTAGAACAGTTTGGAAAACATAGAACATCTGGTTAGGATATCATACTGAGTCGCATATCATACGCGTAGGCTTTACTGACTTGTATGGGCATGACTGATCGACTTCAGATTGCTATCGAGTGCAGTTGACATGGTATACCATTTGATCCAAATCTCCAAACATATTGGAGATCCTAGAACATCTGGTTTGGATATATCTGAGCTGCAAATAATACGCGTGGTCTGTACCCAACAAGCAATTTAAGCTGAACAAGTTTATTAGCTGAAGAAGCTTATTTTCCCCGAAACAAGCTCTTCTTCAGCTTCCAATGTTTGTTGGGTACGGACTTGTATGGACGTTTGTTGTTTTAATTGGCTTTTTTCGGTGACAATTAATTGTCACCGAAAAAAGCCAATTAAAACAACAAATAAGTTTCCACGGTGATTAAACCCCAGTTTGTATGGACGTGACTGGTCGATTTCGGATAGCTATCGAGCGCAGTTGACCTGGTAGACCAATTGATACAAACTCCAGAACACATTGGAGAGCCTAGAACATTTGGTTTGGGTATATCTGAGCTGCAAATAATACGCGTGGGCTCTACGGACTTATACGGACGTGACTGTTCAATTTCGGATAGCTATCGAGCCTAGTTGACTTGGTAGACCAATTTATCCAAACTCCAGAACTGTTTGGAAAGCCTAGAACATTTGGTTCGCGTATATCTGAGCTGCAAATCATATGCGTGGGCTCTACGGACTTGTATGGACATGACTGGTCGATTTCGGATAGCTATCGAGCGCAGTGGACCTGGCAGACCAATTGATACAAACTCCAGAACATATTGGAGAGCCTAGAATATTTGGTTTGGGTATATCTGAGCTGCAAATAATACGTCTGGTCTCTACGGACTTGTATGGACGTGACTGGTCAATTTCGGACAGCTATCGAGCGCAGTTGACCTGGTAGACAAATTTATTCAATCTCCAGAACAGTTAGGAGAGCCTAGAACATCTGGTTTGGGTATATCTGAGCTGCAAATCAGACGCGTGGGCGCTACGGACATGTATGGACATAACTAGTCGATTTCAGATAGCTATCGAGTGCAATTGACCTGGCAGACCAATTGATCCAAACTTCAGAACAGTTTGGAGAACCGAGAACATCTGGCTTAGTCAAAACTGAGTGAAATATCGTACATATGGCCGAACCGGCATGAACATAACGGGTTTCCATTGGCACGAGTGTTCGTAGTTTTCTTCGGCAAAATTTGCATATCATCTTTCAACAGTTATACAGGTCATTTTGGAGTCGCTAGGGATGTCCAGAAGAAACATATTGTTCACACATAGTATAGTCAATGCTAGAATAGTGTTATAAAACATTTTTGGAACCTGTAAGTGTTGTTCACACTGAAATATGTCGTGTAAAGTAAATTTTACTATATTTTGGAAAAACCATCCTTACTCACGCCTCTCTAGGGAAAAATGAGCTCCCTAGAAACATAACTCAACAGTATGGTAAAACTAGATGAGATGGGTAAGACATCCGTAAAAGAATTGTGAAAATCGGTCAAAATACGGCTGAGAACCAGCTGTTTGAAAATTTAGTTCCCATGATTTTCTGATCACGGTATTCGGCGTGTTAATCCCCAGATTCCAATTAAATTCCGCATGAACTGGTGGGGAGTGCAGAGGTGTTCTCGGCTTGCAGTGGGCGTGTGATTGCATGAATAATTCCTTCCCATCCCCAATAGACCGTGGCCAGCGCCGTTATCGACCATTTAAAATTCTAGAGCTCTCGGACTGTGTATATTGAGGATGGAGAGCAAATCCCATTCTTCCATCCATTGGTTCCCTGTGCAATTGCGATTTTTCTGATCAGTCACGGAGTAGAAACTACGAAATGCACGCTCATGCTTATTTTAAAATGTAGCTTAAAAAACATGAGAGACGTCAATAGCACTTCAGGAATATAGATTCTATTCTTCTTCTTATTGGCATTACATCCCCACACTGGGACAGAGCCGCCTCGCAGCTTAGTGTTCATTGAGCACTTCCACAGTTATTAACTGCGAGGTTTCTAAGCCAAGTTACCATTTTTGCATTCGTATATCATGAGGCTAACACGATGATACTTTTATGCCCAGGGAAGTCGAGACAATTTCCAATCCGAAAATTGCCTAGACCGGCACCGGGAATCCAGCCACCCTCAGCATGGTCTTGCTTTGTAGCCGCGCGTCTAGATTCTATTATTTCCATCAAAAAAATGTTTTTGTCAATAAGTTTGTTTGGAGAAGACGATAGATATGAAAAGGGCCTTTTTTTTTAGAAAATCTGTAAAATGATTAATCCACCTAAAAGTGAGATAAAAATTTTGCTTAACCATCGACCCCTGATATGAGCCTAGTGTCTTCAGGAAAGTTGTGGCGGATGGTATTTCAAGCCACTTTGCCAAAGAGACCCCATACCTATGACTTATATAGCACGAGATATGTGACGTTTTCTGTGGAAGGTCCCTGAAATCAGTTTTTTTAGCATAACTTTCTTTTCTATGTTTCAGGCATTTTTACCACCTTCTACAAAGTTGTTTGGCTAACAAAAATAAACGTTTTTGTAGAACATTGCGAAACTCTATCTCTTAAAATTGAAAAGTTATTTGAGAAAATGTGTTTTCACTAGGGGTGTTTTAGAATCGTGTAACTTGTTCCGGCGCAAAATGGCGCACACAACTTTTTAGTACACTGAAACTGCTGTATGGCTACTCTTATCTCGCGGTTGAACCTTGTGTTTACACGAAATTACACGTGAGTTATATAGATTTCAAATGTCCCACTTTTTGCTCTATGTGTATACTAAGTTTATGTAAATTCTATAGGATTTAAATAAAAATTAACCTGTGATAGGCGGCCAATAGGCCAACAGTATATTGCAATTTAGAAATTAGAAAGACCAGTTTAGTCGATTGATATAGCCGATTGATATACAGCACTATGACCCCCGAGTCTTCCATTAAAAAACTCGATTGCATTATATTCGTAGTCGCCAGCTTTCCGGCAACACATTATACTATCCCAAGTCAATCGTTATGATCAGAGTTATACTCGGTCTCTAGTAGCAGTTTTCTCCTATTAAAATGATGATGATTTTTGCTTCTTGTCTATAACCTGTTGTAATTGCTTCAACGACATATTGAAACAAAAAGTCCAACGATCCAATGGTGTATCACCCTTCCGGATTGGTTCTCCCAAGGTCTTGCTCATTAGTCCAAATTGGATCCCGCTCGCAATACATAGAATCAATGGCAACTTATTTAATTTTGGAACCGCGTTTATTCTAATCATAGCGTCAAACGACCAAAACTCTTAGCGACATTTTGTTGTCCAACTAAAGAGTCAGGCACACTCGAAATGGAAACGACGAGAAATATACCTCTAATTAGAGTGCACCACTTTTCCAGTTCTGCAAGAAGGGTGTTGAAATGGCCACTGAATGGTCATGGAGGACACAGACACAACACGACCATCAAGCCGAGGCAAAGGTCTGGTTTATGCTGCGCCGGTTGGTCGATGCAAGGTGATTGGCTAATGATCTGACGACCGAGGTACAACACACCAGCGGAATGGCGAATTTCCTTATCCGTGGCGCTTTGGTAACGGGTTAATTATTGGGATTGACGCTAGAGTTATGTTCTAATTGATTTTATTTTCTCATGCTTCTCATGGAGCTCATACAACGCATCAATCAGAAGTTTTCCATCTTGGGTGGCTTTAGAGTTTCCTAAGCCTAATCGTTTGTGCTTTTCTCGTCCAAAAGGCTCACATACCACTTCAAAATAAACTTCGTTGTAAGGATATGCCAGTGATATACCCAACCCATCGACGCTGCTCACGGATTAAGTCCAAAACTCGCATGATTTTTGAAAACGTCGTAAGCCCAAAAAGAGGCTCTCTTTGTTTACTTTCTCTTTCGATTATTACAAAGCCATACTAACATTTACATTGGATTTTCCAGTACCGATCTAAAGAAAATAGCTTTGTCTAGTGTGCTGAGGTGAAAATATTGCAAACAAATTTGAAACTAGCCTTGATATTAGCTAAAGAGAGCGTAATGAAAGAGTCTCTTATTTGGACTTACGACGTTTTCAAAAATCACGCGAGAAATAATTTTCCAGTATGTATGAGTGTACAATGTGAATAAAGTTAAAATAGATGTAAATCAGAGATCTCAAATAGTCTTGTCAAAGAAAGCATAACACAAAGCATGACTAGTCTGTCTCGAAACTTTCTAGATACAGTAATATCCCGATTTTATCACCCCCCTGGTGAATTTTGGGGTGATAAAACAGGGTATGTGACAAAATTGGAAAAAAATATTTTCTTTTTTTTTTAATTCATTCCACAAATATGAATCATTTTATGCCTTGGAAAGGCCAAATGCGTGAATGGTACCCGTTATTTCTTGTCGAAATTGCTTACAGAACATTTCCCAGGTACTCATAAAACGTTCGTAATAAACTAAAGGCGGTGAAAGTTATTTCATGAAAATCAATGTTGTTTTTGGTATTATTTACGAAAATAAAAAGAATGACAATTTTCGTTATCTTTGCAGATACGTATTTCGACCACACAGTTGTGGTCGAAATACGTATCTGCAAAGATAACGAAAATTAACTGGTGGAATTAAATGGACAGTACTTAATTCGTCTTAGACGGTTTAATACATTCCACTAAACGAGCTTAATATATTTTTCTGAAGAATGACAATTTTTTTTTGGGGTGACAAAATCGGGTCGAAAACGTGACAAAATCGGGTCGAAAACGTGATAAAATCGGGAGTAGACAAAATCGGGGGTAGACAAAATCGGGGAGTGACAAAATCGGGTCAACACTGTAATCAGAAAGGTCTGATTACTGCATGGCAGAATAATTTTTCATTTTTATTTCGTTATAGAACAATCAACAAGTGATGATTTTTGGGTCACGGCGGGAATTAATAATTAGGGTCGGAATTCATTTTATAAACATATTCCAAACAATTCGCTTGCAGAAATTATTTCATCTAAAATATGGTATTGGAAAAGCGTTTTATTTTATTCGGGAAAGTTGCAGCACGTGAGAGTTTTGAGAGGATTCACAACAGCTGATCGATATCCAACTTTTTATTATAGCTACAGATCAACTATGGCAATTAATTTTGACACATGATGTGTACAGATTTTATAGCGAGATCCTAGTTGCCTAGTCAGGGCAGCAGGGACTATGTCCAAGGGCTTGACGATCCCTCCCCAGGCCATCTGCGAGTTGTGGCGCCTGCCTAGGATGTGGTGGGGTTTGACAGTGGGCCCTGTTAAACCTCTATAAAAAGCTGCATGTATCCGCAAGTAGGCTCCGCCAAAGCGACCGTGTGCCGCTCAAAGCGCACAAGCCCAAGTCCTGGTGTTAGGTGGGACGCTTAACAGCCCTGACACGACGGCCCTCCGACGAGACAGGAGGTTTGCGCAGGCCCAATAAGCCGCCTTTAAAAACAACTATTACGAACGACATAGAAGATAATACGACTCGATACAATCGGCAACGACCTAGGCGACGAATAAAGGATCACGATTGGAAGCTTGGAACATGGAACTGCAAGTCGCTAGGCTTCGCAGGTTGCGATAGGATAATCTACGATGAATTACATCCCCGCAACTTCGATGTCGTAGCGCTGCAGGAAATCTGCTGGACAGGACAGAAAGTGTGGAAAAGCGGGCATCGAGCGGCTACCTTCTACCAAAGCTGTGGCACCACCAATGAGCTGGGAACCGGCTTCATAGTGCTGGGAAAGGTGCGCCAACGCGTGATTGGCTGGCAGCCAATCAACACAAGGATGTGCAAGCTGAGGATAAAAGGCCGTTTCTTCAACTATTTCATCATCAAAGTGCACTCCCCGCACGAATGGAGACCTGACGCCGAAAAAGAAGCGTTCTATGCATAGCTGGAGCAGACATACGATGGATGCCCTCTGCGATCGTCATCGGCGACAAGAACGCTCAGGTAGGAAAGGAGGAAATGTATAGACCGGTCAACGGACCGGATAGTCTGCATACCGCATCGAACGACAACGGCCAACGATGCATAAACTTTGCAGCCTCCCGCGGAATGGTAGTCCGAAGCACTTTCTTCCCCCGCAAGAATATCCACAAGGCCACATGGAAATCACCTAATCAAGTAACGGAAAACCAAATCGACCACGTTCTAATCGACGGTAAATTCTTCTCCGACATCACGAACGTACGCACTTACCGCAGTGCGAATATTGAATCCGACCACTACCTCGTCGCAGTATGTCTGCGCTCAAAACTCTCGACGGTGTACAACACGCGTCGGAGTCGTCCGCCGCGGCTTAACATTGGGCGGCTACTAGACGGTAGACTAGCCCAAGACTACGCGCAGCAGCTGGAAGTGGCACTCCCTACGGAAGAGCAGCTAGGCGCAGCATCTCTTGAAGATGGCTGGAGAGATATTCGATCCGTTGTAATTTATTGGAAGCACCACAACCGCTGCACTAGGCACGGTGGCTCCGGATCAGAGAAACGACTGGTATGACGGCGAATGTGAGCAGTTAGTTGAGGAGAAGAATGCAGCATGGGCGAGATTGCTGCAACACCGCACGAGGGCGAACGAGGCACGATACAAACGGGCGCGGAACAGACAAAACTCGATTTTCCGGAGGAAAAAGCGCCAGCAGGAAGATCGAGACCGTGAAGAGACGGAGGAACTGTACCGCGCTAATAACGCACGAAAGTTCTATGAGAAGTTGAACCGTTCACGTAAGGGCCACGTGCCACAGCCCGATATGTGTAAGGACATAAACGGGAACCTTCTTACGAACGAGCGTGAGGTGATCCAAAGGTGGCGGCAGCACTACGAAGAACACCTGAATGGCGATGTGGCAGACGAAGATGGCGGTATGGTGATGGACCCGGGAGAACGCGCGCAGGACATAATTCTACCGGCTCCGGATCTCCAGGAAATCCAGGAGGAGATTGGCCGGCTCAAGAACAACAAAGCCCCTGGGGTTGACCAACTACCAGGAGAGCTATTTAAACACGGTGGTGAGGCACTGGCTAGAGCGCTGCACTGGGTCATTACCAAGATTTGGGAGGAGGAAGTTTTGCCGCAGGAGTGGATGGAAGGTGTCGTGTGTCCCATCTACAAAAATGGCGATAAGCTGGATTGTAGCAACTACCGCGCAATCACATTGCTGAACGCCGCCTACAAGGTACTCTCCCAAATTTTATGCCGTCGACTAGCACCAACTGCAAGGGAGTTCGTGGGGCAGTACCAGGCGGGTTTTATGGGCGAACGCTCCACCACGGACCAGGTGTTTGCCATTCGCCAAGTACTGCAGAAATGCCGCGAATACAACGTGCCCACACATCATCTATTCATCGACTTCAAAGCCGCATATGATACAATCGATCGGGACCAGCTATGGCAGCTAATGCACGAACACGGTTTTCCGGATAAACTGACACGGTTGATCAAAGTGACGATGGATCGGGTGATGTGCGTAGTTCGAGTGTCAGGGCATTCTCGAGTCCCTTCGAAACCCGCAGAGGGTTACGGCAAGGTGATGGTCTTTCGTGTTTGCTATTCAACATCGCTTTGGAAGGTGTAATACGAAGAGCAGGGATTAACACGAGTGGTACAATTTTCAATAAGTCCGTCCAGCTATTTGGTTTCGCTGACGACATAGATATTATGGCACGTAACTTTGAGAAGATGGAGGAAGCCTACATCAGACTGAAGCTAAGCGGATCGGACTAGTCATCAACACGTCGAAGACGAAGTACATGATAGGAAGAGGTTCAAGAGAAGACAATGTGAGCCACCCACCGCGAGTTTGCATCGGTGGTGACGAAATCGAGGTGGTAGAAGAATTTGTGTACTTGGGCTCACTGGTGACTGCCGAAAATGACACCAGCAGAGAAATTCGGAGACGCATAGTGGCTGGAAATCGTACGTACTTTGGACTCCGCAAGACGCTCCGATCGAATAGAGTTCGCCGCCGTACCAAACTGACAATCTACAAAACGCTAATTAGACCGGTAGTCCTCTACGGACACGAGACCTGGACGATGCTCGTGGAGGACCTACGCGCACTTGGAGTTTTCGAAAGAAAAGTGCTGCGTACCATCTATGGTGGGGTGCAGATGGCGGACGGTACGTAGAGGAGGCGAATGAACCACGAATTGCATCAGCTGTTGGGAGAACCATCCATCGTTCACACCGCGAAAATCGGACGACTGCGATGGGCCGGGCACGTAGCCAGAATGTCGGACAGTAACCCGGTGAAAATGGTTCTCGACAACGATCCGACGGGCACAAGAAGGCGAGGTGCGCAGCGGGCAAGGTGGATCGATCAGGTGGAAGATGACTTGCGGACCCTCCGTAGACTGCGTGGTTGGCGACGTGTAGCCATGGACCGAGCCGAATGGAGAAGACTCTTATATACCGCACAGGCCACTTCGGCCTTAGTCTGAATAAATAATAATGGTCGATGAACGTTAGTTTGGAGTCCAAGATAATTCCTAAATCCCTAACTCTATCGCATTTGTCTACAACCTGGTTTCCTAATGTAATTGAGAGATTTGATGCTGTTCTTTTTCTGCTGAATGATATAAGGTTACATTTTTTTACATTCAGTTGCAATAGGCTTTTATTGCACCATTCGTAGAATGTGCATATTTCGTTCTGAAATGTTGAGGTCATTTTTATTCCCTATTTCCAAAAAGAGCTTCATGTCATCTGCATAGATTAACACTTTAAGTTTGTCAAGAATGAAGGAAATGTCAATTACATATATTATGAATAATAGAGGCCCCAAATGAGAGAGACACCGGAAGTGGCTTGAATGGGTTTTGATCTATTGTTGTTAAATTTTATAATCAATTGGCGATCAGTTAAGTAGGATTCAAGCCATTTGAGTAGTCCCGGCTCAATTCCAGTTTTTTTCAATTTGAATAGAAGCATGGGTATATCTATGCGATCAAATGCTTTACTGAAGTCAGTATAAAGAGCTTCTACATGGTTTCCTTTATCCATTGCATTCAGGTTATAGTCAACAAATTCAAGAAGATTAGTTAAACTTGAACGCCCTTTACAGAAGCCATGCTGTGCGTCTGTTATTCGGTTTTTTACTTGTTTGAATAATTTTTCGTTTACTATGGCCTCCTCAAAAAGTTTTGGAATGCTAGAGATAATGGCTATTCCACGATAATTTCGTATGTCTGATTTTTTTCCAGATTTGAAAATGGGTATCAAAAATGAGTTTTTCCATATATTTGGGAATTTTCCTGATTCTAGTGACATATTAAATAGCCAAAATAATGGAGTGGTTGGTTCCACTGCTAGGGTTTTCATAAATATAGGAGGGATTCCATCAGGACCAGGACCTTTCGAAGCATCTAAATTACGTAGGGCCTGCAAAATGTCATGGACATGAAGTTGATTCACTCCAATATCATTTGAAAAGTCTGGAAAAAATGCAATATAGTCGCGGTCATGATCATTTTCAGAAAATGTAGAATAGGTTTCCTGAAAAAAATCTGCAAAAAGGTTACAGTTCTTCTCCGAGCTATCCCCCGCGTTTTCGTCAAGATGCATAATTGATGGAAAGTTATTAGATTTCAGTTTTGTTTTTACGTAATTAAAGAAGTTCTTTGGACAGGACTTTATTTCGCTCTCAGTTTTTGAATTGTAATCTTCCAATGCGTTACTGATAGCGTAATTCAATTGATCGCATACGTCCAAGTAATATACTAAATTTTCATTACTGTTATGACTTTTGTAAATTTTGTGTGCTTTTTGCTTGCGATTTCTTAAATTCTTGATTTGCCGGTTATACCAAATTGGGTTGTTATGACGTCGTTTTCGTTTTAGTGGAGTTTCTTGTGAGATTATGTCAGATAATAATCTGTAAAAAGTGTTAACAGATGCTTCGACATTTTCTTCATTTCTTAAAACTATTTGCCAGTTTACACTACTTAACCTACCTCGAATATTTTCATAGTTCGCTAAATTGTATTCAAAGACATGCTCATACTCACAATCGTTGGGTCTTTGTTGTTCATGAATGAATATTGGTCACACAATGAACTTGGACGGTGGCTATTTTCCATAGTTCCTAAAGTTTCTGCGCGAGCGTGGTTCAGAGGTGAGGACTTAAGCCGAGGCTTCATTCGCACGATATCTAGGCTTATGTCCAATCACTATTCACTAAACGCACATCTCTATAGAATTAACCTGGTCGATAGCAATCTTTGTAGGTGTGGAGCCGGTTACGCTGACATCGATCACGTAGTTTGGTATTGCACGGAAAATGGCGCCTCAAGAGAACAACTATTGGATACCCTTGTGGCCCGAGGTAAACAACCCTTCCGGGAACTAAGAGGTGTTTTGCGAGATCGCGATGTTGTGTATTTGCAGGCCATCTATGCCTTTCTTTGCTCGTCTGACATCAAAGTTTAATACTTCAATTTTTTCTTTCTCAGTTTTTTTCTTGTCTCTGCCTCATTGTTTCGTGTACCATGAAGCTCTGGCCATCCGGAAGATGCTCCCTGAAGAACCAAAGCCCGAGCACGACGCTACGCCAAACCAGACATGACGTCAAATACCCGGATGAGCAGCTGAAATACCTCAAACCTTAATCCCAACCCCGTCCATCACCAAATTACGCAATCTAACCTTGAGTCGACACGAGTATCTTGGTCTTTGTCCCTTTCCCTTACTAACAGTTGATAATAAGATGATATCGATTGTAAATATCATTAAGAGTCTCGGCTCCGTTAAGTGTTATACACGCCTGAGCCTGCCAAATAAATACAATAGTTACAAGCACGTCCACAGTTATTAACTGCGAGGTTTCTAAGCCAAGTTACCATTTGTGCATTCGTATATCATGAGGCTAGCACGATGATACTTTTATGCCCAGGGAAAACGAGACAATTTCCAATTGCCTAGCTCGGCACAGGGAATCGAACCCAGCCACCCTCAGCATGGTCTTGCTTTGTAGCCGCGCGTCTTACCGCACGACTAAGGAGGGCCCCCATTCGCAAATTACATAACGCTAAACTTGACCATTGTCAACCCACACCCAGCCCCTAGTAACGTTCCATATATGGTAGGGTTCTGAAGCACTAAGCAGTACTCCTCTTGTGTAAACGAACTGTGTAACATAACCTCTAGTAACGATATCTTAGTTCTACTCGGCGACTTTAACTTGCCGCATCTGACGTGCGCTACGACACAGATATTGCCTCATACTTGCCAACCAATGCTTCTTCTGAATCTTGCTTCTAACCTCTTTCAAGTGTCGCATATTCTTAATCAAAAGTCACGGTTCCTCGATTGTTAACGTACCGGACCGAGTGGAAGTGATTGAGCCGCACACACCTGTTCTGAAAACCGATGCACATCATAAGCCGTTATTGCTGAATTTCTTTCTGCCACCAGCACCTACCGATGATGACTTCGAGGACCTGCAGTTCGACTTCCGACAATATGATGTAAATGCAATCTGTAGACGAATGTCTGAGTTGACTAGAATTCCTTGCTTTGTGATTGTTCTGCGGATGATGCGCTTTGCAGATTCTACGAAGTCATCTACAATGTAATTCGTGAACATACTGTGCTCTCCATGAGTACATTAGTGGTTTAGAACGAAACGCCAAAAATAGCCCCAATAGTTTCTGGTCATATGTTAAAAAGCGAAGACAATCGAATGGCATGCCGCGTGATATACAATACCTCAATATTGTTTTTAAATCTCTCTCGAGGAATCTGCAAATCTGCTGGCAGAATTTTTCAAAAGTGCTTACAATCACGCCTCACCATCGATCGCTGACGATGTACTTGACAGAATAATCGAATATGGCATAAATCTGCCTATTATAACTGTCTCAGTCGATGAAGTTTGTAAGCGGCTCTCTGAGTTGGACTCCACCAAAGGTCCAGGTCCCGACGGCTTATCACCTCTTTTCTTGAAGCAATGCGCCGGAGCTCTTGCACTGCCGGCATCAATTATCTTTAACCGATCCTTGTCAAGCGGAGAATTGATGTTTTTCGTAACCAGGATAAGAAATAAGATGGAGAAGCAACGCCAGGTAGATGCGATTTACATAGATCTTGCAAAGGCTTTCGATAAAGTGCCGCATGACCTGATGATCGCGAAGCTGCGGAAAATGGGACTCCCGGACTTAACAACCGCCTGGCTGCGATCATACTTGACTTCTCGGCTTTCATTTGTTTAAGTTAATGGCTATGAGTCAGCGCGATTTAGTGTTCCCTCTGCAGACCGCATCGTGCTTTCGTGCTGTGCGGTTCTTTCTCTCTTTGCGGAAGGAAGTTTTTAATACTACCCGAAGCTATTTTGATTTCAACGGTGCTTCTTAGCGCTATTTGTACCCACTGATCCCGTTACGATCTTTGCAAGGACCCGTGCCTTCGTTTTACGTTGGACCCGTTTGCGGAAGTAAAATTCCGACAAGCGGTGGTAATCCTGCAGGGACACCGTTCTGGGAAAAAACCTCTTAGAAGGTCACGTCTCCACGCTCAGCCATGAGCAATAATAAAAACAAGAGGAAGGGGGAGTCTCTGAATTCTCCACTTCCTTCAAAGAAAAAAGGTTTCAAGACCGTCCTGCCTAAGCGCGGAAAAAATAGAAGGAAGCTGGAGAATTCAGATATTCCTTCTAACTCTAATATCGGAAATAATTCTTCTCCAATCGAACTGAGCAATCAGTTCGATTTGATTAATGATGAAATTGAGCAAATCGAATATACCTCTAGCCCAGGTGATTCGATTCATGCGAAAAGCAAAGGATTCCGCCAATTGTGGTATCTGTTGCCGAGTTTTCTGGCTTCCGGAATGAGATTTTGAGTAACCTTCAGGAGATCTAGGTTTCATTTCAGATTGCTAGGAAGGGTGACTGCCGCGTTTTGCCGGGATCCTTTGACGATCGAAAATGTCTTCTTCAGTATTTAACTGAGAAGCGCCATAAATTCTTCACATACGACGACAAAACTGAGCGATTGTTCAAAGTCGTCTTGAAAGGTCTCCCCAGTGATGATAAATCACTGGATGAGATTAAAATTGAAATTTCTCAATTACTTGGATTTTCACCAGTCCAAGTAATTAAGATGAAAAAGAAATCCCACTCTGGTACTTCCCAAAAAGGGCATTTCTCAAGAATTTTATTTAGTTCATTTTAACAAAAGTGAACTAAATAATATGAAAAGTTTGGAAAAGGCCTGTATTATGTCTCATGTCCGTGTTACATGGGAACATTTCCGCAGGCCTGGGGGAAATTTCCAAAACCCCACCCAGTGTCGTAAGTGCCAAAAGTGGGGTCATGGAACCAAACATTGTCACATGGATGCTAAATGCATGATTTGTGGTGGAACCTCTCACGCCAAGGACACATGTCCTGTGAGAGAAGATTCCAATAAATTTAAATGTGCAAATTGTGGGGGCAATCATAAATCCAATTTCTGGGAATGCCCTTCACGCAAAATAGTTTTGAATTCCCGTGCAAAATTGATGACGGGAAATTCCAATCGGATCCCAGATTCGACGGGTAGAAATTTTTCAAACGCTCAAATTTCGAAACCAGTTACCGGTCGAGCAATTCATACCCACCACAATTCACAAACAAATTTTGCCGCTCGTCAACGGGTAGCAAGCACTTCAGTAAATTCCAATTTTTCGAATGTACCTACGTATGCAAACATCGCTGCTGGTAGACAAATTTTTCTCTTCTCAAAATGAGGTTTATACCCATGTCCCAACGGAAAATAATGGTCATGTTGCCGATTCAGGTAGCATGACTGCTTCCGATTTTGATTTTTTAACTGAACAATTGCATCACATGATTGATGCAATGTTCAAAGCAAATACCATTCCAGAAGCTGTTCAGGTTGGTATAAAGTACACACAAAAAATTGTTATCGGACTCCGTTTTAATGGATCTAAACAATTGTGTGAAAGTTCTAAATTGGAATGCCCGCTCTCTAAAGGGTAAGGAAGATGAATTATTCAACTTCCTAACAGTTCATAATGTGCATATTGCCATTATAACAGAAACTTATTTAAAGCCCGGACTCTCCATTAAAAGAGATCCAAATTATTTTATCTACAGAAATGATCGTCTTGACAGCGCCTGTGGTGGGGTCGCCATTGTCATTAATAGACGTATCAAACATAAATTATTTTCTTCGTTTGAAACCAAAGTTTTTGAAACCTTGGGAGTTTCTGTTGAAACAAATTTTGGTCAATTTTACTTCATTGCAGCCTATTTGCCTTTTCAATGCAATGGGCAGCAAAAGAATTTGTTGAAAGCTGATCTTCAAATTCTGACTCGCAACAAATCAAAATTCTTCGTAATTGGTGACTTCAATGCCAAACACAGTTCATGGAATAATGCTCAAAGCAATTCCAACGGCAAAATTTTATTTGAAGATTGTTCTGCGGGATATTATACTATTCAATATCCCAATGGCCCTACTTGTTTTTCTTCCAGTCGAAATCCTTCTACAATTGATTTAGTTTTAACGGATTCAAGTCAGCTGTGTGGCCAATTGGTAACTCATGCTGACTTTGACTCTGATCACCTTCCTGTGACATTTGAAATCTCACAAGAAGCCATTTATAATCCAATCAGCTCTACTTTTAATTAGCATAGAGCTGATTGGGATTTATATAAAACATATATCGATAGGAATTTTGATGTTAATATACCTTTGGATACCAAAAGTGATATTGACAATGCGCTCGTATCTTTGACAAATTTAATTGTCGAAGCCAGAGGCATTGCAATTCCTAAATGTGAAATTAAATTCAACTCCATTATTATTGACGACGATCTTCAGCTACTGATCCGTCTTAAAAATGTGAGGCGAAGGCAATACCAAAGAACTCGCGATCCCGCGTTGAAAGTTATTTGGCGAGATTTGCAAAATGAAATTAAAAAACGTTTCGCTATTCTGAGAAATACCAACTTTGAGAATAATGTCTCGAAGTTGGATCCCAGTTCGAAACCCGAAATTAACGAAAATTCTTAAAAAAAACCTCAAAAGCCAATTCCAGCGCTTAAAGAGGGAAATAAAATTTTATTAACAAATGGCGAAAAGGCTCAAAAACTTGCTCAGCAGTTCGGGAGTGCCCATAATTTTAGTCTAGGTCTCACTAGTCCAATTGAGGATCAGGTTACACGGAGCTTCGAAGACATTCTCAACCAAGAGAATGTTTTTGACCCTTTGTTGGGAACTAATTTGGATGAAGTGAGATCTATTACTAGAAAATTTAAAAATATGAAAGCCCCGGGTGCTGATGGTATTTTCTACATACTTATCAAAAAACTTCCTGAGAGCTCTTTATCCTTTTTGGTTAATTTATTTAACAAATGTTTTCAATTGGCATACTTCCCAGATAAATGGAAAAACGCCAAAGTTGTTCCAATTTTGAAGCCGGACAAAAATCCAGCTGAGGCTTCTAGTTATCGCCCTATCAGTTTGCTTTCTTCAATAAGCAACTGTTTGAAAAGATTATTTTAAATAGAATGATGGTTCATATTAATGACAATTCTATTTTTGCTGATGAGCAATTTGGTTTTCGCCATGGGCATTCAACCACTCATCAGTTATTAAGAGTTACGAACTTAATTCGGCTCAACAATTCTGAAGGATATTCGACTGGAGTTGCTCTTCTTGATATAGAGAAAGCATTTGACAGTGTTTGGCATGAAGGTTTGATTGTAAAATTGATGAATTTTAATTTTCCTCTGTACATTATTAAACTGTTCCAAAATTATTTATCAGATCGCTCACTGCAGGTAAACTATCAGAATTCTAAATCTGATAGATTACCTGTAAGAGCTGGTGTTCCCCAAGGCAGCATACTGGGGCCCATTTTGTATAACATTTTTACTTCTGACTTACCTGATTTACCACCAGGGTGTCAAAAATCTTTGTTTGCAGATGACACAGGTCTCTCAGCCTTCGTGTCATTTGTAGTAGATTGCAAAAAAGTTTGGATATTTTCTCCACTTACTTGCAAAAATGGAAAATTTCCCCGAATGCTTCCAAAACTCAGCTTATAATTTTCCCACATAAGCCGAGAGCTTCTTATTTGAAACCTTCTAGCAGACATATTGTCACTATGAATGGGGTTCCAATTAATTGGTCTAGCGAAGCTAAATATTTAGGACTTCTGCTAGATCAAAAATTAACTTTTAAAAATCACATTGAAGGCCTTCAAGCCAAATGTAACAAATATATTAAGTGTCTATATCCACTTATAAACAGAAAATCAAAACTTTGCCTTAAGAACAAACTTTTGATTTACAAACAAATTTTAGACCTGCCATGTTGTATGCTGTGCCAATATGGACTAGTTGCTGCAATACCAGAAAGAAGGCACTTCAGAGGATTCAAAATAAAATTCTGAAAATGATTCTGAAGTTGCCTCCGTGGTATAGTACCAATGAACTTCATAGAATTTCTAATATTGAGACATTGCAACAAATGTCCAACAAAATAATTTCCAATTTTAGACAAAAATCGTTGCAATCTTCTATTGCAACGATTAACTCCTTGTACCCATAGATTAAATAGATTAAGATTAGTTTAAGTTGAAAACATTGTAATTCCTACATGGTTCAATTCAACCAGAGGAAAAATTCTAACTGCCAGAGGCAATTGAAATGTATTAATTATAACTAAAAATATAACATAGCAAATAAGGATGATAGTGTTAAGAAAACACGGAGTCTAAGAGATGAATGCATGTATTAGATAATTAGCAAATAAAATTAGTTAAAAAAAAAGTATTCCCTCTGGTGTTCCTCAAGGTAGCCACCTCGGGCCTCTCCTGTTTGTGTTATTCATAAATGATTTGTGTTCACTGATCGAATCGGATAAGCTGCTGTACGCGGACGACCTAAAAAATTTTCCGAAAAATGCTCTCGCATTTGGATTGCTTGATATCGCGACTTAATCTTTAATGGCACATTAACAAAATCAAGTACATAGCAAGACTGATTTGCGTAAGCACATTAAGGACACTCCTCACGGAATACAAATTCAAAAGTATACCAGAATACGGAACAATATTTAGCGGTTAGGAAACACAGATTGGCTATCAAATAAAGAAAGGAGTAAAAAAATAAAACAGATCCGGTACCGGTAGAGGGCCGAAAATCTCGTTAATAAAGATAATATAATAATAATAAGATTCGGTATCCAGGTAGGTGAACATATTCGAAGCAATAAAATTATCGTAATAAATGAGAAATTATAAAACACATTGTTCACATTGGACACATAATTATTTTATTTACTAACAACTTAGGTAACAGCACTATAATTGATGGTTGGTAAGCATCAGTCTATGTTTCTATAGGTAAGCAATGCAACAAAAAGGACGGTTTAACACACAGTTTAACCGAACACCTTGGCTACCGGTGCTACTGGCACCAGCGCCTTGTGTACCAATGGGCCGCGCTGGACGATTGCGTTGAAGCCGTTGATTGGATCGGCAGTGTAGATCACAGTGCGCACAGTGCCGTCAGGTTCGACCAGCGAGTAAGAGCCTTTAAAAGAGAACATAAGTTTTCGTTAAGTGGAGGTTTGCGATCGAGAGCAAAAAAGCTCCAACACTGTGCGCCGTTTCAAAAGCTTTTACCCTTCACAACATCTCCATCTCTGGTTTCTTGCTGGCTCTTGTTGTCACCGGTCAAAGCGTCTTGAACGTTGTACGCGTAAGTATACTGTGGCAACGGGTCGTAGTTGGTGTTGACTGCTGCAACCGCTGGAACTGCTGGCGCTAAGGCGGCCACCGGTGCAGCAGCGAATCGAGCAGCTGGCAGTAGAACACTCGCCTTGCTAGCTCCAATCAGGCACACGGCAACAAACACAATCTGTAACAAAACCCACACGCACTATAATCTTCTGCTCGACACTATTTAGAGCAAAGTAATTTAACGATGTTACCTTGAAGGCAGCCATTCTATTCTTTTGGTACACTTTGTTGCTTTAACTATAACAAGCACTGATTTACACTTGGATGTTTGAAACTACTTTGATAGCAATGGAATTATTGTTCGAGTTTATAAAGGGATTGATGATATCCACCCCGCTCTAGGCAGCACAAATTATTTAATTATATTGAAATGTATGTCCGAAAATAGCGGGACATGATTGGTGACGAACCAGGGCGGCTGAATAAACGCAATGCCTACCTACATTATAACTTGGTACGTGAGATATAAGCTCAAGTTGTGTACCTTCAGTGCATAAACCGTCCTGCCGATCAATTGCGTTTTAGTCAATCATACAATAACACAATAATGATTTTTCGGGCACACGTATTACATAATTATCACCTGTAGAGAAATTGGTGTGGGCGTGAAATGCATACAATTGACATAGTTGCATATCGGCTGCCGCCACATGTTAAGTCAACGGAACATTGATTTGTAATACAACCTTGAACCTACCGCGCATCACTCAAGAATAGACAGCCAAATTTTTGCTAATTTATATTCGTTTTCTTCTTCGAGGAAAAATGTTACAATGAAATCGGAATGTTTTGAAATTCAAAACTCAATTCTTTCGATGAAATGTTTTTTTGCATGGAAGTTTGAAATTGGGCAAGCTATGTATATAACAAAGTTGTAAAAAAAATGAGAGATCATTCTGAAGAACCGATTTGTTTTCTAGAAAAAATGTGGACGCAAAAGATGTATCAGAAAATTGATCAATTTTTAGCGAGACAAAGTTTCGAAAAATCATGTTCAGACATTATCTGCCACAGCTCATTTATTTTCAGTGCATCGTACGCTGCTTTGAAATCAATGAACAGATGGTGAGTCTGCAAGTTGTACTCCCGGAATTTATCAAGGATCATCTGCAGGCTAAACATCTGATTCGTCGTTGATCGGCCCTCACGAAAACCTGCCTGGTATTCGCCGATGAAGGACTCCTCAAGCGGTCTCAGTCTGTTAAACAGGATACGCGACAGGATTTTGTACGCCGAGTTCAGAAGTGTGATCTCTCTGTAATTGGCACACTCTAGTCTGTACCCTTGCTTTTAGATTTGGCATATGAGGCCATCTAACCAAGCGGCATACAGTTCTTCATCCTCCCATATTTTCTGTATAATGTGGTGGACCGCTCGACCGGAATCTCGTCCTTCCCAGCAGCTTTACTGTTTTTCAGTTCGTTTAGAGCCTTCTTTACATCGTCCAGCGTTGGTGGTTCCACAGCTTGACCATCGCATACTATGTCCATCATGCTCCTTAATACACCTCCATGTGGGCTTCGTGGCCGTGCGGTTAGCGACGTCAATCGCCTAAGCGCAAGTGCTATGGAGTGTGGGTTCGATTCCCGCCCTGGTAAGGAGAACACTTTTCGTGATCGAAAAACTCTCCACTGGTCCATTGGGTGTTATGTGTCCTGTCCGTTGTCTCATGCTAGGTGTTAAGTGTTCAGTCTGTACGACCTCTGGTCGAAGACGGTGTTCCTGTCTTTTTTTTTCATTTCCGCCGTTCAACAAATCTTCGAAGTGCTCCTTCCTCCTGGCTGCCACCATAGTCTTGTCTGTCAGCAAATTCCCCTCTAGGTCATTGCACATAACGGGCACTGGCGCAGTCTTATGCAGCGCCCCATTGACAGTTGCGTTAAACCTCCGCATATCGTTTCTATCGATGTTCTCCTGCGCTTCAGCTATCACACTCTCTTCGTGTTGCCTTTTTACCTGCGGTTGATTCGTTTCTCTTTTGCCCTTGATACGCAGTACAACTCTCTGTTGTAACGGGTACGAGCCACTAGCATTCGTCTCCTATCAACATTTTTCTCGAACGTCACTCGCTGGCACTCCTCATCAAACCAACAATTTCGTTGGTGTCGCTGTGCAGTGCCTAACACTTCATGCGCTGTTGTAGTCACAGCTTCGTGGATATTTCCCCACAATCCCGTGGCATCTCCTATCCGCTCGTCCAGCTTCTGCTGGTACTGTTCAACAACTGTTTCAACTGACAAGCGTTGGATATTGAAACGCATCGTTCTGTTGTTTCGTAAATTCGTGACGCTGGAAAGTCGCGCCTGAGTTTTTGCAACTACAAGATAGTGATCCGAATCAATGTTCGGGCCTCTGAAGAACCTTACATCTATAACATCCGAGAAATGTCGTCCGTCGATCAGCACGTGGTCTATCTGTTGCCAGGGTGTATGCGGATATTCTTACGTGTGAAGTAGGTACTGCTGACTGATATACATCTAGCAACAGCAAAGGTAACGAGTCGCAGACCATTATCGTTGCTGGTGGAAAGAAGGCTTTCCGAACAAATGACAGGGCGAAAGAAACTTTCTTTTCCGATCTGCGCATTTGCATCCCCGATGACAATCTTTACGCCATGTGTTGGGCACTGTCCGTAGGCCTTATCAAGGCTCTCATAGATCTCATCCTTCACGTCATCAGGCTTATCATTCGTTGGGGCATAAATGCTGATCAGGCTATAGTTGAAGAATTTACCCTTCATTCTCAACGGTCGCGGTCGCTTATCGGCTTCCCGATCACCATGAAGCCAAATCCTCGTTCTGCTCTGTCACCGCCACTATAGTAGATGTAGTACTTGAATGAAGTGTTCGCTATGGGATCCACCGCCCGGAATTCACGTTCTCCAGTTCTGGGCCACCGTATTTCCTGGATTGCTGCCACACTCACGCCGACCTTATGCAGCTCATGAGCCAGGAGCCCAACACGTGCGGGTTCGTTCAAAGTTCTCGCATCCAATATCCGACTTTCCAATCGTTGTCATCTATTCATTGCCGGGTCTGTTGCCGTTGAATCAATCCGTTTGCTTTACTTTTGCCTTTCTTGGTAGCTGCAGAATCTTCGGTAGGCTACCTTACCAGCGTTGCGCTACCTACATCGCGTTGAAGGCGCTGCCTTCTCGATGCTGACACGATGCAACATGGTGTGCACAGTTTAGTTTAGAGTCCCTCGCTGGCACTCGGACGATGATCAGCCGCCCTTAACATGGGAAACAGACGCTGTTGTGAGCCGCTCCTAACATGGAGAACAGACGCTCGATCAGATTTGCACCTCCGGAGATGAGCAAATCCCCCCTTCCCTGTCAGCATACGACCATAGTTCCCACCGGGGTTGGTTACCCGATCTAGCGCCACGAGGAGGTAGGGATAGGAGTTGCTAGGTAAGAGGCTAAGGGCCGCGAAATGGGGTCTATTTTATTCTTTCAGGTACGCGAAGTACCAATGATACGCTTTACCCAGCATTTGCCGTGCAAAGAAGTGAAAAATAATTGTGAAACGTAAAGAGTGTGGAGCAGGATGTGAGAAATACAAAATGTGAAGTGAGAATTAAGACGTCTCACTTCTAACTTCTCAACCTCATTCCGCATCTTTCCTTTCTTACTTCCCACTTAAGACTTCTCACTTTTTAAAGTAAAAAGCGAGAAATGAGTACCGAAAAATGAGCAGTAAAATGTTAGACGACTCATTTCTCATTTCTCAATTATCATAAAAGCACACACAAATTCACATTCACTATTGTTCGGCAAAACGACACTTTTCATTTCCTTTATTTTTTCGGCCCTAGGGTAGCATGTGCCAAGTAGTCATAAAAAATCATATCAATTTCGTCTGTCGGGGGAGGGGTTTCAAACAACCACAGAAACATATCTTCCCTTTCAAAACCTTAACAAACCAGATTTGGTTCCATTTACTAGAGAAATTCTCGAGTTATGAGTTATTGGTGTTTCATTTGTATGGGAGCCCCCCTTTCCAAAGATGGGAGGGGTCTCAAACCATCTTAAGAAATTTCCCCGGCCCCAAAAACCTCTGCATACAAACAGACAGAAATTCATTTTTATGTATATAGAAGAAAGAAGAAGATACTCTGTGCGAAAAATCTTAGTTTTTAAATTAAAAAATTAAATTTAAGTTATGGAGTACTAAAACGCTGGTGTTCGGAATATGAGTCATGTTCGAAATTGGAGTCAAAACGGTACTTCAATTGGTGGTGGCGCGTTTTCCGTAGGGTAGTTTGTCTTTTGTTAAGCCTTGTTGCTGGTTTGAAAAGTCGGTATGTAGTAACAAACTTGCATATTTGTATTCGAGCTTATTAAAACAAAATAAATGTTTATTTAATTGTAAACGTTACAATAGTTACAAAAATTAATAACACTCAGTTTTTAGCATAACTGTTTACTTTGTCTTTTTTTAACTAAAAACATTTTTTGCTGGAGTATAAACTTCTCTCTGTTAGCCCTTTGAGTAGAGAACCAAAAATGAACCGCTTGTTTAAGAAACTGCATATGTAACATTTTTGGCCGAATTGATATTTTAATATATTCTGAATCCTGGTCCAAAAATACGTATTCTGGCAAAAAAATACGAATAAAAATGTTTGTTCAGGAATGTATGAATTGTATTTTATTGTATTTTAAACATTCAATTTTAATTTTTTTATGTGCTAAAGTATTACATTAGAATACGCATTTTTCTTTAATTTATGTGGAATAAATATGTTGATTTTTCTCAAAATTGAGCCCACAAAATTTCGAAATAAAAAGTGGAACGGAACCTTATTTTAATCATCTTTGAGATGCATTGATGAAATCTTGTTTTATTTTTAAAAATCAAAATGTTTACTCAAGTGCATGGTATGCATCGGCCAAAAGTTTGGGTTCATCGTTTTTTTCATTTAGGCAAATTAGGCGATTTAGGCAAAATATAGGCAATTTAGGCAAAATATACTTTGAAGAAAGTTAGTTTCCAAAAAAACGTCAAGAACTGTACCCTAGACAATATTTGGCGAAAATTGAATCAAATCGCATATCCGGAGAGTGAACTCAAAGTTTTGGCCGATGCATACCATGCACTTGAATAAACATTTTGATTTTTAAAAATAAAACAAGATTTTTTCGCCGAAATCTCATCAATGCATCTCAAAGATAAATAAAATTGGGTTCCGTTCAACTTTTTATTTCGAAATTTGGTGGGCTCAATTTTTTTACCACATAAATATAAGAAAAATGTGTATCTTGATGTAATATTTTAGCACATCTTCTTCTTCTTCTTATTGGCATTACATCCCCACACTGGGGCACAGCCGCCTCGCAGCTTAGTGTTCATTAAGCACTTCCACAGTTATTAACTGCGAGGTTTCTAAGCCAAGTTACCATTTTTGCATTCGTATATCATGAGGCTAACACGATGATACTTTTATGCCCAGGGAAGTCGAGACAATTTCCAATCCGAAAACTGCCTAGACCGGCACCGGGAATCGAACCCAACCACCCTCAGCATGGTCTTGCTTTGTAGCCGCGCGAGCAAGATCTACTCATATTCTTTGTATTGAGCTAACAATACCCGAAATCGGATGTAAGATGGCGAAAATACGACCAAAAACTTATGCCTATATTTTTCAAGGGTCATACTATCACAAATATTGCCCTCCGCTCGCTTTCAAATCGACTTCTATAAAAAACATTCTTCATGCCTGCCGTATCCTAACGGAACTATCAATTCTTTCGCTTCTAATTCTATCATGAACATGTACGTCTAAGATTGGAAGATGATTTATTAGCATGTCCATATCATTATAAACCGTTTAACTTCACGTAGAAGTAATACACTCAAATCATTAATTAGCAGTTTTTTGCTGTTTTCTCGAAATTGTGTAAAATAGGAATATGCAGTTTCCCAAAAAAAATGATTCAAATGATGTATGAAACTGAAAAGAAAATATTAAATTTTGATACACAATAATAGGAAGATTTGGCTGCAAATTATTTGAAAGCCCTGGTGAACACCTCGTCAGAGCAACCGACTAGAAAAACAACAAGACAGTCACATTGAGTTGTCACATCCTATCCTAGTTTCGGCCTAACGACTTTTTCGGTCAAATTACCTGTTCAGCCAAACAATATTACGACCAAACGGCATTCTCGACCAAATGACCAGTTCTTCGATGTGTCGCTTTCGGCCTAATAACCGTTTCAGCCAGACCACCCTTCTTTACATACAGGGTTTCCTATAAAATATTCGATTTTAGAGTGATCCTACTGCCTTTATGCACACTTAGTGTACTGCCAATGATCGCCCATTTGTAACAAAAACTACGACACGACAAAATTAGGCATGGGAGAAACGGAACGATGATGTTTGTGATACGCATTAGTATGCAAATCCCAAAAATTTCGAAAAAATCCTAAAAATTACACAAATACTTTAACCAGTTAAAATCTTCAGTAGAAACATGGCCATTTCTTGATATTTGAATGCAAATAAATTACGTGAATTTTTGTTCACAGCATATGGCGTACCGGCAATAAAGTTTTTCAGTGTTACGGAAACAACTTGATAGTTTTCTCGAGTTTTTGGAACGATTTCACCTGATCACTTGAAAGAACTAATAATTTAGAGATGGTTCATGAGCTTATCTAAAACTTGACAAAAACGCAAATGTTACAACTATGCAAACATGAGCAGTGTAAGAGAAGGGCAAAATGTGATTTTGCTATAAATTTTCAAATTTTTATGTTGTCCATAACTATTTTGAATCATAACACAAATTGGCTCAAATTAGTATGGGAAAAACTTTGTTCAATTTTTGTGATGGGCCGCCCTCTTATTCGGTTCTATTTGATGGCCAGATGCTCTGGACAAAATTTCAGCCAAATCGGTCAACGTTTGGCCAGTGCTAAACTCGTTGGAAGTTTATATGGAAAAATGTATGCAGAAACATCCAAAAACAGTAAATTGCAGCTGGACTACACAACTTACGATGAAGAACTATGATACTCATTCAGATCTTGGAGAATTTAATACAGAATGTTATGCAGAAAACCGCGAGAAGATTCGAGTTTGCCCGGCTAAGTTATTAGCATTTCTCTGCAGTGGGGTTTGAGCAAATTTCGTTTCTTTTACCTTTGAAAAGAAATAAATTCACCCCTACAACACTCCAGTAAAATGCTAATATCTTTGCGTAATAAACTCTAATCTTCTCGCGGTTTTCAGCATAACATTCTGTATTTTATTTTACAAGAACTGAATGAGTATCATGGTTCTTGGTCGTTAATTGTGCCGTCCAACTGCAAATCACTGTTTTGGGATGTTTCTGCATACATTTTTTCATATAAACTTCCAACGAGTTTAGCACTGCCCAAACGTTGACCGATTTGGCTGAAATTTTGTCCAGAGCATCAGGGCATCAAATTGAACCGAATAAGAGGGCGGCCCATCAAAAAATTTGAAAAAGTGTTTTTTGAGCCACATTAATAACCATATTATCAATCGAATTGAAAGGACAGGATTCCTCGTCGAAATCAACTTGTTGAAAGTGAATCGGTTCAAGATAAGTGCTTAAATGACGAATGTGTTTTCCTTTTTGGGTTGAACTTATAGCCTTTTTGTTACCCCCTTGATATGTACGAGGAAGGCAAAACGATAAATTATGATGATAGACCAACATTTTATTTCACGCAGATGGGACAAATCTTCTTCTTGAACGGCTCCACATTCCTAATAAAATTTTGCCCTCTTTTTCAACAGTGTTCTATTAGCATTTCCATAGCATAAATATGTAATGGCCTGTTATGTAAAGAATGTTTCAAAATCACCATTTCAAAGAATAGTTTTTTCATACAAAACTCACTTTATTCAACACTTGTAGTATTGAACCAAATCGTGAAATGTGTCAAACGAGAAAAATATTTTACCAACTCGTTGGAATAATAACTGTATTATCGAAACCCGTTGATTATTTACAGTGAGTACAAAGCGGTACAAATTATTTACAGGAATAATGTTTCATATTCTATATTATTTTTTAATTTAAAAGTTAAATGCAATTTGTCAAATAATTTATAATCTCTAAAATAATTGATATTCACCAGAATGTGTTTTCGGCCACTTGAACACATTTACACATGCATTGAGAATGCTACGCCTCTCACATTAATCATGTGATCTAATTCATTGAACCTGCAATAAACTTGTGAATACATGAAAATGATAAACGACGTAGTAACAGTGTGTTAATTGCCATCATCAAACTCAGATAAATTCATGCATTCAGCGTACGAACTGAGGCGTTAATGTGAAATTTCTGTTCTGCGCATTTTTGCACTCACGCATAAGTGCATATATTTAGCCAGCTTTTTACTAGAAACCATGTGAATCATCGTTGTTCCGTTCGCGAGTAAGGTGTGAACAGGTTTCAAATCGTACGCCTCCATGCTTTGCCATTGATCGCATTTGTCTCCACCAGTTGGCATCGATACCTACGCTACACTTGGTGTAATTTTGTTGTACTTCGAATTTCTTTGACCTGCTCTTAATCCAAAATAGCTTAGCTTAGCTTAGACTGACTGTACATGTCAATGGTTTTGACCTGCTCTTAATCCAAAATATATGACTAAATAAATTCTGAGCAAATTCCTACGGTATTCCAAATGCAATAAAAAAATAGGTTCTTTTGTTTAGCGCTCTATTGACATTTCTCGCTTAACTTTTCAAAAGGACCTAAGTAACATTTTTTTCATAAATTAATTTGAATAGCGCAATCAACAGAAAAACATGAAAGCTTTCGATTGCAGTACTCAAATTTTCTCTGACATTACTCCCAAAAAACAAATCTCACAATCTTCTTCTTCTTCTCCTTCTATAACAAATCTATATAGGGGAACAGACGGCTTTGGCAGGTTTTGTTCTATTATTGGCAGGGGGGTGTTTGTCGACCGAATTTTATGAAATTTGGCCACAATATTCTTTGATATGCAAAGAATGTTTGGGCCAAATTTGAGCATAATCAGTCATAAAAAAACCCCAAAATCTGCCAAAGCCGTCATTACCCCTACCTATATAAAACAAAGTTGGCATTTGTACGACCGCGCATCAGTCAAGAATAGACAGTCCAACTTTTGTTAATTTATATTCGTTTCCTTCTTCTATTGACGATGAAGCTGACAAAATCTCTTTGGTGAAATGGTTTTTCGTACATTTTGTATGGAAATTTCAAATTTTGATTATCTGTATATATAACAAACTGTAAAAAAAATGAGAAATAATTTTTAAAAACTTAGGGGAAATGACGGCTTTGGCAGGTTTTGTTCTATTATTGTCAGGGGGGTTTTTGTTGACCAAATTTTATGAAATTTGGCCACAATATTCTTTGATATGCAAAGAATGTTTAGATCAAATTTGAGCATAATTAGTTAAAGAAAACCCCCCTGACAATAAAAGAAAAAAACCTGCCAAAGCCGTCATCCCCCCTATTTGTTTTCTAGATAAATTGCGTACGCGAAAAATTGTGTCAAAAATTGATCAATTTTTGGCGAGGCAAAGTTCGCCGTGTCAGCTAGTTTTATTATAAAATCTTGTCATATACTGCCTATGATCGCATATTTGTAACAATCGACAAAAGTAGGCATGGGAGAATGGAACGATGAAGTTTGTGATACGCATAAGTATGCAAATCTCAATGAATTTCTAAAAATTCCCAAAAATTGCACAATCACTTTATCCAGTTGGAATCTTCGGTAGAAATATTTCCATCACTTGGTATTTGACTGCAAACTAATTGTGAAATCTTTTGTACATAGCGCATGGCGCACCGACAATAAAGTTTTTCAGTGTTACGGTTATGCGGTCACTTTGCTTAATGTTACAAACCAACTTGGTAGTTTTTTCAAGATTTTTGTAACAAACTTACTTATTTCACCTGGTTAACTGGAAGAATTATCAATTTGGAGATGATTCATGAGCTTATCTCAAAATCGACAAAAATGCAAATGTTACAAATATGCGATCATGGGCAGTATATAAATCAGCAAGGTACTAAAACAAAAACCCTGATTTATCCACCTAGCGATGTTTGTGCCTTTCTCGAAAAGCTTGAGGGAGATTATCGTAGGGTAAACACCTGGATAAAAATCGTATTTTGACCATACCTTTTGATTCCATAGTCCGACGTGGCCAATTTTCAATAGGAAACAATGGGACATGATTCCCTGACGAAGTGAACCTGTTGCGAGTAAATCGGTTAATAAATCGGATAAGTGTAAAAAATATGAGTGAGTTTTATCAACTGAACGCCCGTCCGAGAGCTTTTCGTAACAATGTAATGTTGAGGCAAAGACACCGCCGCATGATTTACGGCCAGGAAGGAGCTTTAGGCAGTTTGCAGCGGATATTTAATCGAGTTCCCCTAGTGTTCGATTTTCACTGGTTCGAGAGGTTCTCCGCGTAAGTTTTATTGTTTTTCTGATGACCAAGTTAATTAGCTAGATTCTTGTTACCTTGACTTGACAGTCTGTATATTTTTTATGACTATTATATTTTTTCACACCCAACATCATTGAGGCAGTAACAAGCCTGTTGATGTATAATAAATAAATAATAAAATAATTTAAAAATAATATCTTCTGAATTTGTATTTGGCACTATCTTATACGGATTTTGCAACGTTTTATACAGAACTATACTGCCGTGAATTGCATATATGTCTTTACTGGGTTTCTTATTCATATGGGACAAATAAGCGATTCATGGCAGTATATTCAAATCTGCTGGTTGGGTGCATAATTTGAGATCAATTTAAGTCAGAAAATCATGCATGAAATTAAAACTCATTGAGGAGCTGCTGCGAAAGCCGCTCATTGAAACTTTAGTTCAAATAGTTCATGATAATTCGCGGCAAATAAATCAACGGTGTAGTATATTTAAAAAAAAAATATTGAATCCGTTTGGTACACAAATGTTATAATTTGCCCATATAAGCTGCCTCGTTAATTTTTTTTTTCAAAATATGGAAACAGAACTCGAGCAAACCTTTCGAACCGTTTTGTTCTACCCGAATTCTCCATCCAGACGACAATCCAAATCAGAATTGCGTCAGCTCGCCAAACACGCCAGAACTGACCTACACCAAGCCCATATTATATAACAAAAAAGGCGGCAAGCAAGACAGCGTCGATAAAATACCGCTCACTGCACTAAGACCGCGCGGTACCCTGACCGGTGCCGTTCTTTGACTCTCAAATCGAGAGGTGACTTTGCCCTCCCGTACAATTCAATGTTAAACAACGAAAGTTGCAATATGCAGCGAGCTACCGCCCCGAGTAATGCACCGGCGCACGGCTCGGCTGCTGCAGCATGTGATCCAGTTCCAGTCCTGCACGTGATGTCTGCGGCTTATAGTATGTCGGGCGGTTTTTGTACCGCACTGGGTTTCAGTGCCAATGGATTTTGGCGACGTTATCGGTCGGCAAATTTCTTAAACTGATGTTCAGATGTGTAATGGTAAAACTTTGTGCGGAACAAACAAAACAAGAAATCCAATTTACTGTAGTTTTACAAGTTTTTAATAAGAAATTTTTTTTGAGCTTTTTGGTGGAATGTTTTCACTTGTCATAAGACGAGTTTATACAATCCCACTGAATTCCACCACTTATTTGTATCTTGACAGATACGTATTTCGACCTCAACAGTAAGGCCGTCTTCAGTGTCTCGTACTTGACTCGACTTACGACGGCCTTACTTTTGAGGTCGAAATACGTATCTGTCAAGATACAATTAAGTGGTGGAAATCAATGGGATTGTATAAACTCGTCTTATGACAAGTGAAGTTTTTAAGGATGTACAAGAAGTTGGACGTTTTGTATTGTTTATGGGGAATTTTAATCCATCATCGCAACTATGTCCGATTAACTACCAACTTTCTGCACGTTGCTCGTGTTCGGTTCTAATGAAAGTCACATATTTGCTGTTCCGGTTAGAAAGAGATGCTGGGAACATTATCTGCATTCATCAACGATTCTTTGATATTCGTGATGAATTGCTATGCGTTGAGATGGGAGTTTTATCTGTATGGTTTTGCATTCTACACAGTGATGAACTCTAATAGTAAAAAATCACTTTAGTAGAATTTAAAAAGAATTACATTCCACACTACATTTTTTTATGCGATAATTCATTCTGTGATAGATCCGATCGATTTGAACTGTCAATTAAGGCCATGACAGGCATAGAAACAGTACAATGAATTGCAGTCAAAACAGCTTATTAAATAGAATAGTAGGGCTAAATCCACCAATATCAAAAGGTCTAGATGTGAAGAAAAGAAAAAACATGTTTTTGGATTGAATTCCTAGATAAACAAGTAAATATGGGTTATTAATTCAGTTCAATTATCTAACCTGGAACAAGGGAGATAAAAAGACAACTAAGAATTACATGCATAATTAATTCTCGTATTTAATGTCTGACATTTATCATCCAACAATGCTAACCTCACTTGCATTCGAAGCCCAAATAAGTTCTAGTGCCAATAGCATGAACCACATCTCAGTCCGGGAGACGCTGACCTTTACAATCAGAACACACTAAGCTGAAAGCTGACCAACTCCTCGAAACTAAACGATCCAACCCGGGCCGCCAAGCACGAACCGCGTACAGAATCGCCGAGTGCAACTTCTTACCAGTTTATGCTGCAGTTTATCATGATAACGACACTGCGTCGGTAATGTTAGCTATTCTATCTCGTGTTCTTACCAGGTGAATGGGCGTTTATGTTGATTGAATGTCAAAAGTGTACAAGTTTTAGTAGTACAAGTGGTGTGAACACGATCTACCAACACAAAGTTGTAATTTGATTTACAAGAGTAGATATATGATGAACACCGCATATATTTTTTTCAACTGGGCAGGACGAGAATAATTTTCATTATTGGCCAGGCAGTACAAGCTCGATCGTATATTTCTAATCATGTGCCTATGTATTTGCTGTCTGCCGACTGTCTTGTTAGTTCGGATATTAGAGCTTTGGGCACTGGGCCAGCGCCCAGTCTCCAGTAGGCCTATGTACTGAAATCCTGCCCAACGAAGTGCACTCTTAAAGTTCAACGCGGATCGATGCTTTCGCTAAATTTTAAGAGCTGCACTCCAATGTGCGTGTGTGCAATTTGCAAGGAATGATAAATTTTATTTCTCGCTCTTGCTTAGCTTGTGATTGAAAAATTCTACGCCAAGACAGGGCGAGACTTGTTCGGTTCAGACTGCTTTGAATCCCACAGCTAAAGAATGATTTTAGTATAAATAGCAAAGGGCTCGTCTGAATAAGCATCATAATCATCGTAGCATTGTGACAAACACCTTACACGGATTAGAAAAATGGCATTCAAAGTTAGTGTTTTCACTAGTGATAGATACAGTGCAGGATGGAGAACCAAAAGTAATTATTCTAATGTCAATCATTTCAGTTCGTAATCTTTGCCGCCGTCGTGGCAGTGGCCAATGCCATCGTTCCAATCGGATACCCTGGAGCCTACCCCGCCCTCGGTGTTCCCCGAGTTGCCGCTCCCCTAGCTTACCCAGCCGTTGCTAAGGTTGCCGCTCCAGTGATCGCCAAGGCCGTCGATGATTATGATCCAAACCCACAATACAGCTACAGCTACCACATTGCCGTAAGGATTGCAAATATTGCCTGATTGATTGAGCTATACTTTAACGCAGAATCGTTTTCCAGGATGCTCTGACCGGAGACAACAAGGAACAACAGGAATCTCGCTCCGGAGATGTTGTCACTGGATCCTACTCCCTGATTGAACCCGATGGCACCCGTCGTGTCGTTGAATACACCGCCGATCCAGTCAACGGATTCAATGCCGTCGTCCACCGTGAGCCACTTGCCGTCAAGGCTGTTGCCCCAGTTGCCGCTCCTCTGGCCTACCCAGCCGTCGCCAAGGTTGCTGCCCCATTGGGCTACCCTGGTGCTCTCGGATACCCAGCCTACGGAAAGGCCCTCATCGGTTAAGCATCGCACTATCTCCTAAGGTCCCCATAACTTCTGTCTGTCTTCCTCATCTCATTCTCAGTCATTAGTATAAATACTTACTATTTATTCTATTCTATCTTTATTCTTTCTGAGTCCCATTTCGCACTCCCCCACCCCTATGGCTACAAATGTGAGTTTTCTAGTTATTCCAAGCTCAAATGAATGCGTGTATAAAAGATATAGGTACTTGTAAATAGTGAAACAAACCCTAGTGAGCAAAGATGCTACTGGTTAGCATCTTTTTCCTTGACTGTGTGACAAAACAAAATGTACAAATAAGTGTTCGTAATGCAACAACATTGCGAATAAATAAATGCAATTTCTTCAAAAGGATTCAACAATCTACTCATTCCTTGAAACATAAATATCACAATAATAGATGGACGCTAGAAAAATTAAAAACACTTTGAAAATAACTTAAAAGTTGTGAAAAACATGACTTGTATACGTTTTTTTTATTTTGATCGCAATCGTATTATAACCAGAGTGCAAATTTGGATGATTTTTAGTTTGTAAGTACAGTCACTGTTTTTTTAGATTTCTCTCGTCTCTTTAGGTTTGTGCTTTTGAAAGCACGGGGTAGTTTTGGATTGCTTTCTTGGAATTTCACCTTAAGCTAAGTTGAATGTTGTTTACGGGCATAAAAGTAGACTCCACTTGTCTGTGCACATAGAGATCTTCTTCGAGCCGCCGACTTCTTACATGTACTCTAACTCTCCATCTTCCAGGTTTATTAGTTCCAGCACGGAGCCTTAGAAAACCTTTTACTTGTTGATTTTTCTAGCAACGAGCAGATGATGCCACCACCGTATTGTGTTTATTGCGCATTACAAGAAATCTTTACTTTCATTTAAGGCTGATGCATTAGCGGTGTTGTCGTACATATATCAGGGGCACGGGAGACCAAAAAGTTGTTGTCATAAAACGATGCAAATAGCTTTGTTATCGATTTTGTCCAAGATAATGAAATCCATTATTGATCTATTATCTGTCACATTGAAGTCGACGGTATTTAAAAAATGTCATTATGTCATACGATGTACAAACACAATAGCCACAGAGGAACGTGGTACCACACATGGCTGTGGAGTACCAAAGAGCGACATGAGACAAACCAAGCCAGGAGCCGTTGTCAGAGGGTGTGTCAGAGAGAGCACCCAAGTAAGCCTCATACGGGATGAGTGCCTGTATGAGTGTGAATGAGCGAGTACAGTAAGTACTGCCTATCTTATTCGTATTGGCACTACATCCCCCACTGGGACAGAGCCGCTTCGCAGCTTGGTGTTCATTGAGCACTTCCACAGTTTAGCCGTGCGTGGGGCAAGGAGGGCCCTAAATAGGCACTGCCTATCCGCCAGAAGTAATGCTGGGAGGCAGTTCCTGGGGGAAAATATGGCGGAGCCCAAGGTGAGTTTACTCCAAGGTTTAGTCGGTAGAAAACCAATTAAAGAATTAAGGATAGCTGAGAATTAAATCTACGTGAGCAGTGACGAAAATGTTGTAGGATTGCAATTACTAATTTGCTAATAACTTTTTTCAGACGTTATTAACAATTCGGATTTTTCGATTAACATTTAATGCTTAAAAGATCATAGAACTTTGTCGAACAGATCATAGTTCTAAATACAAAGTCTAAGCCGAAAGCGAAATTAAATAAATGTCACGGAATGTCGACTCTCACGCCGCCAATTTAGATTTAGAGAAATGACGAGCAAAGTTTCTGATCACGAGCAAAAGAACTAGATGTGTTGGCGGAGGAGGTCCTAGGCGAGACGTTCAAGGTGAGGGCACTCACGACGGAGGTGAATCTAAGGGTTAAAGACCTGGACGAGATCACTGAAGTCGAAGAGCTCGTCACGGCACTGCGGCGACAGTGTGAAGTGGAGACGCCCACCGCAGCCGTTCGGCTACGGAAAGGTCCGGCAGGGACGCAGGTAGCATTGGTTCGGCTATCTGCAGCGGACGCCTCCAAGGTGGGATGGTCGGTATGCCCTGTGCGCATATACGAGCAACCCGAAGTTTGCTTCAAGTGCCTGGATCCGGAGCACAAGCAATGGGACTGCAAAGGCCCTGACAGAAGCAATCTCTGCCGACGCTGCGGATTGGAGGGACATAAGGCACAATGCTGCACGAACCCTCCCAATTGTTTGATTTGTTCCAGCAAAGCTGTGAACAGCAAGCACCCCATGGGGGGCTCGATGTGCCCGGCGTTTAAGCGTGCTGCAAAATCAAAGTGCAGGTAAAGCAGCTGGCTTGCTCGGCTTCGCCCGAGTGTTTGGTGTGCGCAGATTTAGAGGAAACGGCGGAACACGTGTTGTTCGTGTGCTCACGTTTTCGCGCAATGCGTGACCACATGCTTGCCACATGTGGTCTGGACACTACCCCGGACAACCTAGTTCGGAGGATGTGTAAAGACGAAGTTGGCTGGAACGCCGTTTTATCGGCTATCGCCCAAATCGTCTCGGAGCTACACAGAAGGTGGCGCGTGGACTCAAGGATGGCTAGTTCAGGCGCAAATAAGAGGTGGTCCAAGGGATCGGAGTCGGCTTCATGGGTCATACCGGTGGTCATGCTCTGTGGTCGAACTCGATCCTTTTATCGAACAAGTGGCCGCGCGAAGAACAACATGGTATCGTCGCTTTCGCGGCGTCGGTCAACCGGGCGGGTTCCGAGCCCGAGGACAGAAAGGGGTCCTCGTCAAGGCTGGGGCAGGCGTAGGCCTCGCGTCGGCAAGTCCCTCTGTGTGCTGGCGAATAGGCCCTATCGCAGAAAGGTCAATTTGGGGTGCACGCGGCATCATCATTCTTGATACCAGTCGTGCAGAGGGAAGCAGGCGCGAAGTCGACCCTGCCCACCTTCCGAGGACATAGGGCGTGGTAAGGCCACCTGGAAAGCCGGCAATGCGCTGGCACGATACCATGGTGTTCTTCTAAAAAAGCGAGTCACGATATTCGATGCTGCAAGGACACGCAGCTAACCTCGAGGGTGCGTCATGCACTGGCCCCCCTTTGAAGCATTACTTTCTGGTTGTACCGAAGGGACGATGGGCTTGGCGGCAATGGAAACGGTTTAGCTGGTCGGGGATGCAGTCCTGCCTCCCTCATTGGAGGTGGCCCTAACCCAGCACTTCCTGGTCAACCCAGCACTTCCTGGTCAACCCAGGATGTCTGTTGAGCAGATTCCCCCTCCATTGTTTAGGAAGAAAAAAAAAAAAAAAAAAAAAAACACACACAGACATCACCTCGATTCGTCGAGCTTAGTCGATCGGTATATAACACTATGGGTCTCCGAGCCTCCTATAAAAAGTTTGTTTTTCTAGCGAACATATAGCCTTTACGTATACTTTGTATACGAGAAAGGCAAAAAAATAATGCACAGATGCATTAAGCTAAGGCCCATGTATAGATTGCATTAAGTGAATTCATTGCATTAGGTTTCTGATCACGAGCAAAAGAACTAGATGTGTTGGTATCTACATAGAATCTATTTTTAAACTTCCATCGGAGAAAGATTCTTTATATACTTCGCCAACCATATTTGGTTACAAAAAAAATTTGGCCCAACACGAGTTTCGAAGCTAAGCCCTCCACATGATTAAATAACCATATACGAATTATGAAAACCACATTGCCAGGAAAAGATATTTAAACTTCTTCAAAACGATCTTAGCTACAGATCAAAGTATCTGCAATATAAACGATCCGACGCGTTTTGACCCAATTTTGCAACCCTATTTTTTTTTTAATTCTTTGCTATTCTTGCAATTAATACCGTAAACAATATTTTTATTAAATAATTTTCACCGTCTGTGGTTATAAAACATTTGAATAATTTGTTTGAGAAACTGCATATATCCATTTTACAAAAAGTGAGTAGTGAAAATTGCAAAGCTTTTAGTAAGCAGTGCGGAATTTGGCATTTCGCACTTCTAAATTTACATGAGGAATGAGAAAAGAGAAGTCGAAACTGGCAATTGAGGAGTGAGAAGATAAAAATTGGAAATGAGAAGATAAAAATTGGAAGTGAGAATTGAAAAGACAAAAATGAGAAGTGGGAAGTGAGAAATCCTTCCTTCATCTTTAGTTTTTGTTTCTGAAAGACGAAATAATTAAGAAAGAATGACGGAAGATGCAGGAAGAACAAAGAAATATGGAAGATGTAAGAAGGCAAGTTCATTCTGTATCTTCCGTCATTCCTTCTTAATTATTTCATCTTTCTTTTTCCTTCTTCTCTTCCTTCCATCTTCTTTAACCTGTCTTTCTGTTTTTTCTTTCTTCCTCATTGTTTCTCTCTTCTTCATCCTTCGTTTTCTTCTTCCCTTTTTCTCTCTTCTTCCCTCTTATTTCTTCCGTCTTCTTTCTCCCTCCATCCTTCAGTCTTACTTTCCAATTCAAGACAAAATTTTCAAAACGGCTTATCTAATTTTGTAAACAAAGATTCAAACGACGATTTGACGAATCTGATAGCTCTCCCACGCAAACCAACACCATCAACAGGTAGCGGAAACTTTCCCCTACCTATTGATGGTGTTGGTTTGCGTGGGAGAGCTATCAGATTAATCAAATCGTCGTTTGAATCTTTGTGTACAAAAGTAGATAAGTAATTTTGAAAATTTTGTCTTAAATTATCATCTCTTGTTTTTCACCTCTCGTTTCTTACTTCTCACCTTTCACTGCTCATTTATTACATATCATTCTCACCTCTCACTTCTCTAGTTTTCATTTCTAAATACTCACTTTTATTTTCTCATCTCTCACTACTCGCTTTTCTTTTCTCGTCTCTCACTATTCACTTCCCACTACTCATTACTTACTTCGAACATCGCACATTTCACTTCTTATTCTGAACATCTCACTTCTCACTTTACGCACTTAATAAAGAAACAAATTTCAATTACGCGTACAAATGTAGTTCGAATGAAAGTTTATTGGTAGAGTTTCCCAGGATCAAGTTGGGCTAATTTATTGTTGGAGAACAAAGGATCATAGGGGGGTCCCGTAGCGTAGTTGGCTACACGTTCGCCTTACAAGCGAATGGTCATGGGTTCGATTCCCAGCCCCTCCACCAAACCCTCGTCAGTCGCCGGATCCGCAGTCCATACGGTGGCGTTTGAGGTACACGCTTTACCGTCACGGCTGCCTGATGACGACTGACAACTTGTTCTTCTCGGAGGCATTCCTCCAACGTTACCCGGATTAAAATGGCAACCGAACAATGCGACGATCATTGGATACTCGTCATGGACAAACGGACAAAATGGACTCACGACAAGATGAACTTGCAACGACAACAATAACGAATAATGGATATCTAAAAATAGATTCTGTGTGGATTCTGTACAGCAGAATACCACAGTAGATCACGGCACAGTAGCGGTTAAGAACGCAGAGTGCCTACCAAATAAATATATGAATTAAAAAAAAAAAAAAAAACAAAGGATCACCTTGAGTCGCTAAGTTGCGTAGGCAGACGAAGGTCTTTAATAGGTTACTTGGTTAATAGCACCAATCTGTCGTACTGAGGGTCATAGGTTCGAGTTCCATCGAAGGAAAGCGGTTATCTCCAACACATTTTTCAAACATAATTCTTCCACATTATGTTCATATTCACATCGATTTTTTTTCAGAACATTGTATATTAATGACCATGTCGGGTGGATCGTTCAAACAGCACCTTTGTCTTTGCCTTCTTAACTTTGATTGAACCCCACACTGAGAATTTTTTTTTTTGGTAAAGTAAATTTTCCCATAATAAATCCTATGGAAAATTAAAATCGTCGGCGTTTTACCGCACAACTAAGGAGGGCCCCTAGCAGTAACTCTAGTTCAAATCAAATATCGTATTTAAAAGACAGGGTCACCGTCTTCGACCAGAGGTCGCACAGACTGAACACTTAACATCTAGCATTAGACAACGGACAGGACATTTTACACAACCACCCAGTGGACCAGTGGAGCACTTTTCGCTTTACGAAAAGTTTTCTCCTTACCGGGGCGGGAATCGAACCCACACTCCACAGCACATGCGTCTAGACGATTGACGTCGCTAACCGCACGGCCACGAAGCCCACTATCGTATTTAGCAAAAGTATTTCGGTAAGAAGTGTTACAGGGTGCGTCAGAAAATAATGCGAAAATGTTTAAACTTAAATATTGGGTTAATTCGAGTAGCTACTGACTAATTTCTGTTGAAAGTATATTTGTTTATGTTTACTTTTAAATGCCGTACCGAGATTGTAATTGTTGTATTGCAAATTTGTAAAAATGTACCCGAAAGAAGTGATTACTAGTTTGTTGCTCGCCCAGAAAACGCCGAATGATATTATCATGGTGATAGGATGGCTTTTTGCCAAGGAAGTCTAAATTTATGAGAAATCCATGCGAAAACCATCAAAGAAGACTTACATGTACCTTCCAAAGCTTGAGTGAAACGCCACTTGGTTACGGACCGGGTGTAAGAACTGCTGTGACTCGTTCAAAAAGATTGCTTTCTTTGTTGAAAAAGGAAAAAAATATAATCCTGTTTTTCGACGCGAAAGTTTTCAGCATCGATGCTGACGCCAACGGCCGCACGGACCGGTTCATCTCATCGAAGAAAGTTGCGGATGTTCTGGAGAAAATGAAGTTTAAATTCCAAAACAATCCGGCTGGTGTCATGATGTTTGGCTTGGGGCGTTCAACGGTTTGAAACTGCCACCTGTTTTTATTGATATTGCAGTTGACATCAATATCGAATTGTTTATCGGTATTTTAAAGGACCAAGTGGGGGAAGGCCGAATTCTCCGAGGATCAAAACGTTTTCCTACAGCATGACGGAGCGCCATGTCACAAGTTCAATCGACCCAAGAATGGCTGAAGAATCACATTTTTTTTGTCTTTATTAACGTAACTTTCAGTCCAAGACTGGCTCGTCTCGTAAGAGCAACATGATATTTTGGTCGAAAGATTTGTGGCCCTCTTGCAGTGCGGATCTTAATCCATTGGGTTATACGATTGGGGCGTATATGTTGAAGCACGAGTCTGCAAACCATCTCACCCTTGTGTAAAGACCTTAACGTTAGCCATAACATGCTCATGGCAGTCGATGTCGGAGGACTAGGTTCGTAAGACGTGTTCGGCATCGTCTTGAGGATATTATTAATAAAAATAAAGCACACATTCAGTAAATTTGTTTGAAAGGACCTTATAATGATAACTGAACTAAACAATGATGAAAATATTGCTTGGAGCAGTTCAAATGGGACTTAATTAAAATTAGAACCAATTTTCGCATTGTTTTCTGCCGCACACTGTACATTGTGAAAGTATTTTACATCAATACGTTCATCTTTTCAATTTGCTCCAAATATATTTACCAAAATACCAGAATCCACAAATCTAAACTCAGTAATTAGACACTTGTTGCGCAATGTCCATCTTTATAATAAATAGACGGAATTTGATTTTCGATGCTGTTAATCAACCCAAATCGACGAAATCCAAAGCATTGTGTATTTAAAATGCGTACTGTGATTAGAAAATTATTTAGAGCTTTTTAGTGGAATGTCACAAGACGAGTTAGTTATCTCATCTAACTTCATCACTTGATTGTAACTTTAAAGATACGTATTACGACCTCAACAGTAATGCCGTCTTCACTACCGTAATCTGAGGAAGTGAAGCGCCAAATTACAACATGCATGTTTTCCATTTTTCTGTTAAAGAGTTTGATGAATACTACTCGTTCACACCGTTTTTGGAAAATGGCGTATACGTCACTTTTCCAGATTACGGCAGTTCAGTGGCTCGTATTTGATTCGACTCGAGTCGACGTCCTTACCTTAAAGCATTTCTGTTGATGTTTAATACGTATCTGTGAAGAAACGATCGAGTGTTGAAATTAAATAAGAGAAATTTCTTGTGACGTATACTGTGGAAATGGGGAAAAAGGCATATTATATTGAACTCACAACAACGAAGAATTAGACAGAAAACACATACCGCCACTTTATTCTTCAATAATAACTAATGCCTCATGTGAAAAAATTTTATCCACTAATTGATTGGAATGCTAGGAGAAGATTTTTAAACATTCTAAATATGTTACAAAATATAGGTTTCCGAATTAAAATGGAAATTCAATGGAAAGAAAGTGTGAATAACAATTTATGTGATCTTTTTCTTCTTCTTTTTCTTATTAGCAATACATCTCCTATTGGGACATTGCCGCCTCGCAACTTAGTGGCACTTCCACAGTTGTTAACTGCGAGGTTTCTAAGCCATGTTACCATTTTTGCATTGGTATGTCATGAGGCTAACACGATTCCCACACCAGGAATCGAACAAAGTCACATTTAGCATGGTCTTGCTTTGTGGCCGCGCATTTTACTGCACGGCTAAGGAAGGCCCTGTGATCTACGTATCGTTTGATTACGTCGGCTGCTATGGATGCCGCTGTGAACAAAGTACGGCTCAGATATCAGCAAAAAGTTGCGAGCCGAGCACTCGGATGTGCGGATCTCGGCAAAAGAATAAAAAATGCCGAGCTGAACTGAGTGTGCGGAAAAAAATATGATCGATAGCAATAAACATCTAATTGAAGAATGTGAACATCATGAGAAGTACTATAGAAGTACAAATAAAAATCGATAAAAAAAATTCATAATCATCGATATTTGTTCGTTTGAAAAGGCTCTTGTACTCCCTGATGAGTAGGCCAACCAATTAATCTCGCATTGCTTTTATGATATCAATGCACCTAAGCCCAAAGTAGAACGCAACCTAGCAACTTTTACTATATGATCAACAGCAGCACGGCTGGGTGGTGCGTATAAGCGCATATGCATAAAATATATAACGAATTATATTTCCCACTCGCTCTTGTGGCAATCGCAAAATTCTGGGCGATAACCGATCGTACGGAATGTATCCTATAACGAAAGAAAGATTTTCAGTATAAAAACCGAATCATGCATCTCAATATGCATCATAAGCGTCTCAGCATTGTGACAACCACCATACACGGATTAGAGAAAATGGCATTCAAAGTAAGTTATTTGGCACGGGCTAGAAACGTCAAAGGATGAATTGCACCGATGGTAATTATACAAACGTCAATCATTTCAGTTCGTAATCTTCGCCGCCGTCGTGGCCGTCGCTAATGCCATCGTTCCAATTGGATACCCTGGGGCCATTCCTGCTGGCTACCCCGCCCTCGGTGTGGGCAGGATTGCTGCCCCTCTGGCCTACCCAGCCATTGCCAAGGTTGCCGCTCCAGTGATCGCCAAGGCCGTCGATGATTATGATCCAAACCCACAGTATAGCTTCAGCTACCACATTGCTGTGAGGATTACAAATATTGCCTGATTTATTGCGTTATAATTTACCGCGAAATCGTTTTCCAGGATGCTCTGACCGGAGACAACAAGGAACAACAGGAATCTCGCTCCGGAGATGTCGTCACTGGATCCTACTCGCTGGTCGAACCCGATGGCACCCGCCGTGTCGTTGAATACCACGCCGATCCTGTCAACGGATTCAACGCCGTCGTGAGCCGTCAGCCACTTGCCGTCAAGGCTGTGGCACCAATTGCCGCTCCTCTGGCCTACCCAGCCGTCGCCAAGGTTGCCGCTCCATTGGGCTACCCTGGAGCTCTCGGATACCCAGCCTACGGAAAGGCCCTCATCGGTTAAGCTTCGCACTATCTCCTCAGGACCACATAACTTCTATCTACCTTCCTCATCTCATTTTCAGTCGTTAGTATAAATACTTACTACTCTATTCTATTTCTATAATTTCTGACTCTGACTGCTCACCCTCCTCTATGGCTACAAATGTGAGTTTTCTAGTTGCTTCAAGCTCAAATGGATTTGCGTGTAAAACTTATATACTTGTAAATAGTGAAAGAAAAACTAGTGAGCTAAGATGCTACTGGTTAGCATCTTCTTCCATGACTGTGTGACAAAACAAAATGTACAGATCAGTGTTTGGAATGCAGGCGTTTTATGATGAAATAAATTCAATTCTACAAATGAAGTTATATTGGATTGGTCATTCAAACATGATAATATCTCAAAATAGCGTTTGTAAAATTGGCATTGTTGTATGTTGTAACTTAACCGGAAATTATGAAAGCAAACAAATAGTAATAGGAGAACTGCTCCTGGAATTCATGTCATGGTTCCGATATTCATCCCATCAAAAACAAAGCTCCAAATTATCATGAAGGATCGAATGGTCTACCGAATAAACCCAGACGGCTATGATGTCCTAAACTGCGGTAGCAACTATATATGTCATATATATATTAGGGTGTCCCAAAAAAAATCGATGTTCGAAAAGTCATGGTGCTCAACCCTGAAATGAAAGATATACCTGTCTGGATAATTTTTGTAGAACAAACCGAATTTCTAAAAAATCGTTTAGAGGTCGCGCCAGATCGATTTTTGAAAAATGAGCTTTTTTTAGATAAAAAATCAAATACAGTCGCCTCTCCACATCTCGATATTGAAGGGACCATCGAGATAGGGAGAGATCGAGGAATGGGAGGAAAATTGAAATGGATACTAGATCCAAAAAAGCTTGTTGCTATGAAAAACGACAACAAAACAAATGTCGTTTCCTGTTGTTGATGTGTTTGTTATTGTCCAAAGATAGTCTAGTAGCCTAAAAATCTGACCATATCGACATAAGGAGAGAGAATCCTGAACAAAATATGATCAGAACCCATCGAGATAGGGAGGTTATCGAGATGTAGAAAGCCCAAATGTATGTAGATTGAAGGGACTAAGGAAACCATCGACATAGGGAGAGATATCGAGATATAGAACATCGATATGTGGAGAGTCGACTGTATTGGGTCCTTTCGCATTTTTTTTTAGGGTCACCCATTCGTTTCAGATTTTTTTATTTTTCTGTGTATCTTTGCCCATATTCTCCATGAATAAGTTTTTGGTATTATGCGTTTTTACAGTCTGCAGAACTTTTTAAATATCGAAAAAAACACATTTTTCTGACTAATTTTCGAAGTTATTTCATCCTCACAAAAAAAATATTTTTATCTCGCTCAGAAAAACTTACATACTACAAAGAGCTATTTATAAGGAGTATTTTCATAAAAAAAGGTCCAAGAAATGTTGTTCTGGGGCTGAGATTTTGCAGTTTTAGTAAATAGTCAAAAAGTGTTCAAATTCCGTATTTTTCTTTACATGATATAATTTCATCAAGATTGCACCAATATTTCAATTTAAATTAAAAACAATTCAAAAGCAAATAAATGGGAATATTTGCTAGGTAACATAGCTTTTCTTTCCGATGGAGTTGATTACCTAAATTACAGGATTTGGTCGGAGTATATGGATGGAGCCAGTTATAAAATTATATCACACCCAACAGTTAATATGTAGCAATATATAAGTAATCAGGTTTACTATGATCTCTTTATTAGTTTTGATTCAATCAGAGGATGCTTTTCACGGTATACAAAAAACAAGGCAGGCTCAGCACGTAGGTAAACATTCAGTTAGAACGTAAATATGTGTCGTCACTACTATCTTCGTACAAGCTGAAGTGAGACGATGCTCTACGGTCTCAGCATGCTTACCTTTGTACTCTAACATGTGGCGCTAAAATATGCGTCACTCTTGACGTGTCACTTTTCTTACTAGCCTACCTTGTTGTCTGTATACCGTGATGCTTTTTATGTCATATGACAGTCAAACAATTTTTTTCGTCGTATCAGTTCGACAGCTTTTCCATGAGTTCTTGAGATATTGGAAAAAGTAAAAACGGAATAAACGTAAAAATGACACTTCAAAAGTGATGTATACTTTATGGCCACATGTTAGAGTACAAAAGTAAGCATGCTGAGACCGTAGAGCATCGTCTCAGTTCAGCTTGTACGAAGATAGTAGTGACGACACATGTTTACGTTCAAACTGAATGTTTACATACAAACTGAGCCTGCCTTGTTTTTTGTATACCGTGAAAAGCATCCTATGATTGAATCAAAACTAATGAAGAGATCATAGTAAACCTGATTACTTGTTGATACATATTAACTGTTGGGTGTGATATCTTTTTATGACTGGCTCCATCCATATACTCCAACCAAATCCTGTAATTCAGGTAACCAACTCCATCGGAAAGAAAAGCTATGTTACCTAGAAAATATTCCCATTTATTTGCTTTTGAATTGTTTTTAATTTCAATTAAAATATTGGTGCAATCTTGATGAAATTATAACATGTAAAGAAAAAGTACCGCCCGCATAATTACAAACTGTACATGGATATTTTCCCGTGCGGTCGACAACAGTATCCTTTACTGTTGACAACTGTAAATGAACAATCTCATATAAAGTTTTAACAGTTTGTGGTACGGTTATTTGACAAATAACAATATGTTGAATGGGTTGTTAAGTTATGTCACCATAAAAAATCGTCTGTTTTCGCGTGCAAAATTTTCGCTCAACAGTATGATAAAATGTTGACATATAATGAAGGAAATAAAGAATATTTTAGAGACAGCATGTTATATGCTGACATTTAGTGATGTTGTCGAGCAGTTATGGTTGAATCGATCGAAAAGTATTCGATAACCGCAACGTAAACTGTGAAGCTATATCTTACATCGTAATAATGATTCTGACCATATAACATGTTGTTTTTAATTATGCGGGCGAATTTGTACACTTTTTGACTATTTACTAAAACTGCAATATCTCAGCCCCAGAACAACATTTCTTGGATCTTTTTTTATGAAAATACTCCTTATAAATAGCTCTTTGTAGTATGTTAGATTTTCTGAACGAGAAAAAAATATTTTTTGTTTGAGGATGAAATAACTTCGAAAATTAGTCAGAAAAATGTGTTTTTTTTCGATATTTAAAAAGTTCTGCAGACTGTAAAAACGCATAATACCAAAAACTAATTCATGGAGAATATGGGCAAAGATACACAAAAAAAAATATGAAACGAATGGGTGACCCTCAAAAAAATGCGAAAGGACCCAATATTTGATTTTTTACCTAAAAAAAGCTCATTTTTCAAAAATCGATCTGGCGCGACCTCTAAACGATTTTTTAGAAATTCGGTTTCTTATCCAGACAGGTATATCTTTCATTTCAGGGTTGAGCACCATGACTTTTCGAACATCGATTTTTTTTGGGACACCCTAATATATATATATGTCAACCGAGATTGATTTTTTATGCGTCTTAACCGCATCAATATGGATGAGTCATATATGACCCAAGACGCAAATCAGCTCTCAAAAATTTGTTTTAAGAGATAGAGCCTTGCTTTCTTTAGCAAAAAGGATCAAAATAAACTATTCTATCTTAGAAATATATAGCACAGGTCAGGTTACCGGCATTAGGTTGATCTAGAGCATCCAAACTATCCATGAGTTGTGATTTTGATGTTCTAAGGAATCAACCATATTCTGGTTAAATTATTGTAATTGAAATGTGTTATGATAAAATCCTGAGCCTGACCAGCGGTATAAATAGTAGTTTGTGCAACTAATTGCAAAAAGATGATGTTTTCAGTACGAGTTGTACTATGAATACTACGAGTGCTGAAAAAATCAAGTTTTGCAACGAGTTGTACACGCTATTTTTTGCAATGACAAAAAATGGGCTTCAATATGTTAAATCTGTACCAAAATGGTACGGTTTTATTTACTTCACATGATCAATCTTGCCAAAGCATCATGTTGCTGCAGAAAACAAACAGATTCCTTGTTATCGTGTCCCATTGTGTGCTCGACAGACCATAAGGCGATAGATAAACCTGCCTTCGGGGAATTTGATGTCTTGTCCAACAAATTATTTCATTTATTACGTGACACAGAGATTACACTGTTTGAATACTCACCCAAGCCAATGTAGCTGAATGTGGTCATGTAAATATTGTTCCAATGCTGGTTTTCCATTATAGCACCCAAATGAGTACTTTAATAGATTTTTTGCAATTCCTGATCATAATACCTGGTTTACAGTTGGCGTTTGAGTGATAAAACGGCCTACTTTTCCATACCAATGACATGGGTGCTTTAATGAACATTTTGCAACTCAAATGGGTTGCATAAAATCCATTATAGCACTCATTTCGGTGCTATAATAAAAAACCAGCATTAAGGTCACTCCTAACGGAATCCAAGTTTCAAAGTGCTCGCGTTTTCGGGGGCACACCACTCGATACGGAAGCAACGCATAACTGTCATTTTTATTTTTTCACGCATGCTGCGACGCAGCAAAACTAAATCAACAAAAATGACAGTTGTGCGCCGCCTCCGTATCGAGTGGTGTGCCCCCGAAAACGCGAGCACTTTGAAACTTGGATTCCGTCAGGAGTGACCTTAAAACCATAATTACATGACCACTGTTGCGCAAACGCATTTTAAATTAGAACTTCCAATATTTAATAATTGTATAAAATTTAAGCATCCCTAGAGCCACAGTAACCCTATGTGTAATGTACGTATTGTAACTTGTGAGGAGGTGTAACAAAGCAGGAGCTTATTGTGCTCCGTGATAATTTCACCGAATTTGTGAGTAATTCGCTGTAGTATGTTTTTGATTATATGTATTATTAAATAAATGTATACTACAGCTTTGTAGCTGACCAAAATGACAATACTATTTGTCTGTCTGCTGGAAGAATCGGCGTCTAAATGCACCTCCCGCAACAACCACATTTAGCTAAATTGGCTTGGGTGAATGTTCAAATAATGTAGTCTTCGTGTCACGTAATAAATTAAATAATTTGATGGGCATGACATCCAATTTTCCAAAGGCAGGTTTATCTATCGCTTTATGGTCTGTCGAACACACAATGGGGCACGATATTATGGAATCTGTTTGTTCTCTGCAGCAACATGATTTTTTGGTAAGATTAGTCATGTTAAATAGATAAAATTGTACCATTGTGGTACAGATTTCTCATATTCAAGCCCATTTTTCGTCATTGCAAAAAATAGCGTGTGCAACTCGTTGCAAAACTCGATTTTTTCAGCACTCGTAGTATTTATCCAACTTGGCAAGCCTCGTTGGATAAACGTACAACTCGTGCTGAAAAATCATCCTTTTGCAACTAGTTGCACAAACTACTATTATGCAACTCATTTGAGTTGCATAATGTTCATTAAAGCACCCATGTCATTGGTATGGAAAAGTAGGCCGTTTTATCACTCAAATGCCAACTGTAAACCAGGTACCATGTGGGACCGAAATCCGTTCAGCACCGAAATCCGTCCACCTCATGAGATATCAATGAATTAAAGGGGGTTAAAGGTAATTAATGTAGAAATAGTTTATCTTATCTTTTTCAGATTCTTGACAGTAATCTTTTAGGGCATAGAAATGGAAAGAAGGCTTCGAAATTAAAACAACAAAAACAAATCGCCACCCACCAAACGCGGAGTTTTTGCCGCCATTTTGTTTTCGGGTAGAGCATAATTGCATCAAAAGTAACTGTGTTTTAATTGCTAATTGCGAATCATAACATAAGATAATCGGAATACAAATCGAATAGATCGCTTCTCAAGGTGCGTATCGAACTATTTACAGTGGTAGTTTAGTCAATCAGACTGCTTCCATTTAAATATTTAGGTAAAAAATAGCTGTACGGATTTTGATCTTTTGATTCGAAATCCATCCACGGTGGACGGGTTTCGAGTCAGGAGAAGTTGATTTTATTCATTATTTTATCATGTTTTTCTTAGTTTTTAATGAGTAAATGTGAAACACTTCAAAAATAGAAGTCTTCATGCCCCTGTGTCAATGACAAACGTTTTATTTACATTCGATTCTTATTTTCTAATTACTTTTTCATATATTAAGGTGCTTAAGTGTACGGATTTCGATGCCCCACTATTATGATCAGGAATTGCAAAAAGATATTACGGTTCTCCAAACAGTCCTTGAATTCTTAATATTCAAATCGATCAACAAGATGATGAATGGTGTCCCCACTATTTGTATGACATGGAATAGCTCCTCGGTACCTCATTACACCATAACAGCCACACACCAGAATTCGTTCGACATCTACGATACTCTAAGCTATCATTGAGTACAGATCTTGATATTCAAATTGTGAGGTGGAATAGCTCCGGAACACCTCTTAACACTATTACAGACACACCACAGAATTCGTTCGATATCTACGACACTTCAAATTGTCCTTGAGTACAGATCTTAATATTCAAAACGATCAACATAAAGATCTTCGATGCCTCATCTATTTTTATGAGTTGGAATAGCTTCACGGGACTTCATTGCTACACCCATATAGACACATTATAGGATTCATTGAATATGTACGACAATCCAAACTGTCCATGAGCTCAATTCTTTATATTCAAATCGATCAACAAGAAGATCTGCGATGGTCTAGCATGAATTTACCACCAAAAAATTGTATGGCGAATGACATCTAGGGAAGATTCATATAGTACATCACACAAAACAAATACCACCATCGTAGATATGCTGAGAATGTTATGACTTGTATATACTGGCGTAATGATGTTCCATGGGGCTTCTCCAACTAACACACAAGGTCGGAAACCAATGAATCACTTTGTTGGTCTTGAAGTCCTCCAATATCTGAACTCAAAAATGATTTGGAGGACCGCAAGAACTCTTGGAATGTTGTGATTTATATATACTGGTTTAATGATATCTCATGGGGTTTTTCCAACTAACACACGAGCTCGGGCTACGATTTGATAAAAATAGTTAAATTATGTCTCAGGTAGCGTTGCCAACTTCAAATTAGGGTTGAGGTCCAGTAAAACGCTTTGTTGTAAAACTTAAGAAAACACACAAAGAAAAATATATAAAAAATCACGAAGATCTGAACTAAAGGAAAGTTTGAAAGCCCTAGAACATCAAAACTATTCTCCCCTATATTTCTACTTTTTCAAACGGATTGTTTTGGAAGCAGAATGTCAAAAATTTGTGTTGAAATACACCGAAAAAAGAACACACATACACACACACAGACATCATCTCAGTTCAGGCGCAAATAATAGGTGGTCCAAGGGTTCGGAGTCGGTTTCATGGGTCATGCCGGTGCCCTGTGGTCGAACTCGATCCTTTTATCGAACAAGTGTCCGCGCGAAGAACAACATGGTATCGTCGCTTTCGCGGCGTCGGTCAACTGGGCGGGTTCCGAGCCCGAGGACGGAAAGGGGTCCTCGTCAAGGCTGGGGCAGGCGTAGGCACCGCGTCGGCATGTCCCTCTGTGTGTTGGCGAATAGACCCTATCGCATCCCAATTTGGGGTGCACGCGACATCATCATTCTAGATACCAGTCGTGCAGAGGGAAGCAGACACGAAGTCGACCCTTCCCACCATCCGAGGTCATAGGGCGTGGTAAGGCCACCTGGAAAGACGGCAATGCGTTGGCACGATACCATGGTGTTCTACTAAAAAAGCGAGTCACGACGTTCGATGCTGCAAAGACACGCAGCTAACCTCGAGGGTGCGTTGTACACTGGCCCCTTTTGAAGTATTACTTTCCGGCTGTACCGAAGGGATGATTGGTTTGGCGGCAATGGAAACGGTTTAACGGGTCGGGGATGTAGTCTTGCCTCCCTCGTTTGCTGTTGGAGGTGGTCCCTAACCCCGCACTTCCTGGACAACCCAGAATGTCTGTTGAGCAGGATCCCCCTCCAATGCATAGGAAGAAAAAAAAACAGACATCATCTCAATCGTCGAACTGAGTCGATTGGTATATAACACTATGGGTCTCCAAGCCCTATATAAACAGTTTGTTTCTGGAGCGATCATATAGCCTTTACGTATACTTTGTATACGAGAAAGGCAAAAAGTTGAAGAAAAAATTACTCCCCCGTGGAGAAACGCCCCATCCAACTAATTCGCATACAAAGTCGATCTAAGAAGGTAGATAATCATTATAATGATTCTTCTTCTTCTTATTGACATTATATCCCATACTGCGACATTGCCGCCTCGCAAATTAGTGTTCATTAAGCAAAGCACTTTCACAGTTATTAACTGCGAGGATTCTAAACCAAGTTACCATTTTTGCATTTGTATATCATGATGCTAATACGATGATATATTTATGCCCAGGCAGTGTTGTCCTACACTCAAGGCAAAAAATTCTGCTCTTTGATTTTACTCCATCTAAACGATTTTATAGTCTCAGCTAAGTAAGTTCAACTAATAAAAGGATATTTGGATTTTCTAAATGTCATGGCAAACTGTCAAAAAACTGCACTCCAGAGCCACAAGAGCGCGCGAGCTGAAAATACACTCCAGTGAAAACACTCCAGTGTATTTTCAGTGCGCGCGATCCTGTTGCTCTTGAGTGCATTTTTTTGACAGTTTGCTATGACATTAAGAAAATTCAAATATCCTTCTATTAGTTGAACTTATTTAGTTGAGACTATAATGTCGTTCAGATGGAGTAAAATCAAAGAGCAGAATTTTTTGCCCTGAGTGTAGGACAACACTGTGCCCAGGGAAGTCGATACAATTTCCAAACCGAAAATAGCTTAGACCGGCACCAGGAATCGAACCCAGCCACCCTCAGCATGGTTTTGCTTTATAGCACCGCATCTTACCGCACGGCTAAGGAGGGCCCCTGATTCATATTGATTAATTCCTGATGATGATGATGATCGCTGCAATGTCAAACGACGCAAGCAAAACGTCAAATCGATTGCACCCTACCAGAACATGAGATAAATTGTGGCGGCCATTACCGTATCGAAATTTTAAAAAGTTTGAAACCTATATTGCTGATTATCTGACGAAATCCACGATCAGTAGTATTGAGTTACATGTCCCTGGAAATCCGGATTTCCCGTATATCAGAGTGACTGGACCGATTCATCCCGAACAGCATGATAATGGGGAAAAACTTTCTTTTTTCGTTTCATAATTTATATAACCATGCTCAGGGAGGACTTGCAAGCACTTGAAGTACTTGAAAAGTCGAAACACGCGTGATAAGGATAATTTGTGCCGGCAGGTACAAGAAGGTGTGAAGCGCAGTGAGCTAGGTGGGCGGATCAAGCATCGTTTTTTACTTCTTTTCTGTCATTCTCGCAAACTGAAGGTTGTCTGTCTGGAAATTCAAAATAGCGCCACCAATTGATTCCGGCTTGTATGCACAGAGTTTTCGAGATTTCGGCCTCGACTTCTACATATTCCACCTGTTTGGAAGTTCCGACAGCTCTCATTTTGTACCTACAAGAATCCGTCCAATTTTACAAACCAGCAGTAGGCCAACTTGAGTTGAAAAATGACAACAAACAATTGTTGATTTAGTATATAATTTGCGAAAATGATGCAGATAAGTGATTTTTATGACGGAAATTAGGCGCATAACTTTAGAAAATCATACAACGCAGATTTCAGGAAGAAGATACGATTTTTGCTAATTTATTGATTTTTATTCTATTTATTCTAATTATTTTCAATTAAAGAACTGTGAAATAAAAAACATTTGCTACCCGAAAAATCTTTGCACAGACTGTTAATTATTATGTCTGTCATATGAATTACAAATTTCTAATGTACTTGCTGGTTGCAGTGGGAAGGCGATCTCGAAGATAATATGATAACTATATTTCTATATTTGAAGAAAAAACGTTGTCGGTGTCCTTGATTCATTTACCGTTTAAAGACACTCTCGAAAACCAGAGTAACATGCGTGAGCTATCTGCTTGCTACCATAAGAATTAATCTTAGAACAATTCTGGGTAGGGCTGAAGGCAATCACGATTGACAAGCTTGTGTCGCGTCGGCTGGCTGCGTTGGCACAAGGCTATTTGGTGGACAATTTAGCTTTTCCAAGCAAAAAAGAAGGAGTTGAATCAAGCAAACAACAAAAAATTCCGAACGCACATACAGAGCAGACCAAACAGGGCAGGGGCATTTTCCAAGCTCGAACTAGGATCAATTTCGACCAACACCAGACTCTACGGTGTGCTGCCCCAATCCGCTATCATTCGGCCAGTCACATTTAACCGCCAACAACTTATCAGATTCAAGTGATATTTCATTCATGTATTTAATTCATTTAGGTATTGATCTATTTTCGTGCCGATTGAAGTACATGCAATTGAGACATGATCTACGACCAAGATGTGTAACCTTTTTCATATAAAAAGAAACGAATTTTTCAACAAACCATACAATCGTCAACCATAGTCCATCGAGCAACGACAAAAATGGCTCTCAAAGTAAGAACAGTGATTTATAAAGAAAGAAAGAGTAATTAATCCTATCGATATTTCAGATAGCAATCTTTGCTGCTATCATCGCCGCTGCGCATGCAATTGCCGTTGGATACCCAGGATATCATGCAGGACTCCCAGCAGTGGCTAAAATCGCTGCGCCAGTCGTTGCTGATTACGACCCCAACCCTCAGTACAGCTACAGTTACGCCGTTGCGGTAAGAAACATAATAAACCATTAATAACAAGGTACTAAATGTGCATACTCCTTCCGCAAAAAAATAGGATGCAATCACCGGCGACAACAAGAGTCAACAGGAATCTCGCTCCGGAGACGTCGTAACCGGTTCGTACTCGTTGATCGAACCTGATGGCACCCAGCGCGTGGTCGAGTATACCGCCGACCCAGTGAACGGATTCAACGCCGTCGTGCATCGTGGTCCACTGGCAGCTAAGGTCATTGCCCCGGTAGCCAAAATTGCGGCTCCCTATGCTGCGCATCCACTGGCTCATCCGTTGGCTCACCCCTTGGCACATCCCTTGGCTCATCCACTTGCTCGCCCATATATCGGTTAAACAAGGATCGCTGAAAATTGATACACATTCACCTCATCTAGGCACTATACTCCAGCAGTATTGATGATTTCATAAAATGTCGCAAAGTTTTATGTTGTAAATACTTCTGTGCACTCCATAAAGCACGAAAAGCATGACAATACAATAATTGATTTGGACGCGAGATTTTCACGAATGCCACCTGATAGCACAAGAAATAGTATTTAAGCCAGTTCAAGTTATATACGTCAAACGCATACTGCAAATAAAATCTGTTATTAACAGTAAAACCAACTATAAAATCGAGCGAGTTTTATTCCTTGGTAACTATTCTTTTTTGTACAAAGTTCATAAGGATTGTTTTGTATAAGGCTGTGTAAAATACCATGCTGATATTCCAAATACGGGCGCGGAACAGACAAAACTCGATTTTTCGGAGGAAAAAGCGCCAGCAGGAAAGTTCTATGAGAAGTTAAACCGTTCACGTAAGGGCCACGTGCCACAGCCCGATATGTGTAAGGACATAAACGGGAACCTTCTTACGAACGAGCATGAGGTGATCCAAAGGTGGCGGCAGCACTACGAAGAGCACCTGAATGGCGATATGGCAGACAACGGTGGCGGTATGGTAATGAACCTAGGAGCACGCGCGCAGGACATGCGACTTCCGGCTCCGAATCTCCAGGAAATCCAGGAGGAGATCGGCCGGCTGAAAAACAACAAAGCCCCTGGAGTTGACCAACTACCAGGAGAGCTGTTTAAACACGGTGGTGAAGCACTGGCTAGAGCGCTGCATTGGGTGATTACCAAGGTTTGGGAGGATGAGGTTCTGCCGCAGGAGTGGATGGCAGGTGTCGTGTGTCCCATCTACAAAACGGGCGATAAGCTGGATTGTAGCAACTACCGCGCAATCACATTGCTGAACGCCGCCTATAACGTACTCTCCCAAATTTTATGCCGTCGACTAACACCAATTGCAAGAGAGTTCGTGGGCAGTACCAGGCGGGATTTATGGGTGAACGCTCTACCACAGACCAGGTGTTCGCCATACGTCAGGTATTGCAGAAATGCCGCGAATACAACGTGCCCACTAGACTGGCCCAGATTACTATGGGGAGAAAAAAATGTTGTCGAATTCCAAGGGGCCTAATATAAAAAGGGGCCGAAACCTATATAAAAGTTCATTTAATCATCATACAATGTTCTGTGAAATTGTTCTGTAGCATACCAACTGCCGTTTTTGCAATTCTCAGGTCAATCGAGCAATCAGAACTAATTTCCAGATCGAATGAGTGACGGAGGTGTATTTTCCTATACATTTTGGCTGAAATCCCCATACAAACTTCAAATTAAATGCGCCAGCTTATGCAACAAGCGATTGAGCTGAAATTTTCAGAGATTGATTTTCTCACCCAAAGACACAATCCTGGGGGTGCACCGTGGAATTAGACAACTTTTTGTTTACTGGGCCAGTCTAGTGCCCACACATCATCTATTTATCGACTTCAAAGCCGCATATGATACAATCGATCGGGACCAGCTATGGCAGCTAATGCACGAAAACGGATTTCCGGATAAACTGATACGGTTGATCAAGGCGACGATGGATCGGGTGATGTGCGTAGTTCGAGTTTCAGGGGCATTCTCGAGTCCCTTCGAAACCCGTAGAGGGTTACGGCAAGGTGATGGTCTTTCGTGTCTGCTATTCAACATCGCTTTGGAAGGTGTAATACGAAGGGCAGGGATTGACACGAGTGGTACGATGTTCACGAAGTCCGTCCAGTTATTTGGTTTCGCCGACGACATTGATATCATGGCACGTAACTTTGAGAGGATGGAGGAAGCCTACATCAGACTGAAAAGCGAAGCTAAACGGATTGGACTAGTCATCAACACGTCGAAGACGAAATACATGATAGGAAGAGGCTCAAGAGAGGTCAATGTGAGCCACCCACCACGAGTTTCTATCGGTGGTGACGAAATCGAGGTGGTTGAAGAATTCGTGTACTTGGGCTCACTGGTGACCGCCGATAACGATACCAGCAGAGAAATTCGGAGACGCATAGTGGCTGGAAATCGTACGTACTTTGGACTCCGCAAAACGTTTCGATCGAATAGAGTTCGCCGCCGTACCAAACTGACTATCTACAAAACGCTTCTAAGACCGGTAGTTCTCTACGGACACGAGACCTGGACGATGCTCGTGGAGGACCAACGCGCACTGGGAGTTTTCGAAAGGAAAGTGTTGCGTACCATCTATGGTGGGTTGCAGATGGCGGACGGTACGTGGAGGAGGCGAATGAACCACGAGTTGCATCAGCTGTTGGGAGAACCATCCATCGTTCACACCACGAAAATCGGAAGACTGCGGTGGGCCGGGCACGTAGCCAGAATGTCGGACAGTAATCCGGTGAAAATGGTTCTCGACAACGATCCGACGGGAACAAGAAGGCGAGGTGCACAGCGGGCAAGGTGGATCGATCAGGTGGAGGACGACTTGCGGACCCTCCGCAGACTGCGTGGTTGGCGAAGTGCAGCCATGAACCGAGCTGAATGGAGAAGTCTTTTATGTGCAGCACAGGCCACTCCGGCCTTAGTCTGATGATAAATAAATAAATAGATCATTTCGATGAAAAAACGCGACAATCGCACTTTCTTAACGGGACATGTCTAAAGTAGTAGCATAAGTAGGGGAAAAGTACCGGTTTTCGCCATGTTCCTAATTTGGCAAATTTTGCGAATAACTCCAAAAATAAAGCAATTCGCAAGGGTTTTATTAGTTCCAACAAGAGATATATCCCTCACGCTTCAACGCTGCTTTCAACTGATCGATTATTTTGGAAAAATATGTATTTTTCAGGGTTGGCCAAATTAGGCACTAAGTTGGCCAAAACCGGTGCACTTCGCCCAATAAGAACGCTAGTGGCGCTGTAATCATTTAAATTATTTTGCCAAATTATGCTTCAACAAGCTTCAATTGACCATAATTTATGCATCATGTTGTAATGCATGTTTGGTTTCATAACCAACATCGGTTTGACATTTGTAATACCGGACCGGTACTTTAGCTGCCAGGTTGAAGTAACCTAGATGTTAGTCACGCGAACAGTAACGACATTAGCAATCTTCTGAATCAACTATGTCTAACAACCTTGTGACAATTTTCGATTTTAATAAAAAAGTAACTTCAGGGAAAAAAAATCAAGAGACAAATAAGAAAAACGCAATAAGTGTGGTGGAATTTTTGATTTCCAAGGCTGAATCGCTTTTTCTTGAATATAAGTGGCAGAAAATCTGTGGATAAGAATAACAAGAATCTAAAAAAGGAGAGAAAATACTTCTTTACAAATTATTTCTATGAAAATGGTTGGCACAAGGCAATACATTTCAAATCTAATCAATTTACAGTCCGTTTTGATCGAAATTAATTCAAATGACGATACTTCGTTGAAAGTAGCCTCACACCTCGGGAAACTTGTACACTGATTTTGTTCCTATGTGTTTTCGAAAGGGCAGGATTCATGGGGTTTCGTCAAGCAAAGTAAAAAAATCCTGACCAATTTAAAGGTTAGTTTGCAGTTCGATAATTCCGCCGGATTCTGGTCTTCTGGTTCAGATCTAGTTCAGATGCAGATCCTAGACGAGGGTCAGTAAAGCCACAAGCTTGTGGGCCGCACCTTTCTTATGCTTTGATCGTTTCGTACCGAGTGAATTTAGCACCAATATCCGTTTTATTACCCTCAGCAGATAGATACATTTAAAAGCTTTCGATCAAGTTGTATTTTGTATTTGTATGGTCAAAGCTCATTCTTATTGTGTGAGGAGCAAATTAAGGAGAAAAGCGCCCAAAGTGCTGAGCAGTGAAAACCACTGCGTACGTTATTAATGGATCTTCCCTTAGCTTATTTCTTATGTGGTCATAGTTTGCTTTATGGTCTTTATACCACAGTCTTTGGGATTTTAATATTCATGAACGAACAGAGAGTATTCAATTGCTGTAAGCAGGTTTGTCAATATTCGGCAGCATTGGATGAAGGTGATGGTTTTTGATTTCATGTTTTGCCTTTCTCGTATACTAAGTATAGAATATACTGAGATCCATGTTTTTCACTGCATTGACTTTGACTTATTTCAACCCTGGCTGTAAGGAATGATTCGTTTTCCAAAAGGGATTCAATGATTCGGATACACAGAAATCTTCTTAAATGTTCATTAGTAGAAGATAAAAGTAACAGTTCTGTTGATTTTTAATAATTTGGCCTAATTTGGCCAACCCTGAAAATTACATATTTTTCCAAAATTATCAATCAGCTGAAAGCAGCGTTGAATCGTGAGGGATATATCTCTTGTTGGAACTAATAAAATCTTCTCGAATAGCTTTATTTTCGGAGTTATTCGCAAAATTTGCCAAATTAGGAACATGGCCAAAACCGGTACAGTTCCCCTATGATTGATTTGGTTAAGCTCTAAAGCTGGCAGTTCTGTCAAATATAAACAGTAGTGTTTCATTTTCCCCAACAATTGGAAGTAGGATTTGTTTGTTCTCTGAATACGGTACGAAGTCAGTGACGCGTTGATTTAAGTCTCCATAAACATGTACTTTGACTCGACATGTTGTTTGGATGTTTCCGGTGGAAAATACACAGAAGAGAAAACATGGGTTCTCCTGCCATGTTAGATTACACCCAGACATGTTCAATGTTCTGGGTTTTCTTCGAGCTGGGCTTTTCATGCGATTTAAATGTTGACAGTAAATCAAAATTTCAATCGCATTCTGTTTTAGTGAAGAATTTGAAGGAAGTTCGTTGGTTGTAAAAACAACAACACCAGTAATAAGGAAGTTTCAAATTGTTTAGGGGGTGTTTCCAATATCCAAAGTAGGTGTTGCAATACTTATTTTAGCTCCTCCATATCTTTGGCGGAAGTGTAATTCTCATCCATCTCGGCAATCCGATCGTACAACGATCGAAATGTTTGGTTGTGCATTGTGCGGGTGAGTAAATTAAGCAGCGTGTAATTTTTTTTTTCGTCGCGGGACATGGAAATAGTTCTTGTTGGATAAGGCATTTAGACTTCCTATCAGGGAATTAATATTCTAGCAACGCCTAACAATATACCGTTTGTCGTCAACAGAGTTTGTTACTGACAGAATGCGTGTTTTCTCTTGTTTCGGACAGCAAAACGATCGCGCGGTCTGTGTTATGCATTGCGCGGTCGGTAATAAAGTTAATCAGTTCAGTGCGTGTTTTTTTTCGGATTAGCCATCGAGCAAGCGTTGTGTAGTGCGTGTTTTAGTCGTCGCGATATAGTTAAGATATCGAATCAGTCTTCGGGAAAATACCTAACATACTATTCCTTTCCAGTGCGCTCATGGAGATGCAGAGGATTCCTCGGTCTCTAGTAGCAATGAGTGTCGAACTAATTTTCCTCCCCTTATCCTAATTGACTTTGAGGATGTGGCCGGCATCGTTATTGGTCTTGAGTTAAAGAAACTCCGAAGCATGTACAGCGAGAATAGCTATCTAGTCCCGAGAATACTATTCAATTGGTGAGCTGTGCATTATTTGTTGTTTCTCGGCCAATCACGACTAGCAACTACGATGGCTACAGTCAATCAAGCTAAGCTAACAGAGTTTGCTACTGACAAACGCACCTCGCAACAAGCCTTTATCAGAACCCAAACACAATATGACAAGAATCACATGCCTTGCACGCTGTGATATTTTCGAGAATAAGATTATAATTTTGTAGTCATAGTTATATTCTCGAATATTTCCATAAAAGCAGAAACTATGACAGCATAAAACCGAAATTTGCTATAAGATAATGCAAAATAACGGAATGAAAAGTTAGCAACAAAATTGTCTTCTTTTTTGTTGCTGAAATTTTTTTTCGCATCTTTGTCATTATTATCTCCGACAAAAACAAAGCTTTGTCGTTGGTTCTCATTTATCGCTTGTTTCGCATGCGCATTCAAGAGAAAATGATTCCCTGCTTCCTAGAGATTACTTTCTCATCTAACCAACAATTCCTTTCCCGTGGCGCTCATAAAGATGCAGAGCATTCCTTGGTCATTTGTAGCAAGGAGTGTCGAACTAATTTTCCTGTTCTAATGCTAAATTTACTGTGCAAACGTGGCCGGCATCATTATTGGTTTTGAATGTTTGAAACTCCAAAGCATGTACAGTGATAATGGATTTCTAATGCCAGGAAAGCTATTCAATTGGTGAGCTGAGTATATTGTTTCTCGGCCAATTACGAGTAGCAACTACGATGTGCACAGTCAATAAAGCTATGTTAAGCATGTTTACAACTAGTTGAACAAATGAATGTTGTGTTAGAATACGTATTTTTGGACGATGATTCATTTTGGCCAAAAATGCCAAAAACCCAACCCAACTATAACCAACTACTTACCATAGTCTCCAACTATCGATTTTTAAATAGTCATGAAGGAGTAGTGTAATTAGAACGATGCTGTGATGCAAGGTGATTGGCCTGAAAAAGGAGGTCTTCGGACGAACCTTGAATCGTTCGCTTTCTAATGATTTGAGAGGAAATGGACGCCTAATTACTTAAAGTTACTGAGCTATCCAGAGTGAGATGAAGAAGTGTGTTGCTGGAGACCACGAATAGACTACATTTGGTAACCTAGAGTGGCGGCTTCCGGAAACAGTTTTTGGTTTGAAACACCATCATTTAATCCACATCCATTGACACTGGAGGCCGATTTGTCACCTTACCGCTGCAGGTTTGTAGGCCACAGAAGTAAAAAAGCAGTCCTTAAGAGAAGAACCATTCACCAACGCAACGTAGGGCACAGAATGTCAAGAAACTAGTAACGAGTAGGAGGAAGGCTCACAACATAGAGTAAAGTGGGGCAATACTGCTCGTGGGCAAGAGCAAGTTTTCGGTTTTTCGAAGCAATAACAAAAAAATACTAGCAGCACTGCTTCAGTTTGACAGCTATTCTGACCAACTCAGAGATATAGCGCAACTGTCAACCCCATACAGATGCACCGTAGTAAACATGAATTTGACATTTTTGGAAATTTTGACAGTTTTGGGCATTCTGACATTCTCGGTTTGTGCACACCTAATTTAGTTGACCTTTTTCCATGAGTTTCAACGGGGTTAACTCCTGTAAACGACTCGTTATTTTTAGCGTGTACGTGAGTGCACTACACGACTCAGAGTAGTAAATCATTTTTAAGTCATAAATCTGTGTAAGTCAACGGGTAAAAGAGTAAACATATTTAGGTATGTATTTTATGTTTGCTTCGGTGATTTTGACTTTTGCTATACCCCTGGACCAACTATTGTCATGACATGTCATGCATGTGTAATTGTAAACGGTTTAAAGCAGCGGAGATCAAAGATAACATATATAAATAATGAATCTGAAATACAGATAAATTAGCAAAAGTTGGTGAAAACTTGGATTTTTTATAAGAAATCAGCGTTAGAAAATAAAGTTTTTAAAAACAAAAACATTTCTTTATGAAAATCTTGACCAAGTACACATCTTATGTGTCATCAAAGAATGTTTCAGGGCAATTTAAAATATTGACAGTAAAATGTTTGACCATGCTTAGTTAGATTAGAATAATTTACCTCAAATGGGGCAAGATGAGCACTTCATTTTTAAACAAGGAAAAATACTCAAAATACTGAAACTTTTTTGCACAATCTACACATTGTCTAGTGTGCTATTTTCTTCCAGATCTGTGCTGAAAAATCGAATGTAAATGTTAGTATGGCCTTGTAATATTCGAAAGAGAAGTAAACAAACAGAGCCTCTCTGTTGGACATACAACGTTTTCAAAAATCATGCGAGAATTGAATATTATCAATTCTCATTTGTCCTAATAGGGTTACTGCTGCTGGACTTCGACTCATAGCTCCGATATTCATCCCACGAAAAACAAAGCAATAAGAAGGTATTCCATTTGTTTTTTATTTTTGTGATTTTTTCAGCAGTTAGCAAAATAGAAGCGACGGAATTGGTGCCGTATTTCTTTGATTCGAGATGAGATGGAAAACGGAAACGTTCCCATATATACCTAAAACACATGATTGGAAAATTACGTAATCCTACCCCACCGCTATCAGATGAAGATTCGGAATATTTAGTAATCCTATATAGATTACAAGTTCAGCAAAATGCCCCAAGGTCTCGGTCAAAAGTAAAAAATCAGTCAATTTTAGGAGATAATAATGAAAATTCAGAAAAAGATGTTCTTAAATTTTTTTTCACATATTCGCCTCGCATATTTCACATACAAGACATCGTCTGTGTTTCCACATTTATAATGTCTCAAACCCGCAGTCATGATAATGTCATACATTTAGTCAACTAACGACACAATAATTTTAGCTAATCATTGTACTTCAAATAACGTCTTGTGTAGATGTAGGGCAGGTCTCAAAACTGTCACAATAAAAACCCCGAACCATGACAATTGATAATTGTGTACTAAATCCGCCAAAACTTGATATACAGAAGGCGTTCACTAATACACTACTCTGGTAAAACTATCTAACCTAGTGACCTGACCAACGGTTATCAGCAAAGGACCGAAATTTTCAGTAATTGCATCATCGAACCGGCGTTTGATCAGTCGATTTGCGCGTGCTCACCATGTTTCCCTTGGAGGGCGAAAGATAATCTTATTTTCGCAGATTTTATTTATTCGTTATGAACGTTCCACAGCGCGTACCACACCTATGTGGATTGTGGTGCTGTTGCAGTTGTGAGGTACTTACGCGTGGGTATAAAAAAGGAAAAGCACATAAACTGTTCCGAAGCCGTTCAGCATTGGGACGATGAACGAATTCGCCCTCTCAACTCCGTTCAATGCAACCGGCTGGATGTGGTCTTGCTTGCATTTGAGTGTTGGTTAAATCTGCCTATGCCCCTAGAATGCATACATGTCGTGAGATTGAACTTGCACCCTCGGTGCATGCGCTAGAGAACACAAGTGCAACAGCTGATATATAGGTACGCACTTTTGATCTGCGCCAGAAAAGAAACAACAAAAAAAAATGTCGACCAACGATACACTTCAGCCAAACGGTGACATTCGAATCAAGTGAGCGAATTTTTAAATGATAACGACTATAAAAAGGAGTGGACACTGCTCAACAGAACATAATCAACATACGGTTGTCAGACAGTTCACATAGCTACCAAAATGGCATTCAAAGTAAGAACGAGAACGACTGAATTTTGAATTCATTAGACTAACCATTTGTGAATTGAATCTCCTTTAGTTCGCAGTTCTTGCTGCCGTCGTGGCCGTCGCTAACGCTGTTGCCATTGGATATCCAGCTGCTCTTCCAGCTGCCTATCCTGCCCTCGGTGTGGCCAAGGTTGCCGCTCCCCTGGCCTACCCAGCTATTGCCAAGGTCGCCGCTCCAGTGATCGCCAAAGCCGTCGATGATTATGATCCAAACCCACAGTACAGCTACAGCTATCACATTGCCGTAAGAAATTTTTGAGACCCATGAGGTCCCTAATAGGCAACCAAGTCCCCAAACTAAGTGTAGAACTCATATTTTAGGATGCCCTGACCGGAGACAACAAGGAACAACAGGAATCTCGCTCCGGAGATGTCGTTACTGGATCCTACTCTCTGGTCGAACCCGATGGCACCCGTCGTGTTGTTGAATACACCGCCGATCCTGTCAACGGATTCAACGCCGTCGTAAGCCGTCAGCCACTTGCCGTCAAGGCTGTTGCACCAATTGCCGCTCCGCTGGCATACCCAGCCGTCGCCAAGGTTGCCGCTCCATTGGGTTACCCTGCTGCCCCTCTTGGATACCCAGCCTACGGCAAAGCCATCATTGGTTAAGTATCTGATCCCCATCCCGTGAATTTGCCGTGGTTTCAGGGATTATACTCTGATTAAAATCACTAAGCATCACCACAATAGAATCACATCGATAGACCACCGCCTTCGAACCTGGACTCTGATAAGACAAATTAGGGAAAAAATGTACACATTGTACACAAGCAATTAGAATCATTCATCATGTAAATAGTAACATAATCGCTCAAAGAACGTAAACGTACCATACGAAGCAATCAACATCATTCATTGCATAGGACCAGGAGCAGTTCCGATAAGAACACACCGACTGCTCTATAGTTAGACTGTGTGTGTGTGACTTAAGTGTTATTCTAGTGTTATTAGCTCAATCAATCGAGAAAATATAAAATGAAAAGGAATGGAAGCTATCTCATTGCGTTGAAGAACTATCCGATCTGCTATATGAGCGGCCCCGAACATTATTGACTTGACTAGATTAAGCCAAGTAGCACCAAGTAGTGTAATTCGGGGTCAAGGAGTGAATGGATCAATCCGGTATAAAGTTATATTGACCTAGTGTTTAGTCTCCAGAGAATGGACCAACGTCTATGATCAAAAGTCGCAAAGACTGAGCACTCAGCACTTGGCATTAAACAATAAACGGGACATTCATGCACAAACACCCAGTCCAGTGGATAACTTTACGCGCTACGAAACGTTGTCTCCTTACTAGGGCGGGAATCTACCCTAATGCTGCCGCAAAGGACGGCTAGAACTGCAAAATAAAATCGGTTTCCGGAGATTCCTTATGTAACAGTCTTCAACGCTCTATTGTGATATAAAAACATCCCATAGCTGCACCCCTACTATTGACATACCGCACTAAATACCGGCAGTAGTAAATAAAATTGAATAATGAGCTACTCACAGTTTGGCCCACGCGCCCTTCGGCCCGTACAAGAAGCGCTTCAGTATGTGCCACCTACGGTCAATGTGCGCATCTTTCGCCTTCCGCTGAGTCTGCTGCACCGTGATTCGTGCCAGTTCCTCCGACTGCCGTATCCGACAGGGGATCAATATTTTTTCCTAAGGCAATGGAGATGCATGCATATAACAAATCGAAGTTAATACAAACTTGGTAGGAATCAATCACCGTCATTCTTCAACATATGTAGCGACACATGTTCCTCAATTGACGGCTAATCGCTTAATTGACCAATGTTCACTAATTGACTTAAAAATAGGACCATAATGCGAACATTAGGGCCAATAAGCTGCTGTTGATGTGCAGTTCAATCTCTTACCTGGAACTTCCGACGGCTTTCCATCTGCAGCTTGGCACGACGCTGCGACGAAAATTTACACGACTCATAACACTCGGCCCAAAATGTGTTCAGCGGCTCCCACAGTGAGTTGGATAAGTCTTTCTGGTAGGCACTGTACAGTGGCTTGATCTGCAACGAGAGACGAAATGCACCGGTGATTAGGACAAGCATTACTACTTATGCGGCGTCTCATGAAGAATGGTTCGGTTGACTCCGATGCGGAAATCGCAATATGATTCAAAGCAAGACGAATGCCTGCCGGTCGTAACCTTTCAACATATCACGAACGGTGGATATAAAATGCGATCGATCTTCCTATCAAAGTGCTGCGATTGCATAATGAGAAGGGTTTTTATAGGCTTACATTTAGCTCCGTGGACTTGCAAAATAGATTATCCTTCTGATCAGAGGTTTATACAATACATTTTGACGATACAATGTTTGATAATATATGAATTGAAAATGTCTCGTTTGTTTGAAAACTACCCTTGTTTATGTACTTTGTAGCGCAATTATAGAGCCTCCGACCTTCAAGTGCCCCTGGGCTTGGTTTTTTGCCTTTAACTATTGATATGTGTCGAAAAAACCTAAAGATTCGGTACTAAATTGTTTGACAATATTTTTCTAATCTTTTTTTGGAATACGGAGAAAAGAAATTTCTCAAACGTTGTTTGACCAAACAAACCACTGAGCCGAAGCCCATCTAGCCTTAAGTTAATTGGCCGAAAATGTCACTTGGTCGCACCGTTTTGGAAGAAAAATCGGTTGGCTGAATGCTTGTCAAAGACATTTCAAGAAAACAACGAAATATTGTTTTAGAACTAATTGGCACCGAATCTTTTGATTTTTTCAATACAGATCAATAGTTTTTAGCAAAACTCAACACCCCGGGGCACTTCCAGTGCGAAAACTGCAAGCAGTACTCATTAACTGCTCTCCAAAGGGTGGAAATTAGTATGGAAAAAACTTTTGTCATTTTTTTTATTTGAACCGCGGGCCATCAATTTTTGAGCCATGAGCATATGTAGTTTATCAAACAAATGAAAAAAAAAAATACATTCCAGAACGATTTTTTTGTATTTTTTGCCAGAATACTCATTTTGGCCAGAAAATCTCATTTTTGCCAAAAATGTTACATATGTAATTTTTTAAACAAACGGTTATTTGGTCAAACGACTTTTTCGGCAAAATGACCGTTCCGGTCAAACGGACTGACAACTTTTCCGGCCAAATTACCAGTTCGGCCAAATGTCCTTTTCGGCTGTATGTCGCTTCCGTCAGATGACTCTTTCGATCAAACCATTTTCGTTCTATTCAATAACCGTTTCGAACAAGCGTTCAATTCGGCCAAATGGAATTTGGACTGATGACTTTCGGTGAAAAATGACTTTTCGCCGAATAACTTTTGGCCAAACGACGAAAAGTCATTTGACCGGAATGGTCGTTTGGCAGAAAAGCTATTTGGCCGAAAATGGGTGGACATTTTTGACCATATTCAATAATTGACATTTGGCCGTACATTTTCGGGTAAATGATTCTTGCTATCAAACGACCATTTCGGCAAAACGCCATTTTCGACTTGATGACCTATACAACCAAACGGCCTGGTAGGGTCCATTAGCATTTCGGCAGATGACTTAAGACTTAACGTGTTATTCGAACAAATGAATTACCGCCAAATAATTTTCGGCCAAACGACCTTTCTCATTTTTGAAATAATTTTCCATGACAATTTTCCGTCGAAATACGCATTTTAATCCGTGGAAGCTCTGGAAAATTTCCGGAGAGTTTCTAGTGAAAATTCCAGAGAGTTTCCCGTGAAAACTCCTTAAAGTGTCCCGCGGATATTCCGATATTTTTTTGTGTAAATTTCGAAAAATACTCAACAGAAACTTTCCATGGATATTCTAAACTTTTTCTTATATAAATTTAGAACAATTTTCCATGGAAATTCTAAAAAAAAAATATGTAAATTCCGAATAATTTCCATGGGACCTAAAAAAACTTAAAAAAAAAATAATGTAAATTCCGAATAATTTCCATGGGACCTCAAAGTGCTTCCATCGTAAATTTCAAAGAATTTAAGAAACTATCAAGTAGTTCTCGTGGAAAATCCGACAATAATTTACAAATAAATATTTTGAAAAAAACTTATAGAATTTTCTGACGAAGTGCATCAGATTTTTCCGGCGAAATTCAAAGGATTCTCCCGATAATGTCTTGAAAATATCTTTAAAAAATGCATAAAAAATCTTTACAAACAACATAGTAAAAAAAATCTCCACGCCGATTCACGGCGGGCTACCGCCGCCTCCCAAAATTTTGGCAAACGCCGCCACCGCCGATTTTCGGTACGGCGCCCCAGCAGGTATTCCCGGCGGGCTATTGTGCTTCGGCACACCCCTCTCAAGCCGTATTTGCATCTTTAGGGTAAGTTTCAACTAGATGCATCGTAAATTCTCGAGTATGCATGCACACACGATTACGGAGGAGTTTTTTTTAACTGTTTCGGGAATGGGACCCCGATGAGAATACCATCAGTAACCCTATCTTTAGAATCTGTATTGAACTTAATGTTCCATTAAAAATAACACGTCAATAAAGTCGTTGAAAAAAATGAGTTTTAATAACCTTATTAGAATTAAAAAAATGCTGTACGCATGATTTGATTTTGTTTTTTATGTTTTAAATGTTTTGGTTAAATTTTGGATTGTATCGATGAAATTAATAGAATTTATGCAATTTTGGTTAAAAACAATCCTCCCTAATTTTTTTGGAAATGGGAAACAGTTTCTCAAAAAGAAAATGCATTAAAATGGAAGAAAAATCTTCCATACTTAAACTTCTTAAAAGACGTGCACCTTTACACTAAAGTATAAAGAAAACCTGGCGTCACCCCACGACAACCCAATGAATGAAGACCTCTGTATGAAACTGGACAACTCCCAAGAAATTACGGAACACAACCTGAATCCCCTTGAAATCAAACCGACCCGGCTATGAACTAGGACCCCCCTTTGCAAAAAGGAACACAAACTAAACAGCTACCGGAACCCCAACAAAGCATGCAACGAAAATAAATCGAATAACAATGACATGTAATGCCACTACCTTTTGCCACCAGAAGTGAGGCAGCCAAGGTCTGAAAGCCTCTTAACCCTTTCTTTCCCACGACTTTTTTCAAAATTTTCAATATGAAGAAATCACCTATGAAAAAAAATGGATACTAGGTCATGAGGCCGAATTAGAAGTACGAGGTAAGAAGTGAGAAATGACAAGTGAGACGTGAGAAGGGAGTAGTGAGAAGTGAAAAATGAGAAGTAAAAAGAAGTGAGAAGTACGAAGTGAGAAATGAGAAGTAAGAAGTAAGAAGTGAGAAGTGGGAAGTAAGAAGTGAGAAGTGAGAAATGAGGAGTAAGAAGTGAGAAGTTAGAAGTGAGAAGTGAGAGGTGAGAAGTAAGAAGTGAGAAGTGAGAAGTGAGAGGTGAGAAGTGAGAAGTAAAAGTGATAAGAGAGAAGTGAGAGGTGAGAAGTAAGAAGTGAGAAATGAGAAGTGAGAGGTGAGGAAGTGAGTAGTGAGAAGTGAAAGAGTGAGCAGCGTAGAGGCTAGAAGTGAGAAGTGAGAGGAGGGAGGTGAAAAGTGTAAAGTAATAAGTGAGAGATGAGAAGTGTAAAGTGATAAGTGAGAAGTGAGTCATGAGAAGAAAGAAGGATAAAATATGAGAAGAGAAGAAAAAGAGATGGAAGAAAGAAAGAAGAGAGAAGGAAGAAAAAAGAGTGAAGGAAAAAAGAAAGAAGATAAAATGAAGAAAGGAGGTGGAAAGGAAAAAAGGAAGCAAGAAGGAAGAAAGAAGGTAGAAAAAAGGAAGAAAGAAGGAAGAAAGAAGGAAGGAAAAGAAGAAAGAAAGACAAAAACAAGAAGGAAGAAGGGAGAAAAAAGGAAGAAAGAAGGAAGAAAAAAGGAAGAAAGAAGGAAGAAAAAGAAAGGAAGAAAGTAGAACGGAAAAAGGAAGAAAGAAGGAAGAAAGCAGGAAGAAATAAGAAAAAGGAAGGAAAAAGGAAGAAAAACAAAAAAGAAGAAAGAAGTAAGAAAAAAGAACGAAGGATGAAAGAAAGAAGAAAGAAGGAAGAAAGCAGGAAGAAAGAAAAAACAGTAAGAAATAAAGAAAAGAGAAGGAAGGAAGAAGGAAGAAGAAGGAAGAGAGAAGGACATAAAAAAGAAGGAAGAAAGAACGGAAGAAGAAAGAAGGAAGAAAGAAAGAAAAAAGAAGGGGAAACGAAGGACGAAAGAAGGAAGAAAGAAGGAAAAAAGAAAGGAGAAAGAAGGAAGAAAGAAAGAAGGAAAAGGGAAGAAAGAAAGAAGAAGGAATAGGGAAGAAAGAAGGAAGAAAGAAGGGAGAAAGAAGGAAGAAAGAGGGAAGAAAGCAGGAAAAAAGAAGGAAAAAAGAAGGAAGAAAGAAGGAAGATAGAAGAAAGAAAGGAGGATGAAAGAAAGAATGAAAAAGGAAAAAAGAAAAAAAAGGAATAAAAAAAAGAAAGAAGAACGAAGGGAAAAAGAAGAAAAAATACAGAAGAAAGAAGGGAGAAACAAGCATCAAAGCAGGAAGAAAGAAGGATGAAAGAAGGAAAAACGAAGGAAGAAAGAAAGAAGAAAGAAAAAAAAAGAAATAAGGAAAAAAAGGAGCCCTCCTTAGCCATGCGGTAAGACGCGCGGCTACAAAGCAAGACCCTGCTGAGGGTGGCTGGGTTCGATTCCCGGTGCCGGTCTAGACAATATTCGGATTGGAAATAAAGGGGGGCATAAAAGTATCATCGTGCTAGCCTCATGATAATACGAATGCAAAAAAGGTTACCTGGCTTAGAAACCTCGCAGTTAATAACTGTGGAAGTGCTTGATGAACACAAAGCTGCAAGGTGGCTCTGTCCCAGTGTGGGGATATAATGCCAAAAAGAAGAAGAAGAAGAAGGAAAAAAAGGAAGATAGAGGGAAGAAAGAAAGAAGGAAGAATTAAGCAGAAAGAAGAAAGAAGGAAGAAAGAAGGGAGAAAGAAGCATGAAAGAAGGAAGAAAAAAGGAAGAGAGAAAGAAAAAGAAGGAAGGAAGGGAAGAATAAAGAAGAAAGAAAGAGAGAAGGGAGAAATAAGGAGGAAAAACAAGAAGAAAGAAGGAAGAGGGATGAAGAAAGTAAAATAAACGAAGAAGGAAGAAAGAAGGATGGAGGAGAAAGAATGAAGAATGGAGGAGGAAAAAGGAAGAACTGACTTCTCACTTCCCATTCGGCCTAATGACCTTCGGCCCAATGGCCTGACACCAAAAAAATGCTAGAACAAAAGTTATTTTGCATACCTAGCTGAAATTAGTGGATGAAAAAACAAGTTTTGGACTATAAATCAATAGGGGGATTCACTTAACGGCGTAGGTTGCTGCGTATTTGATTATAGAAATGTTTCACACTCAATCACAAGGGACATATTTCAAATCGCCTATGAAACATTTCCATGAACACAGCAACCTACGCCGTTAAGTGAATCCCCCTAATAGTTACATGATTGTTTTCAACAGTTTTATTATTTTTTCACAAAATTAATTATAAAAAAGTTGGACCAAATACTGTTTTTTAGTTGTTGAAATAATTCAATGAATGTTGGAAGGTGCAAAATTTGACGGAGATCTACATCTACCATGAGAAGGAACGGGTTGAACAAAGACAATAAGGTACCCCGGGGCAAGTGGGACCTAAAAAAAACGCTAGTTCAGCAAAATTGTTAACGCATACATAGAAAACAGGTTATTTCAGAACATTACCCACGGATGCATCATTATATGCTTCCATTGTTGAAGTGTAGAGGTGTTGGAAGCTATTTATTCAATTTCAAAAATATTGGTAGTGCAAGAAATAAATTTACCTTCAGGACCCACTTACCCCTTTAAACGGGGCAAGTGGGACCTATTCTGTTTTCTACTGTCGAACGAAACTAATTTGAGAAATGTACATATAGTGGTCATATTATTTCTGAGTATTGGTATATACAGATCATGGATGGAGATTGGACTGTCGGACTTTATTTTTGCAACAAGAAATGGATTATAATGTTAGCATATATGAAAACAAGACAGCAGCCGATTTACTGTTTATTTGGCTGTTGTCTTGTTTTCCATTAGCTTACTTTTGTACCAAATGTTTTAGGTGGCAAGAATAAGCTAATCTTTATTTACTTTTCGTATAAATAAATATTTCTCTTTTTAAAACACAAATTATTACATAAATCAGAATTCCAGAAAAAAACGGTTTTCTTCAGCGATGCGCAGTGTTTTTAATTTGTAACAGAACAAAATAACCGATTTATGTATTAAGCACTTTATTTATCTGAAGATCTGATGCGAAGTTTGCAAATAACACAAGACAAATCCTGTTGACCTATTGTAGAAACTAGATTATTTGCACTGTAAGCGGAAGAATATCGCATAGTTATATCCATTGCTCTTCTTCATAATTATTTTATTTATTCAGACTAAGGCCGAAGTGGCCTGTGCGGTATATAAGAGTCTTCTCCATTCGGCTCGGTCCATGGCTACACGTCGCCAACCACGCAGTCTACGGAGGGTCCGCAAGTCATCTTCCACCTGATCGATCCACCTTGCCCGCTGCGCACCTCGCTTTCTTGTGCCCGTCGGATCGTTGTCGAGAACCATTTTCACCGGGTTACTGTCCGACATTCTGGCTACGTGCCCGGCCCATCGCAGTCGTCCGATTTTCGCGGTGTGAACGATGGCTGGTTCTCCCAACAGCTGATGCAATTCGTGGTTCATTCGCCTTCTCCACGTACCGTGCGGTATATAAGAGTCTTCTCCATTCGGCTCGGTCCATGGCTACACGTCGCCAACCACGCAGTCTACGGAGGGTCCGCAAGTCATCTTCCACCTGATCGATCCACCTTGCCCGCTGCGCACCTCGCTTTCTTGTGCCCGTCGGATCGTTGTCGAGAACCATTTTCACCGGGTTACTGTCCGACATTCTGGCTACGTGCCCGGCCCATCGCAGTCGTCCGATTTTCGCGGTGTGAACGATGGCTGGTTCTCCCAACAGCTGATGCAATTCGTGGTTCATTCGCCTTCTCCACGTACCGTCCGCCATCTGCACCCCACCATAGATGGTACGCAGCACTTTCCTTTCGAAAACTCCAAGTGCGCGTTGGTCCTCCACGAGCATCGTCCAGGTCTCGTGTCCGTAGAGGACTACCGGTCTAATTAGCGTTTTGTAGATTGTCAGTTTGGTACGGCGGCGAACTCTATTCGATCGGAGCGTCTTGCGGAGTCCAAAGTACGTACGATTTCCAGCCACTATGCGTCTCCGAATTTCTCTGCTGGTGTCATTTTGTGGTAGTTGCTACAATCCAGCTTATCGCCCTTTTTGTAGATGGGACACACGACACCTTCCATCCACTCCTGCGGCAAAACTTCCTCCTCCCAGATCTTGGTAATGACCCAGTGCAGCGCTCTAGCCAGTGCCTCACCACCGTGTTTAAATAGCTCTCCTGGTAGTTGGTCAACCCCAGGGGCTTTGTTGTTCTTGAGCCGGCCAATCTTCTCCTGGATTTCCTGGAGATCCGGAGCCGGTAGAATTATTTCCTGCGCGCGTTCTCCCAGGTCCATCACCATACCGCCATCTTCGTCTGCCACATCGCCATTCAGGTGTTCTTCGTAGTGCTGCCGCCACCTTTGGATCACCTCACGCTCGTTCGTAAGAAGGTTCCCGTTTAAGTCCTTACACATATCGGGCTGTGGCACGTGGCCCTTACGTGAACGGTTTAACTTCTCATAGAACTTCCGTGTGTTATTAGCACGGTATAGTTGCTCCGTTTCTTCACGGTCTCGATCTTCCTGCTGGCGCTTTTTCCTCCGGAAAATCGAGTTTTCTCTGTTCAGCGCCTGTTTATATCGTGCCTCGTTCGCCCTCGTGCGGTGTTGCAGCAATCTCGCCCATGCTGCATTCTTCTCTTCCACTAACTGCTCACATTCGCCGTCATACCAGTCGTTTCTCTGATCCGGGGGCACCGTGCCAAGTGCAGCGGTTGCGGTGCTACCAAGCCATCTTCAAGAGATGCTGCGCCTAGCTGCTCTTCCGTTGGGAGTGCCACTTCCAGCTGCTGCGCGTATTCTTGGGCTAGTCTACCGTCTTGCCCAATGTTAAGCCGCGGCGTCCGACTTCGACGCGTGTTGTACACCGTCGAGAGTTTTGAGCGCAGGCATACTGCAACGAGGTAGTGGTCGGATTCAATATTCGCACTGCGGTAAGTGCGGACGTTCGTGATGTCGGAGAAGAATTTACCGTTGATTAGAACGTGGTCGATTTGGTTTTCCGTTTCTTGGTTAGGTGATCTCCATGTGGCCTTGTGGATATTTTTGCGGGGAAAGAAGGTGCTTCGGACTACCATTCCTCGGGAGGCTGCGAAGTTTATGCATCGTTGGCCGTTGTCATTCGATACGGTGTGCAGACTATCCGGTCCGATGACCGGTCTATACATTTCCTCCCTTCCTACCTGTGCGTTCATGTCACCGATGACGATTTTAACGTCCCGCAGTTGGCATCCATCGTATGTCTGCTCCAGCTGTGCGTAGAACGCTTCTTTCTCGTCGTCGGGTCTCCCTTCGTGTGGGCAGTGCACGTTGATGATGCTATAGTTGAAGAAACGGCCTTTAATCCTCAGCTTGCACATCCTTGCGTTGATTGGCTGCCACCCAATCACGCGTTGGCGCATCTTACCCAGCACTATGAAGCCGGTTCCCAGCTCGTTGGTGGTGCCACAGCTTTGGTAAAGGTAGCCGCTCGATGCCCGCTTTTCTACACTTTCTGTCCTGTCTAGCAAATCTCCTGCAGCGCCACGACTTCGAAGTTGCGGGGATGTAATTCATCGTAGATCATCCTGTCGCAACCTGCGAAACCTAGCGACTTGCAATTCCATGTTCCAAGCTTCCAATCGTGATCCTGTATTCGTCGCCTAGGTCTTTGCCGATTATATCGAGTCGCATTATCTCTTATATTGTTCGTAATGATTGGTTTTCTAGGCGGCTTATTGGGCCTGCGCAAACCTCCTGTCTCGTCGGAGGGCCGTCGTGTCAGGGCTGTTTAGCGTCCCACCTAACACCAGGACTTGGGCTTGTGCGCTTTGAGCGGCACACGGTCGCTTTGGTGGAGCCTACTTGCGGATACATGCAGCTTTTTATAGAGGTTTAACAGGGCCCACTGTCAAACCCCACCAAATCCTAGGCAAGCCCCACAACTCGCAGATGGCCTGGGGAGGGATCAATAAGCAATGGGTCAAATTGGGGTGAGAATGGGTCACTGTTTCAACTACATAGAATTCTTGTAGAATAGATTTAATGTATCTGAGGGCCAGAATACTAAATTATAAGAGACCTTTTTTAACGATTTTGTCATCCGACCTCCACACTGTCGGTGAGAGCGCTGACCCATTCCCACCCCCTTGACCCCTGCCACCTTTGCAAATGTTCGGCCGACAATGTCCTTATCATCCGCGAAACAAATAAATTTACTGGATCTGTTGAAAACAGTGCTGCAAAGTGTCACCGTACAAGTCACGCAAAGCGTGACAATAACAAAATCCAGATCATGTGTCAAGCACTCAATTGTGATGCTCAATGTGGATCTCACATGCTTGGTGTAACGATCACCATGAAAGTGACATTTTAGCAACTAGCGCTTGGTCACTCACCATGTCTTCACTTCTTCTGCCTGTGATCACCAGCATGAATGATAGGAAAACTTTCCTGATGTTGTGGTTGTCATATCCATGTCATCTTGACTATCGTGATGATCACTTGACCTATGCGGTGTTTGGTTCGAAATCAACGCTCGACAGCAATGGAATAATCCACTTAGCGGAATTAATGGATTTTGCTGTGATAAAAATGCATGAAGCCAAAATAGAATTTTTGGGAACATTTAAGTGTTCTTATTGTTTATATTGACTTTTTGTGCAATATTTTAAGAGGTGCTATTAAAAGAAAAGTACATACATAGTTTTTCCAAATTTGATCCAGACTATCTTTTGAAAAAGGCCAATTTTTTAATTGATTTTTCAAATGGATACAATTAAAAATGACGCATCCTACAAAAAAATGTTGTATGGGTGACTATCGCAAAATCAGTCAAAGTTTCTAATAAAGATATCGGAAACAATTCAAATTGAGCCCTACACTGAAAAAAAATCAGTTTCAACAGTTTCAAAAATTAAAACTCGATTTGCGAAAAAACGCTTTTTTTGATTTGTATGAAATTGTGTCTCAAGATAGGTGATTATGTTCCCTACCAACCGTCCATACATCGCAAGCTTGACACTTTTAAGGGAAAAAAGTTTTTCTAACAAAAATTTTTCTTGTCGGAATTGATTTTTTTTCTCAGTGTCAAGGAGTGCCAGTGGATTTAACATATACATACATATATTTAAATATTCCTGTACAGTCAAGCAGAGTACAATATTTAGGTCGTAACTAATCGCAACGGATAAAAATACACTGAAAATAATTTCGACAAGAAAAAGTTTTTGTTAGAAAAACTTTTTTTTCCTTCAAAGTGCCCAGCTTGCGATGTATGGACGGTTGGTAGGGAACATAATCACCTATCTTGAGACACAATTTCATACAAATCAAAAAAAGCGTTTTTTCGCAAATCGAGTTTTAATTTTTGAAACTGATTTTTTTCAGTGTAGGGCTCAATTTGAATTGTTTCCGATATCTTTATTAGAAACTTTGACTGATTTTGCGATAGTCACCCATTTCACATTTGTTTGTAGGATGCGTCGTTTTTTTATTGTATCCTTTTGAAACAATCAATACAAAAATTTGGTCTTTTTTCAACAGATCGTCTGGATCAATTTGGAAAAAACTGAGTTAGAGCCATTCACAAATACGGCCCATACAAATTTCAGAACCCTCCCATACAAAATACGTTACGAGAGGGTGGGTGGGGCTTTCAGCCCCAGGTCCATTTTAGCGTTATGTAATTTGTGAATGAACCCTTAATTTAACTATTGATTTATCCAATTTATCAATTAAAACGACGTCAGTCCAATCAAACGACAACCAAATCAATCAATAACGGTGCTCACCTGCACTTTTGACAGCTGACCGACCTGATGCTCTTTATGGCTCTCAGCTTGTGGTTGTCAATCTGGGTGTCACGCTTACCGAAGGTACTCACGTGTCAGCTTCTACATGTCACGATGCGCTTGCCGTGATTGTCAGTAAAGAACATCGTTTAAAAGCGTGGTGGTTTTTGTTTTCATATCTGATCATCTGGTGATGGTCACGACATTTTGCAAGACTGGTTGAAAATCGTACCCCGGCTGTTACACCCGGATCTCCGCATGACACCTTCTAGCGCAATGTTAGACAACAGGCACGAAAGTCCATCACCATGTCTCAGTCCCCGGCGCGATTCGAGCGAACTGGAGTGTTCTCCCGAAATCTTCACACAGTTTTGCACACCATCCACCGTTGCTTTGATCAGTCTGGTAAGCTTTCCAGGGACTTCCAGGACAGTCTGGTAAGCTTCCCTTCTCGTCCATAATTTTCCATAGCTCCACGCATTTTTCGAACTAGGACAATAAGTACTAGTACTTCATCGGATTCATCGATTCAGTATTCATCGTATTTAGTCCTTTATACCAGTATCTGAAGTATAACAAAATTTACTTAACCCTGCAGATGGTTGAAAGACTCAAATCCCTCTTGTTTGAGGCTAAACTGTATGCAGCGGAAACAACTTTTCTAGCACTTGGTCAGAAAAATTCGGAGCCATTCTCTTTGTTGAACTGACTGCTAGCAAAAGATCGATTTCGGGGTTTAAATACTAAAACACTTTCTTCGGTGGGGTTTGAACACACGACCCACAAATTGCGAGTGTATTACTATGTATGGCGAGAAGATAGAAAAAATCGAACCGGGGTCCGAAGGTCGACTGTCGGAAAGTTGTTCCGCAAACGTCAAATAACCTGATGCACGGTAAAAATGGTTGGCTTATTTTCTCGGTGTGTATGTTGCTTATAAAAATCAACGAGAATGTGTAACATTCAAGGAGTGTTATAAGCCGCTATATTTTTTAAACAAGTTTTTTATGGTACTTTCAAGGCATTTTGTCATATATTTATGTGATTTTGAAACATTTTAGATTTCTCCAATATCCTTGATATCAAGAAATATAAACTTTTTTCGTACAGTGCATGCCATTTTGAAGTTTCCGACACACAGTCTGCTTCTTCTTCTTCTTTGCTTCGCAGAATTCTCTTTTATCGCAATACCTAGTTTCAGGAATTTGGTCTCCTCGCTGTCCGCTAAGGTGTGGAAGACGACGCATGTTCTTGTAGCATAGTAGGGGTGCTTCTGTCTAGCATACCGGAGCATTGAAGCATTTATTTGTCTATACATTTGTATGAATAGAAGATGTGATGACGAATAGTAAATTATTTAAAGGAATTACCGCAGTGATATTGGTTCTACACACATATTCAAAACTCGATTTCGTTTCAGTAAGAAGTTGTTCTCATGCTGAAAAAATCTTCGACTTTTAGCAAAAATATCTTTTGTAAACCTCAAAAACAACATTGTTGTGCGGAATGTACCTCTGTCTGAAAGCATACTTCAAATAAGGTACAACTTCTTATTGAGTAGTTTCCTGCAATATTTCCTGTAACCTACATATAGCAGCAACGAGCTCCCCAAGTAAGAAAAGTAGATCATATTACGAAACCACACTCGGTGACGTCTTCGTATATGGAAGGACACTTGGAGATATACTGCCTTACTAACATACGTACGGATATAATTAGTCTTCAGCAACCAGCCCCACATCAAGTGCCGATGCGGCTTAAGCTCGAACAGGAAGGAAAACTTTGCGAGAGAGGAAGCCGAACATCGGAAACATTAATTAAATTTCTCAAAACGGCTTGCCTATCAATCGATCAAGCGGTATCGCGATCAATTTTACCCAACCTTGCCTTCAATGGACATGTCAGCGAACTCCGCCAAACTAAATATGCCACACGACTCAATTGATAGGAATTCCTTTTCTGCTGCTGCACCTTAGGTAACCAGAGGCTCATAACGAATTTCCTCAGTTCGAAAAAAGAAAAAAAAAAACAAATATACTGAACTTGATCCTGTTCAGCGCAGATCGAACGGGTCGGTGTAATGAACCGACAACTTTCCAGTTTAGATGAAAGTGGTGAGGTCGGAAAATGCATCGTGCGTTTGCAAACGGCCACAAACGGGTAATTGAGAAACGTCGTACCTACACAGTTGTTTGGTAGCCTTAACAGCAGCCGCCTAGGCGATTTTTTATTCCACTGATTTCTACTAGTTCACTTCTTCATTCCACACTGATTCTTGTTTTTTAGTGGTTTGCATTTAAACTAATTTAAATTTATAAAATAAAAACAGAATGCAGTTCATAATCGTAATTGAGGGTGCGCACATTTTCCAGTTGTTACTTTACATCCAAAAAACAAGTCTTACAATTGTTGTTTAAAATCTTGGCGTATACAATTATGTAAGATTTAAAAAAAAACAAATGTAAGCTTTTTATACAATTCAAAATTATAAGATTTCATTACAATTTGCATTCAAAGCTTTCGAATTTGAATATGTCAAAATGTAATATAGATGTGGCAAGGTTTTTATACATATCTGCATTAAAATCTGTCATCCGCTGTTTGGGTGATTTATGCAATAAGTTGTTTATATACGTTGTAGCCTAGCGGTAAGTTTCACTCCTGCACAGCAAGACCATGTAAAAAGTAGCAGCGTTCGATTCCTGATCGGATGTAGGAAACTTTCTCGTTGCAAATTCTTAAAGACTTCTCTGGATGCAAAGAGTATCATCATGTTAGCCTCATGATATACGAATCTCGACAAAAGGACGAATGAGCAAAAGATCGAAAGAACAAAAAAATTGTAGTTCTAAAATTTGATATACACATCGTACGCTAGTTGAGGAGCTGCGCATGAAATAAAAAATGAGCTTTTTGTCCTAATCATCTGTATAAAACTAAAGATTTTGTCGGTGGAACGTTTGTCAGCTTGAACATTTGACCTTTTGTCTCATTTACCTTTAGTCCCTTCTTTTGTCGTTCGACTATTCGTTTTTCGACCTTTTGTTCCACAGCCTGATTTACAAATGCACAAATAGTAACATGGTTTAGAAACTATGGAAGTGCTTAATGAACATTGAAGCTGCGAGGTGGAAATGTTTCAGTAAAGGATGTAATACCAACAAAAAAGTGTTGTGGTAAAGTATGCCCCAGGAGACGAGTAAGTTATTATCATTACGAGCACTAGTAATGAAGGCAATAATACTCTATATGCTACAGAAATCTGGAAACTGCAAAACTGAAATAAAACATGTCGAACACAGTGCACCGACTCAACGGCTGAAGATATAAGAAAGGTTATAAGCTGAATCTCAAGATAATTTGCACAGCGGAAAAAGTTTTACAATCTGTTGATGTAATTGGCAGTGATTTATGTTTGAATGCAATCGCATACAATTACGTCGATTTACCCTAAGTAGAAGTGAAATGGTAGGCTATAGAAATGATTTCCATGTAACCTACACAATAATTATTATTACCTTACCGGTTCAATACGGATGGGTCGTATATAACGCTAGAGCTAAATCAGCTGTCAAAGTTCAGTTTTAAAAGCTGTTTTATCCTGGAAAAAATATTGTACGGTTATGGTCTTGAGCATCCAAACTATTCCGATCATAATGTCCTAAAAAATAAAAACCGATACCACACCATGCCCTGATTAAATTTTTGAATCTATAAAGCATCACCCTAGAGATATTGTAAAATCACTACAGATCGCGTGAAATAACAATCGGCCGCAAGTTATTGATTACTCATGTAAAAACATTCTGCAATGATTCAAACGGATGATTCAACTCATGTATGATCTTCGGGCGATGAGTGCGTGGTGATTCAATCCCAGCTTGATTTGAATAGTCCATACGTTTTAATATTTTAAGTTTATCCCACTGGCGAAAATTTGATCATCTAAAAAGGGAAATACATGTCAAACGAAATATAACGTGACACTTTCTTGTCTGATGCTTATTCCGGATAAACTTTCTTTGTGAAGTCGACGATAACAGACGATGCGTTACTCATTCCTCTTCCTAAAGAGTTTTAGACGCAGCTACCCGTGACAAACCAGCTCTTTTTTTAAACTGGATGTTGATTCTAAATTACCTTTTCTGCAACACAATCGGTTTCTTACTAATGAAAGCTTCTACCACTAGCCATCATTAAACCTGGAGCGCACTGTCAAGAATCAACTAAGATGGAGATTAGTACTCTTCCCGCGGGTGAAGTGCTTTTATCGACCGTACGCCGCCACTGATTGCCTCAGCATATTTGCCTCAATCGAATTCAATTTGAGAGGTCGATAGAAGCAGATTGATTATGCTCATTGACAATTAAAACTTTGATCACTGCCATCCCTGGGAATCTTACCAGACTGATCAAAGCAACGGTGGATGGTGTGCCAAACTGTGTGAAGATTTCGGGAGAACACTCCAGTTCGTTCGAATCCAAGCTACGCAGTACAGTGTTGACCCCATTTTGTCACTCCCCGATTTTGTCTACCCCCGATTTTGTCTACCACCGATTTGATCACGTTTTTGACACGATTTTATCACGTCCCGATATTCTCATGTTTTCGATCCGGTTTTGCCAGCCAAAAAAAATTTTTCATTCTTTTTTATTTTCGTAAATAATACCACAAACAACATTGATTTTCATGAAATAACTTTCATCGCCTGTAGTTTATTACGAACGACTTCTAAGTACCTGTGAAATATTCTGTAAGCAATTTCGACAAGAAAAAACGGGTACCGATCACGCCTTTGGCCTTTTCAAGGCATAAAATGATTCATATTTGTGTTATGAATTAAAAAAATGGAAATATTTTTTTTTCAATTTTGTCACATACCCTGTTTTATCACCCTAAAGTCCACCAGGAGGGTGATAAAATCGGGATATTACTGTACTACAGAGAGCATTTACCATATTTGAAACTGGAAAACTGACCTTCAGTTACACATATAGATCGAAAGGCCTTACTCCAGAGATTTCTTGGATGACCAAGAACATATGCTGTGAACGCATTCTGTTCTTTGTACTACAGAGAGCATGTACCATATTTGGAACCGGAAAATTGATCTATAGTTACGCGTGTAGATCAAAAGGCTTCACTGCAGGGATTTCTAGGGTAACCAAGAACATGGCCCTTAGAACACATTCTGTTCTTTGTACTACAGAGATCATGTACCATATTTCAAACCGGAAAACTAATCCTTAGTTACGCGTGTAGATCAAAAGGCCTTACTCCAAGGACTTCTTGGATGACCAAGAACATATGCAGTGAACGCATTCTGTTCTTTGTACAGTGTTGACCCGATTTTGTCACTCCCCGATTTTGTCTACCCCCGATTTTATCACGTTTTCGACCCGATTTTATCACGTCCCGATTTAGTCACGTTTCGACCCAATTTTGTCACCCCAAAAAAATTTGTCATTCTTTTTATTTTCGTAAATAATACCACAAACAACATTGATTTTCATGAAATAACTTTCACCGCCTGTAGTTTATTACGAGCGACTTCTAAGTACCTGGGAAATATTCTGTAAGCAATTTCGACAAGAAAAAACGGGTACCGATCACGCCTTTGGCCTTTTCAAGGCATAAAATGATTCATATTTGTGTTATGAATTAAAAAAATGGAAATATTTTTTTTTTCAATTTTGTCACATACCCTGTTTTATCACCCTAAAATTCACCAGGGGGTGATAAAATCGGGATATTACTGTAGAAGCATAAGTATTAGAACGGTAGAGGCGCTGTTATTCCGAACAGCATGCGTTATCAACATGATGAGAAAGCCCGGATATGAAAATAGCACACTTTAACCCTTCCGTTACCAATCTCCCTTTTGAAAACGAAAATAAAAATCTTTTTGGCTGTATCTTTTTTGTCTTTTGACATTTGTTTTCGCAACTTTCACCAAAAGAAGCGGAATTTATTCAAGTTTCAGGGGCTCTACGATTTTTTGGGACTGTCCAATTAATACCGGAGTTATTCCGGATTTAAAATGGGTGTTCGCTTTTGGCCATACTTCGGAAATGATTATTTTAGATATTTTGAAGAGAAACGACGCATAAACTATACCAAATTTGATCAGGAATTTGATCGGTCCGAAATATTGCTTGTATTCCGGAATCCGGACGTTCCGCCGAAACCTGTTACGGGGTCACTTTACGGAAATAGGCGAATACCATCATGCGACCCTTCAAACTTCATGATTATGGCATTCTATTGTAGTTTTGTACTTCCGGGACCGCATTTTAACCGATTGGAACCGGTAAACTCATTTTCCGAGTACCGGTCCAAGGATCAATTTTGGGAAATAAGCAAACGACATCATGCGGCATATCAAACTTCATGATTTTAAAAGCTATGGTATTCTATGGTAGTTTTGTACTTCCTGGACCGTATTTGAACCGATTGGAACCGGTAAACTAATTTACCGAGTACCGGTCCAAGGATCAATTTTGGGAAATAAGCAAACGACATCATGCGGCATATCAAACTTCATGATTTTAAAAGTAATGGCATACTCTAGTAGTTTTGTACTTCCTAGACCGTTTTTGAATCGATTGGAACCGATAAACGGTTTTACCATGAATCGGTTCAGAGGTCAATTTTGGGAAATAAGCAAACCCCATCATGCAACGTGTCAAATATCACGATTTCAAAAGCTATGCCATTCTATGGTAGTTTTGTACTTCCTGGACCGTATTTGAACCGATTGGAACCGGTAAACTGATTTACCGAGTACCGGTTCAAAGGTCAATTTTGGGAAACCTTGGTAAAAAGGTAGAAAAATGGTTCGATGACATGGCAGATGTCGTTATTAAAATGGCTGGGAACAAAAGGCCCCTCAGCTGAACTGAAAAGGGGTTCACTGAGGGGGTGGGACTTGAATTCGAAGAAGGTCCCTTCGCCTTAGGCAGAGGTCCAGATCTATATCGCGTGGTGCAGACCTGCATCATTCAAGAAGCAAAAGAGTGCAGCCGCATTAGCTTCATTATCAGCTAGCGCATCCCGGATGCTAGCTGGAATACCATAATGATTCCTGGGGTGGTTAAATTTCGGGCACCTGCATACAAAGTGCTCAACGCTGTTCCTAACCTCGCAAAAGTCACATTCCGACCGGAAAGGACCCCCACCCTGGTATGCCCGGTCCGGAGTCTGGATATGATGTTCTGCTGTTTTTGCGAGGTCAGGTCGTGCCAGGGACCAGTGGTGCCTCTCATCTTCCTTAGGGGTAGGACGTTGTTGCTGTTCCAAGCCCGGGCCCAGTCCTGGCCGACGACACTTTTTGTCTATTTTTTAACGTCGTCCAGCGGGATGGAACGGGTATAGGGCGAGCCTTCATGCCCCACGGAGGCAAGGGCGTTAGCTTCCACATTTCCCATAATGCCGCAATGCATTGCAATGGCTGGGAATCCAGGCGAAACAGGTGTCTGGTGCCATACCTGCAAGGATTCCTTGGGTCCACGGGTGCTTTGGGGTGTGGCTTTGAAGGGCAGCCACCACACTGGCCGAGTCCGTAAGGATTGCAATCGGTTTGTTTGCTGGAAGGGTGGCAGCGACAAAGATGGCTGCAGCTTCGGCGGAAAATACGCTGCCCTGAGACGGTACGCTCTCGGACCTGGCTAGATTGGAACCGGGAACACCGAAACCTACTCCTCTGCTAGACACGGAACCATCGGTGTACCGTACGGTATGGTTCCGGAAACGAGTGGCCACGAGCTTGATGACCGACCTTCTTAGCTCCTCGGAGTTATCACCCGGTGCCTGCCATGCTTCTAAGGATTCGGTCAGCCTCGTCGAGGAGAGGGATTCTGTACTCTCCTGATGTCACCGCAGCATAGGAAGCTGCCTTGCAGCAGATGGCCATGAGGACTCTATGCCGGGAAGGGAAGATTCCGGCTTCGACACAAGCTGCTTCAGCAGGCGTGGAAGGAAGGAGACCGGAAGCCAGTCGGACGTAGCTTTTGAATACTGGGAAAAGCACGCTGATGAGGTCCCTTCGCGCAGAACAGGTCAGCTCTAACCCATATAGCAGGCGACTATCAATGGCTGCTTGGCCTATACTAAGCCTGGTGTGCCAATTGTTGGTACGGTGTTTTGCGGCCAGGGTTTTCATCAGGCTGATTCACGGCTTGCAGGCCACCTTCACCGCCCGGAAGTGTGGTAAAAAGGTAAGCCGCCGGTCGATATCGACGCCAAGAACGCGAACGATTTTCCGGTTAGGTATGGGGTCGTGGCCAAGCTTAATAGGCGGGCCTCCGACTTGAAGGTGGCCATGGCAAACATGGCCCTGGATGCACTTACCCGCATTCATAGTAAAGCCAATGGAGGTGGCCCAGCGGTGGATTGCGCTAACCGCCGCCTGTGCTTTAATCCTTGTTCGTCCGGGAGTTCCACCTACGACAACCAGGAGGATGTCGTCGGCGTAGACAAAGAGGTGGACGTTGGCCGGTAGTATGTCGAAGAGCCCATTGCAATTAGGAAAAGGGTGACCGCAAGAACCGACCCTTGGGGGACCCCAGTTCCTCGGCATACTCTCCGGATGCAGAGCCGCCAATGAGGACCGTGAAGGTCCTACCGGTCAAGAAGTTTTTGATAAAGGCAAGCATGTTGCCAGTGATGCCCCATTCTTGTAATTTGTTGAGGACCAGGGGTGTCCAAGTCCTGCTGAAGGCTTTGGCAATGTTCAGCGAAACCAGGTCAACATGCTTGCCTTCGTTATACGCGCTCTGCAGCACACTTCCCAGGTTGGCAAAGTATGTGCTGGTGCCATACCCTGGGCGAAAGGCGTGCTGTTGGAAGCCGAATCTTCCATCTGCTTCCAATTTTTCACGGAGCTGGCGGTTGACCATCTTTTCCATGGTCTTACAGGCATAGGAGGTGAGGGAGATCGGTCGAAACTTGGAGGGATCCCGACCCGTCGTGTGATTTTTGGGGATGGGGATCACGTGGCTTTTCCTCCACTCGTCGGGGAAAGTGCGGTTCTCCCAAATGTCATTGACGAGTTTGAGAAGATGGGTTTTAGCGTCTGGAGGAAGCCGTTTCAGCATGGGATACCCCAACTGAAATCATGAAAATGTATATGCCGCATGATGGGATTAGCTCATTTTCCCAAAATTGACCCTCAAACCAGTACTCGATAAATCCGTTTACCGTTTCCAATCAATTCGAATACGTTTCAGGAAGTCCAAAACTACCAAAGAATGCCATTAAATTTTAAAATCATGAAGTTTTTGATATACCGCATGATGGGGTTTGCTTATTTCCCAAAATTGACCTTTGAACCGATTCATGGTATAACCAAAATTGAACCTTGAACCGGTACTCGGTAAATCAGTTTACTTGTTCCAATCGGTTCAAATACGGTCCATGAAGTACAAAACTACCATAGAATACCATAACTTTTGAAATCATGAAGTTTGATGGGTCACATGATGGTATTCGCCTATTTCCATAAAGTGACCCCGTAACAGGTTCCGGCGGAACGACCGGATTCCGGAATACAGGCCATATTTCGGACCGATCAAATTCCTGATATATAGTTTATGTGTCGTTTCTCTTCAAAATATCTAAAATAATAATTTCCGAAGTATGCGTTCTGGCATATGACCAAAAGCTAACACCCATTTTAAATCCGGAATAACTCCGGTATCAAGTGGACAGTCCTGAAAATTCATAGAGCACCTGAAACCTGAATAAATTCCGCTTCTTTTGGAAAAAGTTGCAAAACAAAATGTCAAAAGACAAAAAAGTTACAGCTAAAAAGATTTTTATTTTCGTTTTCAAAAGAGTGGTTGGTAACGGCAGGGTTAACTTAAACTTTTGCGAGACTTGCGAGACTGCTCAAATCCTGCTACTGTTTCGGCTTAAATTCCGAACATGACTCATATTCCGAACATTCCTTTTAAATAATCATTTTAACTTTATCCGTTTAATTTTCTCCACAGGAACTCGAATTCTTTTGCAATATTGAACCTCAGTACGGAAAACCGATGAAAGTTTTAGTTTAGGGGGGCTCAAACGCCAGTGTTTGATTCAGCGAGGATTCGCATATTAGGCTTCGGTAGGAACGAAAGCAATTGTCTTCAGCTAGTGACATTTTTGTCTTTGTTTTAAAATTTCAAACTGTTGCGTGAGTATAAATCCCGATAAGAACGCCCCTGATCGCATAGTTCTGGCGTACACTCCAAATAATCTAAACGTTGTTTCCACCTGAATTTTCAGGTACATTTTACGTGCACACGTAGCTGCAAATGCTTCAGAAAAATTCAGGTGAAACTTACGTGTCCGGTGAATTCTATCCAAAACTCAGGTAGAACTTACCTGATTTTCACGTAGAATGAAAATTCTATCGAAAAATCAGGTAAAAGTTACGTGAATTTCAGGTGGAAAAAATCTACGTACTTTTTCAGGTGGAAACAACGTGCAGATTTTTTTGGGTGTATGTTACCTCCGCGGGTAAGAAAAGCGAAACGCACAATTTCACCAACATCTCCAAAGGATACCACAAAGCCCTGATGACGTCATTACGTTCCTTGCGATGACCGGAAGAAGTTTCTTCAAACGATATCATCCACCGAAGCCGCTGATAGAAATACGAACTACTGCAGCCATTCATTACGCCGATTTTCGCCGGACGGTATGGAAAAGGTCTTCAACGTGATCAGCATGGATGGAAGTCTTCCCAAGGGCCAGATTACCCCCACTGTAAGGGCGGCGGCAGCAAATGCGTTGCCATTTATTTTCGTTTCATTTTATTCCTACTAGCCAGCCGAATAAAGGTAAGAGACACTCCAATTTTATCTTAAGTTACGAAGTCAGCAACGATTTAAAACGAAAGTTATAAAGGAGTTAGTTTATCCTTGTAAGTAATGATCCAACGTTTGATATGTCTACTATAATAGTTATAACAATAATTGTTTTAAAATAATTGTTTAAGTTGTTATTGAGTATAGACTATACTTTCCAGAAATCTAGCAAGTATGGAAAGTTATACATGACTTCTTCTTCTTCCTATTGGCATTACGTCCCCCACTGTGTTATTGCCGCATCACTGCTTAGTGTTCATTCAGCACTTCCACAGTTATTAACCGCGAAGTTTCTAAGCCAAGTTTAGAAAAATATATAAAGTGGAATGTATTCAACGGTCAAAGACGAGTTAAGTACTCTCCATTCAATTTCACTAATTATTTTCGATATTTTTGCAGATACGTATTTCGACCACAACTCTGTGTCGTCTTCAGTGTCTCGTACTTGACTCGACGGTTTAAGCCAAGTTACCATTTTTGCATTCGTATATCTTGAGGCTAACACGATGATACTTTTATGCGCAGCGAAGTCGAGACAATTTCCAAATCGAAAATTGCCTAGACCGGCACCGGGAATCGAACAAAACCAACCTCAGCATGGTCTTGCTTTATAGCCGCGCATCTTACCGCTAGGCTAAGTTGGGCCCATGGGAAACACATAGATAATGTCAAAAACTGAGATTGAAAAATTGATGTATCTTGTGGATTGATGCATATCGGATTCTCGATATCATGCCTCGATATCTTTTGCCGGTACGCAGCAGAACAAGGGACATTTTTCAACTACTACCAGCGAGAAAAGATTCAGAAGAACAGACTCATATTCCGAACACTCAATACATGGAGATCTTTTTGAAATATTCCGTTATTATAATAGCAGGTGGGATTCATGGGCGAACGCTCTACCACGGACCAGTATTTGCCATACTGCCTCCTTAGCCGTGCGGTAAGATGCGCGGCTACAAAGCAAGACCATGCTAAGGGTGGCTGGGTTCGATTCCCAGTGCCGGTTTAGACATGTTTCGGATTGCAAATTATCTCGATTTGCCTGGGCATAAAAGTATCATCGTGTTAGAAACCTCGCAGTTAATAACTGTGGTGAAAGTGCTTAATGGGCACTAAGCTGCGAGGCAGCTATGTCCCTGTGGGAAATGTAATGCCAATGAAGAAGAACAAGAAGATTCGCCATACGTCGGATATTTCAGAAATGACGCGAATGCAACGTTCTCATCATCTATTTACATATTCATCGACTTCAAGGCGCCATATTCAGGATAAACTGACACGGTAGGTGAAGGCGACGATAAATCAAATGAAGTGCGCAGTTCAGGTTTCATGGGCATTCTCGAGTCTCTTTGAAACGCGCAAAGGGTTACGGTCAGGTGGTGACGAAATCGAGGTGTTTGAAGAATTCGTGTATTTGGGCTGATTGGAGAAAAAATCGCACGTACTTTGAACTTCACAAGACACATTCCGGCCCAAAAGAGTTCGCCGCCATACCAAACTGACTATTTACAAAACGATTATTAGACCGGTAGTCAAAACGATTATTAGTTCGGTATGAAATCAAGAGGGATTATAAAGCGGTTCTTAAGTGATAGAATAGAATCTAGTCAATTGACTAGATGCAATGTTCAATTGAGATGGAATGGAAAACGGTTGGGGTAAAAAATGACCGACTTTAGATTTTCCTTTCAGCATTCAAATGGTTGAAACGAATTTCATCAGCACTGAACCTCGTATTATCTTGGTAACTTAAAAATCGAATATAATATAATCAATTTTTAGGTTATTGAAACAACATGTCTAATAAATTTGATTCCCAACCTATTGCAAATTCAAACGCAATGCATATGTATATGAAACAAAAACGACACTATGATGTAAGCAATTGAGGTATTCCGTGCAAAGCAGAGCCTTAGTTCTTTGGATTACTCATTTCCTCCTTTCTACATATGCGAGCGAGCGATGGGTAAGGAAAATGCAGAATATCGATCCCCTAAGTTGTCCATCAGGAAAAACCAGATTTTCCAGCCCCTCTCGCAGCAATCGGAACTGTTCGGCGCGTTGCGCTGTTGGTTGATATGGCAGTAGTTTCCTATCCCTTCAAATTGGCCATATCGAGTGCCCGATGCTTATGCTTATTGCCTCTGTACTCTCCCTCTCGTCGTGCGCAGCGAAATGGCATTTCTCTCGCGAGGAAATATACGCGCGCCAACTCCGTCTGCCACCGAAACCGTGCAAGACCCAACGACGAACTGAGCCCCAGCAGCCAACGCCGCCAGATCAGGTTTAAATTTTATAAAAGAAGATCCTCGCCACCTTGGGAGGTTAGTCTGGCAAAGAAAGTGGTAACGTTATCATCACGAGCGGTGGACATCCTGGATATCGGAATTTCGTTACTGAGCACCATTTCACTGAACATTAAAAAAAATAAGACGATTAGTTCGATCTGCAGATCGCGAGGAAGAAGTGCGCGGGAAAACTAGTTTTTAATTCGGATGTTTTGCACCGCCAAGTGAAAGAACCATAAAGTATGAATAATCAAGGCTAATTGCTAGCAGTTCCGCAATGGGATTAAACTGATATGTAGTGTGATAAGTTTGAGTGTGTAAAAACGCGGTTGAACATGAAATAATTGAATTATTAACGTCAATAGCAGCAGTAATTGCCAAGTGAAACGTCAAAAGCGAAGAGAAATGGTGTGAACCATTTGAACTGGAACCACGCAGCCGCAGATAATTGAACCACACAACTGAATTCACGCTAAGCCAACCACAGCAGCAGCAACCATGGGTTATCGACTGTTAATGTTCGCGGTAAATATCGACAAAATAACATAAACGGTGAATGTTTGGATGAGCTTTTTCAATAGAAGGCCAGTATTCGATTTGAAATGAGTCAAAACAAATTTTTGTTTTTGTTGATATATCCGGAAGAGGCAAATGATCATCTTGAACTGGAAGCCATTAAAACAGTGGGAATTGTGGGTGCTCGCTCTTAGTGCTGCGATCGTAGAAGAAAGTTGCAATGTGCCAAGTCTTGTCGCTACAGACCTACGACAAGCAGCGATGTGTTTCATGTTGACATGAAGTGAGAAAAACTTTGAATTAAAACTAGCCTTACAAACGGAACAAACCAGCACATACGTGTAATATTATGCTTTAGTGAACATTTGATATATCATCCAAGTAATATATAAAACCAAAAGAAACGAAGTTTGGACTTTTTATTTAAATCTGATTGTAAAAAAAGCATATGGAATAGTTTTATTTTCTATGTTTCTTCATTTTGTCGAGAGTAAGCACGCAAAATAAATGGAATCAAAAAGTTAGGTGCTTTTTTATTTTGTTTCGATATGAGTCTAGAAGCGTAAATTGGAAAATGCAGTTACGATGGGCATTATTTTTAAAACAATCTAACATTGGTTTAAGAATGCGGAACGTTAAAAGACTCTTATGCAACAATTAAACGAGTGAAATAAGTAACGGCACATTTTTTCTTGCATTTGCATGATGCTGGGAAGACAAAAAACTAATCAGAGACACAAAGTACCAAAGTGTGTAAGTGTGAATGAATCGAAAAAAAATGATTAAATTTGTTACATTTTGTTAGAGAGGGTTACTGTCTTGATATTTTTCATCTCATGGTTAACGAAGTGAAGAACTAACATGTATGTAAAAAAACCAGGTGCCTTTCTCGTGTATCATAATACAAGAAAACACATAAGAGTAACTAGAAAAGCACATAAGAGAGGTCAAAATTGCACCTTAGGGAGATAGATTTAGTTATTTAGTTTTTTAAATAACTCCGGATCGCTATAGCCGATTGGGCAAATTTTCAAAAGCGAAAAATTAGGAAAGATTCCGCGTCGAATGCAACCCGATAAGGCTAAGTGCAAAAAAGTGTGTCTCACATTTTTTTTGTACACACACACACATACAGACATCACCTCAATTCGTCGAGCTGAGTCGATTAGAACATAACACTATGGGTCTCTATTAGTACATAACACTATAATTCTCTTGCTTGAAATGGTCTTGTAGACAGAGCTAAATCCCGGGTTTTAAGAGTTTCACTGGTGATATTCTAGAAGCAAGACAAGGATGTGGCTAGGGCTCTGATGCATGGCCAAAAACAGTATTACTGTTTTGTTTTCTCAAGAAAGGATTGATTTCCTATTGATAAGGGGCGCGCCTTCAATGGGATTGCTCTCTATGAAGGGTCTTAATAGCGGGACCTTGTCATGGTGGTCTTGAGAAAACAAAACAACAACTGTATCGAAACCGATACTGCAATGCTTCTCAATAACACTGGAGTAATTCGACATGCACCTCAACACTAAGGATACGGGTAACGCTACAATAGATCTAATAATTGGTCGCAGTGGCACACCCGAACAGGAAAAAAAATGGGTCTCCGAGCCTTCTACCAAAAGTTCGGTTTTGGAGTGATCCTAGAGCCTCTACGTATATTTAGTATACGCGAAAGGCAAAAATACGGAAATAAAAACAAATCAGCTCAGAATCAGAGTTCTGAATTTGAAGGGCGATTTATTCTTGTATTTTTTTATTTCCCTAAAATTTTATATATACATTCCTGGCCAAAAGTTTGGGTTCTTCATAGAAAAGTATAGGCAAAAGTTTTTGGCCGTATGTTTGCCGCGACGTTAGGCATAAGTACGTTAGGCATAATGGACGTTTGACATAATTCTGCCTTCTTTATGTTATGGGCTGTTCTTTGGGTCATTTTATGCCTAACGTCCTTTATGCCTAACGTACTTATGCCTAACGGGGTATACCCCACCCACTATATGGTGAGCCGATCATAAGTTTGGGGTCATTCTCATGTCACTCTCATGACAATTTTAGCCAAATTTTGTCTGAGGTACAGCTCTTGACGTTTTGTTTGGAAACTCACTTTCTTCAATCAGTATTTTGCCAGAATTTGAAATGTTTACTTAAATTGCTACACCAAGATCAACCTTCCTACAGTGCCCAAAAAAAACTTACACGCAGCTGTTCGGGACATATCGAACCGGATTTGAGTTGGCAATATCTCATGCATTTCTCAGACAAATTTACATGTTCATTATTGTTCATATACCCAAAATAATCGTCAGCTCAGCATTTATGTCTTCACTAATCACATTTTTTTGTGGATTAACTAGCGTTGATCGCAGTAACGTTAAATTTGCAATGCCAAAATATCGACTGAAGGGCTTGAGATATGTTGTAGTCCTCCCAAAAATTATGTTCGGGGCCCTTATTATGGATTCCACTTCACAGTGAAAACAAAGTGAAGTGAGCAGAACCTTATTACGGTTTCCACATCAGTGAGAACATGTGAGAAGTTCATTTCATGTGACAGCTCTGATGAACGCAGGGTTATTATGGTTTTCACATATGTGAAAAAACAACTCACTTTAGGTGGAATGTTTACACTGACGTTTTTGGAGGTGAAAAGTTGTCACGCAGAATGGAGTAAGTTGAAAATAGATTGTTATTTAAGTTTTTCCTCAAATGTTTTGTTATTTGCTATATTTTAGTAAGAAAAAGACTAACGTACGCCAATTTACGTCTCGTCTTGTTTCGTTCATGGAGGAACATCAAGAACTAGCTAGAGGTGGTAGATTCTCAGATTGCAGAGAATCTGTTTCTTCTCTTTGGGCTACAATTCAAGCTGCATTAAATAGCTTGGGTACTCCGACACGTTCTGTTGCAGCTTGGCAGAAAGTTTGGAATGATAAAAAGCTTCAAATAAAGAAGAAACTGCAGCATAACCAAAACGAAGTGAGAGCTACCGGTGCGTGGTGGGCGCAATACACAGTACTCTTTTAATAGTGTAGAAGAAGCCATCATCCGTCTACTGTCTTTGCGAAGAACAGTGGACCACAATGGTGCTATTTTTGGAACACAATTCTCCACAGGACTTCCAATTCAAGAGCATAATGAGGAATTAAATGATGGACCATCGCCAGCTGGCGAGAGTGAATTGGTAAGAATGTCGGCAGATCTAACCAACAGATCAACTCGAGCAAGTGAAACTGAAAATGAGCAGCGATCAACGCGAAATCGTGGCCGCGTTAATCAGCGCAATTATCGCAAAGCTCTGCTAGAAAAGCAGACCAATGATCTTAAAGAACTTAAAGAACATGTATCGGCATGTGCCAGGTACTCTCGAAAATCGTTTATGGTCCATGAGAAACGATTCGGCTTAGAACAAAGGCGGTTTCAATTAGAGGAAGAAAAATTTCAATTTGAAAAACAAATACGATTAGAAGAGCAAAAACAATGGACAAAACAGTTACAACAAACCAACTGTGATGGAGGTATACAAGTGTCAGTCCCGTGGCGTAAACTAGATTTCGAGATGGGACGGACAGCAATTGATGCATTGGAAGAACACAATGAACAATTGGAAGCTCAACTAGAAGATAGCTTCAATGGGGAGAATAATTAAACGTCTTTGCTTTGAAGATATTTGAATTTAAACGCAATTTAAATTGCTTTTTTATCATGTGAAAAGCGTGTTCGAATAATATATATCATTGCCTACAAAATATTGTTCATAATTTCTCGTCTTACTCCATTTAAATTTTCATATTCTTCATTTTCTCCATTAACGGGTAAGTTTTCGTTTTCGTGAATCAGCTCAGGGTCGTCGAAATCCATTTTATGTTTCACACGGAGATTGTAAGTTGCGACGTAATAGTACAGTTGTTATTCCTTCTACACAACAAAATGTGCCTTTAACCACTCCTGTTGATCTTTCCATAGCGAATCTTGTTTTAGAATGTATTGTATTAAACCTCCTCTGTTGTTCAGTAACATGCATCTAAGTTCTAAAAGGAGTGATCAGCAACGGCATTAAAAGATAACCGGCAGCACCTAAAATATTTGTTGAACAGAACAGTTATAATAAGCATCAATACAGTTCCTTGTCATTTACGAGATAAATTATTTTCAGTTTTGTTCTACTGCATAGAATATGTTTTCTTGAAACATCAACAGTTCGCTAACTATGGGCGCTTTCTAACTGGACTGGGAGTACGTTAAGGAGATTCTAAATGTTTTATTAAATCAAATCATGTAAAACTGCGTTCATAACAATGCATCGCGGATCCCCTTGTCAGCCCAATTGAAAAGCAGCGTCCGTTAATTAGACTGATGTTCTAGCCCCAGTTAGCGAATGGTTGCTGTACTTACAAATAGTTTTGTAAATAAGAGTTACCGAGTAACCATGAGTTTCTTTGATCGTTTGCGTGATTTTGAGTATCTACCTATTCCACATCGCTACCGTTCCACACAAAAGAATCATATGATGAACAAGGATGCTTTGCATCCACATATCGAATCACCAGATTATGGTCACAAATCTATAATGGTTGTATACTGTCGTCATACACATATTTATCCCACGCTTGCTGGGATGTCCTATGTACATGGGACAATTATGCGTAGAACGACAGTATAGTAGCGTTATATATTTATTTATTTGTATGAAGCACATACGCTTGAGCCTCCCTTCCCGTAAAACGTAACGTTACTTGTGGACAGATCCCTAGGTTCTACAACCTACCACAATTACGTTGAAACTATGGGAACCTTCTATGTTGCAAAACAAATGTTTATCACGAGCTGGTGGTATTATGCTTACGTGGGTGTTATCCTCGGTGTTATCTACACAGCCGATTACACCAGGAATTCCAGTTTTTTTTTTCGTCAAATCCCAGTTAAATTTTTTTTCGCTTTCTTCAACTGGAAAATTTATTACAAGATCACTTACTTTTTCTTCAATTACCTATATGTATTTAGAATAATTTTCAATACTTTTGACATGGTAGACTGAGCTAATCCTATGATGCGATCGTTACCAACCCCCTTTTTATAATTTCCTTCTGCGAAACAAATCAAACAAGCTGCCAACATTATTTTTATAAATATTCGAAAATTTCCTTGGAAGCTCGAAAGAATGTGATGGAGCTAAAATGATGAACATAAAATACAGATATGATCAAGTCAAATTCATCGTTTCACTTACGATTTTTCAGTTTGATTAGGCGGGTCAGAATAATCTCTTATTTTTTTACGCTTCACAGTGATGTTTGCAAATTCCTCTTCATCTTCACTGTTGGTATCAAACCATAATTCAACGCTCATATTCGAAAAACACAAATTGAACCTAAGCATAAACAACCCAACTAACTCTAACTGACAACTTCTCACTGTAAACAACGCTATTATGGATCCAACTGTCACTGTCACTCCACAGAGTTCATTTCATTCACTTCACTTTATGTGGAAACAGTAATAGGCCAAACAATGTGAAGTGATCGTTAGGTGAAGTGAATGTGAAAGTGGAATCCGTAATAACCCAGTCGGTTCTTTTTTTGATAATAAGGGACAAGGTTTATGCGGAAATAACGCGTTTTTCAAAATTCTAGCTAACAAGGCTGTTAGAAAAAAATAGATTTCATGGGGAAACCCTTATAAATAGGATATTTGCTTCTCAGCAGAAAAACAAATTCAATCGAGCTTTTCAATGTTTTCGTGTAATAAAAACATTGTCTTAACATTTTGTCAAGGTCGCCTACATGTTTATGAAAGATAATCAATTAGCCATGAAATGAAAGATTGAATTGAATTATCTTTATTTACGAGATTTTCGACCGGCCTAGAGGTTCATGAGTCGAAATCAGCGTTTGAGCATACAAGTAATTTGACACCTTTGTACTGAGCATACAAGTAAACTATATTTAAACACGTTATATATAATATGATTATAGAAACGATGATTATTAATTTTTCAATGGTTTAGATGCTTAATCTCACGTGAAAAGTATTGAAAACAAGAAAAAAGGCATTTTTGTTATGTGTACCTATTAATGAGGGACACCATTTTTATCACATATTTATTTTTAAATCATTGTACAATGATGACTGAAATGAAAAATGAAATGAAAAATGAAATGAAAAATGAAATGAAAAATTTTGTTAAAGATTGTTTATTCAACCCATGAATCTACATAATAAATTTGATAAATATCGGTGCAGCAGAAAAAAAAGTAATCCAAAAAAAGGGGGTGCATCTATTAATGTGGGACAGAGTGTAGTAAATTAGTTTCATCGTCGCCCCGCTTAAGCGTCGTGAGATATCGTATAGGAGGCGAATGTTACTCCTCCTGCAGGAGTCATCGGTGATCCATTGTTTTCTCTGGGTGCGCAGTTCCCCCAGACTATTCTCGCTGGTGGCGATGAAGGCATTCATGATGGCGGTCCATTGGTCTTCCACCTTCCGAAATATCTACAGCACGCGTCTCCAGTTTTTCAACAAATGACCGTTACACCGAAGCATCTTCCAGTCGGCGTGTGTTAAACCGTCGTCCAACTCTCCTACCGACGAGTCCACGAACAGCCCTTCCTTTGTACCGTTGAATGCGCAAAAATGATCCATAAAAAAAAATAAAAACGATTCGTAAATAACCTCTAATTATTACATAAAACGCTACCATAAATCCATAAAATAGTTCAGGAACAATTTTAAGATCCATAACAACGCTAAAATTTAGCAATTAGGGGTCGTTCAAAAATGATGTCACAGGTCTTAGGGGGGGAGGGGGTCTAAGATTTTGTGACAGTACATATACAAGGTATACAAAAAAGCGAGATAGAGAGGGGAGGGGGGTCCTGAAATCTCAAAAAGTAGTGGACGTCATATTTGAATCGTCCCTTAATAGAAAAAAAGTGCACCTTTAGACATGATTAAGAAAAACCATAAGATTCCTACTATTTTTCCATGAACGTATGACAAATGATTCATACATTTTTATAATATGAATGATCCATAAATAACTATATTTTGATCCGTAAAAAATCAAATTTGTGCTATTTTTATCGGTATGATGATCCAAAATTTCAGTAATATGATACATAATTTTGGTCATTTGATCCATAATTTTGTTCATATGATCCATAATGTTGGTAATATGATTTTATTTATTATTTGTTTTCTTCATCTAACTTGACGTCTTAATGAAGTTTGATGGGGGGAAAAGCCGGCTTGAGGTGGCCAACTGTAGCCTTCCTCAAACAGGCATAAAAACCCCATTTCTTTTCCAGATTTACATATAAACAATACAAACTTAAAAAAAAAATTAAAAGTAATAGTCAGATGTCTAAAATAATTGCATGAAATAAACAAAACTACAATACTAAGTTTACACGGCTTAATTGATTAGCGAAACTAGTTATAGGTATATTGAAGTCGAAGTGTTCAAATACCTCGTTGAAGCGCAGTGCCATTATCCGAATTGGATCGTGTTGACCATAGCGACTGTTGCGCGGTTGCAGATATAAGAAATCTCGTCGTCGTAGAGCACGCTCCGGAACGTATATATTCATATCAGAAAGTAGAGCAGGGGAATCTATTTCATTTATAAGCACTTTTGCAACAAAAACCGCTTGCATCATTGTTCTCCGCTTTTCTAGCGTGTCGATTCCGAGCAGCATACATCGATTCTCGTATGGTGGAAGATTTCGCGCGTCTTGCCAAGGTAAATTACGTAAGGCAATACGAACAAACTTCCGTTGAATAGCCTCAATTCTCTCGATCCATGTCCTATTATAAGGACACCAAACCACAGCCGAAGATTCCAAGATTGAACGCACCAATGCACAGTAGAGGGATTTTAAACAGAGAGGGTCGTTAAATCCGTCAGCCATCCTTAAAATGAAACCTAGCTGTCTGTTAGCTTTAGCAATCGTGCACTCTAAATGCGAACGAAATGTTAGTTTGGTGTCCAGAATTACGCCGAGATCTGTCACTTCATTTAGCCGTTCCAGTTGTTGACCGCAGAGGGTGTATGTGTAATTATACGGATGATTACTTCTACTGAAAGATATCGTTCTGCATTTTTCGACACACAAAACAAGGCAGTTTCGCTTGCTCCAATCTTCGAAACAATCCAGTAGCTTCTGTAGCGCTACGCAGTCTTCCATACTCGAAATAATCATGTAAAATTTCATATCGTCAGCGTAGCATATTCGATGTCCAGTTGGCACTACATACATCACATCATTTACGAATAATGAAAATAGAAGTGGCCCTAAGTTACTACCTTGGGGAACACCAGAGGGAACGACGAAACTGTCCGAATTTGAGCAGCCTATTCTTACTTTCATGGACCTTCCGGATAGATAAGATCTCAACCAGCGAACGATCGCGGAAGACACTCCAAACCTTTCGAGCTTGTTTACAAGAATTTCATGATTGACACGATCAAACGCAGCCTTGAAGTCTGTGTATATAGCATCGACTTGCAAGCCGGCGTCCATGGAACGAATGCAAATAGAGGAGTACTCGACCAGGTTTGTATTGACGGATCTTTTCGGATAGAATCCGTGTTGGGCACTAGATATATAGTTGCAGGATTCGAATAGTGCATTGTTTACGACAATTTCGAACACTTTAGAGCAAGCACACAGTGATGTGATTCCTCTGTAGTTGGCAATGCTACATTTATCGCCTTTCTTGTAGATCGGAGACATGAAAGATACCTTCCAGTTAGTCGGAAATACTCCTCGTCGTAATGAAATGTTGAACAGTTTTACAAGCTGGGTGATGAGCGTTATTGAGCACTTTTTCAACACAGCGGATGGAATCCCGTCTGGCCCAGATGATACGGAGTATTTCAGTTTGCGCAACGCGCATAGCACCTGCTCATCAGATATTACATCTAGATGGAAATCAAAACTATTTGCTGGAGCGTCTTGTATTGCTGCATCTATTTGGGAGGCTGAAACTTGCATACTCGAAAAAGCATTTTTGAAATGTTGAGCGAACAATTCGCATTTGCTGGCAGGTGTATTAGCGGATAAGTCATGCAAGTTCATTGATGTTGGTTAGACCTGTGCGCCGATCTACTTTGAACCGGCGGCGGCGTGAATGTATTTTTCTAACGGCGGCGGCGGCTCAGCCGGCGTCACGCCGCGGGTGTTTTCGGCGGCGGCGGCGGCGGCTCAATCGGCGTGGTCCAAAATTTTCCTTCAAACAGTTCAAGCAATTTAAATGCCGAGATGCAGACATTGGAAAGTTGACCCCCTAGAATCCCTCCAAGAACTTCTTCAAGAATTCCTTATAAATTTATCCAGGAATCCCTTCAGGAATACTATGAGCAGATTCTCATTAGATTCCTTTAAAAAAAATCAGGAATTTCTTTACGATTTCCTCCAGTGATTTCTACAGGAGTTCTTTATAAATTTTCTTCATGAATTTCTTCAATAGTTCTTCCGGGAGGGAGTGTAATTTGTGATAAAAATACTAGCAAACATTCTGAATTGTGCCTTCTTTATCCTGGTGGCTACAAAGCAAGGCCATGCTGAAAGTGACTGGATTCATTTCATGCTACGGTGCAGGTTTTTTGATACTTCCCTGTGACTTTGAGCATCATCATATTAGTTTTATTGCACAGGAATGTAGAAATGGTGAATTGGCTCAAAAACCTCGTAGTTAATAACTGTGGAAGTGCTTAATGAACACTAAGCTGTGGTGTCTACTACCTGGAAAACCTGGAATTATCAGGGAATTTCTCCCCACCTGGAAATGCCTTTAGGAATATATTAAAAAAACTAAATTGGTTAGGATTTTTCAAAGCAATTCCTGGAGGAACTTCCGAAGGAATTTCGGGATCAGTTTCCAAGGAATTATTCAAAGAAATCAATAAAAGAGTGTCCATAAGAATGATTAGCAATTTTCTAAATTATTGCGCATAAGCCCCAAAATTTTATTCCCACCTTTGGGTTTCCGCGCCGAGCACTCAGCGCCAGACTCGGCGACAAGGAGATAGTGATCAAGTTGGTACTCCTGATTTTTTGACAACTGATGTCGATTATGCGTCGAATGCAATTTGTTGCGAGCAAATCGGTTGAGGATAAGTGCCCGAAAAATGAGTGACATTTTTTACGCGAATTCTACGTATAAATTTGTATTTTGGCCATAACTTCCGATCCCATAGTCCGACCTGGCCAATTTTTAATAGAAAACAATGGTAAAGGATTTTGCGTCGAATGCAATTTGTTGCGAGTAAATCGGTTGAGGATAAGTGCCCGAAAAATGAGTGACATTTTCTACGCGATTTTTACGTATAAATTTGTATTTTGGCCATAACTTTCGATCCCATAGTCCGACCTGGCCAATTTTCAATAGGAAACAATGGGAAAGGATTCTGCGTCGAATGCAATTTGTTGCGAGCAAATCGGTTGTGGATAAGTTCCCGAAAAATGAGTGACATTTTTTGCGTCGTTTTGTGCGCACACACACACACATACACACACACACAGACATCACCTCAATTCGTCGAACTGAGTCGATTGGTATATAACACTATGGGTCTCTGGGCCTTCTATAAAAAGTTTGTTTTTGGAGCGATCATATAGCCTTTACCGTATACTTAGTATACGAGAAAGGCAAAAATCGTAGAATCGCCAAATGCATCTCTAAAGGAATTTTCGAAACAAACCAAAGTTTTAGCAAAGAAATTTTCAAATTAAATCCTGGAGGAAGTTCTGAATCAATTCTTAAAATCTGGAGGATTTTCTAATGGAATATTTGGAGAAATTTTCAAAGGAATACCTGGAGGAATTTCCTATGTGTTTCCTGAACGAATTTTGATTGAATGGCTGAAGCAATTTCTGGGTGAACTTGCGAAGGAATTCCTGGAGGAATTTCTTAAGTAATTTTCAACATTGTTTTGTGAAGCCATCAACATATTCTTTAAAATAATATTTTTTGCAATATTTACTTTTTTGAATTGATCATTTTGTTGCGAAATACTATATACTCATGGCACGTTTGTTTTTGCGTGAAAATTGATGTAAAACACCTGGAAAAAAACCTGGAAAAATCAGGGAATTTTGTTTTTACAGATGAGTAGATACCCTGTGCGATCTTCAAATTAGGATGTAATGCCAACAAAGAAGATCAAAAGAAATTCACAGGAGTTCCCCATTCAGGTATATATTAAATATCCAGAACTTCTGGACAAAGGAATCCCTAAAACTCCTAGAAAAGTAATTCTTCGAGTGAATGTGAAATCTGAGGGAAAACCCAATTACATAACGCTTTAGGGGTGGGTGGGTATCTGTTTGAGCGTTACGGCCTATACACATTTTCAAACCTTCCCTTGCAAAAAGCATTACAAAGAGGTGGGTGGGGGTGGAAAATGATCAATTTTAGCGTTATGTTATTTGTGAATGAACCCTTAAATTAGTTTATAAGCATATAGATGACAAAACCCTAGATTATGTTTCTTTCAAGATCATCCTGAAAGATAAGTGGAAAATGTTGGAGAGAGGAATTATCTCTATAGCATATCTGAGCTGATGTGAGTATCTCCCCCGAATCCACAGATGAAAGATTCCTGGAAATACCTGAATAAGGAATTCCTCTTCAAGTCTGATAGAAGGATTTCCCAAAATTCGTGAGAGAGGAATTGCCCTGAACTTTTGTGAGGTCAATTCCCAAAAATGTTTGAAAATTTCTGTAGAAAGAATTCTTGAAGGAGGAATTTCCCAGAATCTCATAAGAAAGTACCATCAGAAGATTATACCACAATTCTTGTATAACGACTGTCCAGAATTTGTACAGAATATCTGGAGATTTACTGAGAATTCGAGAAAAAGAAAAACCGGTGTTGGGAGAACTCAGAATGCTTGGATAATCAGTTTCCCAGAATTCATAGAGCAGGAATTCCCTAGGATTCACATAGAAGAGTTTTCTCAGAATTCAAAAAAGCCAAGGTTTTCCAGAATTTCTGGAGAAAAAAATTTGGAGGCTTCCAAGAATTAAAGAAGAAGGAAGTCTATAAGATTCTTGATGAAGCAAATTTGCACAAAGCCACTCCAGGCATTTTTCTACAATTCTAAGAAGGGCAATTCTCCAAAATTGAATGAATTTCCCAGAATTTTAGAAGAAAGTATTTCGTAGGAAGGGCTTCCCAAAAATGTTACAAAAAAAAAAATTTATAAAAATGTTGGTATGAAAAATGTGTTCACTAGAGTGATTCAAATTTTGACTTTTTTGCCCCCCGATGCTTAAACGATTACATTTGCCATTTTAATAATCCTCCCAAATTTTTAGCAATTTCGGATGTAATTTGACTGTGCACACGTCATTTGAAGTTTGTATGGAAATTACTGTGAAAACTGACCCTTATGTGGAAGACCGTTCCGTGAGGTGGCCCATGAACTATTTTATTATAATCAACGCATTGCCTACACAGAATGCTTCTCAAGCTGAAAGGCAGTTGTTGTTGCGAAGCGATTTCTCTTTTGGAAGCAAAGTTATGAAGAAAACATAAATGCTCATTATTGATATTGATGTTATTCTTTTACGTGTAAAATTGAATTTTCCACGATTCAGTATTTCCTTAATAACTTTTCTTGCGATCCTCAAATCGTTTCGCTACAAAGACGGCCTGTTTTCTTGTAAAATTTCTTATGTTGCCGATGTACCCATATGTTTTTAGAGCTTGAAGCGAAGCGTTGGGGAACGGTTTTCCATGAAAGTTACTGTTTTCATAGCAATTTTCATACAAACTTCAAACCGCGCGTGCTCACTCAATTTACATCCAAATTAGCTAAAAATTTAGGTGGGTTAATAAAAAGGCAAATGCAATCGTTTAAGCATCGGGGAGCAAAAAAGTCAAAATTTGAATCACTCTAGTGTTCACTGTTATGTCTAGCTCTTTTGTGTACGAAATGATTCAATTGTGGTTTTACCATTGCCTGAAATTGTATGCTGATCCCCTCATCGCATCCTCTGAAGGCATCTTACTTCAAAATGTCTGTCATCAGTGATAAAATCAGATGTCTTTAAAAAGATAGCATAACCCGAAAATTGTATTGTAGGAGGGGGTTGTGTTTGATTATGCAAGAATTATGTTTCTGTCCGACTTTGTGTCCTGAGTTGTTTAAATATAATGCTACATTTTTTAAGGTTCTTTCTAACAAGTTAAATAATGAGCGCAACGGATCGTTTTCCGAATCGTGCAAATAACACATTATACGAGAATGTTTTTGTGATTATAAATTACAACCAGAAACAGTAACTTCAATAAATTAGACAGAATTTAAAAAAAATATGAACCAATTTTTATTAGCTTTTCCTGTATCCAGACCATGATTTGAAAAATGCAAAATCTTATTTTTACTTCAAAGCATAGATAAACATGAGTTTGATTTTTTTAATCGTTTGGGTTGTCGTGAGTATAATCCGCAACCTCCAGCACATGTCATGCTTGTACTTTTATCAATTTGCAAGGGGAATAATAGCAGAGAAATGCAAATGTCTATATTTGCGCACTATAAATCGTGTGCATTTTCCTAAAACGCTTAAACGAGTTCTGGATTGGAAGGCATTACTCGTTAGTTCCTTGAATTTCGTGTCAGAAAAGGCTATGTATTTACTACATATTGTTTTCAGCGGCGCAGCCGAAAATTTTCAAATTTATTTAGGTATGAACGGAGTTTTTCTTTTAACAATTTGGGGGTGGGCGATTAACCCCAAAAACGAAAACTACGTCAATAATATTTTATAATAAAAATATTTCAACGGCTCGCCTAAAACATACCGGCGGCGCGGTAAAAAAAATCCAGCGGCGCGCCGGTCAAAAATGGTGGCGGCGGTGGCGCTTGAAAATCGTCGGCGGCCGCGGCGCGGCGCGGCATCGGTAGTCCATCTTCCTTCCGCTTAGTGCGGACAAAATTCCAGAACTTTTTGGGACATGTTCGGAGACTTCGTTGCATTCTATCGACGTAACGAGCATAAAGGAAGTGATTGTATCGTTTATATGTAGTGCTAGCAAGTGCGAAGCGTCGTTTTGAGCAAAGTGAACGACAATGGCGGTAATTCCGAAGGGCAGCTCGCTTAAGCCGTTTCATCTTGCGAAGACGATTGTTTGTCCACGGAGGTTTCGGAGGCGGACGTTGTAACGGAATATGCGAATCAATTACTCGTCTTATCTTATCGCTAAACAGATGTACCATAACGTCCAGATCTCGATCAGAATCCAAAAATTGCCAGTCAATTGAAGAAAGTGCAACGTTAAGTAGATTGAAGTCCGCACGTCGGAAGTCGTACTGAGTGTTATCTAACGATGGTTCGTATAGCGTAGGCAAGGACACAGGTACAGCGATCACAAGAGCAGGGTGATGAGCGTCGACTTGAACTAACGAATCAATGGTTTCGAAGACTGAAGTTAACAGACCCTGGTCATTCACCATGACCAAATCCAGTATTTTTGAGTTACAGTTGAGCACTGAATTCATCTGGGTTAATCCATGAAAACAAAAGCCATCGAACAATAAGCTACCTGCTGTAGTCAATCGTGAACGAGAAGCATCTAATTTCTTCTTCAGAGCGAGCCCAATGTAATTCAGGGTGATTGTAATCGCCAAGCTGGATGACAATATCAGACTGATTTAAGTTAGATACAACGGAATCAATAGACTCAATGTGTTGCTGGATAAGGCTCTGATCGTCTCTACGATCTGGAGGAAGATAGAGCACCCCAATACTGACGAAATTGCTTTGTAGTTTGATTTTAACCCAAATCTGCTCCAACTTGTTGCTCACCGGTGCTGGATCGATGCTACAACTTAAATTTGACGCTACTGCTATCAAAACTCCACCTCCTCTAGTTTTGCGACTGTTAATGGAATTACGATCCATTCTGAATACAGTGAAGGAACTCCCGAAAAGTAGAGTGGATAAAACTGAATCATCCAACCAAGTTTCTGTTAATACGATAACATCATAGGTCGAATCCACAGCCGCGAGGAAGAAACTATCGATTTTTGTTCTGAGCCCTCTCTGAGCCCTGGAGAACGATGACGGCGGAGGCTCGACTGCGATGATCGGGTAGAAGCCTCCTTAATGCTATCGTCATTGTTGCGTCCCGGTATTCGTGGCGAGTAAGTAGATGGTTTACTTGGCGATTCAGTGCAAACTGAACGAGTATGATTCAGAGCATATCGACTGGAAGGTTCCAATTTGTCAGGGGCAGAATTGTTCAAACGCGTAAAGTACTTGCCTGTCGTCGGAGTTCGGAAGCCCCATTCTCCGCTATCATACGCAGGACCAGGACGGCTGAAGATCGATGACGGCAACGGCTCGACTGCGATGATCGGATAAAGGGCTTCCTCAATACTGTCGGCATTTTTGCGTCCCGGTGTTAGTGAAGTAGAACTGGATGATTTACATGGCAGATGCAGATTATCGACGATTCTCGAAATAAGCTGTCGGCTAGAAGTCACCAAATTAACAGGGACAGAATTGCTCGAATGAGTAGAGTACTTGCCCGATGATGGATTTCGGAAACTCCATTCTCCGAACTCATGCGCAGGACCAGGACGGCTGGTGCTCGGTGATGACAAAGGCTCGACTGCGATGATCGGATATGGAGCTTCCTTAATACTTTTGGTATTTTTGCGTCCCGGTGTTCTTGAAAAGTTGAAGGAGGTTGATTTTGCAGGGAGACAGCTGATGATTGAAGACTGGATGGGCTCGAGTTGGCTGAAAGTTTTGAATTTGTCACAGGAAGCTTTGTTCAGAAACGCGAAGTACTTGCCTATCGTTGGATTTCGGATCGGATGGATCGGATGATCCATAGTGTTTGGAAAGTAGGCCAATAAAACTGCATTAATAGATCCACATTTTTTTCTAAAATCTGTGACTGTGATTTTTATTTATTTATTTCTTCGTCTTCAGCTATGCTGTACAGACTGCTGCTTCTAAAATTAACTTAAAGGTGATACGCAGTAGTAGCTCATCACAGCCCAGCCGGTGGTTTAGCAGGTCAAAGACGAACATCCTCTGCAAATATGCACGTCTTTAGCGGAGCGGTTCCAAATGTATTAGCTGACAACGATCATTGTACTGTGGTATTCGCAAAGAATTGGTCCAGGGCAACCTTCTTAGGGCGAACTGGACAAAACTACGTTGAACTCGTTCGATACGGGCTGACTGCACTTCATGGAACGGTGCCCAAACTGGTACGGCATATTCAAGTACGCTACGAAAAAGACAGCTGTACAAACTTTTTAAAGCATACACGTCGTTGAATTCCGCGCCGTTGCGACGAATGAAACCGAGCACTGCAAAATCTTTGGAGGTGGTCACAGATCTTCTTCTTATTCTTATTGACATTACATCCCCACACTGGGACAGAGCCGCCTCGCAGCTTAGTGTTCATTAAGACCTTCCACAGTTAATAACTGCGAGGTTAGGTTACTATTTTTGCATTCGTATATCATGAGGCTAACACGATGATACTTTTATGCCCAGGGAAGTCGAGACAATTTCCAATCCGAAAATTGCCTAGACCGGCACCGGGAATCGAACCCAGCCACCCTCAGCATGGTCTTGCTTTGTAGCCGCGCGTCTTACCGCACGGCTAAGGAGGGTCACAGATATATGCTCGCTGAAATTGAGTTTCTTGTCCATTGTCACGCCAAGATCGTTGATGGAAGAGACGCGATCCAGTGAAATTCCACCTGATGAGTAGTTGAAATAGATTTGCGTCCTTGATCTTTTTGGAATTCAAATCCATGCCATTCAGCACACACCATTAGGCTATGGTATCGAGATCATGCTTTAGAGCAGGGCAGTCGACAAGCGAAGACACTACTCGAGTTTTTTTAGATCGTCAGCGTACATCAGGCGGTGGGAACGAAGTCGGTCGCACAAATCGTTGACAAAAATTATGAAATGCAGCGGACCAAGGTGGCTACCTTGCGGTACTCCGGATGGCGTCATGAATGTGGCTGACTTTTTGGCACCTAGTTTGACAAAGACGGATCTTCCAGTCAAGTATGAACAACAACAACAACAAAGCGTGCGGTACTCTATCGAATGCTTTCAAAAAATCTATGTAGGGGAACGGTTCGCCACTTCATCCCATAGCTCCTATTTCCATCCCATCAAAAACAAAGCAATGGAAAGGAATTTGTTTGTTTATTATTTTTGTGATTTTTTCAGCAGTGAGCACGCATGTTGACAAAAAGAAGCGACGAATTTGGTGCCGTATTTCTTTGTTCAGCGATGAGATGGATATATGTACAGTGAGATTGAGATCGGAACATTTCCCCTATATACTGTCCACTTGACATCGTTTTTCTAGGCTTGAGTTCAACATGCTGGTGTATGTCATGAGATTCGTCACTGTTGAACGTTTTTTACCAATACATGCTGAAATGATAGGGACGGCAGCCGAATACAGCCTGTTATGGATGAAGAGCTCCAACGTCTTCGCCAGACAGCTAGCATAATATTGATATGGGACGGTAATTTTCAACATTAAGAATGCTACCCGTTTTGTGTATTGGAGTAACTTCGGATAGCTTGCACGCATCTGGGAAGATGCCCTGCGTTAGAGACAAGTTGAACAGAAGTCAAACTGGAAGTCCCAGCACATCGGAGCAGTTATGAATAAAGCTTGGCGGCAGTTTATGCGGACCAGGGCCCTTTGATGGATCAATAGAGTTCAATACGCTTACTGTTTCTGCAGTAGAGAATATCGGGCGTGGGAAATTCTCGGGTACTTTTTCAAAACGGCGTATGTCGCAAATTGTAAACAAACCCGTTTTTAACAGCATATGGCATTAAATTCATCTAAAAATGTGTAAATCTTCAAAGCTACATGAAAATGTGTTTTTAAAAATGTAAATCAATTTTTTTCAAAACGGTGTAACATCATTGTTGAAAATATTGTACATACACCGCTTAGCAGAAAATGTACTTTAAAAAGTTTTTTCGTACAACTAAATAGTTTAAAACATGCGTCTGCTTGTACTTTTTCATCACTGATTTCAAAATTAAACATGTTGCTTGAATATCCTGATTTTCGTTAAGAAAAACATTTTACGTTGTTTTTCTGCAGCAAATGTTGTTACGTCGTGTTGTAAGTGTTGCAATTTTTTGTCGCATGTGCGTGAAACGTTTCAACTTGACGCAACATTTCGACGTATCAACAATGCAGCGTACGGAGCAGCGTAACATTTCGACGAAAGTAGCATGACCTCGGTCATGCTGACGTATCAAAACGACGTATGTGATTTATCTGTTGCAGAACGTTGTAACATATATTTTTATCAAAATAACTGAAATGTTCACACGCAGTGCAGATTTCAGGGTCAGTGACGATGAACCTTTTCATAATGTATCGTTGAGGTGTATTCAATTGCAATAAAAATGTTTAGTTTCTAAATAGGAATAAAAATAAATTCTGAAAACTTCCAAGCTCATTTTCTCAGCTTGATCTAAATGTTACATACGCCGATTTGAAAAAGTTCCCGAGAATTGATGTGGTACGATTGAAGTGAGTCTATAGCGCCAACTGAGGTTGGAGGAGACGCGGCGTTATACACAGATTTGAAGAAACTGGCAAAAAGTTCAGCTGCTTTAGAGGTGCCGCTGGAAGTAACGTCGCCAAATGACATTTCCGAAGCAACCTGCTGCGAGTTCTTCCTGCTGTTAATGAACCGCCAAAACGATTATGGGTTCGAACTTCCTCTTGGACACGAAAAATGTAGTTACTGAAATTAGTGTTGACAAATTCACCATACTCTGGTTCGATGCGTTGAAGAAACGTTCTATTCTCAAAATTCCGGTTTTTGAAATACCGTCGTCGTGCCTTGCGGAAAATATTATGCATGTATTATAAGTCTGCATTTCGCCAAGGTTGCTCGAATGTCCGACGCTTGGAGCATCTACGGATAGTAGTAGGGGAACTGTACCGGTTTTGGCCATGTTCCTAACTTGGCCAATTTAGCAAATAACTTCAAAAATAAAGCAATTCGGGAGGGTTTTATTAGTTCCAACAAGAGATATATCCCGCACGATTCAACGCTGCTTTTAACTGATCGATTATTTTGGAAAAATATGTATTTTTCAGGGTTGGCCAAATTAGGCACTAAGTTGGCCAAAACCGGTGCACTTCCCTTATGCCTTCTGACCGTATCATAAACAGTACTGTACAACGCTGAGATAGCCATACTCACAGCAGTTCCACCAACGATTTGATGCCAATCGAGTGAGGCAAACTGCGACTTTTCAGCGTCAAAGTCACAACGTGTGAAATCTAATTCTTGATTAGAGGTGGTACTTCGAAAACGATCCAAAGTACGTTGTATGTCTAAACGTATAACAAACGGCTTATGATAGCGGCCTGGTCTTGACATCGTCAGTGGCGCTTCGTTCAGTTCAGTTTCATTGACGTTACTTACAAATGCCAGATCTAATAGTCTACCATTGGCGTTGAGCACATCACATATTTGCAGCAGACCAGAAGAGATGAGATTCTCGGTCCTCTTGTTCAGAGGACGCATTCGTAGGTAAATAGCCCCCCACGTTGTCATCGTAAGCCCACAGAAGTTGATGGAGATTGTAATCACCGAGTATGATAACTGCGTCGCAATCTGCAGCTCTATCTACTAATTGATGCACGCAGACAGCATGTGCCGCAAAATATCACAAATGTAGACGGATTTATCGGCGAGAGTTATTTTGACGATGACCTGTTCTAGAAAATCACTTTCCCCGCCACCTCGTTGGAATTGACTATTTGAACTACTACGGTCACACCGGTAAATGTTGTAGTTAGAAGCCAGTTCCGAGTTTAGCACGTCGCTTCGAAGCCAAGTTTCAGTTAGCACAATGCCATCGTAGTCACTAGACGCAGCAGCCAGGAAAAAATCACTAGTTTTTGTGCGCATACCACGTTCTGGTAAAAGACGGTAAGCGAAGCAGATGGCAGTGTTTATGATGATGAGGAATGTTGAGAATGATCAACTTCGGTGGCAACGGGATCGGCATGACGGGAAATGCTATCTAAAGCAAATTGGTTGCTGTTTTCCAGGGCAATGCTAGTCATAAGACGTGTTCAGGACAATTCCATTTAATTCCACCACCTCATATTACTTTTACATATACATATTTCGACGTACGTATATGTAAAAGTAATACGAGGTGGTGGAATTAAAAGGAATTGTACTAAGCTTGTCTTATGACAGTGAAAACTTTCCACTAAGAAAGAGCTAAATAATTTTCTTCAAAATCAATTAATCATATGGCCAAATTTATGGATCATATCATCAAAACTATGGATCAAATGACTAAAATTATGGATCATATTACTGAAATCATGATTCATCATCCAGATAAAAATTACACAAATTTGAATTTGTACGGATCAAAATATAGTTTTTTTATGGAGCATTTTCTAAAAATGTATAGATCATTTGCCATACGTTCATGGATAAATAGCAGGAAGGTTATTGTTTTTCTTGATTATGTCTAAAGGAACACTTTTTCCTATTAACTGCCAAATTTTAGTAACTACGCTAAAAATCTTAAAATTATTCTTTATGGGGTTTCCCGAACTATTCTATAGATTTCTACGTTTAACGTTATAACGTTTTACGAAACAAGCAGGTGTTATTTACGGATAGTTTTTCATTTTTTAGGGATCATTATTTATTCTTTAAATGCATGTATTGCCGAATCCACGCAATGCGCAGGCGTATTTCGCCGATGAGGAGGTGAAGATCAGACGCGACATTGGCACTACGTTTATTCCGTACTTAGTGAACAGACGCTCGAGAAGTCGGATCAAATTTCTTTGGAATGTCCACAAAAAAAGTTATAACCCTTCGAAGATTGCTTGTTCAAACCATATGCAAAAAATCGATTATACTGCCAGGACTGCCGAACTACATGGACCAATAATTTAACTGAGTGTTATTTCAAAATAAGTGATCTTACAGGACTGAGATGCAAATTGGAGTTATTCACAATCTTTTCTCAACGTAACAATCAGGATAATAAGGAAGAAGGGTTGCCCGGTAGTGCTGGCAGAAACATTGATTTCTTCCATATGGTTTGAACAATCAATCTTCGAAGCGTTATAATAGTTTCTGTAGACATTTCAGAAACGTACCTTATTCAGCAAAGTGTTTCGGCATCTTTCAGCCTAAATGCTAACGTGATGAGTCACGTGATTGATGAAAAATTGAAGCCGTTTGGAGCAGAAATGCAGAAAAAAAACGTTTTCCTATATTAATTTCCATATAAATGTCAAACGCGAGGCGGAAAACGGGGACGCAACCAATCGAGCTCAGCTTTTGCACAGTCGATTGGGGTCTCAAAACGATTCAGAAAAATCTTGATTTCACTTGATTGGATGAAGTTTGCGTTTTTCCATATAACTGCACGTACATAATCCACACTCCAAAAAAATCCGAAAGTTAAAAGGCATACCTATCTTGGGCACAACAGAAGATTCAATGGTTTAAGTTGTTACGGGAAGTAGAAGCGTATATATGCCCAATCAACAAACAAGTACTATAACACAGAAAAAGTCGAGCGATCGTCATCCTGAACAACGTTCATAAACTATCATCCGATTATCATCCTGTGCAATTTACGTCCAATAGGTGTTTAGAGGTTTACTCCTTGCGTATGCCTATATACATTAATTTCCCCCATTAAACGATTGCATCATGCGCCATGCACCGATTTGCCAGTCAACTGATATCTCACTGTCGATCTGCGGCCACCTAGGGCCACACACTTTTATAACCTTCCAATTACACTTAATGAATGGAAAGTCAATAGATCGGTTTCATCATTGTGTGAAATTCCTTGACAAACCCATAACGCATAATTTATTCACTGACGGTATACGATAATGACCGCACAGAGGTATGGACAGTTATGTTGCAATCACTTTCGACGTTTGGTTTATGCTATCGTTACAAATTTTGCATAGAAACTGTTCTAGTTTTATTTCAAGAAAGATGTCCTTCGATGTCCTTCCTTGTTCAGCGGAGTGATTTACTTAGCATGCCAAAAAAAAAACATAAATCTCTTTTTAATAAAACCGAGGAAGATTCGTGCCGTTAGGCTTTACCCCAGACAAACTGAAGCTGAGCATTAAACACTTGCAATCATTTTCCAAAAGTTGGGTCATAATGCTTTGACGCACGCAATTGACATGCTGAGCTTCAATTGCGAAAGCACCCTTGAAGAGAAGTTATGATGACCACTTGAAAACAACCGAATCCTCTTTCGGCGCATAGGTTCACAATCTCAGCACGCAAGCAAATGTTTAAATGTGGCCTCGCATAGATGTTCACATATTTCGTTCGCGGATAAAATTGAAGTTACCAAACTAAGTTGATCACATAACAATACGCATGAGGTAGTGTGTGATATAATAAGCATTAGATCAAATTCATATGCATTGATGCTGAATTTCGTAAATGTTAGCATAAGCATAAGCATTTCGCAAAATTGCTTAGTTGATAGAGACGTACATAAGGGAAGAGTGACTATCGTTTCTACAATATTTTGCAATATTTTGAGAGTGCGGACGAAAGACGAAAGAAAATATGTCGTAATCAATTATTATAAAGAGCAAACCTGCACCATTATTGATAAAAAAATAACAAGATCTTCTGAAACTTGTACTTCAATAATAGAGTTTTGAAACCAAACAAACTTTGAATGCGAACGTGCGGAACGGAAAAGTTACTCAGAACATATTTCAGAAGTGCGTCGAATATAGTGTCACTGTAGTCAGCGTTGTCCTACACTCTGTGCACTCTGGCGTGCATTTTTTTGATAGTTTGACATGTCATTTAGGAAATTCAAATATCCTTCTATTAGTTGCACTTACTTAGTTGCGATTATACAATCGTTTAGATGGAGTAAAATCAAAGAGCAGAATTTTTTGCACAGAGTTTATGACAACAGTGTACTTAGACATCTTCATGTTTTCAAAAAGTATCAAAAATGCAACCGGTCAGCCCAGAATCACAATTTATATGCTAAAATAAGCTTTCTGTCAAATTTTCAGCTAATTCGGATAAAATATCGGGGTGGTTCAAGTCCACTTAGCGTTTTTAGGCTATTTTCAATTTAAAAAAAAAATAACAGGAGATATAAACGCCGGAAATTATCGCAACAACCTCTAAACGGAAGCTTTTGGTGTGATTGGCAATTACAATACTGAAATATCCAGGAAAATAATGGGAGTAATAATATAATAAATTGTAATAAATTTAAGAAATTTGTAGAAAAACGACTTCTAGGAGAAACAGCACTCAAAATCTTGAAAATCACTTTAGCATGGTCAAAACGTAAACTAAACGGATCGCAATGTTCATAAGACTTATAGAGCACACCAAAAGCATCCGTTTAGAGGTTGTTGCGATAATTTCCGGCGTTTATGTCTCCTGTTAGATTTTTTTGAAAAATGAAAATAGCCCAAAACCACTAAACTTGACTTGCGCCACCTCGAAATTTTATCCGAATTAACTGAAAATTTGACAGAAGGCTTATTTATGCATATAAATTGTGATTCTGGGCTGACCAGTTGAATTTTTAGATACTTTTTAAAAACATGAAGAGGTCTTATGAACACTTTAAATTTTCAGAGTCCACTTTCAAAGATAACCCATACTACTCCTAGTGCGGCTGAGGTGTGCGCCGCCGCGCCATGCCGCCGCCGCCGACAGTTTTTGGCACTCCGCCGCCGCCAACATTTTTGCATCGGCGCGCCGCCGTTTAAAATTTGTCACGCCGCTGATCTATAATTTTTCACGCCGATTCAAATAAAGAAGCCCGCAAAATTTTCAGTGGATATTCCGTAGAATTTCCGAATTTTCGATCTCTACAACATCACGTTGAAACTCCAGAGAATGTTCAGTGAAAATACCAATGATTTCCATGAAAATTCCATAAAATTTCTTGTTTAAATTTCGAAAAGCTCCTCGTAAAAACTAAGCAAAATTTTGTGTGAAAATTGCTAAAGATTTCCCGTCGAAATTTGAAAAAAATCTCATTGAAATTGGATTTTTGAATGGCAAAGAGTCGTTCGACAGAAATCCATTTGGCTGAAGACCACAAGGCTGAAAGTTGTTTGGCCGGGTATGTGGTTTATCCGAAAATACTATTTGGTAGAAGCCTACCCAAAGCTTGAGAGGAAATCGATAACTTTGTTTTAATGTTGTGAAATCATCGATTATGTTCACTTAATTTGATATCTTTTTGTTCGTTTTAACGGTTAAAATAAAAAAAAACCTATATCAAAAAATCTTACTGTGACATCAAATAAAAAAATATTACTGCTGTCGATGAGAGCAAATTGAGAACTAATTTTGATATTGGTTTCCGATGAAAACATAAGTACACAGTTTGATGTCATATCATTCAGTTTAGGCTGTGAACCATTCCACTGATTCGTTCAACTTTTAGTTAAAATTTGACAGCTCGATGGTTATTTCCCCATCGTGGTAAAAATTTTACCCTGAAGCCGACCCATTTGAGTTTTGACAGATTGGTAGTTATTTGAAACAAAATAGATTTGGCGTCAATTTTCTCGCTAACAAAATTAAACTATCGAATTTTCAAATCTAACCATGCTCCGGAGCAGAATTATTATTAACCCCGGAGAAATAACTATTGAATTGTCAAATTTTAACTAAAAGTTGAACGAATCGGTGGAATGGTTGACAGCCTTCGTAATTTACAGCAAAATGAGATCAAATTTTGTAATCAATCATGAAGATTCATATTTGAAAACAAATTATGTATCAATTTGATGTCATGATCAAAATATGTTATTTGGCCGAGAATGTCATTTGGTCGAATAGTTCCTTTGGCTGAAAAAATCGGTTGGCCGAATAGCTGAATGCTTTTTGGCCAAACGGGACATTCGATCGAATGTGTCGTTCGGCTGAATATTTTCAAAACATTAACGGAAGAATCTTTTGTTCTTCGCCTCAAAAAATGAATGAACTTTCTTAGAAAATTCTTCAAGTTTTTCCAGAATATTCATTTGGATTTTTTTTTTCAGATTTTCCACGGGAACTACTTTTAAGTTTCGAGAACTCTTTGGAATTACCAAGAGTAGCTCTTAGGGTTTACCAAGGAAAATTGTTTGGAATTTACATAAGAATCTCTTCAGAGTTTTCACAAGAAGTGGTTCAAAATTCCTACAGGAATATAAAATATTCAGAATACCCACGGAAAGTTCTTTTTGAGTTTCTGTTAGTTAGTTAGAAAATTGTGACTGGTAAAAAGGACGCTTTAACGTTGACTTTGTCAATTTAGATTATTTAAGACGGCTAGTTTTTTTTTATCCTTTATAAGAGTGATTTTTTCGCAGTGATTTTTTCATCACTAGACGGCTGGTTTGGCATAGCTAAAACAGCGGAAAAATGCTCGTATTTTTCGAGGATTTTTTTTTATTTCTTCAGAAAATTCTTTTTATTTTCGATAAGAAATTCTTGGGAAATTCCATAGACCGAAAGCGACAGACGGCCGAACTGGTAATTTGGCCGAAGGAGCCTTATGTCCTAGCAGGTCATCTGACCGAATCGATCGTTGGCCAATAATGCCGTTCAGCCGAAATTGTTTTTTTGACAGAATGGTCTATTTGGCCGAAAATGTAATTTAGTCCAACGGGTCATACGGCCAAATATCAATGATTGAACCTCGGACTGAAAGGGTAATATGGTCAAAAATGGCAACTCGTTTGGCGAAATAGACTTTTTGTCAATTGACCATTGAACAAAATTCCGTAGCCTCTCTATTTTTAAGTCCATACTGGCCCTTAGGCCAAAAAACATCTGGCCAAGTACCACATAGCAAAACTAAACGTTTAGCGGAAACGGTTTTCAGGTCAAAACTGGTTTGACTAAAAATGTAGTTTGGCTGAAAGTAAAAGGACAATTTAGCCGGACTTGTCAAGGGCCAAAGCAGGTCATTTGGCTGAAAATGCCGTTCGGCTGAAAAAGTCGTTTGACCAAATATGGACCGTTTGGTATCTTATAAGAATTGTCATTTGGTAGTTTGACCGTTTGGCCCAAAAATGTCCTTTCTGCAACCTTCTTTGAAAAGTGTCGTTCGGTTCAATTGATCATTTTCCCAAAAAGACGATCAGCCGAATACGTCATTTGACTGAAAATTCCGTTTGGCCGGAAGGGTTGTTTTGCAGAAAAGACATTTTCGGGCCAAATAACCATACCAAGCGGCATTTTCAGTTAAATTGGATTTTTTTGGCCAAATTAACAGTTTCTGCGAATATCCATTTTGGCTGTATATCGTTTTCGGTTAAAGTACACTTTGGTCAAATCATTTTCGAGTTCGGCTTAATGGGATTTGGGTAGATGCAAGGGTAGATGACTTTTGACTTAACCATTTCGGCCAAACGGTATTTTATAAGGGTAAATTACTTTTTCGGCCAATTCAGCAGTTCAGCCATATGTTCGGCCAATGAAATTTCCCAAGAATTTCTTTTGGACAATACAATAGTCGTGTAATAACTGCAACATGTTTTCGTTTCAGTTATCGAATGCCGTTCGATAACTGTGACGCATTCTAAACGTCAAACCTTTGTCAGACGTCGAAGTGCACCTGCAGCGCAATGCAGATCATCAACTTTGACATCGTTTTGAAGTTCAGCAGTCCGATAACTGCAAAACTGATGTAACTATCGAATTGCAGTTAAGAGCATTGTAGTTAAATGACTTTCAGTTATGGAACGTTTGCTGTACAAAGAATTTTCGGTAGAAATCCAATAATTTCGAACAATTTTCCGTTGAAATCCAAATTTTTTATTATTGAAATCTACATTTTGAACAATCCTCCGCAGAAATTCTAATGAAGTTTCCGTTAAACTTATGGAGAACTTCTCGTAAAAATTTCAGAGAATTTTCCTTGAAAACTCCTTAGAGCCTCCCGCGGAAATTCTTAAGAATTTACTGTTTTATCGTTGGCCATGCCTAATTAGCCATCTTAATGATTCTAGACTGAATACAAATTTCGAAGAATACTCAACAGAAACTTCTCGTGGATTTCCGAAGATTTTCCTGTAGAAGTTAAGAAAAATTTTCCGTGGAAATTCTGAAGTTTCTCATGTAAATTGCGACGAATTTTCTGCTGATATTCTAAACAATCTTTTTTGGGAATTCCAAAGAGCTTGGTTTCTCGAAACTTCAAAGAAGTTCCCGTTGAAAATCCGAAAATAATTTCCAAATTTTGGAAAAACTTATAGAATTTTCTGGAGAAGTTCATTAGATTTTTCAGATTCTTCCTTTAATGTCTTGAAAATATCCCGAAAAAATGCAAAAAAAAAGAAACGTAATGAAAAAATCGACACGCCGATTCACGCCGCCGCCGCCGGCAAAAATGGCTTTCGGCGTGACGCCGGAAACGCCGCCGCCGCCGACAAATATCGGACCGGCGCACACTTTAGATTGGCAATCCTACGCCTTTGCACGCAAACTAGCTGGAGACCCCAATGTACATATTATGATATAATAATGTAATTATGGCTCGAGCGTCTACGATTGGCAAGGGGTCCACTATTGGTCATTATACCCTAGTCTTCATAACAAAAAGGGCGCCAGTACAGAGCATGATTTTCATTCGAATTATTCGTAGTACTATTCGAATCATTTGTTTTAGAAACTGCATACATATATTCCAACACAATTAACTCATTTCACCGTATTCGGTAAATTTTACCGAAATCTCAACAGCCGAACTGTTCGGTAATTTATTTTACAGATTTTTTGTAATTTTTTCCACTTGTTCAACTGTCAACCGAAAATCAGTTAAATTATATACCGAACAGTTCTGCTGTTGAGATTTCGGTAAAATTTTACCGAATTCGGCGATTTATTCTAAGTGTGTATATTTTCTCGTTTTTGTTTTGCCAGAATACGTATTTTTGGACTAGGATTCAGAATATACAAAAATTTAATTTTGACCAAAAATGCTACAGTTTCTCAAACAAACGGTTCATTTGTTCAACGCACCCACCCGGTTGGGTGAGGGATAGACACACAATATGTTTTATTTTTGACCCTTCCTTCGGAAGTATCTATAATTTCGCTTTGTATGCGTTACGCAGGCGTGTTACGTATTAATCTATCAATAAATCTTTTGAATTATGGAATAAAATGTATGGTACTTGGAACAAATTTACTTTAATATTGAAAATATAATTATAACAAATGATATGATATGGAAATATGCTTATTTTTCTGATTTGTTTCAAAGAAACAATTGGTTTTAATTTAGGAACATATAGAAGCATGTACCAAACAATATTCTAAGAAAAGCAAAAACGTAAAAATTTAAAGGGATTTCAAAAATTTCTTAAGCTAGATAGCAAATGTGAGCATATTTTGAGACACTTATAGATCACTTATATGCATGTATGTGTGCGTATGTGTGCAAATTCTTTTTTTTTGTCTTTATTAAGGAGACTTTCAGCCCTAGGCTGGCTCGTCTCCGGTGTGCAAATTCTGAAATTTACTACCATATACATCTCACTCATTTTTAAGGTATTAAACAAGTTTAGTTTTACCAAATTAGGCATCCATAAGGCAAAATATATGTTATTATTGAACGTTATTATTGAACCACAGTTGTGGTCGAAATACGTATCTGCAAAGATAACAAAATAATTAGTGGAATCAAATGGAGAGTACTAAACTCGTCTTAGACGGTCGTTTTGATAATTTTGTCTTGAATTGAAAGCTTTTCTATGCCTGCCAAAATGTCAAATGCAAGGACATATATCTCGTGTTGCACGTACAATGGAAACACTATGACCAGGGAGTCCAGAATGTTTCCTACCCGAAAACATCCTAGTCCGAACCGAGAATCCAACTCGCGATCTTCGAATTGACAATCCTACGCTCGCAAGGCTAACTGAACACCTCCTTCGCTTCTTATGTCTCACAAAAACCAAGATGTTCATTGATAATCCTAAACTATTAACATAACAGGCTCCAACTATTACGTTCCCGTAGAAAATCTGCACATCAAAAATCGAAAGCCAATGTTTCTCCGCGCATGTCTGCAGTCAAACCAGTTTGCTTCGCCCACCAGCTACTGACTAGACGACAGCGTGGCGCGGATACATCAGACAGGCGAGAAAAATCCGCAAAAAGAATGGGAAAAAGTAAAACTAATTCAATCGCTTTTCCGCTGCTTGTTAAACTTCTGTTGCCTTAACTGTGTTGCATGGCATCCTATGTCAAGGGAAATGGTCTTAAATGCAACTTTGAGGTCAGAGCAATGTTGCATAAAAACTTGCATGAACAAATAAGTTGAATTATTTGCAAAGACCTCAGAAATGAAACAGTTTAAAGCATTTTTGAAAAAAAAAACCTGGATTAATCCACCTAGCAGTGCTTTTCTTATGCAAAAAGAAATACTAAAAAAAGATGAATGAGTGTTAGCATAGAACATAGTATTTTGGCCATAACTTCTGATCCCATAATCCAATCTGACCAATTTTCAATAGCAAACAATAGGACAGGGTTCCCCGTCGGATTGAACTTCTTGGGAGTAATTCGACCAATGTTAAGTTCCTAAAAGTGTGTCTACAAAATGTTGTACACATACACACATACATACATACACACATAACAGACATCACCTCAATTCGTCGTGCTGAATCGATTGGTATATACCACTATGGATCTCCGAGCCTTCTATCAAAAGTTTGGTTTTGGAGTGATCATATAGCCTTTACGTATACTTAGTATACTGGGCCCTCCTTAGCCGTGCGGCAATATAGACCATCTGTGCTGCACACAATGGATTCCACTGAGCTCGTGTGTTTTCCTGGAATATCAGTGTAATTTTTACATAAAAATTGCTTTTCAATCTGTAATCATAGTTTCCCTAGTGGTAGGTGTTTTTTTCATCATTGAAAATTGTTAATTTGCAGTCTTTAAGGTAAGATTATTCGATAATTACATCGGCTATTTTCCGCGATTCGTGAATCATTAGCCATAAAGGTGAAATTGTTTTCGCATGTCTAGTATTTGTGGCAATCCATCACTATACTCATGTATACCATTGTATTCTCCTATACAATTAGCAATTCTCTCAAGTTGCAAGCAATTTGAGTGATGTCCAACCGCCAATCAGTGGTTGTGAAGTTATTCCGGCTTACCCCATCATGGATACTCAACCTTGACTCAGTATTGTGGTATCTGATGGTGAACAGCTCACAAATGATATATAATAATCATTTTTATCCATTTCATGGGAATTATTTTCTTTCGGAAGGTAGAAAGATAAAACCAAAAGTTAGCTCTAGAAGATATTTACCTAATCAGTATTTCCTGCAAATCTTTTTTTTTTTTTGAGAACAGTGTAACTTGCACAAAAGTTGTAACTGTTACAAACATTTGAAAGCCTTATAATGCGGTTATTGGTAGATCTTTCTACTATTAATACATACCACTATATCAGTTGTGTTTGTACTTTTGTGCATATCTCCGAGCAAACCTCAGTGAAAATCATTGTTCATTTGAATACGTTTATTCTTGAAGAACGGTAGTGATTTTGAAGCCATCAAGCATTTTTTTTTTAAATTCGTGCAATTCACCTTGCAAGTGTTATTTACATAATGTCGCATCCTCGGTAAGTGTTTCCTTTTAAAAGTGTCTTAACTATTATGTAGTTAAATTTGTATTTTAACACAAATTTTTCCATAATGCAGTGAAACCACGCTTGCTACAAGCTCTAGCGGTCTCCAACATGGCGATAAGCTGTATGATTCGGAGATTGGTTCCATTGTAATGGACGTCGGCTGCGATTTAGACAATTGCTCCTCTATAGTGTCGAACAAACCGGCTAACCCAAAAGTGGGTACGCCTCGTGTCAAAACAAGCTTGTGCAATGCTAATTGCACGGAGATGCCTTCAGAAGATGCCAATGTTGCGAATTCGAGGAGAAAGCGGTCTCCTGGCGAAGAGAGTCTCCCGATGGAAGAATCCAACAAAAAGCAAGTAATTCAGACTACTGATACCTTTAAGAATAGACTTTCACTTGTCAGTCGTTCCCGTGAGTTAATTGCAGAGGATCTAGATGATCTCCTTTGCAATCTTTATCCTCGATTGGATAGAACTTTAAACTCAAATTTCGTCCCGAGATTCAATGGTCGTGGTGTCGCGTCTGGCAGAATCTGGTTCGAGTGCGCAAACGTGGAATCTCGAACATGGCTAGAAAAGCAGATAAGGTCAATCACGGATTCTTGGTCTAGAGGCAGCTTCGATATCGTTGAGTGGATTCCTGCGCCTTCACTACAACGTGTATGTGTATCTATTCCATGGATGAACGACGAGCGCACTCCAGCACAACTCGTTGTTACTCGCTTGGACAATCTTAACCCCCATTTGGGCATTAAACGGTGGCATTTGTTCAAAGCTGCCAAACCCTGGGAAGGGAAAAGATTATTCATCTTCGGATTGGATATCGAGGCATTGAATTTATTAGAAGAAAATGAGTTTTGTGTGTATTACGCCTTCGGTAAACTAACCGCCTTCAAGTACACGAACAAAAAGTGACAGATTTCTTTCTAAGCATTAAATTTGTAAACCTCAGTACAAGGAAAAAAACATATTGAATTTGAAATAAATAACATAATTTATGAATTAACACTCGTGAAATTAGCATGTTTTTGTTTATAACATCACAGGAAAGTGCATTCCGCGTTTTTCGCGTGTATTTAAAATATCAACAATGAAACTGATGCTATTATTCTCGTAATATTCATTACAATGTGCATTCCGCATAAAGTGCGAGTATCCTTCATTGGAATTATCAGCATATGTGTAACTCAATCACTACAACGTGTATGTGTTTCATTCACTGACACTCGATTATTGAAGTATAGTATACAACTCAATTTTCTACTCTTTCATCATTCGATAGTTCTCCATATTATGTACCATCTCAAAAGTTGATGTTTTCCGGTAAATGATGACACTTTCTGAAGATTTTGCACAAAGGGCCTAACTATGATGGCCTACGTGCTTCGGGCTTCAAGTCCACTCCAACTACACTGATACCTGATACTTGATACTGGGCCCTCCTTAGCCGTGTGGTAAGACGCGCGGCTACAAAGCAAGACCATGCTGAGGGTGGCTGGGTTCGATTCCCGGTACCGGTCTAGGCAATTTTCGGATTGGAAATTGTCTCGACTTCCCTGGGCATAGAAGTATCATCGTGTGAGCCTCTTGATATACGAATGCAAAAATGGTAACTTGGCTTAGAAAATTCGCAGTTAATAACTGTGGAAGTGCTTAATGAACACTAAGCTACGATGCGGCTCTGTTCCAGTGTGGGGATGTAATGCCAATAAGAAGAAGAAGTAGTATTATGCTATTGAAAATTGGTCCAATCGGCCATTGCGTTCCGGAGTTATTTAAAAAACATTGTTTTTTCCCCCACTTTTTCCAAGGGAATTTTCTTGGAATTTTTTTTTCAAAAACGAAAAAACATTTATTTTTTCAAAAATTGCTACAATGCATTCAAATGAACGCAAATAAATGTGAATTGATGGAAATAACTGAATCTATTTTTTAAAAGTGCAATTTTGACCCCTCTCATGTGCTTTTTTTGGTTTATAATACACGAGAAAGGCAATATCACCGCTAGGTGGATTAATCTGGGTTTTTTTAGTTAAGACTGGCAATAAGTACGAGACACGCCCTAATAACTGTGACATGGGTACATTGTGGCTCATTCTCCCCTGCTGTTCCGTAGAAGACAATTTGGTCGAACTTGCCTTCCATTGGCTATAACGTGAGTGGTCTAGCGCAAGTCACCGATGGCGACGGGTAGGTCATCGAGGTTTGTGTAATTTTGAGAGTAGTGTCACAAGGCACTCTAGACATTCACTAATTTGTTTCTGACGATAAAGCCTGGCTGTAACCAGCGTAACTATCCGTATTTGGTAGTTCCAGAATGTATGGAGGCAATTTAATCGGGCGTAAACTTCTTTCATTAATTACTGCATACATGACAGCGAGAGCTTAAACCATTTGTTGTATCCATTTCGTTATTTCATTCATACATCCAACTATTTTTTTTTCAAGCATAGCAGTAAAACAAACTTTTGCACGATGAAATATTTTCGTCCTATAATATCATATAGGGCCCTCCTTAGCCGTGCGGTAAGACGCGCGGCTACAAAGCAAGACCATGCTGAGGATAGCTGGGTTCGATTCCCGGTGCCGGTCTAGACAATTTTCGAATTGGAAATTGTCTCGACTTCCCTGGGCCTAAAAGTATCATCGTGTTAGCCTCATGATATACGAATGCAAAAATGGTAACTTGGCTTAGAAACCTCGCAGTTAATAACTGTGGAAGTGCTTAATGAACACTAAGCTGCGAGGCGGCTCTGTCCCAGTGTGGGGATGTAATGCCAATAAGAAGAAGAAGAATATCATATAGAAACAAAAACGTTTTGGGAGACAATATTATCTTGTCATGCACAAGTGATGATAATTAGTTTGTCATTAGGTACAATGCATTTTTACATTCGCTGCACAGAAGATATACATACTGATTGATTAAATTCCGGAGAAATTTTTGGAGGTACTTATGAGAGAAATGCTGTAAATACTAAAAGCATTCCAAGGGGAAATAAAAATAAAAGAATAATCCACCTAGCGGCGATAGTGCCTTTCTCGTGTATTATATAACAAGAAAACACATAAGAGAGGTCAAAATTGCACTTTAGGGAGATAGATTCAGTTTTTTTGTCTTTATTTAGAAGACTTTCAGCCCGAGGCTGGCTCATCTCCGGAGAGATAGATTCAGTTATTTCCATCAATTCAGATTTATTTGCGTTCATTTGAATACATTGCAGCAGTTTTTGGATTTTAATTTTTTTTTCCAAGAATTTTTTATTGGGAAAAATGGGGAAAAACAATTCCGGAACGCAATGAACGATTGGGCCAATTTCTAATAGCGAAAAAAATGAAGGAGTTCGCGTCGATTGCAACTTGTTGCAGATAAATCGGATAAGGCTAAGTACAAAAAAGTGTGCCTCACTTTTTTTTGTACATACACACATACATACATACATACACACATGCAGACATCACCTCAATTCGTCGAGCTGAGTCGATTGGTACATAACACTATGGGTCTCAAATACATGGTCGCATTCTAATTCTAACCAAATCTTGGTTTATACCCGCATAATCATTTACCGTTCTTCGTTCAGTTACAAATCTATATAATAAAAATGAAATGGTCTGTGTTCGTATCCGCATAACTCGAAAACGGCTGGATAGATTTTCTTCATCCCTTCAGCAAATATGTTCCTAATCGTTTCCGACGGGTTTATATGATATTTCCTCTTGAGAAAATCACGAGTAAGTTTGAGTAAATCGTGAAAAACTAAAATTGAGATTCGTATGGAAATCTCGCATAGGCAGTTCTCAAGGTTCATTTTCGCCTACTATGCAGGACAACGTCTGCCGGGTCAACTAGTATAGCATGAAAATAGTTGATAGCGTTACCCATTAATATTAAGTTCTTTAAACAATACATATCTATGGTAAAACAATTACCTCAACCTCAATCAATGAGGTTTACTGTCTACGAAACATATTCAATAAAATGCTGATAAAATCTTTCCTCCAAAAATGTATCGTTTTTTCTTACGGTTAACATTCTTAACAACGCGTTGCTCATACAGTCCGGTCTACGAAAACCGTAACCACTATGGTAAAAACGTTATCAGACTACACAGTACGATTGTGGTCCAGTACCATTATCATTATGGTTCAACGTGAAACGTAAACCGTTCTAATAATGGTTTGGGTATCGTTTAGATTTATGCGGGTATTACGGAGTTGCACACATAAGACGTAAGTACTTATGAGAGGTGGGGGATCCCGGGTAGAGGTGAATATCAAACTAATAACATTATGCGGAGATGTTACGCAACTGTCAATGGCGCGCAGCATAAGACTACGCCAGTGCACGCCATACGCAATGACCGAGAGGGCAATTTGCTGACAGACAAAACTATGGTGGTAGCAAGGTCGAAGGAGCCCTTCGAAAATTTGTTGAACGGTGAAAATGAAGGTGTATTAAAGAGCAGGATGCACATTGTCGGCGACGGTCAAGCTGTGCAACCACTAACGCTGGATGAGGTAAAAAAGCTCTAAACAAGCTGAAAATAGTAAAACTGCTGGGAAGGACTAGATCAAGGTCGAGCTTCTCAAACACGGAAATAAGCAGCTGCATCAATCGATCCACCACATTATCCAGAAAATATGGGAGCACTGCCTACCGGCTGGTTGGATGACCTCATATGCCCAATCTATAAGGAAGGGCACATATTAGAGTGTGACAGTTACAGAGGGATCACCCTTCAGAACTCGGCATACAAAATTCTGCCGCGTATCCTGGGATTACAACTTGCATACTCACCATCTGTACGATTCAGTAAAAAGAAATGAGCTGTGGCAGATAATGTCCGAACATGGTTTTCCAACGAAACTGATCAGACTGATACGTGTGAGTTCAGTGCGTGTTGGCTCTTGTTTCGGACAGCAGAACGATCACGCGATTTGCCGAAATTTTGTATTCTGCATTACGCGGCCGGTAATAAAGTTAATTAGTTCAGTGCGTATTGGCTTTTGTTTCGGACAGCAGAACGATCACGCGATTTGCCGAAATTTTGTGTTCTGCATTACGCGGCCGGTAATAAAGTTAATTACATAGTTTCAGTGCGTGTTGGCTCTTGGTTCAGCGTCAGAATTATTGAGCAGAGGTAAGGTTTTGATAAACTGTAAATTTATTTAAATACGCACGCACCCACACAAAAGCACACACACACATTCACTACACATATAAACCCACATACACACTCTTATACACACATACAGATATACACACATAAACAAACTTATATACATCATACATAAATACGCACACGATTTTTATTATATATTAGGTATCTATATTATTGGAAGCGATTGGTACGGGAGGTCCACGCTTTCTTCCTTTCCCCTCGATTGCAAGCTATTAAGTGACTTTAGGTATTCCTGAAGTCGCTCAATATCTAGGAGTCATCTCTGCGGTACATACTGCGTAGTTGGCCTGACCATATGAAAAGAAAAATGACGGAATTCAGAAACCGTCATTTTCCAGGATGCTTTCAAATATTGGCTACGCAAGTATGAGATTAGATTAGATTAGAAACTGATCAGACTAATACGTGCAACGCTTGATGGCCCGAACTCAAGTACTCGGATTGTCAACCTCGTTTGTGACCTTAGATGGATTGAAACTGGAGGAACATCGCCCAAGATCAACGATTATGGAGCTCTACAATACGCTCTACAATGCCCCAAACGTTTAGGATCACCAGGTCCAATTCCACCGCGTGCAGCCAGCGTGTTCGTGGCCTTCCACGAAGTCGCCGGCTTCTATCCGGTTCTCTGTTGAATATTGTTTTCGCTATTCTTTCGACCGACATTCGCACTAAGTGAGCAGCCCACAGAAATATACTTCGCAGTGTACTGATCTAGTCTTTGCATACCAGGCAAGGGGTCGTACACTTATTACGTAAGCAATTTTTCTGGGGTTTTCGATACCCCCCCCCCCCTATGTAAGATTTTTTCCATACAAATATTTTTTTTTATATGGCGCGTAAGAAAACAACAGACCCCCACTTCCCCTAAAAGTGCTTACGTAATATGTGTACGGCCCCTAAGCTCCTACTCGTTCACTATTGGCTATCAATCGAAGTGCTTCTATTAGAGTTGCACATTCTGCCGCATAAATACTGCTACGACCGTAAATTCGCTTCCCAATAGTTTTTGTTGGACTAACGACATTGTAGGGTAAAGGATGTATTTTGGACCACCCTTACGGGAGCTGGTGCTTGTGTCGCTAGATAATACGTCTGTGTTTGAAGTTTCAAAGTCAGAGTAAAGCTGTACGCTGTTCCATAAGTAGTTCTAAGCTGGGTAATCCCGTCTCAACCTGTAAACTGGAAACAGGGCTGGTCCTGAAAGCTCCACAGATTATTCTCAAACCACAGTTGCAAACAGTTTCTAACCTTTTCAAAATGTTGCAGCTGGATGCAGAGATTATTGGTGCAGCATATAATAGCTTCTCTAATAAACCGAAATAAGCCGAAACTTTCAAATTCCTACTTTTTAGCACGTCCTCCAAAAAAAGTGATTTTCCACCTAATTTCCATTTTCGCAATCTATTCAGGATAAGCCTTCGCCATATAGTGCCATATGCTTTTGTTACGTCTAGGAAAACGGCGTACGCATAGGGGAACTGTACCGGTTTTGGCCATGTTCCTAATTTGGCCAATTTTGTGAATAACTCCAAAAATAAAGCAATTCGCAAGGGTTTTATTAGTTCCAACAAGATATATATGCCTCACGATTCAATGCTGCTTTCAACTGATTGATTATTTTAGAAATATATGTATTTTTCAGGGTTGTCCAAATTAGGAACTAAGTTGGCCAAAACCGGTGCACTTCCCCTACTCCTTTTTTGCAAAAGCTTCCCTTATGATTTTTTCCATTTCTGCTTAATGATCTACGGTCGTCTTCCATTTTCGAAAAGCATATTGATGACTTAGTAGTTTTCTTGACTCAAGAACGTGAACGAGACGGTTGTTGATCAATCTTTCCATCACTTTTCCGAGGTAACTATTGAGAAAGATTGGGCGATAGTTGTCCGGATTAGATCGATTACCTTTTCCTTTATAAATCGGCATTACCATTGACTTGCGCCAGCTATCGGGATATTTGGAAACTAACCACAACTGATTATAAGTTCCTCATCCAAGACATGCGGATTGAAACTTGGTGAGAGAATTCCATTTTATACATATATTTACTAAATAGTATTGAAACTATATGATTATATACCATAAAAAAATACCATCAGGGCACCCGATTGAAGCGATTTGGATAGGAAGAGTAGAATCGCCAACTTCCTATTGTTAACATCTCGTGGATAAAGGGCGGGCGTTTCTCCCCATATATTGGGTCAATCTGGGAAACGAGGGCTAGATTATAGTATTGTATGTACGAATTTTCTTCTGGAAGGAGATTCTCTATTTATCCCGTGGATTCGCATAAATGCCTCTGCTTATGGAACCACCCACCCATTTTTAGCCCTTCATACAGGAGTTTGATGAAATACAAACAATATAATCATGATCAAATCGTTTGACAGATATGGCAAGTGCTATCGGCAGGTGCCTTGCTACAATAGATGGTAGTATCATCATCATCATCATTGCTAACGACGACAGTCCTGTGATTTTTATTTTCTTGAGTCATTTCTGACGTCATTGCCAACGACGACAGTCCTGTGACTTTTATTTTCTTGCGTCATGTCTAACGTTTAGGAAATCTCAAAATCGATCACGACGCCACGCAAAACCATTTTCAACGTCAAACGCCCGGATGAGCAACGTTACCCCGTTACCACGAATATTATGGTATGTCCCTTCGTACTAACTGTTAATGATAAGATGATAAAATTATAAAATATCATACTTAAGTATTGCGACTCCAGAAAGTGACAGACACGACTGAGCCCGTCAAATAAATGAACTGATTTAAAAAAAATGATGAAGTATTATACACTTCATAAGCCTCTCAAATGAGCGAATTTGAAAAAATCTCCTAATTAAGCGAGAAATATAAAAAATGAATATCTCATACCAAAGAATTAATCGCACGTTGTGAAATTGTTGTACAAAAATGAATATGATCTAATAGTAGTTTGTGCAACTACTGCAAAAAGATGGATAAATACCACAAGTGCTGAAATAAACGAGTTTTATTGTCGTCCGTGTTACAATGCCTATGCCATGTATGAAAAATTGAATTACTTAGAGCTTTTTTCTTTTTTTATTCCAGCTGTGTTTCATATGTACCACTCTGGCGTTGGAAGTTTCAAACCATAACGGATTAGAATCCAAAGATGACATTACCAACACCGCTAGACCGCTACTCGAGGACGAGGATTTGCCGAAACTACGCCGCCAAAAACGTCACGATATTGAAATTCATCGAGTCATCAAGCGACGCCCCAAACTTCCTCCGTTGCCCCCTCCACGCCGGAAACCACGCCCGCCGAGGAGACCACCAAAGCCAAAAGTGAAATATGGACCACCGAACGTCAACTTCCCGCCATTAACGCACTATAATCCACAGAGCTATGATGAATCGTTCAGTACAAGCTATGAAACTTCGTTCTCCGATCATAACTCGTTCGCTGAGCCACCGGTAAGCTACGGAAGCCCAATACATCCATCACCAGCATTTGGGTCACCGCCATTCGCATATGGCCAAGGTACGACTTCCTACCAAGGGTCAACCTTCGGAAGACCAAGCTTTGAGAGTACAAGCTTCGAAGGATTTGGCAAACCCTCGCTAAGTTCCTCCAACTTGGACGCATTTGATCCCTCGAAATTCCCAGGATTAATCGACAGTCCATCGCAAAGTTATTCGACTAGCAAAATACCTTCATTTGGTGGGCATTCCTCGCAAATCTCATTCACTAATAGTAAACTACCTTCCTACCAATCCTCATCATCGTTCTTCGGAGATGGGTCCAGTTTCACCTCTAACAAAGATTTGATCAGCCATACACGACTCACCGACACTGAAGCTCATAAGCATCAGTTTCCACTGGAAGGATTTAAACCGAATCCGTTCAGAACACCATTAACCTCCTATGAAGTTCCTATAACGCATACTAAATCAAACTTGTTCGAACCCACGAAAGATTTCGATTTATCTTCATACAAGAAAATTCCCAATACTTATTCAACCAGTAGTATATCCTCAACACACAGTTCATCGCCTAGTTCAACTGATGAGGACGATGATGAATACTATCCGAGCCTACCGAATCGCTATGAGCAGGATCAGTTCCACACTCCTTCAAAACCAAACCCAAACAAACCATTAAGTAGCTCAGTTCAAACCATTAACGACAACGACCCATTCTCAAATCTGAACTCGTACTACGATGACGTATCTGAGTCACAGAAGATTTCTGTCAAAACTAAAACCAAACATTCGGAGCCAACGATAGATAGTTTTTCCATTGAGGACCTGTACTCCCCTACGCCATCTACTGCCAAACGCAACAAACCACGCAGGAAAAAGAAACCTAAACCGATCTCGGCTCCAACACCGCATAATCTCGATACTGACGACTTGCGCGACGCCTACGGTTCCAGCTCCGACTTTCACCAGGTCGCGATCGATGCTGACGAGTTCCTCGAGTTTGAACCTCAAAAACAAATGAAGCACTCGAGGCCTATTGGAGTGAAGCTGGGTCGAGACGAAGATAAAAACCCATCAAATTTCGTCCTTCTTTCATCGCAGAATACGAACTCAGAAAGCAAAAAAACTGTCAACCACAAGCAAGGGATTAACAATCCGAATTTTTCTCGTAAAACACCTCCTCAGCTCTACACAGAATATAAGCCTATTAACATAGATCTTCTGAAGTCGGTTGAGGGAAACCGAAAGCCAGCAGCTGAAACACCAACCGGACTAGAGGACGTCAATATACTTTCCATACAGAAATCGAACTCAAAAACGTACTACGCCGGAAACAACGGAAAAGAGCCACTACTTTACAACGGGTTCATCCCAACTAGACGAAACGGAGCATACTATCGGGTTGCGAACCTAGACTACGAAACACTGGACAGGGATGACGAAAGTTACGACGAGGTCCCTGCGGCGGAAACTTTTGGTGGTAAACTGTCGAATACTAGGGTTAAAAAAGAATTGGTTGCCAAATAGAACAGTTGAGACCGCGCCGCGAATCCACCAGTGTCGAGGCGCCCTTGACAGTTTTTGCAGTATTGTCTTGTTCAAAGATTTCTTAGGTAGGACTGAGTTATTATTTATTGTTGTTGAATAAAAAAAAACAAATTTCTGTGTAGTCAGGCTGTTTTTCTGTTCGATCCGATATGCCTTGTTATTGTGCCAACGTTGTTTCCTGCGATATGAATAAAAACTTAAACGAACATATAACGAAATTCTTGAAAAAAAAATGTAGCATAGCGTAGAATTCAAGGGATTTTCATTGAGAATCTACAAAATATCATGTAATGCTGATAGAACCTTTAGACAGATCTCCGGATTTTCTTATTCACAGTTCTTAGATAGTTTTTAAATAAAAATACTCAAAAAAATATGTTGGGGAACGGCAAGCAGTATTTCAAATAGCTGCAAATCTCTATAATAAAGATAGAAGAAAAAAGATCAATAACGGCGCTAGCCAAACCGTTAGGATCTATGGCGCTTGGTATGGAATTAATTATGCATTCACTCGCCCACTGCAAGCCGATAACATCTCTACCGCTATTTATGCGGAATATTCTTGGAATCTGTGGGTCTCAAGTCCAATGGCAGAGGTTCGTCTTGGTTAACGGGTTGCCAATGTGGCATATTCTATATTTGGGTACCAGAACGAGCTCTTTTTCAGTTTGAATTCTAACAGTTACTGTTAGAATTAGTCAAGCTGTAGATATGGGGTAGAAGATGAAAATGGTATGAAGTCCATTTCCAGTTCTAGCGGTTGTTTAAAATAGATCATTTAAATCCACCACGATGTAATTTTTACAGATACGTATTTTGACCTCAACTGTAAGGCCGTCTTCAGAGTCTCGTACTCGACTCGCATTGAAGAAAACAGTTGCAGCTTACACAATTTGTGTCGTAAGCTGCGACTGATTTTCCTTAGATATGCACTAATAAGTTTCTTTGCTCTCTTTTGGCCACCTCGAAGTAAAAATATTGATCTGAACCACCTACAATTTATACTACATAGTTCTGCAGTAAGCCTGGCGAATATATTTGTATTTAATTAAACATCGTTCAAAAGCTAATAAAAACACCATGTCTTGGCCATGTTCTTGTCTAGGCCAGAGCTTCCCAAACTTTTGGGTATGCGACCCACCTAGCAAGATTCTATATGTCTCGCGACCCACCTATGAAAAAATTTTACCAAGTAGAATTAAGCATTAATTGAATCAGAATGTCATCTGTTTCGGCAAGTTTTACAAAAATATTCCGTTACCTTCATGTACAAATGCAAAAAATGACAAACATGATATTGTTTATCAAAATGTTTTTATTTAACTTCATTAAGGGGACAGCTTTTAGGCATACAAGTTTTCTAAAATAGCGCGGTGATGAATATTTAAAAACAAGTGCGGTTTGAACTTGAAATTATGTTCCTGAAAAAAATGATCAAAAGGTTCGGCATTCGAGCTGCAATTAATATTTGTTCTACGCGACCCACCAACAATCCGTTCGCGATCCCCCTGGGGGTCGGGACCCACAGTTTGGGAAACCATGGTCTAGGCCATTTTCTTCTTCTTCTTATTGGCATTACATCCCCCACTGAGATATTGCCGCCTCGCTGCTAAGTGTTCATTCAGCACTTCCACAGTTATTAACCGCAAGGTTTCTAAGTCAAGTTACCACTTCAAGTTACCACATGGTCTTGGCCATGTGTAGGAGTGAATTCAAAGCTACGAAGAAGTTAACAGCAACTTTGGACCCACAAGATCTAAACGAATATTTTTCCGAGATCTGTCATTTTACTATTAAGCAAAGTATCATTCGATGGGTACATAAAGTTTCACATTTTTTAAATATTTGTTTTCCATTCTAAGATATTTTTTTCATATCGATTTTGATTAGAATAGTTGAAAACAATTTCCAATGGGCCCTCCTTAGCCGTGCGGTAAGACGCGCGGCTACAAAGCAAGACCATGCTGAGGGTGGCTGGGTTCGATTCCCGGTGCCGGTCTAGGCAATTTTCGGATTGGAAATTGTCTCGACTTCTATTATTTTATTTATTCAGACTAAGGCCGAAGTGGCCTGTGCGGTATATAAGAGTCTTCTCCATTCGGCTCGGTCCATGGCTACACGTCGCCAACCACGCAGTCTACGGAGGGTCCGCAAGTCATCTTCCACCTGATCGATCCACCTTGCCCGCTGCGCACCTCGCCTTCTTGTGCCCGTCGGATCGTTGTCGATAACCATTTTCACCGGGTTACTGTCCGACATTCTGGCTACGTGCCCGGCCCATCGCAGTCGTCCGATTTTCACGGTGTGGACGATGGATGGTTCTCCCAACAGCTGATGCAACTCGTGGTTCATTCGCCTCCTCCACGTACCGTCCGCCATCTGCACCCCACCATAGATGGTACGCAGCACTTTCCTTTCGAAAACTCCAAGTTGGTCCTCCACGAGCATCGTCCAGGTCTCGTGTCCGTAGAGGACTACCGGTCTAATGAGCGTTTTGTAGAGAGTCAGTTTGGTACGGCGGCGAACTCTATTCGATCGGAGCGTCTTGCGGAGTCAAAAGTACGTACGATTTTCAGCCACTATGTGCTTCCGAATTTCTCTACTGGTATCATTTTCGGCAGTCACCAGTGAGCCCAAGTACATAAATTCTTCTACCACCTCGATTTCGTCACCACCGATGCAAACTCGCGGTGGGTGGCTCACATTGTCTTCTCTTGAACCTTTTTTTTTTTTTTTTTTTTTATTTACTTTACTTTATTTTTATTTTGGAGCAGGAAAAGCCCTGGGAGTGGTATTCATACTGAAGCACTTCTCCCAAAGGCATAAAACCTCCTCTTATTTTCGTTTTTGTACAATTTTGGTGCACTTCCAGTGAGAAATATTCTCTTTTAAGGAAGTACAATAGTTCATTTACAATTCACATAATAATTACTAAGAACATATAAACTATACTACTAACAAATTTGGAGAATCAGAATTGTTCACTATACATATAAACATAATCAATGAAACATTAACATTAACAACTGATGATGAGATGGCGATATTTTGGCAATAGGCAAATAGACTAGTGAAACTGAGCTATTACAGATGGAGCTGAATAGATCACATGAGCCATGACGGGAGAGGCTGCTAAAACCATGTTGTGCTGGGAGGGAAACTACCATTTCTTGCTGACCGAGCGACTACAGATGTAGCTGGAGAGTCCACAGGAGCCATGATGGGATAGGCTGCCAAAGGCGTATTGTGCTGGAACCATTCAATATTTTGAAAACGGGAGCAGTATCTTTGGCTTCGGCCAGACGTATACCAATTTCTTTTACCTGGGAGGGAAACTGGCGTTTCTTGCTGACCGAGCGACTACAGATGTAGCTGGAGAGTCCACAGGAGCAATGATGGGATAGGCTGCCAAAGGCGTATTGTGCTGGGAGGGAAACTGGCGTTTCTTGCTGACCGAGCGACTACAGATGTAGCTGGAGAGTCCACAGGAGCAATGATGGGATAGGCTGCCAAAGGCGTATTGTGCTGGAACCATTCAATATTTTGAAAACGGGAGCAGTATCTTTGGCTTCGGCCAGACGTATACCAATTTCTTTTACCTGGGAGGGAAACTGGCGTTTCTTGCTGACCGAGCGACTTCAGATGTAGCTGGAGAGTCCACAGGAGCCATGATGGGATAGGTTGCCAAAGGCGTATTGTGCTGGAACCATTCAATATTTTGAAAACGGGAGCAGTATCTTTGGCTTCGGCCAGACGTATACCAATTTCTTTTACCTGGGAGGGAAACTGGCGTTTCTTGCTGACCGAGCGACTACAGATGTAGCTGGAGAGTCCACAGGAGCCATGATGGTATAGGCTGCCAAAGGCGTATTGTGCTGGGAGGGAAACTGGCGTTTCTTGCTGACCGAGCGACTTCAGATGTAGCTGGAGAGTCCACAGGAGCCATGATGGGATAGGTTGCCAAAGGCGTATTGTGCTGGAACCATTCAATATTTTGAAAACGGAGCAGTATCTTTGGCTTCGGCCAGACGTATACCAATTTCTTTTACCTGGGAGGAAACTGGCGTTTCTTGCTGACCGAGCGACTACAGATGTAGCTGGAGAGTCCACAGGAGCAATGATGGGATAGGCTGCCAAAGGCGTATTGTGCTGGGAGGGAAACTGGCGTTTCTTGCTGACCGAGCGACTACATATGTAGCTGGAGAGTCCACAGGAGCAATGATGGGATAGGCTGCCAAAGGCGTATTGTGCTGGAACCATTCAATATTTTGAAAACGGGAGCAGTATCTTTGGCTTCGGCCAGACGTATACCAATTTCTTTTACCTGGGAGGGAAACTGGCGTTTCTTGCTGACCGAGCGACTACAGATGTAGCTGGAGAGTCCACAGGAGCCATGATGGGATAGGCTGCCAAAGGCGTATTGTGCTGGGAGGGAAACTGGCGTTTCTTGCTGACCGAGCGACTTCAGATGTAGCTGGAGAGTCCACAGGAGCCATGATGGGATAGGTTGCCAAAGGCGTATTGTGCTGGAACCATTCAATATTTTGAAAACGGGAGCAGTATCTTTGGCTTCGGCCAGACGTATACCAATTTCTTTTACCTGGGAGGGGAACTGGCGTTTCTTGCTGACCGAGCGACTACAGATGTAGCTGGAGAGTCCACAGGAGCAATGATGGGATAGGCTGCCAAAGGCGTATTGTGCTGGAAACCATTCAATATTTTGAAAACGGGAGCAGTATCTTTGGCTTCGGCCAGACGTATACCAATTTCTTTTACCTGGGAGGGAAACTGGCGTTTCTTGCTGACCGAGCGACTACAGATGTAGCTGAAGAGTCCACAGGAGCCATGATGGGATAGGCTGCCAAAGGCGTATTGTGCTGGAACCATTCAATATTTTGAAAACGGGAGCAGTATCATTGGCTTCGGCCAGACCTATACCAATTTCTTTTACCTGGAAGGGAAACTGGCGTTTCTTGCTGACCTAGCAACTGAAGCTGGAGATACCACAGTAGACATGACAGAAGAGGCTACCAAAAGCATGTTGTGCTAAGATGGAAACTGGCGTTTCTTGCTGACCGTGCGTCTGGGACAGAAACAGGTGTCTACCGCTGACACGAGCTGGGAGAGCCGAAGTTTGTTTTACAGCGAGTTGAGCTCGAATTTGATGTAGGTCGAGGTAAGTATGAGCTGCTAGTTGACGTAGCGTTGAGTTTGCGATCGTATTAATGTTTTTACAGCTTGTTTGAATGTTTTAACATTACGCTCATGTTTCAATGTTACGGCAGATCATTGAAGCATTTTTGCTGTAATAGGATACACTTCTCTTAGCCATCTCTGTATTGGTGCGTAACGTGACTAGAACAGCAGCATTTCGAAGCGAATATCTATGGGAAGCATACTCCAAAACCTGATTATGATGTGCTTCCATGTTATGCATGTTATTGTGAATCTGCAGCAAACACTGGAGCTCTCTTAATGCAGAAACTGGTAGTATCGATGATGGACAATTTTTATACAGATCAACCGTTGGATACAACCTTGGTAGATTAAACACTGCTTTCAAACAACGGTTTTGGATTACTTGTAGAGGTTTCAATCTACACTTTGCTGCAGCTCCCCAAATCGCTACAAGGTATTGCAATTTTGATTGTACAAACGCGTGGTACATTGTTATCAACGTTTTGCGGGGTAGAAATTTGGAGACCTTCCACAATATACCACATACCGAGCTTATGTTTGTTTTAGTGAATCCACATGTGCACTCCACGAGAGTTTCGAGTCAATTACCAAGCCAAGGTGTTTGAAATTTTCCACCTTGTCGATTGTAGTCGATTGTACGACTAGGTCTCTGTGCGATACTGCTTCACGGTGTGGTGAATGTAGAATCATGAATTTTGTTTTTGACAAATTCAGAGAAAGTAGGTTCTCGTTGAAAAAATCATAAAGCATCGCCAAGTCTTCCTTCATTTGTTGAATAATATCATTCGCGTTTGTACTGTGGTAGGATAACGAAGTATCATCAGCAAACATCCGAGGTTTTCCATGCAGTTTCAAATTCGACAAGTCGTTTATGTAGAGGAGGAACAACAGTGGACCAAGAGTACTGCCTTGCGGAACACCGACGGTTAATAGACGTTGAGAGCTATTGTTATTATTCACGTGCACAAATTGAGTTCTTCGGGTTAGATAGCTACGGATTAGGTCATTCGATATTCCTCGAATCCCATTGAAATCCAACTTGCGCAATAATATGTCATGGTCGATGGTGTCAAAAGCCTTTTTTAGGTCAAGATATAGTACTCCAACCAGTTTTCTGGAGTCTATAGCAGCATATATTTCATCAATAAGATCACATGTCGCTGTCAGTGTGCTAGATCCTGTTCTGAAGCCGTATTGATGGCTATATAGGATGTCATGCACGTTCAGGAAATCCAGTAACCTAGTCGCAAGCATTTTTTCCAATAATTTACTCAGAACAGATAGTACTGATATAGGTCGATAGTTATTAACATCAGATTTGTCTCCGGATTTATGAATAGGTGTTACTCGGGCTACTTTCAAGCAGTCTGGAAAATTTCCTGTTGTTATCGATTGATTGAAGACATCTCTTATTAAGGTTGAAAAAATAAGATGGTGATCCTTGATAAATTTCACTGGTACACCGTCCGGTCCACTGCTTTTGTTCTGTTCAAGGTTTCTTATCTCAAGTATAACTTCATGTTCAGTTGCGGGCCGTAGGAATATTGATGCATTCAATGGCGTAAGCGTATCGTACTTATTGATGTCCTGACGACTGTTGATAGTTGAGGCAAGCTGGGGTCCAATAGTACTAAAGAATTGATTGAAAACATCTGCTGTTTCTTGTCCACTAATCGACCTCCCATTTGACGATAGTTTTATCTCTGATGAGCCGTCATTCATCCTTCCCAAAACTCTGTTCAGGTTACTCCAGTTCTGCTTATGATTACTGGATCCGAACAGTTTTTCGTAGTAATCCTTTTTACATTTTTGTTTGCATTTCTGCACCAATTTGGAAACATGTGTCAACAGTTCTCTAGACCTTTCCGACGGCCGTCGTTTGCAGCTTGCTAAAACGTTTTCTTTGATGCGAAGAAGTTTCCATAGATCAAAACACATCCAAGGACAGGGACCCTTGACCTTCGCTCGGACAACCACTTTCTTTGAGAATTTTTCTTTTAGGGCATGATACAAATCAATGACTTTAGACAATCGGTCTTCAGCAGATTCATACACAAGGTCTCTAACCGCAATTTCGAAGATTTCATTGAGTTTGTGGGTGTTCAGTATAGTTTTTCCAAGGAACGCTTATGAACTGGCCTGTCCAATTTGAAAGTCGATAAGATTGGATAGTGATCACTTATGTCTGCTAATATAGTTTCATTAATTACGCCAAAGCGAACTGCATCAGAACACACTACATGATCCAAAATATTACTGCTAGCTGGTCTTGTTATGTAAGAATTTGTTACTTTAAAATTGTAACAGCTCAGGAGATTACAATATTCAACTACCTGGGGACTGGACTGCAGATTAACAGGAATGTTTACATCACCAACGATGACACAAGAAGTATTAGTTTCTTGAGACATTATGGCATCCATTCTCGACAGAAAACTTCGGAAGTCATAAGAAGGTGGTCTGTATACAGCGTGAACATGAAATGGTAGGGGATCCTTGCGAACATTTAGATGAATGTGGTGTAGACCGTTATCATGATCTATCTTAAGTAAATTGAATTTCATTACATCATTTACATATACTGCAAGGCCTCCTCCAGATGAATCAGGGCGACAAGAGAAAAAACAGCGAAATCCATCAATATGGAACAGGTTTGTGCGGTTCTCCTTGAGCCACGTTTCCCCTATTACAATAATATCTATGCATCCCATGTATAATGAGAGAATTTCCTTAATTTTATCTAGTTTCTCTGTACCATTCATCCCTCTTATATTTATTTGTAAAATCCGTAGTTGCTTATCTTTACAATTCAAGTTTACATTTTTATTTAATTCATCAATTGTGTAGTGAAAATAATTTATTTGTTCATTACTGTCTAGCACTATGTATATTTATATCAAATAGAGACAGATTAGGGCATATTCAAGTCTGAACACGTTTCGATGCCGGTTCGAGTCCAGGGGATGAGGATGCTGACATTGCATAGGAGGAGTTCAATGTACGTTTCGATGATTGTTTCTTCATGTCCTCAATCTGCTGTAAACATCCGATTTCTTCAATTTTTGCACCGTCGTGCCGCTTCACAAGTATTTTTCCATTTCTACCCGGCCACATACTTGAATCCCATTGACAACTGGAGTTCTTTCGTCTCTCGATACAATTCTCTCCCAAATTCCGTTAATTCATCACGAATCACCACCCGAGTCGACGCACCGTTGAAAGATCTGCATATTTCTGCTGCTTGCAGAGGCCCATGTGAGCGCTTCATTTCGAAAAGCTTCTCCTTGATAGACGGTGAGCTGAAAGTGACTAGAATCGGCGCGCCTTGAGCATTCCGATTTTTCCCTACAAGGCGACGAGCACTGATGACAGAATCTTCATTTATAATACAGCCAACTGCTTTTCCTACTCCGATTACTAACGTCTTAAGATTTTCATTTTCGGGTGTGGGGATACCCAGTATGACTGCGTTGTTCGATAGCTTTCCACGGTTCATCTTATCAACCTCCATTTCCAGATGATCCAGCCTTGACGTAACAGCACCTTGTTTGTACTTCCAATCTGTAATCTCTATCCGGAACTTTTCATTCTCCAACTGCAAACCACCTAACTGTTGCTTGAATCCATCAAAGTCCTTCTGCAACACGTCAAATTGCTTGACATAAAGTCTTGAGATTGCTCGATTGCCAAAGTGGTTTTCACCAATGTATCAATTTTTTGGCAAGACTGCTCAAATGCAAATCTCAAGTGTGCGGATTCTTGCTTCGACTCCCTAACAGCTTGCGCGAGCAATTTTATCTCGGAGATAAGGTGATTAGAGTCATCTGAGCTTTGATTACCGCGCGCGAACATATCGGCACAATCAACAGAGCAATAGAATGGCCGTTTCTTAGCTTTTAGCACGGCGTTGCCTCGTAGCTTTTTGCATCGGAAATGAACTGATTTGGCACACTGAACACATTCGATTATTCGTTCTGGATTTTCCTCGATTTTATCACAGATATAGCACACAATTTTGTCATCTTCATCCGACATTCTTACTGGTACAGCAACGACAAAGTATGCATAGCACAGAAACCAGAAATAGTAAACAAAGGTAGCACCAGCTATAGTTTGAGTCGCAGTGTACGATACGCTATACGCAAGAGGTTTATTCAACAACAATCGTTATTGTGATTGCTTTACTGCTCTCTTTCAACAATAACCATACATTTCCAGAGTTATGATGGCATATATTAAAGTCAGAAAAGAAAGACTTTTGACGAAGCAGATTTACCTCAATAGTGATTGGATCCCCAGATGCCTTTCAAAACTGCTGCAATTCCTTGATCGTTGAAATTATAGATGGAAATTTCAGCACTAATTTAGATATTTCGGAGCACGCAATTTGAGTAGTATATTTCGATCCACAGTGGTTCCCAATTGTGAAACCTCTTCCTATCATGTACTTCGTCTTCGACGTGTTGATGACTAGTCCGATCCGCTTGGCTTCCCTCTTCAGTCTGATGTAGGCTTCCTCCATCTTCTCAAAGTTACGTGCCATAATATCTATGTCGTCGGCGAAACCAAATAGCTGGACGGACTTATTGAAAATTGTACCACTCGTGTTAATCCCTGCTCTTCGTATTACACCTTCCAAAGCGATGTTGAATAGCAAACACGAAAGACCATCACCTTGCCGTAACCTAGGATAGGATGTGCCAATTAGTCATTAAAAATCGTACCGATTTTCTGTCAAAATCGTACCGGTTGCTGATTGGGTGAAAATGACATTCGATTACTTCGATCGGCGGTATCACATTTTCAAAAGGACAGCTTGTTGTTACCTTGGCCGTGTTGCTGGGTAATTAAATTGAAATTTTTGACAAAATTCAAAAGTTTGTTTTTTCATTTTTTAGGGTAAAATTAATTTATGCTAGGCTGCAAATGATGTATGCATGATTCTTAAGAGTAAATATTCGGAAGCACTGGTCACCGCCTCGTCAAAGCAATCGACTGAGTAAACAACAAGGCAGTTGCAATTCTATTGTCACATCCTATCCTAGGCCGTAACCCTCTGCGGGTTTCGAAGGGACTCGAGAATGCCCCTGAAACTCGAACTACGCACATCACCCGATCCATCGTCGCTTTGATCAACCGTGTCAGTTTATCCGGAAAACCGTGTTCGTGCATTAGCTGCCATAGCTGGTCCCGATCGATTGTATCATATGCGGCTTTGAAGTCGATAAATAGATGATGTGTGGGCACGTTGTATTCGCGGCATTTCTGCAGTACTTGGCGAATGGCAAACACCTGGTCCGTGGTGGAGCGTTCGCCCATAAAACCCGCCTGGTACTGCCCCACGAACTCCCTTGCAGTTGGTGCTAGTCGACGGCATAAAATTTGGGAGAGTACCTTGTAGGCGGCGTTCAGCAATATGATTGCGCGGTAGTTCCTACAATCCAGCTTATTGCCCTGTTTGTATATGGGACACACGACACCTTCCATCCACTCCTGCGGCAAAACTTCTTCCTCCCAAATCTTGGTAATTACCCAGTGCAGCGCTCAGCCAGTGCCTCACCACCACTGGCTAGAGCGCTGCACTGGGTAATTGTCTCGACTTCCCTGGGCATTGAAGTATCATCGTGTTAGCCTCATGATATACGAATGGAAAAATGGTAACTTGGCTTAGAAACCTCGCAGTTAATAACTGTGAAAGTGCTCAATGAACACTAAGCTGCGAGGCGGCTCTGTCCCAGTGTGGGGATGTAATGCCAATAAGAAGAAGAAGTTGAAAACAATCATTTTTTACGCGACAAAGCGACTTTAGTGATCCGATCTCGAAAAAAGAAACTTTTTGGTGACTAACCCGAAAAAAAGTTAACCGCTACCAGGCCTGTTGGATTTACCCAAGGGGCAACCAACTCTAAACATTGGGATAGTTTTACTCATTGTCCACAATAATATTTCGTAGTATTCCTAGTATCGATGATTTTCTTATACCTACCGAAGTAGCAGTTGTTAGATCGGTTGTAAATGAATCGTTTGTTTGAGAAAGTGCTTATGTGACGTTTTCGGCTAAAAAGTTCTTTTGTACAACCTGAATTCTCATTAAAAACATACGTATCGTGGCAAAAAAAAAAACACAAAACAATAACTTTCGTTAAGAAAGAACTAAGAACTTTGTTTGAGAAACTAAACATGTTTATTAGACTGGCCCAGATTACTATGGGGAGAAAAAATGTTGTCAATTCAGGGCACCCCCATAATTGTGTCTTTGGGTGAGAAAATCAATCCCTGAAAATTTCAGCTCAATCGCTTGATGCATAAGCTGGCGCATTTGATTTGAAGTTTGTATGGGGATTTCAGCCAAAATGTATAGGAAAATACACCTCCGTCACTCATTCGGTCTGGAAATTGGTTCTGTTTGCTCGATTGACCTCAGAATTGCAAAAACGGCAGTTGGTATGCTACAGAACAATTTCCAGATCGAATGAGTGACGGAGGTGTATTTTCCTATACATTTTAGCTGAAATCCCCATACAAACTTCAAATCAAATGCGCCAGCTTATGCAACAAGCGATTGAGCTGAAATTTTCAGAGATTGATTTTCTCACCCAAAGACACAATCCTTGGGGTGCCCGTGGAATTAGACAACTTTTTCTTTCCTGGGCCAGTCTAATGTTTATGCTCTTTGAAATACAATTTAAGGACATTTATGGCAGCTTTTGAACTGCCTGTGTCCCTGAGCTTTATTGCTATTGATCTGCATCGAAGAAATCGAAAGATTCGGTACTCATTTGTTTGAAACAGTTTTTCTCGAAATATGAATAGAAGGAGTTATGTTGCTTCTCAAGCAAACGATTCATTTGTTCGGCTTTCGACCCACCGCAGTCGTCCGATTTTCGCGGTTGTGAACGATGAATGGTTTTCCCAACAGTTGATGCAAGTAGTGGTTTTTTCGCCTCCTCTGCGTACCGTCTCCCATCTGCACCCCGCCATAGATAGTAAACAACACTTTCCTCTCAAGAACTCCAAGTGCGGTTTGATCCTCCACGAGCATTGTCCAGGTCTCGGGTCCGTAGTTGATTACCGGTACCGGTTTTATAAACGTTTTGTGGAATACGATTTCCTACCATGATCCGACTCCGAATTTCTCTCCTGGTATCATTATCGGAGGTCATCAGTGAGTCCAAGTATAAGAATTCTTCAAACACTTTTATTTCGTCAAAACCGTCACTAATAAGTGTTGGATGGCTAATATTGTCCTCTCTTGAGACTCATCCTATCCATCCTCAAGAGAGGACAATAATGTTAGCCATCCACCACGAATTTGTGATGGTGGTGACGAAGTCAAGGTGTTTGAAGAACAAGTGTACTTGGGCTCACTAATGACCTCCAATAAGGATGTACCGTGGACCCCCGGTAATATGACCGCTTTTAATCTGAACACTTTTTAATTTGAACCCCGTTCGTTTGAACATCGTTCAAATTAAAAATGGTTCAAACGTCATTTAACACGTGGAATCGAGAAAAGAAAAATGGAACATCGTGAAACGGAATGCAAAATCAAAACAAATCAGCAAAGAGAGCAGCCAGAAACCAGGTGTCGCATTGCGCATCTCGATTCGACAGCAATTTCGTACGACCGCTTACATGGTTTGCTCGTTTCGAGTCGAGGTGCGCAATGCCACCCCAGTTTTTCTGATGCAAATAGAGTAACCAGAAGTTCAAATTAAAAATGAACCCCGTTAATTTGAATGAGGTACCGTTCAAATTATCGGGGGTCCACGGTACTTCGTTTCGTTTTCGACGTATTGATTACTAGTGCAATCTTCTTTGCTTCAATCGCGAAAACCCGGTCAAGTCGTTTTTACGCGGATTTTAGGATAATTAGTGATAACGTATTGTCTGAAAATAATAAAAGTAGTTAAGTTACCCAGAACTAAGCCGCACCTACGACGGCTACCCAAAGACCGCACCAGACGACGTTGAATCCATTGCAAATCGCCCATGCCCAGGGATCAATTAGCAACGACAACGCGGACCAGCGGCATTTCACGTTCCGCTGACGTCACGAGATATCAAACACCAGCCATCTGTACCAAATAATCAGTTAGTGCATTCCACAAATCAAGTACCACATATTGTAATAAGTCAAATAAAATTCATTCTTGATCAGGCCTTCAGCCGGAGTAGTTCTCTTTTTAAAAACCTTTTCTTTAAGGTCTAATTATTAATTGGTATATTAATAGTATTCTTTCCTTCGGAATACAATATAAAACGTGTATTCTCTTGACGTACAGAAATAATAACAAATAGAATAAAAAACTTTCAGCAAGAAATAACTCTCGAACAACATTCGGAAGCTATAAAATTGACGAGCGTTTCATTCGAGATGAGTCGTTTTCTAGTGTGATATCGAGTATCCATAATGCCAAAACATCACGATATTCTTGTACCTCCTCGTTTTCAAGGAGTACAATTTCGTTCGAATCGAGAAGCGCAATTCCACCCCAGTAGTCTTATACGGACACGAAATCTAGACAATTCTCGTGAGAGACACACGAAGAACAACACATCAAAAGAGAAGTGCTGCAATCAGTGCTGCATGGTGCGCTGCAGATGGAAGATGGTACATGGACCAGGTAAATGAACCGCGAGTTACATCAGCTGTTGGGAGAACATCCCCTAGCAGAACACATGTTCCTAATTGGTTTCTGCAACTGATATGTGACCAGATTCAGTCACAATCATGTACCTGTAACCATTTTTGGCTGACTTGTGCTGCCTGGTCCATCGTTTACATCACAAAAAGCGAACAACTGCGGAGGGCTGGGTCGGTAGCCAGAATGTCAGATAATAACCCGGCAAGGGCAAGGTAGACCATCTGGTGGACAACGATTCATGATCTCTCCATAGACCGCGTGGGTGGCAAACGGCAACCATGGACCGAGCTGAATGGGAACGAGTTTTACGTGCTATTGGAAGCGGAGAGAGGGTTTTCCTACAACCTGAATACGGTAAAGAATCTGATTATCCGGCAGCTCTTCCGAGATTTGATATCCCCCACCTTGCATATAGAACCAGCACGCTACCGGGCACTTATGCCGTAAGCCCAGAAGAGGCCCCTCATCCTCCCAACTGATTCATGCCATTCCTGCCATCGACCACAAGACGTCCCGGTCCTGTGTTTGGATCAGGAAATGGGGTCTCCTCTGCTCCTCCGAACTCCTTATGTCGACATGTACTCTCAGCCAATGAATCATTCTCTGCCTGATAGTGTTCCGATTTGCAGTGCTTCATCTGCTCCTCGCCACATGCAGTCCGACATCCCCATCTACTACCAGAACGTTGGAGAAATTACCGATCTTTTGGACGAATATCAACTAGCCGTTGAAAGCTCCACATTCAGTCGACAATTGTATTTCGCGCGTGACAGACGTTTACCCGCTCAGTTTACGTAATTAACCTACAAAATTTCGTGTATCTAGTGACGAAAATAAAGTGTCGTTCAGCGTAATATATCGCACAGGAAGAACACCATTGTCGTGGATTTCAGTGTCCTCCCGAGACGCCCTCCTTTGGTCCAGGTAAAGCAGTTTCTTGAGGAATCTCTCAAGCTTAACATGGCTGATGTGAAAAGCATCCAACTGCACTACCTCAATGACTGTGTGTTTGTTGAGATGAATAGCGCAGGCGTAGCCACATGACTACAAAAAGAATATCACCTCAAACACTCATTTCACCGTCTCTGCGTATTCTATAATATTCCGATATACGTCGATGGTCCCACCGCTACATTGAGGATTCATGATCTTCCTCCGAGTATACCGAATGAAACCATATCGGACTGCCTAAAGCAATATGGTAAAGTTATCTCCGTACAGTACGAGACGTGGAAGGACTTTTTTCCGGGAGTACCAAACGGTGTAAGAGTGGTGCGAATGATGCTAGAAAAAGCAATACCATCTCGTATCGTTATCGATGACGAGCCCACGCTTGTAACTGGACAAAAACAAAACCAATCCCAAACGAGTCCTCCAGCTCCAGCAGCGGCGGTTTCAAATTCTTCAACATCCAACAATAAACAAAATGGCGACCCTCCGCCGATGCGAGCCGACGCAAGCTAAAGCGAAGACGACGACTATGAGGACAACGGAAAAAAACAAAGACAGCGACGGTGATGGCGATGACGGTGATGATAACGGCATAGAGTTCGGTACTGGAGCCAGCGCGAAGAGGCGATTGTCTACTGCATCGGCAACAAAAAGCGATATTCAAGAGGAAAATATTCCCAAAAGATCGTGCGGTGATGTTATTGCCTATGATGCTGGCGATAGTGGAAAAAATGTCATTCGTACTGGAAAGTGTACAACACACGATCCAAGAAAAAATAATTAATTTTATACATTATTTTATTATTGTGAAATATTATCTCATGAGATGTGCCAGCCGTGGGCTTAAAATCTTAAAAATAAAGATTACAAAAAAAAACTCCACGTTCCATGCAGGTGTCGTTAAACTTCTGGATAACCACAGTATCGCTACGCGCTCTCAACCCAACTAACATTTAATGTCAATGTAAATGTTATTTCAACTCGTCTATACGGCTTCAAGCTGAATATGTGTGCTATACATATGATCAATAACTTCTATTCAATGCTTTTACCAGCAAATCTGGCGAATCTATTCAGCTGTTTTTGACGTGCCTGCACAACTACTTTACAGCATGTTACACAATTTTTTCTCAATCGTTATTAAACCATTTATAGTAATATAATTCGCTTCAATGGCGCTAATTCAGATTTTTTAAATCTGTTAAATAAGTTTTATACAGCCACTGAATTCATTTTGATTAAATATTATTTGAGAGGAGAGTAAATTTCGGAGTTTATTTAATGTTTTTTTTTTGTGGAAAACTCAAATATCAATTTTGTTGCTACCTAGATTCGAACTCCTGATCTCCTGATTCAATGGCCGCTGCTCTGTCATCACCGTCACTTTGACATATGTAAATAACAAAGAAAATTATGGATGTGCTTCTTCGCATACCCTATAGGTTGTTTTACTAACGCAATTTTCAGATTCATGCTGTATAAACGTTAGAAAGAGGCCTACAGGCCTACATACATAAGCTTAAAAAGTATGCTTTCAGCATTATTTCAACTATTATTCAAACATCTGTCAGCATGTTCTGTGGGCTAACTTTTATGCATCATCAATCGCTGAAATTGTTTTTAGGCAACATTTTCTCGATCTGTATAGATGCTACTCTGCTGCTAATCGTTTAACAGTAGCCGTCAACAGAAATATCGCTTCTAAATGGCTTGTTTTCTTACACTATCTGCTAGCATGACAGCGCTTTGTCAGTTGCTATAAGAGCAGGTGAATACCTTTGTAGTTGCATTACAGAAATAAATAGCTAATACACAGCTCCGGTAACAAAATCAAATGTAAACATTGCGGTTTTGGCGTTCCATACTGATAAGCTATTAAAAGAAGCAATATAAGGTTTACTTAAACGTTGTGTAATCTTCAAAGATACGGAAGTTGCCTTAAAACCTTCGTTAGTTCATTTATAGCGCCATTACGCTATATTGTTAGTGCTATAACAACAGCGAAAACATTTTCACTGTGAATGCTACTCACCGTAATATAGGAAGTTGCTAACAAGCAACTTAATTACATACATGAGCTCTTAACCGATAAGCTTTGTTGCTAATTCAGACAGCGCTGTTTTATGACTATATGAAAGCTGCATAAACGATAAAAAATGAAATATATTCGGCACAAACTGACTAGCTGATAGATATTTGGGTAATAGTCGAGTTGAAGTTTAAGGGATTATTTGCGAAGGCTTTTCTTTTATTCAGCATTGGCTGCTTTTATTCAAATATAATACAGCCAAAGGCTAGAAGTTGAAGCTTTTAGCACCAAAATTGTTAGTTGGGAAGTCAACGGTAACGTTAACGAGAATAGTCGCTCTCTGGACATCTTCTTCATGAGTGGTCGTGCCACGGCACCTTCCATCAGTTTTGCTCCTGCACCCTCAGTTAAGGATGTTCCACATCACAGCCCTCTAGTGATTGCCGTAAATAAATAAATAAAAAAAATATGGATTGGGAACACATTCTCGACATTCTGGACATCAATTTTGGACATCAATTTTGCAGCAGAAACTTTTTCTCACATCATGGTGTCATCGACAGGCATGTCTCAAAAAAGTCCGTTCGATCTGACTCTCGGATGCCGTGGATGACGAATGCTCTCCGGTCGCTGAAAAGGTGTAAGTAAGCCACTCGAATTCCACTATGTCAATTCATAGGAGCCAGAACCCCAGAATAAGCCTTTCCCCAGAAAAGGAATAATTTTCTCTGTTATGTCTGGTAATTTAAAAATACCAAATACTATAATTTCTATAAATAAAAATACTTTTTCCGAAGCACGCATTTGCCAGGAATAAAGTAAAAGAGCATATCTGCCGTAATATGAAAGTGACGAATACACAATTTTCCAAAAAAAATGTGCTAACGAGTAGTACTCATTGAGTTTTTTAACAGAAAATGAAAAACTTGTTTGTTGTAATTTGGCGCATACGTCACTTTTTTTTGGTTCTTCTCTTTATTGGCATTACATCCCCCCCTACGACATTGCCGCCTCGCAGCTTAGAGTTGGTTTAGCACTTCCACAGTTATTAACAGCGAGATTTCCTAGTCAAGTTACCATTTTTGCATTCGTATATCATAAGGCTAACACGATAATATTTCTATGCCTGGGGACTCCAGAAAATTTCCAATCCAAAAATTTTCTAGACCTAGACGGGAATCGACCCAGCAACCTTAAGCATGGTCTTGTTTTGTAGCAGCGCATCTTACCGCATGGCTAAGGAAGGTCCCTATTAAGCATGTATGTTAGAATTAAGTATTAATTGGTGCACTATTTTGTGAACCATTCACACACCAGCCGGTTTGCCTTCTCCAATGAAACCCCACCCAACTATAAAAGCTGGCAAACGAGGTGAGGAGGATAGTTTTTGGATTGGAGAAGGCAAAGGAACGGTCCTGTTGCAAGTGTTTATTCCGAACGTTAAGCAATAAACGGTGAAAACAATCCAAGCGTTTAAAGTGTGCGATCCGAAAGAATTCCCAAATCGCGTTGGATAAGAAATCCAACATGTATATGCCTGGAATAAGGCTTAATAGCATATGGTCCCTTTTTTTAAACATTAAAATTAAAACAAAACGCATATGCTGCCTTCTTTTAATGTATGCATTTTTTTCGGAATAAAGCAAAAGAGCATATAGGGGAACGGTTCGCCACTTCATCTCATAGCTCCTATTTCCATCCCATCAAAAACAAAGCAATGGAATGGAATTTGGTTTGTTTATTATTTTTGTGATTTTTTCAGCAGTGAGCACGCATGTTGACAAAAAGAAGCGACAAATTTGGTGCCGTATTTCTTTGTTTAGCGATGAGATGGATATATGTACAGTGAGATGGAGATCGGAACAGTTCCCCTAGTCTTTTCTTAAATACAAATTTGTGCAGAGTAGGGCAAAGTAGTCCCATTTAATTTGTTTTAAGGCTCAAGACTCCATCACAATGTTTTGAAAATTAATGACTGTATCGCTTGTTTGTAATAATGATGCAATTGGTACGGAAAAGTGCCGCAGCGATACATAAATTTTGTTTACAACTGGGATGGGTGGAAATGGGGTGTTAGAAATATGCCAGCTGATGCATAATGTTGCCAGACTTGACGAAATGTTTATTTTATATCATAACACATGTTCACGGTGTATCAAATATAGGGGTATTTATCAGTTTAAAAGTTTTTATACACCATTTGGAATGTAACAGAAGCTTGCATAACATGTTTAAATATTTATTTCTGGTTTATTTGTTCAATCCGACAAACAGAAATGATTTTTTCCAATAAATAAATCTGGCAACGGTGAAAAGATGATGATTGATGAGATGAGATTTTCTTGTGTATGCACACCTACGTTTTATTGTTCGGATTGAATGAAGTTGCATCGCGTTGATTTTTTACCAACCATTTCACTTATTGCGCTAGTGAATTTGAGTCTTCCGCATTTTATTGCATTCACAATACGGTCTTCAAATTCGTCTCTCATTTCGATTTTTATACAGTTTTCAACAGTTTTTGGACGTGAAGTGAATTAATTGGTAGTCAAGGTTGAAGAAAAATGTGAAACTCAGTTAGTGAATATGTTTTAGGAGTGATAAAATCAAAGAAACAGTGGGAAAAGATCGACTGAAAAATCAAGTGCCTGTGTATGTGTTTGCTCCGAACGATCGGAGTTAGTATGTGTTCGATAAAAACATTCTGGTGAAATGATTTCTGAGGAATCTATTTACAATCTTTCTTACGCTGCCAAAGGAGACACAGCGATGACTAAGATCTCATCCATGCTTTTGGAACTACGTAAACAACGCTTCCGTTTCGTATCCGTAGGGACGTAAGCAGAGCACTGAACGTCGCTGATATTGGCCCGTATGAATAAAAAGTAGTAAAATCTACAATATGTAGTTACTACTTTGTAGTAAGGTCCACATGTAGTAAAGTTGCTTTGGTATGAATAATAAACTTTTTCGAACATAGTAGTAAATACTAATTTCGAAAATAAAAAAGTAGTATTTACTACAAAATACATCTGTCAAAATTTGATTTGTTTATGTTTTGTTGTTGTAGTTGTTCCCTATATGTACCATATTTATTGAAAGTTCGAATTCAAATTAAGTAAAAAAGCCTAGCATGATGGAAATTGTGATTCTGTGGCCAAGAATCTTGATATTTTTCATCGCATTGCTTGAGTTCGAAAATTGAATCCAACGGTCAGTTTTTCGGCAATTTTCCGACACGCTGACGCTTGCTCTGGTATATGTATTACATTTACGCGTTTTTTTTTAACGTAATTAATTTTTACGCAATTATTTTAAATTTGGGATCTTTGTGGGTTTTCACGCGTATTTTTTGAAGTTATATTACGCGGTTTTTTATTATAGTTAGGGTAATTAAACAACGCAAATAATCGATTATAGTTGAAGTCATTTCGACTGTGGTTTTTGGAATCTGCTGTTTTGTGTTACATCAATATATAGATCGCATTTGCCGTTCGCCACTTCTCGTGATTCGATTCAGTTAACAAATGTTTCGTCGAACATTTTACGTCCACTTCCAAAAATTGACACACTTAAGTCGGTTTTTACGTGGGGGACATTTTAAACAACCGCGTAAAAAAAACTTCAAGAAAATCCGTATAAAAACCCGCGTATGTCCCAAAATTTCCAAAATAATTCGTCGCATAAAAACGACCTGCGTAAAAAAACTAGTAAAAACCGACTCCATCGTATAAACTTTGATAAATAGCACTAATCGTATCGTTAATTTAATTTGCGGTGGTTATTTCAATTCGTAAACACCTTTTACCATGTAGGCAAATTTAAATCCAGGCGATGGAATAACTTTGTAGCAAGCTATTTACTGCAAGTATTTACTGCTTTTATTCATACCAACTGTCAAACAAGTTCCACAAAAGTAGTATGTTCGAAAATTGTAGTAAAGTAAACGTGCTTTTATTCATACCATTTTGCTACAAAAGTAGTAAATACTACATAATTTGTAGTAAAGTGTGGATTTCTACTTTTTATTCATACGGCGAAGGATCGATTGTCCAGACATTCTGCGACAAATTAACATCAACGTGCGACATCATACAATGCCAAATAGCACAATGTTGAGACTTCCAACGCAACGCTCTGACGGGCTACAAAGATTTTTTAATAAGGTGGCATCAGTATTTGACTACCACTTGATTAGAGAGTAGTTTTGCAAATGATTTTCGTCGTAGTAACTGACGCGCATCTGCAAGATAAGTGTCTTTTAGTCCCTTGACAGCAATTTGAATTTTCGTTGATACTGTTTTATTAATTAGTTATTATTGTCGTGTCTATACTAGTTTTGGAATCATTATTAGGATTATAAACAATCTGTTGATGTACACCATAAATACAGCTTGGTGTACAAGAAAGGCAAAAAGAATGAACCATTTTGAATAAATCCAGCACCATTTTATATTAGCTATTAATCCTTGTTCGTCTTGCCTCAATTGTCCAATATAGTAATTATGAGAAGCACAAAATCGTTTGTTTTAAAACCAGTTTATAGGATATTTAAACTTTAATAATCAGGGTTTGATAATCAGAGCATTTTACTGTTTTACTTTCTCTATTTTCCCCAATTGGTAATTTTTGATGTACTGGAACATTTTTCGGAGATTTGTAGTGGACTGAACTGCCTGTCCCATATTCGACCAATTTCCTATCAATTTGGGGAGGTCTTAAAATTTATTGGTAGTGAGAAGCTCTTATCTGTTCTGATGTCGACAATGCAGTAAAAAAGTCGATCCATCTACAAGTTTCTATACAAACATCCCAACAAAAAACAACCTGTCAAAAAGCTTTTATCACTTACCTTTTTATCGATAAAAGTGGTCCACTGCTTGCTCGTACAGTACATTTGGAAGTTTTGGAAGAAAATCGGCCCCGACGACGTTGAAGGCAGATCCGGCGCATTCGTTGTCAGTCCTATGACCATCCGCGACTTTTCCAGCAAAGCTTTTAACACCGGTATCAAGAACGAATATTGCTCGGAATTACCAACTTCTATTGCACTGCTGATGGCCAGATTCAAACTATAGAGCAAATAACCGATTTCCGTGGGATCTTGATTCACTCGATTTTGCAACAAAGCATGAAGCTTGGCGGTTGCCATTGCCACAATATCCGAATTCGGATTGTGAGAACACTTCAACAACAAGCCTAAACACACATGCGACATCTCGGACCAATCGTCCGTACTGCTCTGTTGAAACACCATGAGGATGTCCAACAAGGATAACACACCATCTAATAATTTTGTTGAACACTTTTTCAAATCATCTTCATTGGGATCCAGCACTACCAGGTCGTAAGCCAATCTAAGCAATTGAGCTGCATTCTGCTGATGTGTAACAACCAGCTGAGCATTCTCTCCTAAGTCGATCAAAGCCGCTTGTACTCCCATTTCCAGAATGCGCAACCGCAAACTCAAGTGAGAGCAATACAACTCGTTATTTAATGCAATCAAATTGATACACGCTATCACTTGTCCACGCTCTTTCCACGAATCATTTGAATTTTCTACCCCACGCCACAAAATAGTGAACAATATGTTCGACACTAGATACACTAAATTTTCTTCATCATCTACTTCCGAACACTTCAACGTAGGATCTTCCATCCCCCCGATAACACCACCATCCAAATCATCAGCACTCCGGGTTGACTGTGTGTCGTCTCTCACGGACGACACTGCCAATGATTCGTCAAACGAAGCATTCTCGTCACTGCTACTCGACAAGGAAGACGAAATCTTCTTTCTTCCGGAAGCTTCCTCGAAACTCAATGTGAGAGATTCAAGCGTATCCTGAATGTCGGAAGTTTTTTGCCGGATAACCGAATAAACCGATGTTATCGACGATGTAATATTGTCAACCACTGCCTCCTGCACACTATCGGCAAGTTCTTTGATTTCGTTTTCTAACACCGTAGCAGCTTCCGTCATAAACGAGTTTGACTGCTTAGTGGTTTCCTGAGCTTTCAGTTCCATTGTTTCGTCATCGAACACGATCAGATCATTCTGGCCTGTTCCGTTTGAAGACTCACTTTCCTGTTTTACAATCTCCTCAATATCGGTCAAAATGAGTCCTTTTTCCTTTTCCGTCTCCGAAAGGGACCGATTTTCCACCGGTTTCTTAATCAGCAACCGTGCAATTGATTCTTGCCACCCCACTTGTTTGGCTATCATTTGAGGTGCCTTTGACTTGGTAAAGGTACTCGTCATAAGTCGTCGCGCAATTTCCAGTTTTAGCGATAAACTGGCCAAGTTTGCGTGATAAATTAAGCACAACGCTCCGGCGTAGCCCATTTCAGAATCCAGACATAGGTTCATATCTAACAAACCGAGTATAACATCCGGTTCCAGAACGAAGGGAATCATGAACGAGAACAACCCCGGATACAAGCTGTTACACTCGATTGAACTCTCATAGAGACGCAACGCCGCTTTGTGTTTGCTGGAGATTCGTTTGGTGTTCAGCATACCACCGATAAACTTCAGCAATCGGCTGTGGACCTCAGTGCCAAAGTTCCGATCCGTGAACAGTGAGTATAGCGCCTCCGCCATGTGCGGTTCATACATGAGCAGGAAGATTTGGTCTTTGACATGTTTTCCTTCTATCAACAGGGTTAGCATTTCGATGATCTCCACAACGACGGGTTCTGACTTTACCGTGGTTAAGAATGTCAGTAAGGCGGATATCTGTAAAGAAATCACAAATAAGAATTATAATGGGATGGTGGTAAACCATTGCGCGGAAAACTGTTTAGCAATTATATCGGTCATTAATTAAATAAAGTACGGATATTATGAGGGTATGGGCAGAAAATTCTAAAAAATACTAAATATAATAAATAGAAGAAAAATAAGGGAAATCAAATAGGATACAAAATTTGATGTATGAAGAGGAAAAAAACCGGCAATGGCTTCCAACAAAATGGTGTTTAGAATGCATTAAGTATATTACCTCTTTGATGTTGACCTCCTTCTGTAGATAGTAACGAAGAATCCTAAGAAACGATTCACGAACCATTTTGGCATCCTGCGCCGGAAGACTGCAATTCCCAGCAAAGTACTCCTGAATCACATCCAACAGAAATTGAGTTCCAAAATGTTTCCGGAAATATTTTCTATCATCTTTAATTATTGCACTGATGTACTGGATGTGGCCAATCACAATCTGGAATGGGGCCCTCGACCATATTCGAAAATTGAACACCAAATCTTTGTAGAGTATATGCAGAAGCTCCATGTTGGCTGACGGAATCTCGTTTTGAATGGACTCGATCAATAGTTGAACTGCCATCAAGACGTTCACGTCAAACCACGCCTCGTTGCATGTCTGCAGCAATTGGCTTATTAGAGGAATTCCTTCGTTCTTCAACATGCATTCCTTATTCAAATCATTCCCATGGATAAAGTTCCGAATCAAGCAAATGAAGCATGCAATGGGATTCTGAATGATTTTGTTCTCCGTCAAAGAATTTGGCTGTAGCATCTCCCAATCACCAAAGTGATCCTCCCTCGTTGGTGATGCCACCGGAGTCAGTGGAAGTAGCTCATCCGATGTTGGGATGTCGCACGCTGGGATCTTACAAACATTATCCAAAATTGGTAACAACGTCATCATACCTCCCACTCCGTTGAGTGCATTCTGCATTGACAGTATACTGGATACATTTGCAACCACGTGGCCGTTGTACTGATTTCCTGGCGCGAGATCTAAACACAGTCCGTCGTAGCAAGCACTCGGCGAAAAGCAAAACACAAACTTAGAGGCCATGTCAAACGATTCGATCATATCGGTAGCGAGCACATTGGCAATGCTGGGGCCAGCTTCAAAAAGGCTTTTCAGGCTTATGCTCGTATCGGCCAGTAGAACACTGCCAATCTGCCCCTTCAAGCAAATGGCTTCTCCAAACACCAGATCTTGCATTCCGATTGGGTAGGATTTGACGCTAGGATCCAATGATGAAGGCGACTGCCGGGCGGGAAGGGTGAAATAATTGGGAACCTGTGAAACAATTCCCGGGAAAAACGAGCGCTCCATTAGGCTCGGGAAGAGGCCGCCTCTAGGTTTTTCGTCTTTTTCCACTGGGGGAGGGGTACTTTCCGGCGATGATGTCATCCGAGCCGCGTTTGAGGTGTGGGACGTGTGCGACACCTTTCGAACGTTGTTGTATGGGGCACCAATGGCACAATAATAGAATACCTGAAAAAAAAATATTTAGATAATATTTAACGTGTTATAATCTTTAGGGCCCATTTTCAAATTAAATAACGCTTTAGGAGGTGGAAGGCGGTAAGTCAAACAAATTTCAGAAACCTTCCAATTCAATTTCAATTCCAATGGTTTTATTATGTCCTTAATTCAACGGTACTATTACAATATTTACTTTTGCAGTTCAAAGATTTTGAATACGTTTTAACCGAGAGAAGTTCAATTTCTTAAGAGGCATTAGTACCATACAACAGGATTTCACTAGCTACAATTAGCTTTTTTAGGAAAAATACTGCAAAAAAAACCCTAGATCTCAGCTATCCATCTTTTAGGCGATATAGATAATATGTTTGTCAAACTTAAGCTTCTTGTCAAACACCAGTCTCAGATACTTGAATTCGTCGTCCAGCAAAATTGGTGAGCCATTGATTGTGATCGATTTGCGGGGGAAGTATCAAGCGACGCGCCTCTTGGCGAAAAATATGAACTGGGTTTTCCCAGCATTTAGCTTAAAGCGCCACTTCCGTTGGAATTCCTCGAGATTGTTCATTGCCGCTTGAAGGTGGGTGACAACGATTTGTGGATCGCCAGGAATACAACTTAGGGCTGCTCAAACTTATCGGTCGGGTTGCTGATGGTTATTAGCCTTCGGGATTGCTATTACATTGGATTGCTTCCTTCCGGTTGAAAGTAACCTAAGACTAGGCACGTGTTCAAGATTTTGGTCAAAACAATCAGTGGTGTTTCTGGTTCCGTCCTGCCCGGGAGATTCCCAATTTTTCAACGTGCGGATGATCGACTTCACCACTTTCGGTTTTAAAAGAGCAGCATTTGGAACGAGAGGGCTTGCTGTACGAAGTTGATCAGCTGCATTTTACACGGCGGCCGAAGCTCCAGGATCACCCGGTTGACGTTTAGACGTTGAGGGATTGTATACACCCGATTCTTTTTTTACACGGGGGATGCGTCCCGTGTAAAAAAGTTTTCAGTTCAAAATTCGAAAATACGTGTAAAAAAAGTTTTATGATTTCTCGACGAATCATGCAAAATGGAGCAACTTTGCAAAAAAATTGTATGGGATTTGTTTTACACGGCCGTGTAAAAAAATCCATGTAAAAACAGAATCGGGTGTACTCGATTAAGTTGAAACCCGGAATACGGGACTAGCGAAGTTGGTTTTTTCTCGCAATCCGTACGTTAAACCTAACTTCGCTAGCGGCACGCTAGTCTAATTAGGGCCTAATTAGACTAGCGCATTACTACCGAAGTTGAGTTTAACGTACGGATTGCGAGAAAAATCCTTCTTCGATAGTCCCCCATTTCGGTTTTCAACTTGACTAGCGATATTTCACCGTGTTCCGGAGGTTGCGGGTTAACTTCCAAAATATGTTGCTGCCGTTGTCTAGGTGTTCTTCAGCATCGACCAAAAGTTCTTGTATCGATGTTCTGGGCTTATCGCTGTGATGGCATTGTTTAGATGGTTGACTACCGAACCAATCAGCGGGTTCCGACTCCGAATGAACTGTCTTCGACGCACGTTTCTCAGCCGAATCAGCAGCTTCAACTCATCGGGGATGTCCTTCTTCTTTCGAAAGATTCTATGCGTAGAAACAGCAGCCTGCTCAACTGCCCTGACGACCTCAGTGATTTTGTCGATTGCATCGTCGATTTTCTGTGGACGATCCATGTCGTTGATCCAGCTTGCAGTGAGATAAAGTTTCCTGATCAATTTTCCGAGCAATGATACTCCAGTTCACATGGTCGAAGCAGCTGATGAGCTTTTCAGTCGGTGTTACTGGAATGTCAGCATCGATGGTGAAAATTACAGGCAGATGGTCTGACGACAGTTCGACGTGCGATTTCGGTTTTGACATCTGTACTAAGTTGTTTGTACCTACTTCGCACGTAAGAATATCCGCAAACACACCTGGTAACATCCGAGTGGAGACACTGGCTCACAGATAGACCACGTGCTTGTCGTCGGACGACATTTCTCGGATGTTATAGATGTAAGGTCCTTCAGAGGTCCGAACATCGACTAGGATCACTAACTTGTAGTTGCAAAAATTCGGGCGCGACTTTCCAGCGTTACGAATTCACGAAACAACAGAACGATGCGTTTCAATATCCAACGCTTGTCAGTTGAAGGAGTTGCTGAGCAGTACCACCAGAAGATGGACGAGCGGATAGGAGATGCCACCGGATCTGGCGACGTCAATAGATTGTGGGAAAATATCCACGAAGCTGTGACTACAACACCGCAGGAAGTGTTAGGCTCTGCACAGCGACGCCAACGGAATGATTGGTTTGATGAGAAGTGCCAGCGAGTGACAGACGAGAAAAATGTGGCTAGGAGTCGAATGCTAGTGGCACGTGCCCGTTCCAACAGTGTAGCAAGGGCAGAAAAGAAACGAATCCACAGCAGAAAAAAAGGCAATACGAAGAGAATGTGATAGCTGAAGCGCAGGAGAACATCGATAGAAACGATATGCGGAGGTTTTACGCATCTCTCAATGGCGCAATGACCGAGAGGGGAGTTTGCTGACAGCCAAGACTACGGTGGCAGCCAGGTGAAAGGAGCACTTCGAAGATTTGTTGAACTGTGGAAATAAAGGTGCAGGATGGACATATTCGGCGACGGTCAAGCTGTGGAACCACCAACGCCGGACGAGGTTAAGAAGGCTCTAAACGAGCTGAAAACAGTAAAGCTGCTGGGAAGGACGAGATCCCGGTCGAGCTTCTCAAACACGGAAGTGAGCAGCTGCATCAATCAATCCACCACATTATCCAGAAAATATGGGAGGATGAAGAACTGCCTGCCGGCTGGTTGTATGGACTCATATGCCCAATCTATAATAAAGGGCTCGGCGTACAAAATCCTGTCGCGTATCCTGTTTAAAAGACTGAGACCGCTTCAGGAGTTCTTCGTCGACGAATACCAGGCAGGTTTTCGTGAGGGCCGATCAACGACGGATCGGATGTTTAGTGGGTGGCGATTTGTTTTCGATTTTTGTTGTTTTAATTTCAAAGCCTACTTTCCATCTCAATGGCCTAAAAGCTTACTGTCAAGTATATGAACAGGATAAGATAAAATGTTTGTTAATAATTACTTCAAATCCCCTTTAATTTATTGATATCTCTTAAGATGGACGGATTTTGATGCTGTACGGATTTCGGTCCCCCACGGTAGTGGAGGCTTTTGTCCCACTAAAGAGGGAGATGGCGAGGATAGGCTTAACCATTAACTCTACCAAGACAAAGTACATGGTGGCAGGTAGAGATAGGGGAAGACCTAGTGGTGTTGGTGCAAAGGTAGTGCTTGATGGGGATTTGTTTGAAGTTGTTGAAGAATTTGTTTATCTTGGAACGCTTGTGACATGTGACAATGACGTTTCCCGTGAAGTGAAAAGACGTATTGCTGCTGCGAATAAGGCCTTTTACGGATTACGTAACCAGCTTAGTTCCCGCAACATGCAGACGGAAACGAAATTTGCTCTATACAAAACTCTGATTCTACCAGTGGCCCTTTATGGACATGAAGCATGGACATTCAAAGTGGCGGATCGGAAAGCTTTTGGGGTTTTCGAGCGAAAAGTGCTGCGTACAATACTTGGAGGGAAACTAGAAAATAGTGTGTGGTGTAGACGCATGAATCATGAGCTGTATCAAGTATACAAAGAAGAAAATATTGTGAAACGTATAAAATATGGCAGACTTCAGTGGGCTGGTCACTTGGTGCGAATGACGGATGAAAGAATAGCGAAAACAATATTCAACAGACAACAGAGGGTCGGCGACTTCGTGGGAGGCCACGAACACGCTGGCTGCACGCGGTGGAATCGGACCTGGGGACCCTGAACGTTCGGGGAAACTAGAGGAACATCGCCCAAGACCGACGTTTATGTAGCTCTACAATACGCCCGGCATAGGTGTATCGACGCTGTAGCCAACCTACCTGGATAGGATAACTGCATTCCTCAATCCACAAAACTGTTTCAAGTAGTTTTCGTCGAGCGGACGTGTCTAGTTCACAACCCCTGAATTTTTTGTATGAAAGGTTTAACTTTTTTGTATGGATCGTAACGCTCGGCCTGACCCCCTCCCTCCCACTATAGCGTTACGTAATTTGTGAATGGTCCCCAAGGTAGACGTGTTGCCTAGTGTCATTTTCCTTCCTTTTCCCTTTTTTCTTCCTTCTACCTTATTTATTTTCTATTTTCCTTCATTCTTGTTCATTCTTCTTTCTTCCTTCTTCATTTTTGCATCTTTCTCGTGTGTGTGTGTGTGTTTTTTTTTTCTTGCTAAGCAATGGAGGGGGAATCTGCTCAACAGACATCCTGGGTTGTCCAGGAAGTGCGGGGTTAGGGACCACCTCCAACAGCAAACGAGGGAGGCAGGACTACATCCCCGACCCGCTAAACCGTTTCCATTGCCGCCATAGTCCCTTCGGTACAACCAGAAAGTAATGCTTCAAAGGGGGGCTAGTGCACAACGCACCCTCGAGGTTAGCTGCGTGTCCTTGCAGCATCGAACATCGTGACTCGCTTTTTTAGAAGAACACCATGGCATCGTGCCAGCGCATTGCCGGCTTTCCAGGTGGCCTTACCACGCCCTATGTCCTCGGAAGGTGGGAAGCCTGCTTCCCTCTGCACGACTGGTATCAAGAATGATGATGCCGCGTGCACCCCAAATTGACCTCTATTCGCCAACACACAAAGGGACTTGCCGACGCGGTGCCTACGCCTGCGCCAGCCTTGACGAGGACCCCTTTCAATCCTCGGGCTCGGAACCCGCCCGGTTGACCGATGCCGCGAAAGCGAAGATACCATGTTGTTCTTCGCGCGGCCACTTGTTCGACAAAAGGATCGAGTTCGACCACAGGGCACCGGTATGACCCATGAAGCCGACTCCGAACAGTTGGACCACCTCTTATTTGCGACTGAACTAGCCATCCTTGAGTCCACGCGCCACCTTCTGCGTAGCTCCGAGACTATTTGGACGATAGCCGATAAAACGGCGTTCCAGCGAACTTCATTTTTACATATTCTCTTAACTAGGTTGTCCGGGATAGAGTCCAGACCACATGTGGCAAGCATGTGGTCACGCATTGCGCGAAAACGTGGGCACACAAACAACACGTGTTCCGCCGTTTCCTCTAAACCTGCGCACACCGTCCATCGTGATGACTATTATTCGACGTACATCGGCGCCGAGTTCACCGAGCTTGACTTCACTCCTCATCGCCTTCAAGACGTCCGAGTACTTAGCCTCGTCCGTCCTGATGACTAGGGCATCGCCCCTGGAGCGATTGGCGCCTACCCTACTTCTTGCTACCCTCATTCGCCTGGGCCTTCTTTTCGGCCCTTGACGTCTTCGGTTTCCTCTTGGTCTTGAACAGGGTCCAGAAGGCGTCATCCCCCTCTATTTCCCTGGTCTGGGGCGGCTGAGAGGTCTCAGCCTGCCGTAACCCCTTACCACCGTCTTTCATGGGTGGACGGACCATTCCTGATCCTTCCTACCCAGGTTTTGGAGGTACCTGGCCGGGGTTCAGCTTCCCAGCCCCACTACCCTTGTTCGGGGTAGTAACCCTCCGCGTTTTGGAGCGGCCCCCAGGGAGCTCATTCCCTGGAGACTGTCTCCCCCGTTTTTGTGTCTGCTCCGTTGGAGCAGTCACCCCCGACGTGCCCGCGAGTACTTGAGCCTCAGTCTGGGTAGACTTTGGTACCACCGTCTTCGCTGGCACGCCCTCGGTCGATTCGACCTTGCCCGAGTCCGCGAATCCTTGGGCCTCAGTCTGGGTGGACCTCGACTCCACGGATTTCACGGGTTTACACTTGGCCGTCCCGACTGCCCTCTCCAGCTTGGCGTCCAACATCGACTTTCGAAGTTTCAGCAAGCTCCTCTTGAGGTCCTTACTGATATTATGCTTCGATGACGCAAAGTCGATGATGGCGTCCAGCTGTTTCGTCGCCACCTCGAAGGCCGAAAGCCCATCGCGTTTGCGGTTCATCGCCCCCACAAGCCATGGGCCGACCATAACCTCTACCGGCGTAGCCGGGGAGAAGGTTAAGTGACCCACGCTGGCGCTGCGCACCGAGCTGCCGACTATTGCCTCTGGCCTCCTAGGCGGAGACCTGAACAACCCACCTCTTGCGAAGGGGTTGTCGCATACACTACTACCACTTATTGAAGAATTGACTTGGTTTTCCATTTTGTCCCACGAGTTGCTCGGGAAAAGAGGTCCACCACGCCAGATCCCAGCATGACGCGGTAAGAGACAATTGCTTTGGAGGGTGCCCAGATACCCCACAGGCTCCGTTAAAGGCCTAGCTCATTATTTCACCCCCTTGGCCATGCATCCCCTCGGCACGGGTCGCTTAACGCCTTGGGATTAGGGGTTAGGGACGATGGTCTCTTTGGTCGCCCCCCTCACTCTAGCTGATGTCTGAAGGACAACAGTGCCCAGGCTGCACTACCAGCTAAGTACAAAACCCTTAGCTGGCGGTCGATTGTCATCGGAAGACCCGAAGCGTGAGATTGGAACTTGTGAACTTGTGAGTTGTGTAGGTCGCTCCTTCCCAGATGTCAACTCACCGTTTCGCAGCGTGTGTGTGTGTCTGTGCGTGTGTACAAAAAAATGCGAGACACACTTTTTTGTGCTTAGCCTTATCCGATTTGGTTGAAAATTGGCTCGATCGGCCATTGCGTTCCGGAGATATTGGAAAAACATTTTTTTCCCATTTTTCCCAAAGATTTTTCGAAAACTGTTGCAATGCATTCAAATGAACACAAATAAATGTGAAATGATGGAAATAACTAAATCTATCCCCCTATAGTGCAGTTTTGACCTCTCTTATATGCTTTTCTTGTTACTCTTATTTATTTTCTTGTTTTATAATACACGAGAAGGCACCATCAGCGCTAGGTGGATTATTCTGGGTTTTTGACCCTTCCTTCGGAAGTGTCTATAATTTCACTTTGTATGCGTTACGCAGATGTGTTACATATTAATCTATCAAGAAATCTCGTGAATTATTAAATAAAATGTATGGTATTTGAAACAAATTCACTTTGATATTGAAAATATAATTATAACAAATGATATGATATGGAATTATGCCTATTTTTCTTATTTGTTTCAAAGAAACAAATGATTTTAATTGAGGAACATATAGAAGCATGTACAAAAAAATCTTCTTAGAAAAGCAAAAACGTAAAAATTGAAAGGGATTTCAAAAATTTCTTCAGTGGAAGCTAGATAGCAAATATGAGCATGTTTTGAGACACTAATAGACCACTTGTATGCATGAATGTGTGCGTATGTGTTCAAATTCTGAAATTTACTACCATAAAAATCTAGCTCGTTTTTAAGGTATTGAACAAGTTTAGTTTTACCAAATTAAGCATCCATAAGGCGAAATATATGTTATTATTGAACGCTATTGAGTTTCGCTCAGATCAATGACTGATTTAGTTAGTTCTGGATTAATTAATATCGAGGTCTCTGTGAATTACGAGTGCAATATATGCAACCTGCGTTACGATTGTTACTAACCATGTCACAATAGCTATTCAATCCGACGAGCTCCTTATAGACAGGCAGCATGAAGTACAGTACGTTATCATTCGTTGAGTTGTCACTCAATCCATGACATCCGCCTTTGGGTAGGTAATTATTTTGTCACTTTCACGGTAAATCGCCGTGGGAAGCTGAGTAGTTTTATCTCGTTTTAAATACTGGAGACTGGAAAAAAAATTCCTTATAACTAAGGAAGGGTCAAAATCTCACTGTAGGTGGATTATTCTGGGTTTTTCCTTTTACGTTCTTACTTCAATCTTCCATCTTTTTTCCTTCTTCCGTCTTCTTTCTTACTGTTTCTTACTTTCTTTTCTGTTTCTTCTTCCTTTTTAAATTTTCCCTCTTTCTCCTTTTTCCATTTTCCCTCATCTCCATTCTTCTTCGTGCATTCCGTTTTCTTTATTCTTTATTCGCTATTCTTTAATCTTTATTCTTTATACTTTATTTCTCATTCTTCACTCTCTATTTTGTATTTTTTATCCTTTATATTTTATTCTCTATGGTTTATTCTTCATTCTTTATTCTTTTTTTTTATTCTTCATCCTTCATTTTAAATTTTTATCTTTTATCCTTTTCTTTATTCTTTATTCATTATCTACAACTCATATGAATGGGATTCATTTCATTCCATCAATTTAAGCCTTTCGATGCATTTCTGCCTTCTGATAATTACAGCCTTTCAAGATATCAGACTTCAGAGTTCAGCTCTATGAGTTTTCAGCCTTGTGTGCTTCAGCGTTTCGTAGAACACCCCAGAATAGCAGAATAACATGTAATGCTTAAAGGATCCTAGATCTTTGCCAAACAGATTCATTCTTCTAAATACAAAGTTTGAGCCATGAGAGCGAAATTAAATAATGCCACGGAATGCAATGACATTGATGTCATTTGACACTAATTCGGCTCTCTAGCCAAGAAATGGCCTATTACAAACAGTTATAAGGTTCTTCGAGAGCTACACTGCCGTTCTACGCATAATTGTCCCATGTTACCTTTGATGAAAAAATCCAAACTCGAGTCAATTTGTCCCACTAATTTCGGAATCGATTGGATCTCGAAATTTAACAAATGTTTTTGGGATGTTATGAGCGTATCATGCATTTAAACAAACCTCGGAATATCTTTTCACTACATTGCTTACATTTTGTGACACCGCGGAGTTACTGTGGTGTCTGGCGAAAACAGCCAGATTGGACCATATAGTACATTCCCGTTTTTTTTTTTCAAGCAGCGTTCTACTCACCTCCGCAAACGCTGGATACTTCATGGTGGATCCCAGCTTCTGCACCGAGTCGATGTAAACGTTGATCTGATGGTACGAAAATAATCTTTTCGGAGGAACCACACTGACCGTGATTGAGTGCCATCTGCCGTCCAGCAAATGTGTTGACTGTGCCGTAGCCGTGAAGAATTCCTTCTTCGTGATGACACTGACCACAAAGTTCCCATTCTTCTGCACGAAAAACTCGTACCCCGTACCGAAGTTGGTCGTCAAGCTAAACAAATGCCTCCGGTAGTTCTGCAGGTTTATTCCTGCCTCGTCGTTAAAATGTTCCACGTCCTTGTCCAGCCGAATCCAGGCGTGGAACACAAAACCATGGCCGGTATCCCATTTACGTATTTCGGGGATAGTGATCCCGTTGGTATTGTTTTGTATGTCCAAATATTCGACGGGGGTTGTCCCGAGCGAAAGTCTGTACTGTGAAACTCTGAGAATCACTTCCAGCAGTTGCTTCCGGTACTCAAAGTTAACTTCGATCCTGAGCAGCCGTAGAAGGCATTTCAACTCGATCGGGTGTATGGAGTGTTTTGCCAGTTCTTCGATCAGTTTAAGTAAGTTTACAGTACACTTTGCCGTAAGTCTGTTTTGATCTGATAGACAGCTGTCCACGATGCACCTAATCATACGCTGCTCCGAGATGGCATGTTTACTGCAAGAATTAGGGTAAAATTAATAAAATTTATATGTTTTGAATGATTAAACTAAGGAAAGGGTTACCTTTGTATGGTTGCCGAACATTTCTTGAGCAGTACATCGCTGATATAGTTTTGTTCGGTCTCAGCCATGGCAGGAATCCACTGCACCAATTTGGTAACAATCCGTGCGTTCAAACTGTGATAATCTCCTCCCTCGAAGGCAAAGTACAAACAGTCGCACACCAAGTCGTGAGACGGCCGACCGAATAGTTTAAGCCCATCGAACAGAATGTTAACGTTGTTGGTATGCATCAGATTGTAGTGAATTTTCTCCGAACTACTGCAAAGCTTGTGAAAGTTTCGCACCAAGGAGGATCCCAAGGTTTGATGGTCGATGTGCCAAAGCTGTAAGAGGAGTTCATAAATCGAAATAGTAATACCTAAATACTGTAAAATGCGCAATAATAATGTGCAATAAGGCCGGAAAAAATATTAAATTCTTCTTTTGTACCATTGATCTTTTGAAAATGGAGAGGGTGGGAAATCTATATACATAAAAATGAATTTATGTCTGTCTGACCCTTAAAGACTCGGAAACTACTGAACCGATCGGCGTGAAAATTTGTATGCAGAGGTTTTTGGGCCGGGGAAGGTTCTTAAGGTAATTCAAGACCCCTCTCCCCTTTGGAAAGGGGGGCTCCCAAACAAATGAAACACAAATTTCTTCATAACTCGAGAATTAACCAAGCAAATGAAACCAAATCTGGCATGTGAAGGTTTTGGAAGGGAAGATATGTTTCTGTGGTGGTTCTAAAGTCCTCCCATACAAATGAAACCGAAATTTCGGCATAACTCGAGAACTTATCAAAACGGTAAACCAAAACGAAGCTCGTCGGGTCTGCTAGTAATTGATAAAATCGAAAAACTCATCAGTTTTCTAAAAAAATTTTCTATAAAAATTCGAAGCTTTATCATTTGTTCGGTCAAAATTTTAAATCCCGCCTCAAATATTTTATTAGATCGCAAAATTTTGATGGAGTCGGAGGCGAAAGAGTATAATAAAATTGGTTCCAGCCTAATTTTAGAAGAATAAAGCGTTGTGCCTAAAGCTTATTTATGAGAATATATTTACTAATCATTAGACAAGGTAGAGCTATGAAATTGAATTCCACCGCTTAGTAATATACAGGTACGGGTTTCGATCTCAACATTAAGATCGTGGAGACGATATATCTTCATTCTTCAAGATTATGAAAAGGTGTGACAAGCAATTTTTATAGCACTAACATTTCGAGGATAACCGAATGTTTGAAACTTTGCATCTAGTTTCATTTCATTCAAGTCAAAAATAGAAAAAAAAACTTACCTTCACTCGTTCAGGAATCTGCACCAGACTGGGTATGAACTTTGCCTCGAACATAGCATTGCAAAGCACGTGCTTGTTGACGTGCCCCGGCAGGAAGTTCTCTATTATCCCGATGATCGCATTCAGCGCACCGACGTCGAGATAATTATCGCCATTAGGCGAAACTTCGAAGCTTTCGGCAGGGGATGTTTTCTGCAAAAAGTGCTCCGTCTCCAGTAACGTATGGATGGCTCCCAGATACAGTTGAAAAATAGTGAGTAGATCGATTTGGCGCTAGAATTGAAACAGTTAGGATTAAGTCGTATGGGGGTATCATTTCCTGTTCAGAATATCACCTGTTCAGGACTAGATTTTTGCAATATGATTGCCATCAATGTGAAACATTGTAGCACAAGCTGGCGGAGGCTGGAATCACTTTCCCATTTGGAGAGAATATCCATGATTATGGTAACTGTGGCTGGACTTATGGCACGTAATCCGTTATCCTAAATAATTTGGGAAACTTCTTAGACACTGAATATCGCACAAACAATTAAACAATATGTATGAATGTAAACCAAATGGTTAACATTCAACCTTTGAAAGAAAACATACAAAGCTAAAGGACTCACCACATTAGCAGTTCCATCACCAGAGGGATAGTTTAGATGGTAAGAGTTAATGTTTTGATTCGGTTCTTGAATTAATGCTACCTACAAATTGTTTGGATTACAAATTAAAAACGACATCCGTTAGTGTTAGTGACGAAATTATTTGATTCATATACTCTATAGTCTACACCCTTTTCACCAGATTCAATAGCATTGCCTAATTTATATATAAGCTATCTACATTGCATTATGTTGTAATTGTATTATTCGTGATCTTTCCAATATTAAGCAAACAGTATCTGTTATAAAAAAGCACACCTTTCACTTTTGAAACCATTTTCTAGTTTAGCTTTTGAAAATTGAAGTGACAGTGGAAAACCAGAGTTGAAGGTCTTAGGAAAACTTATTCAAAGCTTCGGCGTTGATTATCAGAGATTCAAAGCGAGACATTAAACGACTAGGACTAATAATTATTGCTTGACCTTCGCCTAACCCTTAAGCGGTGCTTATGGACACATAAGCTTAAACCTGATTTAGTAATATTTAGGTATAAAAAAATACGAATATAATAGTTTTAAACACAGTAATTCCTATCCATTCAATTGATGCTATGATCCCTTCACCACCATACAAATTGATGTAACAAAATGAAAAATTACCTGCGATCCGGATATTACCGCACCTAGGATATGAATCAAGTGTTCCCCTATTTTGGGATGCTGCGAAATCCGCTTCGTTTGGAAGCAATCGTAAATAAATGGCACTATTTCTGCGTGCATGGGTGAAATCTTGTATGCAAGTTTTGCATAATCGGCCGTTTCACCTCGCAGAAAATTGCGCCACGTGAAGTACGGATCGTACAGCACTTCCAGAAACTGGCTGAAGCATTCCAAGAACAAAGTGTTAGCAGCATTTACGGATGCTGAGTCGTTCAACTAGAATACAACGAAATTAGTCAAAAATGGTCGAATATGATCATGTTTATGCACTGATACCTTGTCGATAATTGAGTTTGAAATGGCTACACAACTTGATATGTAGCTGGACTTGATGATAGTCCCGATGTTGTCAAAGTGACGACTTATTATCGTCAGACATTGAACTAGCAACTGAATCTCGCCTATTGTTTCATTGTCGGTTTCATCATCACTGGAAGCCTGCAACAGAAATATATGAAACGTGATTGGGAATGACAATGAACATCTATAAAAATCATACAACATTTATGTTTTTTCCAAAGATATTACTGAATTTTACAAGTACATATGTTAACGTATCACTAAACTTAATAACAAATCGAGTGTTTTGGCGAACGATGCAAACCCCTGTCGTAATCAAAACACAGGACAGTACCTTCGCGCCATACCTCACAAACGTGATAAATTAGCTTCTGTCGCGAATGTGACTCACGGGTGGTGTTTTCTTCTACGTTCTTATCACATTCCACCCTATCTATGTAGGTGTCTATGATGGTACACAAACAGTGTTTTGAACATCATGGAGTGGAGATCCTTTCACATTACGCAATCGGTCCGCTGAACTGGAACATAAAATTATGATAACAAAAAAAAGCTGACCTACCTTTTCGAACTTGTCCCGAGCTATGATCAGGAATTTCTCAATTGCCGGAAGCAACTCCTCTGGAAGCCGATTCAGGTGCGGTCCGGAATCAGGTGCAATAGACGACCAGTGCGGGGCATTTTTGAAATCGAGCAGAAGTTGATTTTGCCAAATGCTAACGAATCCTTGAATGAATTGCCGGAAGTAGTTTTCTTCATTCTGTGAGAAAAACGCAAACGAGTTGCATCCGTTTTTATTAGAACAAGCACAAAAACACGAAATTTGCATTCACGTTCCATTGAGAAAACAGTGACACATCGAGTCAGGCAACAAAAATAACAACAGGAAAATCACCTTTGTCGTATACTGGATCCACAAATTGTAGATATCCTTTTTGGAATCCATGTTAAACGGTACAAATTTTCAATCAATAATCACAAATATGTTCATTTTCCACAATTAATCACTGTTTTTCACAATTTTTCACCACCGAAAAAATTCTGCTGTGAAGTGCTCCACCGATGCAGTATTTGTTATTTTTCCATCAGATTGAATGATTGTCATCCTACGCTTATTGATGATGCCGAGGGGTCCGTGAGTTACAATTTACCAAAAGCAAAAAAAAAATTTGAACTAAAAAAATATTTAAACTTATGTTCAAACCTCAAATTATTTCACCTGATTTTCTCGCATTAAGCGAAAACACCGACCTTATAAGGTTCGATACACTTTTTTCTTAAAAAATATTTTAAGCTCTTTTTAATGGAATGTATTCAACCGTCTAAGACGAGTTAGATAACTCCATTGAATACGTAGTGTCTCGTATACGAGACACTGAAGACGACCACACAGTTGTGGTCGAAATACGTATCTGCAAGGATATCGAAATAATTGGTGGAATTAAATGGAGTTACTTATCTCGTCTTAGACGGTTGACTTTTTTTTTCATAACTTTCAGTCGAAATGGCTGATAATTATTAAAATTAACCCTGCCCTTGTTGAACGCAACTTGTTATGAGGAAATTGAGTGAGGAGGATTACTATAATTGTAATTGTGATTGTAATTTTTATTGGGTACGACAACTTTTTAGTTTACACTGTACATTAAATCAAGGAAATGTTCTGAACATATATTTATCTCATCGCGAAACAAATAAATACGGCACCAATTTCGACGCTATAGCGTGCTCACTGCTGAAAAAAATAACTCATATGGAAAGACAAACATTTGTTCAGTTCGTCAATTGATATAAAACACTATGGATCTTATATTGAAAAATAGGAACATCTATTCTACGAGGAAAGCAAAAATATATCTCTTCATATCTATATTTAATATGAGGCAATTACATTTGAGTTTCGAAATCCGCCGTCCCCTTGTAGGCATCGGCATGTCATCCGGCTTAATGATTGAAAACCAAAACAATGACTTACCCGACTGTCTGGAAATACCAAATCCTGGTTGGTGTAAAATTACACTTCTATTTAATAGAATTATTGATTGACATTTTCTGTCGACATGTTTGTTCGCTTAAATTGATTCTTTAATTTATGGTCAACTTTCCCAAAGAATCCATATTTTTTGTCACCTCTAACTACTAAGAGTGAAATTAGCAGTGATTCAAATTGTTCAGGGCTGTCATATTGAATATGAATCTCAAACATTCATTTTCCCAGAAGCTGTTCATTTTTTCATTCATTTTTTAAGCCAGTGTCAAAAACTTAAAACATGTATACTGCCGCTAACCGCAAGTCGAGCACATCTGTATATGGGCGTCCATATACAGATGTGCTCGACTTGCGGTTAGCGGCAGTATATAACGCTCAGTTTCATGTTCTGCAGATTTGATCCACGAATGATTCACTGGAACTTGTAATTCGACCAATGCTAAGTTCCAAAAATACACACATACACATACATACATACACACAAAAAGACATCACATCAATTCGTCGAGTTGAGTCGATTGGTATATAACACTATGGATCTTCGATCCTTCCAGCAAAAGGTTGGTTTTGGAGTGATCATATAGCCACAGAGAAACAGACGTCTCACTTAGAACAAAATGCAATCAAAATCATCGTCACGGAAGCATTATCGCCCAGTGCTAAATGCAGTCAAACGGAAACCAGATGGCGGTAGTGTGCAAACGTCAAACATAAGCAAATCCGATAGAAGCGCCATCGGTGGCCGATTGACCACCTACAAAAATTTGAATCCACCGTTAAAAAGGTGAACGATGGAACATGTGTTGAGTGAGACGTCTGTTTCTCTGTGATATACCCTTTACGTATACTTACACGTAAAAAAATAACCTTATATGTTATGGCAAAAAACCATTCGAAAATACTTATACTCTTCATTATGCCACATAATGAATGATCCCATATCAAAAAGCTAATAACATTCATAAGTTAATGAAAAGTATAAGTTTCCGAATGTATGTGACTAATGCGATGTATAAGTTTTTTCTTCCCTCCTCCTTAGCCGTGCGGTAAGACGCGCGGCTACAAAGCAAGACCATGCTGAGGGTGGCTGGGTTCGATTCGATTTTCGGATTGAAAATTGTCTCTACCTCCCTGGGCATAAAAAAAATCATCGTGTTAGCCTCATGATATACAAATGCAAAAATGGTAACTTGGCTTAGAAACCTCGCAGTTAATAACTGTGGAAGTGCTTAATGAACACTAAGCTGCGAGGCGGCTCAGTCCCAGTGTGGGGATGTAATGCCAATAAGAAGAAGAAGAAGAAGAAGTTTTTTCTTATACATGTCATTAAGCGCCTGCTTTGGCAAAAAGTATTAGAAATATTAATAATAAACAACATTAAATTTTTTACGTGTAGTATACGAGAAAGGCAAAACTTCTATGGGGAAATCAGCGAGTTTGTTCTATTTTGCTCCAGATTCAAACTAGAATAGTGGTCGAAAATTTGAAATGAAACTGAATCACTACTGATTTCAAAATTTTCAAATTTTAAGCAGTGCTGTGTTCAAGTTTGGCCAAACATTCGCCAAGGCATAAACGGCAATTCGTTACAAAAATCATAACTGGATGAATGTACATATATGAGTTTTCGCAACATTGTAAATTAATGTCCAAGCCGGGTGGTTTAATCCCCGGAAATAGGCAATTAACTTTGATTGAACTGAACCTGAGTTACGTGCTCTTGCCTACGCAATGCGGTCGGGTCTGAGATTGACGACCGACTGGCAAATAGCTTACACAACCTCACTTGATCAGTACAGTTGCTGATGAAGAATGTGTACAGCCGCCAGACATTCTAAATACTCACGCTCCTCTAATGTGAAAGTGTACTACACACATGTGGAAGTGTTGGCTTGAGAAATGGATTGCGAGTGATTTGACTATGCGTCCAATTTGGGAATCTCGAGCTCATTCAGTAGCCGCTAGGTTGCGAAGGCCGACGGAGGTCCTACGTAGCTTAGTTGGTTGAAGCACCAGTCTAGCGTACATGGGTTCGAGTCCCATCGAAGGGAAAGTGGTTACCTCCAATACATTTTCCAAATCAATATCTTCCACATAATGTACATATTCACATATGAGTTTTCACAACATTGTAAACATAACTGGATGTTTGAGGCTTTTTCACATATATATCTATATAACATCATCCGTATAAAGCGACCCTTGCCAAGGGGATGCATGGTCTGATGGGGGAAATAAATAGCAGGCCGCTAACGGAGTCTGTGGGGTACCTGGGCACCCCCACAGAGTAACGTCCGCTTACCACGTTATTGCGGAGCTCTGGTGTGGCGGACCTTCTTTTCTCGGGCGACTCGTGGGACCAAAATGTAGACCAAACCAAAAAATACCAAATTTGAGTAGAGAGGGAGAAGCTTCTGACGAAATGGTGGATTCCTTCGCCAGACGAAGTGGCCTTAACAGGTCGTCCCACCGATCGCCAGGGACAGGCGATACAGAAGAGCGTTGCAGGTCGGAGGAGCCGCCCATCGAGATCAAGATGGACAGAGTGATGAAGATGACCAGTCACAGGGAGAGCGGAAGTCAGAAAATGGAGGTGATTTCAGACGTAACGGATGTTGTCATGTCTTTTCTGGACAACGGCGGGAAGTACAGCAAGGACCTTAAGAAGTCCGTGCTGACCCTCTGCAACGTGGTTGTAGAGGCAAAGCAGGAGAGGAAGTCCTTGCTGCACTGCCGTAATCTGGCAAAGTGACGTATACGCCATTTTACAAAAATGGCGTTAACGAGTTGTACTCATCGAGTTCTCTAACAGAAAAATAGAAAACATGTAGGTTGTAATTTGGCGTATCCAGCTTTCCACGTTCGCCATAATGGCGGCTGCTATAAATATTTCTGACAGTAACTGCTTCCGACGCTAAACTGTTTTCGACGCTTCCGACGGTGGTCGTATCATAGCAACTATTTTCACATTGTTTATTTATTGTTACGTGAGCAGGCATAACATGAAAAAAACAGGAGGAATTTCAGTTCTCGCAACAATTAAAATGATTGACGATTAAATATTCATCTTTTTTATGTTTCAGGCGGGAAAAGAACAAATTGGCATTCAAGCATTACATTCATACAAAGTACAAGCTCTGCATGTCTTGGCTTCTATGCAACAAATTTCCTGACGATTTATTCTCCATGCAACTGCACTGGCACTTAGTTGATGGGTGAAAACGAATGTGAGCCAGTTTCTTCTAAATACCTAATTCACGCTCGGAGAAGCCAAAAAGTGCAGTTCAGTATACTTGTCCGTGTCGTGCTCCACGATAGAACTTGGAATATCGTTCGACTTCCAGTTCTCCCGACGAAAGGAAAAAAACTAAAAACTTTCATTCCTTCATTTGTTGAGTTTAAGTCATGGATTATGTTCAAGGGAAATATCGACAATAAAAGCGGATACTTCAACTGTAACAATCATACCAACGGCTCATCTTATCGCAAAGAAAACTGTACTTACCTATGAGCAGAATGTTTAGCACGGTATATTTTACTCTTATCTACGATCGAAGCTTAGGCTTAGAATCCTAGTCTTGGGCAGCTGATATTTGATAGAATTCTACGAATAGAGTGACGTGATGGAAACGTTACCCTTGCCCTTTGTCTTAATTTTTATTAATACTTTTCTTGATTTCCAATCATTTGCGTATCTGTTATCTGTTTTTTGGCTTTATACGCCGTTAAGTAAATATTTCTAATATAACGGAACGCTATTGATCTATGCAGACATACTCCATTTATAACTTCATGTCCTTATACGCAACTAAACGAATGATGTAGTTCTTGATTTTATTTATTTTCCTTTTTACCGCTAGATTCCCAGTTCCACCGAGGAGTTCGAATTTATTAACACGGTCAAGTGCACTTAACTGCACAATTTGGCTTCTGCGAGCATCCTCATCAACTCAGAGCAGTGAAGTTAAATCGAGGATAGATTCTCACCAAGTTTACTTCGAAGAAGGCAGAGCATTCAGACGGGTGCATATGTCCACGTATCTTAAATCGGATCCCCTTAGAAGAACTTGGATCCGAGTGCTAAAGCTAAGTAAAGCTAGTTGCGTTGCAAGCTCAATAAAAAGTATGGACGCTTTATATGAATGTTGCGTTTGAATGCCAAATTGTTCTTCTTCTACCTAAAATATAAAAAAAAAGATTATATATGTTCATCATATTAATAAAATGTTTCTTATTGCTGCAAGCTTTTTACGAGAAGTGAATTTTCTCCAGTTTTTTCATGTTGTACAACACGTAACAATAAATAAACAATGTAAAAATAGTTGCTATGATACGACCGTCGTCGGAAGCGTCGAAAGCAGTTCAGCGTCGGAAGCAGTTACTGTCAGATTTATTTATGGCAGCCGCCATTATGGCGAACGTGGAAAGCTGGATACGTAACTTTTTCAGATTACGGCAGTGCAGGCGGAGGAGGCGGAACGAAAGATGCGGCAACTTACCGAAGAGAAAGAGTTGGAAGTGAGCCAAGCGGTGAAGGCCAAGAATGAAGCCGATTCGAAAATTCGAGTCCTGGAGTCCTGGCAGTCACTGTAGCAACTCCAAAGCTAAGTAAGTTAAGAAAGGTCAGTATGGCAACCGACCTGAAGAGAGCTAGCGCCAAGCCAGTATTGCACAAGAGGAAGGCTACTCAGATCCGTCGGGAGAAGATTGACCAGGTTGCCGACCCTAAGGAACGACGGAAACCAGTTCCTCCTTCTACGACGACTAACGAAGTTCGCCAGGAGGAAGGCCTGCCCTGGAGGGAGGTTGTGAACCCCAAAAGGCGAAGAAAAAGTGAAAAGCGGCATAGGAGGCGAAGGCGCCATTGGTCAAGAAGGTGAGTGCCCGTAGAGGTAAGAGCACACCTTCCAATGGTCATGGCAGGAAGGACAGAGGCGAAGCAATTATCGCCAAGGCTGATGATAAGAGCTATGCTGACGTAATGAAGGGTTTGCGAGGCGCAAAAGGGCGAGATGATCCTCATCCTGAAGCGGGATGCAGCGCTTCCCGTAGCTCAGCGTATAAAAAGTTGGCATGAGAAGTGCTGGGTGATGCGGTTCAAGTTGGCTAGAGGTACCTGGAATGAGGCAATCTACGTTCTGCTAACGCTAGTGGTCATATCCTGCTAGAGTCTCTAGTGATACTGAACGTAGTCCTGCTGAACGAGGGCCAGAAGTTGGCAGAAGTTGGTGCCATAGCCTAAGCCTGGGAAATCCCCGGGAGAGCCTTCGGCATACAGACCAATTTGCCTACTAGACACAACTGGTAATCTATTAGAGAGGGTGACCCTGAATAGATTGACGAACTATACGGAGTGTGCTGATAGCTTATCAAGCAACCAGTATAGGTTCCACAAAGGCCGTTCTACCATCGAAGCAATTCGTTCGGTAACGAAAACGGCTAAGATAGCGCGTGGTTTAAATAGGAGAGGTATTTGGCAATGTGCATTGATTACACTAGATGTAAAGAATGCATTTAATAACGCTAGCTAGACAGCTATAGCTGATACCCTGCATCGCGTGAGAGTCCCGGATTATCTGTGCAGGACTCTGAAAAGCTATTTTCAGAACAGGATATGGTTAGTCGGCACCGAAGCTAGTCAGCTGTGGAATATCATGTATGACGGAGCATTACGCCTCAATCTCCCGGCCGGTATGAAAATAGAAGGCTTCGCGGATGATGTAATACTAGAGGTCACAGGCAACAAGCGAGGATAAACGTATTGACCAGCACAGTTAACTCCGTGAGGTCATTAAAGCTTCTGGGTGTGGTAAACTAAAATTGGTTTTCGGCGGATCTTGAAATTTTCAGCCGATTTGCTTTTCAGTCCTTGACAACCAAACAAACACGACCTTCTGTCGCAAAAACGGCTTGAAGGATGATTTTTGATCTAATTCAACGGTAACTAGATAGATCAATAATATAGCAGGATCATGCTATGTAGTGTAGAACGGTAATCAATCGTTCTGATTTTTTTATTAATTTGATTGATTTGGTCGAATATGTACACATATACGGTAAAAGACCCAATAGTGGAGGTAATAAGCACGCGCCATCACTATTTTATCACTCACATCTAAACAATACTTCATTTCACTTACCTTGAGAGTGTATCCAAAAGCTCATCAACTTTATTTTATGAGAAATGTGTTCCGACCGCAAGGAAGTCTATCATTGTTGCCTAAAATCAATCCTCCAATTATTGGTACAATGTTCCAATAGTTGTGGTATTTTTTTATTTTTTTTTTATTTTTGAATCCCATTGTTTTCTTACGGGACTCGCAACTATAGGAACACTACCGCAACTATTGGTGCAAAGGCCAAAGAAAAATAAGGTATTTGAAGTTTATTTACCGATTTCGAGTGTATTCCTGAGCTGTTGTCGTTTGTTTCGTATAGTGACAGTGCACCTAATTGATCAACAATGTGGGTTGCTACGTTTAATGGAACGTACACACGGTCAAGCAGTTTGACCAACATTGACTCCACCTCTCGTTTGTTCAAACATCCATCAAGTTTTACCAACAGCGTCACGAACAATCAATTTATTCCACCAACAATATCACACACGAACGACCGAAGCGCCAACTTGAGCACCAACCATCAAAAACAAACATGTTCGGCGAACCTTGACTCCGCCCCCGACAACTCAAACCAAAATCAAACCGTTTTAATTTTTTCCAACCGAGCCGCCAACTGACAAATGGTTGTTCGAACAACTTCACACACGTTCAAACAAAGCAGCAACCTAAGCGTTTTCTTGGGGGCGGAGTCAATGTTCGTCAAACCGCTTGACTGGTGTGTACGTTGCATAATATGTAGATTCGCTAAAAACTACACCACCGCAACTATAGGAGCACCCACCTACGACTATTGGAACTTTAACCCTATGCATATATATTTGAATACATTACATTAATGATTTAGATGATATCATAATACAAAATTCTATTTCAGATAAATAAAATATGTTAGTCGCTATTAACTGTGATGTTTAATAAACGTTTATTTATTCGATTCTCTTCACTACACTGGCTGCGTAGGCTTATAGCGGGTGTAGCATTGTCTATTATCCGATATGATGTACCAGCATGGTCCAAAACACTAGAGGCCGGGTGTAAGTTTAGGAAATCGATCAGGATACACCAGCTGATGCGTCTGCGGGTTTCAAGCGCATACCACACCATATCATATGAGGCGGTGTGCGTCATTACTGGCATGATGCCGATAGACATACTTCTGGAGGAAGATGTGGATTGCTTCAACGACAAGGACTCGGTGTAAGTGCGACGTGTCAACGCAGCTTCATTGCTCAAATGGCAAACAGCATGGGACACTGCATGCAAAGGTCGTTGGACCCACAGACTGATTCCGAAGGTGTCGAATTGGATTAGTAGAAAGCATGGTCAGATCAACTTCCACCTATCACAGGTGTTGTCTGAACATGGCTACTTTAAAAATTCCTGCATACGTTTGGGTTTGTAGATTCTGCGGAATGCCCGGAATGTGTAGGTGAGGTAGAATCGGCAGAGCATGTTATGTTTGCATGGCCGCGATTCGATGTTGAACGCAATGCCATGCTTCTTGTAAGCGGCAAGGATACAACCCCGGACAACCTCGTTGATAGGCTGTGTTGGGAAGAGGTTATATGGAATGCGGTGAACACAGCATCTCAACAGATTATGTCGAAACTACATCGCTGGTAGCGTCTTGAACAAAACCAGCAGCTGCAGTAGAAATACTGTGATGCAGTGAACACCTTGCTCACTCCAACAACAAAAACGTCGCGGGAACCGTCATTCTGGCTACGTGCCCGGCCCACCGCAGTCGTCCAATTTTCGCGGTGTGAACGATGGATGGTTCTCCCAAAACCTGATGCAACTCGTGGTTCATTCGCCTCCTCCACGTACCGTCCGCCCTCTGCACTCCACCATAGTACGCAGCATTCTCCTTTCGAAAACTCCAAGTGCGCGTTAGTCCTTCACCAGCATCGTCCAGGTCTCGTGTCCGTAGAGGACTACCGGTCTAATGAGCGTTTTGTAGATTGTCAGTTTGGTACGGCGGCGAACTCTATTCGATGTCTTGCGGAGTCCAAAGTACGTACGATTTCCAGCCACTATGCGTCTCCGAATTTCTCTGCTGATATCATTTTCGGCAGTCATCAGTGAGCTCAAGTACAAAAATTCTTCTACCACCTCGATTTCGTCACCACCGATGCAAACTCGCGGTGGGTGGCTCATATTGTCTTCTCTAGAACCTCTTCTTATCATGTACTTTGTCTTCGACGTGTTAATGACTAGTCCGATCCGCTTTACTTCCCTCTTCAGTCTGATGTAGGCTTCCTCCATCTTCTCAAAGTTACGTGCAATTATATCTATATCGTCGGCGAAGCCAAATAGCTAGACGGACTTATTGAAAATTGTACCACTCGTGTTAATCCCTGCTCTTCGTATTACCCCTTAAAAAGCGATGTTGAATAGCAGACACGAAAGACCATCACCTTGCCGTAACCCTATGAAGGTTTCGAAGGGACTCGAGAATGCCCCTGAAACTCGAACTACGCACATCACCCGATCCATCGTCGCTTTGATCGACCGTGTCAGTTTATACGGAAATCCGTATTCGTGCATTAGCTGCCATAGCTGGTCCCGTTCGATTGTATCATATGCGGCTTTGAAGTCGATGAATAGATGATGTGTGGGCATGTTGTATTCGCGGCATTTCTGCAGTACTTGGCGCATGGCGATCGATATCTATACAAAATATATTAACTATATACGATAAACTTTAATCTATTTTATCAGTTGAATGTAAATAATAATATTTGCGAAAAAATGTTAATTTGAAGCAAAAAAAATCCAAAAATTCAAAATGACCGCTATTATTTTTAACTATGACAATTTAAACCACACTTTTCCTTTTTTCAGCGTTATGCTATAAAATTAAATTGAAGAAGGAAAAAGGAAGAAGGACGAAGAAGAAGGAAGAAGGAAGATAGAAGAAGGATGATAGAAAAAGGAAGAAGGAAGTAAAAAGAAACAGGAAGGAAGAAGGAAGAAACAAGAAGGAAGAAGGAAAAAGGAAGATAGAAGATGGAAGAAGGGAGAAGGAAGAAAAAACGAAAGAAGAAGAAAGAATGAAAAAGAAGAATGAAGAAGAAAGGAGATAGGGGCCGTACACATATTACGTAAGCACTTATGGGGGAAGGGGGTCTGTCAATATCTTTTGCGCCTTATTAATAAAAAAAATCTTTTGTTTGGAAAAAATCTTACATGGGGGAGGGGGGTCGAAGGGCGGTTAATTGCGTAAGCATTTTTCTTGGTTTTTCGGACCCGCTCCACCTCTTGTAAGATTTTTCCCATAAAAAATAGACAGACCCCTCCTCCCCCATATGGGCTTACTTAATAATTGAACGATCCCAAGACTGTAAGTTAAAAAACATTCCCTAAAACTCCGTGATTGCCTTTTCGCTCACGTTGAATCCGACATCGTAAAGCTGGTTCCCGAATCCGGCTAAGCCTGATTCCATCCCTTCCGGCAAAACGTGCCGGTACCTTGGCCATCCCGACGTCGCAGATCCAACAAAAGTCGCAGGTCGATAACAAAACAAAATGAAGTTCAAACAACTCAAAATTAGGTTCAATTCACTTAACTTGGACTGTTGGTGGGGGAAGCCAATTTTGAGTTGGATGGCCCAACTCGGATTTGAATAGTTTCCGTTTGATCCCGTGTGAAAAATTACCTAAATATTAAGTTGTTTCACCCTAATGTTGAGTTCAAATAGGTTCAAACAACCTGAATTTGAGTTCAACCCCTTTAACCTAGCGTTGGCTTCCCCCATTCGAACTGCTATCGTTGGGTGGTCTTCTTTCTCTGTTTTTGATATCAAAGGATGGAATGAAAGAGATGCCAGATCGAAAACAACTCAAAATTTGAGTTGTTCGATCTACCCGTACATTCTCCGGCTCTGAACATACCATACCCTGAACATACAATTCTTTAAAACGTCGGCAACAAATATCAAACGGTTAATTTTTGTCCAAAAACGGTGTGGTGTGCTGGAAGACGTAGAAAATCTATATGGCATTACTCAGCAGTGTTGGACAGTCAATGCTGTTGGACAGGATATCTAACACAAACAACCGTTGAAGAAGGATTCTCCTGCTAGCCAAAGATGTCAAATGATTTAATCCACAGCGATGATTTTTGTCCGAACTCAAGAATGATTTGGAGAACTTAGAACACCCGGGTCTGACATAACCAAATCGTAAATCATGCGCATGGCATCTAAAGGTCAGTATGGAATCCATGGATTGCTATTGGTTTTGCATCAAGCTTAATTGACCTGGTAGAATGGAAATCCAGAATGGTTTGGAGAACCTAGAACATCTGTAGAAATATTGTCTGCATTTCTTATTCGTACATTTTTAAGAAAAAAAAATAGCAATAAAATTGTGATATTCATGAGCAATTTTCGTCCATATAAAAGTGGATAACTGACAACATAACAATTATGTGAATTTGGCAAGTCAAACCTTCTCATAGTTGCTTTAAAAAGTGATTACCATTTAAAACACGTTAGGAAGGTTAACTACAAAAATGATTTCCTTCAAATCCCATTCAAAGTCAAACAACAACCAGTAAAGCTTTCACATTTTATTAATTAATGGTAATAGATTTTTATCATTTCTCTTTACTTTTTTTTGTTTGATAAACCTTAAATTAGTAGCAATGACAAGGCAATACATATTTGAAAATATACAATTCTGAGAATTTTTTCAATGTTCCATCATATGTTTCAGTAGTGTTTTTTTTAGCGTTCTGTGTAATAATTGTTCTTTGCAGTATAACAGGTTGTGTGGCTCAGAACTGTGTTTTCCGAAATGCGGAATAGCTGTCCGATTTCGATACAGTTTATTTTGAATGCTATTTTATTAATTGATGGAAAGTAATTTCAAGCTGCTGATTTGTTCCTGATAGCCATTTTCAACGTTTTTTTTTTAATTCAGCAATATAATTATTTACATTTTTTTTTGATAATTTTCTATTACTTATTGCAGTTAAACTGTGAACCAAACATCTTACCACGATGTTGCTGAATCCGTTTCCTTTCCCGTATTTTTTCAAATTATGTTTATTTTGAATTTTTATTTGCTTGTGAGTTTAGAATAAAACTAGGTTACGTCTCGCAATGTTGATTGTATGATCTTGTTTCCTTTATTTTAAAATCATCGCTTTTTAAGTCATTTGTTATGTATTTGCAGCATTTTGTTATCTGTTTAACTCGCTTTATTTCTATATAATCAGCCAAGCTATTAGATTTTAGTTTTTGGTTTTGCCTAGCTCTATTCATAGTTCTGATTTATTATGTTTATTTTTCTTTTCTTAATACCTCCATGATGTTATGATTGTTGAAAAAAGGGGTTTGCAAACATTGAAAAATGTAACTGTAGCGATCCGACATATATTATACAGTAACCGTTGTTGAGTTATTAAAGTAAGCAACACTGTTTGTTCGAAATCTCATGATAGTGAATTGTAGCGGATGCCCTAAACAGTTGGTATTTATATAATCGCAAATTTATAAGAAGACAATACTCATGGGGAACTGGAACATGCAGGACTCTTGTATTAAACAGGTGGAGCGAATTTGTTTTGCATAATTGTAACTTACTAATCACGGTTGACATTCGTCAGTCATTTTTTCAAGTTGGTATTTCTTTGAAATTTTAAGTACAGTAGAGTCACCTTTCACTCGGATAGATTTCATCTAGTAGTTTCGGAATACATCAATTCCCCCAACTTTCATTAAACTTAGATTTTTTGTAGATGTTTCCGTGAGGTCAACTCAATGTTTCATTGAATTCGTGAGCCGTAATCAACCAAAAACATACCGCGTAAAAAGCGACCACCAGTATATTAAAAATTAATGACACGGACAAGAAATCGTAACGTTGATGAAACTCCCATCGACCATGAACTCAACGATCGTTTTGACCAGGCCACTTTTTTTTAATTATTGAGTGATTTTTTAATTTTAAAATTAAGTTCATCACTGGGACCAGGCTACTGACATCCTCACGGTGTCTCTATGGGGAAACATTATTTTTCAAAAATCAGTATCTCTGAAACACCAACCACGTGAAAGTATACGCTCCCCTCTGTCATATAGTGGGTAAACTAAAATGTTCTATCGGGGGATCTATAACAATTTTTATTTTTTTCACTATTTTTGGTGCAAATTCCATAGAAATCTCAAATGATAGCCGATTTAACATCCCCAAAAATGTATGGAATAATGACCCCCGATAGAACATTTTAAAAATGCACCTACGTAAAAGTGGAAAACCTATACTTTCGTGTAGTGAGTGTTTTAGAGATACTGATTTTTTGAAAATAAGCCTCTTCGGACAAACACACCGTGTCCTATTGTTTAGCCCATCGCCAGAACGTACCCAGGATGTCCCGGGCACTATTTTTTTCATATTGCTTTTCGTAGATGACAGCGGGCTATGCCTATTGATGATGATGACACCGCGCTTGTCACAGGCTCGGTTTTGATTTCAACTCATTACGAGTTTCTCATCAAGAGGTGATGAAAATAAGCGTATCTCATGAGATATATGTAAAATGGGTCTAAAAATGAATGGGTTGTATGGCTTGGCTAAAACTTTCATTATTCCGTGAAACTTTCCAATTCATATTAAGTTTATACATCAAGCTTCCTACAGGTTTTTCATGACTATTGGAGGAAAGAAGCTTCCGAGCCTCTTGAAGGGAAGTTTTTGAGCATTGTGAAAAGTGACTTTCGATACACCTAAAAGGAGGCTTCTGATGAGCATCTTGAAAGGACGCCTTCATCCCTCTTGGAAATAGTCTTCCAAGCCACTAGAAAGAAAAATTCCGAGCCCACTGAAAGGAGGCTTCCGAGCCTTTCCGAAGCATCTTCAGAGGAGGTTTCCGAAGCATCTTGAAAGGAGACTTCCGAGGCCTCTTGATAGGAAACTTCCGCGGCCTCTTGAAAGGAGGCTTCCGAGGCCTCTTGAAAGGAGGCTTCCGAGGCCACTTTAAAGGAGGCTTCCGAGCCCCTTGGAAGGAGGTTTGAGGCTTCTTGAAAGAAGGCTTCCGAGGACTCTTGAAAGCAGGCTTCCGAGGACTCTTGAAAGCAGGCTTCCGATGCCTCTTGAAAGGAGGCTTCCGAGGCCTCTTGAAAGGAGGCTTCCGAGGCCTCTTGAAAGGAGGCTTCCGAGGCCTCTTGAAAGGAGGCTTCCGAGGCCTCTTGAAAGGAGGCTTCCGAGGCCTCTTGAAAGGAGGCCGAGGCCTCTTGAAAGGAGGCTTCCGAGGTCTCTTGAAAAGAGGCCTGAGGCCTTTGAAAGGAGGCTTCCAAGGCCTCTTGAAAGGAGGCTCTGATGCCTCTTGAAAGGAGGCTTTCGAGGCCTCTTGAAAGGAAGCCTGAGGCCTCTTGAAAGGAGGCTTCTGAGTCCTCTTGAAAGGAGGCCTGAATCCTCTTGAAAGGAGGCTTCTGAGGCCTCTTGAAAGGAGGCCTGAGGCCTCTTGAAAGGAAGCCTGAGGCCTCTTGAAAGGAGGCTTCCGAGGCCTCTTGAAAGGAGGCTTCCGAGGCCTCTTGAAAGGAGGCTTCCGAGGCCTCTTGAAAAAAGGCTTCCGAGGCCTCTTGAAAGGAGGCTTCCGAGACCTCTTGAAAGGAGGCTTCCGAGGCCTCTTGAAAGGAGGCTTCCGAGGCCTCTTGAAAGGAGGCTTCCGAGGCCTCTTGAAAGGAGGCTTCCGAGGCCTCTTGAAAGGAGGCTTCCGAGGCCTCTTGAAAGGAGGCTCCCGAGGTGCCTTTTGAAAGGAGGCTTCCGAGGCCTCTTGAAAGGAGGCTTCCGAGGACTCTTGAAAGGAGGCCTCCGAGGCCTCTTGAAAGAAGGTTTCCATACCCCTTGCAAAAAAAACTCCCGAGCTGCTTGAAGGGAGGCTTACTAGCCTCTTGAATGAGGGATTTTCAAGTCCCTTAGAAGGACGCCTTCTGAGCCTCTGGAAAGTACGCTTGCCAGCCTCTTGAATGGCGACTTTCGAGTCACTAAAACGGAGCATTTTGAAAATACGCTTCCAAGCCTCTTAAAGGTAGGCTTCAAGCTTCTTGCCTCTTTTAAGGAAACTTATATTTCTCTTGAAAGGAAGCTTCCTTGACACTTGAAAGAAGGCTTCCATCCAAATCATTTGAAAGGAGGCTTCCGAGCCTCTTAAAAAGGCTTCCGAGCTTTTTGAAAGGAGGCTTCTAGCTCATTGGAAAAAGGACTTCTGAGTCTCTTGAAAGAAGGTTTACGAGATTCTTGAAATGAAGCTTACGAGCCTCTTGAAAAGATCCTCACAAGTCTCTATAAAGGAGTCTTTCAAGCCTTTTTGAGCCACTTGAAAGGAGGCTTCCATCTAACCCACTTGAAAAAAGGCATCAGCAGGCTTGTCATAAACTACTCGCCGAATAGAAAATGAGCAAGAGTCAGGGTTTTTTTAGGAGCAGATATTAGCATCAAAACTCACAACAATGAGCATCATCAAACCCGAGCATGTGCGTCGCAAAGCAAGAGCGAATTTGACGTTCATCTTTATCTTGTGATGCGTTACTCACTCTCACTTACACTCAAAAAAGCCTCTACGAATTTCGTCACATACAACGTGTCGCTCTGGAGGCTTAATGAGTGCTCTTCCACCCGACGCCACACTCGCATGTGTATTTGCTTCGCTCTTCCTCACTCGGTTTGCTTGTGCCTCTGCTTTATTTACTATTCCCCTCATTCGTGAGGATGTGAACGATAATTTTGCTGATGATGATTGTATTTAACTCTAGCGAGTTTGAGGAGTTTTGTCAAACGTGGGCATCCGAGCCTCTCGAAATAAGGCCTCTGAGCTTTTTGAATGTAGGCTTACGAGGCTTACGTCTACTACGCAGTCTTCCGAACACATATATTTCATCATACCTTGACGACGTCTTGTTAGCCTTTCGGTACAATAATGAGATGAAGTCCACTCGTCTGAGCAGTGTGATAACAGAGTAGTTTTATCGCACTGACTGTACTAAAACTTTCAATGTACCTTTTCATAACTCTTACTATTCGGTGAAGCTTGATTGTGGTAAATTTCTATCTATTTGATACTGAGGTCAAACTAGCTCGAGGACAAAGTGGCTAGACAGTTCCGTCGAATCGGTCTTGCTTAGAGAGTTGCCAAAGTGATAGATAGGAGAAAGCAATTGATGGAATTTCTAATAGCATGTTCATTTAAAATTCTAGCAGTTACTGTTTTCAGTAACTCAATTCAGAGGTATATGATAGAAATGAAAATGGTATGGAAGTCCATTTCCAGTTCTAGCGATTGCTAGAACATGAGAAAGTAGGAGAATGAAACGGACCTGGGATTGAACCCACGACCTCTCCCGTATGATGCAGAAGCAGTTTATGACTACCTAGCCTCAAACTGACAAGAATAAACGTCGCAAAAATGCACGTAGACACTTTTTAAACGATGGAGTAAATGGATAATATAAAGTTTTGGACTAAACAATGTTTTGAGCTGTGTATGGACAATTTTTCTGTGTTAATTTTGTTTTTCTGCTAATGAGCTTAATGAAAAGAATGGACTGTTTGCTTGTTGAATTGATCACTGAAAAAACATAACCATACATCGTACTTTTTCCTGAAACGAATATGACGATTGTTTTAGTATATCAAATTTGATTTATGAATGGTTTTGTATCCGAGCCATCACAGTACGAACATTTTTTTTGATGCAAGGTATGTTTACGACGGCAGAGCAGTTTTGTACAAATAGTCAAGGATTGATCTGAATGACGCAAGTTTAAAGTAGGGAAGGATCCTGGCTCTCTACTGCAATGAGCAGCAGAACACTGTAGTGAAATGTGTACACGGATACTGACAAATCCGCATTTCTGTCGGAGGGATGACAAGAACTAAATAAGAACAACACCATCTAAAATAATCATGCGTTTGAAAAACTGCATTAATCCATTTTCTACATTTTCTAGTAAACAACAGAAAAAACTGCTTTTCAACAAATTGGCACCGAATCTTTCAATTTCTACGATACAGATTAACAGTTTTAGGCAAAACTCAACACCAACTATCGTATTTTTTGCCAGAATACGTATTTTTGGACGAACATTCAGAATATATGAAAATCTCATTTTGGCCAAAAATGTTACATATTCAGTATCTCATACTGAGATGATGGACAGGAAATATCCTGAAAATATAGTCAAATCGGATCAAAATTGGAGAAAAAGACATTCAAACTCCTTAGTCTAGTCTAGTAAGACTAGTCTTGGAAAAGCTGATTTTTTGTTTTCATTTCAATGAAAAGAGCCAATGTGTAACAAAATGGTCCATCCAGCCCTTCTAAGCATCAGAGGCTACATAGCACGTTTCTGCTTTCTGAGATGAATAATGTATGATGTTGTGATGCGTCCAACATGGGGGTAGAATCCAAGATGAGCTTTTGATTTTGTTTGTCCGTGTTCCCTTTGTAATATTTGTAATATTCCTTACGCAATGTCTCCAGTACTCCATGAAGCAAATAACTAGAACAAGCATATATCGCGAGAACTTGGGTTAAAATACGAAACGTTGACTTATGTCTAAACTGCTGTTTCATGACAATGCACTGTAAAAATTGTAAAATTTGTTCAAACCTCTTGGCTTGCCTATTCTAGTCTGGTTTCAGAACTGTCAGAGTCTATCGATGAAGCGTCATTCTTTGAATACACTTCAAGTACTTTTGCAATCCGCATCTTCAAGAACATGTCTATCTTTTGAATCGAATGAAAACAATAACGTTAAAAATCCTTTACTGTTGTTTCAAACGTGAGCATTTCTGGATTCACCCCGGAGTAGAAAACTTACAAATAATTTCTAGAGTTGAGCTCTTTGGATTGAATACATGAAAAACGTTCCATGGACAGAGTTGTACTTGGTGGGTTTCTGTTATTGTATTTATAGCCAGACGTTATACATAAAAGACTGACAGTTTTTCACCTTCCATTAAAAAAATCATGGCAAAAATATGCTCTTTTGCAACATCTGGCCTGTTGAGTGTTGCTTAATTAAATATGGTAGTGTCGCCAGTCTTTTATATAACACCTTAGATTTTATGCCATCAAGTGGTTGAAACTGTATAAAAACAGTTTTGAATTTTTGTATGTAGATTTCCTTGTTGTTCAAATATGTGAAAAAGTAGTTATTACAAATAGGTTTGTGCATGATCGAATATATTCGACTATGGTTTCCTGGTGCCTATATCGGTTCAAATGGTTTATCTTTACCCACAGATGATTCCAGAAAATTGCAGTTTGAATAAAAGCTTCAATTAGTTTGATTTATTTGAATACACGAAGCAAATGTAAAAGATGATAAATTGAATTATTTCGTCTTCACAACGTACTTCTTCATCTAGCCCCTATACTTTTAAGTTCGCTAAATGCTCAAATGAACCTCGTCCTGGCTACGCGACAACTGATTTTCTTTAAAAGTGTTTTGCTAAATAGTTCCTACTGGTCTGTACCCTTTGTGCATACTTATTTTTGGTTGCTGCTTGAGTAGTAGATTAGAATATTCTCTTAAAATGAGCCTTCGTTCCAATCGATCGTTAAAAATACGTTTTACAATTCGCAGCTATTTTTCTTCCATTCGTTCGAATTATTGCGCATGCTGGACACTGAAAATATCTCGGTTGCTTTTTTGTTGTGTTTGCTGTCTTGTGATACTCATAAGAAAAGCTTTCCCTTACTTAGTAAATCTAAACTTAACGTCATCTAACCCGTGCACTTGGCGTTTCAAACTGCGGCTATCGGACCAGGAGGAGTTGAGATACTGGTCGTCATCGTCTTGCTCAAGTTTCTGAAAGTAGAAGAGAATAGATTGAACGAGTTTATACAATTTCTTGGCTCATTGATGATAAATAACGGAGCAGATTGAAGTTATTTTCAGTAATATGATAAAAAAAACCCTGATAATTCCAACTAGCGGTGTTGGTGCCAAAAAATGCAAACAATACTAAAACAATATAAATGAATATGTTTGAGCGTGAACTGGCCTGAAAAATAGTATTTTGGCCATAACTTCTGATCTCATAGTCCGATCTGGCCAGTTCTGAATAGCAAACAATGGGACATGCTTCCCCGAGAGTCACTTGGACAATGATACGTTCCAAAAAGTGTGTCTTCAAAATTTGTACACATACACATATACATTCATACATACAGACATCACCTCAGTTCGTCAAGCCGAGTGGATTGGTCGTATATAACACTATGGGTCTCTGGACACTTATCAGAAATGCGTACGAGAAAGGCAAAACATTTCACTAGATTGTATAGTTGTATTGTTGTTGACCCAGCAGACTTTGTCTTGCATAGCAATCGAGAATGCGCGTTGTATACTTCCCATGCCAAATTCCAATATCTATATATATATATATAAATGAGTTGGTCTGTGTTCGTATCCATACCTCAAAAACGGTTGGATGGGTTGAATTGAACATTTGAACTGGATTGAACATTTCGCACAAATTCGTGGGTGGTACAAGCCTGGACCATTGTATGAGAGTAGCATTTCTTTCATCCGTTACCACAGAGCAATCAGTTCGATTTTATTCATGACGAAATTGAGCATATCGAATCTACCTCAAGCCCAGATGATTCGATCCATGCGAAGAAGCAAAGGATTCTGCCATTTGTAGTATCTGTTGCCGAGTTTTCTGGCTTTAGGAATGAGATTTTGAGTAACCTTCAGGGGATCAAGGTTTCATTCCAGATTTCCAGGAAGGGCGACTGCCGCGTTTTGCCGGGATCCTTTGACGATGCCTTTTTTTGAACTTTTCTTCACGTACGACGACAAAACCGAGCGATTGTTCAAAGTCATCTTGAAAGGTATCCCCAGTGATGATAAATCACTTGATGAGATTAAAATTGAAATTACTCAGGTTTTCGCAAGTAATTGTTAGTAAGTAATCAAGTAATCCTGCTCTGATACTTCCCAGAGGGGTATTTCTCAAGAATTTTATTTAGTTCACTTTAACAAAATCCGCAATTATTTGCCTGTCGAACAATTCATACCCACCACAATCAACGAATAAATGTTGCTCCTATCTCACAGCGGGTAACGAACAGTTCGTCGAATTTAAATTTTTTTAAACATACCATATTCTTCGACGGAAAATAACGATTCAGAAAGCATATGTCTGCTTCCAATAACAACGGTCGTTCTGACGATTCAGAAAGCATGCATGTCTGCTTTTGATTTTCTAACTGAGCAATTGCATCACATGATTGATGCAATGTTCAAAGCAAATGTTATTGGATTCCGTTATAATGGATCCAAATATTTTTCTGAGAATTTTAAATTGGAATGCCTGCTCTTTGAAGGGTAAGGAAGATGAATTTTTCAACATCCTATCAGTTCATAATGTGCACGCACATTGCCATTAGAACTGAAACATATTTAAAACCTGGACTCTTCATCAAAAGAGATCCAAATTATTTTATTTACCGAAATGATCTTTTTGACAGCGCCTGTGGTGGAGTCGCCATTGTCATTAACAGATCTAGACCAACATTTGAAAAGGGCGTAACAGCCAAAATTTATTTCTTCTGATTCTGCGTCTACATACATAGCCATATATGTGGACGACGAATCAGAAGGAATCAATTTTGGTTGTTACATCCTTTTCAAATGTTGGTCTAGAGATGTATCAAACATAAATTATATTCTTCATTTGAAAACAAAGTTTTCGAAACGTTGGGAGTTTCTGTTGAAACAAATTTTAGACAATTCTCTTTTATTGCTGCCTAGGGTCACTGTTCCTATAGTTGTGGGTGTACCTATAGTTGTGGTAGTGTGCTATACGCACAATCTACGAATTTAACGCAGCAACCCGCACTTCATATCGATTTTGTGACACGTCATAACACTGTGCAACGAAAAAAAAGTGCGGGAATTAGGTGAAAATCGGTAAAGTATCTGCACATTTATTTATTATTTCATGCTCTTTACTCCTATAATTGCGGTAGTGTTCCTATAGTTGTGGGTCCCGTATGAAAACAATGGGATTTGCAACTATAGGAACACGAGTTAAAAAATAACGCAACTATTAGAACAGAGTAGAATTAATTGGAGGTCCAATTTTAGAGTACGGTGGCGAATTTTAAGACGGTACAAGCAGTTTCCATGCGAAGAGGATGAGGAAATCTTTCAAATACATGCTACCGGTAAGCGAAATTGCATATCAGTTGATACTAAGCGTATGAATAGTGTGAGAGTGTACTTAGTTCCTCCACTATTGGGTCTTTTGCCCTACTTGCTTTTTTTTTCCAATGCAATAGGCAGCAAATAAATTTGTTGAGAGCTGATCTTCAAATTCTGACTTGCAACAAATCCAAATTTTTCATAATTGGTGACTTCAATGCCAAACACCGTTCATGGAATAATGCTCAAAGCAATTCCAATGGTAAAATTTTATTTGAAGATTGTTCTGCGGGATATTATACTATTCAATATCCCAATGGACCAACTTGTTTTTCTTCCAGTCGAAATCCTTCTACAATTGATTTAGTTTTAACGGATTCAAGTCAGCTGTAACTCATGCTGACTTTGACTCTGATCACCTTCCTGTGACGTTTGAAATCTCACAAGAAGCCATTAATAATCCAATCAGCTCTATTTTTAATTATCATAGAGCTGATTGCGATTTATATAAAACGTATATCGATAGGAATTTTGATGTTGATATTCCTCTCGATACCAAAAGTAATTTTTTTTTCCTGTTCGGGTGTGCCACTGCGACCTGTTAATAGATCTATTGTATCGTTACCCGTAACTTTAGTGTTAAAATGCATGTCGAATTACTATTGATAAGCAATGCAGTATCGGTTTCGATACAGTTGTTGTTTTGTTTTCTCAAGAGCACCATGACAAGGTCCCGCTATTTAGACCCTTCACAAAGAGCAATCCCATTGAAGGCGCGCCCCTTATCAATAGGAAATCAATCCTTTCTTGAGAAAACAGAACAGTGATACTGTTTTTGGCCATGCATCGGAGCCCTAGCCACATCCTTGTCTTGCTTCTAGAATATCACCAGTAAAACTCTTAAAACCCAGGATTTAGCTCTGTCTACAAGACCATTTCAAGCAAGAGAATTTGTTCAGTAATAAGAACTTCCGTGTGTTCCTCTCACTACAATTGTTCACCAGTTCAAGAAGAGTAAGTACGTATTTAAACCCCTAACTCGATTTTTCCAGCAGTCAGTTCAGCCTAGGGACGGTACCGAGGTTTTTTTTTAACTAATTGCTTGAAAAGTTGTTTCCGCTGCATACAGTTTAGCCTCAAACCAGAGGAATTCGAGTCTTTCAACTGTCTGCAAGGTAACATTAATTATGTTTTATTTCTGAGACTGCTGTTGGTAGCGGGGACTAAATACGATGAATCCTTAATTACCACAACTTATTGCCCTAGCTAGAAAAATAGATTAAGCTAGGGCTCTGTTTGGTAGATCTTACACCGCAACACACTACGTCAAAGTGATCTACCGTGTTACGGGAATACCAAAAGTGATATTGATAATGCTCTCGGCCAGATTCATTGCAATTCCTAAATGTGAAATTAAATTCAACTCCATTATTATTGACGACGATCTTCAGCTACTGATCCGTCTTAAAAATGTGAGGCGAAGGCAATACCAAAGAACTCGTGATGCCGCGTTGGAAGTGATTCGGCGAGATTTGCAAAATGAAATTAAAAAACGTTTCGCTATTCTGAGAAATACCAACTTTGAGAATAATGTCTCGAAGATGGATTTCAGTTCGAAACCCTTTTGGAAATTAACGAAAATTCTTAAAAAAAAAAACACAAGAGCCAATTCGCCAATTGCCAATAAAAAGGGGAATAAAATTTTATTAACAAATGGCGAAAAGGCTCAAAAACTTGCTCAGCAGTTCGAGAGTGCCCATAATTTTAGTCAAGGTCTCACTAGCCCAATTGAGGATCAGGTTACACGGAGCTTCGAAGACATTCTCAACCAAGAGAATGTTTTTGACCCTTCGTTGGGAATTAACTTGGATGAAGTGAGATCTATTAATAGAAAATTTAAAAATATGAAAGCCCCGGGTGATGATGGTATTATCTACATACTTATCAAAAAACTTCCTGGGAGCTCTTTATCCTTTTTGGTTAATTTATTTAACAAATGTTTTCAATTGGCATACTTTCCAGATAAATGGAAAAACGCCAAAGTTGTTCAAATTTTAAAGCCGGAAAAAATCCAGCTGAGGCTTTTAGTTATCGCCCAATCAGTTTGCAAAAAAGTTTGGATATTTTATCCACTCAGCTTATAATTTTACCACATAAGCCGAGAGCTTCTTATTTGAAACATTCTAGCAGACATATTGTCACTATGAATGGGGTTCCAATTAATTGGTTTAGCGAAACCAAATATTTAGGACTTCTGCTAGATCAAAAATTATCTTTTAAAAATCACATTGAAGGCCTTCAAGCCAAATGTAACAAATGTATTAAGTGTCTATATCCACTTATAAACAGAAAATCAAAACTTTGTCTTAACTTTTGATTTATAAACAAATTTTTAGACCAGCCATGTTGTAGGCTGCGCCAATATGGATTAGTTGCTGCAATACCAGAAAGAAGGAACTCCAGAGGATTCAAAATAAAATTTTGAAAATGATTCTGAAGTTGCCTCCGTGGTATAGTACCAATGAACTTCATAGAATTTCTATTATTGAGACATTGCAACAAATGTCCAACAAAATAATTTCTTATTTTAGACAAAAATCGTTGCCATCTTGTATTACAACGATTAGCTCCTTTGTATCCTATAGTCTATAGTCTATATCTAGTCCTATAGTATAGTTTAAGTTGAAAACATTGTAATTCCTACATGGTTCGATGTAACCAGAGGAAAAATCCTAACTGCCAGAGGCAATTGAAATGTATTAATAATAACTAAATTTTATTTTTTTTGTGTCAGAGACTTTCAGCCCAAGGCTAATTAACTAAAAATGTAACATAGCAAATAAGGATGATACTGTTAAGAAAACACGGAACACCTAGTCCAAGATATAAATGCATGTATTAGACAATTAGCGAATAAAACTAGTCAAAAGTCAAAAGTGCATCAATGCCAGAAATGTGACGCGGCGCCAAACAAAAATAGTCAACATGTGATACCACCACGACAGGATATGTCTTTGGTTGCCATCTCAGTGCTAATAGCGTAAGCAGATCACATTGGGGGTAGTTTTATGACATTTTGCAAGCTTCACGAACATTTTTCGGGGTTCGTTTTCTTTTTGTTTTCTCTCTTTTCGAGTAGTAGGTAAGCAAGAAAAAGGCAAAACAAATGTTCGCGAGTATTTGGCATTGCCTACTTCTCGTTTGTGAGTAAGGTTCACAGATTTCCACTGATTAGTCTATGGTTTTGTCTTGCCATGAAACCTCTTAGCAGAGCATTCAACCAACACAACTATGGCATCATTTGAAGAGTGGGGAAAGGAGTACAAACATTACCCACACCCTCTTTATGGGCGACTTGAAGCTGTTTGCGGAATCTGTGGAGAAGCTGCACCAATTTCTGAAGCTTGTAACAGTATTTAGCAACGACATCCGGATGGAGTTTGGAATCGATGTCGATCCATACATCTAAGCAGGGGTCACCTGGTGGATGCCGATAGTTTACGCGTCAACGAACAAGAAGAAAATCGAAACATGGTTGAAGGCGAAACGTACAAGTTCCTAGGTTTCCTGCAACTGTAGGGAATTCGCCACACGATGATCAAGAAGTAGCTGCAGGAAAAGTTCTTGCATCGTGTCAACGGTATTTTGAAGAGCACCTTGTCGGCCGGCAACAAAATGAAGGCGATAAATACGTTTGGCGTGCCCTTGCTGACGTATAGTTTCGGGGTGGTGAAGTAAACCAAGACTGACTTGGAGGCGTTAGAACGAGCAGTACGAGTGGCGTTCACAAAGGATCGCATGCGCCATCCAAAATCGTTCATTGAGAGAGTCACCCTACCACGTACAGTAGGAGGAAGCGGCATCACCGATATACAGATACTATGTGTTTCCCAGATTTTTGTGCCCTGCATCTGGCGCAGGAGGACTATCAGCTGAATTGTGACATCAAATCTGTCGACGAGATGATCCCATCGTGGAAGCAGAAGGAGTTGCATGGGACGCACCCCCATCAACTGCAGCTGGAATATATCGACAAAGCGGCGTCGAATACGTGGCTGGTGCGGGGTGAACTCTTCTCAGAAACAGAAGGATTCATGGTAGCCACCCAGGACCGGGTAATTGCGACGAAGAACTATCGGCACTATATATTGCACGAAAGCGTGGAGGACCGCTACAGGAAGTGCAATTCACTAGGAGAGGTGTCCGGGTGTTCAGCCTATCTCGGTCGCCATAACGAAGTAGCCAAGATTCCCAAGTAAACAAAAATTCCTTAAGAAGTGCGTTTTTCGCTTAATCAGCTTCACAGAGCTGCTTAAGCGAAAAACGTACTCTTAAAGGAACTTTTGGTTACTTGGGTTGTGCACCAACAGCTTGCTTCAAAACACAACTTTGATAACCAGTTTGTCGTCTACTACAAATATGTGCCTGACTTGGTTCTGAAAAATAGTTTCGTGAAGCTGTACTGATATCGCGAGATCATAACGGAAGTCCTCATTCGTGCCAATTGGCCCGATATTGTGTTCTACGACAAAAGGATGAAGCGGGTAATCCTCATCGACATTGGTGTACCGCTAGACCATAATGTCCAAACAACATTCTCCAACAAGAAAACGAAGTACCACGACTTGGCGGAGGAGTTGAAGCATATGTGGCACCTGGAGGACGTGTGTTTAATTCCGGTCGTCCCGAAATCTCTTCAGAGATCCAGGAACTATCTCATAACTTCCATAGCATCCAAAAGACAATGTTTTTGGATCTTGTAGCATTGTAAGAAGATTCCTGAACCACCACAAATAATACATCTGGCGTAAACGCTTATTATAGGATTATAAATATAAATATGTCCAGGGAAGTCGATACAATTTTCAACCCGAAAATATCCTACACCGGACCGGGAATCGGACCCAGCCACCTTCAGCATGGTGTTGCTTTGCAGTCGTGCATCTTACCGCACGGGTAAGCCGGAAACCGAAAAAGTTCCACTAACTAAAAGGCGGTTATTTTCATATGGGTTTCAAACAAATGGATTGTCAACATGTAAAACCAACACGACTTTGTTAAATATTCGGCTGCCGTAGCATTTCAAATGGGATACGCAATGTAGAAACTAATGCTATTTATAATTATTGCAGGAAACCCCTTAACACTGCCGGTTTCAATCAATTCATTAGAATGTGGTACTGCTTCTCATCGGGGAATCCACTTGAGACATCATCGTCGGTTAGAGCCACCAGCCGTGCCATTCATAATGCACACATCACACATATACCTGTCTAGGTGGTATCGTAAAACCTTACCCGATTTTAATTACGTACAATCGGAACGAAGTGCTCCGTTGCTATCGGGAGAGCCCCATCAGGACAAGCTGTCGTGATATTTTTGGCATCAATGTGGCAACGTTCATTGTTGTTGCTTTTGCTGGAGTTGTCTGGCTTGTATCCGGTGCATCCCGGCGTGGCGTCCGCAGTGTATCGATAATTGGCGCTCGCCGACAGAATATTCGTTTGCCAATTTGGCAACGACAACGATGACAGTGTTCGACAAGCCAATGTAATTATGCATGCTACTATTATTGAAATCGCTTTCTAAGAATTGTAGGAATGCTGGGTAAGTGATTTGGAATTGATTAATGATTCAATAGAAGAGAATATAATCTTTTTGGAAAATCAATAGAGGCAAAACACTATAGAGGAAGATTGTTGCTGTCGTAATTGGCGAAAATTTTATGGTGGTGAAGATAGGTAAGGTACGTATTGATAACTGTATACCCGACAGGAATAAAAACAAAGGGAATTGCTGCAGCAATATTTGTCTATAGTTTATTATCTCTATTAGGCTTACTCCCAACCACGTTATCATTGTGCCATATGCATCAGATGGTGCAGGGTACAGGATGGGTCACAGGGTAAGATGGGTCAGTGCCGTTCTTGAACATCGTATACATTTTTATGCAGAGATTATGCCCCTGTAGGAAAAATAATTTGGTTCTAATATATTGTTACTCGATTTGAGGATACAATTTCATTTTTCCACCAAAGGTAAAATATTTTACAGAGCTATGTTTCTTATGCAAGAAACACTTTCTATAAAACGTGTATGTTGTGCTGAATGTTTTGAAATGAATAAATTTGTCCTAAAATTTGACAATCTTACGTGAACTTGTATATGGGTCAAGATGGTCGGCTTATACTGAACGGTATAGTTCGTATACCAAAAAAATCAATGCGAAATGGAAATAATTTACAATGATATGGAAATGCTAATATCATCTTCATATTAGAAATTTAGAGATAGTACTCGTCGATAGAAAATTCTTCCGCACGCGATGGCATATGAGCAAATCAAACCACCTTACTTTTGCCAGTGGAGATATATCAGCTTCCACACTGATATTCTTCCCTCCCTCTTCATATGGGAGTTTGGCAGAAGGAAGGTCATGCGATATGTGCCATCACAAATATTGCCCCCCACTCGCTTTCAAATCGACTTCTGTAAAAAACATTCTTCATGCCTGCCGTATCCTAACGAAACTATCAATTCTACACTTTCGCCTCTAATTCTATCATGAACATGTACGTCTAAGTTTGAAAGATGATATTAGCATTTGCATATCATTGTAAATCGTTTAACTTCACGTAGAAGTAATACACTCAAATCATTAATTACTGGTAATAATTTGTCTTGTCTTGTCTTGTCTTGTCTTGTCTTGTCTTGTCTTGTCTTGTCTTAGCACATGCACAGCCAGTATTGAAAAGCATCCTGGAAATGTCGGTTGTATTCCCGAACATTTTCTTGTCTGCATTAATATTTGCAGCATATCATAAATATGACACAAGTATTAAAACGGCCAGGCCCACCATGCAGGCTTGAATTTGGGAGATAATCCATAACTCCTCGGCAATCAGATTATTTAGTAATTACTGGTAATAATTTGTTTATTAAAAAATTGTAAACTCATCAGCTCTCATCAGAAACCTAAAAATCTTTTTTTATTCATTAAAATCACTGGCAAAAAACCTGTCTATCCGTGTGTAACCTAATGTGTTGAATAAAATCAATTTTAATTGTTGAATTCGAAGGTGATCCATTGTGCCCCGCTGTTTGATCCAGCTTACCCATTCTTGGATTAATCCTTATGCAGCCAACAAAAAAAAAAACACACGTGGATGGCCGACAGGGTACCCGTGTTCCCATAAATTGATATTCTCATAATTTCAACCAGAGCCTAAAATATTCATCTTCATGAAGCAACTTCGGTCCGAATTTTGACAAACATCGCATGAATATTCAAAACATAGAATGACATAGTCAGACGACTAGTCCACGAGCTCATTCATTCGACTGTCACTGAATGTGTTTACTATGTGCAGAAAAAAAACATAATTATCGTTGTTTATGTTGATGTTAACCGCTGAAAGTGCCTCGCGGATGAAAATCGGATCCAGTCCTGTGTGATAAATCAATTTACTCATTTGAAACGTGTTCAGATTTCAGATAATTTATCAATTTGTAAAATGTGCATACATATTCAATGACTAATATTCAACTGAATATTGACTGTCCAGAGCCGACTATGAATGTGTCGGAAGTGAACTGACAAATGAAGAAAAATGGACTTCACTAAAAATTTTCGATTATTTTACACTCTGATTTCAACAATTTTCAACCGATTTGGATAATTTTGACAGTTTTGGAAACAGAAACTCATATACTTTTTGCCCATTGTCAAGGTTTACAGCTACACGCGTACCAAAGGCCATTCAACCAGTTTCAAATATGCTACAAGCTCTTTGCGCTTCTTAGAATTGAAGGTGTTCACAGTATATGCTTCGGGTAATGCAAAAATCCCTGAAATGAGGTCTTAGTCATCCGAGAAATCTCTGGAGTAAAGCCCAAAGATCTACTCGCGTAACCAAAGGCCTATAATACAAATTCAAATACGGTACATGCTCTTTGTGGTACTTAGCATAGAATGCGATAACAGTATATGTACCGAGTCATCCAAGAAATCTCTGGAGTAAGGCCTTAAGGTCTAAACTCGTAACCATGGGTCTATGAACTTGTCTCAAAAGTGGTACATGCTCTTTGCGCATCTTGAAATCAAATGTGATCACTACATATGTTCTGCGCTATCGAAGAAATCTCTCGAATAAGTCCTCTGGCGCCTTCATTGCATATGTTCATGGTCATCCAAGAAAACCCTGGAAAAGGCCTTCAGGTCTACACGCGTAACCAGAGATCTTTTATATTTTTTCAAAAGTGTTACATGCCCTTTGTGGTACATAGAATAGAACGCATTTATTGCATATGTTCATGGTCATCCAAGAAAACCCTGGAAAAGGCCTTAAGATCTACACGCGTAACCAAAGATCTTTCAGATTTTTTCAAAAGTGGTACATGCCCTTTGTGGTACATAAAATAGAACGCCTTTATTGCATATGTTCATGGTCATCCAAGAAAACCCTGGAAAAGGCCTTAAGATCTACACGCGTAACCAAAGATCTTTCAGATTTTTTCAAAAGTGTTACATGCCCTTTGTGGTACATAGAATAGAATACGTCCATAGCATATGTTTATGGTCTTCCAAGCAAATGCTAGAATAGGCCTCAGGATCTTCACACGTAACCAGATATCTGTGGTACATAGAATATACCGCTTTCATTACATATGTTCATGGCTATCCAAGAGAACACTTGAACAATCCTCAAGAACTTCACGCGTAACCAGAGTTCTTTCGGCCTATTTGAATAGTTATACATGCATTTTATGGTACGTAGAATATAATGCACCCATTTCAAATGTTCATGGTCATCCAAGAAAACCCTGAAGTAAGGCACTAGGATCCACACCTAGATATATCAACTTGTTTTAAATTTGGTACATGCCTTTGGGGTCCATGAATAAAATGCGTTCATGGCATATGCTGATGGTCATCCTTGAAATTTATGGAGTAAGACTTCTAGGCTTACACGAATATCTAGAGGGTCTTTAAGGACACTCCTTGCGCCGCCTCCGTATCAATTGGTGTGCCCCCGAAAACGCGAGCACTTTGAAACTTGGATACCGTGAGGAGTGTCCTTAATCTAATTTTAATATGGTACATGATCTTTGCGATATTAGTCCGTTTTTTCCCTCACGTTCTCGGCGTGAAGTTGCATCGTTCCAATTTATTTACATTTTGCATTTCCAAAGAATAGACAACTTCATATTAGGGATATGAATGAAGTTTGTATACTACCTGGAACCAACAACAACAAGACAACAATAACTACTTGGAATGCTAATATATCATGATGAGGTTTCACATCTTGTTTATTCTTCAATAACTGCCCAGAGCTAATGACAACAACTTGAACTACTTGAAATGCAAACATATACCAATAGCCTTCCGTTCGTGGGTTGATCTGCAGATCATTCCTATATGGAGTTCATAGACTACCTAGTACCATGGCAAAAACAAAAACTACAGCAGACGTTCGATAACTGCAAGCCATTTAACTGCAATGCTTTTTAACTGCAATTCGATAGTTTCAACAGTTTTACAGTTATCGGACCGCTAAACTTCAAACCGATGTCAGACTCAATGACAGCTGCATTGCGCTGCACATTTAGATGCACTTTTATTACATCTGACGTCGATTGACAACCGTTTGACGTCTAGAGTGCGTTGCAGTTATCGAACGGCATTCGATAACTGAAAAGTAAATATTTTGCAGTTATCGAACGGCTACTGTACTAGGAATGCGTACATTCACTCAGATGAGGTTGACCCGATTTTGTCACTACCCCTGATTTTGCCTAACCCGATTTTATTACGTTTTCGACCCAATTTGCCGCAAACAATAGAGATTTTCATGAAATAACTTTCACTGCCTGTAGCTTATTATGAATCATTTATGAGTACCTGTTAATAAGTTCGTAAGTCTCTTCGACAAAAAAATACGGATTCCATTCACGTGTTTTGCCTTGCCTTCATTACGGAGCCCACGACAATGAAAACAACTACTTAAAATACAAACATATACATAGAAGGGGTCTCACAACTTGTTTATTTTCAAATAACTGCCTCCATAAAGGAGGTTGATCTATCGACCTTGACTCTATTTCATAGACTACCTGGAGCTCACGACAACAACAAGAACTACTTAGAATACAAACATATACCAAGATGGGGTCACAAAACTGGTTTATTCTTCGATAACTGCCTCTATTACGGAGGTTGATCTACAGAACTTCGGTGGCGTTTGATCCCACGAAACCAGTGCGCTAGAGAGGTGTTTTCCCTACTAAGCTACGAAGGGCCTCCGTCGTCCTCTGCAGCTTGGCGGGTACTGATGAAATCAAATTCACAGCACCGGGCATGTAGGCGAACTCTCGCAATACATTCTCAGAACTAACTCTCTCATATATGTTTTTGTACAATGCCAACCACGTAAGATGAGTATTTAGTATTATCTGGCTCCTACACACTTGCTTCATCACCAACGGCGCTCGATGAAGTAGGGTTGTGTGAGATTGTGCCAGTTGGTCGTCAGATCCCAACCCGACCACATAAGCGAAGAGAGATCGCCTTTCGAGTTCAGTACATTCAAAGTTAATTGCCTATGTTCCGGGTATTGAGCCACCCGGAGTGAAAATTAATTACTATGTCTGAAACTCGATTATGCATATGCACAACATGTGATAGATTAAGTTCGGAAAAGGTATTGGAGGAAAACCGCTACCTTTCATCCCTTCCAGTTGTTCTTTAATAACTGCATCCGATACGGAGGTTGGTCCACCGATCTTGCCTCTATGGAGTTTGTAGACCACCTGGAGCACACGACAACAACAAGAACTACTTGAAATACAAACAATTGATCAGAAGATCTTGACTGCATGGAGTTCGTAGACTACCTGGAACTCACGACAACAACAAGATCCAGTTGGAATGCAAACATATAGCAAGAAGGGGTCACAAAACTTGTCTATTATTCAATAACTGCCTCCATTACGGAGGTTGATCCACAGCCCTTGAATCTATGGAATTCGTAGACTACCTGGAGCCCACGACAACAAGAACTACTTGGAATACAAACATATACGAAGAAGGGGTCACAAAACTTGTTTTTTCTTCAATAACTCCCTCAATTACGAAGATTGATCCTCAGACCTTGACTCTATGGAGTTCGTAGACTACCTGGAACCAATGACAACAAGAACTACTTAGAAAACAAACAAATATCATGAAGGCGTCACACAACTTGTTTATTCTTCAATAACTGCCTCCGTTACCAAGGTCGAACCCCATACCTTGACTCTATGGAGTTCGTAGACTACCTGGAGTCCTCGACAACAACAAGAACTACTTGGAATACACACATATACCAAGAAGGGGTCACGCAACATGTTTATTCTTCGATAACTGCCTTCATTACGGAGATAGATCCGAAGATCTTGACTGTATGGAGTTCGTAGACTACCTGGAACTCACGACAACAACAAGAACTACATGAAATACAAACATATACCAAAAAGGGGTCACGCAACATGTTTATTCTTCAATAACTGCCTCCATTACGGAGGTTGATCCACCGACCTTGAATCTATGCAAGTCGTAGACTACATGGAGCCAACGACAACAACAAGAACTACTTGGAATACAAACATATATCAAGAAGAGGTCACAAAACTTGTTTATTCTTCAAACGCTGCCTCCGTTACCGAGGTTGATCCCCAGACCTTGACTCTATGGAGTTCGTAGGCTATCTGAAGTCTTCGACAACAACAAGAACTACTTGGAATACACACATATACCAAGAAGGGGTCACGCAACTTGTTTATTCTTCAATAACTGCCTCCATTACGGAGGTTGATCCATTGACCTTGAATCTATGCAGTTCGTAGACTACCTAGAGCCCACGGCAACAACCAGAACTACTTGGAATACAAACATATGCCAAGAAGGGGTCACACAACTTGTTTATTCTTCAATAACTGCCTCCATTACGGAGATTGATTCGAAGACCTTGACTGTGTGGAGTTCGTAGACTACCTGGAACTCACGACAACAACAGGAACTTCTTGGAATACAAACATATACCAAGAAGGGGTCATGCAACTTGTTTATTCTCCGATAACTGCCTCCATCACGGAGATTGATCCGAAGACCTTGACTGTATGGAGTTCGTAGACTACCTGGAACTCACGACAACAACAAGAACTATATATATATTTATATATATATATATATATATATATATATATATATATATATATATATATATATATATATATATATATATATATATATATATATATATATATATATATATATATCAAGAAGGGGTCACACAACTTGTTTATTCTTCATTAACTGCCTCCATTACGGAGGTTGATCCACAGACCTTGAATTTATGGAGTTTGTAGACTACCTGGAACCAATGACAACAACAAGAATTACTTGGAATACAAACAAATACCAAGAAGGGGTCACACAACTTGTTTATTCTTCAATAACTGCCTCCGTTACTGAGGTTGATCCACAGATCTTGACTCTATGGAGTTCGTAGACTACCTGGAGCCCACGATAACAACAAGAACTACTTAGAATACAAACATATACCAAGAAGGGGTCACGCAACTTGTTTATTCTTCGTTAACTGCCTCCATTACGGAGATTGATCCGAAGACCTTGACTGCATGGAGTTCGTAGACCACCTGGAATCAATGACAGCAACAAGAACTACTTGGAATCCAAATGATCTGAAACTTATACTGTGAAAGCATTATATGCTAAGCACCATAAAGAGCATGTACCGTTTTTGAATTTACACGATAGACATTTGGTTACGTTAGCAGCCCATAAGATCTTATTCCAGGGATTTTTTGGATGACTTAGGCCTTACTCCAGAGGTTTTTGGAGACCCAGAATATATACTGTGAACACCGACTATTCTAAGAAGCGCAATGAGCATGGAATATATTTGAAACTGGTTGATAGTCCTTCGGTTACGTGTGTAGACTCTTAAGCCTTACTTCAAAGATTTCTTGTATAACCATGGACAAAAGCTGTAAACCTTGACAATGGGCAAAAAGTATATGAGTTTCTGTTTCCAAAACTGTCAAAATTATCTAAATCGGTTGAAAATTGGTAAAGTTATGAAAATATCAATTTAGTGGAACACGGGTACCCTGTCGGCCATCCACGTGGTAAAAAATCAGATGCCCTCCCCACGTCCCTCCTCACTGTATCAACGTGATTTTCTCACAGATGCTACATTTTATGGAGTTCTTAGATGTCACCGAGTTTCAGCTTTCAGCTATAAAAATTCATTGAAATATCACCACTTGAATTTGAAAAAGGAACACGGGTACCCCGTCGGCCGCATAAGGGTTAACAAAAAATAGACCTGAGTTGCGTGCTCTTGCCTACGCAATGCGGTCAGGTCTGAGCTTGACAACCGACTGGCAAATAGCTTACACAACCTCACTTGATCAGTACAGTTGCTGATGAAGAATGTGTATAGCCGCCACACATTCTAAATACTCACGCTCCTCTAATGTGGACATGTACTATACACATGTGGAAGTGTTGGCTTGAGAAATGGATTGCGAGTGATTTGACTATGCGTCCAATTTGGGAATCTCGAGCTCGTTCAGTAGCCGCTAGGTTGCGAAGGCCGACGAAGGTCCTTCGTAGCTTAGTTGGTTGAAGAACCAGTCTAGCGTACTGTAGGGTCATTGGTTCGAGTCCCATCGAAGGGAAAGTGGTTACCTCCAATACATTTTCCAAATCAATATCTTCCACATAACGTACATATTCACATATGAGTTTTCATAACATTGTAAAAAAAATAGACTTTTACTTCAATGACTCAATATGAAATAAAAAGTGTTATTGTGTAGTGTAGCCATTGAGAATTTGCCTTAGGCGAACCATATTGCCCCATCCTACCCTGTGCATAGAAAGTTACTGCACCCGATTAACAGCTCAAATGCTCACATAAATCTAAAGTGATTCGAATTAGGGTTTTCCAAAATTTACACGATTCTGTTGTCGCAGTATTGGAGCATGGACGATAACATGAAATCATCCAGACCAACGCACAGCGATGATACTCGCTGCATCGTTGTTGTGTAGAATAGCCTACGGTCACTATCGTGGAACAAGAGGATCTTGAAAATGAAGTGCGAACTTTCTCAAACATTTTAACCTACGTTATTGATCGGCATGTTCCAAAGATTATGAGCGATAGGAAAACCGACTGTCTAACAAAGTACCGTACATTATCGCTCAGAAATCATTACGTCAGGCTCAATCTCGACTATAAGCGAGAAGGATGTTCAGCTAAGCTATGCAACACGTTTTTGTGCAACTGTCTGTAGGCCGAAAAGATTAGAAAGAAAATAGCCCGGAAAGATTAGTATCCGCTTCGGAACTTTTTTGTAGGAATCCTTTCCAGTTGCCGAGCTAGGAGAGCAGATGTCGTCTAGTTTATCTAGAGTTGCTGACACGCTCCAGGGTCGTATCGATTGTGAAGCCATCTAGGAGCGAATCAATATTAACGTCTAGCAACACATGGTTCGCAGCAAGTTTTTTTTTATAAATTTTATTTGCTAATTATGCAATACATGCATTCATCATTAGACTAGGGGTTCCGTGTTTTATTAACACTGTCATCCTTATTTGCTATGATGCATTTTTAGTTATTATTAATACATTTCAATTGCCTCTGGCAGTTGGGATTTTCCTCTGGTTGAAATAAAAAAAAGAGCCGTGTAAGATTTACAATATGTTTCAAACTTAAACTAAACGAAACCTAATTTACAAGAGTACAAGGAGATAATCGTTGCAATAGAAGATTGCAACGATTTTGGTCTAAAATTGGAAATTATTTTGTTGGACATTTGGGCATGTCTCAATATTAGAAATTCTATGAAGTTCATTGGTACTATACCACGGAGGCAACTTCAGAATCATTTTCAAAATTTTTAATTTGAGTCCTCTGAGTCCTGCCTTCTTTCTGGTATTGCAGCAACTGGACCATATTGGCACAGCATACAACATATGGCTGGTCAGAAAATTTGTTTGTTAATCAAAAGTTTGTTCTTAAGACAAAGTTTTGATTTTGGCTTGAATGCCTTGAATGTGATTTTTGAAAGTTAATTTTTGATCTAGCAGAAGTCCCAAATATTTAGCTTCGCTAGACCAATTAATTAAAACGAGAGTGTATAATAATCGAATTTTTTTGGTTTTTCTCCCCTTGTCAGCTCACTTCCAGACTCGGCTCTGGACTGTCAATAATCTGTTGAATATTAGTCATTGAATATTTATGCACTTTGATTATCTTGAATCATGAACACGTTTTTAATGAGTAAAGTAATTTATCACATAGTACTGAATCCCATTTTCATCCGCGAAACATCTTCAACAGTAAACATCAATAAAAACAATGCTAAATATCATAAGACGAGTTTGTACAATTCCATTGAAATAGTCGAGTCACTGAAGACGGCCTTACTGTTGAGGTCGAAATACGTATCTGTCAAGATACAATTTAAGTGGTGGAATTTTAATGGAATTGTACAAACTCGTCTTATGACAAGTGAAGACATTCCACTAAAAAGCTCAAAATAATTTTCTTATCAATGGTAAATATGTTTTTCTCTGCACATAGTAGGTAGGCACACTCAGTGACAGTCGAATGAATAAGTAGGTGGAAGAGTCGTCTGACTATGCCATTCTATGTTTTTAAAAGTCATGCGATGTTTGTCAAAATTCGGACAGAAGTTGCTTCATGAAGATGAATATTTTAAGCTCTGATTGGAACCGCATTCACAGTGACAATATGTCTGCTAGAAGGCTTCAAATAAAAAGCTCTCAGATTATGTGGGAAAATTATAGGCTGAGTTTTGGAAGCATTCGGGGATTTTTTTCATTTCTGCAGAGAAGTGGAGAAAATATCCAAACTTTTTTGCAATCTACTACAAATGAGACGAACGCTTCGCCCTTTGGCGGAAAGGCCCGTGTCATCGGCAAACAAAGGTTTTTGACACCCTGGTGGTAAAACAGGTAAGTCAGAGGTAAAAATGTTATACAATATGGACCCCAGTATGCTGCCTTGAGGAACATCAGCTCTTATAGGTAATCTATCAGATTTCGAATTCTGATAGTTTACCTGCAGTGAGCGATCTTATAAATAATTTGGGATCAGTTTAATGTAATAGAGGAAAGTTAAAATGAATCAATTTTACAATCAAACCAAACACTGTCAAATGCTTTTTCTATATCAAGAAGAGCAACTCCAGTCGAATATCCTTCAGATTTGTCGAGCCGAATTAAATTCGTAACTCTTAATAACTGATGAGTGGTTGAATGCCCAGGGAGAAAACCAAATTGCTCATCAACAAAAATAGAATTGTCATTAATATGAACCATCATTCTATTTAAAATAATCTTTTCAAACAGTTTGCTTTTTGAAGAAAGCAAACTGATTGGGCGATAACTAGAAGCCTCAAATGAATTTTTGTCCGGCTTCAAAATTGGAACAACTTTGGCGTTTTTCCATTTATCTGCGAAGTAAGCCAATTGAAAAAAAATTGTTAAGAAAATTATTGAGCTTTTAGTGGAATGTCTTCACTTGTCATAAGACGAGTTTTTACAATCTCATTGAAATTCCACCACTTAATTGTATCTTGACAGATACGTATTTCGACCTCAACAGTAAGGCCGTCTTCAGTGTCTTGTACTTGACTCGACTTCGACTCGACACTTAGTTTTTAATTCTACAGCTCGGCAAAAATCCGCACAGCCGTCTGCCCAGCAAAATAAAAACTGATATCCCGGCAAAAATAACGTTTGTTAGCTGATTTTCGTCAAATAATTTGCCGATTTTCAGCAATTTTGACAGATATCTCGGCAAAAAACATGTTTGCTGGGGCACGGCTGTGCGAAACTCGGTAAAAGTTTAACATTTTGCTGAGATCCCGGTAAATAAAACTAAGTGTGTAACATATTTGCTCAAGCTCCGTTGATTTTTAAGCCAGAATCAAATGTAAATTTCTTCAAAAATTCCAGAGGAATATTTTTTAGAAATTTCAGAAGAAATTTCTTTGGAAATACGGCAGAATAATTTGCGTAAACTCCAACAGAAATTAGTCCGTTATTTCTCCTTCAATTCTTGTAACACGATTTTCTAAAAGTTCATGCAGAAATTTTTTTGACCATTCTTACTGGAATTTTGTTGAAAAACTCCGAGAACTCCTGTAGAAATTCATTTTTCGTGCGCAGATTCATCCTGAAATTCTCCCGGAAATTTTCATGGAAATGTTTGCAGAAATCCAACTGCCCTTGAATCTGCTGAAGTGCAGAGGTCACTCCAAATTATCTGTGGAAATTCCTCCGAGTATTCTTACAAAAATTTTCCTGGGAAATTATTTTGTAATTCATGTCGTGAGTTCAAGTAAATTCTCCACAAATAACCTGCGGAAAATCTTCAGAGCTTAAGCGCATTTTACACCTCCCGTGAACGTGAACGTGAACAAACTGTTTTTCGATAATAACTTCTTGATACATACTCAAATCGTGAGGAAATCATGTTCAAATGAAAGGCAGATGCTGCATTTAGTAGTGAGATGCATAAAAACATGAAAAACATCAATTATATCAGATTTATGGGCATTCCACGGTCATGCCTGTGAAATCATCGTGGAATCGTATCTGCGGCGAACTCACCGTAAATGTAAACGCGACAGTGAACATGAACGTGGAACGTGGTGAATTCAAAAATACAAGGAGAATAGATTGATTTTGGTTGGGAGTTCACATCGACCGAGAGTGTTTAATGTTCTCGTTGAATCGGTTTCGGGTGGGTTCCTGCTTTGTGTTTCGCTGTCGTCAATTTTAATAGTCGTATCGGTTTGGTCGGAAGGAAACTAACTCAGTAGTTTCTCATAAATGAATTGTGTTTCTTTTTTATTATTTGGTATTATTCTTCTTTTTAAATATTTTTTTATTTTAATACTTTAATCATTCGTATATATATTTTCATAGATAGATTATTTTATTCCTTGCTTCATTCATAAAAAAATAATGTCATTCTTTTTCTTCTTCTCCTTCCTCTTCAATGGCTACTGAATCTTGGCATGCCTCTTTACTCAATGTTTCATTAACATTTCCATAGTTATTATTTGATGTTTCTATTTCTGTGCCCATCAATTGCATGGATATGTGTCTTATGTGGCAAGTACAAAGATACGCTATGCCCACTGAGTCGTGAATGGCCGAAAACCCAAAAAAAATCTTTTAGGCCGCAATGAAAATCGAGATCAGCCTTTGCTGAGATCCGCCTTTGCTGACAAGGCTGACTAGAAACCATTGTATTTATTCATAATTTCATCTATTATTTTTTTTATTTCATGATTTATATTTGATGTAATAGTTAATTTATATTTTCTTAAATTATATTAATATATTAATTTATACGAGTCTCAAGTTAGCCTTGCGAGCAAAGGCGTAGGATTCCTAACCCAAATGGCGAGTTCGATTCTTGGTCCGGCCTAGAATGTTTGCGGGTTGGAAAGCCAAGGTAAGCCAAGTTTCAGTGGAATGTAAAGCCAATGTACAGTGGGAAAATCCGATTTCGAAGTAGAATTTTTTTTACTTTCTTTACGAGCAATTTACAGAAGAAATCAAGGGCTATTTTTTAAGAAAATTCAGTGAGTAATGTTTCATTGGACGTGGAAGACTTCAGTATGTAGATATGCAGAGCATGCCCGAATGTTCCATATATCATGAGTTTTAATATTTTTTTTTATATTTATCTTTAGGAAATTGCTCTAAAATTGTGTTCATCTCTTCACTGTGGATCCATAAAGGTGCACTAAATATGGTAAAAGTTAAAAATTTAAGGTACTTTGTGGTCAAATAGGCAACAAAGTGCATTTTATGTGAATTTTTCATGTATTCTGTAGGAATAAATAATATTTACAGATAGTTATTGGTATTATTGTCCAAAAATATTGTACAGATATTGATAAATATGTGTGAAACAATAACTAATGAAGTAAATCATTTCGCAAATGTTTTGTTTTGGGATTTATTGGACAAAACACGATTTTTAAATGCTTCTGGATAGAGCCGATGCCGAACATTTCCAAACCATATCCGATTGCACAACTAGACAAGAGTTATCATATTATTTGAGAGTCGATGTGCCAATAGATAGAATGAGATCGTAAATACTCTTTTCTCATGCCTTTTCGCCCAAATTCCTCTATGAAATTATATAACTCACTAATTGTGAGTTAAGAAATGATGGAGTAATATGATTTTAATGATAATTTGTCAATTATACTATGAAAATAACAAATATTCGTATATTGAATGAAAAAAAAAATATTCCAGGGGGTTTTTGAAGTCAAACAAGCTCAGAAGCTTATTTTATATTAAAAATACATTCACATAAATGCGCTTTGATGATTATTTTACACCAAAATCACTTTAATTTTCAACAATGAAGAGGAAAACACAATTTTATTACAAATAAATAAAAGGACGACAAATATGAAAAATTGATTTATGGGACATTGGAGTAAAACGAGTTCAATAACTACATACAGTAGTATCCCGCGTCTAAAAAAATCACTCACCGAATTTCTTTGAAAATTTCCTTTTGAATAAGCCCTCATTCCTCCTCCGGTCGTTCGTGAAAAAAGTTATCTTATTTTGAATGAAAAAATATATTTAATGAGCTTTAAAACTTATATGACCTTAAAGTCTCGTATAATTCAATACACTCAATGAAATATATGATTATTTGTTATTTTCATTATATTATTGGCAAATATCATTTAAATTAATAGTATTTTTTGTTTCGCTGGTAACAAAACACGTCGATCACTTTTTATGCACCTTTAAAAATGTCGCCAATATCTTTAATTTAAATCTGGGTGAATGCAAAGCCAAATCATTAAAACATGCAAAATAAATACTCAATTTCTGGAAATAATCTGATTATTGAGGTCAAACAATTTTGTTAACTGGCGACGATTTCAAATCGGGGCCGAAAAATTCAAATAAATTGTATTTTGACGCTTATTAAACAGTGCCCTTCTGTCAATCCACAATGAAGCGATAAACACAATTTTAAAGCAATGTCCGAAAGATAAAATGACAAAAAATATGTAAATTCGTGATGTGTGGGACATTGGAGCAAAACGAGCCTCATTACTACATACAGAAGTGTTCCACGTCCTTGATTCTTGAATTCCTTGGAAAATTCCCTCTTGACTTAGCCCTTGATCTCTTCTGTAAGTTGTCCGTAAAGAAAGTTATTATTTTTTCTTCTTTTGAAAGCGGATTACGGAAAAAATATCATTTAATTTTTTTTGTGTATTTTCTACAACACCATAATTATTGTTATTAATTATAATTTGTTCATTTGCTTTTTTATTGAGTCACTGATTTACTAGGTTTCAAGATTAATTTATTGAATTATTATTTTTTGTTGTTGTTATATTAGATTTTTGATTTATTAGTTTATTAATTTCTTTTTAATTTATTAATTTACTGCCCATAAAAGCATAACTTTCCCATATAGATAGCAAATCTTGTAAATATTGGACAGTTATGCGTGCAGCGGCAATGTGGTATTTTATTAATTATAAATTGATTAATTCAATAATCTATTTGTTTATGTATCTGGTGTTCATCAATTTATTAATTTATTATTTCATTGATTTTAAAATTTATTAATTTGCTTATTTATCAAATTGTTAATTTAATAACTTACTATTATTAATTTATTAACTTATTAATTATGAGTTATTTATTCATTATTTTAATATTTTATTTTTTATTATTTTATTATTTTATTATATTTATTATTTATTATTTATTATTGATTCAATAATTCATAAATTTATTCATTTCTGAATTTATTTATCTAAAAATTTATCAACCCATTAATTTCAAGTTATTGATTGATATATTGATTTATTTGTTTATTCAAAGTCTTAGCTATATTACATATAAATACTTGGCATAATATTTCTGCTTTGCCTATTAGGCTACTGCTTAATCATTTGATATGCTTCTGATATGCTTGCGCATCGTCTCTGTCGTTCACGGTGAACAGATTTTCAGAATGCTTTTGGCATTCGAACGTGAACGAGCTCCGAGGAATTTTTTTACCTGTATTCACCAGAGAAAGCTTCTCTCCTCTCTGATATTTACACCATGTACGCTATATCCACCACTGCAATACAGGGAGAATGAAGAATCTAACAAGATGTGTAGATTGCCTCTCTGACGTTTTCATCCTGCCTGTCTGTCCGCCCTTGTTTTTTTGGTACACACGTGCTCGTATGCGGTTTGCGTTATGACCGTCGACGAGGTACACATATTTATAATACATAATCATTATTCAGAATGTTTGTGATTAGGTATATGTATGAATTTATTCAATAAAGGTATTTATGTGAATATCAGGAAACATAAGTTCCGTGAAAACTCAAGAAAGTTATACCATGTTTTGTCAAACAGTTTATGTGAGTAATTTACATAATTTGGATAATGACTATCAACAAAATCTTAGCATAGCATACATTATTAAATGCATATTAAGACTTTCAATAGCAAACACAACAATTATATACGATATGTGATCAGTTGAATTTTATACACAAAAACTTGAGCAAAAATTGGGATTTTTTATTGGCGTACTCTGGTCAAATATTCAAACATCAAATCAAATTAACACTATTAACACTATTCGAACAAATGAATAATAAATTAAAAAAAAACAAAATGCGTTGAAGAAAAGTATTAAACAAATGTAAGCCAAAAGAGAAAGTCAAAAAATACATCTAGCAAAAGAAAAAAAAAATAAATAATTCCTCATTAAATTAAACTTGTTACTACATGTCAAAATCAATCGTTCAAATGGGATAGAAGTCACTAGATAGAAAATTAGAAGAAATACTTTTCGTAAATTCGTATTTTCTTAACTATAATTGCATAATTGAACATTATTGTATTAATGTATGGAACAGAATGAATCATGTGAATTACATGCTTCGTGGGTAGGTTTGCCAGAACTCCTCAAATTCGCTAGAGTTAAATAAAACCATCATCGACAAAACGCTGCATTCGCATCCTCACGATTTCGTGAGTGATAACTTTCCATCTCTTATTTTTATTTTCGTATCTCTCTGTTCAGTAGATTTGCTTCTTGCAACATTACAAATTGCTTTATATTTCAATTGCATTATAAATTTATTTATCAAATATTATTTCATTGAACGAATATTTGATAAATTAATATTTATACATTTCGAAGAAAATCATGAAAAATATAGGCCAACATTCTTGTACAAAGAAGAATCTAGCAATTCTGTATGGCCCAATTTGTGCATACATTGTGAAATGATCCTGTACAGAATTATATAGATAATTTAACAAAATGTGTTGTTCTTTCCTTTGATGCATACCAGTCGAAAGATAATATTTGGATTCAGGTCAATTGATCACCGGAACTTGTTAATTCAACGTTGAACGGTGTAAAATGTATACTTTGGTAGCACATTTGAAAATTTGCCATTCAGAAATCATTAAGTATATGTACCTACTGACTTTTCATAACAAAATTCCCGAGCATTTAAACGAAAAGATGATAAAAATTAAACAAATTGATCAACATCGTTCCTTAGATTACCCACTCAAATAATTCATATACATATATGCGACAATATGTTTCATTTCTATTTTCTTCGTTTACTACTGCACACTTACTTGCTGCCTGCATTCGTGGGCAATAATTCAACACTTCCAACTAGACTTGATTGTCCACGACGATGTTCACTGTGAAATTATCGCTATTTCTCACCTCTTGTTCATGTTCATGTTCACGGGAGGTGTACAGAGGGCTTTACTTGCAGAAATCCCTTCATGAATTCCTACGGAAATCGCTTTGATTTGAAATTGATTGATGACTTCCTGTGGAAAAACTCTCGGTTCTGTTTTGAGCACTTATTAAAGAAATTTCTGTGATCATCCCTATAACTCTTTTGTAAATTCAAGGCGGCATTCTTTTCGATTTTCTATAGTCATTCCTGCGATCACCGCTCCAGAAAATTCCTTCAAAAATGTCTTTATATTTTTTTTGGGTTTTTAATGCTGCAGAAATCCTGTTTACGCTGTGGAAATTTATTTGCAAGAAATTTATACAAGGATCATCACCCGCCAGAAATAACTTTTGAGAATCATATTCTAATTTTTGATAGACTTTCTGCGGAAGAACTTATTAAAATGAGGCATCTGCATTAAATCACAGAACATTTTTATTTTTTCAATTGTTGTGTAAACCCTTATTCGTTCTAGATGAATGTTACAAAGGAAATATAAAATGTTTCAATATTATGAAAAAAATCCTGACGACTTTTGAAGAATGATATAATATATCATGCTGAGTGGTCCATCGTAAAAGAAACAACCAATCAGAAACTGACAAATATCTTGGAATTACAAAGAAATTGACAAGATGAAAATGGGTCACTAGACCTCTTCATGTTTTCAAAAAGTATCTAAAATTCAACCGGTCAGCCCAGAATCACAATTCTTATGCTAAAATAAGTCTCCTGGCAAATTTTCAGCTAATTCGGATAAAATTTCGAAGTGGCTTAAGTCGATTTAGTGTTTTTGGGTTATTTTCAATTTGGAAGAAAATCTATCGAGAGACATAAACGGCGAAAACTATCGCAACAACCTCTATATGGAAGCTTTTGGTGTGCTCTACCAGTCTTGTGAACATTGCGATTCGTTCCGTTCACGTTTTGTCCATGTAGGGGAAGAGGCCCCAAAACGCCCCCCCGATGCAAAACGCCTTTTGTGGTTTCCCTCATATTTACCGTCATTAATATGTCCGTAACAAAACTAGATCTAAAATTATGTAGGATAGGGGAAGAAAGTTTCAAAATAGTGCATGGGAAGGTCGGAAAACCGAAAATTTCCACATTTTGAAGAAACATTCAACATTTTGGCGAGGCAAAACGCCCTAGTGGCAATAACCTACAAAGTACTTGCGTCTCCACGGACTATCCATACTAGAATGCTGATTCGCCGACGCGTGGTACTTTGTTCCCTAGCGGCCGGCAGCTGAAAGGCGTTTTGCCTCATGAGTTTTCCGGCAACAAAATATCACCACTTTTTTGAAATGTGAATATTATCAATATGATTGAGATTTTTGACAATTTTTGAATGGCAAAATATCCATGAATAGCGTTACAAATAAGACAATAGAGCAGTGTTTGCTTAGCTAGGGCATATTGCCCCCCTTCCCCTAAAAGTGATTTTCAAGCTTTTAAGTGCATAAAAATACTGTTTCCCCTAAAAGTCGTTGCTCTACAAAATTCTTGAGTTTATGACAAATGATTGTTAATTTATTATTTTATAGTTCCTCTTTTTTCCCTGGAAATTTGAGTAATATAATTGCCCATGTGCGATTTACCGTTAAATTCTTAAAAATCAGAAGCTGAACATTTGTCATAAATTTGCACGCTGAGATTTCTTCAAACAAGTTGTTCAAACAAAGAAGCTTCGATTTCACTTGTTACTAAGATGCACTCAATGTTAAAAGCATGAAGGCATATGATAAAATTAACAAAATTTGGAAGTCGTTTGTTGTTACTGTTGTTTGTTGTCAAATATCATATGATTTAATTTATGTTTTGTTCGAATAACTTGCTTGAAGAAATTCTATCGTGCAAATTTATGACAAATGTTCAGCGTCTGATTTTTAAGAATTTAACGGTAAATCGCACATGGGCAATTATATTACTCAAATTTCCAGGGAAAATAGAGGAATAATAATATAATAAATTAACAATCATTTGTCATAAACTCAAGAATTTTGTAGAACAATGACTTTTGGGGGAAACAGTATTTTTATGCACTCAAAAGCTTGAAAATCACTTTAACATGGACAAAACGTGAACGGAACGAATCGCAATGTTCACAAGACTGGTAGAGCACACCAAAAGCTTTCGTATAAAGGTTGTTGCGATAGTTTTCGACGTTTATATCTTTTGTTAGTTTTTTTCCAAAATTGCCCAAAAACACTAAATCGACTTGAGCCACATCGAAATTTTATCCGAATTAGCTGAAAATTTGACAGGAGACTTATTTTAGCATAAGAATTGTGGTGCTGGGCTGACCGATTGAATGTTTGATACTTTTGGAAAACATGAAGAGGTCTAGTGTCAACAAGTAACGTATCTCTCCTCATAACATTTGTTCAAATAATGCTTGAGAATGTAATGCATGCCATTAAATAAGGACTTGGACATATCCGAAAAATAATGTTAATAACCTTGAAACGTAAATTTGTTCTCAACAACATTTGCTAATGAAAATAAAGCACATCTAGGCATCAAACTAATTTTCAAATAAACTTCCTCAGATTTTAGCATTTTATTTATTTAATTTCCACCTAAAACTAAATCCGCGCCAAATCCGCGAAAACCGTGAAATCCGCGAAAATCGCGAAATCCGCGTAGTCGTAACAACCCTGAATATAAAATTTTCAAACATTTGAAACTTTGCTTCATTCTTTATTATGAACTACCATGCGTCTGCTTCCGAATGAGTTTTTCATGTTACGTTTTCTTACACACATATGTATATGGGGTCGTTCAATAATGATGTCACATGTTTTAGGGGGGGGGGTCTAAGATTTTGTGACAGTACATATACTAGGTATACGAAAAAGCGAGACAGAGAGGGAGGGGTCTGAAAATCCAAAAAAATAGTGGACGTCATAGTTGAATCACCCCTATAATCATAGATGAAATAACCCTTTGATGTACACAAACGTAAGATATAAATGGTATTGCATTTTTATGGCCATACTGTATTTGATAAGTTGGAGGATGTTATGGGACCTTTTCCTTATGTGAGAATGGGCCGTTATAAAATTCAATATTTATTTTAAAATATGTAAATATATTATAAAATATCAGACTATCAAGTGGTGTGGCTACAGTATTTAAAATTCAGTATCAGGTTATAAAAGTTGAGGTCTAAATTGGGAACTAATTTTCAATATAAACAAAGCCTAGAATGTAAGGATATTTGTAAAACAAAAATAATTTGTAAATGAACACTAGTTTACAATCCCCCACAAAACTCACAAAATCCAATAATCAAACAGAAACATTTTTATGATACTAACCCTTGAATAGACGCTGAATTCGAAAGCAGTCCTCCATCGATGCTTTCCCGCGACATTTCATCCGCCATCTTCACTTTCAGCTGATGACCGAAAGAATTCAAATCGGACGTGGAATTCGGTGTGATGGGTTTTGAAGAACCATTCGTATTGGTAGTTGCGGTCGTGTTAGTGTTTGTGTTGTTCACATTGGTGATCGAATTGGCCGTTCCGTTCGGTAGATGTTGAATCGGAGTGGTCGTTGTAGAGTCGACCAATGTTCCGTCCTCCATCCCGTTGTTATCGTTGATGTGGTTCGCTGTGATCTCTGCTTCGCTCTCGTTAATTTTGTTATCGTTTCCTTCGTCGGTTTCGCCCATTTCATCCTCGATACCTTCCTCTTCTTCGCCGTTCTTATCCAGCAGAGCCGCTTCTTCATCTTCGTTGAAAATAACAAAATATGCAAACGCTAGGTATATCACGGAAATGATGAACGAAGGAATTGGAATAGCCATTGCGTACACAAGATTCAATGTATTTTGCCACATATCCAAATCGCTTATTACCAGTCCGGGATCAACCCGCGAATAGTAACAAGTGAAATTAGTTCCTATTTTCCAATACTTTTTGGTCCAGATGGTGCAGTTCAGTATCGGAGGATACCCGCAACCTTTCACGTTGGGAAATAGTCGCGCACCGGTGAAGAACCATTCCGATTCATTACCATTCATTTCTGTCATGTCATCAGGATATTCCATCAATGTGTTGTCCTCGCCGATGATGGAACTAATAAGACCATTTTTGTGGTCTCCGAAACCGTTGGCTCTGCCATCTACCAACATATCGCTGTACTCGTAGTCAGTACGAACAGCTCGTTCGAATCGATTCAGTGCTGAATCGAACCTGCTGCTGCCGAATAGACTGGAGGACGAATCTTTGTCGGCGGTTGAAATTGGTTTATTAGTTGCACTATTTCCACTTAAGCTATCGAAATTATTTTTTTGACTACTCTTGCTATTATCTTTACTAACACTACTATCACCAGTGGTTTTTGTAGCTTTTGCTGTGACTACTCTGGGAGCAGCCGTGGACGTCGTCGATGTGGCATCGATGGTTGCCTCTGTCGCAGCCGCTTCTGCTGCTAGCTGCGCGCTCGTTTTGTAATTAACGCGAATTTGTTGGCATTCGTAGATGTCCTTGGTGCAGCCCTCGCGACACGAAGCCCAGCTGCAGTTCTTCGCGCCATACAGATGCTCATTATCGACGGTGATGCAGAACGCCGGTGACTCATCGAATTGCATGAAAATCGTAGTGAAAGCAGGCTCAATCACAAACGGCACCAAGAACAAAAATGCGAAAAGGCTAAAGGTTGCGAGTAAGATAAAAAAGGCAGTCGTGTAAAATAATGCTTTTTCGCGAAATGTGCGTGGTACAGCTTCCTCATCCATATCCTCGTGAAGATTAGTCGGTAATTCGCGCTAATCTGGTTGGTCCAAACAGAGTTTCGGCGATAAGATCTCCCACTACGGCTCCGGAGCACAGTCTTGATGGTAAATTCTAAATGGGATGGTTGTAGGCAGTCCGTTGACCAGAAACGGGTTCACCTTCTCGCTACTTATGTGAATGTTTCACCGTTGTGTGAATGACAAGGATATTTTTTCCAAGCTATTCAATAATTCCGCAGTCTATCCTTAGCGAGTTGACATTTGAAATGGAACAACGTTATGCTCTACACGCACACCTTCGCACTGTAGCAAGTCGTTCCGCTCCTGGGTGTTGATATGATATTTCCGTTTCCTTTTGATGGCTTTGACCCAACGTTTTTGAAAGCGATGTATCCGAGCGTAGATGGTATGTATGTTGAAGGATATAAAATCATTAAACATTCATCAATTGAATTGTTTAATCACATGAGGGCGCCATGGGCACCCCATTTTTAACCATGGTTCGAAGAACGTCATAGACTCGGCTCCGACAGACATTTGACTCAGTCTGCCAGTTGGAGTATTTCTCAGCGAGGATGGGATATTCCCCCAACTATGAGAGCAACGGCTATCATCAATTTACGTTAAGGAATGAAACTACGGAGTGCTGCACGCAGAGCTTACGTTTGTACGAGTGTGCTCTTACGCCGTCCAGCGGCAATCGTTCTGCGACAGGATACTACGTTCGTATTGGTAGGATAAGAATGCAAAATTAACAACGATAAGCTCAGTCCGGCTGGCAGAATTATTCTTCGTCAGACTGTTTATATTTCTTCGCTTTTTGTGCAGCAAATGACCATTAGCTACCACACTAGGTTTGTTGGCACCACATTTATGTACAATATTTTACATTCACATGACATTGTAGTCACTCTCATTCTCTCGTCGCTCCTTCATCAGTGGCGAGTAGCTGCTTGGTTGGTATGTCGGTGCTCAAATTATTTTTCCTCTTTACATAACTATTGCATGTCTTTCACTGATTTTGAATTATAAATAATTTCATTTCTTTCTTCACTATCTGACTCACGATACCACACAATGGAACTTATTGATCAAAATAGAACAGAATGATGCCATGAACAGTTTAAACCCTCTATGTGCACAGCGAAATATCAAAATTTTGGTTGTAATTGCTTTTCAATCTTCTTGCCGTTATTGGTTATTGATTCATCAATATTTGTTTTAATTTTGCCCAATTATCTCAACAAACATACTGAACCGACAAACGTTGCACCATTTTCATCCGCACTTCGCTTATTTTCCTTCTTAACACCATATAGACAGTGTCGCGACGTCGCCTTTCCTGTTATATCCAGATAGAAAGGCTTAATACTTCTACACTGGTGCGGCGGCCTTCTTTTTTCCTTCAACTGGTTTCACCACCACGACACGCAACGTCGCTACTATGATAGAGAGAAAATCGAAGCCTCTGTATTTAGCTGCTTGAGTTTGCTTCCCAGTGTTCCAGGCTGATTATTTCATTTGTGCATCGTTTCACATTTTACCAACCCGTTCGTGATGATTATAGGTACCGAGTCCATGTCGCACTTGCTGCTCGGGAGCAAAATTTATGCATGCATTTTTAAAACGCCAAAATGGCGCTTTAGCACGATACAACACCAATAAACTCGAGGAAAGTTTTTCCAAATCTAATGCATCGCATTGATTTCCCACACTAAAGTTTTGCGGGCACTGCTACTGCTGCTGCGGTTACAAACGTTGAGCTAATAGTGAGGAAATTTCATAATGCCTTTTCCTCGCATTCATTCTCTATTCAAATGGGTACGTAGGACGTTCCAAGTATTGCTCGTATCGACAAAACCCTAGGACCCTTTTTGCACTTACGGAAAATGTTCACCACCTCTGAGGGAAAAAGTCACCCACATTTGACTTCACAGTACCGTGAGCCATGAAAACACATCTTTGTTCTATCTTCTTTTTATTCTCTTCTTGCCTCTTTCCTGCCGTTAAGAGAAACCGAGACGGAAAGTCTGCTAGGGTCTGAGGTCTGGGAAATTTGTTCTACGGGTTTTCACTTGACAAAGAAAAAAATATCTGTGGAATGGATAACACCAGACGACATTCGCATAGGATTAATTGTTACAATGCACAACATGACACACTAGTCCGTGATTCTAGGGAATGTTTTCACTCGTTATGACATTTTTTTATGTACAAAGAAGAAAAGTAAACTAAATCATCTATACACTGATTACACGGATATTATCACAATAAAATGTCCTCGCGAACTGAACAGCAGGTTCCTTCAGTGACGACAACGAGGCTGTGAAAATTTCCTGATGGCTCTCGCACTACGGCGAGCCTTCAGCAGACGGCAGTTGGGGAGAGATAAAGAGAGAGTGAGAACGCTTCTCACGATGTCAGCGCGAATGGGTTGTCTCGAGCCTTCCCCCGTGCTTGTATCGATATCGGCTCGGAGCGCCCGCGTTCGTTGGAGAAAAGTAAAATACAGTGCGTCTCCATGCGTAATGAATTGATTGGAAGGAATAAGGAGCCCAACGTTAATTCTGAATAATTTTAAATGTTATATTAATAGCATAACTTACGATTTAGTAATTGATTAATCTGTCTTGGGTTGGAGTATATAAATACGAAGATTAATATGCATGTCTTCGGCTTTTTTTGTTACATCTGGGACAAATTGGCAGGTTTACCTTTTGGAACATGCCTGCCCGTGTCCCCGATGAATGTAATATTACTATTGAAAAATCACGCAAGGGAGCGTCCACAAATTACGTCACGCTTCGAGGGGGAGGGGGTGACGATGACGATCCATACACAATTTTCAGATGTTTCATACGAAAAATGTGACATAGGGGGGAGGTGGGTTGAAAATGACCAATTTTTGCGTTACGTAATTAATGGATCTTCACTAAATAAAGTCTCAAACAAACAAAACATACCTGCCTCATGTTTACGTATGGGGGGGCAAGTCTTTTTTAGGCTCCCCCAGACCTAAGCGATTTCATCGCCGTGACGGCGACAACTAGTCGCCGCGATTCTATCGCTGGGTCGCTGCAGGCAATGTTCCATTTACCCTTCCATACCAGCGACGACAGAATCGCAGTCGCCAAGCGATAGAATCGCGTCGCGACTGTCGCGTCGCGTGTGTTTGGGGGAACCTTTTATCCATTTAAATCGCATATCGAATTAATTATTAACGCAAACATCTAAACATTTTCTATATAAACCTACTTCAGTTATTATTCAGTTATTTTTTTCAATTACTAACCCGTTGTCATCAGTCATCGTCATCAGCACATTCAAGAATACAAGTTCTCTTCGGTTGAATATGCATGTGCATCACAATTATCTCTAATTAAATACCAAACCATCATTTTCCTTGGGGTGGCTCCAGGTTTTCAGACAGCTCACGTGGAATCTGTTTACTATGGGACGTAATTAATATTGAGCAGTGTAATGCCCTAGTAATATTGCCTATACCAAAAATCTTTATTCTTAATTCATTGATGTTTTATGATAGCCACCAATGTTTCATTTGGTTTTATCGCAATCATTATGTCTGGTAGTCGATTTTCTACATCAATTTCAAATGTATCTTCTTCTTCTTATTGGCATTACATCCCCACACTGGGACAGAGCCGCCTCGCAGCTTAGTGTTCATTAAGCACTTCCACAGTTATTAACTGCGAGGTTTCTAAGCCAAGTTACCATTTCTGCATTCGTATATCATGAGGCTAACACGACGATACTTCTATGCCCAGGGAAGTCGAGACAATTTCCAATCCGAAAATTGCCTAGACCGGCACCGGGAATCGAACCCAGCCACCCTCAGCATGGTCTTGCTTTGTAGCCGCGCGTCTTACCGCACGACTAAGGAGGGACCCAAATGTATCTACAGAACTTAATAACAGCCATGATAAAGCTTTTTCATTTTTATTGCTTTTTGATTTTAAGTGATGTTTTATCGTTGCCTCTAAAATGTATTTTTATTTGCTGCTTTGAAGCACAAATCTAAATTTTGTGTTGGATTTATTTAAAGCTAAACAAAAAACATTTCATATTAAACAAGTATTTTTGCGGACAATTTTGTCCTGTAAAATGCTTTTTAGTGGCCGCGGAATAATTATATGCTATTGTTATTTTTATGCGTTGTACCATGGATAAAAATATCATAGAACAGGCGTCATAGGGGACCGACATGCATTTTAGGAACTGAGATAAAAAATTTTAGTCTGCAGGCTGGTTTTATTTACAGTGCACCAGTTGCAGCGCAAATCACGAGGGCAGGTATCAGGTATCAGAACGTCGGCTCAGGAGGCACGTTCCCCTCAATTTGGGAGATTTGTACCATCGCCTTCACTGGCCTTTCTCATCATTTATCTGACGGAACAGGAAGTGAAAAGGGGAAAGGAAGAGGAAGTGAAGTTGGAAAGGAGAATGGAACAGGTTTCTGGAGAAGGAGGATACAATCAATAATACATACATACGATGCATTTTGTAAAACGCAATGAAACGCGAAGCATAAAATATACTGGATAAGTCACACAATGCAAATGCATATGATATACCATTTATAGGAAAGCCAATTATGTAGACTCACACGCATTCAGCTAGGGACTAAAGAGAGGTGTCACAAAAACACTGAGGACGTAACAATGGACGAACGTCAAAGACGAAACACAGAGTGCACTGTGAAAAACGCATAATGCGAATCCATATAGGTGACATTTTTTTTAAAAAACTTAGTAAAAAACATATTCATAACCCCACCCTTATTTAACCTCAAGTTGAGATTAAACAAGAGTAGCCGAAGCCAAACGTCAAAGACAAAACACAGAGTACATTGCAAAAAATCGCATAATGCGAATCCATTTAGTTGGCAATTTGTTGAAAACTAAGTAAAACACATATTCATAACCCCATTCTTATTGAACCTCACGTTGAGACTGAACAAAAGTAGCCGAAGCCGAACGTCAAGAACGAAATACAGAGTACACTGTGAAAAACGCATCATGCGAATCCATATAGGTCACAGACACAAAGTACATTGTAAAAAAACGCATAATGCGCATCCATATAAGTGACAGCTTGTTGAAAAACTAAATAAAACACATATTCATAACCCCACACTCACTTTGAGATTGAACAAGAGTAGCCGAAGCCGAACGTCAAGGACGATACACAGAGTACACTGTGAAAAAAGCATAATGCGAATCCATATAGGTGACAGTTTGTTGAAAAACTAAGTAAAACACATATTTATAACCCCACACTCACGTTGATATTGCACAAGAGTAGCCAAAGCCGAACGTCAAAGACGAGACACAGAGTACACAGAGTACACTGTGAAAAACGCATAATGCGAATCCATATAGGTGACAGACACAAAGTACATTGTAAAAAACGTCTAATGCGAATCCATATAGGTGGCAGTTTGTTGAAAAACTAAGTAAAACACATATTCATAACCCCACACTCACGTTGAGATTGAACAAGAGTAGCCAAAGCCGAACGTCAAAGACGAGACACAGAGTACACTGTGAAAAACGCATAATGCGAATCCATATAGGTGACAGACACAAAGTACATTGTAAAAAAACGCATAATGCGAATCCATATAGGTGACAGTTTGTTGAAAAACTAAGTAAAACACATATTCATAACCCCACACTCACGTTGAGATTGAACAAGAGTAGCCGAAGCCGAAAGCTAAGGATGAGACACAGAGTACACTGTGAAAAACGCATAATGCGAATCCATATAGGTGACAATTTGTCGAAAAACTAAGTAAAACACATATTCATAACCCCACTCTTATTTAACCTCTCGTTGAGATTGAATAAGAATAGCCGATTATCTCGGAGAAGCAAAAAGTCAACTACGCCATAGCTCTGGTTAGCACAGCGAGGGCTAAATACTGTGAAGGGTGCTCTGGTGCTTCACAGGCTTCGTTTACGGTTAGGTTCTTATTAGACCCCCCTAACCATTCATTCGTAGGCACGGTAAGTATAAAACCGCATCCCACCGAGAATTAGGACTCACCTGTATGGTGGACTTTCACCACTGGAACAGGCAATCCGTAATGTTATTTTTATCCAGATAACCAGCTGCCGACACCACACGGCTATCTAGGCTGTTCGTGGAGAGAAGTTGACATTGACTTTACGTCAACTCTCAATGAGGCCGAACAACCCACAATTTGCAGAGCAAATTACGAGAGCAACAACCGTGCCTGCCTATGCAGTCCGCAGACCTATACTCCCTGGAGGAAATCACGTAGCTCACTGTGAGCCTGTTCCGACGGTTGCGAAGCAAGGAACAACAGATCGATGCCGCCATCTCGGTGGTCATGGCCTTTCTCGCTAAATATGGACTGACCGTCTTCATTGACCAAAACAACATTGACATCCATATTATACCGAGACACACCACACCACCTAATGAATGTCTACATTCCCGACTTTTGACATGTAAGGCTTGATCGGCTTGACCCTGGGTGAAGAGTGGCCATCGCTTTAAGCCGAAACATTGATTGCCGTCTGCTGCCGAGTTCCAGCTGAAAATCATAGAAGCCGCGGGGGTCGAGGAAACCACCACCGTCGGCCCGATCACTATCATTGCGGCCTACTGCCTCAAAAAAAAAACAAACATGCGGGATGGATCGTCTGTAACCCTGAGGCAAGACATCATTGAGTTGGCTCGGCGGCGCGGCCGGTACATCATCGCTGGTGACCTCATCGCAAAACCCTTGCTTGGGGGAACACTTGGCGGAACCAAAATGGAAACATTTTGCAACGAGACGTGGACAACATCTTGAGCCCAGATGCTCCAACCCGGTTAAGTCGATGTGGGGCCCATGTCATGCTTGACATTTTCCTTACCAACATGGACAACATTTCCCAGGTGGTGCACCAAAAACTCAGCTATGACCACTACCCAGTAGTGCTGGAGGTTGGGTCTTTGGTAAATTGCGATCATTATACCCGACACAACTAGAATCGTGCCAACTGGGAACGGTTCAACCAGTACGTGGATTACAACATCAATTACCGTGGACCTCCCACACTACGAAAAAGTCCTGTAACATTATGTCATTTAAGACCGACATATGCAAGCGAACCAAAAGACGCATTATTGCATTCAAATTAATTTTTACAAGGCCCTGAAAATGTGTATCCTAAATTCTACACGGCCAAAAAAACTAGTGTATGTAGCAAAAATGGTAAGGTCCAGCATGTCAATCTAACACCAGATCTTATGAGTGGGAGTCCCGGTCGATATCACTCTACCATTCCTGCTGCTCGGCAGAAGGGAGATCGAAGCCTAACCTGTTCTACAATTTCACGAATGTGGGGAAGTATCAGCCCATCCACTGCTTGTTCCTTGCAACTGCGCTGACGGTGAAAAAGGAGAAATGAAAACAGTGCTCAGCTGGTGCGTAAAGAATCTTATATCCATGGGTCACTTTGTTTGTTTCGGGGCGCTTTGGATTTCAGTCATTCTTACTGTAAATTTAAGCCATTTTGTAATGAGAAACGTTTAATGGATAGCATTCGGTATTTGATGACATAATGATACTGCAAATATATTGTTTTGGGTGTCTGAAGCAAATATGACACAATATTATGTTATGATTGGATATGCATCTCGGTTGATTACGTCAGCTTAAAGGATTGCGTCCCTTATAAAATTGAGAATTTTTGGTGTGCCGGTAATATGACCGTTTTAATCTGAACACTTTTTAATTTGAACTTCTGGTTACTCTATGTGCATCAGAAAAACTGGTTTCTGGCTGCTCTCTTTGCTGATTTGTTTTGATTCTGCGTTCTGTTTCACGATGTTCCATTTTTCTTTTCCCGATTCCATGTGCTTTATGACGTTTGAACCATTTTTAATTTGAACGATGTTCAAACGAACCGCCTGGGACCTATGGCAATCAGGTTGGGTTCATACATATGGGTTTATATTTCGCATAGTTTCTAGCAAGTAATCACTCACAATGTCAAACCCTTTTAGGTTCATAAACACACGTTTACGTGTTTCAAGCGAAACGATAAACGTTGCCGGTTTAATATTCCGTACTGGCCAATGGATCAAACCAGAATTCTGATCCCCATTACAGCCGGGGATGGCCGACTTCAACAGCTAAACAGAAAGGCAGCGAAAATCCGTGAAGCTCTTGAAACGAAGGTCTACGATAGTCTTAACGCGTTTCTTGTTGATAGCAGTTGCACGTACGATTACTACTTGGACGGGATTCGCTCTTCCATTCGCCGATCAACAATTCTGCTGAAACGCTCCATGACGCAGCTTTGGACCAATCCGTTCAATCCTTGTATCGCTGAGAAGCTCAAATCCAATATGGATTTGCAGTTTGTGCTGGAGGAGTTTTCATGTGCTGATTATGTCGTGGAATACGTAAACAAGATCAACAGAGGCATAAGTAGTTTACATCGTGAACTCATAAGAGCAGCAGTGACCTCCAGGAAGAGCATCCAGACCAGGACTACAATGGATTGCTGAAGAAGGTCAGCATAAAAATGCTCAATTCCGTGGAAATGTCTGCCCAGGAGACTGCTTGGTATTTGCTTCGGCAACCGATGTCGGAAGCCAGCCACAAGGTACCATTCATCAAATGATATAGTTTTCACAATTTAGAATTCAATTTCGTTTTAGGTTGAGTTTATTGCACCAATGTGGTCACAAGAGCGAATAAAATCAAAGAAGCGAAACAAACTGTAACCGTTCGCAAAATTGTATGAGGTGATTTATTAACCTTGGTGGCTTGTAGCGCCACTCTCACGTGTGAGAGACCACCAGTCTGATGTTTTGCCCGACTTTCTTGAGACAATACCTCAGGGGAAATCCTCGAACGGTTGCTGGCTGAATATTCCAAACCACTTGCCAAACCAACGGAAACCCAAACTCGCTCTGCTTATCCCTTATTACCCCTCGTACTCGCTTAAGCTCGCTCAACCCAATATTCACTGACCGAAGAGGAATAGAAGTCTGAAATATCCAATCTACCCACGGAATAACTGAAACGTACGAGAACAGTGTGTTCTAAACGGAAATGCTGCAAATAAAATCAATTGGCATCCAGATCTTCTAATTCAACATATTTTATTCTCAAGGGAGTTCATTCGGGTTGGACGACATACTAAATGGGCTTAATATTCATATGGGAAACTTCATGGCCATGATTACAATGTTTCCACGTACCTGCGCAGGATTTTCGTAGCGATGGCGGGATTCCGGCGGGTGCCGAAGACGGAGGGCTTTCCGGCGGGGTGCCGAAGACGGATGGCTTTCCGGCGGGACGCCGAAGACGGATGGCTTTCCGGCGGAGTGCCGAAGACGGATGGCTTTCCGGCGGGACGCCGAAGACGTAGGTTTCTCCGGCGGGGTGCCGAAAACGCTGGACTGTCCGACGAGGACGATGACGACTCGTTCGACCGTGCTGGTGACGTCGGTGTCTCCGGAGCGTCGAGTTACCGGCGGCTTGCCAGTGGGCGATCGCTGCTCCACAAGATGGCGGTGTGAGCTCGTGCGCAAATGGCCGAATTAAAGGTGCGGAGGGAGTGGCGGCTGGATGGAAGACTTCCGATTTTCAATCCTCGAGAGCGTCCGGAATACCGTTCCCTCGAGCTAGTAGCCCACTTTCCCTTACGACCCGGCTTCACGTACCTTTCCGATTCACCGGGCGAGGACTAAAAGGAAGCCACTAACTCTTGGTTCAGGTTCGGTCCAGCGTACGATAATTGGCGACGTACGGGGACCGTGCTCTCGGAACCTGACCACCGGGGGTTGTAGCGTACGGGTGGTTCTACGACAGTTTTTGGCGACTGTCGGGTCAGTTTCGCTCGACTGACTGGCGAACTTCACTCCTCTCCGTTTAGCTACCTCGAAAGGCGGGCCTTAGCGGACACACGAGCTCGAATGGTCGCTCTGCGACCCACAACGAAATTCGGACGGGAACCCCAAAATGACTCCGCTGGTCGCTTTCAAATCTCCAGCCCGTACAAAAAAAGCGCCTATGCGCTGGAAGTCCAACGCGAATGGCGAATGTTAGTCAAAACTAATTAAAAACGATTTAAACGAATTACCTTTTTTTCCAAATAATTCCTCCGGCAAATGGAGTAGAATCACGTAATCGTCAGGCGCACTGACGGAAAATAAGCTGTATCTGGAAGACATCAAAAGATTCCCTTTACATCACTTCACTTTTTTAAAACCACTGTTCTCAGTTTACTACCTTCGACAGACTTTGAAGGTGCACACGTTTCACTTTGAAAGTATTGTTCACCAAACTCGGAACTTAAAAACCGCGATACTTCTACTCCTCTAGTGCGAGCGAAAATGAACGAGCTTAAGGGTTCTATCCTTCAGGAAACCTTGAAGGACAATTGCTTATTCTTTAGCGATTTTCGAATGGCGATAGCAGTTTGGCGCCTTCCTAGATTTAAGCAAATGGTTGAAAAGAGCTCTATACTTTCAGGAGCCATTGCTGCACTCACTGAAGCAGTATACCACTTCGCTCAGCCGAGACGCAAACCGCACGAAACATTTCATTACCCCAAGACAGTCAAGTAGTCAGGCAAAGACTGGTTGTATTTTGGTCTCGCTTTGGATTTCGAATCGTCAAGCCGACTTAACGAGTTCTAGCTTTATTTTGCTTAACCTTCTTCGGATATTAGAAAAAACTTACGAATAAGATGTTGGGGTCATATTGACCCAGAAATGTAAATGCTTATAAAACAGTCAAATTATAACCGAATTGCAAAGTTTATATACCGTTCGAAAGATAAACTCATCAATTTTGTGGATATGTGGTGATATGCTGGTTCTGGAGACAATGGCCACCGGGAAACGACTTCCACGGGGACCTTGTCGGTCATATAAGGGGAACATAAAAATCGCTACATATATGCCATTCGATCGCTAATTCTTCATAGATTCTCTTAAAACGGTAATGTATGGTCAATGAGAGGGCTCCGCAGGAGGGGACATTTCCGTTTTAACACCAAAATATGCCGTGCGGCGGCTCTTTTGTCATGATTTTCCACCAAACAGATGGTTATGCGCTTGAAATCGGTAAATGATCACATTGGCCACTCTTGGAGCCTATGAGGTGCCCCCGTGGAACCCGTAAAAGGGGACATTTCCGTTTTAACACTAAAATATGTCGTGCGATAGCTCTTTCGTCATAATTTTCCACAAAATAGATGATTATGTGCTCGAAATCGATAATTGACCACATTGGCCACTCTTGGAACCTATGAGGTGCCCTTGGAGAACCCGTAGAAAGGAATATTTCCGTTTAAACTAAACAAAATATGCCATGCGGTGGCTCGTTCGTCATGATTTTCCACAAAATAGATGATTATGCGCTCGAAATCGATAATTGGCCACATTGGCCACTCTTGGAGCCTATCAGGTGCCCTCAGGAAACCCGTAAAAGAGGACATTTTCGTTTTAACACCAAAATATGTCGTGTGGCGGCTCTTTTATCATGATTTTCCACCAAACAGATGGTCATACGCTTGAAATCGATAAATGATCGTATTGGCCACTCCTTGTATATGCAAGGTGCCCCCGGGGACCCGTAGGAGAGGACATTTCCGTTCTGACACCAAAATGTGCGGTGCTGCGGCTCTTTCATCATGATTTTCCACAAAATAGATGATTATGCGCTCGAAATCCATAAGTGACCACATTGGCCCCTCTTGTAGCCTATGAGGTGCCCTCGGGGAATCCGTAAAAGACGACATTTCCGTTTTAACACCAAAATATGCCGTGCGGCAGCTCTTTCGTCATGATTTTCCACAAAATAGATGATTATGCGCTTGAAATCGATAATTGACCACATTGGCCGTTCTTGGAGTCTACCAGGGGCCCCCAGGGAACCCGTAGAAAGGGATATTTCCGTTTTAACACCGAAATATGCCGAGCGGCGGCTCTTTCGTCATGATTTTCACAAAATAGATGATTATGTGCTTGAAATCGATAAGTGACCACATTGGCCACTCTTGGAACCAATGAGATGCCCACGGGGAACCCGTAGATGGTGACATTTCCGTTTTTATACCGAAATGAATAAGTGACCACATTTTCCATTTTGGAACCTATGAAGTACCGCCGTGGAGCTCATAGGAGAGGACATTCCTGTGCTTACTCTTACTTAGGGCCGATGCCCACGTAGCGTGTTTTCAAGCTGCGTGCACGCCGCGTCCACGCAAGGTATCCGGCATCAAATGTAGTCGTGCACACGTTTACGTGTGCATTACTCCATTTGATGCGGTACCTTGCGTGAACGCGGCGTGCCAGCAGCGTGAAAAAACTTTACGTGGACATCGGCCCTTAAAGACATGTATGTGCAGCGGCTCTTTCATTTTAATTTTCCATCAAATAGTTGGTAATGCTCTTGAAATCTAATATCAACCCGGGGGAACCCCAGGCCCAATTTCGGTAATTGTGGAGTGCCTTGATGAATTCATTGAAAGTGTCTGTGCACACAAAATCTAACTCACTTTTGAGGAACTTTTCCTCAACCGAATTGCTCGCAGTAAATATCACGGGGCCCTCCTTAGCCGTGCGGTAAGACGCGCGGCTACAAAGCAAGACCATGCTGAGGGTGGCTGGGTTCGATTCCCGGTGCCGGTCTAGGCAATTTTCGGATTGGAAATTGTCTCGACTTCCCTGGGCATAAAAGTATCATCGTGCTAGCCTCATGATATACGAATGCAAAAATGGTAACTTGGCTTAGAAACCTCGCAGTTAATAGCTGTGGAAGTGCTCAATGAACACTAAGCTGCGAGGCGGCTCTGTCCCAGTGTGGGGATGTAATGCCATTAAGAAGAAGAAGAAGAAGAAGAAATATCATTCGACGAAAATCCTGCCCTATTGTTTCCTATTGAAAATTGGCCAGATCGGACTATGGGCTCCGAAGTTATGGCCAAAATACTAATTTCAGCAGCTATATGGGAAAATCACTTTTCTGGCACTTATGCTCATCCGATTGGTTTACAATAAGTTGCGTTCAGCAGAAAGTTCTAGAATGCAAATAACAAATATGAAAAATAAGAGCTATCTACCTATTAGTGTTATATTAGACCTTTCTTATATATTTCTCAACCCTTTTGAACGAACGATAAAGGCACCATCACCACTAGGTAGATTAATCTTGTTTATTTTTCTATCAAATAGGTCATTCATTCTAAACTTAATATCTACAACCTACAAGGTACCCGCAGGAGTCTCACAGAAGGAGAGATTTTCTTTTTTATATCAAAATGTTGCGTTTTAATATCATTGTCCACGGCGATCGGTGAAAACCTCAAACTTCTATGAGTCGATATTGAAGGGACCATCGACTAATGGTAATATCGAGATGTGGAATAGAAAATCCTTGGAGAGCTGTTCGAAGGAATCATCACAGTAGCCCAGAAACTATTTTTTAATTTGACTCAGTATACTCAATTTCAAATGAAGAACAATTTCAAGCGCATAACCAACTTTTTGAAGACTTGTGGCCAGGGTAGACAATGATAGACGAAGATAGAGCTGCCGCAAGCGGCACAGTACATTTGATATAACCATGAAAATGTCCTCTCCTACGTGTTCGCAGGGCATCTCAAAGGTTCCAAGAGTAGACAATATCACTAATCAACTCCAAGCACATGACCATCTGTTTGGTAGAAAATAACAAAGAAAGAGCCACCGCACGGCATATTTTGGTGTTAAAATGGAAATGTACTCTTCTACGGGCTCCCGGGGGCACCTCATAGGTTCTAAGGGTGGACAATATGTCAATAATCGATTTCGAGGGCACCTATTTAGAGGAAAATCACGACGAAAGAGCCGCCGCATGACATATGTTGGTGTAAAAATGGAAATGCCATCTTCTACGTGTTCTCCGAGGGAGCCTCATAGGTTTCAAATGTAGCCAATGTGGTCACTTATCGATTTCGAGCGCACGTCCATCTGTTCGATGAGGAAACACCAAAAGAGCCGCCGCACGGCTTATATTGGTGTAAAAATGGAAATGTCCCCTTCTACGGGTTCCAGGCGTTGCCAATATGGTCACTTATCGATTTCAAGCGCATCATCATCTATTTTGTGGAAAATCATGACGAAATAGACGCCGCACGGCATATTTTGGTGCCAAAATGGAAATGTCCTCTCATACGGAATACCCGGGGGCACCTTGCTTGTACCAGGAGTGGCCAATGTGGTCATTTATCGTACATGTACCAGGAGTGGCCAATGTGGTCTTTTATCGATTTCAAGCGCATTATCATCTATTTGGTGGAGAACCATGACAAAAGAGCCGCCGCATGGCATATTTTGGTGCTAAAACGGAGATGTCCCCTCCTGCGGGCTCCCCGGGGGCGCCTTGCATGTACCAGGAGTGGCCAATGTGGTCACTTATCGATTTCAAGCGCATAACCATCTGATTGGTGGAAAATCATGACAAAAGAGCCGCTGCACGGCATATTTTGGTGCTGAAACGGAAATGTCCCCTCCTGCGGGTTCCCCGGGGGCACCTTGCATGTACCAGGAGTGGCCAATGTGGCCTTTTATCGATTGCAAGCGCATTATTATCTATTTTGTGGAAAATCATGACGACAGAGCCGCCGCACGGTATATTTTGGTGCTAAAACGGAAATGTCCCCTCCTGCGGGTTCCCCGGGGGCACTTTGCATGTACCAGGAGTGGCCACTTTCATCGGAAGCCCTCTCATGGACCATACATTACCGTTTTAAGAGAATCTATGAAGAATTAGCGATCGAATGGCATATATGGAGCGATTTTTATGCTCCCCCTATATGACCGACAAGGTCCCCGTGGAAGTCGTTTCCTGGTGGCCATTGTCTCCAGAACCAGCATATCACCACACAGCCACAAAATTGATGAGTTTATCTTTAGAACGGTATATAAACTTTGTAATTCGGTTATAATTTGACTGTTTTATAAGCATTTACATTTCTGGGTCAATATGACCCTAACATCTTATTCGTAACTTTTTTTGTGGGGTCGTTCCTGTTGCACCTTAAAATACTTTTTTCAAGTCAGATGCTTCATTTCCACAAAATATTAAAAGTCAAGAAATTTCAGAACGATCGGATTATCAGGTAAAAAGTTATTCTACTTTGAAGTTTCGTTTTGGGTCATATTGACCCCAACATCTTACTAAGGTTAAAAAGATAAAACGTCCAAAGCTAAATTGATTCAAATGAAATAAAATATATACAGAAAAGAACAAAATTAATTAATTTATAAAAAATAAGCTTTAATTCAATCTAAATATTATTATGTTTAATTTAATTGCAATAATAAAAACTAATTTCAAAATGTATTTACAATTGATTTCGCTTAAAAAGATGGAAACGTCTAAAGCTTTTGAATTCCTTTTAAATTTAATTCAAAATATTCGTCCAGCGTTACAAAACAGATGGACGAAGAGACTCTCGACGACAATTCCACCGATGTGTGGACGCTAAACATCATCCAACGGTATGAACTGCGCCGAGGAATGGATGATATCTGCTTGGCGGATTTCGCAGCTATTATTCGGAAGAAAGATCCACGAAGCATTCATATAGACTCCGTTTAGTTCCCCGTGTATTGCGTAGGTGCTCGTACAGTATGGCGGAAATGGTCGACTATAAGCGTGAAATGGTTCTCCTCTTCCTACCGTTCAGGAATGAAGTCTGCGACGTACTTGATCGGAACAAGTTCCTGAAGTTGTATGAAGACAACGAGGCCGCCATTCTGGCAAAGCACAAGGAGTATGACTGCGAAATGACCAGGTTGTGGAGGAATACATCCGCATATGCAGCGAAGACGAAGAGCAGCATGTGATTGCCGACCAGAAGCGCGATGAGTTCGTCCGCACGATCGTCATGGACCCGAATGATGACGATATTCACAACTTGCCAACAGGACCCTTGGCAGCTGTCGTCAAACAGCGATCGAATGTTTTGTCAAAGCAAGAATATTGTGAAGTGGTGCGTGCCACGAATGTAGAGCAGCGGGTTTTTATCGTGCAAGTAATCCACAGCTTGCATTCCTCTGAAGAAAACTGCAAACCAGTGCACATATTCTTCACTGGCCCGGCGGGCTGTGGCAAAACGTTCACTTTGCACATTCTAATGGAGACAGTGAACCGGTACAGCCAAGCTCATAATAAGCAGCACAACGCTTATGTAGCATGCACATCCACTGGAAAAGCAGCCGTTGCAATAGGTGGAACAACAGTGCATTCCGCATTCCGAATTTGCATGTCGCGTAGGCAAAGCTCAAAGCTGAGTTTCGAGGCATTACAACTGTACCGGAACGCCTTCGCCAACGTGAAGCTCATCATTATCGACTAAACAAGCATGCTGTGATGTCCTCAACACAGTACATGTCCGGCTTCAAGAAATCATGAGGAACTACGACGATCCGTTCGGTGGAATGCCGATCGTATTTTGCGGCGATCTTCGTTAATTGCCACCGGTCAATGCACGGGCGGTGTTTAAACCGAGCATAAACTCCATGCCGAGCGTAAACTCCACGCCGTTTTATGGCAATCTCTCGACTTCTACCCATTGGCTCAAGTTATGCGAGAAACCAACGAGCAGTTCTCCAGCATTCTCACATGGTTCTCTCTTGCGATGGTTACAGTCGTATTTAACCGGTCGCAGCCTTACCGTGGTTATTGGAGATCATCAGTCGAACCATTTTGCCGCTACCTCAGGCATTCCTCAGGGTAGTCACCTGGGACCACTGATATTTCTGATCTATTTCAACGACGCCATTCTGACAATCAAAGGACCAGACCAGTCTGCTACGCAGACGACCTCAAACTGTATCTCCGAATTTGTTCTATTGAAGACTGTCACTCTCTGCAACGCCTGGATGCCTTTGCAAGTTGGTGCGTGCTTAACCGAATGGATGTTAACCCATCTAAATGTTCGGTAATCTCTTTCTCGCGGAAAAGGGAAACAATAATTCACAAGTTTATCTTGTATGACACAGAACTTGAACGAATTGAATTCACGGACATTTACTGTCTAAAGTCGTTGTACTGTTGCCAGACTCGTTCCGTTCTGGAGTACTGCTTGGTTGTCTGGTCTCCACACTATAATAACGGCGTCGAAAGAATTGAATCCGTCCAGCGTCGTTTTCTGAGATTCGCATTGCACAGATGACCGCGGCAAAACCCTTCCGTCTTCCAAGCTATGAAAGCCGTTGCCGTTTGATAGATCTGGAATTCCTTTCCGTCCGCCGAAGCTCAATGAGGACATTACTGATAGCAGATCTACTACAAGGACGAATCGACTGCCCTTCTCTTCTGGAACAAATTAACTACCACGTGCAACCCCTATCCCTTAGGAACAGTTCGATGTTCAGGGCTCCTATGCACCGAACGAACTACGGTATGTTCGGAGCTATCGGCAGTCTTCAAAGACTATTCAACAGAGTTGCATCTCTTTTTGATTTTAGCTTGTCCCGTCAACTAATTCGCGAAAGGTTCAGTTCTTTTTTAGGAATAGTTGATAATGATACTTGACCATATAATGTAATTCCGCATTTTGTAATTAATTATACGTAAGCATCATTGGAGCCAATACAGCCTGTTGATGTATCATACTTACTTGATACTTGATGGGCTACAGCTCTTCGACGAACCTACGCCGAATGGAGTATCCTTCTCTACTAGATTCGATCCTGGGCCAATCGCTTCCAGTCGCCCTGAATATTGAGCGCCCTCAGGTCCTCTTCAACTGCAGAAAGCCATCGTGTACGCGGCCTTCCACGAAGCCTGCGGCCTCTTCCGGGTTCTCTACTAACTATTATCTTCGCTTGACGTTCTTCCGGCATACGAACAACGTGACCAGCCCACTGTAGTCTGCCGTGTTCAATAAGCTTAATAATATTCAGCCCTTTATACACCTGGTACAACTCGTGATTCATGCGACGCCGCCAGATACCATTCTCCTGTTTATCGCCGAGTACTGTCCGCAGCACCTTACGCTCAAACACTCCGAAAGCTCTCAGATCAGCCTCCTTTAACGTCCATGTTTCGTGGCCGTATAAAGCCACCGGAAGAATCAGAGTAGTATACAGCGCGAGTTTTGTTTTCGTTTGCAGACTACGGGACTTAAGCTGGTTACGAAGTCCGTAATAAGCCCTATTTGCAGCTGCAATACGCCTTTTCACCTCGCGGGTAACATCATTATCGCACGTCACTAATGTTCCAAGATACACAAATTCTTCTACCACTTCAAATTTTTCACCATCCAGCACCATTTCGCTACCACCATCACTAATGAACCCACGTTGATTGCCAGCGACCATGTACTTCGTTTTGCTGGTATTGATCATGAGTCCAATCCTCGCCGTCTCCTTCTTAAAAGGCACAAAAGCCTCGATATCGTCCGCAAATCCAAGGAGCATATGTGATCTTGTGATAATGGTACCGCTTCTTTGCACATCAGCTCTCCTAATCGCTCCCTCGAGCGCTATATTGAACAGTAGATTCGAGAGTGCATCACCCTGCTTTAATCCATCTAAGGTAACAAATGACGTCGGTATTTCATCCGCAACCCTTACACTTGATTTCGATCCGTCCAACGTTACACGAATCAGCCGTATCAGTTTCGCCGGAAAACCATGTTCAAGAATAATTTGCCATTATTCATTCCGTTTCACTAAATCGTACGCCGCCTTGAAATCAATAAACAGATGATGTGTCTGCAAGTTGTACTCCCGGAATTTATCAAGGATTTGTCTCAGGGTAAACATTTGATCCGTCGTTGATCGGCCCTCACGAAAACCTGCTTGGTATTCGCCGACGAAGGACTCTTCAAGCGGTCTCAATCTGTTGAACAGAATACGGGACATAATTTTGTACGCCGAATTAAGGAGGGTTATTCCTCGGTAATTGGCGCACTCCAGTCTGAGCCTTTTCTTAAAGAGAGGGCAAATGAGGCCGCTCAACCAGCTAGCAGGCATTTCCTCGTCTCCCCATATTTTCGACATAATATGGTGCAGAACTTCATAAAGCTGCTCATTGCCATGTTTGAGAAGTTCAGCCGGGAGCTGATCCTTCCCCGCAGCCTTATTGTTTTTCAGCTCTTTAACAGCTTTTTTAACCTCATCTAGTGTAGGTGACTCCACAGCTTGTCCATCGTCGCTAATATTTATTCTGTTCACCGATGCACCGTCACTTCCACTATTCAACAAAGTCTCGAAGTGTTGCTTCCACCTGGCAGCCACTTCGGTTTTATCTGTCAGCAAATTCCCTTGTTGGTCGTTGCACATGACGGGAGACGGCGCTGTCTTTCTCCGCACGCCATTGACAGACTCATAGAACCTCCGCATATCGTTCTGCTCCATTTTTTCCTGCGCCTCGCTAATCACATGTTCTTCATATTCTTTCTTCTTTCTGCGGTGGGTTCGTTTTTCGGCTGCTCTTGCTTCCTTGTACCGATCTCTATTCGATCGAGTACCCGACACCAACATCCGGCTTCTGGCAACGTTCTTCTCGTCTGTCACTCTCTGACACTCCACATCGAACCAACCCGTCCTGGGTCGCCTCTGTGCAGTGCCTACAACTTCTCGTGCTGTTGTGCTCACCGCTCCATGGATCGACTCCCATAGATCGTTGATGTTGTCGCTAACGTTGATTGCACTTATCCGTTCGTCGAGCTTCTGGCGGTACTCAGCCGATACTCCTTCTGCCGACAATCGCTGGATATTGTAACGCATCGTTCGCTGTGATCTTTCGTTCGATACAGTTGACAACCGTGATCGAATTTTACTGACAACGAGATAGTGATCAGAGTCAATGTTCGGACCTCTGAATGTCCGCACATCGATAACATCCGAGAAATGGCGCCCATCCACCAGAACATGGTCTATCTGGTTGCAAGTTTCACTATTTGGGTGTCTCCAGGTCTCCATATTCTTTCGCGCAAAGTAGGTGCTATACTGACGGCCATCCCTCTGGCAGCAGTGAAATTTACTAGCCGTAGGCCGTTGTCATTGGTAGCGGAGTAAAGTCTCTCCCTACCGATTATGGGACGGAAAAAGTCCTCCCTACCGACCTGAGCGTTAGCGTCTCCGATAACAATTTTCACGTCATGCTTTGGGCACTCTCCATAGGCTTTATCAAGACATTCATAAAACGTGTCCTTCACGTCGTCGGATTTATCGTTTGTCGGTGCGTACACGTTGATTAGGCTGTAATTGAAGAATTTGCCCCGTATCCTCAACATACAGATTCGTTCGCTAATGGGTTTCCACCGCATCACTCGCTTCATCTGCTTGCCCATCACTACGAAACCAACTCCATGCTCTGCTTTTCTGCTGAACGTATTACAGCAATTCGCTATTTGCTGAGAATCACCAAATAACACGATCTGTCAGTTTATAACGTCAAGTTGATTGCCAATAAGAAAGACAAACGTGAACAGTCATGGTCAATCAAGTTCTATGAGTATTTCCCTAAAAAAATTAGTTTCAGGCCATATATTTTTTTAAACTATTCACACCAAGTAGCTAAATGGTTAGTACAACTTATTTAAGACAAAATAATATTACTTTTTGTATTATATTGTTGAATTATCAATATTTATTGTAACGTAAATAAACAACTTTAGTTATATGTAATGTCAATGACAAAAGGAGTTGAGCGCTCCCAGGACCGCCTAGCCATTGAGATTCATCGAATGACCCTTTCCACCACAATGCCTTCATTTACAACGATTTATTTAAACAATCCTGGTTCCGATTTTTGCCCATAATCTGAACAATCGAATATCATTTTCTATACCATTTACGCAAACCACTGGGTATTTTGAATTGTCAGAATGACAAAATGTTGACATTATTCTCACTCAAAACATGCTTCCCCTGCCATATTCGAATGTTTTTTCCTTGGTAAACAGCATGCTGGAGCTGGAATAATAAAACAAGCGCAGGCGCCCTACTGCTATCCCAATTTTTCATTTCTCGGTTAACGAACAGGGAAAAACGGAAAAGAAAATTTCATTCATCTTAAGGAAAGGACACAGGATGTACGTAGTTTCAGCTAGTCAGTGAAAATTAACTGAAATCACTATGCAGTATTCTGTTGGTGCTTGAAATGGTTATATTAACATTCAGCGTGATTAATATGTTGTGATTAAATGTTCAACCATTTGGGAACCGTAGTAGCAATACGATAAAATCGAATATTTCTAACGCTTCATGGAATTACCTAGTGATTGTTCTGGAACAAAGGAAAAGTAAGTGATTCAAGTCAAAAAAGTGAAAACTATCCAAATTTGAATTACGATACTTTGATAGCCACTATTTTCCTAAAAAATGTAGCTTGAATATGCAATATTATGAGTTTTTGAGATTTTTTCGCCATGGAAATGTTAGAGGAAAAATTGATTTTTCATCATGGACAACTTTCTCAATGACGGCATGTGAGTGAGATAGATGACGGGAACTAATCCCGAAAAAATCTCGTCATTGTTTTTTCAAGTAGAATAAATGATGACGGAAATGTTCAAACAGTGCATTTTGTGGAAAACTCTATGACACAATAATTAAAATAATTTGATGTAGGGCTGCTTATAAACACTGCAGAATTGCAATTCAATAAAGGTTAAGCGCACAACATAGAGGAGAGAGTGAGATGTAGGACGCAAAACAGGAGTATGCACTGCAGTGAAAATTAGATTGCATGAACAAAAAGGTACCACCACATCATGATAGTCTAAGTACAAGCGTACTTGAAAACAGTTATTAACTAATATGGAACTATGTCATAATACGTGTTTCGTCATATAACATATTTCATATGGTTGCCAATGAAAATTAATTAAATGTGTGGATGTTTAGCTTATTTTTAAACTACAAACTAATATGAAATACTGTGAAGTTGCATGGAAGGATTGATTATTTTCACATATTTAAAACGCCAGATAGTATTATTCTGCCAAATTAATTAAATAGTGTTTCTCGTACTAAAAATTAACAGGTAGAAATAAAGCAGCATCACGTGTAAGCAACTAACTGCCAGCAATGGGGAAGAAGAAACCAGTTCCCGAAGAGGATCTTATTATACCACCACAAAACTCCCAGATATGTGGTGTGATATGTGTGTGTCAGCTAACATTCGTGTTGAGTACGGTAGCCATCGTCTATCTAACCGTAGCCATCTACATGCCATCGTCCCGGGTAATGAAAAGTGGAATCGATGAGACCCCAGTAATGTGCACGACCACAAAAGCCCTCAACAAAGATGCATGTGAGTGGGGCTCTTGTGGAGAATGGTGCCTCAGCAAGACATCGGGGGCTTGTATTCAGATCTTTGTCCACCTTCGTACCAATGGAAGCAGTCTAACATTCCAGAATTGTACCAATTCTGCCAATAAAACATGCTATGGCATAGACCAAGAGAACGCTAAAAAGGCCCGTTGCATAGCAGACGAGTGCAAGAACCTGACCGGGACGTTCAACTGCACTACTGGTATGTGCATCAACATTACGGATGCATTCGAATGCGTGTTCAAGAACACCGACAGTCCCCTGAAGTGTTCAGGCCGGCGCGGTAAAATCACTTGCATCGATATAAACGGGTTGTTCTCATGCAGTCGTGGAACATGTCGAAAGATAAGAACTCCATACAATTGCGACCGCCGTTGTGTGGATATTCCGACCAGGAATAAGAATATGATATTATTGAGTGGAGATAAAGTTTATCTTTCGCAATGTTCAAACGCGATTGATACGGTAACAAACAGCGAAGTGTGGAACGAAGGGGACAACAAAGTTATAATGGCTTCCTGCTACACGATTCAGAATACAAGCAATGGCATCCAGGCTACGGATTGCGTTAACGGATCGCTTCTTGAAAAAGAAGAACTAACAGATCTTACCAACTTCACCTATCTTAGCTATCTGCACTATGCTGTATCCACGCCAATTAAAACTATTGCTCCTTTGGAACAGGACTTGACTATATCGAACGAGTCTAAGCTGATGATTAACTTGGAAGGCTGCGTGAACACACTCCAGGATGAGTGCAAGGATTTCCTCAAAGAGTACGGCAAGGATGGCACTGATCACAACGCTCGTGCACGGTTCCCTTGTTTCTATTCCACTAATAAGCCTGACATGGTAGTTGCCCGCTTCGATATGGAAACATCGTACAAACAGTTCATGGTTGGATTCTTCGTACCAACCATTCTATTTGGTGTGTCCTGTCTAACGTTGATATTCTGCCAGAAAACTATACACATTGGCGACGATGCGAGAATGCGTTTCGTCGGTTGTGCTAACAAGGAAGCCCTATCGGCCAACGGCGGTGCCAACAATAAAGCCAACTCTGGTGATGGCGGTGGAGGCGGCGACTCAGTAATGGCTCTCTGAGATCCATCACGTAAGAACTGTTTGCCTTTAATATTGCTTTGTCAAACGACAGGCTCAGTGAATGAGACACTTTTTTCCAAAAAAAAAGAAAAGAAAATTAAACTTCAACATAGCGAATGTTTAGAAAATCAGATAGATGCAGCGCCTCCACCGTCATCGTTCAATCGGTTAGGAAACAACAAGGATTCAATTGCTGGACCTTTTGGCATGCGGTGCATTCCGATCAGTAGAGAAATCCTTGTCGTTTTTATGGAGCTGTGGCTGCAATGACATTTTTTTTGGAAAAAATGCCTCACTCTCTGTGTATTATCAATAACTTTTATGCTTCCATTAGTGCATGCAAAATTATTACACAAGAAACAATTACCTATTACATGTTATTTTTTGTTGCCGTGAGATAATTATTTAATGAATTTGCTTTATTTCTAATGCTCTATTTTACTTAACTAAATAAAGTTCTCTACGACATTTGAAATATTATTGAAAACACAGAAACAAATTTAGATTATTCCAAAACTTTATGAGAAGGTCAGCTAACAGTGCAGTATTGAGAAATGTAATTTCGGTGCCATTGCTAATTCGGTAATAATATTCGTCAAAAATAATTTACGATTAGGGATTTTCGATAAACCTGCAACGATTGGGTCTAACTTTGTCTAACTTAACTAACAGATCGTTGTTCTAAATACAACGTGTGAGACTTCAGAATGAAATTACAAAAATGTGACAAAATGTTATCAGAATGATGTCATTTGTCACTAATTTGGCCCTTTTTCCCCAGTTTTTCATACGGTTAAGGCAGTTATTTTCGTCTTTTCGTCGTAGTCTCGTAGAAAGAGACAGTTTTTAGTCAAACTCATCCGCACGAAATCGTAAGCTCAGGAGAAACGTTCTTCTATAGTGGAGTTCTAGCAAATGGCTGTTGCTTTCGTTTGTTTTAGCCTTTACGACGATGGACGGAAATACCTGCCGTGTCCCCAACATAAAAAAGCAATGATGCGTTCTCAAATTCGTAAAAAAAAAACATCTTGATAAATAAATAAATATCATTTTAATTACGGATTAAGGAACACCATTCACGTTTTAATTCAGAACATTTAATAAAACGTGACTGGTGTTCCCGAAACCGTGATTTAAAACACGGTATATTTTTATTAGTTTAAGAGCTCGAGAACGTTTTCTTTTATTGCGTGAAAAAAATTAAGGTTTAGGGAACTTTCATAAATTACGTCAGTGTTGCGTAAGAGGGAGGACAAAACTTTCAGCTGCTTCATATAAAAAGTGTGACATACAGGGGAGGGGTTGAAATGGTCAAATTCGGCATTACGTAATTCATGGATGATCTCCCTTATTTTCAGAAAAAAAAAACGATTCTACCAAATATTGCGAAAATATTTATAAATTAATTCGCAGCAATACTATGAGAAACTTGGCTTTGGGTTGGTAGAATGACATTTCGTCGACAGGACGTTTAGTCAAACGGGCATTTGGTGGAATGGACATTCGTCGTCGAAAGCGATTGGATATTGTTTCTTTTAATTTATATTCAAACAATGAGCATTTTCTTAGTGCAAAAACTGACTTATTTACTAACCATAATTCGTTAATCGCTAACCGAAACCGATATATGATTTTTTTTAGTTTTGTGATATTTGGTAGAGTGGATTCTTCCCTAAAATAATAATTCTCGTATATTTTGTTTTGGCAATTGACATATGATCGTTAGAGACATTGACGTTTTTTGGTGGACATAATTATACAGCCATCACTTTTGAATGGGGCTTCATACGAGTGGACCACACTCCTTAAGATATTATTCTACAGTTTTACTCCTTCATTCTTGTACATTACAAATTGGTAAACTGAAGTACTCTTGGTTATTTCGAGGGCAGGGAGTATAATATCACGGTTAGGAGGGAAAAGATTTCAAGACTATTGAATTTTGATGAAGGCCTTGTTCTCATTAGTAAATTAGCACAAACATTAGTGAATGAGCACATGAGGAAGGTGTCGTTTTTCGGTGAAAAATGCCGTGAAACGAACAATTGGGGTTCTTTCGATCGATGAAAGAGCTCTTTAGTGATATTAACCTCATTCTTAATTTGAAGGCAAAGACAAGATGCTCACTTTATACATACATCTTATGTACATCTAATTTGTCACTACTATTTCCCGTCTTGGTTTACACTTCTCATCAGGTATGGGAAAAATCGGTTCATTTAGCGTTAATCTTTCACTCACCTCCACACACAATCGCAAATTAGACAAACGTACACGAGCCCGTCCAATATTTTCGATTTCGATTATCTACCGTTTGGCTTCAGTTAGGAACGAATCGTGCCAAAAACAAACAGACAAAATTCATCACCGAATCTTTCCCACAGATAGCAAATGATGCATAGCCGAGTATTTGTTTACATTCGGTTCGTAAACGAATGAAATCGCAATTGAGTGGTGAGTGAGGATTCGGCAGAAAGATTCAGCCCGCAAAACGAATCATTGAGTCTAAATTGAATCAATCTTCTGAGTCCAGTATTTTGTGCTGCACTCACTACCAGGGTAGAAATATTTCACAGTCAATGCAGTGAAAAACATAGATCTCAGTATAATCTGCAGTCGCCTTCATCGCCGCCGTGGTGAGTGCGACTGGGTGCAACCGAAAAATCATTTCCAACACCGACCTTTCAATGGATCAATCAATAAGCAAAAACTGCCGCTATGAAACGAACAGATCGAGCCACCGTAGACATGTTCTGTCAAAACAACACGAATAGAAATTTGCGTATACAGTGTCGCCGTTTTTTTTGATGCGGTGAGTGCACAATGAGTTACCTTGATTGATCCATTTCGCATTCAGCCACTCACAAGTCACTCTGACATGCTGCTCAGTTCGCTCCTTACCGTATGACTGTGAGTGGCCAATTTAAACGCGTGGTGAATTTTTTCAATTTGCTGGGTGAATGTGTACATTTTGCTGTGGTAGATTTCATCTTCGCGGCGCAGTGGGTGATGTGAGTTCTGTTGTTTACTTTTCTGCCTCTCCGGGAATGTGAGGTTGATTTCAAAGCAGGAAGAAAATAAAAACATGATATAAAAAAACATCACCTTCATCCAGTGCTGCCGAAAATTTACAACCCTGCTCACTACACATCGGGTTATTCTCGTCTCTCGATTTCTTTTCGCACTATCTTTGGTTTCACTTATTCCTGCTGGATAGGGATTTTAAATCTGCGTAGTTCGTGTGAGTGAGTTTTCCCATAGCTGCTTCTCATATCTCATTTCTCACTTGTTGTGTCTCACTTTTCACTTCTCACACTTCACTTATTTCTCACTTCAAATATCCACATTTCACTTCTTGCTTCCTTTTCTCACATCTCATCTTTCTGCTCGGTTCTCGCGTCTTGCTCCTTACTCCACTTTCTTCACTTCTCTCTTATCACTTCTTACTTCTCACATTTACTCAATGCTTTCTCACTTTTTAGTCCTAAAATTGTCATCCCATTCCTCACTTTTGGTATCTCGCTTCTCGATTCTCACATTTTACTCGTGTTTCGAACGTGTTTCGGAATGTAGAGCAATCTCGACAACCCCGTTATTTTGTTCTGCGTTATGCGTTCAAACAACATATTATGCATTCGGACACGGCCGGCGCGGGTATTGCTCAATTTTGGTCACCAGTTCTTACACATTATAGATGATGTTAGTCCCAAATATCATCTGTGAATTCTGTGCGTAAATACAGCTGGCCTAGCAATAACGGAGTAGCAACCGTGGTCAATCATGCTCTTAAGTCCCATTTCTCACTTCGCGCTTCTTACTTCCAACTTCCTTTTTATTATTATTACATCTTATTTCGCACTTCTTGATTTTCACTCGCCCCTTCTGTCTTCTCACTTCTCATTTGTCTCTTCTCAATCCTCCAATTTCACTCCTTGCATCCCACTTTGCACTTCTCGCATCTTGCTTCTCACTTCTCACATCTCATTCGTCAATTTTCACATTTCACTTCTCATTCCTCGCGTCTCGCTTCTCATTTCTCACATTTAATTTTTTTTCTTATAGGCAGACACGAAAATAGAACTTTCTCTTAATTAATGCTTGATTCTTCTGCCAGTTTCAGTGTTGTTTATTTGCCTTTTAACACTGGCACATTTTCGATGCCGGATGAGACGTTTGCACCAGCATCGTTTGAAATTGCACGAAAATGCAAAACTTTACAATCGATTTCTTAAAAAGACAGGAACACCGTCTTCGACCAGAGGTGGTACAGACTGAACACTTAACACCTAGCATGAGATAACGGACAGGGCACATAACACCCAGTGGACCAGTGGAGAATTTATCGAAAATAAAAATTTTACTCCTTACCGGGGCGGGAATCGAACCCACACTTCATAGCACATGCATCTAGATGATTGACGTCGCTAACCACACGGCCATGAAGCCTTGGAATACAATATCTCGCGCTTAGGGTCATAGGGGCGTAACTGCATTGATCGATTTCTCTTCATCGATGTTTTCTTCTAAAAATGCAGCGAATTTCAACAGTTTACATCAGATTTATGGTTCGGGGCAATCAAGGATAGTTGAAGTTTGCACTAGAAGCAACTTTCGTGCCTGTTGTTCAACATTGCGCTAGAAGGTGTCATGCGGAGAGCCGGGTTTAACAGCCGGGGTACGATTTTCAACAGATCCAGTCAATTTATTTGCTTCGCGGATGACATGGACATTGTCGGCCGAACATTTGCAAAGGTGGCAGAACTGTACACCCGCTTGAAACGTGAAGCAACAAAAGTTGGACTGGTGGTGAATGCGTCAAAGACAAAGTACATGCTTGTGGGCGGAACCAAGGGCGACAGGGCCCGCCTCGAGGTGGTCGAGGAATTCGTCTACCTCGGATCCTTGCTAACGGCTGACAACAACGTTAGTCGTGAAATACGAAGGCGCATCATCTGTGGAAGTCGGGCCTACTACGGGCTCCAGAAGAAACTGCGGTCGAAAAAGATTCGCCACCGCACCAAATGTGTCATGTACAAGACGCTTATAAGACCGGTTGTCCTCTACGGACATGAAACATGGACAATGCTCGAGGAGGACTTGCAAGCACTCGGAGTATTCGAGAGACGGGTGCTTAGGACCATCTTTGCCGGTGTGCAAGAAGACGGTGTGTGGCGGCGAAGAATGAACCATGAGCTCGCCCAACTCTACGGCGAACCCAGTATCCAGAAGGTAACTAAAGCCGGAAGGGTACGATGGGCAGGACATGTTGCAAGAATGCCGGACAGCAACCCTGCAAAGATGGTGTTCGCTTCCGATCCGGCAGGTACGAGACGGCGTGGAGCGCAGCGAGCGAGATGGGCAGACCAGGTGCAGAACGACTTGGCGAGCGTGGGGTGTATCCGAGGTTGGAGAGATGCGGCCTCGAACCGTGCATTGTGGCGTCAAATTGTTGATTCAGTGTTATCTGTTTAGATGTTAACTAAATAAATGAATAAATGAAATGAGCATACCACGAGAGACTTTTTTCGCAAGCTGTCATGATAGAGAATTGATTCGGGAGGCTTATTTATTTATCATCAGACTAAGGCCGGAGTGGCCTGTGCTGCACATAAAAGACTTCTCCATTCAGCTCGGTTCATGGCTGCACTTCGCCAACCACGCAGTCTGCGGAGGGTCCGCAAGTCGTCCTCCACCTGATCGATCCACCTTGCCCGCTGTGCACCTCGCCTTCTTGTTCCCGTCGGATCGTTGTCGAGAACCATTTTCACCGGATTACTGTCCGACATTCTGGCCACGTGCCCGGCCCACCGCAGTCTTCCGATTTTCGCGGTGTGAACGATGGATGGTTCTCCCAACAGCTGATGCAACTCGTGGTTCATTCGCCTCCTGCACGTACCGTCCGCCATCTGCACCCCACCATAGATGGTACGCAACACTTTCCTTTCGAAAACTCCCAGTGCGCGTTGGTCCTCCACGAGCATCGTCCAGGTCTCGTGTCCGTAGAGAACTACCGGTCTTATAAGCGTTTTGTAGATAGTCAGTTTGGTACGGCGGCGAACTCTATTCGATCGGAGCGTCTTGCGGAGTCCAAAGTACGTACGATTTCCAGCCACTATGCGTCTCCGAATTTCTCTGCTGGTATCGTTATCGGCGGTCACCAGTGAGCCCAAGTACACGAATTCTTCAACCACCTCGATTTCGTCACCACCGATAGAAACTCGTGGTGGGTGGCTCACATTGACCTCTCTTGAGCCTCTTCCTATCATGTACTTCGTCTTCGACGTGTTGATGACTAGTCCAATCCGTTTAGCTTCGCTTTTCAGTCTGATGTAGGCTTCCTCCATCCTCTCAAAGTTACGTGCCATGATATCAATGTCGTCGGCGAAACCAAATAACTGGACGGACTTCGTGAAAATCGTACCACTCGTGTCAATCCCTGCCCTTCGTATTACTCCCTCCAAAGCGATGTTGAATAGCAGACACGAAAGACCATCACCTTGCCGTAACCCTCTACGGGTTTCGAAGGGACTCGAGAATGCCCCTGAAACTCGAACTACGCACATCACCCGATCCATCGTCGCTTTGATCAACCGTATCAGTTTATCCGGAAATCCGTTTTCGTGCATTAGCTGCCATAGCTGGTCCCGATCGATTGTATCATATGCGGCTTTGAAGTCGATAAATAGATGATGTGTGGGCACGCTGTATTCGCGGCATTTCTGCAATACCTGACGTATGGCGAACACCTGGTCTGTGGTAGAGCGTTCACCCATAAATCCCGCCTGATACTGCCCCACGAACTCTCTCGCAATTGGTATTAGTCAACGGCATAAAATTTGGGAGAGTACCTTGTAGGCGGCGTTCAGCAATGTGATTGCGCGGTAGTTGCTACAATCCAGCTTATCGCCCTTTTTGTAGATGGGACACACGACACCTTCCATCTACCCCTGCGGCAGAACCTCATCCTCCCAAACCTTGGTAATCACCCAGTGCAGCGCTCTAGCCAGTGCTTCACCACCGTGTTTAAACAGCTCTCCTGGTAGTTGGTCAACTCCAGGGGCTTTGTTGTTTTTCAGCCGGCCGATCACCTCCTGGATTTCCTGGAGATTCAGAGCCGGAAGTCGCATGTCCTGCGCGCGTGCTCCTAGGTTCATTACCATACCGTCACCGTTGTCTGCCATATCGCCATTCAGGTGCTCTTCGTAGTGCTGCCGCCACCTTTGGATCACCTCACGCTCGTTCGTAAGAAGGTTCCCGTTTATGTCCTTACACATATCGGGCTGTGGCACGTGGCCCTTACGTGAACGGTTCAACTTCTCATAGAACTTTCGTGCGTTATTAGCGCGGTACAGTACCTCCGTCTCTTCACGGTCTCGATCTTCCTGCTGGCGCTTTTTCCTCCGGAAAATCGAGTTTTGTCTGTTCCGCGCCCGTTTGTATCGTGCCTCGTTCGCCATCGTGCGGTGTTGCAGCAATCTCGCCCATGCTGCATTCTTCTCCTCAACTAACTGCTCACATTCGCCGTCATACCAGTCGTTCCTCTGATCCGGAGCCACCGTGCCTAGTGCAGCGGTTGCGGTGCTTCCAATGGCGGATCGAATATCTCTCCAGCCATCTTCAAGAGATGCTGCGCCTAGCTGCTCTTCCGTTGGGAGTGCCACTTCCAGCTGCTGCGCGTAGTCTTGGGCTAGTCTACCGTCTTGTAGCCGCCCAATGTTAAGCCGCGGCGGACGACTCCGACGCGTGTTGATCACCGTTGAGAGTTTTGAGCGCAGACATACTGCGACGAGGTAGTGGTCGGATTCAATATTCGCACTGCGGTAAGTGCGTACGTTCGTGATGTCGGAGAAGAATTTACCGTCGATTAGAACGTGGTCGATTTGGTTTTCCGTTACTTGATTAGGTGATTTCCATGTGGCCTTGTGGATATTCTTGCGGGGGAAGAAAGTGCTTCGGACTACCATTCCACGGGAGGCTGCAAAGTTTATGCATCGTTGGCCGTTGTCGTTCGATACGGTATGCAGACTATCCGGTCCGATGACCGGTCTATACATTTCCTCCCTTCCTACCTGAGCGTTCATGTCACCGATGACGATTTTGACGTCCCGCAGTGGGCATCCATCGTATGTCTGCTCCAGCTGCGCATAGAACGCTTCATTCTCGTCGTCGGATCTCCCTTCGTGTGGACAGTGCACGTTGATGATGCTATAGTTGAAGAAACGGCCTTTTATCCTCAGCTTGCACATCCTTGCGTTGATTGGCTGCCACCCAATCACTCGTTGGCGCATCTTTCCCAGCACTATGAAGCCGGTTCCCAGCTCGTTGGTGGTGCCGCAGCTTTGGTAGAAGGTAGCCGCTCGATGCCCTCTTTTCCACACTTTCTGTCCTGTCCAGCAGATTTCCTGCAGCGCTACGACATCGAAGTTGCGGGGATGTAATTCATCGTAGATTATCCTGTCGCAGCCTGCGAAGCCTAGCGACTTGCAGTTCCATGTTTCAAGCTTAAATCGTGATCCTTTATTCGTCGCCTAGGTCGTTGCCGATTGTATCTAGTCGTATTATCTTCTATGTCGTTCGTAATAGTTGTTTTTAAAGGCGGCTTATTGGGCCTGCGCAAACCTCCTGTCTCGTCGGAGGGCCGTCGTGTCAGGGCTGTTTAGCGTCCCACCTAACACCAGGACTTGGGCTTGTGCGCTTTGAGCGGCACACGGGATTCGGGAGGCTGTACCCCATGATAAATTTCTTTTAGAAAGCTCCACATGCGGGGAGCACTGGCTCTGATGATGCGTTTCAACTTGTTCTACACAGCTGTGCAGTAACCAACACGAAATAAGCGAACACAAAGCGAGAATCACCATTTTTCTGTGGGGGCTGCCTATTTGATTTTGTTTGTTCGCACTTGTATACAAAGTTGATCAGGGATGTTATGAAATCGCTTCTAGCGACAAAGAACAAGAGAGTAAGGCTCCACCAGAGTAACTTGTGTTCGTTCTGATATGCGACAACCAGTTACTCGCTAAGCGTAACAGAGAGAGATCAAAACGTACGAGAGCAACGTTAATCATGCCATGCGACCGACTCTCCTACCTCCTAGAGTCGTTTAGTCATAAGTTGGTACAGACAAGATTAATCCTTTGTCGTGGTCTCCAGCGATTCAGCCTTGTTCGCTTAGTTTTATACGTAGGGAGTTAACGTTTGTCGGAGAGTGTTACAGTTAGCGAATAAAGGCAATCTCGTCTTGTTCATTCTACGAACAAGTGTAGCTTTTGATGATTAGTACATTTGGGAATTCCCATAAAATTCACTGTAACTTCTGAATGCATTCGTTCGATTTTAACCTAATTTGGAATACACATTCATTATTAATGGAACAACTTATGAATGAGATTATAGGCTCCCACGCAATACAGCGGAACGGCGACGAAAATGGCCATGTTAAAGTGATTTTCAAGCTTTAAAGTGCATAAAAACACTCTTCTTCCGTAAAGTCGTTGTTCTACACAATTCTTGAATTTATGACAAATCATTACTAATTTATTATATTTATTTTCCTCTTTTTTTCCTGGACATTTGAGTATTATAATTGCTAATGTTCGATTTACCGTTAAATTCTTAAAAATCAGAAACTGATCATTTGTCATAAATTTGCACGTTGGGATTTCGTCAAACAAGTTGTTCGAACAAAGAAGCATTAATTTCACTTGTTACTACGACGCACTAAAAGGTAAAAGCACCATATATGATGACATATGATGAAGCGAACCAAATTAGGAAATCGTTTGTTGTTAGCATCAAATATCATATAATTTGATTTATGTTTTGATCGAATAACTTGTTTAAGGAAATCCTAGCGTGCAGATTTATGACAAATGTTCAGCTTCTGATTTTTAAGAATTTAACGGTAAATCGACCATTGGAAGTTATATTACTCAAATGGCCAGGAAAAAAAGAGGAAAATGAATGTTTTAAATTAGCAATGATTTGTCATAAATTCAAGAATTTTGTAGAACAACGACTGTTAGTGGAAACAGTGTTTCTATGCACTTATAAGCTTAAAAATGACGTTAACATGGTCAAAACATGAACGGGACGAATCGCAATGTTCACAAGACTTGTAGAGCACACCAGAATCTTCCATATTGTTGTGATGGTTTTCGGCGTTTATATCTATTTATATATTTTTCAAAATTGAAAATAGCCCAAAAACACTAAATCGACTTGAGCCAACTCGAAATTTTATCGGACTTTAGCTGAATTTGACAGGAGGCTTGTTTTAGCATAAGAATTGGGATTCTGGGCTGGGCTGGGGTTGAGTTTTTGATACTTTTTGAAAACATGAAGAGGTCTAATAAATAAGGTCGAGGTTCTGCTAATTCGCACTAAGCGCCAATGAAAATTCACCCATTATTATGCTTAAAGAACATCGTATCAAACCTTACCAGACTCAGTAATTAAGAATATTCTTTATCAAATAAGCGCTTAAATGGAAATATTTTTGTTTTTTGTGTTCTTTTTACGAGCAAAGTATAACAAGAGAGTCAAAAAGTCGCTTGGTATGGTTTAGCAGAATCCTGTCCATAAATAAAAACAAGTTTGCTTTTCCTTTGTGACAATATAACTCACGAACGGATGGACCGATTAGTATGATTTGTGACGGTTAGATTCGTTTTAGAAAGGACAGTGTTTATAAATAGGAACATATTACTATACTGTTAGATTTTAGGGAACTAGTAGTGTTTTATTTTTGTAAAAACTAGCTTTTTTGTACGAGGAAACCAAAGTGATCAGTTCCAGAAATGTGATTTGTGAAACCAAAATGTCTGCTCAATTTACTAAAAACAAAATATTTTGATTAATCTGGAGGCGTACGTACACTTTACTAACTCAGGAATAGGGGGCGCACGCCACGGATATGTTTGGCTTGCCGCTGACAAAAATTTTCAAAACATTTTCTATATTGAATATAATTCCTAAAATCCTAGAAACAAAAAAATTCCAGTTAAAATCTGATGTGATAATTATCTAGTGATTTAAATTTACAGTTAAGCGAATATAAAAGATACCGGATAGGCTTATATTTAGGATATACAACTGTTTAAAGCACCGAGGGACACAATAAAACCATTTTTTTCTATTGAAAAAGACCAATAAAGGTACACGCCTCTATTCCTGAGTAAAACGGTAAGTAAAATGGACGCCTCCTTATTACTGTAAACATTTTACTTTTGAAAAATTGGCGCCATTTTTGGTTTCACCACATTGAACTCATTATTTTGATAAATGATGAATACACAACTGCTCTGCGATCGATTCCAATGAGGTCAATGTCGTCCGCAAAGCTCAGGAGCATATGCGACCGTGTGATGATAGTGCCGTTCCTCTGCACGCCAGATCTCCTAATAGCGCCCTCGAGTGCAATATTGAACGATAAATTCGAAAGTACATCACCCTGCTTCAATCCGTCTAAGGTCACAAATGAGGTCTGCAGTCCACATATTTGATTTAGAGCCATCCAGCGTTGCACGTATCAGTCTAATCAGTTTTTCCGGAAAACCATGTGCGAGTATTATCTTCCACAGCTCATTTCTTTTCACTGAACCGTACGTTGTTTTGAAATCAATGAACAGATGGTGCGTCTGCAAGTTGTACTCCCGGAATTTATCAAGGATCATCCGCAAGCTAAACAGCTGATCCGTCGTGGATCGGCCCTCACGAAAATCTAGCTGGTATTCGCCGACGAAGGACTCCTCAAGCGGTCTCAGTTTCTTAAACAGGATACGTGACAGGATTTTGTACGCCGAGTTCAGAAGGGTGATCCCTTTATAATTGGCACACTCTAGTCTGTGCCCTTTCTTATAGATTGGGCATATGAGGCCATCCAACCAGCCAGCAGGCAGTTCTTCATCCTCCCATATTTTCTGGATAATGTGGTAGATTGATTGATGCAGCTGCTCACTTCCGTGTTTGAGAAGCTCGACCGGGATCTCGTCCTTCCCAGCACCTTTACTGTTTTCCAGCTCATTTCGAACCTTCTTTACCTCATCCAGCGTTGGTGATTCCACAGTTTGACCGTCGCCGACTATGCCCATCCTGCCCATCTTCGAAGTGCTCCTTCCAGCTGGCTGCCACCATAGTCTTGTCTGTCAGCAAACTCTCCTCTCGGTCATTGCACATGGCGGGCACTGGTGCAGTCTCATACCGCTCCCCATTGACAGTTGCGTAAAACCTCCGCATATCATTATCCATGTTCTCCTGCGATTCAGCTATCACACTCTCTTCGTGTTGCCTTTTTTTCTGCTGTGGGTTCATTTCTCTTCTGTCCTTGATACACTGTACCGCTCTCTGTTGGAACGGGTACGAGCCACTAGCATTCGACTCCTAACAACATTTTTCTCGTCCATCACTCGCTGAAGCTCCTCGTAAAACCAACCATTTCGTTGGCATCGCTGTGCAGTGCCTAACACTTCCTGCAATGTTGTAGTCACAGCTTCGTGGATATTTTCCCACAATCTGTTGCCGTCGCCAGATCCGGTGGCATCTCCTATCCGCTCGTCCAACTTCTGGTGGTACTGTTCAACAACTCCTTCAACTGACAAGCGTTGGATATTGAAACGCATCGTTCTTTTGTTTCGTGAATTCGGGACCCTGGAAAGTCGCGCTCGAATTTTTGCTACTAAGATAGTGATCCGAGTCAATGTTCGGACCTCTGAAGGACCTTACATCAAAATTAGAAATACAGAAGTTAAAAAGTTTATTTTGAAATGTAGTACGACTCAGTATGAACCAGAATAAAGCTTAAACAATAAGCTGATTTTGCTGAAGACACTTTGATGCTAAAATATCATCTTTAAGCTGAACATATTTTTGTCTTCCCCATTTCTCGGCGTGACCCATTGATTGGGGAAGTTGATATGCGTACCAATAACGATGCTGCAGCTCTAGGGCCAACGTACCACGCGTCGATTAATCAGAATTCTATTATGGACAGTGCGTGAAACTACTGCAACTCCAACTCCCTGCATAAATACTTAACTATTTTGTAGCAAACGGATTCACTTAAATAAAGGAGAAAAAATCGTAGCAAGCGGCAGAAAAATTTTGCTTTTAGATAATAATTGATTTTTATGAATACGAAAAGGTTGTGCCGAAAGGCAAATGGGTTCAACACTGCATAAGTTGACTAATTCTCATCGAAATTCATATGAATCCTATGGACATACTTTTTATGCATGTTGAAAGTATATCGACCAAAAAATTATGTCGAACATTTTTTAAATTGTTTTCTTTTGATTCCATTTCAGGCATTCCTCTACTGCAAGAAGACAGTCCAGTTCATCAATCGGGTGTATTTTCACTTCACTGAGTCGCGTCAGAAGTTCAATTTCTTCTTCAATTACTACTTTCGATCGAACCGAAAAAGTCGATTATTTTTCTCGTCTTCTTTATCTTGAGTGAGCACCACATAGTTCTTAGTTTCCCTGAGATGAAGGAGCGCAACCGTGTTAAGATTTAATGACAATAACACATTTTATCCCTTTAAAACTCACCTATGTAAGTAACGGCACGAATGCGACTATTCGAATGCGTAACGCTAAGAGCGGTGTACGCAGAGGAGAATAAGAAGTGCGCTGAAGAATAACGAAACAACTGCTACACTACATCCAATGACCAATATGATAAGTTAATACCAACCCTAACTGCATTCCAAGCATAATAGATACCGTTTATAGTTGTGTTATCTAAATGAGAAGCCTCTATTTTGATATTAATATTGTTGATTAAAGTTAATGTCCGCTTTTGTGAACAGAAAACGCAATAGCCTGAAGCTATCAATGGCTTAGAGAAACAAAACTGGTGTTTCGTATTTAGTCATGTGTATCGTATGAAATATGTTGTTGCGAGTGCTTATGTTCAATTAGATTGGGTTTTGAGATTTTATTAAAAAAGAAAAGTTGAAAATCTACACCAACGTTGATAGACACGACAACGTAGTCAGAAACAACATCTCTGAAACTGGAAGGCCGGATGCTTTTACAACAGGCACTGAATGAGTACCAAATTCCACATTGCAAGGAAACACTGGATATTGCCAATAAGAGCAGCAGATAGAATGGAACCAGAGGAATGCGTGAATTATCAAACCTTAAACAACTTAAAATGCTTAAGACTTCACACATAGAGCAAGTAGCAAAGTAAACTAAATATAAACATTAGAACTAGGAAACGCTCGATTAAATCTAATACAGAAAACTTGAAATCGAAAAACAAAACCAAAAACATATGAAAGGCGCTTTAATTGCAAACAAAACTTATTAATAGCACCCAGAAACCAGAGTAGTCTATTTCATTCTCTGCAAATAACAATCATCAACAAACGAATACAAAATGAGATCGAACGAGCTACGATCGTCCTCGTCGACACTTTCGGCGGCACCCAGTTTGGTAACCATGAGCAAGCCTAGCCTAAACAACAGCAAAGCGAGCCTCACGCATAGTCGACAGAGCGTAGCCGAATCTGATAAAGAGCCAAAGCCTCCTACACGAGAGGAGATGATCGCTGAGTTACTGGAGAAGGCCAAGTTCTACACATCGCTTTGCCTAGGTAAGTGGACTTCACCTCGAGAACGTCCGAGCAATTTGTTCAGCGTCTTCCGTTCTCCTAGGAACAACGGCGATACTGTCGGTGTTTGCATTCCTGTTCCTGATACCATTCGTGGTAGATCCGGCCATATCGACCATCGTGGCCGACTACGATCCCGTTCCGGTGACATGTATTCTGACTGAGCACGTCTACGCAGAGGGTATGAGGAACTGTACCTGGAGCTCGTGCCGCGAAGGCTGTACGACGGCGGCAATACGATGTCACCAGATACTGGTCAACTATTCAAAAATTGCATATCACGAATGGCAGAAAGAGCCCCGAGAGCTGGGCAGCGTAGACTGGGACGTTATGGATACCAAGTTCTTGGTCAACACAGAAGGATGCGGTTACCCACCGAGGGTAAACTGCACCGAATTCGCAAAGAAATACGGGTAAGAGGGAATTTTGATTAGATTGATGATGTTAAGAAGAACGCATGGGAGCTCTCGTATCTTTCAGGTCAACTCACCAAGGGGAACCCTTTCCTTGTTACTATAGTCGTGCCTATCCCGAAATGGTAGTTGCTCGCTATTCTTGGGATGACAATCTGAAACATCTGATTCTATCATTAATCATACCGAATGTGCTCTTCGCCGTTTCGATCGGAGTACTTAGTTACTGGTACTGTCCATGCTGTGACAAAGCCTGCCACAAATCTCCCCGCGTCTACGCAGAAAAGTATCCAACCAAGGAAAAGTGAGTATGACTCAACGAACGGTCATCACTACAATGCTTTTCTTTTCTTTTGAAGGTAGTTGACATTTTGACTCCAACCAAATCCACAATTAGCTCCAACCAATAACAATTCGAAACAATATAATCCAAAGTGACCAATGATCAAAATAAAACATATCACGCCACCAGCATATTGCCAAAAACTTCCTCTGTGTCTGTGTGTGCTCTTCCATTCTTGCTATGCACACAATAAACAGCTAAACTTTCCAACCCTCTGATGATCAATGTCTTCCCTGAAGCGTTAAAGACCAGATTTTTCTTCGATGTGCGTACGCTCTCAACAAGTATTTTCACTTTTGTAATATAAATTCACACCTTGTTTCACATATCTCTGAAGAAGTCACTCGCTCTTTTGTCACTATCGCCTTCTCGTATAAAAAATACGCTTTTCACATTTTAAGCTTTACAATTTTTCATGTACGTTTCAAACGCATTATTCCATTTAACGAACAAAAAAAACTTACAAAATAGCACAAATAAGATCGAAAAATCTCAACAAACTGCACCTTGTTCGTTGCTGGAGCGTAATCTTATCACATTACTTCATTATTATTGTATTTTTATTCCATACGGTTGACCGTTGATCATATTATCCATAACAGATATTGAAATAAATGATGTATGTACAAAGGAAAGGTGACGTTGAACTTCATCCATTAAAATTCTTCATTGTTGAAATCAATTACCCACTGAGAAGCCACCTACGAGAAGTAGGCAAAGTAAAATTCCTACTCACGAGCATGGTTTTGGCAAAATTTCTCACGTCTACTTGCATAGAAATCAGGAAAACATGTTCCGAAAAAATGATTGTGAAGATTCGCGAGTCATCCGTACCAGATCCGGACTAGTTAACGAAATGGCGTTTAACGGCAACGGAACATGGTCTTCACGAATGTTTGAGCAAGAATACATTTGTTCAATAACTGGAAGGGTTTATTTTCGGTTTGCAGTCTTTCAGATGAGCAGAATGATTCTTAAGTAATCATCGCCGACGTTTCGGTGTTTGGTTCACACCTTCTTAAGGGTTTGACTAAAATCTTCGTTGTCGGAAATCGTCGATCTGACGGTAACTGTCGGTATATGCATTTATGCACGGTAAAAATATACACGTCCATGATAACTGTTCTGCATTTGAATATGCACAACTTTAGAATCACGAGCTGAGCTCGTCGCATTCAAAGACCACCACTTCCATTTGACGTGTACAATATTTTGAATATGAAACAACAAAATAAAACAAAAATAGAATAACCTCAACTCGGATTTGAATAAGATTGATTTACTTGAAAATCCCTCGCCTTAGCATGACTCCATCTCACACTTCGAAATACCTCTTAGACCAGCGGTTCTCAACCTGGGGTACATGGGGGTACCTTCGCCGGGCCCAGGGGGTACCTCGGACAAAAAAACATAATGGTGGATTTTAATCAAAATTTATTGATACAGTTTTGATATATGTATTTTTTAAGGTGACTTGGGGAGGCACTAAACACCGTATTATTTTTCCTATGTTTCGTCCCTTTCTAGCATTATCACCTCGCAACTTTGGAGCGGAGTATTTCGGTTTTCAGTTGTTTGATGTAACTGTAAATGTATCAGCATGTAGATTGTGAGTAAGCACGCCCCGGTGATACTTTTTCAAAATCATATTTGTTGTAGAGAAAAAGTTTAGCATTCAATGATGACGATTTGATGATTGTTAGTGCTTCCCGTGTCACCTTAATTACAAAACTTTGTCTTGTACATAATAAGCATGGCGATCAGTAACTCAAAGTATATTGAATCCTTCCCTCCACAACCAACGTAATGGATGAAAGGCTATGGGAGGAAACATCAAAAGGAAGGAACGATGAATGAATAAATATTAAAAGTCTTCTATGCTATCTACCTGATTGAAACAAAATGTTGAATGAAAAAAATATGAATATGAATATACTTCTGAACTAAAATTTAGAGTCTACCCTTTCGGAAGCCTTCTATTAAACAGCTCGGAGAACACCTTTCAAGAGGATCGGAGGACTGCTTCCAAGAGTTTCGGAAACCTGCTTTCAAGAGGTTCAGAGGCCTCGATAGCCTTTCTTTCAAGAGGTTCGGAAACCTTCTTTCAAGATGTTCAGAAGCTGGGAAATCTACTTTCAAGAGGCTCGGAAACCTCTTTTCAAGTGGTTCAGAAGCCTCCTTTCAAGAGGCCCGGAAGCCCCTTTTCAAAAGGCCCAGGAGCCTTTTTCAAGAGGCCCAGAAGCCTCCTTTCAAGAGACCCAGAAGCCTTTTTTCAAGAGGATCCGAAGCCTTCTTTCAAGGGTCCAAAAGCCTTTTTACAAGAGCCCCGGAAGCCTCATTTCAAGAGGATCAGAAGCCTCTATTCAAGCTTCTTTTTAAGAGGCCCAGAAGCCTCCATTCAAGCGACTCAGAAGCCTCCATTCAAGAGCCCCAGAAGCCTCCTTTCAAGAGGCTCAGATGCTTTTTTAAGAGGATCCGAAGCATTCTTTCAAGAGGCCCAGGAGCCTTTTTCAAGACGCCCAGAAGCCTCCTTTCAAGAGACCCAGAAGCCTTTTTTCAAGAGGATCCGAAGCCTTCTTTCAAGGGTCCAAAAGCCTTTTTACAAGAGCCCCGGAAGCCTCATTTCAAGAGGATCAGAAGCCTCTATTCAAGAGGTCCGGAAGCCTCCTTTCAAGAGACCCAGAAGCCTCATTTCAAGAGGCCCAGAAGCCTCCTTTCAAAAGGCCCAGAAGCCTTTTTTCAAGAGGTCCGGAAGATTTTTTTCAAGTGTATCGGAATTTATCTATCTAGAGGCTTGGAAACCAACGTTCAAGAGGCTCAGAGACATTCTTCCAAGATACTTAGAAGCCTCATTTTAGGTGGCTCGAAGGCTGTCTTCCAAGAGGTTTGAGAGCTTCTCTCCAAGAGTTCAATATAATGAAAATTTCATTCAACTTTATGGGTACTTAAGTAATTTTGTTGTATGCGTGTTGACAAAATGAAGCAACGAAATTGCTCCTGTATTTCTTTGTTCCGAGGTGATTTGAATATTTGTGCAGTGAGATGGAGATCGGAACATTTCCCATACCCTGTTGATTTTCAGTTCCATTTTTCATATATCTTATGAGTTACACTAATTTTTATTTACATAAAAAAATAGGGGGTACCCCAATTGATGCAAAAGTGCGAAGGGGTACCTCTCAAGAAAAAGGCTGAGAACCGCTATCTTAGACCGTTCCTTATAGACCGTTCCAATAATTATAAATACACTAAGAAATAGTCGGTAATTGGAATGGTGCTTGATATTTCATGAAAATGTCGATTCATCTTATAGATTACATCCTACTCTTTCACGTGATATATTAGTTCCGAATTTTTTGTTGAAAATTTAAAAAAATATGAAGGTTTCATTTTTGTCCAAAATTTTTTTTTCCGCAAAATGAGTTATTTTTGGAGCGTGTTTTTTGGTAAATTACCTAGAAAAAAAAACGTAAAACTGTTAAATCGATATAATTTTCAATACAGATATATAGAAATGTCACATTAACTGCGAGATTTTGGTTGAGAAATGATTTCAATGACCTGAAAACCCAATTACCTTCAAAAACCTCAAACATTATTTCGAAAATAAAATAATCCTCATGAGTACTTTAGAATCAGACGATTTTCAGGTACGGTATATCTTGAGGATTGATCTGGACACTAATGACACAGACCACATTGCATAGAAAAGTAAAAAACTGGTTGCATTAGTGAAAACGAGAGCTAGAAATATTTTTTAATGTTCTTTGAGGCAAATCACTGTTAATTTGAAATTTTTGTAATTCTCGTCTGACTGCAATTATTTATTTTTCAAAATCCAAAATGCTCGTTAAATGAGTACCAAAACAAGTAAGTAGAGTAAATAGAAATATTTATGAAAAAAATGAGTAATAGCTGAAAAACATGTTGCGCAAAATCCTAAAAACAATGGGAAGTAAAAATTTATAGAACATGATAAATATTCGAAACATTCTCGAATACTCGGTGCTATATGAAAGTAAATAAAATTTTGGGTCATATGTAACCATAAATTGTAGATAATTTAAAAAAATGGAATTATTCAATAAACAAAGTGTATTTATTATTATCGAAACGGTCTATAAGCAGAACAGATGAAACGAACTGTCATCTATTTTTAGAGTTACACCAATATCGCTGCACTCTTAAATCAATAGCCTTGCACCTGTGAATTCCATGGATGAGATGTTATTGGTGCTGATCGAAGTGCTAATCATTTCAACATCCAGTGAGTAGCCTTTTGATCAACAGTGTTGATGTTATGGAATGGTCTGCATTCAACACACTTGTGAAAGTTGTGACACCACTTCATAATCAAAGGAATATCACTTTCTATAAAAGTGATTGTAAAGATGAACATACAATAGATGGAAGTTAAATTGAGCGACGATTACCATCAGATCGACGATTTCCGACAACGAAGATTTTAGTCAAGCCCTGAAGAAGATGTGAACCAAACACCGAAACGTCGGCGATGATGCCGAAAATAAACTCCATCTGTTGATTACAAATCAGTCGTTTACAACTTTTTTCATTAATATTGTGTCTATTTGAAATGTAGTTAAACTTCTTTGGGCGAAGATACCATACCGATTTTCACGAATAAAATCCTGCGATACTTTTTATTTTTGTTCTGAAACATACTAACAAACAAAACAAGAGCGTCCCGCATTTCGCATGATACTTGCTGATCATATTACCTATAATAGAGGGTGTTCCACTACAAATAATATCAAGGAAGAAAACGCTTTAGAAAACTAACTTGTTTAGATAATAAAATATAACCCACGCTCGTACCTTAGAATCTGTACAACATCTGGATGCAGCTTCTTCTGTAATGAAACCCACTTTTCTCCATATCTTCCTCAGATTTGACTTCCTTGCGATCCGTCTGTAGTGCCTGCTTCATAATCATTCAGTATTTTTCTATGGGCCTTAGCTCATGTGTGTTGGGGTACGAAAGTGACGGACTGAATGCCGTTTGGCCGAATTTCACTAGGCCGAAAGTTGTTTGGCCGAATATACCATTTGGCCAAACAGACCATTAGGCCGAAAGTCATTCAGCCGAAAGAGTCATTTGGCAGAAAGTGTCGTTTTTCCGAAATTGTCATTTGGGCGGAAGAGTCATTTGGCTGAAAGGGTCGTTTGGCCAAATAGGTTATTTAGCTGAAAGGGTCGTTTGGCGGAAAGGGTCATTTGCCGAGAGGGTAATTAGGCCGAAAAAGTAATTGGGCCGAAAGGGTTATTTGGCCGAAAGGGACATTTGGCCGAATAGTACATTTGACCGAATAGGTCATTTGAAAAGTGAGAAATTAGGAGTGAGAAGAGAGATGTCTTACTTCTCACTCCTCATTTCTCACTTCTCGCTGTAAATAGTGAGAAGCGCGAAGTGAGTAGTGAGACGTCTCACTTCTCACTCTTCATTTTTCTTTTCTCACTGTCGAAAGTGCCCTTGTGGCCAAACGACCCTTTCGGCCAAACGACCCTTTTAGCCAAACGACTGTTTCAGACAAATGACCTCCTTCGGCCAAATGACCCGTTCGGCCAAACGACCCTTTCGGCCAAATAACCCTTTTGGCCAAACGACCCTTTCGGCCAAATAACCCTTTTGGCCAAACAACCCTTTCGGCCTAATGGTCTGTTCGGCCTAATGGCATTCGAGCAAATGGCTTTTGGCCAAACGACCCTTTCCCGAAAGTGACCCCGTTGATTCGTACCACTCCAGGAAAACATTTGAAAAGTGACACGAAGCTAGATGCGGCCAGAAAATCGTAGGGCTCTCGTGTTGCTTCTGTAGACACTCCTTGGGGTAGATCTCGCCATATTTCTTGGCAACTTTTGAAAGTTTCTGCTTTCTTACTTCCTCTGGAGCATCAAACTTGTGCTGTGCTGTAAAGAACAGTAGCCCCGGAAGTCCGCCTTGACGTAAGTTTCATTATCCATGATGATGATGATCCACGCGGCTTTGTCAACATTTGGATGTACAGTTTCCGGTGACTTCCGGTATTTTGCCGTTCGTCACGATTTGGAGTCTTCCGCACTTAAAGGCTTAAACGCTTTCACGGCACACTTTTGATCAGGGTTTCGTAATAACGTGTGAACACACGACTCACCATTGACTGCACAATTCCGAGTTGTTTTCCGTTTTCTCGATGAGAGAGTTTATGATTTTCCAGGTGCTTGTGCGAAATCAATTTGTGACGTTGCTTCTCGGGTGAGGCCACCTTTTCAAATTTCAGAAAAACTGACAGCGAATCAAATACAGTTTAAACAATAAACTCTAAACTATTTCAACCCAAATTTTCAAGGCAAAATACCCAATATTTCGCCTTTTTGGGGTATATACGGCTATAATATAACCAATATAAAGCTCTTTAGGTCTGTGTACGTACGGCTTATTTGAATGCTTAGCCGAACAGCACAAGTCAGATAAAAATAGTTGCAGCAACTTGATTGAGACTTAATCTGGTCATATACGAGTTGCAGTAGCTTATGTGAATCATATGTGCTGCTAGGGAATTTTCTACAGCGTTTTTTTCATGATGCAATTTGATGTGGGACACTCTTCATAAGCTGATGTTTTCTTTCTGAAGTTAGACGGATGTCAACTAAGACTGCAGAATCAAATTCATATAGCTCAAAATAATTTTCTTAACATAAAAGTAGTTTAACTCAGATGGAGTATGATGAAATTGTGTATGGGGTAAAAATATGTGCAATCACTGTTCATCGAGATACCGATTGTACTAGAAAAATTACATTTAAAACTTGTTACTAGTTGATGAAGAAAAACTTTATGCACTTTCACTTTAAAATATTTACCAAATTCAATGTATTAGAAACATTCTTATCGACTATGATCAACGTGAAACTAACATCACATAACATAATGCATTAAATGTAAGCATTCTTCAATACCGGTGTCCTTCTTTATGAAACAAAGTACAACGTTTCGCTTCTTTTTTCTCATATTTTATAGCAAACTTCTGTGCCGTAGTGACGATGAGGAAGACGAACTAGACTACTGAAAGTTTATTTTCGATTTTTCATCACGCAGCAGCTGATTTAATCAACTTATGAATCGACATTTTCCATTACATTACACCAAACCACAATATTTCGCCACCAATTGTTTGCATTCAGTTTGTCTCCACCCACACACAAAACTTCAGTCGTCGTTAGAAAAGAATTGGTGCAAAATTTTGTCCATTGTCTTAGAATCTGGAGCAGCAACCATTTTGCAGTTTTGAAAGTAACCAATTTTGAGTATCTAGATGTTTTCTAAATTTAAGATTTGAATCTTTTGCTGCATGTTATACATAGATAATTTATATAGAACTCGGCAAGCGAACTAGGCACCATTAACGCAAATATCCGTAAATGCAGTTTTATCTTATTTAGAGCTTAAGTTTTCTTTAATTAATGCATCACATCATCATGCTTCTAAAAACTCTCCTCCCATTACCATAAGTTGGAGGGATGTATTTTAAAACGACGAATTGAATCGCATGCTGAAACCAGTCAGTGTAGTTTGCTAACTGAAAAATCGACAATTCATTTTAATCTAGAGCTTTATCATTGAATTGATCGGCTTCGTGTAAATATTGTACAAAGTTTAAATGAATCTGCTTCACCGTTGTAAATAAATCGAATTATTAGCAGATTGAGTCGTGATAAGAACATATTTCGCTATAAGCAGTATTGAAAAAGTCGTTGGTAGTCAATGCGTCGAAAACAAGGAAAAACTTGTTTTTTTCATCGCAGATCGTGATAAGTTACTTTACTTAAAAACAAGAACAACAAAATTTTGCAATCCCAATATTTACAAGACCAAACGCAAGTTAGTTGAAATCATTTCTACCGTTACTTTTTCCAATTTGTACTCAAAACAATTTTCCTTCTTTTAACTTATCCAATCTTTTCTTTGTACAAATATTCCACTTAACCTACTTATTTCTTTCCGTTTCCTCTTCTCACCTGTACTCTTACGTCTTCCAATTTCGAAATATTTTCGGTAACTACAAACAACCACTTACACCAAATCTACAAACTCGGGGATATACACCCACAAATCAACTATTGCAGTAAGGAATCTTGGAATATTGAGTATCCTCAAGATTACATTACTAAAATCTAAGGTCATGCAGCAGTAACAGCAGCAGCGTGTCTGGAGTCATCAAAGTCGGGCGCACCATCACCAGGCTTACGGGCTGCCGCCGAAGCGTAGCTTGGTTATCGTCAGCAATCATCATCCTCAACGTTTCTTCAGTTTGCCATTTGAACCAAACAGAGAATTTTTGTTTTATTTCATTCAAAATATTTTGTCAAAAGTCGTGATTTTAGATAGATACAGCAAACGAAATCCAAAGAACAAATTATAAAACAAATAAAACAAATTATATTTTTAAAAGTCCGCTACAATTTGTACACAATTAAGAAGAGAACAATGAACGTTATGCGCTTCGAGTTAAATATTTTCAATTCGATTAATAGGTGAGACAACAAGTTATGAATCTGGCACTCGAAAAAAAAACGAGTGTAAGAGGAAGTAAATCTTTTACAAACTAATTACTACTAGCAGATATTGTCACGCTTTACCATTCAGTCTTTAAAATAGAGATGATACGAAAATCGCACATGGAGCAAATTTGTAATTTTTGAAGAAAATCAGAGACCTTTACGATATAATATAAAAAAACTACCGCTTTGAATAAGTTTAGTGTGTTCATATTTTGAGAAAATTCCATGTTTGATGACAGATTCCAGATGAGTTTGGGACTCTTTAACCCGGCGACTTTTTTATGGAGATTTGGCGTACAAATTTGAATTTTTTCACTGGATTCTACCTAGTATAGATATAACTGAAAAGGCGTAGAAATAATTTTTCGGGTATCCTAGACTATTCTGGAGTACATATCTTTGAGTGTATCAGGAAATATGTCTACAAATAGAATGTCCTGTCCAAAAATATGTGTGTCTGTTCATCGCTAAACATTCCAGCAGGTCCATCAATCTGACACAATGTCACTTGTTACTTTTACAAGCTACTACAGGCCTTTTTGGTTCTCCAATAAGTCCTGGAGTCCAGCACATTTGATCTACCCGATCAACCAACTTTTGAACGATGTATCCGTTCAGCACTGAACGTCCCAGCAGGTCCATTGAACCAATTGGATTTTACTCATGATTTTCACAAGCTACAGTGAACCCTCAATGAGTCGATGTTTTAAGACTCGATATCGATTCGTGGAAACCAATGATGCCACACTAACATATTTTCTCGGTGGCTCTGATAATCCTTTCGTAAAATTTCCCAAGGAACTTCTGTATTGCATCTCGATATCGACTGTATTACATCTCAGGGGTCGACTATATTACAGACCCTCGCTGCGCGAAACATCATGGAATTTATACCACATCAAGTGGGCTCTAGGTAGACAAACCGCTGGAAAAGAATTCTTGCAGTGGTCACCTTCCGTACCTCCGAAAATCGAGTTTTGTCTGTTCCGCGCTCGTTTGTATCGTGCCTCGTTCGCCCTCGTGCGGTGTTGCAGCAATCTCGACAATTTTGTATTCTTCTCCTCAACTAAATGCTCACATTCGCCGTCATACCAGTCGTTTTTCTGATGTCGTCTTTCTTTTATGTTGCGGTATGCGGCATGTGCGGACGTTCATGACGTCGGATAAGAATTCACAATCGATTAGAACGTGGTCAATTTGGTTTTCCGTTTCTTGGTTAGGTGATCTCCATGTGGCCTTGAGGATATTCTTGCGGGGGAATAAAGTTCTTCGGACTTCCATTCCGCGGGAGGCTGCAAAGTTAATGCATCGTTAGTCGTTGTCGTTCGATACGGTATGCACCGTTTGCGACGACCGGTCTGTACATTTCCTACCTGAGCTTGTTAGAGAATTATCTTAAAGGTAAATCGTCTAGCTCAAACCTTTGTAGGGGTATGTGGCGGGACACAAAAAAGCCTGAGCGTTCATGTCCAAGGATGGAAATCTTCGTTTTACTATCAGTTGCATGGATGCTCAGTAGGCAGCTTCGTCATTGATTCGTGTTTGTTTTGATCAGACGCTCGGCAATGCTGGCACGAACATCTCGCAGCATGCTGTCAAACTTCCATACCAAATTTACCGCCCGATCCTCAATATCCGATTGATAATCGAGCGTAAAAAATGAATATCTACCGGAGCTGAAATGAATATTTTGAATTGCGGTTGATTTGCACCGAAATCCATGCACCGCAGTATGAAATGATTTGAGATTTCAAATTGAATATCAATGTGCCAAGATGAAGATTCATTTTGACACCGCACAAATCAACGCTGACACCGAGAGTCGACGCTTGCTGCTGTTCGTGCACATGCCGTCCTATTCATTCCCACATTCAAATTCGGGAAGGACTAGCAACTTGATTGTGTGTTGGATGTCAGCTGTTTGAGTGTAGTTGAAATGATTTTTTCTGTCCCTGTTCATGTCGCCGATGACGACTTTAACGTCCCACAGTGGGCATCCATCGTATGTCTACTCCATCTGTGCATAGAACGCAGGGCCGTATTTAGCCGGAAGGGGGCCCGAAAGTTGTACCGAAAGGCTATCATTTCACTCCAATGAGCTGAACAAATGTCTGTCTGTCCGTGTGTGCGCGTGTGTGTGTATGTGTGTGTGTGTGTGCACAAAATGCCATAAAAAGCATTAGCCAAATTTTCTCATAGAAACTTTTAACCGATTTTCTTGCAACAAGTTGCATCCAACAGAGACTAAAACGCTGTTGATCACTATTGAATTTCATAATAATTGCGAATTGTAAAAAAAATAATATTAAAATAGTGATGAGACATAGAGTAGAGTGGGGCAAGAGTGCGCGTGGGGTAAGAGTACGTTTTAGAGTTTTTGAAGCAATAAAAAAGATAAACTAGCAGCAGCAGCACTGCATCAGTTTGACAGGTATTCTGGCCAACTATTATCATGTGTTATTGTAAACGATTTGAATAAACAACAAGGGAGATATGGAGTTAGATAACTTTTTGGTCATTTTGCTAAAAATAATTGGATTTCCGCAACTAGTATTTTATTACCATATATACGTTCAATCAGGTGAACATTATACCATTTCGATAACCTATTGTATAGAGTACTTTATGGTACAGAACACCAATCCGGTTGGTTTTCCAAGAAGTCAAAACCATTACTTGAATAATTTTTGGGACTGTGGGTAAAAGTACGCAGGAACCGGTGGGGCAAGAGTACGCATATGAATCTTCAAGTTATGATGTCAAACCCGTATTTCCGGCCGAAATAAGACTTCTTCCAACGCGTAAAGATCCACAACTAAGAAAAAAGGGACAGAATTCGAAATTATCACAAGTTTTTAGGATAAGTTGAAGTAATTCGGTGTTAGAAAGGACTTAGCGAACAAAGCACTGAAGCGAAATAATGAAATTGTATTAGGACTTGTTGTACACCTAAACATAGAACGAAAACACAATTTCATCTAAATGATAATTTCATTTAATCAAAAGAAACATTCATAAATTACGCAACGTTTAGCTGGGAGGGGTTGTGATATGTGTAACGATCCATATAATTTTTAGAGGATTCATACAAATAGTGTAAGATAGGGGGAGAGGTGATGAAATAGCCAAATTTTACGTTACGTGATTGGTAGACTTTCTTTAAGGACAATGCCTTTGTATACGCCACGCGAAACCTGATATATATTTTTACCTCTGTAGTTTTTTGTATATATTAGAAACAATGGTTTTTCGTATGAAAGTGCACATTTTTAGGACCCCCCCCCCCTTCAAGAGTTACGTTATCTTTAAACATTCCCTAATATATGCTCATTAAACATCAATTAAATGTTATCAACTCTTATTTGTGTTAATATATACTTAAAGCACATGATTGGATAAATGCGTACTCTTACCCCACCCGATGCGCACTTTTACCCCACCGGTGGGGTAAGAGTGCGTTTTCCACTTGTCTTGCAATAAGGGTTCTACTAGAACGAATCTCAATAATTTCAATATTTTTTCCACTGGGTAACATAAAGGAAGAGTATATGAATCATCGACACTGATTTGATATGCAGAAGCTTCCTTCATAAGGGCCACATGATCGATTGAAAACTAAGTGCGTACTCTTGCCCCACTCTACTCTAGTCACATAGAACAATAATGTGTTATGAAAAATGCCTTGCATCTATGAATATTTTTAAAGTTTATCCGTGGCTTACTCCCATTAAGGTTCAAATGTCATACATCAAATCGACTTCTTTTTCTTGCTGTTCGCTTCTTTTTTTTGCGGAGAGCCTACTCATTCGCTCAGATCTGATTTTGTACAAAGTACACAAACATTTCAAAAGGTATCAAACTCTATATATCTCCACAAAATATTAACGTCATTTTCAATACCTGTACAGCGCACAGATTATAGTGATACGCATAAACAACCTCAAACATGCATCTGAGATTGATTTGTTGTGCATCCTTCTCCTAATTACACAATTTCCTACATGCATTTCACATGAATGTAAAATTATGATGCAGTTGACTACCTTCTCAAATGTTCGTCCAGATTCAATGGATTGTTTACATGACCATATGACCATATTTCTTCTCTCTGTGTACATGAAAAGTGATGCCGTTTTAGCATTACATTATTATTTTAGCATTACATTACATTATCAACACTTGAATTATGAAAAAAATAATAACCTGCGTTGCTTATGAATGCTTGCGTTTTTACAGTTCTAGCTCACATCTAATATTTAGTGTCAATATATAGCATGAAAAGCATCATTTTCATAGATTATTGCTTGATGTTTACGTACATATTCGAGAAAACATATAGTAATGCTACGTACACACCAGTCAAGCAGTTCGACGAACATTGACTCCACCCCCAAGAAAACGCTTCGGTTGCTGCTTTGTTGGAACGTGTGTGAAGTTGTTCGAACAACCATTTGACAGTTGGCGGCTCGGTTGGGAAAAATTAAAACGGTTTGATTTTGGTTTGAGTTGTCGGGGGTGGAGTCAAGGTTCGCCGAACATGTTTGAGCATTTGTAGTGAAGTTGCACAAACCCCCATATATTTTTTGATGGTTGGTGCTCGAGTTGGTGCTTCGGTCGTTCGTGTGTGATATTGTGGGTCGAATAAATTGATTGTTTGTGTCGGTGTTGATAAAAATTGATGAATGTTTGAATAAACGGGAGGTGGAGTCAATGTTGGTCGAACTGCTTGACCGTGTGTACGTTCCATAACATATAGAACAAATCAACACGCAACACTGAATGATGATTTTCGAGTATCTGCAAAGTATAATGCTACGTACACACCAGTCAAGCAGTTCGACGAACATTGACTCCACCCCCAAGAAAACGCTTCAGTTGCTGCTTTGTTGGAACGTGTGTGAAGTTGTTCGAACAACCATTTGACAGTTGCCGCCTCGGTTGGAAAAAATTAAAACGGTTTGATTTTGGTTTGAGTTGTCGGGGGTGGAGTCAAGGATCGCCGAACATGTTTGAGCATTTGTAGTGAAGTTGCACAAACCCCCATATATTTTTTGATGGTTGATGCTCAAGTTAGCGCTCCGGTCGCTCGTGTGTGATATTGTTGGTCGAATAAATTGATTGTTCGTGCCGCTGTTGGTAAAACTTGATGGATGTTGGAACAAACGAGAGGTGGAGTCAATGTTGGTCAAACTGCTTGACCGTGTGTACGTTCCATAATGCAACGTACACACCAGTCAAGCAGTTCGACGAACATTGACTCCACCCCCGAGAAAACGCTTCGGTTGCTGCTTTGTTGGAACGTGTGTGAAGTTGTTCGAACAACCATTTGACAGTTGGCGGCTCGGTTGGAAAAAATTAAAACGGTTTGATTTTGGTTTGAGTTGTCGGGGGTGGAGTCAAGGTTCGCCGAACATGTTTGAGCATTTGTAGTGAAGTTGCACAAACCCCCATATATTTTTTGATGGTTGATGCTCAAGTTAGCGCTCCGGTCGTTCGTGTGTGATATTGTTGGTCGAATAAATTGATTGTTCGTGCCGCTGTTGGTAGAACTTGATGGATGTTGGAACAAACGAAAGGTGGAGTCAATGTTGGTCAAACTGCTTGACCGTGTGTACGTTCCATAAGAGAGCGTGAGAGTAAATCGACGGTTTCCCCTCCTGGAAAAATATTTTTTCAACTTTGCAATATTTTCTGCAAAAGGCAGTTTTTTCAAATAATATTACGAAATTCATCCAAATGAAGCATCCCACGGATGTATTGAAGTCACCACTATATGTTGATGTAGTTTTAAAACAAGAGTGCTTCCCCGATTCAGCTGGGGAATGCATTTTCTCCTCAGTGGGCGAATTTTTTCCTGGGGGTGGTACAAGCACGTGGCTGTTTTCTTGTCAATGACTGGATTACGGTAATTTGGGTCTAAGGAGTTTCATCGTACTATAAAGATGCTCGTGTTGCACGCATTTAGGCGTAAGTACGTCTTCGTTCAGTTTCATAGTGCTATGAAACTGTGCGAAAGTCAAAATTCGAACATAGGAAATTCGAGAAACTTTTGGCAGCGCCATCTGTCGTCTACTAGTGTAAATTTCCTATCATAACATTAGACGGTGTAACTGTTTTGCCTTTCTTGTACATCATCGAGGTGTAAGCGCTACATTTATTACCTTTTTGCGCGAGAAAGGCACCATCACCGCTAGATGGATTAATCTGGGTTTTTTATTGGTAATTGCTTTAGAGAAGCTTTAAAAAAACTGTTTAAGGGATTGTTCTGGAAATTTGCTTGGGAATATTCTTTTTTCGGATTCCTTTAGAACTTCTTACGAAAATTCCAGAACATCATTTGGGATGTTTTTTGTAAATTCCTTTAGAAATTTCCTTGAAAATAATTATCCAGGACTTGCTTCGAAAAATCCTTTGTAAATTTGTATTTGTTTAATACATTCCTGTAAAACTTCAAAAAAAATCTTAAATAAAATTACGAAGCAATTGCTTCGAAAATTTTCCAGGAATTCCATTGAAGATGGCAAAACGTTTTTTGTTCATAGATCGGAAAAACGATCCATAAGCGTTCAATGCCTTTCCAATTGTATGATTTGTTTGTTGAATAAATGATTCAAAGTTATGGATCTTTTTGATCTTTTGAGAGAGTCTCACTCGAATGATGTATTGATCACCGGGCTATAACCAAGGCTATAACGTGCTATAACCATCGAGGGAAATAGATTAGTATTCAAAGTGTTAAGCGATGCCTTCATACATTCCCCAGGAATTCTCCCGGAAACCTCTTCAGTGAGTATCAAAATATGCGGAATTTTTGTTTCGGAATAATTTTGGCGTATCTAATCAAATTTAAGGATAAATATTCAATTTGGTAGGACATGTGTTCAGTTAGTGGAGGCCGATAGCAACTGCAATTGGAGAACGGAAGTGGGGTTCTCCATACGTTTCTTTGCTTGCTAGAATCTTATCTGAGATGATCAGACAAGTAAGCTTTGGTGAGTAAATGGGTCATTTGAGTAAAAATTAGTAAGTTCTAGTCACTTGTGGAACATGTGTTTTTATATGTTTGAATTTTTGTTATGCTTGAAATATCCCTGTTTCTGTCAGAAATTCCCTGAAAATTCCATCATTTTAAAGATGGGGAAAATTCCCTGATAACTCCAGGTTTTCCAGTTTTTTCGTTCTACGCCAACGATAACGGTGCCAACCCATTTGAATTGAATAATCTGACAAAATGACGTGCATAAGTATTCGCGTTCGAGTCTTGAGTGACCTACCTTGAGCTCCTCTTGGCGACGGTAAGCGTGTAACGTTAGTTGCTTTTTAGCTTCTTCCGACATCACCGGCTCACGAGACGGTGCACCTTCGTTGATTTTCGACAACTTGATGATGATTTTAGTTTTCTCATTGTTTCCGACTATTTCACCCAGTTTGCGATCAGACAGCATCAATTTTCCGGCAAACCATAGTTGCATCTTCGAAGGTTCAATCACTTCAAGTGAAGCCTTAATAGAAAGAAGCAATCAAACTGTTTCAGCCTACAATTCAAATAAAAACTTTTCGATTGATACCGACCTGAGTTCCCGTCAAATCTTCGGTGTTCAAGAATTCCATTCTTATTGGATCGTGGGGAGGAAGCTGCATTGGATAGACAATGGTCACCGCGCCGCGTAACAAATCCAACGCATCCTGAACTATCTTCTGCTGCATTACGCTGCCCTGATCGATTAGCTTTTTGGAAATCATCGTTCTTGCATCGTCCACAGCCTTCTCCAAAATATCCTGCATCTTTTCTTGTGGTTGGCGACCGTTGCGTCGGCCTACCGGGTCGGGACTCAGAGACCAACCACCCGACGGAACACATTTATCCGCCCATTCATCAACAAGGTGCAGCTCTTCAACCTGTTCGTCGGTGAGGCCCAACATATCTGGTGGGAGCATTGTGCCATGCTTGGAGAGCTCCTCAATTTCTAATGATAGTGCAACAATAAATTGAGTCTTCTTTATTTAAAATAAATGTTACAATTTGAACTTACCCGAACAAACACGGCTGACCTTTAAACGGCCGTTATAAATTGTAGCCAGTTCGAGTGCTAGCTGCTCAACTGGAATAGATGAATTAGTTTCGTACAGAAACTGGCTTTCATCGCCGCGTTTTACATGCAGTAGAACCATTTTTGTCAGTTCAAAGTTAATTTCGTGCAACTTTAAAACTACGATCAGAACACCACCTCTAGAATGATTTCGATTAGAAACAAACAACATTTATTGTAACCAGAGCAACCTAACGAAGCCACCCTGACTCTGCCCTGACCTAACATTTCCCCCTTTGGATATGTTTCCAAGGATATTTCTTTTAAAAATGTCCACCCCAAACACAAGAACTTACTGTGCACATGGTTTTATTAGTTGGTCTTTACGGTATTTTGCAATACACAATACCTGTATGTAAATATAATTAAAAGTATCAAGTCCGGTATCGGTGTGAATATAAAAACATTGTCTGTGCTACGTGAAAAGATGAGTGTAGGGCAAGGTAGGGTAGGGGTGAAAAACTGAAAAATAGGATACATTACGTTGCGTTTGACACATTTCTCATGGGAAAACTATCAAACGCAACGCAAACGTATCCTATATGTACGAGCCTTGAGTGATGAAACGCTCACTTTTCCATACCAATGAAATGGGTGTTCAAAAACTGAGTTGCATAAAATCCATTACAACACTCATTTGGGTGCTTTAATGGAAAACCAACAATAGAACAGTAGTTACATGACTACATTTTTCGCAATAAGCTTGGTTGAGTGTTCAAATAGTGTATTTTTTGTGTCACGTCATAGGTTAAATAATTTAATGAATATGACTTCGTTACTCCATAGGCAGGTTCACCAATTGCTTAAAGGTATGTCGAACTGTGCGAAATATAATTGTTTTCAGTACCAAACTAAGTTGCTTTTTTGGCAAAAATCATCATGTGAAGTAAACCATATTGGACCAATTTGGTCCAGATATATCGGATTAAAGCCCATTTTTAGTCATTGAAAAAAAGTGTGTGTAACTCATTGGAAAACTCGATTTTTAGTATAGTATCCAGTTTTCCACGTTCGCCATAATGGCGGCTGCTATAAATAAATCTGACAGTAACTGCTTCCGACGCTGGATTGTTTCCGACGCTGAACTTTTTCCGACGGTGGTCGTATCTTAGCAACAGTTTTCACATTGTTTATTTATTGTTACGTGACCAGGCACAAAATGCGAAAAACTGGAGGAAACTATATTCTCATAAAAAGCTTTTAATATTATTAGAATCTATTTCTTGATTTGACAAATACATTCAACATTTTTATGTTTTAGGTGCAAAGAGGGAAATTTGGCTATCAAACGCAATTTTTGGAGTGGTATGCTACGGCGATAGTTCACGTGGTGGTTGCAAATGAGCGCTTCCTGGTGGGATTGTTGCTTCTTTCTCTGATGCCACCCGTAGCGTTAGATCTCAGGCCCAAAATCGATCTGCCCGATAGAAGATGGCGAAATCGGCATAGATGATGTACTACAGGAGTTCCGCCGATAGTCATCGCGGTCGGTAAAGCCGAACGGTAAGGAGACAGTAGTCCACGAGAATGGCAAAGATGTTCGTAATCTTTAAAATGCCCACAATCCGTAGGGAAGCGGCACGCAGCGAATAGCGGTCAGTGGAATGTGCAGTGCCCTTGTTGAGCTTGGAAGAACGGCTAAGGTTTATTCCGATGGTAGTTTTGATTCACGACAGCGAGATATAGACCCGCAGAAAGGTGGGGGCTTTGTCAAACGACAGTCTTCCTAGACGGTGACGGAAGCTTTGTACGACCTTGATGATAGCTTTGTCCGACGGCAGGATTACTTGACGATAGCAAAGGATTGGTCATACGGGCGTAGGTTTTGCCCGGCGGGAAAAGATTTCGTCAAGCGGCAGTCTTGCTAGGCTGTGGCATCAACAATATCTGCTCTTCCAAAAATCAAAAGATGGAACCAAAGATTCAAGGCAGGACAAACGATGTGATCTCGATGAATCCCAATCACCCATTCGAAAATACACCCTTCAAACAAACAATGCTACTACTCGTCGTAGCAGGGCAACTTTTCAGCAACCTCTAGATCCCCTAACTCCCGATCTCCTTTTTATTTCCCACATTTATACACTCATCTACCTATCGCAAGCTCGCAGTTCTGAGTTTGTGCTATCTAATTGGCAATCTATCTATTCGGGAATTAATTCCCAGTTAGATAAAACTGAACAGAATATTCACTGTAGTAATTTATTGTTAATACAGGATGATAAAACACTTTTATTAGAAATCAGTTGGCATGCAAACAATAAAGTAGAAAAGCGAACTTGATTTACCATTGTACAATAAAACCTTCTTTACGCTTTTTATTCTCAACAGTATTATGGGACTAAAACGTTCAAAACTCCATTGGGAATACGCGGTAACACTGCTTCACGCCGAAGCCTACGACTTTTGAAAACTTCATACTGCAGTTATTGAAACGTCGCAGATGACCATTCACATCAACAATTGCAATTGTTCCTTTATAATTTCCAATATTGGTTTAACGACAAGGCAATAGAACCTTATATGGGGCTGTCCATATGGGGCCCTCCTTAGCCGTGCGGTAAGACAAAGCAAGACCATGCTGAGGGTGGCTGGGTTCGATTCCCGGTGCCGGTCTAGGCAATTTTCGGATTGGAAATTGTCTCGACTTCCCTGGGCATAAAAGTACCATCGTGCTAGCCTCATGATATACGAATGCAAAAATGGTAACCTGGCTTAGAAACCTCGCAGTTAATAACTGTGGAAGTGCTTAATGAACACTAAGCTGCGAGGCGGCTCTGTCCCAGTGTGGGGATATAATGCCAATAAGAAGAAGAAGAAGAAGAAAATGGGACTGTCCATATACAATGTGAACCGTATAGGGGGAGGAATGCATGGTAAATGTCCACGTTTCATACAAATTTTCGAAAATGTATATGAACCTTTGTACACGCTGATGGAGGGGGTATCTTAAACTGACAAAAACCTGTCCATCTAGTCCAGCCCCTTTGTTGTTAGCCTCTCGATTGTGGACCATCTGGACTAGAATTATTCCCGAGGCTACCGAAACGCTACGAGCGTCATTCCCATTAGACAGCACTCATCGCCGTCACATATCAACCACTCCAAAATTGCGTTTGATTGCCAAATTTTCCTCTTTCCACTTAAAACATAAAAATGACGAATATATTTTTCAAAACAAGAAATAGATTCTGATAATATTGAAAGCTTGTTACGAGAATATAGTTCCCTTCAGTTTTTTTTATGCATTTTGTGCCTGGTCACAATAAATAAACAATGTGAAAACTGTTGCTAAGATACGACCACCGTCGGAAAAAGTTCAGCGTCGGAAGCAGTTACTGTCAGATTTATTTATAGCAGCCGCCATTATGGCGAACGTGGAAAGCTGGATTTATCTAACGAGGCTTGCCGTGTACAACTCATGCTGAAAAAACCTAGATTATTCCATCTAGCAGTGATGATGCCTTTTACAAACAATACTGCTTTCATAATAATTTTCATATAATTTTCATGCTCGGTAAAATAATTACCAAATTAGCTAAAATTTAGGAGGATTTTTATAACAGTAAATGTAATTGGATAAGCATAGCGGAGCCAAAAAGCACTCTACTGTAGAGGAATTCAACGGTTTCCATAATTGTTATAGTGCTATAATGAATCAGATCGATGGAAGGGTTTCATTGGAAGTTAAGCGGAATGAGGGGTAAATTTGATAGGATTGATACTATGTCAGAATTGTCTGTTGAGATTGCAGATAAATTGCAATGAATCTCCAGTTAGCTATGCGAGCAATTGTCAGCAATTGACAATTGCGCAGGATTGTCAATCCAAAGATTGCGAGATCGATTCTCGGTCCGGCCTAGAACTCGGGTCGCTGGATGTTTGTACATATTCATGCAATTGGCGAACACAGAGAAGCTTTCAACTATTAGCTGTGAAAATGCTAACTGATCAATAGGGGAAGGTGAGGAGACTTGATCCTTCGGGAGACTTTTATTCATCAAATCAAATTGGTTTTGTTCTAGCGTATTTGATGATCGTTATGTGATGAGTTATATTTTGGATTGACAACCGTATTTATTCTACAGAACGAATGTTTTGACCCTCCTTTAGTAGCCACGCAAAATTTGAACAACTTCTCCTAACAATAAACAAATGCTATAATTTTCCATCAGCGCGAAGCCATAAATATGTTAAACGATCTGTGCTGGTAGAAATGTCAACATTCCATTATAATTTAATTTTAATATTTGTAATTCAAGTTGTTGCGACAATTGATCACTCATTGGGGGCAGCAGGGACTATGCCCAAGGGCTTGACGATCCCTCCCCAGGCCATCTGCGAGTTGTGGCGCCTACCTAGGATGTGGTGGGTTTGACAGTGGGCCCTGTTAATCCTCTATAAATGCTGCATGTATCCGCAAGTAGGCTCCGCCAAAGCGACCGTGTGCCGCTCAAAGCGCACAAGCCCAAGTCCTGGTGTTAGGTGGGACGCTAAACAGCCCTGACACGACGGCCCTCCGACGAGACAGGACGTTGCGCAGGCCCAATAAGCCGCCTTTCAAAACAACTATTACGAACGACATAGAAGATAATACGACTCGATACAATCGGCAACGACCTAGGCGACGAATAAAGGATCACGATTGGAAGCTTGGAACATGGAACTGCAAGTCGCTAGGCTTCGCAGGTTGCGATAGGATAATCTACGATGAATTACATCCCCGCAACTTCGATGTCGTAGCGCTGCAGGAAATCTGCTGGACAGGACAGAAAGTGTGGAAAAGCGGGCATCGAGCGGCGACCTTCTACCAAAGCTGTGGCACCACCAACGAGCTGGGAACCGGCTTCATAGTGCTGGGAAAGATGCACCAACGCGTGATTGGGTGGTAGCCAATCAACGCAAGGATGTGCAAGCTGAGGATAAAAGGCCGTTTCTTCAACTATAGCATCATCAACGTGCACTGCCCACACGAAGGGAGATCCGACGACGAGAAAGAAGCGTTCTATGCGCAGCTGGAGCAGACATACGATGGATGCCCACTGCGAGACGTCAAAATCGTCATCGGTGGGAAGGGAAGGAAGGGAGGAAATGTATAGACCGGTCATCGGACCGGATAGTCTGCATACCGTATCGAACGACAACGGCCAACGATGCATAAACTTTGCAGCCTCCCGCGGAATGGTAGTCCGAAGCACTTTCTTCCCCCGTAAGAATATCCACAAGGCCACATGGAAATCACCTAATCAAGTAACAGAAAACCAAATCGACCACGTTCTAATCGACGGTAAATTCTTCTCCAACATCACGAACGTACGCACTTACCGCAGTGCGAATATTGAATCCGACCACTACCTCGTCGCAGTATGTCTGCGCTCAAAACTCTCGACGGTGATCAACACGCGTCGGAGTCGTCCGCCGCGGCTTAACATTGGGCGGCTACAAGACGGTAGACTAGCCCAAGACTGCGCGCAGCAGCTGGAAGTGGCACTCCCAACGGAAGAGCAGCTAGGCGCAGCATCTCTTGAAGATGGCTGGAGAGATATTCGATCCGCCATTGGAAGCACCGCAACCGCTGCACTAGGCACGGTGGCTCCGGATCAGAGAAACGACTGGTATGACGGCGAATGTGAGCAGTTAGTTGAGGAGAAGAATGCAGCATGGGCGAGATTGCTGCAACACCGCACGAGGGCGAACGAGGCACGATACAAACGGGCGCGGAACAGACAAAACTCGATTTTCCGGAGGAAAAAAGCGCCAGCAGGAAGATCGAGACCGTGAAGAGACGGAGGAACTGTACCGCGCTAATAACGCACGAAAGTTCTATGAGAAGTTGAACCGTTCACGTAAGGGCCACGTGCCACAGCCCGATATGTGTAAGGACATAAACGGGAACCTTCTTACGAACGAGCGTGAGGTGATCCAAAGGTGGCGGCAGCACTACGAAGAGCACCTGAATGGCGATATGGCAGACAACGGTGGAGGTATGGTAATGAACCTAGGAGCACGCGCGCAGGACATGCGACTTCCGGCTCCGAATCTCCAGGAAATCCAGGAGGAGATCGGCCGGCTGAAAAACAACAAAGCCCCTGGAGTTGACCAACTACCAGGAGAGCTGTTTAAACACGGTGGTGAAGCACTGGCTAGAGCGCTGCACTGGGTGATTACCAAGGTTTGGGAGGATGAGGTTCTGCCACAGGAGTGGATGGAAGGTGTCGTGTCCCATCTACAAAAGGGCGATAAGCTGGATTGTAGCAACTACCGCGCAATCACATTGCTGAACGCCGCCTACAAGGTACTCTCCCAAATTTTATGCCGTCGACTAACACCAATTGCAAGAGAGTTCGTGGGGCAGTACCAGGCGGGATTTATGGGTGAACGCTCTACCACAGACCAGGTGTTCGCCATACGTCAGGTATTGCAGAAATGCCGCGAATACAACGTGCCCACACATCATCTATTTATCGACTTCAAAGCCGCATATGATACAATCGATCGGGACCAGCTATGGCAGCTAATGCACGAAAACGGATTTCCGGATAAACTGATACGGTTGATCAAGGCGACGATGGATCGGGTGATGTGCGTAGTTCGAGTTTCAGGGGCAATCTCGAGTCCCTTCGAAACCCGTAGAGGGTTACGGCAAGGTGATGGTCTTTCGTGTCTGCTATTCAACATCGCTTTGGAAGGAGTAATACGAAGGGCAGGGATTGACACGAGTGGTACGATTTTCACGAAGTCCGTCCAGTTATTTGGTTTCGCCGACGACATTGATATCATGGCACGTAACTTTGAGAGGATGGAGGAAGCCTACATCAGACTGAAAAGCGAAGCTAAACGGATTGGACTAGTCATCAACACGTCGAAGACGAAGTACATGATAGGAAGAGGCTCAAGAGAGGTCAATGTGAGCCACCCACCACGAGTTTCTATCGGTGGTGACGAAGTCGAGGTGGTTGAAGAATTCGTGTACTTGGGCTCACTGGTGACCGCCGATAACGATACCAGCAGAGAAATTCGGAGACGCATAGTGGCTGGAAATCGTACGTACTTTGGACTCCGCAAGACGCTCCGATCGAATAGAGTTCGCCGCCGTACCAAACTGACTATCTACAAAACGCTTATAAGACCGGTAGTTCTCTACGGACACGAGACCTGGACGATGCTCGTGGAGGAACAACGCGCACTGGGAGTTTTCGAAAGGAAAGTGTTGCGTACCATCTATGGTGGGTTGCAGATGGCGGACGGTACGTGGAGGAGGCGAATGAACCACGAGTTGCATCAGCTGTTGGGAGAACCATCCATCGTTCACACCGCGAAAATCGGAAGACTGCGGTGGGCCGGGCACGTAGCCAGAATGTCGGACAGCAATCCGCTGAAAATGGTTCTCGACAACGATCTGACGGGAACAAGAAGGCGAGGTGCACAGCGGGCAAGGTGGATTGATCAGGTGGAGGACGACTTGCGGACCCTCCGCAGACTGCGTGGTTGGCGAAGTGCAGCCATGAACCGAGCTGAATGGAGAAGTCTTTTATGTGCAGCACAGGCCACTCCGGCCTTAGTCTGATGATAAATGATCACTCATTCATCACCCATACAAAATTTTGGAAGAAAAATTAAAAAAATATATAAATTTATTCTTAAGCGGCGATTCTTATCTAAATTTTACAGATTTGGTGAAGGGTTGATTCGAAAAAATATTTGTTGAGTAGTTATTACAAAAAGGGATCAAGTCTCCCTAAATTCTTAGATTTCATGCGCTTTCGGATTCCATATTAAAAATCGTTCATGAATACGCACAGCAAGTCGGGAAATTTGCGTATTGTATAATAATGAGGATAATAATGGGATCGCTCTTCCCACCAGGGTTGAGAAAAATCATTTTTTCAAAAAATCGAGGATGATCAAACTCACCCGCGATCTTACTTTTAAATTATCAAGTGATAAAAACTCGCCAATGATTAAGAATCGTTTGGAAATCGTATCTTGATTTGAAGCGCTTACCGTTACATTTAGAACACTTTTTCCTTACCACCATGAAACCATAACGCCAAATAGAATATATAACGGGACTGTTGTCAATTAGCTGATCATAGTAAAGATTAATGTTTGAATGAAAATTCTGTGTTTATTATCGTTTGAGTACATAATTTGAGAAGTTGTCGCCGGCGACAACTCGCCTACTGTTTTCACGTGAAAAGTTGTCACATGAAAATTGCAATCATTATCGTCTGACAATGATTCAGCACAACACTGCTTCCCACATCGACTGATTCACAAGGTCACGTGGGACTCCCGTGACGGCTTTACAGAAAATCAAATCGACCACATCTGCTAGGTGCGATTGACCGTGAAACAAACCGTGGGCTGCTATGGCAGCCTACAACCATTGAGCACCTAAACGACTTCGAATTGGCTGATGACGTTGCACTCCTCGCTCAACGGCGCTCTGATATGCAGAGTACGCTCAACGACCTTGCCGCGCGCTGCTCTTCGGCATCAACGTCAAAAAACCCAATCGTTGGATATAAACACGGCGACATCTTCCAGTTTCACAGTAGCCGGGCAATCAGTGGAGAATGTTGGAAGATTCCAATATCTTGGTAGTCAAATGGCGTAAGACGGCGGTACAAAGATCAACATAGGCGCATCGATGTAAATATTTGGAAAAACAGACAGATAAGTGAACGCACCTAAATACGAATTTTCAACTCTAACGTGCAATATGTGCTGCTATACGCTAGAGAAACATGGTGTGTATCAGTGGAGAACACTCAACGGCAGCACGTGTTTATCAAGAGATACCTGTGGCAAATTCGGGCCTGGGTGCCACACAACTGGATCCCAAACAACGAGCTCCATAGTCGTTGTCACCAGAGGCCGATAGCAACAGAAATTCGGGATCAGAAGTGGGGCTGGGTCGTAGGGACGGAAACGAAATCTGTAAGCAAGCATCAGGCTGGAATCCAGCGGGACATCGCAGTAGAAGCAGACCCAGAGGCTCATAGCGGCGAAGCCTCAATAAAGAAATAAAAGAAGTCGACCTAAATCTAACCTGGAAACAGGTCAAAGCTATAGCTGGACATCGCTCAGGATGGAGATCTTTCAAGTTGGCCCTCTGCACCACCGGAGATATACATGATCCATAAGTAAGTAGGTACATAATAATAAACAAAATTACATCTCAGTTACCTATACGTTGATAATTAACTTCTGGTAATTTTCAATAAGTGTTGTCAAAAGAAAAAGAATATATTCAATCTTCATTCGACTAGGTAACGCATTCGACTAGTTGATGTGAAATAATTAATATTGAGCGTGTTAGAGGAAAAAGTTACAAGGTTAAAATACTTAAAAGTTCCATTTACTTCCGCTATATTCACTTATGTATCATCAGATACGTATTTCATTTTATACTTGAAACTTCTTCAGTGTTTTGTTATCGACTGAAGAAAAACATTGATTTCTAACTTTAAATATGGAGTACAGTTACAAAAGGTATGAATTACGTGGGTACTATTAGGGCATGTCACCTGGATCGGTTCGTCGTCGTCTTGTGGGTAGTAACTTAAAGAGCCAGGTGAATCCGTTTCCTTGATCTTTGTTTAGTAAGTTTAATTGTTTTTGTTTGTAAATTTCTAAGCTTTCTGCTACGTCAAGTTTCCAAGGATTTTGGATGTGTCTTAGAATTGATATGTTGTCTTTAGTTAAATGGTGATCTTCGATAAATATATGTTCTGCTACTTTTGATTTGAAATGATAATGTAAACCCTTTTCTGTGTCTGTGGTTGCTTTTCTGACTTCTGCCAAATGTTCTTTGAACCTGGTGTCTAATGTTCGTTTTGTCTGTCCTATGTAGATTTTGTCACAGTGAGGGCATGACTTTTTATAAACTCCAGATTTTCCCAAGGCGTCCACGGGGTCTTTTGTGGTTCCAAGTAATTCAAGTTGGTTCCTGCTGCTGAAAACTATACCCAACCAGCGGATGGCATTTACAGGATTTTAATACAGTTCTGCATAAGAACCTTACAGAAACTGTATAATAATTGGGCATATACAATTTTTGGAAGATTTTAATACAATCGTTGTATTGAAATTATACAGATTTGTATTATTTTAATACAATTTCTGTATAAAAACCTTACAGATTTGTATATGCCATGTTTTTATACAATAATTTTAAGATCTGTTTTTTGGGGAGTGTTGGCTCTTGTTTCGGACGGCAGAACAATCGCGCGATTTGCCGAAATTTTGTGTTTTGCATTGCTCGGCCGGTAATAAAGTTAATTAGTTCAGTGCGTGTTGGCCCTTAGTTCAGCGTCAGAATTTTTTAGCAGAGGTAAGGTTTTGATAAACTGTAAATTTATTTAAATACGCACGCACCCACACAAAAGCACACACACACCCACATTCACTACACATATAAACCCACATACACACTCATATACACGCATACATATATACACACATAAACAAACTTATATACATCATACATAAATACGCACACGATTTTTATTACATATAAGGTATCTATATTATTGGAAGCGTTTGGTACGGGAGGTCCACGCTTTCTTCCTTTCCCCTCGATTCCAAGCTATTGAGCGACTTTAGGTATTCCTGAAGTCGCTTAATATCTAGGAGTCATCTCTGCGGTACATACTGCGTAGTTGGCCTGGCCATATGAAAAGAAAAATGACGGAATTCATAAACCGTCATTTTCCAGGATGCTTTCAAGTATTGGCTACGCAAGTATGAGATTAGATAGATTAGATTAGAATAATTGTAAGATCTGTTTTTTGGGTGTAGCTCGATACCAATTTTTTTAAGTTTAGAACATAATGGTCAGGTTAAGTTATGATCAAAATTTACGGATACGCGTCGCAATTCATTTGTTATTGGTGATAATGTGGTTAATGATTTTCTGTACAAAGTTTTTCTATGTTTGTCAATGATGGTCTGAATAGTTCTACTTGAGTATCCGTTTAGTCTAGCTGTATCAAAAATGTAATTTAATTCCTTTTGTTTCCCTGTGGCGCTAAGTGGAAAAGTCTCGAGTCTATGTATCATATGTTGGAATGCGGCTGCTTTGTGTTGGTGTTTTTTTTTCCTGAGCAATGGAGGGGGAATCTGCTCAACAGACATCCTGGGTTGTCCAGGAAGTGCGGGGTTAGAGATCACCTCCAATAGCAAACGAGAGAGGCAGGACTACATCCCCGACCCGCTAAACCGTTTCCATTGCCGCCAAGCCCATAGTCCCTTCCCTACGCCTGCCCCAGCCTTGACGAGGACCCCTTTCCGTCCTCGGGCTCGGAACCCGCCCGGTTGACCGACGCTGCGAAAGCGACGATACCATGTTGTTCTTCGCGCGTCCACTTGTTCGATAAAAGGATCGAGTTCGATCACAGAGCATGACCACCGGTATGACCCATGAAGCCGACTCCGATCCCTTGGACCACCTCTTATTTGCGCCTGAACTAGCCATCCTTGAGTCACGCGCCACCTTCTGTGTAGCTCCGAGACGATTTGGGCGATAGCCGATAAAACGGCGTTCCAGCCAACTTCATCTTTACACATCCTCCGAACTAGGTTGTCCGGGGTAGTGTCCAGACCACATGAGGCAAGCATGTGGTCACGCATTGCGCGAAAACGTGAGCACACGAACAACACGTGTTCCGCCGTTTCCTCTAAACCTGCGCACACCAAACACTCGGGCGAGGCCGAGCAAGCCAGCTGCGTTACCCCCCATGGGGTGCTTGCTGTTCACAGCTTTGCTGGAACAAATCAAACAATTGGGAGGGTTCGTGCAGCATTGTGCCTTATGTCCCTCCAATCCGCAGCGTCGACAGAGATTGCTTCTGTCAGGGCCTTTCCAGTCCCATTGCTTGTGCCCCGGTTCCAGGCACTTGAAGCAAACTTCGGGTTGCTCGTATATGCCCACAGGGCATACCGACCATCCCACCTTGACGCTCCCTAACTTGACTACCTTGGAGGCGTCCGCTGCAGATAGCCGAATCAATGCTACCTGCGTCCCTGCCGGACCTTTCCGTAGCCGAACGGCTGCGGTGGGCGTCTCCACTTCACACTGTCGCCGCAGTGCCGTGACGAGCTCTTCGACTTCGGTGATCTCGTCCAGGTCTTTAACCCTTAGATTCACCTCCGTCGTGAGTGCCCGCACCTTGACCGTCTCGCCTAGGACCTCCTCCGCCAACTTCTTGTAGGCGGCGCCCTTTTGCGAGACGCCCCGCTTCAGCTCGAGGATCATCTCGCCCATCCGGGTACGTCTTATTCGACGTACGTCGGCGCCGAGTTCACCGAGCTTGACGTCACTCCTCATCGCCTTCAAGACGTCCGAGTATTTAGCCTCGTCCGCCGTGATGACTAAGGCATCGCCCCTGGAGCGATTGGCGCCTATCCTAGACTTCTTGCTACCCTCATTCGCCTGGGCCTTAGTTTCAGCCCTTGACGTCTTCGGTTTCCTCTTATTCTTGACCAGGGTCCAGGAGACGTCATCCCCCTCTATTTCCCTGGTCTGGGGCGGCTGAGAGCTCTCAGCCTGCCGTAACCCCATACCACCGTCTTTCCTGAGTGGACGGACCTTTCCAGGTCCTTCCTCCCCGGTTTTGGAGGTACCTGGCCGGGGTTCAGCATCCCAGCCCGAGCAACACAAATCGAACGAAAGTTGTTGCAGCAACTTGATTGTGACTGAATCTGGTCATATATAAGTTGAAGTAACTTTTTTGGAACAAGTGTGCTGCTAGGGAGCCCCACTATCCTTGTTTGGGGTAGAAACCCTCCGCGTTTTGGAGCGGCCCCCAGGGAGCTCATCCCCTGGAGACTGTCTCCCCCGTTTTTGTGTCTGCTCCGTTGGAGCAGTCACCCCTGACGTGCCCGCGAATACGTGAGCCTCAGTCTGGGTAGACTTTGGCACCACCGTCTTCGCTGGTACGCCCTCGGTCGATTCGACCTTGCCCGAGTCCGCGAATCCTTGGGCCTCAGTCTGGGTAGACCTCGACTCCATGGATTTCCCGGGTTTAGACTTGGCCGCCCTCTCCAGCTTGACGTCCAAAATCGACTTTCGAAGTTTCAGCAAGCTCCTCTTGAGGTCCTTACTGATATTATGCTTCGATGACGCAAAATCGATGATGGCGTCCAGCTGTTCCGTCGCCACCTCGAAGGCCGAAAGCCCATCGCGTTTGCGGTTCATCGCCTCCACAAGCCATGGGCCGTTAATAGCCTCTACTGGCGTTTTTTTAGCCGAGAGGAAGGTTAAGTGACCCACGCTGGCGCTGCGCACTGAGCTGCCGACTATTGCCTCTGGCCTCCTAGGCGGAGACCTAAACAACCCACCTCTTGCGAAGGGATTGTCGCTTACAGTACTACCACTAATTGAAGAATTGACTTGGTTTTCCATTTTGAATCCCACGGGAAAAGAGGTCCACCACGCCAGAGCCCAGCATGACGCGGTAAGGGACAATTACTGTGGAGGGTGCCCAGGTACCCCACAGGTTCCATTAAAGGCCTAGCTCATTATTTCACCTCCCTGGCCATGCATCTCTCGGCACGGGTCGCTTAACGCCTTGGGATTAGGGGTTAGGGACGATGGTCCCGTTGGTTGCACCCACTCACTCTAGCTGATGTCAGAAGGACAACAGTGCCCAGGCTGCACTACCAGCTAAGTACGCAACCCTTAGCTGGCGGTCAATTGTCATCGGAAGACCCATGGAAGCGTCAGATTGGAACTTGTGAGGACCAGAGCTGTGTAGGTCACTCCTTCCCAGATGTCAACTCACCATTTCGCAGCCCACGTCCAACATGTGTAACAGAGTGTATGTATTTAAGAGTCCCGCCACTGTCAGAAGTGGAACAAAATTCATCTGTCATTCCCATATAAAATCCAGTTCCAAACGAGCAGGAGAACTGTCAAATGCGGCACATGTCGCCACTCTTAATTACATACAATCTGATGTGTAAGTGTATGAAATTTACGAATGTAAATAATGGAAATAAAAAATTACGCTGTTCTAATCGAACTAGAACAGTAGTAAAAGATATGATCAGCTCAGTGATGCTTAAGAGGCTTGGAAACCCCCTTTGGAGGGGCTCGGAATTCTTCCTTTAGCCAGCCCCTTCTCAAGTGGTTCGGAAGCGTCTTTTCAAAAGTGTCGGAAGCCCCTTTCAGGAGAGTTGGAAGCTCCTTTTCAAATGACTAGGAAACTTTTTCTCGAGTGGCTTGTACCACCTACGAATTTGTGCGAACTGCTAAATGCTAATGCTAATGCTAATGTTTTGTTTTGGTATGATTCTGCGGAACATTCCGTTAGGTCCAAACACAAAATAATATTTCTAATGCAGCGGTTCTCATTAGAAATACATGTACCCCCGGTGGTACACCTTCGCTGACCTCAAGGGGTACGAAAATGTGTAAAGGCGGACGTATAACGAAAGTTTTTATAATTGTATAAATTTATATTGCAAGACTTTGTATTGGACAATATGCATAGAAATCAGTAAATCAAAACATATCGAATCATGTCCACCACAGCCATCACAGTACACTGCAGTGTATGAAGGACTGTTGGACAAAATATCAAAAAAATCTTCAAAGGCAATCTTCTTGATCGAAACAAAATTATGAAACATGTTAAGAATATAGTCCCTAACTATAATATTGAATTTGAAGGCTTAGAAGCCTTGAGGCATAAAAGCTTTTTTCCAAAAGAAAAAAAAAACTCTTGGAAGTATTCTTCTACGCGGTTGGAAAGCCTCCTTTCAATTCCCCTTTTAAGAGGCTTAGGGGGGTCCCGCAGCGTAGTTAGCTACATGTTTGCGGACGGTCATGGGTTCGATTCCCAGCTTCCTCATCAACCGTCACTGAACCGCCAACGAGTAACTGCGACATATGACCCTCCTCAGATGTTTATTCATCTAACAAATCATCGAACAATGGCAACTGAATCATGGCTTTACACAAACGGACGTAAATGTAGAAGGGGAATTATGGGTAAAACCGACACTGCGGGTAAAACCGACACCACTTCAAATCTCTGATTTCAAGTGATTATCGGATAGAATTTCGACAGACTTTGAATAAACGTTTGATTTCTTGTATTTCTTGTCATTTTGTAACTGGTGGAGACGTGTAAGAGTCATAATAAACAGATAATTAGCATTGATCACCATTGAGGAGATGAGTTATGTAAAATTTTGGCATCGGTGTATAAGCTCTTACGACAATAATTTGTTGATTTTCAGTATTTAATCCATCTCTGATCCATAATTGAACATCATTTTGTGTATGTTGTGGAAAAATAGTTAACTTTTTTAATTATAAACATCCACATGTATCTTATCATTATTATGTTATCAGTTGGGGTAAATTCGACACCTGCCATCGAATCACGAGATACATCTGTTTTATTAGACTCATCATTCGCATAATATAATTCAAGTATTGGAAAACGAGGCGCCGGGGAATATAACTTAATCATAGACTGATTACATACCATATCATCATTGGACGTGACAATAGGTCTAGGGGGTAATATTGAGTCATCAAGGAAAACCTACAGGTCGGATAACAATAGCGATCAAAGAAGAACCGTATTTTTAGGCTTATTTTGCTCTTAGATATGTTCAATCCGTTCTCAAGTGTTGTTCTTTCGTGATCCATTTTCACCCCTGTAAGCATGTAGCTTGTCACCTACGGAACTAGTCATTTTTATTTCTTGTTATAACTGCACTATACGCATTTATTTTAAATCGCCGTTATAAACTACTTTTTAAAATAAGTGAAATTTAAATGTAGGTCAATATTTACAGCAGTTAGTAAATTTGTTACTAACATTCTTATACTCTATATATTTTTCACCCGACCCACTAAAGAAACTAAATAAAATATGATATGTGGTGATGATTTTGAATATATAAAATTTAGTTCAACCATCGTTTATGAGTGACCCCTAAACATGAATTTCATACACAAATATCAAAATGAATATTGTTAAACATTTTCAATCATGTTGTAACATCATTTAGAATTGTTCTGATGTTCGATTCCATAACGACTTGATGTGTCGGTTTTACCCTCATGTTGTGTCGATCTTACCCTCACCCCAGTTGTATGGGCTGGAAGATGGACTGTTCGCGTTTTCATCATAAATCAAATTTTATCAAGAAATATTGTCGTGAGACCTCATGGACTGATGCATGAATAGCCAAAGTATGGTTGTATGAAATTTCTAGACCGGAAAATTGCTTCATAGATTGGGAAACTGTAAAGTTGCTTAAGGTGTCGGTTTTACCCACTTTTCCCCTAGATGGACAACCGGGCTGCGACAGCGGAGCAACTGCTATGTTCACTTTTACGATGCCGATAAAGTAAAAGTGAATCAATCAAAACACGATGACAGCGCCAACGTACAACATGTGTAACAGAGTGTATGTATTTAAGAGTCCCGACACTGTCAGAAGTGGAACAAAATTCATCTGTCATTCCCATTATAAAAACCAGTTCCAAACGAGCAGGAGACCTGTCAAATGCGGCACATGTCGCCACTCTTAATTACATACAATCTGATGTGTAAGCAGTGTTGTCCTACACTCAAGGCAAAAAATTCTGCTCTTTGATTTTACTCCATCTAAACGATTTTATAGTCTCAACTAAGTAAGTTCAACTAATAGAAGGATATTTGAATTTTCTAAATGTCATGACAAACTGTCAAAAAAATGCACTCCAGAGCCGCAGGAGCGCGCGCGCTGAAAATACACTCCAGTGAAAACACTCCAGTGTATTTTCAGTGCGCGCGCTCCTGTGGCTCTGGAGTGCATTTTTTCGACAGTTTGCCATGACATTTAGAAAATTCAAATATCCTTCTATTAGTTGAACTTACTAAGTTGAGACTATAAAATCGTTTAGATGGAGTAAAATCAAAGAGCAGAATGTTTTGCCTTGAGTGTAGGACAACACTGTGTGTAAGTGTATGATATTTACGAATGTAAATAAAAAATTACGCTGTTCTAATCAAACTAGAACAGTAGTAAAAGATATGATCAGCTCAGTGATGCTCAATGGGCGAAAGAGCTATGAAAAATTATATTACTTTAAGAGGCTTGTGTAGTATTCAGAGTTGCCGCAACTTGGAAACCCCCTTTGGAGGGGCTCGGAATTCTGCCTTTAGCCAGCACTTTTTCAAGTGGTTCGGAAGCGTCTTTTCAAAAGTGTCGGAAGCCCCTTTCAGGAGAGTTGGAAGCTCCTTTTCAAATGGCTAGGAAACTTTTCTCGGTGGCTCGGAATTCTTTCAAGAAACTTGGAAGCCTACTTTCGAATGGCTCAGAAACGTAATTTAAGATAGTCAAAGTCTCCTTTCAAGAGGCTCAGAAGCCCACTTTCAAGAGATTCTGAAGCCCCCTTTCATAAAAAAAGAAAGCTCTCATTCAAGAGTTTCCTCTTTTTCAAGAGGGTAACAAGCCTTCTTTTCAAGGCGGTTAGAAGCCCTTTTTTAAAAGACCTGGAAACACTCTTTCAATAGGCTCGGCAGCCTACTTTCAAGTTGCTCGGAAACCCAATCGAGAGATTTGAAATTCTTCTTCAAGAAGCTTGGAAGCCTACTTTCAAAAGGCTCAGCAACGTCATTTGTTAGTCAAAGGCTCCTTTCAAGAGGCTCAGAAGCCCACTTTCAAGAGGCTCGGAAGCCCCCATTTAAGTGGCTCGGAAACTTTCTTTGGGGGGCTCGGAAGTCTTGGAATCCCCCTTTTAAGAGGCTCAGAAACCTCCGTTCAAGGGGCTCAGATTTTTTTTTAGCTAAACCCCAGGAGTATTTCGGAAGCCTCTGTTCAAAAGGGCCGGAAGTCCAGTTTCTGGAAGCTCGGAAGCCATCTTCTCAAGAGGATGGAAGCCTCCTTTCTTGAGAGGCTTGGAAACTTTCTTTCGAGTGGCTCGGAATTCGTCTTTCAAGAAGCTTAGAAGCCTACTTTCAAAAGGTTCAGAAACGTCATTTCAAGATGCCCAGAAGTCTCTTTTCAATAGGTTCGAAAGCCCTCTTTCAAGATAATCATATGTATTACGTTTAATAAAATAGGGGGTACCTCAAATAATACAAAATCACCAAGGGTTACCTCTCAAGAAAAAGGTTGAGAACCGCTGTTCTAATGTTTAACTTTTAATTAATGTTTTCTTCAGCATTTTATACTTAGAATTCAATGGTATGAATAATCAAGCAACACGTATTGGAAATCATATGAAAAGCTTTGTTATTAAGCTCTACAAACCGGAAAGTAAAATAGGTAGAATTGATGATCCAACTCATTGGAATGTTCAGCGCGAAATAACCAAACAAATGGGCTCCCACTAATTGTCAAAGTAGATAAACACGAGAAAAACTGCTGTTTCGATCTGTCTCATAAAATGCCTTATTAAGCTCTGAGTTCGAATATTTCTGTTCGTCGCTCAAAGCGCGTTTCGTGCTAACACTTTTTGTATGGAAGGTTTTTTTTGTTTGAATCGTAACGGTCGGGATAATCCCCTCCCTCCCTTTATAGCGTTACGTAATTTGTGGATAGCCCCTAAAAGTGAATACTACGTAGATGACTTGACTTTTCATAAAACGGGCTTCTCCACGAACACATATATAGAGTTATAGATACAGTAACCAAAAAGAGATTTATTTCAAATCAAACAACAATGTCATTATCATAAAAAGGAACAATTTATTTACAAAATCATTAATATCTGTCTTTTGTATAAATTACATACATGCATTCATTCTCTCTGTTTAACAATAATTACACACGTCAATTACTAATGTTTAAGTTAGAACCCGCACATTTATACTAGAACACGAAGCGCCATGACGCACTTGACATGATTATAATGCGTTGTCATTCGTGATTCCCACAATGTGACACTTGAGCGTTAATGATTGCCGGACACACTCTTTCAATGGACCACTAGGGTATAATATAGCTGGATTTTATCGTTTAAGCACCTGTATCACTGTATTCGGTTCACTGCCAGTCTGGTAAATGATTAATATATAACTAGATGAGGGATTTTTGTAAAGCTTTTCACCGCATTCGCTGCCTGAACTCTTCCAGCTCGTGTATACTCGTTGAAAGTCTGGAAAAAAATGTTCATCATCATGAAATAAAATAAAGAAATACTTTTATTGATAGTTACCTTCCAAATGCATTGAGCAATGCTACTATCTCCGCTCTTTTGAGTTTGAACTGGGAATGTTCTGGCTTCAGTTTTGTCTGTAAACTGTTATCTAGCTGATCATCAAACTTTCCAGAGAACAGTATTTTTAGGGCTGTTCCCATTCCTTGAACCTAGTCAAAATAATATAGAATATTATTATTATGTTTAGTAGGACAAAGTAGAAAATACTCATCACCGACCTGCAATTTACCCCACAATCGACACTTATCACAACCAACGCAATCCATAATCTTAGAAATGTTCATAAACTTCTCTCGGAATTCATTCTTCACCTTCACCGAAGACGTACCGCCGCTGAACATAACGGATTCGTTGAAATGCGATGGGAAGCTCTCGATCACGTTTAGCAGATCTTTCACGGCGACCCTAAGTTCGCGATCCTCTTTTTCACGACCGGTGAAATATTCCTCATTGCGAAGGTACGGAGCGGCTTTGGCCAAGGCTCTCAGCTCAACAAGATATGCAAAGTACAGATTCCGCAACCAGTGTTGACCTTCGTTGTCCGTCGTCTGCGGACTGAATCGGCGTTCGAATTCCTCCATATTGGCACCCCATATTCCGGTAGGGGACACGAAGCCCATGGACGATTTTTCCGACAGAAGATAGTTGGCCGAGAGGTGGATGTTGATACTGGAATGCAGACCAGAGATCATTCGGTAGAAAACGCGATGCTCGAGGCAAACTTCGTTTTGCGTCATGTCATGGTATGGGATCATTGCGGCGTATGGATTCTTCCGCCGGATTGAGTGAGATCTACAAAAAAGGAAATTATGTAGTTAAAACAGAAACTCTGTGAGTGTGTATGTTGAACAAAAAAGGTAAATAACCCTTTTAATAAAAATACAATCATACAGACATTTGCTGGATTCGTCAAGCTAAATCAATCCATGTTCAACATTACTGGCCACAAAACCTTTTAAAAAGTTTGTTCTTTGAGTAAAATGATTGTCTTTGCAAAAAGTAAAAATAAAAAAAAATCGAGGCAGCTAATTTTATCTAATTGTTCAGGGAATTCGAGGGATGTGTTCAGACCAAATTACTTTAAAATGTTCGATAAAGTCGATACAAATGTGTCCACAATTTGATGTGACCTCCACAATACTAAATAATTGGGTGGCAATACCTCAAGCCGAACAAAAAAGAAAAAAACATTGAATTCTTCAATATGACGATAGCCGGCGTAACCACAATTCAGATTTAGATTCAGCATTAAATACAAGATAGTTTTCCATAATATTATGGTGTGTCAATACTTACTGAAAACAGTTTTCCAAATAAATGCTGCTCCATATTCTCCTAGCCGATTCCCCTCGATATCCCGTATATCGTTCCGGATTTAATAACAGGTCCACATATTCCGCTCCCGGTTCGTGATCATCCGATATGCAGAAGTTATCCTGAGCTTCATCATAATCGGCCCATTTCTTGAATTCCTTATGTGCATTGTCACTGATGCTTGTATTCAGAAAACCTAACTCCACGTCCAGGTCTTCGTTACAATTCGTCAATGTTTGAACTTCCTTGAGGTACTAAAATGCAAACAAAATAATGAGCGTCACTGGTTTACGTGATAATCGACATGTGTCGTCCTACAGTGTTTGCTTGTTTAATAGAATTTCCCACTTCAACTGTGAAATTCAAAAGAAATGTGGGTGAATCAGGTAAACGCGTTAGATTGACATCTAACAAATGGTGAAAGTTAATACGAATTTGAGTGAGGTTATACAAAACGAAAAATAACTGTAGAAACAATAAGAACGGTTACCATTTTGCATACAAGCAGGTGCTTGCACTGCCTTATCGCAGTTTTATTGCATTTCTAATTGCATTTAGTCGCAACACCACCAAACCAAGCCACATCATATCGCACATATAACTCATAACTCACCTTGCGATAAGAAGACACGTCCCCCTTCAGTCCCGGTGGGATATCTTTTTCTTCGCATTGTTCCACGTGGCAGAACCGCATAGCGCACTTGCTGTCGTCCACCCAGAACGGGCATTCTTTCATGAGATTCACTTTGTAGTAGCGAAAGAAGTCCTTGACTAGAAGACTGCGCAACCGGGGGAAGATCTTGACATTGTTGTAAAAGTCCACGGTGTCCACGTTGCAGCTGCAATCGTCAATCGTTCCCTGAAGCTGGATGGTATGAGATGAATGAGTATATCCGTTAGGTATGTATGTTATTAACACTTGAGTATGCGCGCTGTTATTGTTTGTGCAACACTGTCGACAAAATTAGTAACTCAAGAATACGCTGCGTGATGAAGTTGAAACATGATACAACACATCCCCGCAAAAAGCACAACACATTTTAGGAATTTCAATTTTATATTTCATAGGTATATGATCAACATGAAGAGAACATTTTATCAATAATACATCAGATAAGGGGCTGTCCATATACCACGTGGACAGTTTAGGGGGGAGGGGGTGTACGGCAAATGTCCACGATCCATGCAATTTTTGTAAAATTTATATGAGCGGAAATCCACGCTTGGGGAGGGGGTATCTTAAAGAGACCGAAACCTGTCCACGTGGTATATAGATAGCCCCTAATCAAATTTTGACCAAATACCTATGAAATATAAAATTTAATATTTTTTTAATATTTAATATATTAAAATTAAATATTTCATTGTTCTTCAAAATATTAAGGTTTTTTCATCACTTCAGGGAAACCAAACAGGTAATGGATTCGCTTCATGCGATAAAATCTTTCTATGGCAAACCTCCTGCATATCTTCTTCTTTCGTGTCTTCTTATTATCTCACTAATCGATTTATCTTGATATTCGCAGTTTTATACATATACTTAGAGTTCGTGAACTTGACGGAAAAACCATCATTCTTTCCATGTGGATCGTAGTTGGATATCTGTCCGTAAATCCATCTCAATAAGTAAACTAACACATTATGATTGAATATAATGTGTTTGAGCATCATATATCAAAACTGTGTTTACTTACAATTAATGGTTTATGGTATATGGTTCAAGCCTTGGCCTAACATGCTGCGGTTGAGAACATTTATCGTTATAAATCATCATAGGTATATATTGCAGTTCCAACCCAAATTATTCCACCAGTCGGATTGTTTCCTTTTGCTTTGACGTCAAACAACAACAACAAACCAATGAAAGTCTCGAGCGAAATGGGCAAAATGTTGTCCATGAACACGGATCTCAGGTGGAAGTTTTTTCAGCCCACTTGGGACGAGTGAATGTTGATTTCGAACATACCGTTTTGCTTCGAATTGCCGGACGCTTCGAAAGCCGTTAAACTTCAGTTGTTATTTGACTTTATTTACCATCTCAACAAGTATTTCTTGGGTTATCAGTGCAGGGAACGATTCCTAGACTTGGAACCATTTTAACAAATGTAAGTAATCCGTGATCTGTGGTAAAAACTTGAAAACTAGGGTAAAAGTTGAAGGCATATCATAATCAACGGTGAATTTCGTTTTTTTATAATCAGTTAAGTTAATTGAAATCAAATGGTAAAAAAACAAGTTCGTAAAACTAGCTTTTTTAACAGAACTGTGTAAAAATACACGTTGTGAACGATACCAATAAAAAACCTCAACATTTCTCGGACATGGCCGGATTTTTTTTGTCTTTATTAGCGAGACTTTCAGCCTTAGGCTGGCTCGTCTCGTATGCCCGGATTTATCAATCCGCATGAATTCATTTCAATCGCTCCTTTCAATCCTTGATTTCTAATAGCAAACTGAAACGGATTTCAAAAGACAAATAAATACCACTAGTTTCTTTATTTCAAAGTATATCTTAAAAATGATAAAATAATTCATAATTTTAATATTCCGATTTTCATCCCATCAAAAACATTTTCTTTTCATGATTTATTTCTTATTTTTGTGATTTTTTCCTCAGTGAGAACGCAGGTTCATAAAACGAATCAGCGAATTTGGTGCCGTTTTTCTTTGTTTCGCGATGAGATGAATATATATTCTTCTTCTTCTTCTTATTGGCATTACATCCCCACACTGGGACAGAGCCGCCTCGCAGCTTAGTGTTCACTTCCACAGCACTTCCACAGTTATTAACTGCGAGGTTTCTAAGCCAAGTTACCATTTTTGCATTCGTATATCATGAGGCTAACACGATGATACTTTTATGCCCAGGGAAGTCGAGACAATTTCCAAGCAGAAAATTGTCTAGACCGGCACCTGGAATCGAACACAGCCACCCTCAGCATGGTCTTGCTTTGTAGCCGCGCGTCGTACCGCACGGCTAAGGAGGGCCCCGAATATATATTCAGTGAGATGGAAATCGACACAGTTCCCCCTATCATATTTATTTCTGGTATTATTGATTAGAAAAGTATCTTGGTCATCTAATGAATCTCATGATCTATTGCAGCTTATCCACGTTGAATTTGAGAGGTAGTTTTGAAGAAAATATTTCATTACCCACAGACACGTCAAATGTCAAAAAAGCGTTCTACCTTGAGGGGAGTGGGGGAAGATTGTATGAAATTATTAGATTCCAAATGTTGTATATTGCAGTTAAATGCTTCCGCTTTGGATGGTCCACACAACCGAGGGATGCCAGATTTTCATACAAATCTGTATAGAAACCTTACATTACGAATTTATATTAATCGAGAACTATGAGTGCTATATCCTAGTTGTCTTTGAATGGATTAAATTGGCTATTTGAGAACCAATATAGCCAAACTCGAAGTGTCCGGAAATTCGAAGCAAAATTGTCCGGTATTTGAAGAATCCCATACTGTGTCCGGATTTCGAAGCAAGCGATGTTCAATGTTTTCGATTATATTAGCTATTTCGTGCATACAAAATGTCATTTTTAGTATACTACAGCAAATTTATTAAGTTAATCTTGACAGGGTGTGTTATCACTCAGTGTCAAGGTACTTAATTCCGTTTGAAATATTGAACTGAAAATTCAGCAGTGCTTAGGTGTCCAGACCTCGAGTCAAAACGGTAAGAAGGATAAAGATGGGTTGCTGTTTATATTTCAAGCAGTTTTGCTTGTGTTGAATAACTTTAGACCTGTGCGCCGCCGTCGACGATTCCCTTACGCCGGCGCCGCCGCCGCCGTATGAAAGTTTACCACGTCGCCGAGTATTTTTTTTACCACACCGGATGGTTATTAAAGCAGTAGGGTTTCGTACATCTGTTCACTGTTTGTCATATCCACAATATTTGTCAAATTAATCCGGACATCTGTAAGACTTATTAGAAATCGACATGGACTTCAGGCTGACTTGACAAATATTTGTCTTTATGACAAACAGTGTACCGATAGCTGAAGTCCATTAGGAAATTCACACATTACATCGAAAATTCATTCTAGAATTTATCCAAACAATCCTTCAGGGGGATTCAAACCAGAAATTTCTTCAGTAAATCCTGCAACAAATGTTTCATGCAATTTTTCAGGGCCTCCAGTGGATTCTTATAACAAAAAATCCATCGTGAAGTCTTCTGCAAGAAGAATCTGAAAGTTTCTGAACAAACTTCCGGAGGAAACCTTGGAATATTTTGTGGACGACCTTTCGCAGGAATTTCGAGGGAATTCTTGGAGAATATTCAATCAAAGTTAATTGCCTATTTCCGGGGATTAAACCACCCGACTTGGACATTAATTTACAATGTTGTGAAAACTCATATGTGAATATGTACGTTATGTGGAAGATATTGATTTGGAAAATGTTTTGGAGGAAACCACTTTCCCTTCGGGGGGAACTCGAACCCATGATCCTACAGTACACTAGACTGGTGCTTTAACCAACTAAGCTACGAAGGACCTCCGTCGGCCTTCGCAACCTAGCGGCTACTGAACGAGCTCGAGATTCCCAAATTGGACGCATAGTCAAATCACTCGCAATCCATTTATCAAGCCAACACTTCCACATGTGTATAGTACACGTTCACATTAGAGCATGAGTGTTTAGAATGTCTGGCGGCTATACACATTCTTCATCAGCAACTGCACTGATCAAGTGAGGTTGTGTAAGCTATTTGCCAATCGGTCGTCAAGCTCTGACCCGACCGCATTGCGTAGGCAAGAGCACGCAACTCAGGTTCAGTTCAATCAAAGTTAATTGCCTATTTCCGGGGATTAAACCACCCGACTTGGACATTAATTTACATTGTTGTGAAAACCGTAACGTACATATTCACATATGAGGGACTTCCGGAGGAATTCCTGGTGGGACTTCCGGAGGAATTCCTGGAGGGACTTCCGGAAGAATTCCTGGAGGGACTTCCGGAGGAAATCCTGGAGGGACTTCCGGAGGAATTCCTGGTGGGACTTCCGGAGGAATTCCTGGTGGGACTTCCGGAGGAATTCCTGGTGGGACTTCCGGAGGAATTCCTGGTGGGACTTCCGGAGGAATTCCTGGTGGGACTTCCGGAGGAATTCCTGGTGGGACTTCCGGAGGAATTCCTGGAGGAACATCCTGAGGCATTCCTGGAGGAACTTCCTGGGGAATTCCTGGAGGAACTTCCTGTGGAATTCCTGGAGGAACTTACTGAGGAATTCCAGGAGGAACTTACTGAGGAATTCCAGGAGGAACTTCCTGGAGGATCTTTCGGAGGTGTTCCTGGAGGAACTTTCGGAAGAATTCCTGGATGAACTTCCGGAGGAACTTCCGGAGGAATTCCTGGAGGAACATCCTGAGGAATTCCTGGAGGAACTTCCGGAGGAACTTCCTGAGGCATTTCTGAAGGAACTTACTGAGGAATTCCTGGAGGAACTTACTGAGGAATTCCTGGAGGAAATTCCTGAGGAATTCCTGGAGGATCTTTCGGAGGTGTTCCTGGAGGAACTTCCGGAAGAATACCTGGATGAACTTCCGGAGGAACTTCTGGAGGAACTCCTGGAGGAACTTTCGGAGGAACTCCTGCTTCAGAAGAAATCCGCAGAAATATTGATGCATAAAATGCAGTTTATGCTTTGGAAAGATGAAATTCGTTAACGATACCCGTTAACTCTTTTCGAAAGGACATACAAAATCCTTGACAGGAAACTCAGAAACTATTTATAATAAACCAGAGGCGGTGAAGGTTATTGTTTTTTGCGGTATTACCTACGAAAATAAAAAAGAAGAAGTTTGTATCTGAAATACGATTGCCAATTGGGTCTAGCATTACGTAAAGGTTAAAATATTCAATTTTGAATTTCTGAATATGTTTACTGACGCTGATCTAAGGCTGCTGTAGCCGCTATCGGATTCATGTTTGGGATTGAGCTGCAATCATCAGGCTCATTAATCTATCTGTATAATAAAAATGAAATGGTCTGTGTTCGTATCCGCATAACTCGAAAACGGCTGGATAGATTTTCTTCATTCCTTCAGCAGATATGTTCGTTACAGTTTCCGACGGGTTTATATGATATTTCCTCATGCGAAAATCATTAGTAAGGTTGAGTAAATCGTGAAAAACTAAAATTAAGATTTGTATGGAAATTTCGCATGGGCATTTACGCCTACAGGGGGCAGCAGGGACTATGTCCAAGGGCTTGACGATCCCTCCCCAGGCCATCTGCGAGTTGTGGCGCCTGCCTAGGATGTGGTGGGGTTTGACAGTGGGCTCTGTAAAACTTCTATAAAAGCTGCATATATCCGCAAGTGTGCTCCGCCAAAGCAAACGGGGGACCACTCAAAGCGCACAAGCCCAAGTCCTGGTGTTAGGTGGGACGCTAAACAGCCCTGACACGACGGCCCTCCGACGAGACAGGAGGTTTGCGCAGGCCCAATAAGCCGCCTGGAAAACCAATAATTACGAACAATATAAGAGATAATGCGACTCGCTATAATCGGCAAAGACCTAGGCGACGAATAAAGGATCACGATTGGAAGCTTGGAACATGGAACTGCAAGTCGCTAGGTTTCGCAGGTTGCGACAGGATGATCTACGATGAATTACATCCCCGCAACTTCGACGTCGTGGCGCTGCAGGAGATTTACTGGACAGGACAGAAAGTGTGGAAAAGCGGGCATCGGGCGGCTACCTTCTACCAAAGCTGTGGCACCACCAACGAGCTGGGAACCGGCTTCATAGTGCTGGGTAAGATGCGCCAACGCGTGATTGGGTGGCAGCCAATCAACGCAAGGATGTGCAAGCTGAGGATTAAAGGCCGTTTCTTCAACTATAGCATCATCAACGTGCACTGCCCACACGAAGGGAGACCCGACGACGAGAAAGAAGCGTTCTACGCACAGCTGGAGCAGACATACGATGGATGCCCAATGCGGGACGTCAAAATCGTCATCGGTGACATGAACGCGCAGGTAGGAAGGGAGGAAATGTATAGACCGGTCATCGGACCGGATAGTCTGCACACCGTATCGAATGACAACGGCCAACGATGCATAAACTTCGCAGCCTCCCGCGGAATGGAAGTCCGAAGTAGTAGTCCTTCTTTCCCCGCAAAAATATCCACAAGGCCACATGGAGATCACCTAACCAAGAAACGGAAAACCAAATCGACCACGTTCTAATCGACGGTAAATTCTTCTCCGACATCACGAACGTCCGCACTTACCGCAGTGCGAATATTGAATCCGACCGTTGCAGTTGCAGTATGCCTGCGCTCAAAACTCTCGACGGTGTACAACACGCGTCGAAGTCGGACGCCGAGGCTTAATATTGGGCGGCTACAAGACGGTAGACTAGCCCAAGAATACGCGCAGCAGCTGGAAGTGGCACTCCCAACGGAAGAGCAGCTAGGCGCAGCGTCTCTTGAAGATGGCTGGAGAGATATTCGATCCGCCATTGGTAGCACCGCAACCGCTGCACTTGGCACGGTGCCCCGGATCAGAGAAACGACTGGTATGACGGCGAATGTGAGCAGTTAGTAGAAGAGAAGAATGCAGCATGGGCGAGATTGCTGCAACACCGCACGAGGGCGAACGAGGCACGATATAAACAGGCGCGGAACAGACAAAACTCGATTTTCCGGAGGAAAAAGCGTCAGCAGGAAGATCGAGACCGTGAAGAGACGGAGCAACTGTACCGCGCTAATAACACACGAAAGTTCTATGAGAAGTTGAACCGTTCACGTAAGGGCCACGTGCCACAGCCTGATATGTGTAAGGACATAAACGGAAACCTTCTTACAAACGAGCGTGAGGTGATCCAAAGGTGGCGGCAGCACTACGAAGAGCACCTGAATGGCGATGTGGCAGGCGAAGATGGCGGTATGGTGATGGACCTGGGGGAACGCCCGCAAGACATAATTCTACCGGCTCCGGATCTCCAGGAAATCCAGGAGGAGATTGGCCGGCTGAAGAACAACAAAGCCCCTGGGGTTGACCAACTACCAGGAGAGCTATTTAAACACGGTGGTGAGGCACTGGCTAGAGCGCTGCACTGGGTCATTACCAAGATTTGGGAGGAGGAAGTTTTGCCGCAGGAGTGGATGGAAGGTGTCGTGTGTCCCATCTATAAAAAGGGCGATAAGCTGGATTGTAGCAACTACCGCGCAATCACATTGCTGAACGCCGCCTACAAGGTACTCTCCCAAATTTTATGCCCTCGACTAGCACCAATTGCAAGGGAATTCGTGGGGCAGTACCAGGCGGGTTTTATGGGCGAACGCTCCACCACGGACCAGGTGTTCGCCATTCGCCAAGTCCTGCAGAAATGCCGCGAATACAACGTGCCCACACATCATCTATTCATCGACTTCAAAGCCGCATATGATACAATCGATCGGGACCAGCTATGGCAGTTAATGCACGAACACGGATTTCCGGATAAATTGACACGGTTGATCAAAGCGACGATGGATCGGGTGATGTGCGTAGTTCGAGTTTCAGGGGCATTCTCGAGTCCCTTCGAAACCCGCAGAGGGTTACGGCAAGGTGATGGTCTTTCGTGTCTGCTATTCAACATCGCTTTGGAAGGGGTAATACGAAGAGCAGGGATTAACACGAGTGGTACAATTTTCAATAAGTCCGTCCAGCTATTTGGCTTCGCCGACGACATAGATATTATGGCACGTAACTTTGAGAAGATGGAGGAAGCCTACATCAGACTGAAGAGGGAAGCCAAGCGAATCGGACTAGTCATCAACACGTCGAAGACGAAGTACATGATAGGAAGAGGTTCAAGAGAAGATAATGTGAGCCACCCACCGCGAGTTGTCATCGGTGGTGACGAAATCGAGGTGGTAGAAGAATTTGTGTACTTGGGCTCACTGGTGACTGCCGAAAATTATACCAGCAGAGAAATTCGGAGACGTATAGTGGCTGGAAATCGTACATACTTTGGACTCCGCAAGACCCTCCGATCGAATAGAGTTCGCCGTCGTACCAAACTGGCAATCTACAAAACGCTCATTAGACCGGTAGTCCTCTACGGACACGAGACCTGGACGATGCTCGTGGAGGACCAACGCGCACTCGGAGTTTTCGAAAGGAGAGTGCTGCGTACCATCTATGGTGGGGTGCAGATGGCGGACGGTACGTGGAGGAGGCGAATGAACCACGAATTGCATCAGCTGTTGGGAGAACTATCCATCGTTCACACCGCGAAAATCGGACGACTGCGGTGGGCCGGGCACGTAGCCAGAATGTCGGACAATAACCCGGTGAAAATGGTTCTCGACAACGATCCGACGGGTACAAGAAGGCGAGGTGCGCAGCGGGCAAGGTGGATCGATCAGGTGGAAGATGACTTGCGGACCCTCCGTAGACTGCGTGGTTGGCGACGTGTAGCCATGGACCGAGCCGAATGGAGAAGACTCTTATATACCGCACAGGCCACTTCGGCCTTAGTCTGAATAAATAAATAAATAATTTACGCCTACTATGCAGGACAAAGTCTGCCGGGTCGACTAGTAATAACATAATTATATAATTCAAGGTACTGCGGCTTTTTGTATCAATTAATATTAGAGATAGAAAATGTGTATTTTTCACAAGACGTCATGTATTTGTGGTTGTGTTTTGCAATTTGTAGTAAAACTGTTTAACTTGCTCTTGTATATAATGGCGGTTCAAACATTGTTCGATTTATTTCCAACAATGCACATTTCCTATAACTAAAATCAGCAAAACCATATAGTCAGAATCTTGTGGAAAAATTTCATTTTACTGCCACTGATGCCAACGTCAGCCATTCGATGATTTTCAGTTGCAATTTAACGCCATGGACCCCATCCGCCCTGCGAATACATCTTTGCGGCGTCCCCCTTCGATAAGCGTTTGTAATTTTGCTCCCTACAGTAATTTTCTACCGTGGCCGTGTGATTATGTTTTGCACTTTGAAAAATATTTGGCTAAGCCAAACACTCTCTTATGAAAAATTATGGTTTGATTTTCCTTAAAATTCCGATTTGTTTTCCTTAAAATGCGCCTTTCCAATTATAAACAGCAACAAATCCGAAATCAAAAAGTAGTGAAAATTTAATTGACGGCTTGTGACGCCGTCAGAATCAATTTTTTTACAATAACTGCTGCCTCCATTTAAATGAACGCAAATATGTATATGTTGTAACGATTTTCGATTTTTGCCTTTGTCAACAAGTTAAGTTTAGTTAACATTAGATTTATTTTTCTAAACCAATGCAAAGTAAAATAAAAAATAGAGGAATTTATTTTCATGAACCATTCATTATATACCTTTAAGTACTAAAAACTGTTGCTATGAAAGTTCATGAAATCTGGGATAAAAGCTTTTATTTTATGGTTAGTACTAATTGAGTAGTTACGGGATTAAACGTAGATGGCCAATAAAAATAAACTGTGGTAGAATCTTATTTACTTCGCTGAAATAATATTAGTGCATTTAGATGGTTTTTAGATTTTGGGTTGAATAATCCCCGGGTCAGTAAACTCGATCATTTGAATTCCAAGTCGGCAGGACTGAAGTCAGTCTCGGTGATACAGTTCTACTTTTTTATTCTAAAGGTGTGATCAATTGTTCTACTTTAAACTTAAATTCTATTGTTTTTTGTAATGCGAAGTCAAGTGTGGAAAAGTGAAACTTAGTTCTAAACTAGATTTGTTCTTTTTCTTCTTTAAAATAGTTTTCGGTGCATTTATCACGAGAGGCGAACACTCAGTCCTCGTGCTTTATTATCAGATTGAAAAAGGTAACTTGTTTAAATCATTTTTATGTGCGCATTTTTAATTCCGTTGTTTCGTTGGACATCAGCGTCCAGCGGGCGCTTTTTCTCCACGGGCAAAGCCCGTTGTTTTTCCATACCACGATCCTTCGGTGATCGACGCTCGACGAGGCCCGCCATTCGCTGGCAGTTAAACGGGGCGAGAAGAAAGTCTGGCCTGCTTGCGTTCGTTCGCGTTCGATCTGGCAGCGTACCAGTTTGCCGACGCCTCCCCCGCACCTTTAGATCGGCCGTTGGTGAAATCGAGCCACCCCTGTCGGCGCTTGTGAACAGCGTAGCGATGCATCCCAGGTGGTGAGGACCGGCCCTGCTACACCGTCCCGAGTTTTTTCATCGCACGCCACACCGGCGTGTCCCTCGGTAGACGAACCGGTCCGCATAGTAGCGAAATCAAACCCTGCGCAGGTATGTTTCATTCATGGCCATGACAACACTACAACACCCACACATACACACGTTCATTGATAGACGGAAAAAATGAATATATGAAAATGAAGCTAAATTGAGTTACCTAGTTACATTCATTTAACAAATGCTAAGCCCTGAGGTTCTGTAGTCCGCCCTGGTGATTATATTCTACGTTACGTTCTATGTTCACTTTGATCGCTTGCACTTTGCTTACTATTTTGTTCTATTTTGGGTGCGTCCACCTCAGTCAGTTTAATTTTGTGGCCATCTCATGCGTTTGATGTACCTAAGGGGCCATCCAGAAACCACGTGGTCATATTTTTGAAGATTTTCAACCCCCTCCCCCCATGTGGCTTATCGTGGTCATTTCACAAACCCCCCCCACCCCCCCTCCCCCCCATGACCACGTAGTTTTTTTCAAGTACAAAAATTAAAAAAAAAACCTTATGTAACTAAAACATATCGTTAATCCGATCAATTTTGAAGATGGACAATTTCAATTGAATCAAAATCAAACTAAACCCAGCATGGAAATTATAAACTTTCATGAAGTCGAAAATTTTGATGATGTTATCATGTTTTAATTTGTATCAGGTATTAGGATATCTAGAACTCGCACACCTTCACTGCAGCAGGAGGATACAAAAAAATGTGAACTCGCGAATATCTTATAAAAATTTCGAAAAAAATTTATAATGGCTTAGAAATTTTCCAAAATATCCCTATATTTTTTTTTATTTTTTTTTATTAGTGTTTTTTTAAAATAATTTTTTAGATATTAACCTCAGCGAAGCATCTGAACTGAACTCCTGCAACGAAAAGTTTATCAGAGAATCACAAACTTAATATGTAATCTTGGAGATGCAAATAAAACCTCCTACTGTTGTTTATTTTGAGTAGCATTCTTGTAGAATTTTCAGTATTGTTTTCAGAATCATCAATATCAGAAATAAATTATTATAATTTTTTTTTTAATTGTTCATTGCTAACACTGATTTATTCATGAAAATTTTGTATTTTTTCGTTGAACATTTTGATTTCTTTATGGAAAATTCTTATTTCCTATTGCAATTTTTGCTTTTATAAATGCTAATTCATTATTATTGTGTGTATTATTGTTCTTTATTGGCAATTTCCTATTTTATTATGGAAAATTTCTATTTTTTGCTCTACTAAAGAGATTTTCAATCCAGTGCTGGCTCATCTCTCAAAATTTCTAATTCTTCATTGAAATTTTATTATGATATCGACTCGTGGAAGCCAATGATGCCATACTAAAAATATTTTCTCGGTCACACTGATGGTTCTTTGGAATAATTTTCCAAGGAACTTCTATTCCATATCTCGAATATGCTTCAGTCAACGGTCCTTTCATAAGCGACTCATAGAGAAATGAATGTATTATAGACCAATAATTATTTTGGAGTTCGGATTTTTCGATTTATCCAATTAACCAACTTATGAATGATGTATGATATAATATCCCAGTAGGTTCATTGGGTTAATATGATTTCAATTATTATTTATTTAAGCTACTACAGACTTTTTAAGTTATACAAAACGTCCTGGAAGTCGTAATGTTTGAACTACTTGATCATTCAAGTCCGTGAACCTCATAGTCATTGTCTCTTGGATCTCATATTATTGGAAATTAGGATCATATGCTTATTTCATCGGATTGGGTATATACCGATGATGAGAACATTGCAAATGTCTTGATTGATCTGGTAGATTCGAGGGTTGAACTTGAGAGCATTTTGAAGTACCTTGAGTATCTCGTATTCCTGAATATTAATCACTGGCTTAACGTTCAGGATGACCCATCTTATCTGAGTGTTCAGAATAATTCAAACATTTAAACTTTATTTGCATGCTCTTAGAATCGAAATCTTCCCAAGGTTTCGGATGTCTGAGTTTTCATGATCAGTCAAATTTGAGCTCCCATGTTTTTTCTGTAAAGCCAATATCTAGATGAACAATTTTACTGAAGAAAATGGTGGCCTAGCTCTCTTTTGTGATTTTATAGACAATCTAAAACGCTGGGTTGTTGAGGGTTGTTTTGGAATTTAATTGCAATCGTTATTTTAACACTATTTTTTAACCTAGATTGTTTTTAGGAATTGGAGTGTTTTTTTTTGGAACACTGCCACTTTTTTTCATATCGCAGGAATCTCCTTAGTTCTAAGACCCTTTTATGAATTTAAAAAGCATTTTATTTAGAATTTCATGTTGATTTTTTTAAATGCAAGCTTCTCTATGTCATAACCTTTTTCATGCGCACTATGTACTAGAATTTTGTGCATTTAGAACATTTATGTGCATTATCAATTTTTTCGATCAATTATCCTAATTATTCAATATCATAAAAACTAGGCTTCTTAAGCCTAAATTATTGCCTACATTTTTTGCTTGGATTAATTTTAAATCCCAAGATCTTCTTAATTTTCAAGAATTATTATTCTGGAGTTGCAAGGGAAACCCTTCGGAATATTGATAAGAAACTCTTCGGAGTCTCCCCGGAAAATCTTTAGAATTTCAACGACATTTTTTTTCCCGAAATTCTGTGGAAGAGCTCCGAAAAATGTTCGGTAGAAATTTGGAAGAACTAGAAGAATCCGTAGAAGGATCCGAAATGCATATTTACGATGAAAATTTCAATAAACATCAAATTCCGAAGAATTTCCAGTATAAATTAGAAAAAAAAATCCAGACAAGACGAGACAAGAATCTCTAAAGATTTTTTTCAAAATTCTTTGCAATTTTAGTGAATCTTCAAAGGAAATTCTTCTATGTTTCCAATGGTTTTTTTTTCGTTTTCCAAAAGAAATTCTTAAAAATTTTCAGCAGTTTTTTTTTTAATTTCCAAAAGAAATTATTCGGAATATGCCAAAATATTTCCGATGGAAATTACTAAGATTTTCCAGTAGAAAATCGAAAAAAGTTCATCTGAAACACCAATAATGAATTTCCCGAGGAAATTCCGATGTTTTTACAAGTGGAAATAACTAAAAAATTGTACTTTTGTATAGTACTTGTAAAGGTTGTACTTTTGAAGCATTTCCAGTAGGGATTCCTTAAAAAATTAAATCCAATTTTTAAAGATTTTCTGATGTGAAAATTCCTTAAACTTTCTAAATTATTTCCTATGCATCTTTGCATGGTAAAGATTTAAGGCAATGTTTAGCTGAACCTACAAAGAAATCAAAATGACATCAAGCAGAAGAATGAATTCCCAATGAAATTTTGAAATAATTTCTGGTTCAAATTCAAAAAACATGAACCTTGATAATTCTAAAGATTTATTCTTTGAAAATCCAAAAAAATTTTTGAAGATAATCCATAGACTCTTCCGTGGAAATTCTAAATAATGACTCGAATAAAAAAATACTTGGAAAATTTAAAAAAGTGTGATAGAATTCACAAAGAGCGTAAAAAAGTATTCTGAAAAATTTTCATTTCAAAATTCCAAAATTGAAAAAAAAATCAACGGAAATATCAAAGTGTTTCATGTGGCATTGGCTCCATATTCCAACTGGAAGTTGGTCTGCTTTTCAACTTAGTATATTCTATTCGCATTTCCTCAGTTATAAATTGAAAGCTTTTATATGCCAGCCATTGCACGATTATATATTGTGTGTAGCAAGTACGATGGATACACTATACCTAGGGTGTCAAGAATGTTTTCCACCCGAAAACATCCTAGACAGGAACGAGAATCGAACTCGTCATCTCCGAATTGGCAATCCTACGCTTTTGCTCGCAAGGCTAACTGAAGACTGAACATTTTGAAGTGCACTCCTTAAAATGATTGAAAAACTTCTTTTGTAAATGAAGAAGAATTTCTGGCGAAGATTCGGAAGAACTTGTCGAAGAAATTTATTAAAATGTTTTTCCACCGAAAATTATATGTATTTCCCACGGGACTGTTTTTAATTTTCAGACAGAATTCACATGGAATTTTTTTCGGAGTTTTAAGGAATCATTTTCGGAATTTACACTGGAGATGTTTTGTTTTTTTTTTCATTATCAATTTGTAGCAAAATTTCCAAGCAATATTTTTCAGAGGGAATTTTTCAAAAAAAAATCTGAATGCCAGCACTTTATCAGGATTGTATAAAGTAATGTCAAAGATTTTACAGGAAATTTCTTTACTTGATTTTCCTGAATATCCACAAGAAATTCTTTTGAATTTTTCTTCTTAAGATTTTTTCTTGGATTATTGTAAAAACATGAACATTTTTCAAAATTGTAGCTGCAGTCCGCTGATACAAAAGTGTCGGCGGCGTGATCCCAAAAACCATCTGCGGCGGATTTTTTTAAAAATATATTTCCATTTTTCCTTTCCAATTTTGTTGTGGAAATTCAGACTGAATCGCAACCTGTTTTTTTCGTTTATTTTTGTATGGATATAGGATCTTAGGCTAAGATGGTCAAATAATGCAGATATGCATCGGCGTTGCGACCGACGCTGCGTTATCGATTTTTCTCGATGCACACCTACGTCTTTTTAACGCTGAGTTGGAAAGACGCTAAGTAGGCATCGGCCCTTAGATGCGCTTTGCGTTTAATGATTAAATCACTAAATTTCAATGATTTGTATTTTTTATACCGTTATTGTTATTCACCAAAAGTTTTTCGTGTAAAAAAAAACACGTTGTTCGACAGCAACACCCCCCTCCCCCCATGTGGCTTATCGTGGTCATTTTCCAAACCCCCCTCCCCCCATATATGACCACGTGGTTTCTGGACGGCCCCTAACAGCCGTTCGTAACGCCTGAGAGAATTGTGCTCATGCTTTCAGCAGCTTGGTCGGGCAAATTATTAAAACACGAGCAGTGGTCTCTCCGAAACGAGAGTGGCGCTTAAATCACTGGTTTGCGACAATTTTCTTGGCAAAATCGAGAACGGTTATAATGTGAATTGATGGAAATAACTGAATCTATCTTCCCTAAGTGAAACTTTAACCTCTATTATGTGCTTTTCGCCCTCCTTAGCCGTGCGATAAGACGCGCGGCTACAAAGCAAACCATGCTGAGGGTGGCTGGGTTCGATTACCGGTGCCGGTCTAGACAATTTTCTTATTGGAAATTGTCTCGACTTTCCTGGGCATAAAAGTATCATCGTGTTAGCCTCATGATATACGAATGCAAAAATGGTAACTTGGCTTAGAAACCTCGCAGTTAATAACTGTGGAAGTGCTTAATGAACACTAAGCTGCGAGGCGGCTCTGTCCCAGTGGGGGATGTAATGCCAATAAGAAGAAGAAGATGTGCTTTTCGTGTAACTCTTATGTGTATTCTTGTTTTATAATACACGAGAAACGCACCATCACCTCTATTCAGACTAAGGCCGAAGTGGCCTGTGCGGTATATAAGAGTCTTCTCCATTCGGCTCGGTCCATGGCTACACGTCGCCAACCACGCAGTCTACGGAGGGTCCGCAAGTCATCTTCCACCTGATCGATCCACCTTGCCCGCTGCGCACCTCGCCTTCTTGTGCCCGTCGGATCGTTGTCGAGAACCATTTTCACCGGGTTACTGTCCGACATTCTGGCTACGTGCCCGGCCCATCGCAGTCGTCCGATTTTTGCGGTGTGAACGATGGATGGTTCTCCCAACAGCTGATGCAATTCGTGGTTCATTCGCCTCCTCCACGTACCGTCCGCCATCTGCACCCCACCATAGATGGTACGCAGCACTTTCCTTTCGAAAACTCCAAGTGCGCGTTGGTCCTCCACGAGCATCGTCCAGGTCTCGTGTCCGTAGAGGACTACCGGTCTAATTAGCGTTTTGTAGATTGTCAGTTTGGTACGGCGGCGAACTCTATTCGATCGGAGCGTCTTGCGGAGTCCAAAGTACGTACGATTTCCAGCCACTATGCGTCTCCGAATTTCTCTGCTGGTGTCATTTTCGGCAGTCACCAGTGAGCCCAAGTACACAAATTCTTCTACCACCTCGATTTCGTCACCACCGATGCAAACTCGCGGTGGGTGGCTCACATTGTCAACGCACCATCACCGCTAGGTGGATTATTCTGGTTTTTTAAAGTGATTTTTCATATCAAAATATAAGTTCATCACTGACTAGTTGCCTATGATCAGCAATCAACGGTTCTTGGCTACAGCGTGAGAATCACTAATGTTCTATCTAAGAATTACACCGTAACAATGCTAATGCAGTGAACAGTTGGAAACAAAGTTAGGACCATTCAGACATTATGCGTAAGACGAAAATTTTGACATGAATTAGGTTTCGAAGAAAATTGTAGGTCAAATTAGTCAAAAGACATTTTACAATTTCGAAACATATGGAACGTTGTTCATATGCTAATGCAAATTGAGGAACATCATCAGCAGCGTATCGCCACATTCGGAGTACCATCGGCCAAAAACGAAAAATGTTTCCACTCTTAATATTTTAGAATCTGTTTCTTAATATTGATGAAAACTAAATAATGCGCTTGATCTTGTATACGTCTATGGCGGTATGCCTCGACAAAGGTTACTATTTCTATACAGCTACAGAGCCCATTCGATTTTGACAACATTCAAATTTAGCAGCATTCAATTTAGGCAACAATCCATTTTGGCAACTCAAATTTTGATTCTGGAAGTTTTTATTTCCAAACCGATTAAATCTCATTATCCGCTTTAAAAAAAAAACATGGTAGATTCCAGAACCGGCGTAATAAAAGTACGTAGAGAAATCGCTCTTAAAATCCAAGAAATAAACTTTGATTTCAAAATCCGCGTAAAAAATGTCAGTGTGTCTAGTGTCACAATCTTATATACATAAAAATGAATTGCTGTCTGTCTGAACCTTATAGACTCCGAAACTACTGAACCGATCGGCATGAAAATTTGTATCCAGAGATTTTTGGGCCCGGGGAAGGTTCTTAAGATGGTTCGAAATCCCTCCCTCCTTTGGAAAGGGGGGCTCCCATACAAATGAAACAGAAATTTCTGCATAACCCGAGAACTAAGAAGAGAATAAATCAATTTTAGGCGAAACGAAGTTCGTCGGGTCTGCTAGTAAGTGTATAAATGTGAAGTTTCATGAGAAAACAAAAACTATGTATTTAATTTTGGCAATATGGACGCTCCAAAGTGTTGTCAAAATCGAATGGGGTCTGTACTCTACCCTATGATTCGCTGAGATTTAGCACAAATATTGTAGAATACAAATGAAATCTAAATGGTCTCTCTGAGAGAAAGCGTCAATTTTGACCAAAAAATTAACCCAATTCACTATGTTGTATCATCCTTTGTATCATCTATATATTAGTTCTAGTATGTTTTACTCTGTATGTACATGTATCGATATAAGTCGTTGTCCTTGTATCAACAATTTGGCATACAAAGTTGGTAATAATGCTGACTCAACAACATAAAAATCTATGCAATTCGAAGGAAACATATATAACATTAGATCGTGTTGCAATTTGAGGCAATACATATAACAAACATAAGTATGACATCTATGTTCCATTATCAGAAATGGGCGGTGGCGAAACACCCCCTTAAGCACCGACCACAATGTACGCAAGGCTGTGTTCACAATCTACTTACCTGACAAAAACAAAATCTATCTTTACTGGAATCATCTCCATCGTTATAAAAGTAACCACTGGTTGTATAGTTCACCACACTGAGCAGAGCTACAAAACTTAGAATAAACCACTGGAACTGATGCAAATGACCGGAAGATATTCTGCGCCTTTTCGATGCCATTGACACTGACATTGTCGCTGCATACATTTGTTGCTGCTCGACCCGACAGACTGTTTTTTATTTATACTAAGCTCGACAAAAAATTGTTATTCAATACGACTTGCGCTGGATTCATTCACTGGTTTAATTACTTCATCGAGTTATATCTACGATATGATGTCTTCGAATCACTTTACCACACTAAATCAATGAACTCTTAATTCACATCGATCTCGTATCAAGCGCCTCAGCTTGCGATTCGAAATTGGGAAATCCACTAAGAAATCTACACGTCAACAGTTTACGCCCAGTGCAATGACGATTATTCGCATTCACTTTCACGACACTTCTTTCTGGCTGGCTAAATTGCACCTTCTTTTTCTACAGCTGACCCACTCCGTCAGGTTCCAAATAAACGCGTAGAGATCGAAACACATACTGAAGTGAGAACCGCACGTTGCGTTGTGAAAATAGCAACCCACAAGAGATTAGTTATCCAGCAATCATAGCAAGCGGATCGGTGTTAGATGTGTACACAACACTACCGTGAGATCGCGATAGCGCTGGTGTACATACAGTGCTCCATGCATCCGATTCGAACGAACGGGAACGGCTCGAGAGATACAGCACGTAGCCCACGACTTGGGGCGAGACGAGTATCAGTCAAAACAAATCCTAGGAAACGTCATGATGTGTTCGCTTCCACGCCGCTAGTAGATAGAAAAGCGCTATGGTCAATTAGAAGACGAAGTTGTATGCAAGATTGCAAGCAACAACATTAATAAATTTATTCCATTTCATTTTGAAGAATTAATTTATTCAACTATTTTGTTGATGCATCGATATACCGAATCGTTATTGAATGGAGAAGATCCTGTAAATATACAATGGTTCCATCCTACCATTGCCATTTTATAGAAAGCTCAAATGACAGGAGACCAAATACTAATATTTACATTTTACAAGGAACATTTGCGAAAATGAAATGAAATGATGATGACGAAATGATGATGGTTTACATAAAAGATATTTTAGTTACTAGATAAAGATTGTCGCTACTGTTCCCTTTGTTCTGCTGTCCGAAACATGTGTGGTACATACCTGTCAAATCGTATGGATTTTCCTTCTTTGACATTTAGCTCCCCTATCCTCGCCAGCAAAAGATGTTCCGGACAGCGACGACAGCGACAATCTTTATCTAGTAACTAAAATATCTTTTGTTTACATGCAAATTTACCAAAACAAAGACCGAGCCGTCCACTCAAAATTTCGATCAGCTGTTCGAATCTGTCTCATAAAATGGCTTATACTAGGAATAAAGATGGTAACACCAAGCCGTTTAACCCTCTCCCGCCCATGGTGTCTGTAGAGTATCATAAAATTTTATTACCTCTATTATTCCACAACGTTTTGCAATCTTCTCAGATACGTATTTCGACCTCAAGTGTGAGGGCGAGAGTAAAAAAATATTGGGGTAAGATTGAAATATTTTTTTCCCAGAAAATTTGTTTTTTAAATATCTTAAATGGGGGGAAAGACGGCTTTGGCAGGTTTTGTTCTATTATTGGCAGGGGGTTTTTGTCGACCAAATTTTATGAAATTTGGCCACAATATTCTTTGACATGCAAATTTGAGCTTAGTCAGTCATAGCCTACTATAGGTTGTAAACTAATGACTTATCCAGGAAAAACGCGTATTTTGGCAATACAAAAAAGTTTGCTGAATATACCTGTACACTAAGAGTTGTAGTTTTCAAGATTTAAAAAAAAGTTTTTTTTGCCAAAAAAATCTTTTTGGTTTTACCGTAATATTTTTTTCAATGTGAATCAATATTGTCGAAACTAAGGTGTGGTAAAACTCAAGTCATGTCTGAGCTCTGGTCAAATTTTCAGCAAAATTAGTTCACACGCAACCGAGATCTAGATCACAAAATCTCAAAATCATTTTGTATGAAAAACGTCATGTGGGCTTTTTATTATGCTGGTCACTGTACCACCCGTTTATTAATATCCAAGGAATGTAAAATAACAACATTGCCAATGACAACGACATTATCCTCTCTTGTAAATGTTGGGACAAACTCAACTCGCAATAAGCGTTTGTCCCAAACTGCAGCAGAATAGGACAATTATCGCCTGCCACGCATTTTGAGAAATAGTCGGTTTCCGATGATGTTTTTGGTTAAATTAGTATCAGTTATCATAGATTAGACATAAACTTAACCATCTATTGACATGATTTGCGTTTTACTTCTGAAATAAACAAGTTATCGCAGTTTGAAAAGTTCACAACAATTACCTCTCCATGTTTGTTGCAAATAAAATGGAACGCAACAATGTCTTTATCCTCTGCAGATGGGGACAAAGAGTTATCGCTATTCTCTTTTGTCGCTTGTTTTTTGCATTTTTCAGCGACAATTACATTCCTTGTTAATAACACATCGGCAACCCGTTAACAAAGACGAATCTCTGCCATAGCACCTAACCCACATATTCAAATAAAATTCCACAGGAACTCGTGGTGAGTGCAGAGGTGTTCTCGGCTTGCAGTGGGCGAGTGATTGCATAATCAATTCCTACCCATCCCCCGATAGATGGCCAGCGCCGCAATCGACCATACAAAATACTAGAGCTCTCGGACTGTGCACATTGAGGTTCGAGAGCAAATCCCATGCTTCCATCCATTTGATTCCCTGTGCAATTGTGATTGTTCTGGTCACTCACGGAGTAGCAACTACGAAATGCACGATCATCATGCTTCTGCTCATGCTCAAGTCGTTTCCATTCAGCTCCGTCCATAGCTGCACGTTTCCAGTCCTGAAGTCTACGATGAGACCAAAAATCGTCTTCCACTTGCTGGTCGATTCATGAAATTTGAAATTTGATACTTAGAGGTCGTACACTTTTTACGTAAGCAATTTTTCTGGGTTTTTCGACCACCCCTCCCCCCATGTAAGATTTTTACCATACAAATGATTTATATGGAGCGTAAGATATTGACCGACCCCCCCCCCTCTCCCCATAAGTGCTTACGTAATATGTGTACGGTCCCTTATTATGATTATTGAAGCATTTATATTCGCCGTCTTGTAATAAAAATTCAAAAGGAGTGAGCAGCAAGTGTTTCATTAAAATCTAGGCTAATAAAGCGTTACGTAATTTGTGAAATAATCCCTTACCGGTAGTTGACGCCATTTACCGTGGTCGATATGATGCAGTTCACGTTGAGCAAAAACTATTCAAATTTTATGAGCTTCATGGAGTCTCCAGGTCTGGTGTTTCTGGATGCTTCCAGGTTGGAAACATTCTCGACTCTCTGGGCATAGTGTATCCAATGAACGGCTCTCCGCATGACACCTTCTAACACAATGTTGAACAACAGGCACAAAAGTCCATCTCCTTGTCTTAGCACCGGGCGTGATTCGAACGAACTGGAGTGTTCGCCCGAAATCTTCACACAGTTTTGCACACCATCCACCGTTGCTTTGATCAGTCTGGTAAGCTTTCCGGGGAAGCTGTTCCCGTCCATAATTTTCCATAGCTCTACGCGGTCTATACTGTAGTATGCCGCCTTGAAATCAATCAACGGATGGTGCGTTGGGACCTGGTATTCACGGTATATTTTTTTGAAGGATTTGCCGTACAGTAAAGATCTGGTCCCTTATCGAGCGGCCGTCAACGAAGCCGGCCCACGAATTCATTCACTATTGGTGACAGACGACGGAACATTATCTGGCTTATCACTTTGTAGGCGGCATTAAGGATTGTGATCGCTCGAATGTTCTCACACTCCACTCACTCTCACACGCTTCGCCCCCCCCCCCCTAAATTGTGGAAAAATTTAACGGGTGCTGAAATAAATTCCCTTATACATGTGCATTTTACGATCTAATCATTTTGAGAAAAAGGTGATTGAAATTCAAAAGATTCCCAAAAACTTATTAGGGTATTCAGGAATCCAGGAATCCAGGAATCAGGATCCATAATACATAAAAGTTCAAAACAACTCGAAATATTTCGGGCTCAAGAATTCTCCTTGAAATCTTTCTAGAAGCTCCCCTGGAAACTTCTTAATTCCTACGGAAAGTTATCCAAAAATTCCGCTGAAAATCTTTCTCATGTACATAATTGCAATTCCTCCTTATCTAGAAACCCTCACTATTTTTTTTAGGGAATTCATGAGGAAATTCCTTGAAGGAAATCTTCTTCTCTCCAAGTTTTACTTCTAGACATTTCTTCGGCTATTTTTCCAGAAAAATCTCCGGCATTACTTTCAGGAATGCATTTGAGAGTTCCTTCAAGAATACATACGGAACTTCCTCTCATAATTCCTCCAGAAGTTTCTTCAGAAATTTATGACGGAAATCCTCCGATTTCGCTCCATAATTTCACTTGTAAATCTATAAGAAATGCCTTCGGAAATTCGTATAGGAACTTCTCCGGGAATTCCTATAGGAACTCTTCCTTTAATTCCTGCGGGATAACTGCCATGAATTTTTCCGGGAATACATCCATAAATTATACCGTGGACCCCCGGTAATATGACCGTTTTTAATCTGAACACTTTTTAATTTGGACCCCGTTGGTTTGAACATCGTTCAAATTAAAAATGGATCAAACGTCATTTACCACGTGGAATCGAGAGAAGAAAAATGGAACATCGTGAAATGGAACGCAGAATCAAAACAAACCAGCAAAGACAGCAGCCAGAAACCAGTTTTTCTGATGCTTATAGAGTAACCAGAAGTTCAAATTAAAAATGAACCCCGTTAATTTGAATGAGGTACCGTTCAAATTATCGGGGGTCCATGGTATAGCGAAATCCTCTAGGATTTCAGCGTGGAATTCTTTTCGCAATTACTTCAGAATATCCTTCAAGAATTTTTCTAGAAATATCATCAGTATTTCCCCGGAAATTCATCCAGATATTTTTACGGGAATTCCTTCAGGTACTTCTCAAGGAATTAATCCGGGATTTTTCCCTTGAAATTGTCCTAGAAATCTTTCCGGACTTCACTCGGAATTTACTCCAGAATTTCATTCGGAATTTAATTTGAGAGTTCCTTCAGGATATCTCCCAAGAATTTCTCCCAGGAATTTCTTCAGAACAAACCCCCGGGAATTCATCAGGGAATTTCTTCAGCAATTCATCTGGGAATACATTAAGGATTTCATCTGGGAATTTCTGCATTAATTACTTCTGGTATTTTTCCGGGAATTCCTTCAGATATTTCTCCGGAAATTTCTTCAGGAACTTCTCCAATTATTTCAGGACTTCCTTGTGGGAATTCCTCCGGAAGTTCTTGTGGGAGCTCCTCCGGGAGCTCCTCCAGGAGTTTTACCAAGAGTTCCTCCGGGAATCCCTCCAGGAACTTCACAGGGAATTCCTGGAGGATATTTGGCAGGAATTTCACGGGAAATGGGATTTAGGAAGTTCCTCCAGAAATTCAACTCCGAGTATTCCATCGGCTATTTCTCTGAAATTTCCTCCGTGAGTTCCACTAGTAGGTCCGCTAGGAATTCATTTAGGCTTTCTTTAGGAATTTATCTACAAATTCCTCCAGAAGTTCCTCGGAGAATTTCTCTGGGACTTCCTCCAGGAGGTCCTTTAAGAATTCTTACGGAAGTTCGTTTGGGAGTTCATCCAGGAGTTCTTATGAGAGTTCCTCCAGGAATTCATCCAGGATTTCCTGCGGAAATTCTTCCTCAATTCTTCTTTCAAGAAATTCCTCCAGAAGTTCCACCGGCAGTTCCTCCGAGAATTCCTCTGATAATTTCTCCGGGAATTCCTCCAGAAATTCCTCCGGGAGTTCCTCCGGAAATTACTCTGGGAGTTCCTCCGGGAATTCTTCCTCAGAGGAACACCTGAAGGAACTGCCGGTGAAACTCCCGGAGGAATTCTCGTAGAAGCTGCCGGTGGATCCCCCGGAGGAATTCCCGAAGGAACTGCCGGAGGTACTACAGTAGGAACTTCCGGAGGAATTTCAGGAGGAGCTCTTAGAGGACTTCCCGGAAGAACTTCCAGAGAAATTATCAGAAGAACTTCGGGAGGAATATCCAGCTAAATTTCTGAAGAAATGATTTCCTGAAAAAAGCCTGAATAATTTCCTGGAAGAACCAATGGTGGAACTTCCTGAGGCATTCCCGGAGAAACTCCCGGATAAATTGGCAGCGAAACTCCCGGAGGAGCTCTCGGAGGAATTCTCCAAGGAACTTCCGGAGGAAATGCCAGTGAAACTATCAGAAGAATTCTCGAAAAAATCTTGGAGAATTCATGTTATTGACAAATCTCGTCTAGCTGAAACCTTTGTACGGGTATGTAGCTGGACCATCATTATCATCAGAGGACCTCCTGGAGAATTCCCTCAGGAGCTTCCAGAGAAATTCTCGGAGGAGCCTAAATGGATTCCAGAAAGAAAGCGTGAATGAATTCCCGGAGGAAATTCTGGAGAATTTCCCGGAAGAATTTTCAGAGGAACCACCGTAGGAACTGACGATAGAACTACCTGAATAATTGTCGGAGGAAATCCTGGAGGAATTCTTGGAAAACAGCACCAAAGAATTATCTGAAGAATTCCCTGCAGAACTTATAAAAGAGTAAGTGGAGGATTTCTTGGAGTAAATAATAGTGAAATTTTCGGCTCAATTCCCAGCGAAATTTATGGTGGAATTCCTAAAGACATTGCCTAAGAAGTTGCTGGAGGCATTCCTAAAGCATCCCTGATAGAACAGAATTTCGGATAGAATGACTGGAGCCATTGTCGAAAGAAGCAATAAATCATGCATTTTTAAACCAATTTTTGTTTCAATCATTATTTATTTATTCAGACTAAGGCCGAAGTGGCCTGTGCGGTATATAAGAGTCTTCTCCATTCGGCTCGGTCCATGGCTACACGTCGCCAACCACGCAGTCTACGGAGGGTCCGCAAGTCATCTTCCACCTGATCGATCCACCTTGCCCGCTGCGCACCTCGCCTTCTTGTGCCCGTCGGATCGTTGTCGAGAACCATTTTCACCGGGTTACTGTCCGACATACTGGCTACGTGCCCGGCCCATCGCAGTCGTCCGATTTTCGCGGTGTGAACGATGGATGGTTCTCCCAACAGCTGATGCAATTCGTGGTTCATTCGCCTCCTCCACGTACCGTCCGCCATCTGCACCCCACCATAGATGGTACGCAGCACTTTCCTTTCGAAAACTCCAAGTGCGCGTTGGTCCTCCACGAGCATCGTCCAGGTCTCGTGTCCGTAGAGGACTACCGGTCTAATTAGCGTTTTGTAGATTGTCAGTTTGGTACGGCGGCGAACTCTATTCGATCGGAGCGTCTTGCGGAGTCCAAAGTACGTACGATTTCCAGCCACTATACGTCTCCGAATTTCTCTGCTGGTGTCATTTTCGGCAGTCACCAGTGAGCCCAAGTACACAAATTCTTCTACCACCTCGATTTCGTCACCACCGATGCAAACTCGCGGTGGGTGGCTCACATTGTCTTCTCTTGAACCTCTTCCTATCATGTACTTCGTCTTCGACGTGTTGATGACTAGTCCGATCCGCTTAGCTTCCCTCTTCAGTCTGATGTAGGCTTCCTCCATCTTCTCAAAGTTACGTGCCATAATATCTATGTCGTCGGCGAAACCAAATAGCTGGACGGACTTATTGAAAATTGTACCACTCGTGTTAATCCCTGCTCTTCGTATTACACCTTCCAAAGCGATGTTGAATAGCAAACACGAAAGACCATCACCTTGCCGTAACCCTCTGCGGGTTTCTAAGGGACTCGAGAATGCCCCTGAAACTCGAACTACGCACATCACCCGATCCATCGTCGCTTTGATCAACCGTATCAGTTTATCCGGAAAACCGTGTTCGTGCATTAACTGCCATAGCTGGTCCCGATCGATTGTATCATATGCGGCTTTGAAGTCGATGAATAGATGATGTGTGGGCACGTTGTATTCGCGGCATTTCTGCAGTACTTGGCGAATGGCAAACACCTGGTCCGTGGTGGAGCGTTCGCCCATAAAACCCGCCTGGTACTGCCCCACGAACTCCCTTGCAGTTGGTGCTAGTCGACGGCATAACATTTGGGAGAGTACCTTGTAGGCGGCGTTCAGCAATGTGATTGCGCGGTAGTTGCTACAATCCAGCTTATCGCCCTTTTTGTAGATGGGACACACGACACCTTCCATCCACTCCTGCGGCAAAACTTCCTCCTCCCAAATCTTGGTAATGACCCAGTGCAGCGCTCTAGCCAGTGCCTCACCACCGTGTTTAAATAGCTCTCCTGGTAGTTGGTCAACCCCAGGGGCTTTGTTGTTCTTGAGCCGGCCAATCTCCTCCTGGATTTCCTGGAGATCCGGAGCCGGTAGAATTATGTCCTGCGCGCGTTCTCCCAGGTCCATCACCATACCGCCATCTTCGTCTGCCACATCGCCATTCAGGTGTTCTTCGTAGTGCTGCCGCCACCTTTGGATCACCTCACGCTCGTTCGTAAGAAGGTTCCCGTTTATGTCCTTACACATGTCGGGCTGTGGCACGTGGCCCTTACGTGAACGGTTTAACTTCTCATAGAACTTTCGTGTGTTATTAGCGCGGTACAGTTGCTCCGTTTCTTCACGGTCTTGATCTTCCTGCTGGCCCTTTTCCTCCGGAAAATCGAGTTTTGTCTGTTCCGCGCCTGTTTATATCGTGCCTCGTTCGCCCTCGTGCGGTGTTGCAGCAATCTCGCCCATGCTGCATTCTTCTCTTCCACTAACTGCTCACATTCGCCGTCATACCAGTCGTTTCTCTGATCCGGGGCACCGTGCCTAGTGAAGCGGTTGCGGTGCTACCAATGGCGGATCGAATATCTCTCCAGCCATCTTCAAGAGATGCTGCGCCTAGCTGCTCTTCCGTTGGAAGTGCCACTTCCAGCTGCTGCGCGTATTCTTGGCCTAGTCTACCGTCTTGTAGCCGCCCAATGTTAAGCCGCGGCGTCCGACTTCGACGCGTGTTGTACACCGTCGAAAGTTTTGAGCGCAGGCATACTGCAACAAGGTAGTGGTCGGATTCAATATTCGCACTGCGGTAAGTGCGGACGTTCGTGATGTCGGAGAAGAATTTACCGTCGATTAGAACGTGGTCGATTTGGTTTTCCGTTTCTTGGTTAGGTGATCTCCATGTGGCCTTGTGGATATTTTGCGGGGAAAGAAGGTGCTTCGGACTACCATTCCGCGGGAGGCTGCGAAGTTTATGCATCGTTGGCCGTTGTCATTCGATACGGTGTGCAGACTATCCGGTCCGATGACCGGTCTATACATTTCCTCCCTTCCTACCTGTGCGTTCATGTCGCCGATGACGATTTTGACGTCCCGCAGTGGGCATCCATCGTATGTCTGCTCCAGCTGTGCGTAGAACGCTTCTTTCTCGTCGTCGGGTCTCCCTTCGTGTGGGCAGTGCACGTTGATGATGCTATAGTTGAAGAAACGGCCTTTAACCCTCAGCTTGCACATCCTTGCGTTGATTGGCTGCCACCCAATCACGCGTTGGCGCATCTTACCCAGCACTATGAAGCCGGTTCCCAGCTCGTTGGTGGTGCCACAGCTTTGGTAGAAGGTAGCCGCTCGATGCCCGCTTTTCCACACTTTCTGTCCTGTCCAGCAAATCTCCTGCAGCGCCACGACGTCGAAGTTGCGGGGATGTGATCATCCTGTCGCAACCTGCGAAACCTAGCGACTTGCAATTCCATGTTCCAAGCTTCCAATCGTGATCCTGTATTCGTCGCCTAGGTCTTTGCCGATTATATCGAGTCGCATTTGTTTCAATCATTATTGTTGTTAAATAACGCACAACGCGTATGTTGCACTGTGGGCGTGAATGCGTCACGTTCATTGGCGTTTCGTTTTAGTACAAAACGCTGACTTCAACGCCCAGTACAACGCGCTATTGTAATCCAGCCTTTACTGTTGGTTGTGGATTTGGTTTCAAAGTTTTTGGAACTTAGAAGAAAATAGTGCCAAGCACTAACACTTATGTGTTTTTATAAAACTACTATTCAGAAGACCCAAAAAAGTAGCAAAACCCCACCTCCTCCCGACCTAAAATCCTGGCTACGCCCATGGTCGACTTGTTGACTCTGTCTGCAGTGGTCATCTTCGTGTGTACCGATACGGAAGGCTGTGTTGGAAGTAGGTGCTTGTGAGTGGCCATATTTTTGGAAGAAGCGAAATAAATTAGTCGTAGGCCGTTTTCGTTCGTCATCCGGTGGACGCTGAACTTTCTGATTGTAAACTCCTCCTCTTGGGCCTTGGCCAACCTGAGCGTTCAAATCTCCTACACCCAACCCGAGAGTGGCAGATTCACATACGAATTTGTATGTGACTCACGCGAATTCTGATTTCAAAAGCGACATATGCGAATGTTGCTTCCTTCAATCTACCATGCAATGTTAGAAAAAAGGAGATTATAATTTTGGAGACTTTTTATATGTATTGGTAGAATTTAGTTCATGTATGCGTGAGACGATTGTTGTCCGTCTTCTTCATATGTATTAGTGATCGTCAGTACGATTGAGTATGTAGTGGTGACATATATCAAGTATGTGTATGTCTTAGTGCGATGCAAAATTTGTTTGAGTGTATGGGTGAGTGTCAGCGATAGGAAAAACTGACATGTTTACCTTTCACATCCAAGTGGTCACTTGTTTTTTACACTTCCTTTCGGTCAATAACATCTTCCAGAAACAGCGGAGATTCACCGTTTCAATTTAACGTGACCGCACTGACCTGGCCAACTACCAACGCAGTGGAACCGAAAAGGATTTTCAAGGAGGAGATATCCCAGATGGAGCAGAATATGAGGTAAGAACAAATGCTTTTCAGAACCAAACATTTCTGTATGTATTTCTGATCGCTGATATGATTCCAGCCCAGCTGATGGTCAGTTTGACTATAATCTGTGGATCCGACCGATTATGGGAACAATGTTGTGGAAAGTTTGCAATCAGCACGATAGCATCAAAACTCATCGGAACGAACATTCTACGTGACCTTATTCTTATGCCCAGCTGTGAAGTATCTAGTTTCGTAGTTCGCCAAGGATCGAGTAGGCGTTAGTAATTTGATGTCCGGCAAACCTAGCTGCATTTTTTGTTGCAGTTGAAATTGATGGGCTTTTGTTTGTCAACGATTTACTCCCGACCGTGTAGTATGCCCGAGGGAAGATTGCAGAGGCTAATGTCGCTGCTAATCAAGAGAGTACCATCTGTTCTCCGCGATGAATGTCGATCGATGATTCGAAAATTCGCCGGACAGTGCCAGACCTCAGGTAAAAAGTGGTAATTTCTTCGAAAATTTGTTATTAATATAAGAGTTTGTTGAAGGAAGCTGACACCCATCTTGGACCTAATAAATTAGATTAAAGAGCCAGAAAAATCACAAAATGAATTTCTCTGTAGGTGGAAATAATATTTTTTTTTATATTAGCAGAATAACTGTGTACTTAACACACATATCCGAATGCCTTCCTTGATTGAATGAAGACTGAAAAGTTATAGCCTGTTCATATTATGGGAAATATCTTCGCATTTTCATGGTAACAGAATTCGAGTAATATTCGGCAGAGTAATTAACGTGGTCTTGACTGTAACTTTCATTCAGAATAGCTCTTTGAAAGGAAAAGCTCTTTGGAATGTCTTCACGGGTCATAAAACGAGTTCGTACTATCCATATAATTTCACCATTTGATAACTGTAACAGAATACTCTGTCTAACAACAATCTATCTTTAGAACTTAGGCTCAATTGGGTCAGCGGGAATAGCTTCATGAAAGATTAACAATTTGAGTCATATTACAGAAATCTAATCACATCTAAGGTACTCCTAATTAACTTTGACTTTAGAACTTAGGTTCAACGGAGTCTTTTTTTAAGCTCTTTTTAGTGGAATGTATTCAACCGTCTAAGACGAGTTTAGCACTCTCCATTTAATTCTATCAATTATTTCGATATCTTTGCAGATACGTATTTCGACCACAACTGTGTGGTCGTCTTCAGTGTCTCGTACTTGACTCGACTTCAACAAACTCGTCTTAGACGGTTGTTATAAATACAATTCAGAACAGCTTCATGAAAGGTTTTCAATTTGAATCATACTACAAGATTCTCAACACATTTACTGCCTTCCAAACAATCCTTGACTTCAGTATTTAGGTTGAATGGGTTCTTAACTGTAATTATGATTCAGAATAGCTATATATGAGAGATTATCTTACGATTCGAGTCATATTAGAGGAGTAAAACGAACTGGTCGATAAATGAGCAGTTGACTATACTGCCTGAAATCGCATACCTGTCTCATATGGATAGGAAACTCAGCAATCATGGGACAAATATGCGATTATAGGCAGTATATACAAACAAAACACTTTCTATGCATATGTGAATCATGCACAGGTATGCCTCGAAATGAAATAAGGTAACTGAGCTAATATTAGGGTTTTAAGACCGAAAGAATAGTTACCGTTCTAAATATCAAACAGAAACCGTGAAATGTAATTTTAAGCCAGTTTTCCGTAAGCTTTAATTCTTAATAAATTCATTACAACGATGATTAACACTAGGGAAGGGGGCAATATGCCCTAGCTAAGCAAACACTGCTCTATTGTCTTATTTGTAACGCTATTCATGGGTATTTTTACATTATGCATCAGTTAAACAAGATAGCTAGTTGATGCCAAAAATTGTCAAAAATCTCAATCATATTGATAAGAAAATTATTTTGAGCTTTTTAGTGGAATGTTTTCACCTGTCATAAGACGAGTTTATACAATCCCATTGAATTCCACCACTTAATTGTATCTTGACAGATACGTATTTCGACATCAAAAGTAAGGCCGTCTTCAGTGTCTCGTACTTGACTCGGCTTAAGTCGAGCGACACTGAACGGCCTTACTTTTGAGGTCGAAATACGTATCTGTCAAGATACAATTAAGTGGTGGAATTCAATGGGATTGTATAAACTCGTCTTATGACAGGTCAATTATATTGATAATATTCACATTTCAAAAAAGTGGTGATATTTTGTTGCCGGAAAACTCATGAGGCAAAACGCCTTTCGGCTGGCGGCTCCTAGGGAACAAAGTACCACGCGTCGGCGAATCAGCATTCTAGTATGGATAGTCCGTGGAGACGCAAGTACTTTGTAGGTTATTGCCACTAGGGCGTTTTGCCTCGCCAAAATGTTAGATGTTTCTTCAAAATGTGGAAATTTTCGGTTTTTCCGACCGTCCCATGCACTATTTTGAAACTTTCTTCGCCTATCCTACATAATTTTAGATCTAGTTTTGTTACGGACATATTAATGACGGCAAATATGAGGGAAACCACAAAAGGCGTTTTGCATCGGGGGGGCGTTTTGGGGCCTCTTCCCCTACATAGGCAAATATAGCAACCTTCACAAAGATGCTGCAGGGGTTAAAAGTAAAATCTATGGTTTGCATCATTATGGGAAGAGTGATTTATCCCACTTGTATCAAACTTATATAAATTTATGACAAAAGTTGTGCAGTGGAAGTACGAAATACAAACAATGTAAAATAACCAAAATAAAACCATATAAAACTTTGAGTAACTAAATTTACTTTTAAAAATGTTATTCCAAACGTTCTTTTCTATTTATTGTTTAGATAATATTGTCAATAGTAAAACCAGATTCTTCAAGCTTTCGTAATCTTCAGTGGTTGTATACACAGTAGTGGAGATGAAAAATTAAAGATTATGTGTTTCTTTTTTTAAAGCGATGTTCATTTTACCATCAGGCAGTGTTGATTTTAGCTGCACTATCTTTGAATATATGAATTTTAGATTTTTTTATTACAAAAAAAAATGCCGAAACAAACGTTTAAAATTTGAAAAATGGTTTAGTACAATATGAGTATGAGTAAAATTAAATTGTTGGACTGAGTATTAGAAATAGCAAATTATCCTCGTTATATGTTTGAATTCAACGCCAGTTCTTAACGTGTTTATTTTACCAGCTTGTTCCCTACTACATTATTAGCATATCCAAGATACTCCAAACTATCCTTGAGTTTAGAAATTAGGTTCTGAATGCTCAACAGAAAAGGACAAAAGAAAAGGAAGGAGGTTCCATTTTCCAAATTTCAACTCTCATAGTTGTAGACCCACGGCACACATTTTACATATCACTGCTCACTACACACTACTCAATTCTCACTCATATCTTCATATTTCTCAATCATCTCTTCACATTTCTCACTCTTCACTCCTTAAATGTGTTCTTGTAGAGAACATTCTCGATTCCCTGGGCACTTTCAATTTGTAGGGTATAATGGCCAATAGTGGACCCTCTAGCCATAATTTAATTATTACAGCATAATACAAACATTTTTCATGAAATTCCATCGAGAAAACCCTTGAGAGAACCTGAGTGACATTCCTACAGTATGGTCACATGGATCAAAAATGCCATGATGTGTGGAAATGAGAATGGGGTACATAATAAGGTAGAAAAACATCCAGAAGCGGAAGATGAAATTCAAATGGAGGGTGGACTGTACTGCCTATTACCTGTCACATCTTTGCTGGATTTCTTATTCTTATGGGACAAATATCCGATTATGGGCAGTAGAAAGCAATTTCCTATTTTGCCCCCCGGGGGTCTGCTTTAACCCTTTCAGGTCCAAATTTGTCTAAAGCGGTATAACCCAGTAAATTTGATAGATTTCATTTGTTTTCATGATTAATAATAAAGAAATGACAAAACAAGTTTCAGAATATTTTTTCTGGGATGTGCTAGATCATCCAAACTGTCCTTTAGTCCAGAGCTTGCGATTTACAGTTACCTTGCTAGCTTTTTCGTCACTCCTGGAGATCGAGAGACATGGTCCGATGGTTTTGGCATATCCTGAGTCATCCAAACCGTGCTTGAGTTCAGAACTTGGGATTTTATTTCTAAATACTTTATCAACGTGATTTTTTATCTCAACCGATTCAATACAGATGGGTTATATATGTATGACCCAAGACGGAAATCAGCTGTGAAAAATCAGTTTTAAGAGATAGAGCCTTGCTTTCTTCAGCAAAAATGTTCAAAAATGTTCAAGTTCTGACGTCAAACCCGCATTTCTGGCCGGAATAAGACTACTTCCGAAGCGTAGAGATCCATAAGTAAGACAAAAGGGACAGACATTGAAAATTATTAAAGTTTTGAGGATAAGTTGAAGTAATTTGGTGTTAGAAATGACTTAGCGAACAAAGCACTGAAGCGAAATAATGAAATTGTATTAGGACTTGTTGTATACCTAAACATAGTGCGAAAACACAATTTCATCTAAATGATAATCGTTTAATAAAAATAAACAACCATAAATTACGCAACGCTGAGCTGAAAGAGCTGAAAGAGGTGGCGAGATGTATAACGGTTCATAGAACTTATAGAGGATTCATACAAAAAGTGTAGATAGGGAGGAGGGGTGATGAAATGGTCAAATTTTTCTTTGCGTTATTAGTGATCTTTCTTTAAAGAAAATTCCTTTGTTCACGACACGCGAAACGTGGTATATTTTTACCTTTGTAGTTTTTGTTTGTATATAATAAAAAAACAATGTTTTTCGTTTGAAAGTTCACATTTCTAGGACCCCCTCCCCCTTTCAGAGTTACGTAATCTTTGAACATTCTATAATATACTTTCAATAAACATAAAAAAAAAAATTATTTACTCTTATTTGTGTTAATATATACTTGAAACATATGATTGGAAAATTGCGTACCCCACCGGTGGGGTAAGAGTGCGTTTTTCACATATCTTGGAATAAAGGTTCTACTAAAACGAATTACAATAATTTCAATATTTTTTCCACTGGGTAACAAATAGGAAGAGCATACGAATCCTCAACATTGATATGATCTGCAGAAGCTTGCTTCATAAGGGCTACATGATCGATTGAAATCTAAGTGCGTACTCTTGCACCACTCTACTCTATTTATGAGTGGGAATAGCTCCACGAGATTTCGTTACACCATCATAGACACATTACAGAATTTATTGAACACCTACGAAACTCCAACTTGTCCTTGAGCTCAGAACCTAATGTTCAAATCGATCAACATGAGAATCTTCGATGTCTCCACTAATTTTATGAGTTGGAATAGCTTCAAGGGACTTTGTTACACAATTATAGACAAACTACAGAGTTCGTTCGACAACTACGAAACTTAAAACTATCCTTCAGTACAGATCTTAATATTCAAATCGATCAACACGAAGATCTTCGATGTCTCAACTATATTTATGAGTTGGAATTGCTCCACAAGATTTCGTTACACTATTATAGACACACTACAGAATTCGTTGAACATCTACGACACTCCAAACTGTCCTTGAGCTCAGATCCTAATGTTCAAATCGATCAACATGAGGATCTTCGATGTCTTCACTAGTTTTATGAGATGGAATAGCTCCACAGTACGTCATTACAACATTACAGACACACTACAGAATTCGTTGAACGTCTACGACACTCCAAACTGTCCTTGAGCTCAGATCTTAATATACAAATCGATCAACATAAGGATCTTCGATGTCCCCACAAGTTTTATAAGTTGGAATAGCTCCAAGGGACTTTGTTACACCATTATAGACAAACTACAGAGTTTGTTCGACAACTACGAAACTCCAAACTATCCTTCAGTACAGATCTTAATATTCAAATCGATCAACACGAAGATCTTCGATGTCTCAACTGTATTTATGAGTTGGAATTGCTCCACAAGATTTCGTTACACTATTATAGACACACTACAGAATTTGTTGAACATCTACGACACTTTAAACTGTCCTTGAACTCAGACCCTAATGTTCAAATCGATCAACATGAGGATCTTCGATGTCTTCACTAGTTTTATGAGTTGGAATAGCTTCACGGTACGTCATTACAACTTTACAGACACTCTACAGAATTCGTTGAATATCTATGACACTCCAAACTGTCCTTGAGCACAGATATTAGGGAACGTCCATAAATTACGTAACGCTTAGAGGCGGGAGGAGGGTTTGAGTGAAGTGTGACGATCCATACAAAATTTTCAGAAGCTTCATACAAAAAGTGAGACGTAGGCAGGAGGGGGTTGAAAGATTCCAATTTTTGCGTTACGTAATTAATGGATCTTCACTTAATGTTCAAATCGATCAACATGAAAATCTTCGATGTTCTCACTAGTTTTATGAGTTGGAATAGCCCCACGGTACGTCATTACAACATTACAGACACACTAAAGAATTCGCTGAACATCTATGACACTCCAAACTGTCCTTGAGTTCAGATCTTAATATTCAAATCGATCAACATGTGGATCTTCGATGTCTCCACTAGTTTTATGAGTTGGAATAGCTACACGGGACTTTGTTACACCATTATAGACAAACTACAGACTTCGTTCGACAACTACGAAACATCAAACTATCCTTGAGTACAGATCTTATCTAAAATCTATTTTAAGGACTACATAGAGCACGTACCAGTTTGAAACCATAGACAAAAGTTGTAAACCTTAACAATTGACAACAAGTTCCCATTTCCAAAACGACCGAAACTATCCAAATCGTTTGAGAATTGTTAAATGTATGAAAATGTCAATTTCTGAGTACACGGATACCCCGTAGGCCATTCACGTGTTTTTGTTGGCCGCATAAGGATTCAATTTTTTGCAATGTATTTAAATGCTTTAATATGAAAATTACTGGTAACAGCTATTATAAGTGCTGTCCAATAAGCAGCTTAAAATAGCTCAAAGTTTCTCCCGCTCGTTCTTTTTTGTCAACAAATGGACAGGAGCAGGATGGGAATAACATCGAGCTGCTCATTGGACAGCATTATATTGTGAACACCTATCACCTATCACCAAAGAAGAGCACGCAGAGTAATTATTCATTATTTCTATCTTTCAATTTGGTAAAAGGTTTAGTATGCTAAAAATAGCTATTTTCCCCTATAATGTTTATTACACTATTCTGCCGTACTACGCAGAACTGTCTCATGTACATAGGAAATCCCAACAAATATGGGACAAATATGCGTTTGACGGCAGTATAGTGCACACAGAATTTTGCCTTGCATAATCAGCTGCACTTCCTATGTATCAGACATCAATTGAAACCTGTTTGATGTCTATACTGCGTTACACATGTCGAACAGCTAATGTTCAAGTGTTTAATCATGTGCTTATTGTTATTTATTCCAATGATCGCCCTTATGATCAATATATTTTCAAAATCAAATCAAAATCAAATTATTTGTTTACATTCAAATCGTCATGAGCGCACGTTACATAAGAGATTATTGGGGATGGAGAGATTTCCCGCATGTTCTCATGTTTTATGGAACACGTTTATGAATAAGCTAACTTCAGAGCTTTTTAGTGGAATGTACTTACATAAAACAAGTTAGTAAACTCAACATTTGACTGTAAATTTTGTGTAACGTATATTGAATTCTACAGTACGATTGATTCAGTATGTCGTACTAAAGTCAACTAAAGTGCGAGACAGTGTATACGGCATAACTGTCGAGGTCGAGTTGCAATCAAATAATGGGATTCAGTAGGATCGTAATAACCACATTAACTCCTCAATTGAATGCATTTTCGTATGAAAAAAAACTCTCTGCTCTAAAGGGCGGAGGGTCGAAAGACCAGGACAAATTATTCCCGTAATTGCTCCAGAGACCTTCTACTGTATATGTGGCGTCACCGTGCTGATATTTTAACCTCGGCGTTATCTTCTTCCTAATCATCGTCTTGTTGGTCCATTTTTATAATCTTGTTCAAAACAGTAGCATACTTCTCATGTAAAACATCATCACTTTTTTTGACTCCCTGATTTTCGTTATCCACATCGGTGTACTTTTTTCTTTCCTACTGGTGTTTTTTTTAAATATACCTATCCCCTGATTTATAGTTTCCTTTGTTGTGCAGCTTATCGTCAAGGCTTCTCGTAGACTTATGTCCATATTTTCAAAATTCCATTTTCGCCTGTCCACATATCCGTAGTTGTTTGAGTTCCTTCTCGTTATCAAAAGTATCCCTTAAACCAGGTTCACATTTTTGATGCGCCTTTGTTTACAATGATAATTTTCTGAAATGATGGATATATGTTTTCCAGAATCACTTTGAAATATCGAAGTATTTACTTACCTGGATGGCGACGAATATTTCCTGTGTGTACAATAGGTACCATGGCTCTTGGCTGATAGCAGCTTATTACAAATAGAAACACTGCACTGGTTTGGTCAAGAAAACAACTAGGTATTCGAATAGCCGGCTAGAGTAAGCGCGATGCTACTCACGCAAGGGAAAATATTATCAATGAATAATTCTCGGGTACTTATTCAAAAGGACGTATGTGATTTTGTAAACAAAGATTCAAACATCGATTTGTCCAATCTGATGGTACACCCACGAAAATCAACACCACCAACAGGTAGCTGAAGCCTCCCCCTATCTGTCTATGGTGATGGTTTGCATGGGAGGGCTATCAGATTGGACAAATCTTTGTTTACAAAATCACATACGTCCTTTTGAATAAGTACCCGACGGGTTGCATCGGGCGGTCGCGCCTACTCTGGTTTAACGGGTTACATGCAAAACACAATTAGCTGAAATAGAGGTGGTTTATTACCTCTATTTTAGCTGAGCCTTTACCCAGATCATAATATTGTAGATCCAGTTGAAAACCGAGCTGACCTCTAGCGACAATCGTATTTCTCCCATTTCCGGATGTCGCAACTGCATCGCGAGTAGTGCGCATCTATGCCAGAGCCGTGCGCCATCATGCGCACCGCTCGCGTTATAGTTGCGACATTCGAAAATGGGAGAAAATGCGATTGTCGCGCGAGCTCAATTACTTCTTGTACGACTCCTGTTAAATTTTATTTATTCTTTTCTTCGAGAAACACTAAATAAAGTATAAACTATATTATATTCTGCTTTCGGATATTTCAAACTTTCGGATTTTTTATGTCTTTATTGTCATAACACTTGGTCTTGATAAAAGAAATCAGTCGCAGTGTTCTTATGTCAGCACAAACAAAGAGTGAATTAAACAACCATTAGGCTTCCCATGCAAAGCTGCCAAATCAGTCTTATCTTAAAAAATAGCGTATACGCTACTACGCATGCTATAGATACAAAAGTAATGAAAATAATTAAGAGATTATTAAATTTCTGTTCTTTCAAGTAAACACCTTTTCCACATTTAATAAACCATCAATAGGGTTAAATACCAATAATTAATGGTTTTGTCTGACATGTGGTAAGATCCATAAAGTACGTCACGCAACAATAGGTGACCCCGCTACCCCCTTCGTCACAGTTTTTGCATGAAACCTCTATATTTTTGTATTGATCGTCTCGCTGCTCGGAGCCCCCTCTCCCCCCAAAGGGCGTGACGTACTGTATGGATGGCCATTGTGTGAACGCTAGGAATCAAAACAGACTCGACCAAATTGGACTTACATTCCTTTCGTAAAAATGTGCATTGAGTTGATTCGATCTTATCCGAATTGGTGACGATTACTTGTAAAAATCTTTCTATACCGTTAATTTAGTATCAAAAATGATCATCATTTGATTCATCATTGTGTAAACGTTTGAAAGAATTATAACTTATTTTTGATTTTGCGCATTCATGCTTCATGCGCATTCATGCTGATTTTGATGATTCATGTTTCGAATAGCTATAATAAATGGTACTAGATTCATCACTAATTGTTTTTACTTACCTTGTTAATCGATCTGAACCGTCCAAAACTTTAGCAATGAAAAATAAAATTACCAAAAAACAGCAAAGTGTTGACCGTTGAACTTTTACATCAAAACTACGACTCAGAACAGAACATACTCACTATGCATGACGCAAAGTTACGATGCCTGCTCACACATACGTATGCGAAAGAATATGTAGAGTTCGCTTTATGATGTCAGACGATGCTGCAGCGCATATGTATGCGGATGTGCAACGTTGTCCAATCGTGTGTAGATTTCGAGTACAGAAGGATGCGTATTTTGACGAGAAAAAGTGAAATTGTTTGTATGTATTGAGAATAACTCTTATGCGAAGTTCTTATACAAGACGTGTTATCAGATTTCCAAACATTTTTCGTTAGCTTCCTATACAGAGAATGGTAGAAAGATACCCTACCATTCGATGGTAGCAATTTTTGTTTTGGGTGTATGATAATTTTGACGTCGTGGCTTGGGCTGCTGTTGTACTCACATTCCCGCTGCCCGTAGAATACGTCCTTATCACCATCAGTGCTTCCGGAGTGTGGACTATGGACGTTGATTATGCCGAAGTTGAAAAACCGACCTTTGATCCTCAACATGCACATTACTTCATTGATCGGCCACCACCCAATCGATCACCACGCGCCTTTGCATATCGCCCATCACTGTGAAAGCTGTGCCCAGATCGTGTACGTTGCAATGGTTTGATTAAGTAAATATTGGTTTGATTATTTTTTAATAGGTAGTAAAATAACGTCAAAATGAGGGAGTGACTGTTTACTTTGATGAGATTTACTTCCAGGGTGCAGCAGCCGTAAAAAGTGTAGACAACAACCTTCCGTGTACCATTTTTACAGTACTCGTAGTACCAGTAGTACTGCTACTTTATTCTTTTAATGCAGAGGCGTCGCGTCCGTATGTGCAACCTGTGCACTGCACAGGTAGCAATTTTGTCTCTAACAATTAAACTCTCAATAGATTTCTTGTCATTTTAATCCAAATATATATTAGGATTATGTGCATTTGTCATATTTTGTTTTGTTTATAGGCGGCATGTGATATGCATATGAGGCAACAAAAATGCTACGATGGAGGCGCATTATATTTTAATCTACGATTCCGAAACGATCCACCGCCACCGCATGTTGTTCGACACGTGCACTTTCAGCCGAAAACACTTTGTCATGCATCATACACACATTATTTTGTATGGTAGGTCATCCGCCCTAACCGCAATCGGGGATGGCTAATGTCGTTTTCGTTTATTCGCACCGTTTGCAACGGTGTAGGAAAACTTGCACTGGAATCGTTCGTTTTTTAAAACGGTGCAGTTCCATTCTTGCACCTTTTTGCCACCGTTGCGCTGCAGAAAAATCTACACCCTGCCCGAAGCATATCATTTTATAGCAATGATATAAAAAGTGTCTTTTGTCTTTATTAAGGTGGACTTCAATTTAAAACTTGCATCATACAATATCTGATTTTTCTACTATTGATATAAATGTATTGTGTATTATGTTCTTTTCATATGAAATAATTGGAGTAAAAGAAAAAAATGTCAAGTTTCCAAAGACCGGCTTTGAAGTAAAGCACATCGTGCCATTTTTTCAATTAACTACGTAGAGATGAAATAATTTATGTTGAAGTCCATAAACTCATTATTTTTGGATAAAACTCAATTTCTACGATTATTTTGATACCGTCTTCCGGGATGGCAAATGGGGTTGAGAATAGGTCACTGTTTCAACAACTTAGAATGTTTTTAGTATCAAGAAATCTAATTAATTATAAGAGTCCTTCTTGAACGTTTCGTTTATCGACCTTTTGGTTGTCAGTAACAGCAATGACTCATTCCTAACCCTTCGTCACCCCCGATGATGGTATTTCAATCAATCTTCGATTTTACTAGTATTCAAATAAATATAAACAAATAATAATGAATGGAATTCAGTAACTTTCTCACGGTTAGATTTTATAAATTTCTACCATTCACAATACATTAAATCCTAAAAGGGCCCTTTGTTTTTTGAAGATTTTTCTAAATTCAAATATGTTATTAACGATAAACAAAACGCATAAGAATACGTTTTCAATTGCCAAATTAAATTACAAAATTTGTGTAGTAATTTGTGCAATATGAAGTAGATAAAAAAAAACATTAAAAACAAGACAAAATATAATCCTTGCATAAATCTTAATAATATTTACTTGCTGAGGCGGAAAAAGAAAAGCGAATAAATAAATTTTCTGCTCTCTCAAAGCGTTCCATGACGAAAGCCCGGTTTTGAATATTTAAGTACCTCGGAGCAAAAGCGCTTTTAATATATTATATTGATTTACAAATTTGCTTAAGATTTTTTTTTTTTTGAGGTCCAAAATATTTAGGAGCTCTTCGTATATCATGTGGACAACTTAGGGGATAGAGGGGTATGACGAATGTCCTTGGTGAACACCTGGGTTAACATAAATTTGCATGAGCAGATGTCCACGTGGTAAGAAGAAAGCCCCTTTCGAAAGAAAATTATTTATTAAAGGAATAAACTAAGAATAGAATAATCAATAAATCATAAACATTTAGACTATGAACTTTATAAACCCATTTTTTTGAGTAGACGTGCTAATTACAAACGTGAATTAGTCATCTAAACGTGCTTAAAATATTTTAATTATCTGGTTAACAAATAAACATTAAGATTATGTCTCATTTTACGAAATAACTCATAGATAGATGTCTTGTCATATTAAAAAGCATAACGATTCTCTTATAAGTTTAGTATGAATTTAATTCGATAAATGGGACGTTGGATGAATAATGGCAAACATATGAATCACGCTTGAAGATGAACAATTTATATGGGATGTATAATTTCGCGTGTATACGCGTTTCGCTCGAAATATTTAACTCTAATCAAATGGTCTAGGACGATAAGAAAATTATTTTGAGCTTTTTAGTGGAACATCTTCACTTGTCATAAGACGAGTTTGTACAATCCCATTTAATTCCACCACTTAATTGTACCTTGACAGATACGTATTTCGACCTCAACAGTAAGGTCGAAATACGTATCTGTCAAGGAACAATTAAGTAGTGGAATTAAATGGGATTGTACAAACTCGTCTTATGACAAGTGATCTAGGACTGTTTCCGCGAATGCAAATTTCGATTTCGGAAATGGTTTTTCTACGTATTTTTATCCAAAAACCCTGAGAAGAGAATGATGTATGGTTATGTGTTAGTTGTGCATAATGGATGAAGATTCCCGTTCCTTACTATGCGATCCCTATGGATAAACCGGATCAATTCGTCAGGAATACTCTGTTCTAGTGCCTAGAAAAAGCATTGCTTGGAAACGAGCTTATTTTAACTAGCAGATATTTTTGTTTTTTAGTAAAAAATCTATTGTCTTAGTGACTAAATTTTAATAAATTCTATTCAGTCGGTGAAATTAAGATATGGCTGGTAAACCTAATATTTTAATGTCAGTCATCCTGTGAATAGTCTGAACAGGAATGAAGCATCCAGTTTTATATAACTTTTGGTGTCAAGCAGTCGAAAAAAACAGAAGAAATTTTCACCAAGGACAGTTTCTTTCAAGAGTTGTACGCGTCGATAAGGATTCAATGTTAACCCTCTAGTACGGAAAATGAACACAGCACGGGAAGAGTACTGCTGTTCTGGAGAGATCGAATCAATTTAACTTTTTTCGATCTTCTTTTAACCCTTATGCGGCCGACGGGGTACCCGTGTTCCTTTTTCAAATTCAAGTGGTGATATTTCAATGAATTTTTATAGCTGAAAACTGAAACTCGGTGACATCTAAGAACTCCATAAAATGTAGCGTCTGTGAGAAAATCACGTTGATACAGTGAGGAGGGACGTGGGGAGGGGCATCTGATTTTTTTTACCACGTGGATGGCCGACAGGGTACCCGTGTTCCCATAAATTGATATTTTCATAACTTTAACAATTTTCAACCGATTTAGATAATTTTGACAGTTTTAGAAACAGAAACTCATATACTTTTTGCCCATAGTCAAGGTTTACAGCTTTTGTCCATGGTTATACAAGAACTCTTTGAAGTAAGACTTAAGAGTCTACACACGTAACCGAAGGACTATCAACCAGTTTCGAACATATTACATGTTCATTGCGCTTCTTAGAATAGTCGGTGTTCACAGTATATATTCTGGGTCTCCAAAAATCCCTGGAGTAAGGCCTAAGTCACCCAAAAAATCCCTGGAATAAGATCTTATGGTCTGCTAACGTAACCAAAGGTCTATCGTGTAAATTCAAAAACGGTACATGCTCTTTATGGTGTTTAGCATATAATGCTTTCCCAGTATATGTTCCGGGTCATCCAATGACCTTTTCTTAAAACATGTTTGCATTCCAAGTAGTTCTTGTTGCTGTCATTGATTCCAGGTAGTCTACGAACTCCATACAGTCAAGGTCTTCGGATCAATCTCCGTAATGGAGGCAGTTAACGAAGAATAAACAAGTTGCGTGACCCCTTCTTGGTATATATATCTGTTTTTCATGTAGTTCTTGTTGTTGTCGTGAGTTCCAGGTAGTCTACGAACTCCATACAGTCAAGGTCTTCGGATCAATCTCCGTGATGGAGGCAGTTATCGGAGAATAAACAAGTTGCATGACCCCTTCTTGGTATATGTTTGTATTCCAAGTAGTTCCTGTTGTTGTCGTGAGTTCCAGGTAGTCTACGAACTCCACATAGTCAAGGTCTTCGAATCAATCTCCGTAATGGAGGCAGTTATCGAAGAATAAACAAGTTGTGTGACCCCTTCTTGACATATGTTTGTATTCCAAGTAGTTCTGGTTGTTGTCGTGGGCTCTAGGTAGTCTACGAACTTCATAGATTCAAGGTCGGTGGATCAACCTTCGTAATGGAGGCAGTTATTGAAGAATAAACATGTTTTGTGACCCCTTCTTGGCATATGTTTGTTTTTCATGCAGTTCTTGTTGTTGTCGTGAGTTCCAGGTAGTCTACGAACTCCATACAGTCAAGGTCTTCGAAACAATCTCCGTAATGGAGGCAGTTATCGAAGAATAAACAAGTTGCGTGACCCCTTCTTGGTATATGTGTATATTACAAGTAGTTCTTGCTATTGTCGAAGACTTCAGGTAGTCTACGAACTCCATAGAGTCAAGGTCTGGGGATCGACCTCGGTAACGGAGGCAGCGTTTGAAGAATAAAAAAGTTTTGTGACTCCTTCTTGATATATGTTTGTATTCCAAGTAGTTCTTGTTATTGTCGTTGACTCCAGGTAGTCTACGAACTCCATAGATTCAAGGTCGGTGGATCAACCTCCGTAATGGAGGCAGTTATTGAAGAAAAAACAAGTTGTATGACCCCTTCCTGGTATATGTTTGTATTTCATGTAGTTCTTGTTGTTGTTGTGAGTTCCATGTAGTCTGCGAACTCCATACAGTCAAGATCTTCGGATCTATCTCCGTAATGGAGGCAGTTATCGAAGAATAAACAAGTTGCGTGACCCCTTCTTGGTATATGTGTGTATTCCAAGTAGTTCTTGTTGTTGTCGAGGACTCCAGGTAATCTACGAACTCCATAGAGTCAAGGTATGGGGTTCGACATTGGTAACGGAGGCAGTTATTGAAGAATAAACAAGTTGTGTCACGCCTTCATAGTGTTTGTTTGTATTCTAAGTAGTTCTTGTTGTCGTTGGTTCCAGGTAGTCTACGAACTCCATAGATTCAAGGTCTGTGGATCAACCTCCGTAATGGAGGCAGTTATTGAAGAATAAACAACTTTAATAAAGAATTAAAAAAAAAATAAAAAAAGGATAAACAAGTTGTGTGACCCCTTCTTGGTATATGTTTGTATTCCATGTATTTCTTGTTGTTTTCGTGAGTTCCAGGTAGTCTACGAACTCCATACAGTCAAGATCTTCGGATCAATCTCCGTAATGGAGGCAGTTATCGAAGAATAAACTAGTAGCGTGACCCTTTCTTGGTATATGTGTGTATTCCAAGTAGTTCTTGTTGTTGTCATGGGCTCCAGGTAGTCTACGAACTCCATAGAGTCAAGGTCGGTGGATCAACCTCCGTAACGGATGCAGTTATTGAAGAACAACTGGGAGGGACGGAAGGTAAAGGTTTTCCTCCAATACCTTTTCCGAACTTAATCTATCACATGTTGTGCATATGCGTAATCGAGTTACAGACATAGTAATTAATTTCCACTCCGGGTGGCTCAATACCCGGAACATAGGCAATTAACTTTGAATGTACTGAACTCGAAAGGCGATCTCTCTTCGCTTATGTGGTCGGGTGGGGATCTGACGACCTACTGGCACAATCTCACACAACCCTACTTCATCGAGCGCCGTTGGTGATGAGGCAAGTGTGTAGGAGCCAGATAATACTAAATACTCATCCTACTTGGTTGGCAATGTACAAAAACATATATGAGAGAGTTAGTTCTGAGAATGTATTGCGAGAGTTCGGCTACATGCACGGTGCTGTGAGTTTGGTTTCATCAGTACCCGCTAAGCTGCGGAGGACGACGGAGGTTATTCGTAGCTTAGTAGGGAAAACACCTGTCTAGCGTACTGGTTTCGTTGGATCAAACCCCACCGAAGTTCTGTAGATCAATCTCCGTAATGGAGCAGTTGTCGAAGAATAAACAAGTTTTGTGACCCCATCTTGGTATATGTTTGTATTCCAAGTAGTTCTTGTTGTTGTCTTGAGCTCCAGGTAGTCTATGAAATAGAGTCAAGGTCGATGGATCAACCTCCTTAATGGAGGCAGTTATTTGAAAATAAGCAAGTTGTGAGACTCCTTCTTGGTATATGTTTGTATTTTAAGTAGTTATTTTAATTGTCGTGGGCTCCGTAATGAAGGCAAGGCAAAATACGTGAATGGAATCCGTATTTTTTGTCGAAGAGACGTACAAACTTATTAACAGGTACTCATAAATGATTCATAATAAGCTACAGGCAGTGAAAGTTATTTCATGAAAATCTTTATTGTTTGCGGCAAATTGGGTCGAAAACGTGATAAAATCGGGTTATGCAAAATCAGGGGTAGACAAAATCTGGGAGTGACAAAATCGGGTCAACCTCATCTGATTGAATATACGCATTCCTAGTACAGTAGCCGTTCGATAACTGCAAAATGTTTACTTTTCAGTTATCGAATGCCGTTCGATAACTGCAACGCACTCTAAACGTCAAACGGTTGTCAATCGACGTCAAATGTGCAGCGCAATGCAGCTGTCATTGAGTCTGACAACGGTTTGAAGTTTAGCGGTCCGATAACTGTAAAACTGTTGCAACTATCGAATTGCAGTTAAATGACTTGCAGTTATCGAACGTCTGCTGTAGTTTTTGTTTTGGCCATGGTACTAGGTAGTCTATGAACTCCATATAGGAATGAACTGTAGATCAACCCACGAACGGAAGGCTATTGGTATATGTTTGCATTTCAAGTAGTTCAAGTTGTTGTCATTAGTTCTGGGCAGTTATTGAAGAATAAACAAGATGTGAAACCTCATCTTGATATATAAGCATTCCAAGTAGTTATTGTTGTCTTGTTGTTGTTGGTTCCAGGTAGTATACAAACTTCATTGATATCACTAATATGAAGTTGTCTATGCTTTGGAAATGCAAAATGTAAATAAATTGGAACGATACAACTTCACGCCGAGAACGTGAGGGAAAAAACGAGCTAATATCGCAAAGATCATGTACCATATTAAAATTAGATAAAGGACACTCTTCACGGAATCCAAGTTTCAAAGTGCTCGCGTTTTCGGGGGCACACCAATCGATACGGAGGCGGCACACAACTGTATTTTTTGTTGATTTAGATTTGCTGCGTCGCAGCATTTTGGAATAATAAAATGACAGTTGTGCGTGGCTTCCGTATCGAGTGGTGTGCCCTTAAAACGCGAGCACTTTGAAAATTGGATTCCGTAAGGAGTGACCTTAAAGACCCTCTGGATATTCGTGTAAGCCTAGAAGTCTAACTCCATAAATTTCTAGGATGACCATTAGCATATGCCATGAACGCATTTTATTCATGGGCCCCAAAGGCATGTACCAAATTTAAAACAGGCTGATATATCTCTGGTGTAGATCCTAATGCCTTACTTCAGGGTTTTCTTGGATGACCATGAACATTTAAAATGGGTGCATTCTATTCTACGTACTATAAAAGACATGTATAACTATTCAACTAGGCCGAAAGAACTCTGGTTACGCGTGAAGTTCTTGCTGATTGTTCAAGTGTTCTCTTGGATACCCATGAACATATGCAATGAAAGCGGTATATTCTATGTACCACAAAGGGCATATGCCACTTTTGAAACAATCCAAAAGGTTACGTGTGAAGATCCTGAGGCCTATTTTAGCATTTTCTTGGAAGACCATAAACATATGCAATGGACGTATTCTATTCTATATACCACAAAGGGCATGTACCACTTTTGAAACAAGCCAAAAGATGTCTGGGTTCCCATGCAGATTTAAAGTCCTACTCCAGGGTTTTCTTGGCTGACCATGAACCTATGTAATGGACACAATCTATTTTATGTACCACAAAGGGCATGTAACACTTTTGAAAAAATCTGAAAGATCTTTAGTTACGCGTGTAGATCTTAAGGCCTTTTCCAGGGTTTTCTTGGATGACCATGAACATATGCAACAAAGGCGTTCTATTCTATGTACCACAAAGGGCATGTACCAGTTTTGAAACAATCTAAAAGATCTCTGGTTACGCGTGTAGACCTGAAGGCCTTTTCCAGGGTTTTCTTGTATGACCATGAACATATGCAATGAAGGCGCCAGAGACTTATCCGAGAGATTTCTTCGATAGCGCAGAACATATGTAGTGATCACATTCGATTTCAAGATGCGCAAAGAGCATGTACCACTTTTGAGACAAGTCCATAGACCCATGGTTACAAGTGTAGACCTTAAGGCCTTACTCCAGAGATTTCTTGGATGACTCGGAACATATACTGTGAACGCATTCTATGCTAAGTACCACAAAGAGCATGTACCGTGTTTGAATTTGCATAATAGGCCTTTGGTTACGCGAGTAGATCTTTAGGCTTTACTCCAGAGATTTCTCGGATGACTAAGACTTCATTTCAGGGATTTTTGCATTACCCGAAGCATATACTGTGAACACCTTCAATTCTAAGAAGCGCAAAGAGCTTGTAGCATATTTGAAACTGGCTGAATGGCCTTTGGTTACGCGTGTAGACTCTTAAGCCTAAGTACAAAGATTTCTTGAATAACCATGGACAAAAGCTGTAAACCTTGACAATGGGCAAAAAGTATATGAGTTTCTGTTTCCAGAACTGTCAAAATTATCCAAATCGGTTGAAAATTGTTGAAGTTATGAGAATATCAATTTATGGGAACACGGGTACCCTGTCGGCCATCCACGTGTGTTTTTTTTGTTGGCCGCATAAGGGTTAAATAATCTGTTGTGCTTACTCGTAGCTATATAGCGCCTATTTGGCATATCCGAGTATCACAAATACATTCCTGTTGCTTTGTGCTTTAAGTGTCGTCTCAAAAAATACTGCATTTCGATAGTCTCATGCAATACAGGCAAAATTCTAAATCTAAAGTTTTTTTTCAGAATCGATATTGTTTTAAGTTTAATGTTCAAAAAGATACTATGAAATGGTTTTTTTTGTTCTAATTAATGTGATAAAAGATCTAATTAAACATCACCTTCTATTACCATGCTCAAATACGTTGCCGCTTTCTAACTGAATAAGTTGTACCTTGTATTATACTTGTTCCTCATTATAACCACGACACTCTCAAAATATGTGCGAAAATAATATTAGATATTATTGAGTGACATATGACAATTCATATTCAAAATTATTTGTTTACTTGAGAAACAAAAAGTGGGAAGGGGCATTTTATATATTTAATTTCTTTCTCGTTTCAAAGAGCGAACAATGGCGCTTAATGCTAGGCTAATTAACCAGGGCAAGTTTAATAGCTTTGCCTTTCCCAAAGAAATCAACAATTGATTGACATAAACTTCTTAGCACTGTCACTCCCATCGTTTGTTCAAACTCATAGTATCATTTGCTTATGATGAGATTGCTAAATTTTATTCCCTACTAACCATCCAATTCCTTGACATCTACTAGGGCGTCGGTGAGTCACTGGCCTCTCGTTAAGTAGATGTCATATCATCATTTCCTTGCCTTCCTTAGTAACGGAGAAGATGGGCGTGGCCGGCAATAGTAGCTTTCAAGCTTTATCGTTTAAGACCTCCAATTGGGTTACTATTGAATCCCAAATAGTAATCCATAAGTAGTTATGGTAAGAAAGTTGAAGAACTCAGTATGCAATCTGCAAAATACTCCGTTACAACGTAACGCAACGCAACGCATTAGTTGACCAAAATATTTAGAATTAAGAGCACAATCGCCATTCCAAAAATGTCAGAATCAATTACGCCCATTTGAAAAAAAAAGTTTCTAGAATTATCTACTCACAATTTCGCAGCATTTTTTCTCATTTTCGATAAAGTCTATAAATCAAAATCATTGGATGGCGACCTACTAACAAATGCAACTATCACGGAGTTAAAAAAGTGCGAGAAAACGTATGAAAATGTCTAGATCCCTTGCTGTTCAACGTACCGTAAAAATGCATACTTTAAATACTTTATGACTTTCTTAGATAAATGAACGGTATACAACATTCGATTCCCGGTTTAATATTATTTCTTCTTGGCCTCTAGAATCCAGAACTGCTATTAATTGGCTTGTCTAAGAACTAAATTTCGGACACATGCATGCACCGATTTATATTTCGTAGAATTAGTTTGTTGTTAGTTGTGTTGCCTGAAATTATTTCTGACCTGGTAATAATTGGAATCCTGGTAATAATTGGAACAGTGCTTGAAAGATCGTGTTAAAGTGCGCGTCGGTTCGATTGAAGTTTCGGCATGCAAAAGTTACCGAGCTTACATTATGCGAGATTGGGACAATCCAGGTGATAAATAATAGTTGATAGAGTTCATTAGTGCGAGTCGGTTCGGTCGTAGAAGCAGTATGCAGAAGCCACCGGACCTGCATTGTGTTAGTTTTTATCTTCGTCGCAATACCATAAAGGTAAAAGTGTTTTCAAATTAATGTTCGTTTAAAAGTAGAACGATCTCGAGGCCACAGGTTTTTGTTCTGCTTTGTGCGATAAGTTTATTCAAATAATTAAGTACGCGATCGAACGCGTTTGTTTAAAACAGAACGGTTTCGAGATCACGGAATTTTTGTTCTACTTAGTGCGGTCAGTAATTGAACTAATTAGTGCACGATAATCAAACTACACGTTATACACAGCATACCGTTTACCAAGACGAACCCCGCTACATGCCCTACCCCATATATCCACCATCCCAGTGATTTCTCGTGGAAGTGCAGATGACTCGTCGACTTCCATCAAAGCGAGTATCACGTCAACATTTTCCTACTCATTCCTTAATTGACCTGCATTCGGACACGGCCGGCGCTGGTATTGCTTTATATTGGGTCACCAGTTTTTACACATTGAGGATGATGTTAATCCCAAACATCATCTGTTGGTTCCCTGTGTAATTACAGCTGACCTGGCAATAACGGAGTAGCAACCGTGGGCGGTCAATCATGCTCATGTTCATGCTCATGCTCGACATTTTGCCATTTCAACCTTTTGTCCTTTCGATCTTTTGTCCTATCGACATTTTGTCCTTAGACCTTTTGACTCAGAATGGGATGCAAGAATATCTACCGTTATTGACACGGCGGAGCGTAATAAGTGGCAGAACGAGGTTAAGCTCATTCAAGTTGGAGATCTCGCATTTAGTGTAGGTGAAATAGCACGGAACCTATGGCCGCGAAGTAATGTATTGAAGCTAATCCCGGGAAAAGATGGACACATTCGCCAAGTGGACGTACACACAAGTTCCGGAATTCTTCTCCGCCCTGTTGTAAAGTTAGCTGTGCGAGAATTTCTTCCAATGCGTAATCCTGCAGTAGTGGACGTTACAACCGTTAACGGTGCAACAGATTCGATCCACAAAGATGCTGCTGAACTGACAGATCAATCGACTACCACGATCTATGCCAATCATCGCTGTAATAGGTTTACATAGATAAAATCCAGAAGAAAACTATAACGAATTGTAAATCAACGCGTGCGATTGAAAATAAAATAGACACCTCCCAATACCGGATACTTCTCAAAACGACACTTGAAGAGGTCCCTCCACCATCTTATTCAATACAAAAAGAAGTTATATTGAAAAGTCCCTTACCGGCGTGGAATATCAGATCCGCATGTTGTAAACTTTGCACAAAATTTGAAATTGAACAAAAATGCTCAAAATTTTTGATGCTCAAATTTAATTTTTTTTTTATGTTTACTTTAAAAGGTTTGAATCAACAATTTTAAAATCAATCGAATGAATTCTGATTATGTGTAGATGGTCAATATTAGGCACATTTTAATTAATGATCATGATTCGTTTGATACATAATGTAACAGTGGTGCGAAATCAATTTCTGTATCCGGTAGCTATCCACCACATCCGGACAGTATGTGGTTTTTCATGTGACCACCATTCATTACGCTATTCATTACACCTGTTTTGTTTAAGTTACTTCAGATCAATTGTTTCTTCTAGCTTATGTATAAGCAAGCCACAAAAATAAACTGAAACAAAAATTAAATATTGCAAAAAAAGATTCGGCTGCCGTTTGGATTTGAACCCACACTATTCGATTAAGTACACGGATGTATTATAAATTATATAATACCTACCCTGGCGAGAAGTTGTTTCATAACCAGCTAATAACGATAAGATATCAGTCAATTCCCCGTATCCTTGGAATCTGCTTTGGCAACATTTCACACCTTTTCTCTCTACCCAACTATGTGTATCAGAATTGAACAAAAGTCGGTTGTGTTTGAATCACAAACATGTGCTTCTATTTGTCGTATTGAGGCGGGTTTGCTTCTGCAACGACAATAGAGGCTCGCTTGCCACCGAGTGTCCGACCAGCTGCGGTGTGTGATACTGCAGGGTAGCATCGTTTCTTTTTTTCTTGATTGATGACTTGTGAGGGAAGTCAGATTTTTGCTTTTTTTGGAGAAGATGTTTAATTTTGATACACACATCGGACATGGGCTTGGAAGTTATGGCCAAAATACTTTTCCTCATAAAAAAGCGCGTAAAAGAGTCTAGCTCACTTTTTTTGCACTTACCCTCAAACGATTTCTTCGCATTTGACGCAGAATTCAGCCCCATTGTTTTCTCTTGAAAATTGGCAGGATCGGACTATGGGCTTGGAAGTATTGGCCAAAATACTTTTTTCTCATGAAAAAGCACGTAAAAGTATCTAGCTCACTTTTATGCACTAACTCTCAACCGATTTCTTCGCAACAGATTGCATTCAACGCAGTATCCTGCCCCATTTTTTTCCTGTTTAAAATTTGTCGGATCGGACAATGGGCTCAGAAGCTATGACCAAAATACTATTTTTAACGCACGAGAAAGGCACCATTACCGTTAGGTGGATTAACCTGTTTTTTGCCTTTCTCGTACACCAAAGTATAACGAAAAGGATATATATTCACTTCCAAGACGATTTTGTGATAGAAGGTCCGGAGACCCACAGTGTTATATACCAATCCACTCAGCTCGACGAATTGAGATGATGTCTGTCTGTGTGTATGTGTGTGCATGTGTGTATATATAGCATAGCATATGTGATTGTACAAATCGTGGGTGGCTATACAATGCTCAATTGAGCAATCTACTGTATATTGTCGCAAATTGGTACTTGGGATTAGTACCTTTTCCTGTACAGTAGCAATTGTATTCCTGGCCACGTCCTTACAATCACGGAAGGAAAGGAATGTTAGTTCAACATATACTAGTGAAGATGCAGGGTACCCATACTACCTTCATAGATGTGTCGGGAAGGAATGTTCTAAATCCTACCTGAAACACGTCCGATCACGCACCAATTGTTTACTCGCTCGGCCGCGCGAAATATCTGCTTAGTGAGCAGAAACAAGACAAAACAGGCACTGACGGCCGCGCAATGTAGAACAATCGCGGTCAATCGCGCGATCGTTCTGCTGTCCGAAACAAGAGTCAACACCCACTGAACTGATTAACTTTACGACCGGCCGCGCAATGCAGAACACAAAATTTCGGCAAATCGCGCGATCCTTCTTTTGTCCGAAACAAGAGCCAACACGCACTGAACTCGTGTGCATGTGTGTATGTATGTGCGCAAAATAAAACTCACTCATTTTTCAGGCACTTATCTTGATCCGATTTGTTTGCAATAAGTTGCTTTCGACGGGTTGCTAATAAGTTGCTGTCCCATTATTTCCTATTGAAAATTGGCCAAATCAGACTATGGGATAAGAGTTATGGCCAAAATACGATTTATATTCAAAAAAACACGCTAAAAAATTCTCACTGAATTTATTTTAGTGTATCTAATGTACGATAAAGGCACAAACACCGCTAGATGGATCAATCAGGGTTTTTCTTTGTAATCGGTAGAAGCAAAATACTTACCTAGCGGGAGCATCCACCACGTTATTGTCGTGTCTCTTAGTGGTCATCGTAACGATCCTTCCCAACTTAGTATTCTATTAGCAAAGATCCTATAGACAAGCTTGAGAATTGAACACACTATCTCCGAATTGGCAATCCTAAGAATCTATGCATTTTGTTAGTTGAAGCTGTGATCCTGTGTAACCTGAGCATTGTGAATGAAACTAAGATACTCTATTACTTTACCGATCTGTGACAGCGATGTCAGTACGAAATTTCTCAATGAGCTTTTAGGTAGGAAGTTACTCATGCTCTTGCTTTTCAGGAAATTAATGTCACTTTGTTCGATCTGCATCTTTCAATTTTTGAGTCACGTTATGATAACATCTTATAGGCCACAGCATATGTAATCACTAATAATCGCAAACCCGCATCTTCCACGCCTTAAAGCGTGTCAGACTTACAAAATCTGCGGTTCGTTGCCTTCGCTTCAGCTCTTCCGTTTTTTTCTTCGTCATTCCCTCGAAGGTTTCCGATTATATTCGCGATCGTCAGTCTTCAACCGCAACCCATTCGGTACAGACGTGGGTACATGCAAAAAACGAGAGAAGTGAAAATAAGCGTAACGTAGAAAGTGACCACAGCGGGCAGATACAGTTTCGAACTTTGGGTGCGTTGTAACTTCTTTCTCCTTTTAGTGTAAGTGTCAAGTGAAAACGAAAACATCACTTTCTATTATATCGAACGTTTGCCAAAACTTAGTTCGTCGTTATTGTTATTGTCGTTGCTGATGCCGAAAGTATCAGCGTGGAGGTAAGATATTTCAAATATCGATACGTAAGTGCACAGAATGGAGCGGATTGGGAATACTGTACTGTGGTCAATTTTATTGCACCGATAAACATATCATTAGTAACGATGATTACATGGCTCGATTACAATAACTCAAGAGATAAGCAATAATTAAGGAAGCATAAGCAATTTACTCCGAAAAATTAATTTCTAACGGTTCTTTAACCGTGCCAGATCGATATGAATCAAATATTTTTTCTCAAGTACAAGCCTATGGAACGTACAATCAATCGGCAGAAGTGCAAAATATAAGTGAACAGCGGAATAAAAAGAGCTCCTATGTAGAATGATGACCGGTATCCCAAAAGAAAGCATAATAGTTGATGAAAGCAGACCAAAACAAAACAGTATCTAGAGATGAATGGTGCCGGTCTACCTGTAAGCCAACAAGTAGTAATAGCTATTGCCTGATTTTCTCAAAATTGCACGCGGCGAACCTTTCATGAAAGGTACCGCCGCGCTTTCTGCATCCCGTTTACTTGATTCTTATGGATGAATAGCATTGCGGTGTATCGTTTGTCGCGGCCGTACCTTTCGACAGTCATTCGCCGCGTGAAGTTTTGTGCAAGTACCCATTTGGGAACATTACAAACGCCGCGCAGTGTATCATATCCAGAAAATCTGACAATATCTCTAAATGAAGAATTTCTTCTCTTAGTGTTCACATTAATTTCCAGTCACTTCGATTCTTTTAAATGTTTATAGGAAATAATCCTCACCACGTGACCAATTTTAATGGCAAGAGAGGGTATGCGAAAATAGCACGTACATAAATATTTTACAAAACTGTATTTTGGAATCAAATGATTTGCAAGTTGTAATACCTGGTACAAAAATATGATAACGAAAAATGTCAAAAACTTTTTTTTATTATTATTATTATTAATAAATGAGGTTTTCGGCCCTAGACCGGTTCACCTCATATATGTCAAAAACTTGACTATTCCTTCTCGCTATCTACTGAGGGCAAATACAATATTGTATCAACTTTATCAGCAACACATATAATGAGATATAGGTAGAGATTTGGCAAAGCGGCTATTGATTTTATGTTTCAGGATCAGGGCCAAAGTTAAAATCTCGTTATCCAAAGTTTGCTTTCCTATTAGATTATAAACGAAAGCATCAAAGAAATCCGGACGATGATTGGCAGACGATCATTGTCCTATTTTGTTGCAGTTTGAGGTAAACGCTTACTGTAAATAGTGAGAAGAATGCAGATTTCCTCCCCTATTGGCCCTACATACTACGGTTTTACATTCATTGATAATTACATATTCATATATTCATGACTTTCTCAACTCACTTTACAATAACGTCGCGATCTAATCCGCAATTTAATAAGTGTTCGCAATTTCCAAATATATTTTACCTACAAACAAAAATTTTAGTTGGGCAGTTTGCTTGAGTTGGGCAGTACGCCGCATTGAGCGTGATTGTACCGACCGAAGTGGTAACTTGGACACCGATGATCTCGATGACACTCAGCTGGAAGCTTGGCAGCAGGCGACAGTTGTTGTAATGAAAAGCCATGGCCACACCCTCCGTTGTCTGCCGGTCGCATCTCACCTCCGGTTTTGGGTGCGGTTCAATGATGAATTCTAGTCATAAACACGTCGAAGACAAAGTACATGATAGGTAGAGGCTCTAGAGAGGACAATATTAACCATCCACCACGAGTTTGTTCCAGTGGTGACGAAATCTAAGTGGTTGAAAAATTCGTGTACTTGGGCTCACTGGTGACATCCGATTACGATACCAGCAGAGAAATTCGGAGCCGCATCATGGCAGAAAATCATACGAACTTTGGACTCTGCAAAACGCTCCGATCGAATAGAGTTCGCCGCCGTACCTAACTGGTCGCGTAGTTCTCTACGGACACGAGACTTGGACAATGCTCGTGGAGGACCAACGCGCACTGGGAGTTTTCGAAAGTACCATTTATGGCGGTGGTGAGGTGAGGTGAATGAACCACGAGTTGCATCAGTTGTCGGAAGAACCATCTATCGTTCACACCGCGAAAATCGGAAGACTGCGGTGGGCCCAGCCTGTACTTAGAATATCGGATAGTAATCCGGTGAAAATGGTTCTCGACAACGACAACGGGAACAAGAAGGCGAGGTGCACAGCGAGCAAGGTGGATCGATCAGGTGGATGACGATTTGCGGACCCTTCGCAGACTGTGTGGTTGGCGACGTGCAGCCATGGACCGAACTAAATGGAGAAGACTTTTATGCACTGCATAGGCAACTCCGGCCTTAGTCGGTGATGAACGCCACGTCTATTTCCTTCTCCTCAAGGAAATTCTTCAGCTCGGTGGTTTTTCTTATGCGCGAACAAGCGTTCCAGTTGATCAAGCCCAGACCTAGCAGCCATTGTCAGTGATGATCATACCATGTATGAAGACCTGGTCGAATCGGGTTTTGCACTCACACAGCCGAGTGGTGAGCCGCGAGAAAAACGACATCAGTTGCTCCGAGGTGTAGAGCGGAGCAGATTCTCCGGTGGCCCACCGACTGCCGACGGAACTCAGGAGGAGGGACAGGGACGGAGCCGGTAATGCTGGCGCTTGATTCGACGCAGCTGCTGCAGCAATGGCCTTGCTAAGTGTAGGAACAAGGTTTTTCTTCGACAGGGTCCTGGAGGAAGCTTTCTTCTGGATTCCCTGGAACTCCGCCCGCTTTGGATAGTCCTTGGTTGTGGCCCGATGTTTGTCGCCAGCGCACATCGGAACGGCCACCTCCATCATCGCATTCATCGGTCGGATAGGGTTCGCCACACTTGTTGCAGCGCGGCTCTATGTGGCAGTTCCGGGTGCCGTGCCCGAAATTGAAACAGTTGATGCGCTGTCTGACGTCGCGGGTCACGGGCCGATATCGCTACCAGTTGACGACGTTGTAATTTATACCGCCAACAAGGTTCAGGGCCTTTCGGGTGAAGGAGCCATGCTTCATATAAATCAAGTAAAGCTTGTCGCGATATCTCATCGTTTTGTCGTGACGAGCGATCTTGTGCACGACCACTAGCTTCAGTACGCAATTTTCGAGCTCTTCCTTCTTCATGCCGTGGAGTCCTCGCTGTAAAGCCTTGAGTGGCTTCGTCCCGGGGTGGTCATGAATGTAGTACTCATACTTGTGGACCTCAAGGAACTCGACTAAGGATTGATGGTGGTTCTTATTTACCAGCATCACTTTCACGCCCTCGCTGCAGAGCTGAAATGTACTTTTCATTGCCTTACTGCCTCTAACCGCAAGTCGAGCACATCTGTATATGGCGTCATCTATGCTGCCCCCGCTTGATGTTCACACGGCGAAAATAACAGCAACGATGGGGACGTTTCTATGGAGAGGAATGCCCGCGCGCGTTCCGATCATGCAGCTAGTTCGGAAGAAAGAGAACGGCGGCTTGAATTTGCACGTGTTGGCGCTGAAAAGTCGCAACCTGGCTACCAATCGACATTTGCAAGAGATTGGATCCATTCCCTACTATAAATCCCTTCTTTTCCACGCAATTCCTCGCCCCGCAATTTCAATAGACAATCCTGACCTAAAATCAATCCTATCAAATTTATCCCAAATTCCCAACCATATCCAACAAAACCCCTCCGCCAATCTGATCCACCGACATTGTACAACAAACCGAACTGCTAAAGGTGGAACGGACCAGTCCAGCGCTTGACTGGCCACTTTGACTTTGAATTTTTATATTTTTAAATTTTTAAATTTTTAAATTTTTAAATTTTTAAATTTTTAAATTTTTAAATTTTTAAATGTTTAAATTTTTAAATTTTTAAATTTTTAAATTTTTAAATTTTTAAATTTTTAAATTTTTAAATTTTTAAATTTGTAAATTTCAAATTTTTAAATTTTAAATTTTTAAATTTTAAATTTTAAATTTTAAGTTTTTAAATTTTAAAACTTTTAATTTTTTAAATTTTTAAATTTTTAAATTTTTAAATTTCTTAATTTTTAAATTTTTAAATTTTTAAATCTTTAAATTTTAAAATTTTTAAATTTTCAAATTTTTGAATTTTTAAGTTTTCAAATTTTTAAAGTTTAAAAGTTTTAAATTTTTAAATTTTTAAATTTCTAAATTTTTAAATTTTTAAATTTTTAAATTTTTAAATTTTTAAATTTTTAAATTTTTAAATTTTTAAATTTTTAAGTTTTTAAATTTTTAAGTTTCTAATTTTTGAATTTTTAAATTTTCAAATTTTTAAGTTTTTAAGTCTTTAAATCTTTAAATTTTCAAATTTTTAAATTTTTAAATTTTTGAATTTTTAAATGTTTAAATTTTTGAACTTTTGAATTTTTAAAATTTTAAATTTCAAAATTTTTAAAATTATTTTTTTTAATTTTTAAATTTTTATCTTCTTAAATTTTTAAATTTTTAAATCTTTATATTTTAAATTTTTAAATTTGTAAATTTTTAAATTTTAAAATTTCAAAATTTTTAAAATGATTTTTTTTAAATTTTTGAATTTTTAAATTTTTAAATTTTTAAATTTTTAAATTTTTGAATTTTTAAATCTTTAAATTTTTAAATTTTTAAATTTTTAAATTTTTAAATTTTAAATTTTAAATTTTTAAATTTTAAATTTTTAATCTTTAAATTTTTAAATTTCTAAATTTTTAAATTTTTAAGTTTTTTTTTAATTTTTAAATTTTTAAATTTTAAATTTTTAAATTTTTAAATTTTTAAATTTTTAAATTTTTAAATTTTTAAATTTTTAAATTTTTAAATTTTTAAATTTTTAAATTTTAAAATTTTAAAATTTTTAAATTTTTAAATTTTTAAATTTTTAAATTTTTAAATTTTTAAATTTTTAAATTTTTAAATTTTTAAGTTTTTAAATAAATAATAATTTTTAAATTAAATTTTTAAATTTTTAAATGAATAATAATTTTTAAATTAAATTTTCAAATTTTTAAATTTTTAAATTTTTAAAGTTTTTAAATTTTTAAATTTTGAAACCTTTAAATTTTTAAATTTTTAAATTTTTAAATTTTTAAATTTTTAAATTTTTAAATTTTTAAATTTTTAAATTTTTAAATTTTTAAATTTTTAAATTTTTAAATCTTAAAATTTTTAAATTTTTATATCTTTAAATTTTTAAATTTTTAAATTTTTAAATTTTTAAATTTTTAAATTTTTAATTTAATTATTTAATTTTAAAAGTTTTAAATTTTTAAATTTCTAAATTTTTAAATTTTTTGATTTTTAATATTTTAAATTTTTAAATTTTTAAAGTTTTAAATTTTTAAATTTTTAAATTTTTGAATTTTTAAATTTTAAATTTTTTTAAATTTTTAAAGTTTTTGAATTTTAAAATTTTAAAATCTTTAACTTTTTAAATTTTTAAATTTTAAATATAATAATGATAAATTTTAAATTTTCTTAATTTTTTAATTTCCTAATTTTTTAATTTTTTAATTTTAACGCTGACAAATTAAATTTTTAATAAAAAAATTTTTTTTTAACGCTTTCGCTTTGAAGGTTGATTCAAATCATATGTAAAAATTCGTTCATTCTGCCAACACTGCCGAATTACCTGTACCTGTGATTGACGATGAATTGAAACCGCTATTTTGCACAGTTCATTGGGATTGATGATTCAGATGAAGTTTGGGTTTTCCCAGAAAACTGCGCCCCGGTCTTGTACCCAAGTATCGATTCAAATACAAAATCGTTTGCAATGCTACATACGGTGAAGAAGCGGATAGTAGTCACAAGCAAGCTATCAATCTTAAACAATCAAGTTGAACGAACCTTCAACACAAAAAAAAAAACACGATGACGATACATACGTAATAATCGAATTGACCTCTGACCAAATCTTTCGTAACCTCATCACCTTGCCCCATCATTTGGCGGAGGTCTGGAACCGCCTACGTCCATGTCGTCTGCCGCTGCGAAGTAAGGACCCGGAGAAATGCAGACCAAAAGAAAGAGCCGATAGAATCGGTTGAATAAAAGAGAGACCGAAAAGAAAGCTGGGCAGGAACTCGGAGCAACGCATTCAAGAGCAATGTTAAGTAACTTTATTGTGGAGTAGACTGTGGTCCCGTGCAGACGTGGGCCATTGAGCAGATTGAAGGTAGTGAAAGAATATCTTCCGGAATAAGGCGCCAAGGTGTTAAGTGAGCTGTCCGGTTGGATGTGCGTTCGCAGAAGGAGTGGTTGTGAATTGGTATGTGGATTTTTTTTTACTATTCAGCTCGCACAGTTCTGGGCGGTTTCTGCGTTCGACGAACAACGATCAAATTGATCGTAATTGCTTTGGATTAAATTTGAAAGTTAGGGGTGTAGGGTTTCTAGTGCCTATCGTCGACGCCCAGCGCAGTAGCACCAAATAAGCCGGAAACTTTTACTTTAATTTAAATGACTAGCCATGAATCGGAATTGGCGGATTTATTTGGTTACGTTTGTTGGAGCAATCGCAACAGTGCAAGGAAAGAGTAACGTGGGGAAAAGTGTTATTCGCTGGTGCGTTTCCTGTGTATGTTATCGAAGTGGTTAAGATGTGCTAAATAAATCTGACTTCGTGGCGAATCTTCGCACCACCCTGCTGAGAGCGTACTGTTAAGTGGCTACCGAAAAAGAGAAAAGCACAAACCAATTGAAGTGTATTAAAAATGCTTAAAGCTCATAAGTGAAGCAACGACTGCAGCACCATTAATCAGTGTGACCCAATAGGCTTAGACGGAAAATGCACTAATCCAATGGATGCACCAGTGAATAGATGGCACAGAAGAAACTGGATCCAAACGGTGAAGAACTAGTTTTGAAGGCCCCGGAATGCAATGCAACAGGGAATATGTGTTAAGTTACAGTTATTATAACACCCCTTGTACTGCAAGTGCGCTGATTATATTTCTGTTGCTGCTTTGGGCTGAGCCGATTGGATAGAGGTAGCCGTGTTGGTAGGGCGACGAGGATGAAGATGAATCACGTTGCTGGTTGCTGGGGAGATTCAAGTTGCTCAACCTGAATTTTTGCAGCATTATGAGTCTTCAGGACGTGAGAAGGCAACCTACAATTGGCAACATTTGCTGTCACTGTATCATGATTCATTACCGCTCGAAGCTCTGGTGGACAAAAATTCATTTTGGTGACAACACTTCTTTAGCATGACTTTTAGTAGCCAAATACTCATTAATTTCGCAATTATAGTCGTATTTTGAGCATTTTTCATTGTTGGTTTTGTGTGATTCACCGACACCATCATATTCAGTTTTCAAAAAAGTTGATGGAAAATGAGAATTAGTGTCAAAATTACATCAGGCGCTAATTGATAGT